>NC_136415.1:157850178-160250178 GCF_051521515.1 Lactuca serriola
TGCTTATGAATACATTTACATACATCTCACAAACACGTATACATACACATATACACGTACACATATACCACAACTCATTCATGTATATATATATATATATATATATATATATATATATATATATATATATACAAACATAATCCATCAGAAGTTGGTGAAAAGTATAGGCATTACAATGTTAAACTGTGAAACGAGTACTTGATCCCGAAAGGGCACACGACTTTATGAACGATATTAATAGCTATAGGTTGGTGGAAATATAGATAATCATCTATAGTAGAGGTGTGAAAAACGAAGCGAAAAAAACGACGTTTGGTGCCCGAAAAATCAAAAATAAGAAAAATCCATAGCTAATCCGTAGCTACTTAGCTACGGATTAGCTACGGAATTCTAACGGAAAGCATACTCCGTAGCTAATCCGTAGATAAATAGTATCTGTAGGTATCCCATAGCCATTTCGTAGCTAATTAGCTACGGAATAGCTACGGATTAGCATATGTAGCTATTCCGTAGCTATTCCGTTACTAAATTAGGGCATCCCATTCTGTAGATAATCCGTAGCAATTCCGTAGCTATTTTCCGTAAGAAAACCCCATGTTTTCTAGTAGTGAGAGTGTAAGAGTTTCTCTGAATACTGGTAGATAAATTGTTGGGTTTTCTGCATTTTGACCAAAATTAAATATATAAAATTTAAATATATAAAAGTGAAAAGTATTAGCAAATTGGATAAAAGTTTAAGGATTAATAATTTTAAAGGTTTAAAATAGAGAAATCTTAAAAGGAAACTTATTTGTGGTGGGCCAAAAGAATCTTAAAAGGAAAATTATTTAAGGATTAATAATTTTAAAGGATTAAAATAGAAATATCTTATTGTTTAAAATTTAAAATAGCCCTATATTCTTAAAGAAAGTTTACTAAATACCCCATTTATAAAAAAAAATTCCAAAGATACCTAATTTAAAACTCTAATATATGACAAGATCATAAATGTGTGCATAAATCAATAATCATCCTTAATAAATGATCGTTTTTTTGCGACACGTCAATCTCTCATGAGTTTTGACACTTGTTATTTTATTATATTTTAAAAATAAACTATATCCAAATGTCAATTTCTAGGTTTTTTCAATTTTTAAATTAAAAAACCACATAATACTTCTATATTTATATATGGAAAGTATTAAATATAATAAATGTCATAGTAATTAATAGGTTTTTTCTTTCTTTATTTCTAAATTTTATTTAAAAATATAATTAATTTTATATTTTAATATTTAATATTTTGTTTAATCAACCATGTAATACACACTAATGTCTTAAAATACATCAAACAAACAAATCAATGATACTAAAATAACAAAGCCATGAACCAAAAAGGGGTCCATGCTATTTATATTTTCCATGGGTGCGATTCGTATCATCGGGGCACATGTGTGGAATAAACGAGACTGCTATCGATACTAAAACCCGAAGAGAGTTCAACTGTAGTAGAATACGGATTAATCGACTCACCATAAAGATCCTCTTGTTCATTCTCGGTGTGTATCAAGCTCGTGTTTTCTTCATCCCCTAGATTCGCCCATGGATGCTGAGTAAACTTCCGCAAACCTTCAAGTTGAGTGGCCACTTCTTTCATCGTAGGTCGTTCATCACTAGTAAGCTTAACACATCTTTTCACAAGCTCACCAATTTCCTGAAGTTGATCTAGGCTTCCTTCCCTTACAACTCTAGGATCAAGAATTTGAAACAAACGGTTTTCTTTTAGCGCCATTACAAAATACGTCGTCAAATTCCTTTCTTCCTCGGTTCTTTCCATACACAACGGTTTTCTCCCTGTTAAAAGCTCAGCTAACACAACTCCAAAGCTATAAACATCGCTCTTTTCAGTTAACTGACTTGTATGGAAGTATTCAGGATCCAAGTACCCTAAAGTTCCTTGAACAAGTGTTGTAACTTGTGTTTGATCTATGGGGACTAATCTTGATGCCCCAAAATCCGCGATTTTTGTTGTATAATTTTCGTCTAATAATATGTTTGCAGACTTGACGTCTCGATGAATCACGGGGGTTGATGTTGCCGAATGAAGATATGAAAGTGCACCAGCCGATTCTGCAGCTACTCTTAAACGATTCTCCAATGATAACCAATTTGTGCCTTTGTCATGAATATGATTAAAGAGAGTTCCATTTGAAACATATTCATAAACTAGCAACGGGACCTCACTCTCTAAACAACATCCCAAGAGCTTGACAACATTTCGATGGTTGACTTGCGTTAAGATAATGACTTCATTGATGAACTGTTCGATTTGGGATTCATCCATTACACGAGACTTCTTAATAGCAACGACTTGACCGTTGCTAAAAATACCTTTGTATACAGTTCCGTAGCCACCACGACCCAAGATTCTGTCTTCAGCGTAGTTGTTGGTGGCTTTTTCTAACTCTACGGCGGTGAAGACTTTTGTTGAGTCAACGCTGCCTTCGGTGCTAATGATTCGTTGTTTCAGTAGTAAACCACCGTTTTGCTGAAACAGTTTTTGTCGGAGTTTGATAAGCTTCCTCTTCTTGAAGGCAAAATACAGCCATGTTATTCCGACTAAAAGGGCCATAAAACCAAATCCCATACCTGCATGCATGTAAATTAACCACATAAATTAAAAAAGATAAACTGAAGTACTGAACGATCCATTTGAGAACTCAAAAGTGATAAGATTACAACTGGTTAATTACCTAGAGAGAATTTGATAACTGGGAAATCCGAAGTTTCAGCAACGCAACCTCGACCGTTGCTAAATCCATCTCCAACGTAGCCATCTTTGCAAGAACACGAGTAACCTCCAGGAGTGTTGGTACAGATCCCCTCGCACAGATTAGTGTTTGGATCCTCACATTCATTGATATCTTTAAAGATCAAACATTTAATATGGTTAATGAAGTAAAGCATTTTTCCTTAGTTTGGATTCATTCTAGTTTTGAAGGGTTAAAAGGGGGCAATTTAGTAAACTGGAATGACCGGTGTCGTGAAGCCTATGGCTAATACCCTCTACAGTTCTACTCCTGTCTTTTCCTCCTAGCTCTAACTAGGTATATAATACATAGTTTTTTAATACACCTCTTTCTGTTCAAAAAGGAAAAAGTAATAATAGAAAGGAAAATATTTGTTTGTGAAAATTTAACCTTGGCAGCCTTGATGAAGGTATGGTTGACCCTGATAACCTTGATTGCAACTGCATCTGTATCCCGTAACTCCGGTATCCGTATCGATACAATAACTGTTACCTTGGCAAGCCAAGACACCAGCCTTTCTAGCATCGCTACAGCTCAAATTTCCGATCACCCAATCAACCAATATCGGAACACTAGCCTTGATCCTGTTCTTAAAATTGGGGTCCAAAAAATCTGTCACCCCACGAAAGGTAAACTGTTTTTGCTCGCCCATAAATGAGTAAGTGCAAGGATTAAAAGACCAGATTTTTGTGTGGTTCTCGAACAGACTTTCAGCGGTAGTGGAGTAATACTTGACTCCTTTTGGTATCGAGGTTTGACAGCACCCGATACCTGTACACGACCCACTCATGATGTCCTCAGGTCGTGAACACATCGCCATGCAGCCGCTGGTGAAGTTTGCTTGTAGAGGGCCCCGAAACACGGCAAAGTCATTGCATCCGATTAAAGTGAATTGATTTCGTTGTGAAAACGTGAAGGGTGATGTCCAGCCGATATTTGCAGTAACGGGTTCGTCTTCTATGATCCTTCCAAATTGATCGTAACATTTGCTTGCCACTTTGTTAGCGATTCGGAAAGTAGAGTTGGTGATATCAAAAATTGTTAGACTGCCAATGAAGGGTTTGGGAGGATTAAAAGTAGTGTTGCAGGTCAATTCGAACCAGCGGCCCAGAAAGCATCCTGCTGGACCGATACCAAAGGGATACGGAATACTTACGTTTCCACATTGGCTTTGGCAGCCGGGTTTGCTTACGTTGGCGGCTTTTATGACGGTGGCAGCATCACCGGCGGTGGTGTTTGTGGTGGTTGATTGAGATATACACGGTGTAATTACTAGGCCAAACAAGAACAACAATAAACGAACACTTCTTATCAACTTCATTGTCCTTGACGACGAGGATGTAATGAAGTTTTATCCATTGGATATCGATTTAAAGGCAATTAGCTAGCTAGGGTTCCTATTTTCAATTTTTTATTTACGTTGTGGATGGGCATTTTGTCAAGTTGTTATATTTCATGTATTCCCCAAGCATCTTGACTTAATTTGTTTATTATTATATTCTATTTAGATAAAATAGATAATTTATCAACAATTTATCAAAATAATTTTAATTTTTTGTAAAGTCCAAATGTCTAACTATCCATCGCAAATTCTGTCGCTTAATAGTTAATAGAGCTATTTATGACATTGGCAACAAAATTCAATAACAATATTCCATTGTTGATCCCTCCCAAACCTATATCTGCATTTTATATTTCAACGCTAGTACCCTGCAAATTTAAGATACGCATTATTTTTCTTTTCGTCGCTAGTCCCTTGTGATAAGGATATGTCTATTTGCTAGGCCTGTTTGCTAGCACTCCAGTCTGTCGACACCTAACCGTTGCTTGATAGCGCAGCAAGATTGCATTGCTGCTTTTTTAACAAGAATTTTATTAAACACTAGCGGGCAATAGAAAGAAACCATTTAAGTAGAATTACATATCATATTGGGATTACCGATTCAAGTCTCCCATTTAAGATTGCTTGACAACACCACTTGGCAGCATTTCCTGGTAGCTCAGAGTGAGGCCTAAACTAGGTTTGCCCAAGGCCTGAACTAATTTTCTTTGGCGTAATTGTCCCCTATAATTAACATATCCTCCTCTGTGGTGGACTTCTTCCATCTTCTTCTACCTTAAGTGGTAATAATGCTCCAGGCATTGTCATAAACTTGGCTCTTTAATTGATAATAATGCCGTAACAATTGGTAAAAATAGGAACGATCGTACGATGCTATGTTTTGATTATTAAGCAATATGAGTATTTTATCAAGAATGGTTGAAGGAATTTAACCTCTTTTATTTAAATAAGTTATTGTGAAATATAAAACAATTAACTATTGATAAATTTCGTTATGATGTATGACTACGAACCATCACCGGTTTGTGAAATTAGCATATAACATCATTTAAACGCAACAAACTTAATTTTTGTATCAACATGTCTCTAGTTGATAAGTAAGTTAGGTTCTATGTAAAACGTTTGCTTAATAGATGTGGAGGATCTAAATTTGACAAATATACGAATCAAAGTGACAAAACGTGTTTAACGATATGGTTAACTGGTTAAATGTCACGAAATTATACATTGGTCAATAAATTTTATATTTAAATAAATAAAAATATAAAATGAATTATTATAAGGTATAATTAGAATGTATTTAAGTGTTTTTGAATAAAAAGAATAAAACATAAACATTAAAGTTCCAATACACAAAAACTACATTGTTATTTTATACTAAGTATACATGTATGTATTTGTACATATGTATTATTATCTAGTGAATGACTAGTTATGGGTCATGATTTAAGTGATTTCATGTAAGAAATATGATTTCTAAATCAATTAAGATAAGGGAATTGGTGGAGACATGTGCCAACTTAACTAATAAGTGCTTAATCACTTAAGACATTTTACTAAGAATGCTTATTAATCCCTCTTCTAATTTTTGAGATTAAGACCTTCCCTTTCCTTAACTAGAACTCCTAACTAACTAAATAACTAGTAGTTAGTTAGTTAACTAACTCTATCTCTAAGCAACCACCCAAGCAAGTGGCTAGACAAGATTACATCACTTAAACTCACATCCCATCACAAGCTAGTCTAGGTTTTGTCCCCTTATCCTCTTCCACCCTTTCCTCCTTCATAATCACGAAATTTCCTCATCATTTTACCCTAAATTCACCAGCCAATACTCCAGGGAATTACTCTCAACCTTCATCTCATTTTCAACCACAAGAACTTCCTTCCAAAGCCATCAAAACCATGAACTAAAGGGCTGCTGTCCCTTTTGTGTTTCAGCCACCATTTCACCCATCTACACCTTCCTTTTGCTTGATATTTTTACCACCAAATACCCCTGGAAGTTACTTGTTATGATACTCAAAATTATTGATTCAAAACAGTGAGTAAACTACCATTTTTCTTACTCTTTTGCTGTGAAGTTTTTGTGACAACAATATAGCCAAAACAGTGACTGTTTTGGAGCATCAAACCAACAACCAAAAGTTCTTCATCTTCAACCTTCCATTCTTCAAGTATTCACATAAGGTGAGTTCACACCCCTAAATTTTCATGTTTTCTTCAAGTTTTAAAAGAGGGGGGGGGGGGGGGAATACAAGTTAGAACACTAAACATAGCTTAAATTTAAATGACAGCTTTCTACAGAAAAGTTGAGTCCTGTTCATGGACTGTTTTGACCATCTTAAACTTAATATCTTTCAAAACTGTACAATATGCAGATAGTTCAAGTTTATACCTTTCTAAGGACTACTTGCACGCATTCATACGATTTTTCTACAATTTATGGCGATTTTTATAAAACTGTCTGTCATTTCAGAAGTGATTTCGGACCAGTCTGTGAATATGCTCATTTTCACACTAGTTTGAGACCACTAAAAATCATAATAAAAATTAGGAAAAAAGTAGACTAATTTTATAAACTCTCAGAGGTGACGGATTCAGTTTTTGACTTACGATGATTTTTCTATGAGTTTTCTAAAAACAGGGACAATAAAGGGTAAAACTGTCAAAAGTGGTTTATAGATTTATTAACACCTTCTAACATTTTTGAGCAATGTTTATACATTAAGGAAGTTAAAAACACAATCATTTAAATATGTTTAATTACAATTTTTACAAAATTGATAAGTACAAAAAGGTCTTTAGTATCAAACTTAAGGATTATTTCATGCAAAGTTTCTAATAAAAACGTAAGAATATGAACAACAATTACGAAACATACCAAATCATCTTTTAAAATTTATACATATATATAACCATTTGCATATATATGTTTTGTTTACAAACTTGTCTTCTACATCAAAAATATACATATATAGTTTACGAAACTCTGCTCCATTTGTATCATGTTGAGCAAAGGGTAAAATATTGTCAAATGCATATCTAAAGATTTCACGTCGTTTTTCATAGCTATCCCAGTCTTAGGGGATGATCATTTATACAAACATTTCCAACACAAAAACACGTAAACTTGTTGAACAAATTTAGTGAGTTTTGTCTTCACGGTACCTTATAAACTACACACGAAAGTCCTGTTAAATATAACCAGAGTCTCTTGTAGGGAGAGCGTGATAGTTGTGTATAGATCTATACTGGGACCGATAATCCTGCACCTTAGCTGCTTGCAACAGCTAGACCGGCAGGTCTAGGGGTGAAAAATGTCATAACGAAATCGACACCTGAAGAACGTTGCGAACAAGGCAGTCTGGGTCAATCAAGCATGGTTATAAGATAAAAATTAAAACTCACGTAAAACAACAATGACACTTTTAGTTTACGCAAAGACAATCTTCAAACAGTTTTATATACAAACAAAACTGCATAACATCATTTTAAGTAGGAAAATTACTTATACGCTTCGGTCTTGGTTCATTTATGGCCACATCTCATTTTAGGGAAAATGTAGGATTTTCCGGAAAACAAACATTACTACATTTCATAGAAAAGGTTTACAAATATACATACAAATGCTTATGAACCCACCAACTTAAATGTTGATACTCTCTTTTCAAATAACTTGTATTCTCAGGAAATCAGTAAATCAGGTAACAACTGGCTTTGAGGATGGGATGCTTAGGCGTCTAAACAAATCTTTTGACAACATATTGTAATTAATATTTTGAAACGTGTAATACGTACAAATGATGTAACTTTTTCAATTATATATATGTTGGTTGTGTTTGCTTTGAACATTTATACTCAACTTTTATGATACACTACATGACAGTCACCCGCCCCTGGACGTTTCCGTCATCTTGGTTTGGGGGTGTGACAGATTGGTATCAGAGCATTGTTTATAGTGAGCTAAGTATATCAAACCACATAAGATATACAAACTATAAATACATAGGGACTAAAACTCTCTGACTTAACAATTTCAAAACAGGAACATTAGGGGTCCTTTGCTGTTAAGTCTATGTTTGCTAAGTGTATACGTTAAGGTGGTATATACTAAAAGTTTTATAGACTTAGAATTTGTGATTTTCACTTTACTTCCTTTTTCTTGTTTGGATGTGGATATAAGGTAAGATCACTTATTCGACTGACTATTTAATCTTGATTGTATATGACCTATATACACAAGGCAACCATAGAAGGACGAGGAATGGACCGAGATTTCACGAAAAATGTAAGTGCATACAAACATACTAGTAAGGAGTCATACTGAAAAAAAAACAAAAAGTATTAAGATACGTTAAACACTGCGAGTAAGCCTCGGGGTATGTAATCATGCCTGGGATGAATATAGCCTGATCAACTATATTTATCCAAGAGGTGACCAACGTATGCCGAGTAATGGTCGTAGTGGATGACGAGTCTAAAACTTACCAACAAACCATACAAAGAAAACTTTAACATACAAATTTAAAATACTATAGGAGTATTTTGTGTTACAATAGAACCACACACTTAGATTCTTCATATGCTTCTTACCCCTATTCTCGCATAGGCATATCAGCTAGACTTTATCTCCACATAGACCCCTACTATCCTGCCACTGAAGCCAACAGATGGATCGAGAAGGATCCAGAAGAAGATTTCGAAGAGTACCAATAGATGAAATACGAGGAAGAAGATTTCCGAGAAGGGACCAGATAGAGAAAGAAGTTCAGGAGATACCATCAATAAACCTTACCCTATCAAGAGGAGTGTGAGAACCTCCACCTCTCATTTCAGGAAGCAACCCGCAATTAACTACCTAGCCACACATATAGACTGGAGAGGACAACCGATGATCCACAACTAACACAAACTCACTGCACCGTACTTCGGGCGATAGCACCCATAGACCAGCAAGCAGATCAAGAGAACAATACGGATCACCTACACTCCTTAGAAAAGGAGATAGTCATTATAGGACAAAGAACCCTTACAACTACAACCTGGACAATCATCACAGAACTGAGAACAGAGGAGGCCACTCGCGAAATAGAATCATGCCGACACATGAAGGTAATCAGCATACTGGTGCAACACTAGTTCTATAAATAGACCCTACAACATTTCAAATTACGGTAACAGCCGTCGTGACAGCAGTCATGGCACACCTCGGTGCTAACAACACAAACAAAAGCGGGAACGACGCCGAAAGTTCCAATCGTAATAACAACCAGGGACACCTCGAGTATGTTCCTGCAACGACGCCCCAAATCAAGGACCTACCAAAAGACAACAAATAGTGACATTCCATACCACCACCATCCCTACTACCTCAGTGCCGACAAGACCATATGTTGGAAACCTGCCAAAATGCACCAAGTGTAGCTTTCATCACAAAGGAAAGTGCAGGGAAATGCACTGCAAGAACTATAATGAAAAGGGACATACCACAAATTTCTGTATGGTGCCGGCTCAACAGACCGCCCAGAACACAAAAGCTGGGATGAGTCGGACTTGCTACAGATGTGGAGAAGTAGGGCATTTCATAAAGGAGTTCCCGGAGAATAAAAACAAAGATGTCAGGAGCGTCGGAAGTGTTTTAGCAACAGAGCGTGGGAAAGCAATAATAGACCCCGCTGAGATTCCGGTACGTTCATTCACGATAGCACATATGCATGGATACTATATAATAGCAATGCGGAGAGGAGTATTGTGAGTCGTAGATTTAATCAATTTCTCAACCAAAAACCTCAAAAACTTAAACAAAATATTTACAGTAGAATTGGAATAATCAAAAGCACTAGAAACGTGTACATAGGGTGCACTCTAACACTAAATCAACCAATTCGTTCAAATCATCCTAAAACCGGTCACAATAAAAATTTACGACATTTTCATTTTAACAACATATTAGTTTCCTCACCATAACGATATCATATATTACGAAAAGGCCATTCGCCTAAACCCATCGAGTAATAGAACCCTCGTTGTCTATGGCGACAAACCGGACACAAACCCCCGACTCACCTTTTACAACAAGACTCAGAAGTACCTACACAGGAGGTACCACGCCGTCCTAGCCCGTGCCGTGGATAAGAAACAAGAAGAGAAACACATCATGGATGTTGAAAAATGTGACAACCCAAAAATTTCCATTCAGTAAAACCATCCACTACAATTGAAGTCAAATCTGTATCTTCTAACTTTCAAACTTTTGAGATAAGTTTGAGTGTTTTAAGGTTAGTGCTCTAGAGGATATCAGGAGAGAGGATACACTAGGGTTTAATATGTTGCAATAAGTGCCCAAAACTTCAAGAGTTTGGAATATTACAGTCCAAAAATGGTATTCGGACCAAAAACCCTCAAGGCTATATAAAGAAAACTTAGCCATTTTGGATTCATTTGTTACATTTCTAGCTAGAGAAAAGTCGATTTTCTCTCTCAAGGATCTTCGCCCGGTCACCCCGAATTGTAAGTATTTCAATCTATAGTGTATATAAGTGTGTTATATGCCTTAATAACATGAAAATCAAGCCAAAACACCAAGGAAATGGTGTTCACGACCCAAGATCTTCTTGGACCGTGAACACTAATTTTGAGGGCCAAAGTGTGCCCAATGTCCCTCCAAGCCTTGGGACTAAACCTAGAGACTACCATTACTTGTTTTAGATCCACAAAACATTAAGAAACAAGGCTAGAAGTGAGTTCACGGCCAAGGAAGTTCTTGGGCCGTGAACTCCATTTTAGGGTGCCAAAATCCCCTAAATGCCTTCCACAAGCCAAGAGACAAGCATAGCACTTTACCATGATGTGTCTAGGACCCAAAAAAACCAAAATACCAACACCTATAGGTGTTTACGGCCGTAAGCTTATGACCAAATGGTCCATGGGCCGAAAACTCATGTTAGGGGTGTTTTGATGCCACAAACACTTCCTAAGGATTAGGCATGAATTAAGAATACTTCCTTATGACCTTTAGGACCCTCATAAGTATAAATGGCCATGAGTTTATGGTAGTAAACTCATTTGGGCCGTGAACTCCTCAAAAACTCCAAAGAATGTGGTGTTTCTCATCCTAGGCTAGAGCTAATGTCCCTAAATCATTCCCTAGCCTTCAAACTTGCATTCCCACATGTGTAGCCATGAGTTTATGGCCGTAAACTCCCTTGGGCCGTGAACTCATGGTAGTAAACTCATATGTGTGCCTTACATTTCCCATGTTGAATCACATGTGATTCCAACACTTGGTCAAGGTGTTTCCTAGTCCCGGAAGGTGTTGTCTTTCATATAGTTGTTTATAAACACTATATTCATGTCATTATGTGTCCTAAAATATCATTTAGGACTTATTGTGTCTCGGAACTTCATTCGTGGAACTTCTCATCCGTACGCGCATACCCATTTGAATCATCCACATCAGGTGAGTTCATACCCCGTAATGAATCATTTAACTATTTTAAACTGTTTTAAGGGGGGGGGGGGGGGGAATACAGGTTGAACACAATGATAATTGTGTAATTATTTGTTGTTAAACATTCTTCAAAATGTTACTTATGTCATTTATAATTCGTCTTTACATTTCAAAACTCTTCTAAAGGTTGTGTTACTTTATAGTTGTACAGAACTCCGTTTTTAAAGTATAAGCATAACTTGGTAGACAAATGAGTCTTTTCATCATCAGTACAGTTAGAACATTAGTAAACTATTATAGGTATAGTTTAGGAGAATACTATTCATTACTTCTAGTACAATGAAGCACACAAAGAAACAATACCAGAACAGAACAAACAGAGAAGAGAATCAAACAACACCAGAACAGAACATAACAAACAAGATAATTTGCTATAGCATGACAATATGCAGATAGGATCTAATTATACCAATGAATCGCTAACTCATTAGTGATAGTTATATTGGGTATACATGATCATATAACATTAATGTGAATTACACAGGATTTGCTCGGGTCGCGGTGGGTTCCCTCAATCTCCTTTCATGAGAGCGTTTAGTAGGGGTTCTAGCTTTCACATTATGACCGTAATAGAACAAATATGTTTTTAGGTTAATAGTACCTCCGCATGTCATTATAAACGACATCAGGGTACTCACTTCTCCCATTACTTTCATAAAGTGTCGGTAACACTTGAAGGTTAATCTATTTCTCTTCGAGATGGTTATAAACTAGGGAGAATATACTTTACGTATGACAAAGGAACAGTCGAGTCTTGGTAGAAGGATACTTTCAAAACAGTAGAGTCTTGGTAGAAGACTACCTTTAAAACAGTCGAGTCTTGGTAGATGGCTACTTTTAAAAGTTAGGACCATGATGCTAACTTTATGATTCCTTAATGTATACACTATAGAATACATATATGCCAATAGATTCCGACAGCTAATAGGATGTGTGCCTTCGCTTCATTTCCTGTTCTCATTTGATGTGGTCTTGAACCGAGTTCCCCAAATCTATTATTTACCCGAATCTATATATATATTTATGCTTAGTATACATTAAGTCATCATAAGGGTACCAGGTATGGATTAGGTTATAGGACACATGGTCAATGCACAATTTTTCTAGTACAAAACTTTCGTTTCAAAGTCAGTACTTTTGGTATACAAAACTAGCGATTTCCCAGTTAAGGGCTTAATCCATTTTATTAAGCCAATACAGTTTTAAAGACTTTAAGTGAGTTAACTCTATAACACCTTAATTTATACACCATGTTTATATATAAAACTAGTATCCGACAGCTAGTAGGATGTGTGCTCTTCGCTGTACGTCTTGTTCCCGTTGGATGTGGGTTTACACCGAGGTCACCCAATCTACTATCTACCCGATATCAAATTATATATAGCAGTATAAACAAAGCTATTATAAAAGTAATCACCATAGTCAATATTTTATTATAAGAAAAATATAGGTTTTCTTAAAAGGAACTCTCCATTAGATATAAAGGAACCATTACAAACAACTCCATGAGTAACAAGTGAATACACCAAGGTTATATATGACAACGATCTAACAACCAATGGAATGTGTGCTATCCGCCTTACTTACTGTACCCCGTTGGGTTGTGAGTTGAGGGCAGATGCGCACAATCGATTATTTGTTTACTCCAAGTATATATAACTTGTACCCACTTATTACGCATAGAAAGGCTTGTAGTGTCATTTTACTCAACTTCCATTAAAGTAGGAAATATAGGATTTTCTAGAGGAACAGACGATTATTTCAAAACAGAACTTACAACTTACATCACTTTTACATATACTTTTTCCACATTTTATAGCTTACTCACATCACTAAAATCTTATGAACTCACCAGCTTAATTGCTGATCAACTCTTTCAAATAACTTGTATTCTCAGGGGACTATTAGACAGGTGCTCGTGCTGGGACTTCAGAAGATGGAGCATTATAGCTTCAAGTTTTGTTCTGTTATTTGTTTATGACTTCTATGTTTTGTGAACATATACATTGTAAACACTTTCTTTCTAAATGAAATGGTTGTTCATTACTTGCTTACCATATACATATCTCGTGATACTTGACATGACGTCCTCCACCCCTGAACGTTTCCGCCGTTCCGGTTTTGGGGTGTGACAAATTGGTATCAGAGCATTGTTTATAGTGAACTAAGTATATCAATCGATAAAAGATATGCGTCTATAAACACAATGGGGCTTAAGTGCTCTGGATAATGATATATTTTAGAGTATAACTTCAAGTTATAAAAATATACCTACTTGCTCATACATGTACATAATAGAACTAGGATCACGAGGAGAACAGAACTAAAAGTATTTAAAGGTTGGACACTGTCGTCAACCTGAACAGTTATGTAATCATAGCTAGGATCAATATAGCCTGATCAACTATATTCGTTCGAGATGTGACCGACATGTGTTTGGGAATGAGGTGGTGTTGCGACAGAGTTAAAACTTACTAGAACACCAGTCAAGAGAACGGCAGAACAAGTACAGTTAGAGTTAGAGTACTATGGGAGTATTCTATGATACGATAGCGCGATAACAAGTTTAGAACATAACAAGTACATTACGTTAGGATACTATAGGAGTATTTTAGTCCAGATACATAACTTATGTGATAACTTAAAAGAGCCTTGCGGATAGGCCTATAATCTTACAGGGTATATTCATAAAGTTTTATATATAATCAAGATCTTATAGACATAGAATCTGTGACCGACGCTTCGCTATCCATTCCTTTTAAGAAAGTAGTGTTGAGGTGGGATCAATTGTTCGAAGGTCTATTTGATCTTCAATTATATATAATACCAACTGGTATACCTAGTATAATTATAGGAAGATTCCGTAAGGATCACCCCATAAAGTTACCTTAAAGCTCATAGGTTCTTTAGTCACTTTCATTCTCACACGACAAGCCTAGATAAACGTAACCACTTCCTCATAGTAGACAACAGAAGAGTTCAGGAGGAACGAGGACAAGTTCATGAGAAGTTTTTCAAGGAAAATCAGCCGAAGTAACCAAAACGTCTTACGCGTCACACTAATAAATATTAACTAGGTTAATTTAGCGAGCGAGTGGAAACACTGCTCACATTACATGTGTTAGAATTATTTTCATACATGCAGCTGGTAACAGTTATTCAGGAAACAAATATTCATTCGAGGATAGTTATTTCAAATTCATAGAGTTTATTTGGTATCGACTCATATATGAATTGTTCCTAGAACCCTGTGGAAGTCAGGACCCGACACATCCATAACTAGGATAACTTTGTCTTTTCAGCTTTCGGCTTGTGTCCGTTGCTATAGACTTATTCCGTCTCATCTTTGTTTTCTTCTAGCAAAGATGCCTCCTCGCAGATCACCCAGACACGCTACTCCGATAACTCCCATACCTTCTCCAAAAATCGATGCAGCAACTCTGAACGCTGCAGTGGCCGCGACTGTGGCAACAACCATGGCACAATATCACCCCATCAGTACAGGTGGAGGCGAAACGCCTACTGATTCTACTCAAGGTGAGGTCCCCGTGCGCCAGGGAGAGTTCTCCTATAAGGACTTCACCAGATGCCAACCACTGTCCTTTAAAGGGACTGAAGGAGTCATTGCCCTCCTGCAATGGTTCGAGAAAACAGAGTCGGTTTTCGAAATCTGTTTATGCCCAGAAGGAAGCAAAGTGAAGTTTGCTGCCTGCACCTTCGATGGCAAGGCCCTAACATGGTGGAACAGCCATGTTAAGTCACTGACCCTATCAGTGGCAAACTCCATAGGTTGGGAAAACCTAAAGGAGTTAATGCGGGAAGAATATTACCCGTTAAGCGAGATTCAAAAGCTGGAACAAGAGCTGTGGGATCTCACTATGGTCGGCTCAGACATAGTGACCTACACAGACCGGTTCAACGAGTGATTACATCGGAGAGCAAGAAGATAGAAAGATACATTTGGGGTCTGACTGCTCCGACCCAAGGAAATGTGTTGTCTTCTAACCCAGCCACGTTTGCTAGCACTAAACGCTTGGCTCAGCGACTCATCGATCATAGAGTCCGCCACAGCGTAAAAGTCCCTATTCCCGAGTCATCAAGGGAAGATGACTATAATCAAGAGTCGGAGAACAAGAGAAAGAAGAAGCGAACAACACAAGACATCCCACAAGAGCAACAAGCGAGTACTATGTATGCCGTTACGATGCCTACTGCTTCAGCATCTGCCAGTCGTTATGATGGAAACCTTCCAAAGTGTGGAAAGTGTAACTTTCACCAAAGTGTGGAAAGTGTAACTTCCAAGCGAATACTATGTACGCGCATACCCGTTTGAATCACCCACATCAGGTGAGTTCATACCCCGTAATGAATCATTTAACTATTTTAAACTTTTTTAAGGGGGGGAATACAGGTTGAACACAATGATAATTGTGTAATTATTTGTTGTTAAACATTCTTCAAAATGTTACTTATGTCATTTATAAGTCGTCTTTACATTTCAAAACTCTTGTAAAGGTTGTGTTACTTTATAGTTGTACAGAACTCCGTTTTTAAAGTATAAGCATAACTTGGTAGACAAATGAGTCTTTTCATCATCAGTACAGTTAGAACATTAGTAAACTATTATAGGTATAGTTTAGGAGAATACTATTCATTACTTCTAGTGCAATGAAGCACACAAAGAAACAATACCAGAACAGAACAAACAAAGAAGAGAATCAAACAAACAGAACATAACAAACAAGATAATTTGCTATAGCATGAAATTACGCAGACAGGATCTAATTATACCAATGACTCGCTAACGCATTAGTGATAGTTATATTGGGTATACATGATCATATAACTTTAATGTGAATTACACGGATTGCATGGATTTGCTCGGGTCGCGGTGGGTTCCCTTAGTCTCCTTTCATGAGAGCATTTAGTAGGGGTTCCAGCTTTCACATTATGACCGTAATAAAACAAATATGTTTTTAGGTTAATAGTACCTCCGCATGTTATTATAAACGACATCAGGGTACTCACTTCTCCCATTACTTTCATAAAGTGTCGGTAACACTTGAAGGTTAATCTATTTCTCTTCGAGATGGTTATAAACTAAGGAGAATATACTTTACGTATGACAAAGGAACAGTCGAGTATTGGTACAAGGATACTTTCAAAACAGTAGAGTATTGGTAGAAGACTACCTTCAAAACAGTCGAGTCTTGGTAGAAGGCTACTTTTAAAAGTTAGGACCATGATGCTAACTTTATGATTCCTTAATGTATACACTATAGAATACATATATGCCAATAGATTCCGACAGCTAATAGGATGTGTGCCTTCGCTTTATTTCCTGTTCTCGTTTGATGTGGTCTTGAACCGAGTTCCCCAATCTATTATCTACCCGAATCTATATATATTTATGCTTAGTATACATTAAGTCATCATAAGGGTACCAGGTATGGATCAGGTTATAGGACACATGGTCAATGCACAGTTTTTCTAGTACAAAACTTTCGTTTCAAAGTCAGTACTTTTGGTATACAAAACTAGCGATTTCCCAGTTAAGGGCTTAATCCATTTTATTAAGCCAGTACCACTACAAGAAAAAGACCCTTTTACGACGCGCAAACCACGACACTCATTGATTTATGTTATGCAAAAGAGAGTGACATTAAAAAAGTGTCATCTCTTCTAAAAAATTTAGGATTTAGGTCGCGCATTATTGAGTGCCCTTAAATTAGTGTTATAATAAAAAAAAATTAAAAAGACGGAGGGCGCTGTATCTTAAATGCGCGTCCTCTATGGGTGTCGCTTTATAATTTTAATGAACGCGCGCGTTTAGTAGGGGGGGGGGGGGGAAATGAAATCCCCAAAAATATTTTAAAACCCCGCTTCTCACTCTCTCCTTCTCCTTTTCTCTGCAAACCCTAATCCGCCTCCACCACTACTTTATCCTTAAGGAATAACACAACCAAGCCAGTATCTCAGATCAACTACTCCGGCATGAAATCCCCAAAAAAATTAAAACCCCGCTTCTCACTCTCTCCTTCTCCTTTTTCTTTGCAAACCCTAATCCGCCTCCACCACTACTTTATCCTTAAGGAATAATACTACCAAGCTGGTATCTCAGATCAACTACTCAGCATGGAGTTAACCCCAATGTGTATAGTTGTTGCGGAAGATGGAGAAGGTCGAGAAGAAGATATCGAGGTTCTTACAGAGCCCTCTTTGGACTCAAGTCCTCGCTGACGTGCATCATGTGAGATTCGAGACCACCGAGTGGTTTGATCGACTTGAGGGCTCCGCTCGGAGGCTGAAGTAGCGGATCGGGTCCATGAAAATCGGAGGAGGCGATGAAGGATGGTGGTTGGAGGAAGCGATGAATAAGATGAATGAGGAGTAATATGAGGGTGGTTTGGAAAGGTTGGAATGGAGCTGGGGAAGAGGAAAGTTAAAGTTATGATTTGCTCCCAACTTCATTTTCCATTTTTTTGCTGCCTCTAAAGTGTTCGACGAAATGCTTATGTTAAAGTTATGCTTCGCTCCAGAAGAATGATGATAATCCAACATCAACTGCTCCAAGAACTTTTATCAATCAATTGCCTGATTGGAGCATGCTACTTGCTGCTATCTGTGACAACCCGAAATTTCCATTCTATACAAAATATATCACTTCAATAGAAGTTATAGCAGTCACAGTTAATTTTCAGACTTTTCGCGTAAGTTTGAGAAATTCAGGGTTTACACTTCAGGAAATATCAGGAGAGTGGGTGCACTAGGGTTTTGTGCAGCACTGTTAATCCAACACTCTATTATATTAGAGATCATTTCAGGAATAAAAGTATTTTCTGCCAAAAATATTTCAGGACTATAAATAGATTTCTGAACCAAATTCATTCATTATTCACATTTCCAACTAGAGAAAAACCATTTTCTCTCTCACGGATCTTCGGGTTTTTATACCAAAACGTGAGTAACTCTTTCTAGTAGGGTTAGAATGCTTATTATGTGCTTATAACATGATTTAGATGGCTAAATCATTAGATCTAGGAGTTTACTCCCCAAGGTGTTCTTGGGCGGTAAACTCCCGAAACAAAGCCAAAACCGACCCTTGTGTATACAGCTGCCTTAGACTAAATTGTGGGTGTATTAAGGACAAGAAAACAATCAAAATCCACCCAAGTTTGGGAGTTTACGGCCCAAGAATATCATAGGCCGTAAACTCCAAAATTCAAGCTCAAATGGTGCTTTTAAGGCTCCTAAAGCCTTAGACAATTACCTAGACTTGTTCCCATTTAATCAAGGGCTTGAACCACATCAAAATCACTTAACAAAGTGAGTTTATGGCCAAGACATGGTTCTTGGGCCGTAAACTCCTAAAAGGGGCATCAAAGTGTGCCTAATGCCTTCATATGCTTAGAATAAAAGTCTAGAACCTATACCACAAGTGCAAGAGACTTAAAAGCATCAAAAACACACCATACTTAGAGTTTACGGCCGTAAACTCTAAGGGGAATGGCCTCTAGGCCGTAAACTCCTAATTGGAGTATTTCTAGGCCTTAAACCCTTCCAAGAATTTAACCACCAAGTTAGAATAATTCTAGGAATCATTTGGGACTTCAAAACACACCAACCCCCATGGTTGGGAGTTTACGGCCGTAAACTCAAGATTTTACAACCGTAAACTCCATGTGTGATGGTATATGGGGAGTAAACTCACATGTAGGGTCCTTTGGAACCCTAAACACAAATACCTTGTCCCACAATAGCTTAGATGCAATCCTTAAGGCTTAAAACACTTATGTAAAGTGTTTATTATGTCTAGAATGTCTTAACATTATCAATTAGTGATTAGAGTCTAATTGAGTGCATATATGTGTGATTATATGTTCATTAGGATCGTAGTGCGTGTACAAGTCCTCGCTTGACACCTAGCCATCCTATACCGTTCAGTTCATCCCAATCACCAACTATAGGTGAGTTCATACCCCTAATCAATGTTTTAAATGATTTTAAATGCTTTAAAGGGGGGGGGGGGATACAAGTAGAAACAAACATGTTATTAAATCAATGATATGTATTTTATAACTGTGTTTGTCATTTAACAGATTTCACATACTACAAAATGTGACGCAAGAAATGGTTTTTAAATCTTAAAAACACATTGTTATCAAATGTTTTACCTTTGAAACGTATATTAAATTGACATCAAGTCATTGTTAATTATTGTTCAAAATCCATAAGATGTCTTACAAAACCATTTTTACACTCTTGAACTAATGCATGTACACTTATATTCTTATATCTGTATTGATGTTATAGTTTACAACTTTCATTTAGTTTTTCACACTTTTGAGTAGTAAGAGTGTATAACCATAGTTGAACAACCAATTACCTTCCAGTAAATTATCATAGGGATAATTTGGAGATTTCAAACATAATTCCTATTACAAGGAATCACACAAGAGTTAGTTCATTCATGAGTCTATACCAGTACATTACTTGATACATGAGTACCTTTACAATTGATTACCTGATACATGAGTATGTTTACATATACTTACATGATACATGAACACGCGTACATGAACGCATTACATGAGTACCTTTACGTAGATACACTTAACTATGTACATTAACATGAATACTTGTATCTCGAATTGCGAGGATGATTTATTAGTACCTTCTGTGTAAATCTTCCTGCATATCCCACAGTACCTCGGGATATCTAAGACAGGACCCTATCCCATAGTACCTCGGGATACCTAGATGGGCCTCGATCCCACAGTTTCTCGGGATATACGTACGGGACTAACCATTCCGGAACTCATCTGTTAGCAACAGTGGGTGATGAACATCTATGGATGCCTACGGTTATTACTTATACTAGGAGTACCTTTACAGGGACTAACCATTCCTCCGACCTGCTGCTGCTACAGAGGACAAGTGGACAATCTTCGGATGTTCATTATGTTATATGTATTACGTTAGCCCTAGTACGTCGGGATAACGTTTACATTCGTCGTGTTAGCCCTAATACCTCGGGATAACACGTACATACATGATTTTTCCTGTTTACTTTATTTTGTGATACCTTCACATAAACGATGAGTTAGACTAAGTACAGTAGTACTAAACAACCAAAGGAAAACTATCATTTTACTTACAAAACATTCGGGTCTTGGTAGAAGACTACACTTCATACTTACAAAACATTCGGGTCTTGGTAGAAGACTACACTTCATACTTACAAAACATTCGGGTCTTGGTAGAAGACTATACTTCATACTTACAGAACATTTGGGTCTTGGTAGAAGACTACATTTCATACTTATAGAAAATAAGGGTTTTTCTAGGGATTTCATACTTACCTCAACATTTTCATTTAAAGGTTTACATGGCCTTCATAGCAGATTTTCATAAGCAAGATAACGACACTTAATTTCTTATGAATTCACCAGCTTTAAAGTTGATACTCGCTTTCAAAATAACTTGTATTCTCAGATCAGCAATAGACAGGTACGATGGCCAGGTTTGGAGAAGACGGAGCAGACAAGACTTGTCTTCTATTTTGATTGTATATTTTTGGTGTCTTACTACAATGAAAGAACACACATGTATTAAAATTCTAGTTGTAATGCAATGGATGATGTTGTTGCTTGTTTATTATATTACACTGTTGTGATACTGTACATGACGTCCTCCACCCCTGAACGTTTCTGCCGTTTGTGGTTTTGGGGTGTGACAGATTGGTATCAGAGCATTGTTTATAGTGAATTAAGTATATCAACCCATAAAAGATATACTAACTATAAATACATGGGATTAAAACACTCTGTCTCAGAGTTATACTTTTAAATAATAAAATATTTAAGTAAGTATACGTGCCTGCATTCATACTAAAATCAGTGTCACAATGACAAGAACAAAAGTATTACGATTGTTGAATATCACAAGTAAGCCTGGGGATATATGGTCAGTCTTGGGAATGGCATAGCCTGATCAACTATGCTGGTCCGAGGAGTGATTAGCATATGCCCAAGAATGATTGTGATATGGCAACAAGTCTAAAAACTTACCAAAACAACCATAAAGAAATACCATATGGGTATTTGGTCTTGCTATAATTACCTTAGTCAGTCGTCTCTTATAGCTATTCCTTCTGTTGTTGCACTATGGGATTTTGTCCATGAGACACATTCATTAATCATTTATTCTTATCCATGTTGTCATCTTTTAAATGTATAGTTAAAGATGCCGCCACGCAGGAATCCAAGGCGAAACCCAAACAACGAAGCACCAATACCACCACCTCCACCACCACCTGAACCTCTTCAACCACCAAATCCTTTCGATGCCAAAATGTTCCAGGCAGCCTTCACAGCAGCAGTTGCAGCTGCTGTGTCACCAATCAACGCTCCTGCCCCTAGTGGATCAGGAACAGGTGCACCACCCTCGAACCACGGCGAAAACCATGGACACCCTCGGGAATGCACCTACAAGGACTTCACTAACGCCAAACCCCGCAGCTTCAATGGAACTGGGGGTGTAATGGTGTTGAGACAATGGATTGAAAAGATGGAATCTGTCTTTGAAATCTGTGCTTGCCAGGAGGGCAACAAGGTCAAGTTTGCAGCTTGTACCTTCTTGGACAGAGCACTAACATGGTGGAACAGCCATGTTAACTATCTAACTTTGGTGGTGGCGTATTCCATCGGCTGGGAAAAGTTGAAAGACATGCTGATGAAAGAATACTGTCCTTGAGGTGAAATACAAAAACTTGCGCAAGAATTATGGGGTCTACAAATGGTTGGATCCGACATCACTACCTACACAAATAGGTTCTGTGATTTGGCAAACTTATGCCATGATATGGTTGCTCTCTAGAGCAAAAAGATCGAGAGATATATCTGGGGACTGTCGCCCCAGATCCAGTTAAGTGTGATCGCTTCCAGGCCTATTACCTTTGATAGCGCCAAGGAACTGGCACAATCTCTCATCGATCACTGGAAACCTCAGAACACAACAATCCCTACACCTGTACCACAAAAGTCCAACCCCGACTACCACAAGAAGGTGTGGAATAAGAGGAAAAGAGGGGCTCCGAAAGGATCCTCCAATAAGCAACAACTTGTGGCGATCAATGCTGCCACAATGACTCCTGTTGCCCCTGCGAACCTCTTACCAGCAAGTACATATGCTGGAACTCTCCCGAAGTGCACCAAGTGCAACTTCCACCACAACGGACCTTGCAAGGAGATGCAGTGCACTAATTACAACAGGAAGGGGCATACAACCCGTTTCTGCAAGACTCCAACAGCTCAAGCCGCCCAGGCTCCTAACGCTGGTATGGGCCAAACTTGCTACGGTTGTGGCGAAGTGGGCCACTACAAGAGGAACTGCCCTAAAGCAGGAATGGATGGAGGGGTAGGAAGAGTTATGGCCCTAGGCCACGAGGAAGCAGTAGTTGATCCTACGATAGTTACTGGTACGTTCCTCCTTGATAATATTGGATTAGTGTCTAAGTCCATAACTATTTTGGTATGTACTTGACCTGATTATGAGCATGGTCCTTTTGGGTTGCCTTCACCATAACAATATGTAGGATGAATTAAGGAGAGAGAGGTTTAAATATGATTTATTAATATATTATGAGAATAATATATTAAAGGGGAAATCATATTGGTTAATTAATATTAGTCAAGAATTAATTTTGTGGCTAAAAGAGATTAATTAAATTTAGGGGACTGGACTGCAATTATTGGATAATTGAGTTATTGGGCTAAGGAATGCTAAAGGAACAAGGGGTGAACGAAATTATGATGGGAGCCCATCATATTTTCGTCCATGGCCTTATCCAGAAGGTTCCATGGGCTGCTTAGAGTTTAAGTTGTCCATTAGGGTTTTGACTGAAACCCTAGCAACCCACACAAGTATATAAAGGACCCCTTAGGCCCCAAAAATGTGAACAACTGATTCTCTAGGGTTTCTAGTCGTTTTTGGCAGCCTCCTCTCTTCTCCTCTTCATCCAAGTTACATAAGGTGTTTGTGACTCCATTAGAGGTGCAACACTTGAGGCACTAAGCTTTCTAAGGCCAATCCAAGCAAGGAATTGATTGTTATTGCTATATAACAATCAAAGGTAATTCTCTAAACCCTAATTCAGTTTATAATATGTTAGATCTAAGTTTATTACTCTTGGATTCAAAGCATGTACAATAGAGAAACCTAGATCCAAGCATTAGGGTTTGTATGAGCACATAAGATTGTTTCTTATGCATAAAACCCATCAGTGGTATCAGAGCCTTGATTGGTTTCAGTTGTATGTGATGCTTGACTGTTTTGTTTGCTAAAAAAACGAATTTTTGGCCTCTTCCCGACCTGACTCGGCGAGTCAGTGGATGAACTCGGCGAGTCCAGTCCCTGAGTCGGCCAGTCCCGGGGTCAGACAAAGGGATTTTCGGGTTTTGGCTGCTGTTTTGACTTGGACTTGATGCTTAAATTGTTTTATGAAGCTAAAATCCAAATTTTATCTTAATTATATGTTTATCCTTGCCAAAACAATAGATATTTTCAAATCTTTTAAATATTGGTGGTTTATGTGATAAATATCGATTATTTAAAGTTATTTGGTAATTATCTAATGACTAAAATAAGATTAGGTCAAATGTGGATAATTATGAAATTAATTGTTTAATTTGAATTATTTTTTATTTGATCCCTAATGTTTTGAAATGTTTCAAAACTTGCCCTCAAGTTTTGGAATTTAAAAGTTGATTATAAGTTTAAGTTTAAAATGTTAAATTCTAAAACCCTAGTAATTTGAAAAGTTCGAATCACAGCCTTATGGTTTTGTTAATTGATTAAAGTGTATAAGTAATAGTGATTTAATAAACCCATAAAGTTTCTGGTTTACATTTAATTAAATTAAAAGTATAATTTACTAAGTTAAACCACCTAGTATTTTAAAAGTGTAAAATACACCCTATACTATATATAACATTAAAAGTCTAGTATTATATATGAGTAAACAGTCAGTCTTACCGTTAGTAGGCCTCATTCACGAAGCTGGTCTATAAGGGGTGTTTAAGGAAATTGCCTATAAAATGGTGATTGAATGGGTATCCACTCTTACCCACCGCACTCTTGACTAGTGGAGGGTCGTTAGCCGAACGGGTAGGATAGGACATAAACCTTCCATTATAAGTATAATGAAGTACAAAGTAACTAAATGCTTTTTCAAATTCCCAAATCATAGTTACTTTAGGAAAAATGTGAAATTGTATGCTAATCCATAGAATTACACTTCGTACCCCTGTCAAACGTTAGTGGAGCGTGTGTGGTTAACCGGCACACTAATTAGGGGATGACATTGGTAGCGAAGGGTGACTCGATGTTTGTCATAGATCAATGGAGCGTGTGTGGCTAACCGGCACATTGATTAGGTGATAGTAGCATTGGGTGCACCACGTGATTCGTATGGTTATTCACACCTTGTTTGTGATCCTTGGCATCCCAGTCACAAATAGTAGGGCATAATCGAGATTAAACATGACATTGAAAAGTTCAATGAATCTCAAAAGATCTAGGAGTTTCAATTCATTTAAAACTTAATCTTCCATTTTCGTTTTTCATGGTGGAAATTGGTAAATCGTCATTTACCTACCTTCAAATATTTTGCAACTAGATTATGGCATCCCTTTTCTAGGTTGTAGAATATTGTGTTGGATCCTAGCCTTAATAAATCATTTGGGTGTTTTATTAAGGACTCAATCAACTTAACTTGAAGTTCTCCCGTTTTGTAGATGTCTGACTCTAACCGTGGTATTCCCGAATCCCAAGGAAAAAGTGTTCCTAATGAAAGTGAAAGCTTGATTCAAAGTGAAGGATCACTGTGGACTAGCTTGATTTCACTTCCTCCTCTTCCTCCCGTTGTTCTCCCTAACCCTAATGATCGAAGATTTGAAAGGTTCAAGATCACCGAATCCCTATTGGAAATGGAACATCAAGATGGCAAACCCGTGTGTGCTCACATCCTAGGGATGAAATCACACATTGATAGGTTGATTATGTTAGGTGCGTCTATCTCAAATAAGTTGGCTGTGGATTGGGTTCTTCAGTCACTCCCTGAATCATATGATAAGTTCATAAGAGAGTATTATATGATGAAACTTGACGCAACCCTCATTGACTTGACTTACATGCTTATTGCTGCTGAATCCGAAATGATTTGGCGAAGTAATGGAGCATATTTGTCTGATAACTCAACCAACCATGCTTCCATGGACACCACCTGTTCCTGCTGCCAAGGGAAGGGGCAATGGATACGAAGCTGCCCGAAGGACCTGAAGAATCTAAGAGATAGGAGAGTCGATAAGTATGGCTCTACTTCAGGTATAAAATCCACTATCTAACTCCATTTAAATTCCTATTCTTTATTCATAATGTGATAAGATTACATTGGCATGTTTTGCAGGATTAGAGAAAAGAGAGGAAGTTTGATGGAAGAGCAAGATAAGTCTGATCATGAAGAAATGGATTTCAATCACATGAATTCGAAGATCAGATTTTGAGCTTAGGAAGTTATGATAGAATTGTTAGGAGTATATGATTACATAGTTTTTCATTTGAATTTTGCATTGTAAGGACATGTTTTCCGCTGTTTTTATGAATAAAATAAATTTTGGTTTTTATCTTATTTGTTCATCCTTGCAATGAAATATATGAAAAAATTGATGTTTGTGTACTTCTATTATTAGCAAAATGGATTTGATTCTTAATTGTGTTATTTGTGGAAATATCAAAAGTTTACCAAATAGGGAGAGTTTCTCATCGCCCAAGTTTCAATTGGACAGAAACTTGGAATCATGCAATGTGTATTGTATGATGAATGAAAAACTTTCACATTTGGGAAACTTAGACTAATTCTTTGGCAAAGTGTCAATTGAAGGACAAGGAGATCAAGTACACAAGGTTGTGCGTTGATCAAGTCCACCACAAGAGTGACAAAGATATTCGTCATAATTTACTAAAGTTTAGTAAATATGATTATACTTATAAGATTAAGTGTAATTCTGAGTTGATTGAAAGAGTTTCAATGAATAGTAGAACGAATAAAGAAGAATCAAGTAGGCAGAAAGATAAAAGTTTCTCTTTTCTAAGAAGAAGAGAGAGTACCTTTTATTGTGTTTTATGATAAGTCTTAAAGATTAAGAACCATGTCTCAATAGATCCTCTAAGTGAGTCTTAGTGCAATTGCATGTCTAAGAAGAGGAATCGAGTATTGTAGAAATGGTTAAATCAATAAGTCAATCATACTTCGTTCCAATATCAAGTCTTAGAGTCAAGATTGTGACATTGAGTGAAAAGTCTTAAGTAGGTTTATAACACTCATCAAATGTGGAACTTGGAAAAGTTTTCTTATTCTTGCACATTTGAAATTGGTAAGTTATGCTGTCTTGGATAAGACAAAGACCAACTAGGACCAATTATGTGAAGTGTTTTGTCTTGATAAGAACTACACTAACTCTTGAATATTTGCTTTGTCAAGAAATGTTTCTTGACAAGAGAATCTTATATATCAAGGAGTCAGTGGGAGTCTTAATGGTCTTGAAAGGTTTCAAGAACAAATCAAGAATAAACCTTATAGATCATCACTAGCACACGACTTGAGGTTTACAACCTATCGTGCTGACATTATTTTGTTTCTGTGCCATTCCAATTGAGTTAACTGTGTAGGTGAGTTCTATGAGTTCTCATTTGAATGCATACTAGCGCCTTAGTCGATGGAAAGTACATTGATATGAAAGGACAGGTTACTAAACTACTTGGAAGACATGGTGGGCACTCGTGTTACCATAAGGCAAGAAATCAAGATTAAGAAAGTTTAGTCCACATGAGTTTGGATTTGTCACAAAATTTGGTTTTGGCAAATTCACATGGATAGGAACTCATACACCATAAAATCTAAGTGTCATAAGATTCCTTCCTTCATGAAAATGACTGTGAGGAAATGTTTTCACTAAGAGAGGTTTTAAGAAGATAGCGATTGTGAAAATTGTATTCTCAAATTCGATTATGGTTACGACATCCCTTTCCATAGTTCGAATTGTGAGATTTGGCAATTAGTTTGAACATTTGGAACTTAGTAACATAAGTTCTAGATTGTTTAAACACACATATGAGCTATCTAAGGCAAATGTGTATAAGTTTAAGAAGCTTAGATAAAGGCTTATCGATGCATCTGGTATTAGAAATATGAATTTCAGAAATTCAATAGGCATTGTTTTCTGAATACATGTCAAAGCTAGTGGGAGCATAAGTGTTATGCTTATATGATAATAATCATCATGATAGTGGGAGCATAAGTGTTATGCTTGTATGATTATTATGGCGAGTATTGCAAGTTAGCAATATTAATTATAGAAAAACAAAGATTCAATTTGCAAAGTTACATGGGTTGAAAAGTTGTTTTAATATAATTAAGGGAGAGAATATTATACTTCATTTCAAAATCTAAAGCTTAGATTGAGAAATTTTAATATTTTCAGTCAAAGGATACATTGTGTGTTCTTAAAATTCGACTATGATTACGGCATCCCTCTTCATAGTTTGAATTGTGAGAACATGACACATAAAATATTATGGCAAAAGATTGGTAAAGTATCATATCTTTATGTAAGACATTATGCATCGTGTCCCATACGCTTCGGGTATAGGATCGATTGCAAATGTTATAATATTTTACCATTCTAAAATTTTCTAAATGTCTAGCGCATTAAGAGGGAAAAAGGACTAGAATTGGTTTTGACTAAAATAATTAAACAACTATCAAAGGATGATCCAAAGTTCGCTGAGGATTGGTCGCTTGTGAGTAGTTAGAAGTATGGTATTGGATGGACCATATCGACATTATTATGAATAGATAAGATTCTATTAAGAATGAGTTGTCATATGGAAAATGTGGAAATGTTTCCATATTGGGAGTTGGATATTGAGATTCTATGCCCAGATTAGAAACTTTTATGCAGGAAGGATGTTCAAATGAATGTACTTTGAATGTGAGACTTCACGTCTATGGAATTGTCTTGTAACAATGTCCGATAGAGTGCTTCAAAATTTCATTAGCCAAGTCTTGGTGACTTTTGTGCTATGACTTTATGAAAGGATCGTTGCATAAGATGTTAGAATCTAGCATATTCTAATAGTAGCAAAGAACCTTTTGTTCTTACACTAATGATAAGGATTGGGAATTGTGAAATGAGCATCATTGAAAAGGTTTTTCAATTGATCTATTTCACAAAGTAAGGACCATAGGAAACATAGTGTGCATGCTTTATGAATGGGACAACTATTGTTGTAATTTAAGTAATAAGTTGATTTTCTGAAACAGTAAACGATAATAATGAGTAATCAATATGGTGGTTAAATAGAAGTGTTTTATTTACTCTCACAAGTTTGAGGCCATATAGGATTAAGTATTATTGTTATGTTTCAATTTGCATGTTTTGACTTCCAGAATAACTAGGTTATTCAAACATCCACAGTCAGTCATACGTTGGGAGTAGGTATGAATAAAGACTGTCATGAATTTGTCTGTAGATTGTCTGAAGTGTCTAGACATAGCACAAGTTTGCTGCAGAGTTCATGAGTGCTTTGATAAAATTAGAGTATTGGACTAAACCCACGCGCACTTGGATCACCTCATACATTTATCACGAGTGATTAGTGAGACGATAATATTGCATATTCTTGAAACCGAGACATGTGAGTTGTTATTTGTTGATCGGTTGCACATTGATAATAAGTAAACGCACCAGTAACTTGGTGTTATAAAACTTATTGTTGTGTGTGATTCGATCAGTAAATGCAAGCGAGCATTTGAGTCGAAGTTTATCCATTCCTTTTACCCAAAGTGGGATAAAAGCGATATCTGTGGGCCTCTCGATGATTTAGTGATGACACCTAAGCGCTTGGCCAAGTCGAGACTAAGTTGATGTGTTCAATTATAGTCTGTTATCAGTCGTCATAAATCGGAAGTCGGGAAACAGTATAGAGAGAATGATTGAAATTCATGTCTTTTGTCTATATGATATCTTGAGAATGGAGGAATATATAATCCCTTATCTAGAGGACACGCTATCTGATAAGATCAGAGTTGACAACGGCTTTTGAAAGCTACGATTGCTGATCAGGTTCTGAAGTCATACGGAAAATAGTTATTAGACTTATCCAAGTGGGAGACTGTTGGATTAGTGTCTAAGTCCATAACTATTTTGGTATGTACTTGACCCGATTATGAGCATGGTCCTTTTGGGTTGCCTTCACCATAGCAAGAACTGAAGGACATCCAGAAAATCCCAGCAGTACGCGACTTTCCCTACATATTCCCAGAAGAACTTCCCGGTTTACCACCACAACGCCAAGTCGAATTCAGAATCGACTTAGTGCCAGGGGCTACCCCCGTAGCCAAATCTCCTTATTGTCTGGCACCGGCTGAAATGCAGGAACTTTCCAGTCGACTTAACGAACTTCTCAAGAAGGGATTCATTCGACCCAACTTCTCACCATGGGGAGCACCGGTCTTGTTCGTCAAGAAGAAAGATGGATCGTTTCGCATGTGCATCGACTATAGAGAACTCAACAAACTTACCATTAAAAATCGTTATCCCTTGCCCCGCATTGACGATTTATTTGATCAACTTCAAGGAGCCAACTACTTCTCAAAGATAGATCTGCGATCCGGATATCACCAACTACGAGTATTAGAGGAGGATGTTCCCATGACAGCCTTCCGAACTCGTTATGGACACTACGAGTTTGTAGTGATGCCATTCGGATTAACTAACGCACCCGCAGTATTCATGGATCTGATGAACAGGGTGTGTCGTCCTTACTTGGATCAGTTCGTCATCGTCTTCATTGATGACATACTCATCTACTCTCGAAGTAAGGAGGAGCATAGTCAACATCTCCGTAAAATCTTAGAAACATTGCGATCGGAGAAGCTCTACGCGAAGTTCTCAAAGTGCGAATTTTGGATTTGGCGAGTCGAATTCTTGGGCCATGTGGTTAGCGAAGAAGGTTTACACGTGGACCCTTCCAAAATTAAGGCCATCGAGAACTGGTCAGCACCAAAGACACCTACTGAAATTCGTCAATTTCTAGGTCTAGCTGGCTACTATCGCAGGTTCATTCAGAACTTCTCCAGCATAGTGAAACCTCTTACAACCCTGACCCAGAAAGGCGTGGCCTTCGACTGGGAAGAGAAACAGGAAAGAGCGTTCCAAACGCTCAAACGAGCCTTGTGCACCGCCCCGATACTATCCCTTAACGAAAGGATAGAAGACTTCATTGTCTATTGCGATGCATCCAATCAAGGACTCAGATGTGTTCTGATGCAGCGAGGTAAAATCATAGCCTATGCCTCGAGACAGCTGAAGACACACGAGGTTAACTACACAACCCACGATCTCGAACTAGGAGCAGTTGTGTTTGCTCTGAAGATCTGGCGACATTACCTGTACGATACAAAAAGCACGATCTTTACAGACCATAAGAGTCTACAACACATCTTCGACCAGAAAGAGCTCAACATGAGACAACGACGGTGGGTCGAGCTACTTAGTGATTACGAGTGCGAAATTCGTTATCATCCGGGTAAAGACAATGTAGTAGCCGACGCCCTAAGTCGGAAAGAATATACTAGTCGTAGAGTCAAGTCTTTGACTCTAACTATCCATTCACACTTGTCCACGCAAATAAAGGAGGCTCAGCTCTACGCTTTGAAACCTGAAAACGTGGCGGGTGAATCCCTTAGAGGGATGGATAAGAACTTGGAAGTCAAGGGTGGCGGAGCCTTATACCTCATGGATCGGATCTGGACACCGAAACACGGTGGCTTCAGAGACTTGGTCATGACCGAAGTTCACAACACTCGTTATTCCGTCCAACCGGGTTCAGATAAGATGTATCTGGATCTTAAAAAGTTATACTGGTGGCCTAACATGAAAGCAGATATTGCTACCTTCGTGAGTAAATGCCTTACTTGCGCAAAGGTCAAGGTCGAATACCAGAAACCCTCCGGTCTTCTACAACAACCGGAGATACACGAATGGAAGTGGGAGCGGATCACTATGGACTTCATAACCAAGTTGCCCAAGACGACGGGTAGACTTGATTCCATATGGGTCATCGTCGATAGACTGACCAAGTCTGCACACTTCATACCGATCAAGGAAACATACAAGATGGAGAAACTTACCAGAACTTACATTAGGGAGATTTTAAGGCTGCACGGTGTTCCTTTGTCTATCATCTCGGACCGAGATAGTAGATTCACTTCGAGGTTCTGGCAGTCATTACAAAGTTCCCTAGGAACTAGGCTGGATATGAGTACAGCCTACCATCCACAGACCGACAGGCAAAGTGAGAGAACTATCCAAACCTTAGAAGATATGTTGCGTGCCTGTGTGATTGACTTTGGAAAAGCTTGGGATATCCATTTACCCCTTGTGGAATTTTCCTACAACAACAGTTATCATACGAGCATAAAGGCAGCTCCATTCGAGGCCCTCTATGGCCGAAAGTGTAGATCCCCTCTGTGCTGGGCTGAAGTGGGTGATACCCAGTTAGATAAGGGACGAGTTCCCGAAAGCACTCTCACGGGTTCGGAGATCATACGGGAAACGACAGAGAAGATCGTTCAAATTCGTGAACAATTAAAAGCCTCTAGAGACCGACAGAAAAGCTACGCTGACAAGCGTAGGAAACCATTGGAGTTCCAGGTGGGCGACCGAGTCCTACTGAAGGTCTCACCCTGGAAGGGCTTGATACGCTTTGGAAAGCGTGGGAAGCTCAATCCAAGATACATAGGGCCTTTCGAGATTCTCGCGAGAATCGGCCCTGTGGCTTACAAGCTCAATCTACCGAAAGAACTCAGTAACGTACATCCTACCTTCCACGTGTCAAACTTGAAAAAGTGTCTATCCGACGAGACTCTTGTTATTCCACTCAAAGAGATCGAGATCAACGAGAGCCTCAACTTCGTGGAGGAACCAGTAGAAATCATGGACCGAGAGGTCAAGCAAACAAAGCAGAGCCGTATCCCGATAGTGAAGGTGCGCTGGAACGCAAAGCGTGGACCGGAATTCACTTGGGAACGTGAGGATCAGATGAAACTGAAATACCCTCACCTTTTTGCTTAGTTATTTGTAATTTCTTACTTGCTTAAATTCTAATTTCGGGACGAAATTCCTTCTAACGGGGGGATGATGTGACAACCCTAAATTTCCATTCTGTACGAACTATATCACTTCAATAGAAGTTATAGCAGTCACAGTTAATTTTCAGACTTTTCGCGTAAGTTTGAGAAATTCAGGGTTTACACTTCAGGAAATATCAGGAGAGTGGGTGCACTAGGGTTTTGTGCAACACTGTTAATCCAACACTCTATTATATTAGAGATCATTTCAGGAATAAAAGTATTTTCTGCCAAAAATATTTCAGGACTATAAATAGATTTCTGAACCAAATTCATTCATTATTCACATTTCCAACTAGAGAAAAGCCATTTTCTCTCTCACGGATCTTCAGTTTTTTATACCAAAATGTGAGTAACTCTTTCTAGTAGGGTTAGAATGCTTATTATGTGCTTATAACATGATTTAGATGGCTAAATCATTAGATCTAGGAGTTTACTCCCCAAGGTGTTCTTGGGCGGTAAACTCCCGAAACAAAGCCAAAACCGACCCTTGTGTTATACAACTGCCTTAGACTAAATTGTAGGTGTATTAAGGACAAGAAAACAATCAAAATCCACCCAAGTTTGGGAGTTTACGGCCCAAGAATATCATAGGCCGTAAACTCCAAAATTCAAGCTCAAATGGTGCTTTTAAGGCTCCTAAAGCCTTAGACAATTACCTAGACTTGTTCCCATTTAATCAAGGGCTTGAACCACATCAAAATCACTTAACAAAGTGATTTTACGGCCAAGACATGGTTCTTGGGCCGTAAACTCCTAAAAGGGGCATCAAAGTGTGCCTAATGCCTTCATATGCTTAGAATAAAAGTCTAGAACCTATACCACAAGTGCAAGAGACTTAAAAGCATCAAAAACACACCATACTTAGAGTTTACGGCCGTAAACTCTAAGGGGAATGGCCTCTGGGCCATAAACTCCTAATTGGAGTATTTCTAGGCCTTAAACCCTTCCAAGAATTTAACCACCAAGTTAGAATAATTCTAGGAATCATTTGGGACTTCAAAACACACCAAACCCCCATGGTTGGGAGTTTACGGACGTAAACTCAAGAGTTTACAACCGTAAACTCCATGTGTGATGGTATATGGGGAGTAAACTCACATGTAGGGTCCTTTGGAACCCTAAACACAAATACCTTGTCCCACAATAGCTTAGATGCAATCCTTAAGGCTTAAAACACTTATGTAAAGTGTTTATTATGTCTAGAATGTCTTAACATTATCAATTAGTGATTAGAGTCTAATTGAGTGCATATATGTGTGATTATATGTTCATTAGGATCGTAGTGCGTGTACAAGTCCTCGCTTGACACCTAGCCATCCTATACCGTTCAGTTCATCCCAATCACCAACTATAGGTGAGTTCATACCCCTAATCAATGTTTTAAATGATTTTAAATGCTTTAAAGGGGGGGGGGGGATACAAGTAGAAACAAACATGTTATTAAATCAATGATATGTATTTTATAACTGTGTTTGTCATTTAACAGATTTCACATACTACAAAATGTGACGCAAGAAATGGTTTTTAAATCTTAAAAACACATTGTTATCAAATGTTTTACCTTTGAAATGTATATTAAATTGACATCAAGTCATTGTTAATTATTGTTCAAAATCCATAAGATGTCTTACAAAACCATTTTTACACTCTTGAACTAATGCATGTACACTTATATTCTTATATCTGTATTGATGTTATAGTTTACAACTTTCATTTAGTTTTTCACACTTTTGAGTAGTAAGAGTGTATAACCATACTTGAACAAACAATTACCTTCCAGTAAATTATCATAGGGATAATTTGGAGATTTCAAACATAATTCCTATTACAAGGAATCACACAAGAGTCAGTTCATTCATGAGTCTATACCAGTACATTACTTGATACATGAGTACCTTTACAATTGATTACCTGATACATGAGTACGTTTACATATACTTACATGATACATGAACACGCGTACATGAACGCATTATATGAGTACCTTTACGTAGATACACTTAACTATGTACATTAACATGAATACTTGTATCTCGAATTGCGAGGATGATTTATTAGTACCTTCTGTGTAAATCTTCCTGCATATCTCACAGTACCTCGGGATATCTAAGACAGGACCCTATCCCACAGTACCTCGGGATACCTAGATGGGCCTCTATCCCACAGTACCTCGGGATATACGTACGGGACTAACCATTCCGGAACTCATCTGTTAGCAACAGTGGGTGATGAACATCTATGGATGCCTATGGTTATTACTTATACTAGGAGTATCTTTACAGGGACTAACCATTCCTCCGACCTGCTGCTGCTACAGAGGACAAGCGGACAATCTTCGGATGTTCATTAGGTTATATGTATTACGTTAGCCCTAGTACCTCGGGATAACGTTTACATTCGTCGTGTTAGCCCTAGTACCTCGGGATAACACGTACATACATGATTTTTCCTGTTTACTTTATTTTGTGATACCTTCACATAAACGATGAGTTAGACTAAGTACAGTAGTACTAAACAACCAAAGGAAAACTATCATTTTACTTACAAAACATTCGGGTCTTGGTAGAAGACTACACTTCATACTTACAAAACATTCGGGTCTTGGTAGAAGACTACACTTCATACTTACAAAACATTCGGGTCTTGGTAAAAGACTACACTTCATACTTACAAAACATTTGGGTCTTGGTAGAAGACTACACTTCATACTTACAAAACATTCGGGTCTTGGTAGAAGACTACACTTCATACTTACAGAACATTCGGGTCTTGGTAGAAGACTACATTTAATACTTATAGAAAATAAGGGTTTTTCTAGGGATTTCATACTTACCTCAACATTTTCATTTAAAGGTTTACATGGCCTTCATAGAAGATTTTCATAAGCAAGATAACGACACTTAATTTCTTATGAATTCACCAGCTTTAAAGCTGATACTCGCTTTCAAAATAACTTGTATTCTCAGGTCAGCAATAGACAGGTACGATGGCCAGGTTTGGAGAAGACGGAGTAGACAAGACTTGTCTTCTATTTTGATTGTATATTTTTGGTGTCTTACTACAATGAAAGAACACACGTGTATTAAAATTCTAGTTGTAATGCAATGGATGATGTTGTTGCTTGTTTATTATATTACACTGTTGTGATACTGTACATGACGTCCTCCACCCCTGAACGTTTCCGCCGTTTATGGTTTTGGGGTGTGACACTATCACAACCATTTTCTTGGCTGCTGAGAAGCAATGGATGATGCTAGATTAGAAAACTCAACGCCCTGACATGCTTTTGGATCTTGATACTTTTGGTTTAGGTAGAATGGTTGAAGATGGGTTTGTTTTTCGTCAAAACTTTACATAACATTCATATGAAATTTATTCCATTCCTACATGACCATGGAATGTAATTACTATTCCTGATTCCATTCCATCCAAGCAAACACTGGCTTATATATTGATGTTAAGTTTGTGTTCCTTCTTCCCGTTATGTAAATGTTATCCAATGAAGGAACGAGTGAAAATTTTATAATTTGATATACAGAAATACTCCACGATTTTTAACTTCTCTTGCTAATTTTGTGTGATACATATAGGTTGGTGTATCTGTTGTGGATCGATTCACATTTTATACATTAGCTTTCTTTGTGAGGCTAAATATGTATGACAATGCATCATTAATCAGGTATAAAAAATGTTGCATTTTGAAAAATCTATTAAAGTTTTCTCGGCCTATTTTACTTCATTTTTCTTTGTTGTTTTGCAGTCTGTTTGGTTCATTTAATCCTAATCTACTGCTGTCAACTTCATATTATCGAACAGATTTATACTAACAAGAATTGGAGAAGGTATGCCATTTTTCATCACATCTCACCCTTCCTGAAAAGGGAATTTCTGTTTTTTAAGGTCTAGGTATTCATACCACTTGTAGTAGACCTTGTGGTTTATTGGTTTCTATGGATATGCTGTATCACTTTCATCGGTTGTCTTTTTTCGTCCTTAAACTACTTTTCATGATACATTTTGTCCCTAGGACGTAAAACCATTAAGTTGACCGTTTTGCCCTCATATTCTCCATATCGTTCATCTCTTTCTTCAAACTCCTAGAACCTAAGAATCAAATTCCCCAAAAATTGACGGCACTTGTTATTTTTTCAAAATGATATTTGAGTTGTGTGTGTTTGTTGTTCAGGTACCCATGACAAATCAATCATACCCTTAACAGCAGCAGCAGCCAAATCTGTCAAGTCAAATGTATGTTCAGCCTAGTCAAACATATGTTCAGCCAGCAAGAGCCTATCAAAGTACAAGTGCTCCTCATCAACCTATTTCCTCATTTCAGAATAAAGGATTGGGCTTAGGTGTTGATCAAGAGCGTGAAGGGGAGCAGATTGATCGGACTTTACTGAAGAATGTTCTAGATATATTTGTGTAGATAGGAATGGGACAAATGGAGTACTATGAGAATGATTTTGAAGCATCCATGCTTAATGATACAGCAACATATTATTCACGCAAGGCTTCCAACTGGATTCTAGAAGATTCTTGTCCAGATTACATGTTCAAAGTATACATCTAATACCCTTTTAGATCTTGAAAGTAAACTTATATTTAAAGATTATATTTTGTAAAATGCAAGAATCTTTTTGGGAATTTCAGGCAGAGGAGTGCTTAAAAAGAGAAAAGGACAGAGCGTCTCATTATCTTCATTCCAGCAGTGAGCCAAAGCTTCTTGAGGTTTGTTTTATCATTTTTTATTTTAAAATTTTGGGAAAGGAAGTTATTTATTACTCAAATACAGGACCATGATTTGATCTTGTTCTTGTTCTGATCTTCAGTCTTCCTATAGTTTCTTCATTATTAATTTTTCTGGAATCTTTTCTAGGTAGTCTTTGGTAATGGAACCGTGGACGTGGTGGTGGTGGTGGTTATCGTGGTGGTGCCCCAGTCAACCAAATCCAAACCTTAATTTAGCTGCTGCTGGGCTTACCCCTGGGTAAATGAGAGTCAAAAAGACGTTTTTGCCCCTCTTTGTTATTGTGAATCTGATTTTTTTGGTGTAATTAGTGGTATTGGTGGAGCTGAAGGACCTGATCGTATATTTGTTGGGGGTTTACCGTATTACTTTACTGAGGTACAGATAAGAGAGCTGCTAGAATCCTTTGGGTATATAGTTTTATAATTTTATGATTTTTTTTTAAATATTTTTACAAAATGAAAGTTTAAGGAATTTTATTGATTCAGACCGTTGCGTGGGTTTGATCTTGTGAAGGATAGAGATACTGGAAACTCTAAAGGATATGGTTTATATGTCTATGAGGTAATTATCACCCTTTTTTTCTTTAAATTAAACAATATGAATCTGTAAATATTCTCAGTTTTTAAACATTTTTGCACCTTGTCCTAAGTTAAGTTAAAAAAAGGGCGTTATTGTCAGTTATTCTTTCTTCCAATAAATATAAAATATTTGGGAGTTATTTTCAGGATCAAGCAGCCACAGACGTTGCCTGTGCTGCACTTAATGGCTTAAAAATGGGGGATAAAACACTCACAGCCAGACGTGCAACCATCAGGTTTTTATTTAAAATATCGTTTATTATTATTATTATTATTATTATTATTATTATTATTATTATTATTATTATTATTATTAATTTAAAATTTTCTCAATCCATGTGGGCTTTATTATTATGAACAAGTTTATGATAAATCTGATGTTTTTGGTGCTCTTTATTTTACTGCAGCGGGCTGATGAAATCTGAACAGGAGACCATTATGGCCCAGGCTTAACAACATATAGCTATGCAGGTACTACAAAGTTTATTATTATTATTATTATTATTATTATTATTATTATTATTATTAATTATTATTATTATTATTATTATTATTATTATTATTATTATTATTATTATTTATGTACTTTCAATGCTTTGAAACTTCATGTTTTTATTTGTCGAAAATGGCCTTACAAGTTGAAGGGTTTAATCTTCTCGGATTACCTAGATTACCTGATGAGATTCCAACTAAAGTTTTGTGTTTAATTGAGGTACCTTATGCTTTTTCTTTTTTAAAAAGAAAAAATGTAAATGATGTTTAAATAATATTTTTGAGAAAATGTTAGGAGTTGGTTAATGTGGAAAACCTCATTTTGAGAAAATATGATATTTTTGAATAATTTTGGTAAAAGCAAGCATGGTTTTTTAGGTGCAATGAAGGTGATCAATGCTGATAATTGATGGATGATGGAGAATATGAAGAAATATTAGAGGATATAAGGGAAGAAGGACGAAAATTTGGTAAAAAAAAAATACTCGAATCCTTTTCTATAATTTATGGAATATTTTATTCACTTCAGGGTTTTTTGAGGGCAGTGAGAGTAATTCTTGTCCAGATTTGGGTGAAGGTCTGGATGGTGGTTTGAATGATGCATGTCTCAAAGTGTGTATTCCAATATCAAGTTAATCTACTCGTATTAATTCATGTCTCAAAGTGTGTATTCCAATATCAGGTATCATGATTTGTGTATTTACAAAATTTTGAAATAGGGTCTTGTTCAATGCTTTAGCTGTGTTTGCTCTAAGGGAGATCAACTTATCAAAAGTAAGTTATTCTTTTCACCCTTTTATTTAATATTTTTGTGATTGAATGAAAGTATTAATGAAAGTAATTGATAACCCTTTTCTGTAAATGATGTTGTGATTGTGGGAGAGGTGTTGTGTTTTTCTCTGTTGCTAGGTAACCTATTCAACAACAACATTCTACTTAAGCAGGTGAGTAATCAAGATTAAGGGAGACTTGTAATCATGTTTGACATTCCTTTCCAGTAAGAAACAGAGTTGTATGATTATTTGTTAGTTTTATAGGAATGTATAACACATGTTAGCAATGTATTATTTTTGTTTAACATTTGAATGATTCTTTGTATGACATTATAATTTGTGCAATTTATTTTATTTTTTGAGTATGAAATTTTATTTTATATTATGCAATAGATTGTATTTTTTGTATATTGTATTTTATTTCTATTATAAGAAATTAAATGCAAATTTAATTTAAAAATTAATAAATATATAAATTTATTTTTTTTAAACATTTAAATTTACGATACGCAAATATGTGTGTCATCTTCATTTATGACATGGCCTTTCTTGACAGGGGCTTTCTTGATACGCATTGCGTGTCATTAACACGCGTGTCGTAAGGTTACGACACGCGAATGCGTGTCGTCTTCCTTTATGACAGGGCCTTCCTTGATACGCATTGCGTGTCGTAAACGCGCGTCGTAATTGCGCGTCGTAAATGAGCGTCGTAAATGCGCGTCGTCTATAAACGACGCGCAAAAGCGCGTCGTCTCTCTTTATGACAGGGCCTTCCTTGACGCGCATTTGCGCATCGTCTGAGCCTTTTACGACGCGCAATGAGCGTTGTAAAAGGCTGTTTTTCTAGTAGTGTACAGTTTTAAAGACTTTAAGTGAGTTAACTCTATAACACCTTAGTTTACACACCATGTTTATATATAAAACTAGTATCCGACAGCTAGTAGGATGTGTGCTCTTCGCTGTACGTCCTGTTCCCGTTGGATGTGGGTTTACACCGACTGTACGTCCTGTTCCCGTTGGATGTGGGTTTACACCGAGGTCACCCAAGTGGGAGACTATTGGATTAGTGTCTAAGTCCATAACTATTTTGGTATGTACTTGACCCGATGCTGCATGGTCCTTTTGGGTTGCCTTCACCAAAGCAACTTGATAGGATGAATTATGGAGAGAAAGGATTAAATATGATTTATTAATATATTATGGGAATAATATATTAAAGGAGAAATCATATTGTTTAATTAATATTAGTCAATAATTAATTGGTAATTGGTTTTGTGACTAAAAGAGATTAATTAAACTTAAGGGACTGGAGTTGTAATTATAAGATAGTTGCAATTTGGGCCATGGATTGCCTTATATTATAAGGTGGACGAATTCTATGGGGGAAGCCCATATGAAATCGTCCAAGGCCTTATGGAAAGGGCTCCATGGGTTGCTTAGGGCTTAAGCATCCAAATTAGGGTTTCTTGTTAGATAACCCTAATAGCCTCCTATATATATGGATCCCTTATGACCCAAAAACGTGGCTAAGACTTCTCTAGGGTTTGTAGATGTTTTTGGGCAGCCTCGTTTATCTCTCCTCTTCATCCTCTTGCTTATGGTGTTTGTGAACCATTAGAGGAGTGACATTTGTGACTCTAAGCTTTCTAAAGTCAATACAAGGAGATTTGGGATTGTTATTGCTACATAACAATCAAGGTAATATCTTAAACCCATTCTCATGTTGATATGATTACTTGTATGATAGAATTAGGGTTTATAGTCTTGGATTACTTGCATGTACAATAGAGAAACCTAGATCCAAGCATTAGGGTTTGTATGAGCACATAGGTTGTTCTTAGGACTAAAACCCATCAATTATTGTGGCAGGGTTTGGGTTCTAGTTGTTGGTGGGGTTAGAAGACATTATTGGAAGAGACTAATAAGTCGAAGTTATTTATCCATCTAGGCGCCACGAAGATGTATAGATACTTGAGGTTGGATTATTGGTGGCCCTATATGAAGAGGGAGGTAGCATGGTTTGTGAAGCGTTACTTGACTTTCTGGAAAGTTAAGGCTAAACATCAGAGACCCCACGAGAAAAGGTAGCCATTATGTATTCCCATTTGTAAATGGAAAGCGATCAACATGGACTTTATCACCAAGTTGTCGAGGACAACACGTGTGTAACATCCCAAAAATCAAGGGTAAAATTTTCATTTTTATTAGATTCAAAACACTAGAGTAATCTCTTCCAAACATTGAAAAACATTTCAATACAAAACATTTATCATAGTTCATTCCCAAGATCACATATTGCGGAAAACACGGGTGTATGCGCTGCGATCAAGCGGGGCCCATCCCTAACGAACCGAAAGTACCTGAAACCATAAACCACAAACTGTAAGCACAAAGCTTGGCGAGTTCCCCAAATACTACATACCACACATACCAAACGAGCCATAAATAACATTCATAACATCGATCCATACCTATCATACATATATCATAATCAATAAAAGTGTTATGTGTCATCCATAGTCTTGCCATTATGCCACGATCCACCTCTTGGTCTTCCTTGCCAGGCTAGGGGCCAAAACCTTGGGTCTTACAGACAAGTGCCAAAAGCCACCTTTGGGTCTTCCATGCAAGCATCACAAAGACAACTACCATACAATCTACACTACTTAACTAATTAACTGTCAGAGTTCAGACTATAGTCTTGCATACAATTTGCCAGGAGCCGCCTCCTGATCTTTCATACAAACTACCACAGGTTACCCCTGGGTCTACCCATAATATATAAACCAAATGGGCCAACGTTGGTGCCTTCGAACCATAGAACAGTGAGGAGACTCACCTCGAATGCAGAAGCTCACTGAAAGAAATCCTTAGCTGCTTCCCTGCCGGCTTCCCAAGCTATCAATACCAACAAAAAACCCAATTAGCAATTGGGTTCCAAGCTATAATCCATAATCCTTACTTGGGGTAAAATGGCCATTCTACCCCTGACCCAACATGAACCAAAACTGAGGCCCAAATCCAAAAGATCTACAAAGGCCCAATAATGGCCCAATTTTCCAAATTGGGCCCAACCCCATATGTGTCTTATCCTTCAACTCGTCGAGTTATCCTTCTACTCGTTGTGTTCCTCTATCAATCTGCAAAGTCGGGGAAAAACCAAGCCAACTCGTAGATTTTATCCATAAACTCGCCGAGTTTACCAGAAACCCACATCTTAATACATTAAGTCGACATTATTGACTCCAAGAGCTTCACAACTCAGATCTCGACCAATTATGAGATCTAGAAGGGTAATGTTTCCAACTTTACCTCTTGGAACCACCGAAATGTGTCCAAGCGTAAACCCTACACTTAAAAGAATGAGGGCTTAACCATTAAACACTTAATACTCAAAGACAAAGCCCCAAATTGCAAATTTGATACCCTAGAGCTGGAAGACCACGTAAAGTTTTTACGCTCACAGATGACTAAGAGAGGCTCAAATGCTCAAAAAGGGCTTAATAAAGGACTTAAAAATGCATGAAGCACTTAAATCCATAAAGTTTGAACCTTTATGCCAAAAGAGTCCATGAAAATCCCAGATCTGAAAGAACAAGGATTTGGGACGTCCTAATCCCAACATTCATCCATCCCATTGTTGGATTTGGTGTCTAAGCCCATAACTATAACTGAGATGTACTTGACCCGATTGTAGCACGGTCCCTTTGGGTTGCCATCACCAGTGCAATTTGATATGATGGATGTAACGCCCTGTTCCTAGTACGCATCAGTTTAATAAGTATTAATTTTTGTAAAAGCTACTCGACGAATTGGTAGCCCTAAATCGTCGAGTAGATGCCAGAAAGGACATGGGGATTTAAATGGTCTACTCGGCGAGTCCAATCCTGGACTCGACGAGTAGGTCTGGCAGGAGGAAACCCTATTTTCGGGGATTTGCACCCTATTTAAGCAACTTATACCCCCTTTTGTGCCTCCCTTACCAGCCTCCCTGTCCTCCAAAATCCTAATTCGTGTGAGCTTCATCCTTGAGAGATTTTTGAGATTTGCAGTGTGTTTTTGTGGCACAGAAGAGAGTTAGAAGAGCTTGGAGCAATCATGCTTGTGGAGAAGATCAAGATCTAGGATTTCATCCATCTTTGGCAACCTTCTGAGGTAAAAAGCTCTTAGCTTGATAACCTATAGCTTAGATCTTCTTTAGTGTTGATTTATGGGTTTTTTTGACCCCTTTGAGAATGAAAAGTTACTCTTTATGGGGTGTATGCTAAGCAATCCTTCTTTCCCGTGATATTGTATTATGTTGGATTAACACTATTTTTTTATAACTTTGTTATAGATATTTTCTTATTAAACTATTGTACTTTGAAAGAACATTGCTATAATTAGCTGAATGTTTTTAAATTTTACTGCTTCCAAACTAAAATGATTTAATTACTTGCAAATTTCATTATCTTTAACTAAACTTTTTCTTATTTAAAACTTTTTTTTAAATTACTTGGCATACCTGTGATAATATTCATAAGAAGATAGTTCCCTTTTAACCAAAATTCATTGTTTTTTTTATGTATTCTTTATGATTTTTTAAACAAAAGATATGAATAGATAAAAATATGTGTTAAACTCATTAGTACTATATAAAATGATATAAACTGAAACGATAGTCCAAAAGACATAAAATTGACCGATAATAATATGTATGTAAGAGATATGTTCTTGGAAATATAAAATGTTTTTGAACGAAAAAGTATTTGTTGTCGTTACTTATATAATAATATGTCTTTGACGCTTAATGGTAAATAATATTTAACTATAAAGGAACCTACTAAAAATATGATGTATAAAGAAGTGTTGCACGATTATTAGTTCATAATCAATCATATGTATATGTACATCTTTAAATAATCCCAACATTTTATTTTTAATTGTTATTGATTTTGTTTAACCTAGCATGACTATTATTGATACTAGTTTATAACTCGTGGGCACCACGGATTAGAAAGGTAAAAATAATTTTAATTAAATTATAAGGTAATCATTGAGCAATGATAAAAAAAATTAATAATTTAATAAATTAGACAATAAATATTACAAATAAATTTTTTGTTGACGTGTTTGATAGGTGTAAAATGGAGGATTGAATTAGTGGAAATTTAATTAATGAGGAAAAACCTTAGAATGACAAGTGTCAAATAATTAATGTGAAGCTCTAATTGATTGACATGTGGCATGTGCTTATTAGGTAGGGAGATTTGATAATTGTTAGATGTAGTAACTATTTGTCCAAAAGAACTAATCCTCTCTAGAAAACTAATTTCTGAAAAAATATTCGCATCCGACGTTTGGGCACGGATAAATGGCTAGTATATGTATATATATATATATATATATATATATATATATATATATATATATATATATATATATATATATATATATATATATATATATATATAATTACTAATGTCTTATGATACATAAAAAAGAAAAATCAATGATACTAAAATTACAAAGCCATGAGAACCAACAATGGGTCTATGCTATTTATATTTTCCATGGTTCCGATTCGTATCATCGGGGCACATGTGTGGAATAAACGAGACTGCTATCGATACTAAAACCCGAAGAGAGTTCAACTGTAGTAGAATACGGATTAATCGACTCACCATAAAGATCCTCTTGTTCATTCTCGGTGTGTATCAAGCTCGTGTTTTCTTCATCCCCTAGATTCGCCCATGGATGCTGAGTAAACTTCCGCAAACCTTCAAGTTGAGTGGCCACTTCTTTCATCGTAGGTCGTTCATCACTAGTAAGCTTAACACATCTTTTCACAAGCTCACCAATTTCCTGAAGTTGATCTAGGCTTCCTTCCCTTACAACTCTAGGATCAAGAATTTGAAACAAACGGTTTTCTTTTAGCGCCATTACAAAATACGTCGTCAAATTCCTTTCTTCCTCGGTTCTTTCCATACACAACGGTTTTCTCCCTGTTAAAAGCTCAGCTAACACAACTCCAAAGCTATAAACATCGCTCTTTTCAGTTAACTGACTTGTATGGAAGTATTCAGGATCCAAGTACCCTAAAGTTCCTTGAACAAGTGTTGTAACTTGTGTTTGATCTATGGGGACTAATCTTGATGCCCCAAAATCCGCGATTTTTGTTGTATAATTTTCGTCTAATAATATGTTTGCAGACTTGACGTCTCGATGAATCACGGGGGTTGATGTTGCCGAATGAAGATATGAAAGTGCACCAGCCGATTCTGCAGCTACTCTTAAACGATTCTCCAATGATAACCAATTTGTGCCTTTGTCATGAATATGATTAAAGAGAGTTCCATTTGAAACATATTCATAAACTAGCAACGGGACCTCACTCTCTAAACAACATCCCAAGAGCTTGACAACATTTCGATGGTTGACTTGCGTTAAGATAATGACTTCATTGATGAACTGTTCGATTTGGGATTCATCCATTACACGAGACTTCTTAATAGCAACGACTTGACCGTTGCTAAAAATACCTTTGTATACAGTTCCGTAGCCACCACGACCCAAGATTCTGTCTTCAGCGTAGTTGTTGGTGGCTTTTTCTAACTCTACGGCGGTGAAGACTTTTGTTGAGTCAACGCTGCCTTCGGTGCTAATGATTCGTTGTTTCAGTAGTAAACCACCGTTTTGCTGAAACAGTTTTTGTCGGAGTTTGATAAGCTTCCTCTTCTTGAAGGCAAAATACAGCCATGTTATTCCGACTAAAAGGGCCATAAAACCAAATCCCATACCTGCATGCATGAATCATGATACCACATAAACTAATGAAAGATGAATAACAATGGACTAACTATTTCATGTTTTCAACCAATCCATCGACTTAACTCGATCAGTCAGCCGAGGTACTCGAAGATCCTTTTAAGAACACCAAAGCGATAAAATTACAAGTGGTTAATTACCTAGGGAGAATTTGATAACTGGGAACTCCGAAGTTTGAGCAAGACAACCTCGACCGTTGCTAAATTCATCTACAACGTAGCCATTTTTACAAGAACACGAGTAACTTCCAGGAGTGTTGGTACAGATCCCCTCGCACAGATTACTGTTGGGATCTTCACATTCATTGATATCTGTGATGATCGAAAACAAAATCAGTATAAATGAAATAGTTATATATAACAGAATTGAAAATATTCAGATTGTGAAAGTTTTAACCTTGACAGCCTGGATCAAGATATGGTTGACCTTGATAGCCTTGATTACAAACGCATCTGTATCCCGGAGCTCCGGTATCAGAATCAATACAATGAGTATTTGCTTGGCAAGCCAAGACGCCGGCGTTTCTAGCTTCACTGCAGCTCGAGTTCCCGACCACCCAGTCCACCAATACCGGAACACTAGCCCGGGTCCGGTTTATGAAATCGCTGTCCATAAAATCCGACACCCCTCGAAACGTAAACCGTTCTTCCTCACCCAAAAACGAGTAAGTACAAGGATCAAAAGACCAAACTGTGGTGTGATTAGACACCATACTACCAACAGAAGCGTAGTAGTATTTGAGTCCTTTTGGTATCGATGTTTTGCAGCATCCGACTCCGGTGCACGACCCGTTGATCACCTCCTCAGGTCGTGAACACAATGTGATGCAACCGCTGGTGAAGTTCACTTGTTGTGGGCCTAAGAACAAAGCGAAATCATCGCATCCGATTAAAGTGAACTGATTTTTTTGGGAAAACGTGTAGGGTGATGTCCAGCCGAGACCTATGGAAACGGGATTGTTTTCTGTGAGATTTCCGAATGGGTCGTAACATTTACTTGCCACTTTGCTAGGGATTCGTAAAGTGGAATCGGAGATTTCAAGAATTGGGAGAGCATCGATGAAGGGTTTTGGAGGGTTGAAAGTGGTGTTGCAGGTCATCTCGAACCATTCGCTTAGAAAACAGCCCGGGCCGATGCCGAAGGGATATGGAATGGTTACGTTTCCACATTGGCTTTGGCATCCGGGTTTGGTTACGTTGGCGGCTTTTGTGATGGTGGTGGTGTCATCGGCGGTGGTGTTTGTGGTGGTTGATTGGGATGTAGACTGTGTAATTGCTAGACCAAACAAGAACAGAAATAAATGAAGACTTCTTGAGAACTGCATTGTTCTTAACGAAGAGGGGGATCTTTTTTCCATTGGTGATCGTTTTAAAGGCAAATGGGTTTTGTTTGTCTGTGGAGTATGGATGCATTTTTGTTTTTATTTGAGTTTTTCCGTGGCATATTGTGAAGTTGATAATTAACTTCTACAGCCATTCACGACTTTCCACGTCTGGTGGCGTTTACTTTTGCTCACGGACAAAAACGAATGTTGAGTTTCGTAAAATCTTTTATCAAAGATTCATGACCATCCTATTCAAATCGTCGAGTTTTTCTTTATTTGTACATGTCATTGCCAAATATTTTCCCTCACGTATACTTCTCAACTTATTAATCGATTTAACCAATAAATTTTACTTTCATGGGATCTACGTACGTTACATGAACGTAAAATGTTGTCGTTTTCCACTTATATCTTTTATTCATGCATTAAAAAAAAAGGTGGTTATTGACTTTTATATTCTTCATTTTAATTTATGAGAAAAAATCATGATAAAAATATAAAAATCAAAACATCGTATTTTTAAATGGATAAATAAAAAACACAAGGTGAAATATCACCTATTAATTATTTCCTTCTTTCGTTTAATATCTGGTTTCAAATCATATTAAAAACAACTATTTTTTCTTATTTTTCATACAAAATATTGGTGCATTAACTTTGTGCAGGTTTAGATTGATGTAATCGACATATCGGAGAGCAAAACAACTACATTTAAAATTGTTCAGAATTTTTTTGATACCATCATACTAGCTAGTATCGTCGTGGTCCTCTTCCACTTGCTTCTCTAAGTCATAGGAAATTTTTGAATAGTTGGAAACTAGGAACAGAAAGTATTATGGCGAAAACTATGCAGTTTAAGATGTAATAATACGAAGCAAAAAAACATCAAAAATAATAATATATAAATTTAGTAAATTTAAGCATGTAAACAAAATATCTACATGTTAATGCTACATAGATGACACACCAATACTTTCAACTTTGGCGATTGGTGAACATATTGATCTTAACTTTTATAATTTTTTTAATCAACACTTAACACATATCATTAATTCTCCTCTTAAAATGTGTACATATGTCAATCACAGTACTTGAATCCTTAAAAAAATTTGGATTCCTCAACTTTAATTGGTTGAGAGATATTTTTTCATATATATTATCCTAATCTACAACTAGACCAAAGAAATTTTAATCATTGACCTATGTAGAACACATTTTATAAGGACAATGCTTTAATATGTATGAAATAGATTCAATTCTGTACATGGGATGTATAAAAGAAAAAATTAATTAGTATCTAGTTGGTACGTATTAGGTAACATATGATTTTATATGTTAGTGAGTTAAAGTTTTATGTTCTTTAATTTGAGATCCTATTTGATCTTTTGGCATAGATCATGTTGTATTTTTTTTATAAAACCATACATATTTGCATCATAAGTTAAGTACTTAAGTGAACCTTGATATAAAAATCTCAAGAATTTATATTTAGATAACTTTCTTAGAAAGTAATACAAATGATGTAATTTATTGGCATGAAAAATAATTCTAATATAAAGTAATTAAAAGTCACTATTAACTTTGTAACAGTTCTGTATAGTTGGTCAACTCGTTACTCACTAAATCAAATTGAATTCGGAAGCTCAATACAAACAAAATAAAAAGAAAATCAGAAAACCCAAGATTCGGGGTTAATATTTACATTAGGTGTGAAATCCGTGTAATATACGTGTTGATTTTAAAAAGATTAAACATTAAAGTGTAAATAGAAAATATTTTTTAACGAACAATTTTAAAATAAAAAAGAAACATATTGATTGCAATTTAATATCATATATATGATATTTAATACTTTACATATATAAGTATATAATTTTAATTTTAAAAATTAAAACAAATCAAAATTTAACTAGTGGATAATATTTATTTCAAAAATATCATTGACAAATGTCAAAACTCATAAAAGATTAACATTTGGCAAAAAAAAAAAAAAAAACTTTTATTTATTAAGGAGAATTTCGTATTAGTTGACTAAATGTTATATAAGTTAACGGAGAATATGCACCAATCAAGAGTAGTTATAGCTGACTTTTGGTCCGCAACAAGAACCGGTCAAAATTCTCTAAGATGGCATTGCTTTTGGGAATATAGTGTGATTCACACCTCTGGTGTTTTGTATTATTGATATCACAACTTGTATCTAAAGCCAAAATGAATTTGTCTTATATAATATATATTTATTAAGTTAACATGATGATTTTCTGGCTTTACTTTTTCTGGGTTCATTTGCGGTCGAACATCTTGAACTCATCTAGAGACGGTCTTGTCTGTGGGTTACTAATGAATGAAAATAAAAAAATAATATATGGTTTAATATTATTTATAGTTGTTTTTATAGTTAATTAATTTGTTAAAATTTATTAGCTCAACGTTTAAATTTCTATCAATATAATTATTTAAAATATTAAAAATTATTTTTTTGTTTTTAAAAGTAACAATATAATCATTTATATAATATTATTTGTAGCTATTGTTATTGTAATCTATTTATTTGAAAACTTTTAATGATTATAAAAATATATTTATGAAATATTTTAGTTAAATTGAGATTACAATTTAGTTTTTGCATTTAACACTATAATTTATCGTTTTTAATTATTCACAAAGTATTGTTTGAGTTTTTTTAATTAGAACTGAAATCTATATTTAAGTTGACCATATAATGTTATAGTTAAATTAACAATTTACTTATTTTATTCAAACTGTTCAAAAGTTATAGCTTTAAAATGATAATGGTTTGCATATAACAACATATTAAATATATTAAATTAAGTATAATTTTTTAAAAGCTAAACATATAACTTTATTAGTAGAAGTAAAGATATTATTTTAACTATGAAATTTAGTTTATTTTTTTTATTACACTTTAGGTTTGATGTTTATTTAACATTATTAATCAATTTATAATCACTAATAGAAAGACACTACAATTTATCCCCTTTAACTATTTATAAAATATTTTTGGGTTGTATAAGTTGAACTAAAATTTATATTTAAGTTGACCCTATGATATTACACTTAAATTAACAATTTAAGTATTTTATCCAAACTGTTCAAAAATTGTAGCTTTAAAATGATAATGGTTTATATACAATAACATTTTAAAACTAATAAATTAAGTATAATATATTAAAAGTTAAAGACATAAGTTTACAAGCAAAAGTAAAGATATTATTTTAATATTGAAATTTACTTTATTTATGATTACACTTTAGGTTAGATATTTATTTTACCTTATTAAACAACTTATAATCATTATTAGAGAGAAATTGAAAAGTTATGAGAGTTTCAAAAGAATGTGGTGAAAGGAAAATGCTTCATCTAATGCCCGCGCATTACGTAAAAATAGCTATATAGTTGAAATCATTACAATATATATATATATATATATATATATATATATATATATATATATATATATATATAACGTTGTTAAATTTGATATAACAATTCGTGTACTAAGTTGATATAATATATTGATTAGTTTGAATTATATGATAATATATACATCTTTTATAACTGTATAATCTCAACCGTTTGAATGACTTCTACCCGCGAGTTACTCATTAATAAAATTAAATATAATATATGGCTTAAGGTTATTTATAGTTTTTGTTATTGTTAATTAATTTTTTTAATTTTTTTCTTAACGTTTTAATTTCTGTCATTATAATTATTTAAAACATCAGACATTGTTTTTTTTTTATTATTATTTTAAAGGTAACAATATAATCATTTATATAGAGTTAATTTTAACTATTATTATTATAAGTTATTTTAAGCTACTTATTTGAAAACATATAACGATTATATAAATATCTTTAGAAAATATTTTAGTTAAATTGATATTATAATTTAGTTTTTTGCATTTAACACTACAATTCATCACTTTTAACTATTCACAAAAGATTCATTGATTTGGGGTTATGATCGACTGTGAGTGATAGATGGTGACTATACGAGACCCTAGTGGGGGAGTGCTTACTGTGTATGGTGAGGGTACCAGGTCCGGATAAGCTTTTTGCTCTGCTTCCAAAGCGAGACAAAGTATACAACAGTGCTATATGGGCTTTTTGGCATATGTAGTGGATACGCGGGTTGCTACAAAGAGACTGAGTTCTATCTCCGAGGTTCCGATAGTGTCAGAGTTCCTAGACGTGTTTCCCGAGGAGTTGACAGGAGTGCCTCCTGAGAGGCAGGTGGAGTTTCGGATTGACTTAGTTCCGGGAACGGCACCTATCGCCAAGGCACCTTATCGCCTTGCGCCGCCTGAGATTCAAGAGTTATCCTCTCAGCTTCAAGAGCTGCTGGGGAAGAGTTTTATCACACCGAGTAGCTCTCCATAGGGAACATCGATCCTTTTTGTCAAGAAGAAGGATGGTTCACACCGGATGTGTATAGATTACTAGGAGTTGAATAAACTGACAGTCAAGAACCGTTATCCACTTCCGAGGATCGACAATTTATTTGATCAGTTGCAGGGGGAATTTATGTTTTCCAAGATTGATTTGAGATCTGAGTATCACCAGATGAGAGTGTGCGAGGAGGATATTCCGAAGACGGCCTTTAGAACTCATTATGGACATTACGAGTTTGTGGTGATACCTTTCGGGCTCACCAAGGCACCGGCAGCCTTCATAGATCTTGAAGAGTTAAGCAACTCTTTGATCGTTTAGATCTTTGAACAGGTTAATCACAGAAACGTTAAACAGTAATATCAAGCACAAGAATGAATCAAAATATGTCGAATGATTCAATAGATTCAAGCCTCAGCAGAGCTCGATAAAGAACTTCCGCTGTAGAGGCTATTAGGGTTACAAATGATAAAGATAATATCTTTCAAATAATCGACTTCAAAATCTACGTACTAAGATGCATGCAAGCATCTATAAATACTAAACCCTAGAAATAACTCACGGATGGACAGGCCTAATCTGGAGACAAAAATGGACTAAAGAACGAGCCCAAGACGTAACACCTTTCAGACCCTACAATCTCCCCCTTTGCGTCAATTGGAGCGAGACTTCTACTTCGGCTTGCTGGGTCCAGCTGCAGGAACTTTCTTTGTGGTTTCAAACAGACGTGGAATTAGGGCAAGGATGGTCTGTCTGAAGCGAATGTACCACTGGATCATGTCGTCAAAATACTTCTTGTCATTTGCTGAATTCTGCTTACATCGATGAATGATCCCCATAACATGTTCCAAGCACGCAATGGTGTATAGGTGCTTATCTGCCAAGGCGAACAGGCATTTTTGGCCTTCGTTCCTTGTGAACATGACAGAATTCCGCTTCGGGTCAATTCTTCCCATCTGTATCATATTCAAATCACTAGCAGAGCCAACAGGAAAGATAGTAGGCTTTTTCTTGAAGATACTTGCGATCTCCTGATCCATCTTGGCAACCTCCATGATGTAGCATACAAGCATCCTTTTGAAGTGATCGATGATTGACCCATACTCCGCTTCGTTGGTGAGGAGGATGTTATGCAAATAATCCAATCATGTGGATTCAGGTTGGGAAGATCAGCAAGTGATATAGCATGTTCAGTTTTAGCAGAACCCCTCAGCACTTTGAACCGAACGTTCGTGAAGTTCCCCTCACGAAACGGTTTGAGGACCCGAACGTTGATGATCTTCTGAGCACTCCATGTCTGATACTGAGGTTGAGCAGACCTCAGATAGAATTCAACAAGCTCCCTATCAACCTTTGGGTGAGGATGAGGGACATCAGCCACATTATCAAAAGCATGGAAGATGAAGGCCTTTCGGGTCAGTGGCATATTGAACTGAGAGTCAACAGAATTGATCCGATCCAAAGAGATCACTGGTTCGAGCCATAAGATGCTGGGAGTTTCAATTGCTTCTTTTATAAGCTTCTCGAGAGTCCACGTAGGAAAAAGAGTTTTTCTACTCTCAAGAAGATCATGAGCCTCCTTCATTTTTCGTTCGTTCGCCTCGAACTCTCTGGCAACGCGAGCGCTCATGTCAGCATCTTTTTCCTGGCCTTGTTTCTTCAAGAGATCAGCGATGGTCTCTTTATCATCATCATTACTGTCTTCAGCTATCTTCTTTCCTTTGTCTTTGACACCCGAACCTGAGGCTTGACTTGCTGGAGGAGGTTCGGTTGCTTTAGCTGATGTGGAAGTAGGAGGCGGTTGAGACACATCTTCTCCCCCTTGTTTCAGATGGGCCACGAACTCAAGAAGCCCTTCAAGTTTGCTTAGTAGGGCAAGGGTAGGAGCAAGCTTCTCAGCTAGAGTGCGCCTCACAGAGTAGTTCAAGATAGGATCATGTGCTTCGATGATGTTGGAGAGGGCAGCGTGGACATCCGAAACACACGATGAGATAACCCCACGCTCAGATCGGAGAGATGCAACTTCCTTTTCTGATTGGAAAAGATGAAAAATCTTGACCTTCAGAGCAGTAGTCTTGCGAGCAAGAGAATCCATCACTGAGTTCTCTGAAGCGAGATCTTCTTGCAGCTTTGTCAAGCGCTCCTCAACAGTTGCCTGGAATGATTTATTGTCATCGTTGAGAGACTGACGAAGACTGGCAAAGGACTGAAGTTCGGAGGCAAGTAAAGTGGTCAGCTTGTTGACAAGAGATTCAAGCTTCTCTGCATTGGAGTCAGCGGCTCCCTGTAAAGACTGCAAAAGAGAATTAGCATCAGCAAATAGTTTTTCGACTTTTTCGGTGGCGGCAGCACACACCTTGGTAGAGGCGTCGATAGCAGCAGTGGCAGAGTTGATGGAGGCTTCATGAGCCTTGGTGAACGTATCAACGAGCCCCTGAATAGTAGTCTCTGAGATAGTAGACCGAGAGGAAGAGGAGGAGGAAGCAATGAGACTGTCGATTTTCTCATGAAGGTCCTTGAGATGCTTCTTGGTGACTGGAGCATCATCATCATCATCATCACTTTGAACTTGATACGGACTGTAGTAGACCGAGTCAAACGTCATGTCCTCTCCTCCAAGAAAAGGTTCATCATCTTCTGCTGAGTGATCGGGAGATGAAGGCGAGGGTGGAGGTTCGGTTGTGGTAGTGGGTTCGGGTGTGGATGTATGTTCGATAGTGGGAGTGGGTTCGGGTGCTGAAGTAGGAGCCCCCGTATCAGATACGTTGGTTCGAACGCCAGCGGTGGTTGTTGTGGTAGCTTCTGTGAAAATAGGAGGTGGTACAGGGATAGAGGAGGGTGGTATATGAGTAGTGGAGGTTATGGGGGGAATGGAAATAGAGATGGAGATTGGGGGAGGAGAGACAGGTTTAGAGGAAATAGGTATCTCAGGGGAAGGCGAACGTGGAGGAGTATTACCTCAAAGTGACTCTTCTGAGTCTGAACTCTCTTCCTCAGATTCACTGGAGGAGGAGGCAAGAATCAGTTTACGCCTAGGCTGAGTCTTCCTCTTCTTTGGTGGAGGTGCTTGAGCTGCCTTGGAAGGTTTGCGCTTCTTTGGAGAAGGACCCTTCGCTTCTTTGACAACTTTCTTGTCTTTTCCCTTGTCTTGTTTCTTTCCCCTGGGAGCAGGCCTGTCAGCGTCATGGATGGATTGAATCATTTCAGGAGTGAGCTCTCTGGGACCTGAGCGAAAAAATTCCTTGTAAGTTCTGATGATGCGACCGTCCTTTGGAACACACGCATACATTGACTCAGGGATTGAGCCAACGAACTGAAATTTGGAGGAATTAGACACTATGATCTTCGTAGTGCGGAAAGTTCCTATCGAGGAGAGTGGAGAATCAGCAACAACAGGGACATGATACTTGTCCATCGCCCACTTTGTGACCAGCGTCTAGAATCTGGCATAAGAGATTTTAGAATGACGAGAAGTGGACGCAAGACTCTGAATCAGCTGCTGCCATAAAACCGATCGATAATCGAGATTGATGTCGTGGTACAGCCCATAAAGAATTGTCATAAACAGTCGGCTCGCCCCATTTGAACCTGCACTTTGTTCCGATACCCCTTTGAACAACACAGTGAAGAAGCCATTCCACTAAGGAGGTAAGCATGATTTCTTGAACTTTGTAACGGTGGTCAGAATCTTAGTGTCACCCATGCTGTAAAACATGGAGAACAATTGACCCACAGGGATAGATTCAGGGTTAACCCTAGACTCATCAGGTTCAAACCCTAAAAGCAAACATAATCGTTGTTTGGAGATGGAGGACTTGGTATCAAGAATGTCGAACAAGATTCGATCGACAGACTTGTCATAGTGGGCCGTTGAGAATATCTGTGACAGACACTCCATTGGAACGAGTTCGACCTTGGCTAGTGCTGAAACCAGTGGAGAGTGCTTGAGACACTCCACGATTGGGAACATGAAAGCATCGTAGACTTGAGGGGTGAGATCAATGATCAGGCTTTGTTGAGGACGGATGGACAGAATGTGGGAGGTAGCATGAACTGAAGAGGAGTCCGCCATTGAAGAGAGGATTTTGGGGAAGATGATGAACAGTGGGAGAAAGTGATCGTTTCTTGCTCTCTGAATATTTGGTGCAGTAAAGAGGTAAAAGACTGTAGGATTTACCCTTTATACCGTAGGTAGAAGAGAGAGAAGAATCTATTCCCAAATCTTCTTAAAAAAAACGAAGCGTTTCCTTAGGTGATTGACGCGTGACAGTTTAGAACCCCGATGATTACGTAGGAGAGAGAAAAACTCTTCCGTTGCACACGCCTTCCCATCAAGCGCCGTTTGAAATACCAAAAACGATTCCACTTCACACACCTTCCCATCAAGCGCCGTTTGAAATATTAAAACGATTAGACTTTCGGTTGAGTCAGCAGCTTATCCTTTTAGTATTAGCTATCTTCATAGATAAAGATAAGCACGTGTAACATTAATAACCACATCTCGTTTATAACATTAAATCCTATAGCTAAAAAATAGCTTATAATTAACGAAACCAGATTTATGGAAAATCAAAAAGATTTTCGTGCATAGAGTGTCAAAGAGAAAGAAATAAAGCAACACATATGTGGGAAATTGTGATGTCAATAAAGACACGAAACAGTGGATCCCGTGCACGAATCTCTTCCTTCAAAGTCAAGAGAGACCTTAAAGTGTTTGTGTGGTTTCCCGTTGAATTACGATCAAGCACTAATTAAGAAGTGTTGAAAGGCATCTTTTAATAAGGCTAATTTGGGAGGCTTGCGCTTCAGTTCAGAATTCCTGATCTTGACAAAAGACAGAAATCGACTGAAGTACTTGTGAGACCAATGTGGTCTGTTGAACAAGAAGGTGTGGAGAATATTTAAGTGACATGTTGAAAATACTTTTGGGTGAAATCTCAAAAAAATAAAACTGGATTCTAAGGGAAGAAATGTTATGGTATTTAACAATTTCATAAGATCACACAAAAAGAAAAATTAGAGATTTCATGGTACAACCACTTGGGTGAATTCGTTAATTCATGAGTGAAAACTAGAGCAAATTTAATTGTTCACCGTCAATGCATAGTAGGTATTGAATTGTGGGTTTCACTTAGGACGTAGTGGCACGAAGCTGAGATCATAAACACATAAATTGTGTAACCATAAACCTCAGTGGTAATTTCTGAGAGTCTCAAGGGTTACTTGTATGAAGCGAATATGATGGAGAAAAATATTTGAGATGGTGTAAAGAAACCAAAGTACCTCTGCTATTAAATTAACGACTAAGCAGAAAACTCTTATCTCAAATGAGAAAAGAGTAAGGTAGCTCATGATTAGAATAAATGTTATAGCCTAATTGGGAAGACAAGGTTTGTATATACCAGGTTAGTAAGGTTTTACTCGGAATCAGTAGACGCTTTGGACAACATGCCGCAACATGCTTCTAGGGACACTTAACTATTAAAAAGTGTGAGAACAATACCTGCCCCATCGATCATCCACTAACGGTAAAGACAAACATAAGTAAATATAAGATAAAAAAATATTTTTGGAGTTTATGAAATTTTGATTTAAAGAAAAACAAAAATAAAACAAACAAAACAAGAAAATTTTGGAACCGAACCCGAAATAGACCGAACGCTCGGTTCATTTCGGTTTTAAAAAAAATTGTTTAAAAATAAAAATAATTGGGAAATAAGTGTACAAAAGGTTTACAACCAAAGAAACTAACTCTTAGAGATAAGCGAAGACAAGTGCAATAGGACCGAACCCGAGCGCTCGGTTCATTTCGGTACGCATGCGAACCGAACCCGAAATAGACCAAACGTTCGGTTCATTTCACTTCCAACTTTTAGTTTTGAGAAGGAGTTTTTGGTACTGACTCTGATTCCATCATACCTAGTCCTTGTAGAATTTTATTAAAACTTGCTTCAGAAAGGGCTTTGGTGAAGATGTCAGCCAGTTGATCAGTAGTTCGAACAAAGTGAATCTCTACGTTTCCGTCTTCCACATGATCCTTAATGAAGTGATACCTCAATGCAATGTGTTTGGTTTTGGAATGTTGCACGGGGTTATGACAGATCCTAATTGCACTTTTGAGTCACAATATAGTGGGATCTTTTTCATATTGAGTCCATAATCCCGGAGTTGGCTTTGGATCCAAATCACTTGAGATGTGCAAGAAGCAGCTGCAATATACTCTGCTTCGGCTGTCGACAGAGAAACACATGTTTGTTTCTTAGATTGCCAGCTCACCAGCTTCCCGTCGAGGAATTGATAGCCACCTGTAGTGCTTTTCCTGTCTAAACCACATCCTCCAAGGTCTGCATCTGAGTAGGCTTGAACAAAGAAACCTGAGTTTGAGGGATACCAGAGACCGAGAGAGGTGGTTCGCTTCAAATATCGGAGTATGTTTTTCACTGCTAGCATGTGTGGTTCACGAGGATTCGCTTGAAACCTATCACAATAGCACATAGAAAACATTATATCAGGTCTGCTAGCTGTGAGGTACATCAGGGAACCAATCATTTGGCGGTATAGTGTTATGTCAACTGCCGTTTTTTCCAAGGATTGTGTGAGATTGGTACCGAACGCCATAGGGACTTTGACCTTTGATTCTCCCATCATGCCGAATTTAGCAAGAAGAGTCTTGGTATATGCTTCCTGGTTAATAAAGATGCCTTCGGGTCCCTGTCTAATATTTAAACCAAGGAAAAAGTTAATCGGATCCATTGAGCTCATTTCAAATTTTGTCTCCATTAACTTTCTGAATTCAGCTGTTAAGCTAGGATTCGTTGAGCCAAAGATGATATCATCGACATAGATCTGAACTATCATAAGGTGGTTACCTTCCTTTTTACGAAAGAAAGTTGGGTCAACCGAACCTTGTTTGAATTTAGACATCTTTAAAAACTTAGTTAGTGTTTCATACCATGCCCTAGGTGCTTGTTTCAGACCATAAACGACCTTATCTAGGATGTAGCAATGATTTGGATGCTTTTCATTCACGAAACCAGGAGGTTGCTCCATGTAAACCGTTTCTTCAAGTTCCCCATTCAGAAAAGCGCACTTCACATCCATTTGGTAGACCTCGAAGTTCTTGTGTGCAGCATAGGCAAGAAATATTCGAACATATTCCAGCCTTGCTACCGGAGCAAATGTTTCTTCGTAATCAATTTCCTGGCAGTATCCTTTTACCACAAGACGAGCTTTATTTCGAATCACATTACCCTCCTTATCCATTTTGTTTTTGAATACCCATTTGAGACCAATGACTGAGGCATCTTTCGGTGTTGGGATGAGACGCCAGACCTTATTTCTTTCGAACACATTGAGTTCATCCTGCATTGCTTGAACCCAATCAGAATGATCAAGAGCAATATTGACGGTCTTCGGCTCAACTTTGGACACAAAAGAATTAAACATGCAGAACTCTACTTTGGAGAATAGGGAAGTTTGCTTTGCCTTCACTTGAGATCGAGTTAGGACCTTTTCAGATACATTACCCACTATCTGAGATACAGGATGATCTCTGGTCCATTTGGTGATTGGAGGATAGTTTGGATCATAGGATGGATCCAATTCAGCATTGACCATTTCTTCCAACTCTGATTGAATATCATCATCATAGAACATATCGGAATTCTCCCCATCGACAGATGATGAATCATTTGGACCTTCAGGTTGATTTGGACCTTCGGGTGCTACTGAACATTCGGGTGTAGCTGGGCTTTCGGGTGCTACAGGACTTTCGGGTGTAGCCGGACTTTCGGGTGCTACAGGACTTTCGGGTGTAGCCGAGCTTTCGGGTGCTACAAAGATTGGATTCTCCCCCTAAATTTGTGATTCCTATTTGTTTTGAAGAGAATTGATTCTCCCCCTCAACCGAAGTGCCGCACTGAGGTTCTTCTTCTACCATTTGTTTGGCTGCATCTTCAACAATTTGCTTCAGATGATCGATTTTGTTGTTTGCTGCCTTGGCTTCCGAGAGAGTGGCTTTCTCAGGTTCATCAAATAAGTCTACAAACTGGTCAAATAAATTAGCAATCGAGGCTGTGACTTGACCTGTTTGAGAGAAAATTTCTCCAATTGCTTCTATGGTAGTCTTTAGTTTCTTGACGTAATTGTCATTGAACATCACATAATATGTTTCTTCAATTCTTCTAGAATGTTTATATAAAACCCTATATGCCTTTGAAGTAAGAGAGTATCCCAGAAAGATTCCTTCATCAGCTTTAACATCAAACTTATTGCGATGTTCTTTGGAGTTGAAAATGAAGCACCTGGAACCGAACACATAGAAGAATTTGACATTCGGCTTCCTGTTGTTGATGATCTCATAAGGAGTGAGAGAGAAACGCTTGTTGAGATAAGACCTATTCTGCGTAAAACATGCTGCAAAAATAGCATCAGCCCAGAAATATAAGGGAAGAGAAGCAAAACTTAGCATGGTTCGGGCCGCCTCACACAGGGATCGGTTTCGCCTTTCGACAATTCCATTCTGTTGAGGTGTATAAGGGGCTGAGAAGTTGTGACTGGTCCCTTTTTATTCCAAGAAGTCTTCGAATTCTTTGTTCTTGAATTCCAATCCATTGTCGCTCCTAATGTTTCGAATGACTTTCCTCAGTTGCACTTCGACCTGCTTGATAAAGATTTTCAGTTTGGGAGTCGCTTCAAATTTGAGCTTTAGAAAGAATACCCAAGTAAAACGTGAGAAGTCATCAACAATAACAAAAATATACTTGTTACCGCCAATGCTCTTGATTGATGATGGACCACATAAGTCGATGTGAAGCAACTCAAGTGGTTCAACAACTTTTGTGTTTATAATCGATGGGTGACTTTGACGACTCTGTTTCCCCATTTCGCATGCAGCGCACAAGTGTTCACGATCAAACTTGAGCAATGGAAGACCCCGAACATGATCGCCGGTGACAAGCTTGTTGATGTCTTTGAAGTTGAGATGTGAAAGCCTTCGGTGCCACAACCAACTTTCGTTTGAATGAGCTTTGGACAAAAGACATATGGCTGGATTCCCTTTGATTGGTCTGAGATTCAGAGGAAACATTTCACCTTTTCGATCTGATTTGAGAATGACCTTGTTGGATTTCTTCTCTATAATTTTTGAACCTTCGTCATCGAATGAAACTTTGAGACCGGTACCTCCCACCAGCTGAGATACACTGATGAGATTATGCTGCAACCCTTCTACATACGCCACCTTCCTTATTGTGAAGTCTCCATTGGTTATCATCCCATAACCCTTTATTGTTCCATAGGAGTTGTTACCGAACTTGACATTGCCACCATTTTTAAGTGATCGAAACTCCCTTAGCTCTTCCTTCCTTCCTGTCATGTGACGTGAGCAGCCGCTGTCTATGTACAATTTTTCATCAAACTGCTCGTCACTGATAACCTGCAAAAATTAAACAGATTTAGGAACCCAAAGTTTCTTGGGTCCACGTGAGCCTTTCACAAAAACAGGAATAGTAAGAGAAACATCAACGAGATATGTTCGTTTTATTCAGGTTGTTTCATCTTTTCTTTTAATAGTAAACACTTTGATTTTATTAGAATTAGTTGCAGGCGTTTTGGATTCAGATTCTGGTGTTTGGACTTTAGCCTGCTTTCAGTCTTCCTTAGCTGAGGAAATCTTCCTTTTTCCTTTCAAATCCTTTGACGATCTTGAATTTTGTGTAGGAACAAAATTGGGCTTAGAAGAAGATTGAGAACAAGAAGAATTAGAGGAAAAGAAATTAGAATGAGAATCTTTCCTAAATTGAGGTTTGGAATAACCCTTTCGGTTGTGATCATTTGAGGGACCAAACTTGGACCTTCGGTAGCTGTTTGATGATGAACCGAAGTTGGATTTTTGGTTGTCATTGGTTGGTGGTCCGAAACTGTGTCTTTTATTGTAAGAGCTTGATGGACTGAAATCAGGTCTTTGCTTGTTGTTATTTGGCGAACCGAAACTAGCTTTTCGGTTGCTGTTGCTTTCGGGACCGAACCTATCCTTTCGATTCTGTTCTTCGTGTGGCCCGAAAGTCTTTCTCTGGTTCTTTTGACTTTTGTTTTCTTCTCCTTTTGACTTAGAATCTTTGTCAAGGTAAGTGTAGTGAGGATTTTGGTAGCACCAAAACTGCTTTCGCTCTGAGAGATTTTTTTTGTATCTCAGGTTTCTCTGCTGCTTTTGATTTTTCACCTGTTTCGGTTGTCTGTGGATATTTGCCTTTTGTTTCAGCTTCTTAGCAACCGGTTCACTCTTCATGGATGAGGTTTCGCTTGTGGAGGTGACTTCTTCCACTGGAATCTCTTTTGTGCCACTGGTACTTGGTACGTCAAAGTTGGTAGGCTTATTTAGATGTTCGGGCACATATCTACCTTTGGCCTTCCAGGATGTTCGCTCTGACAGACCAACTGTTTCGTCTGCGTTGTCTATCGGTGTTGACCAGAAAAACTCATCACAGCCATATGCATTATCTTCGTTCACTATGGCAGTGAGTTCAGCTGTCTGATGTTCGGTTACTCCTGTGACCTTATACACCTGATTGGGAGTTGTTCTAACCTTCTGAAACACGACGGCTTTTTCTTTAAGGACTGGGGACTTAGTTTTGGACAAACGAGCAAATTCCACAGAATTTTCAGAAATCAGGTTTTTGTGGTTTTCGGGTTCGCTCCTGACGAACTCGGAACAATCAACTTCGTCCTCTACAGAAATTTCACTCATATCATCGTCCTCATTAAGTTCAGATGCATTTTCAACATCAATTTTGTTTTCTGAACTCAAATTGGTACTCAATGAGTTGAATTTTTGTATGGTTTCGGTCCTGAGTTTCAACTTATCATTTTCATCCAAAAGATTTTTAAGCATGTCCTTATGGTCTTTGGACTTTATAAAAGATTCTATTTTGTCCAGACCATACATGTAAGTGGGATTAACATCATTGGAAGATACAACACTTTCACAGTTGTATGCTTCGGCATCAATTTCATCCTCCTTAAACTCAAGGAAGGGTAGAATCATGCGATGTATCTTCTGCCCTATTTCACAATTTAGATGCAGTTGAGTAATGTTATCATAAAGCCTTTTGGCAATCAAACAAAAAACATTCCTTTGTTTTAACAATTTGAGACTGACTCTTTGCAAATAAATGTTTTCATCCCTAGACTTAATCAGCTCCAACTCTTTCTGCTCTATCCACATCCTTCGCTCCTCACTCTTGGATGACACCATGCTTATTTGGTCAGTTAGATTAGAATTCGTGACCCGTGTTTGCGTTAAACAACTATCTAGATTTGAAATTCTTGAATTCAAGTTATTTAATTCCTTTTCATATGATTTTTGTGGAATTTTAAATGAAACAAAAACAGATTGTACCTTCTTGATCAGTTCATCAAGTTCACTGATCTGCACACTGAGAGGTTTTGCTGTAAAGCATAAGTCCTCTCACTCCTTGGCCTCTTCATTTCCACCATCAGTGTTGTATCCCCTCATCTGAGATACATTGGTCACCATAAGACATCTTCCATCAGTTTCGCCACTTTTTTCAACATAAGCCTTTCCATGAGAAGGCTTTCTCACTTCATCGTCTTCTGAGTCAGTCGACCACACCTGCACACCACCGAACTCATCATCATCTACCGAATCCTGAACAATATGAGCATTCATAGAGGGATTAGTAGCAGCTTTCTTCCTTTTTATCTCTTCCAGTCTTTTCATAAGACTCGCTTCTTCATCTTTCTCTGCCATCTTCTTCAGCATGCAATCTTTTGCATAGTGATTCTTCCCACCACAGTAGAAGCAACTGACACCAGAGTCAGCTTCACCCTTCGCTTTCTTTTTTGATTCCTCAACCTTCGGTTCATCTTTCACCTTTTTCAGAACTGTAGCTTCCCTGCCAATTACGATTTTTGTTGGAAGGGAACTTTTTCTTGATGAACCTTCTGGGATTTGACACCATCATAGCATAGTCTTCGGCTGTCAGATGGTGATCTCCCAGATTTAGATCCTCTTCGTCTTCTTCTACACTCTTACCCTTGGAAAGAAGCACCAGAGACCCCAGATTTGAAACCACGCTTTTCTCTTGCAGTACTATCTTTTCCTGGGATTTCAGAATCCCCACCAATTTCGCCAGCGAGTAGGATTTGAACTGCCCGTGTGCTTTAACCGTTGACACAACAGCTCTCCATTCGGATCTTAGACCATTCAGAAAAGTGAGCTTCTGTTCGATAAGCTTCCTTTCAATATCATGTTTGATCATCTTGCTGAGAAGATGATTGAAGCGATCAAATGTCTGTGTAACAGACTCATCAGGATTCTGCTTGAACTCTCCAAATTCAGATAGAAGTAAAGTCTGAATTGAGTGCTCCAGATCTTCATTTGTGGAATACAGCTCTCACAGCTGATCCCAGATTTCCTTTGATGTACTGCAAGTACTCACCAATCTAAACGTGTCAGATTGAAGAGCGAATCGAATTAGTCTCAATGCCTTAATGTTGCATTGAAACTTCTCCTTTTCGTCCTGAGTAACATCTTTCACATCTTTCAAAAAATCACTATACTCCTTTTGAGTTTTAATGATTCTGGATGTTCTTGAATGAGCAAATGGGCCAGATATAATAGCTTCCCATATCAGATACCCATTATCTTCAGATCCAATGACGTAGTCTTCAAAGTGGTGCGTCCATACCTCGTAATCTTGAGTGTAGAGAATTGGAATCTTGGTTGTAGATCCTATACTGTTTGAGATGTTAATGGGATTAGATTGAGAATCATCCATGCTTGATCGTATAACCTGTTATAAGATCAGACTTTGTAATACGTAATATTAGGGCAAGATGAATAAATAATGAGATACGTCAATTATGGAGTGACGGCTCAATAAATATCAATAAATGCGGAATAAACCCTAATCACTTCTTTCATAGAAGAGATGTGTATGAATTACACAGTCTCCTGCTCTGATACCAATTGAATTACACAGTCTCCTGCTCTGATACCAATTGAAGAGTTAATCAACTCTTTGATTGTTTAGATCTTTGAACAGGTTAATCACAGAAACGTTAAACAGTAATATCAAGCACAAGAATGAATCAAAATATGTTGAATGATTCAATAGATTCAAGCCTCAGCAGAGCTCGATAAAGAACTTCCGCTGTATAGGCTATTACGGTTACAAATGATAAAGATAATATCTTTCAAATAATCGACTTCAAAATCTACGTACTAAGATGCATGCAAGCATCTATAAATACTAAACCCTAGAAATAACTCACGGATGGACAGGCCCAATCCGGAGACAAAAATGGATTAAAGAACGAGCCCAAGACGCAACACCTTTCAGACCCTACAGATTTCATGAACCGGGCGTCCAGGCCTATGTTGGATCGGTCGGTGATCATGTTCATTAAAGACATCTTGGTTTATTGGAGGTCCAGAGAGCAGCATGAGGAGCATCTGTAAGAGGTTCTTAGGGTTTTGAGGTCGAAGAGGCTTTATGCCAAATTCTCCAAGTGTGATTTTTGGTTACGAGAGGTCCAATTCCTTGGACACCTCGTTAATTAGAATAGGATATTGGTCGATCCGGCCAAGATTGAGGCAGTTATGCGATGGGAGGTGCCGAGATCCCCATCCGAGATCAGGAGTTTTCTGGGATTGGCCGGCTACTATCAGAGATTTATCAAGGATTTCTCCAAAAGTGCGGTTCCTCTCACCAGATTGACCCGAAAGGGTGCTACTTTTATTTGGGGGCCTGAGTAGCAGGCATCATTCGAGACTCTTCGCCAGAGGTTGTGAGAAGCTCCGGTGTTAGCCCTTCCGCAGGGAGTGGAGGACTTCATAGTCTATTGTGATGCGTCTATTTCAGGGATGGGTGCTGTGTTGATGCAGAGGGGTCATGTGATAGCATATGCGTCGAGGCAGCTGAAGCCTCATGAGACAAGGTATCCCACCCATGATTTGGAGTTGGGGCGGTGGTGTTCGCCCTCAAGATTTGGTGCCACTATCTTTATGGTGTCCGGTGTACCATATACACGGACCATAAGAGCCCGAAGTACCTGATGGATCAACCCAACCTGAATAGGAGGCAAATGAGATGGTTGGATGTAGTGAATGACTACGACTGCGAGATCTTATATCACCCAGGAAAGGCTAATGTGGTAGCCGATGCATTGAGTCATAGAGCCGATAGCGCTCCGATCTGAGATGTGTGTATGAGGATAACGGTGATGACTCCAGTCTTAGATACCATCCGAGAGGCTCAGTTAGAGGCTATGAGACTGGAGAACCATAAGAGAGAGCATGTGGTCAGTCAGGTTTCCGAGTTTCAGTCAGATAGTCGGGGACTTATGACTTTCCGAGGTCGGATTTGGGTGCCATATAGATGTGGAGCTTGGTGTATATTGATGGAGGAGGCACATAGATTGAGATTTTCGATCCATCCTGGGGCCACTAAAATGTATTTGGATCTAAAGAGGGATTATTGGTGGCCCTGTATGAAGAGGGAGCTGGCTTGGGTAGTCGAGAGATGCTTGACCTATCGTCGGGTCAAGGCAGAGCACCAACGCCCCTATGGGCAGCTGTAGTCTTTAGAGGTTCCCCAGTGGAAGTGGGAATAAATCACCATGGATTTCATCATCAAGCTATCGAAGACCACGCGTGGGGTAGACACGATATGGGTGATTGTAGATCAGTTGACGAAGAGTGCTCACTTCCTCGCTATCAGTGAGAGCTCTTCTACAGAGAAAATAGCCGAGATATATGTTTGAGAGGTGGTGGCACGACATGGGGTTCCGACATCGATAGTGTCAGATCGGGATGTACGTTTTACTTCCAGGTACTGGAAGAAGTTTCATGAGGATTTGGGTACCCAACTGCACTTCAGTACAACATACCACCCACAGACAGACGGTCAGAGTGAGCGGACGATTCAAACGCTCAAGGACATGTTGCGTGCATGTGTTATGGACTTTGGTGGAAGTTGGGACACTTATTTGTCCTTGGCTTAGTTTTCATACAAGAACAGCCACCATTCAGCATTGGTATGCCTCCCTTTGAGCTACTGTATGGGAGGAGGTGTCGGACTCCCATCTGTTGGGGAGAGGTAGGGCAACGAGTGATGGGTGGCACTGAGATAGTGGTAAAGATGACCGAGCAGATTCAGCAGGTCAGAAAGAGGTTACTAATAGCCCAGATCCCCAGAAGAGTTACGCAGATCAGCGACGATCTGAGCTAGAGTTCCAGGTTGGATATTCTGTCCTCCTGAAGGTATCCCCATGGAAAAGGGTGACCCGATTCAGGAAAAAGCGCAAGTTGGGGCCCCGGTACATTGGTACTTTCAAAGTGATTTCCAGGTTGGTGGGGTAGCCTACCGGTTAAAGCTACCAACAGAGTTGAGCCAGATTCATAACACCTTCCACGTGTATCAGTTGACGAAGTGTGTAGCCGATGAGACGGCAGTGGTACCCTTAGAGGACATTCAGGTGGATGCGAGCCTGAATTATATTGAGAGGCCGCTTGCGATTCTGGATCAGAAAGTGAAGGTTTTGAGAAACAAAGAGGAGCCCCTGGTTCAGGTCCAGTGGCAACATCGGAAGGGGACCGAGTGTACTTAGGAGCCGGAGTCCGAGATGCGCAAGCAGTATCCAGAGTTATTTCTGGAGCCTGACTTCGAGGGCGAAGTTTGATTCTAGTGGGGGAGAATTGTAACATCCCGACTCCCAGGTATTTCTTTTATTATTTATTTATATATTTATTATTGGGATTTCATGAGGGACTCGACAAGTTGTGAGCCTCACTCATCGAGTAGAGTCTGATTTGGTCACATGGGTTTAATGATCGACTCGACGAGTCAGAGAGCTGACTCGCCGAGTTGGCACTGTGAGGTGAAACTCTAAATCTTCGAGGTTGGGGCCTATTTAAGAGAAATTATGTCCTCATTTCCTCCTCACCAGCTGCCCAACTCCCCTGTGTGAAACCCTAAATGTTTGTAGTGAGCTAAGAGAGTTATAGAGATAATCTTTGAGTATTCTACTACATCTTTTAAGGAGAATAGGAGATTATCCAGCAAGGAACGAGGAGAAACTATTGGATCTAGTGCTGTATCGACTAGAGCTTCTGTGGAAGGTAAAAAGCCTACACATTTCTCATATTGTTCGTTAGATCTCATGATTATGGAAGTTGGGGCTTTTACCACCTTTTATTGGGACATTGAGTGCATTGAGTCTATCAAGAGGTCTAGACTTCAGATCTGGACCTTATGAGGTCCATAGAGTCCAAAGGTGCCAGCTTTATTTAGCCATATAAGAGTTATTGTGCTTAAACACCCTTGTTAGAGTTGTATTGGCATTTTGGAGCAAAATATGACATGCATGAATGTAAAGATCGAAGCTTTATGTGACATTCGAGCCTTGGGAGCCTAGATCTAGAGTGTGGAGTAGTAAATCTGCCTTAAAACGTCTGAATGAGAATTCATACTTATGGGACTCGCCGGGTCAACGAGATGACTCGACAAGTCGGCTAGGGTTTTTCCCGATAAGTCTGGACAAGGGTGACTCGGCGAGTTGATGAGACAACTCGACGAGTTAAGATAGGTTTTCACGACATTCTGAGGAACAGCGAGGACTCGGCGAGTCACATAGGTGCACTCAGCAAGTTGGGTCAACATGGACAATTGACTCGAGTGTTCACTTCTGTTGACTTTAGGGTTTAGTCAAGACAGGGTTTATGGGGGCCATGGTGGGGTAAAATGGTCTTTTACCCATCTCAAGAGTTAGAAAGAGTTTAGCGTGAGTTATATGGCGTTGTGATCTTTATGAGTTAATTAGAGATTCTTATTACGTGTAGGCGGAAATTAGGCCGTTCAAGGGGTATCCAGTTTTCTTTGCTTACTTACTGGATGAGTCTTTTCACTATACTTACCATAAATGGTGTCTATGTGTGACCGGAGGGTCTTTTGTGCTTATTTGAGTTACGTCATATTATGTATCTTGTATGTGTGATATATATGCTATATTCTGTGTTTTACTGAGATAGGACTGGAGGTTCCAAATCGAGTTGTGGGACCGGAGGGTTTCCATTGAGACAGGACCGGAGGGTCCAAACCGAGCTGTGATACCGGTGGGTCCTCATTGAGACACATGACCGGAGGCTCCACACTAAGACGCATGAGCTCGGAGGGTCGATGTCGAGTTATAGCCATGAGAGGCTTATTATTTGTGTATGTGGTATTTTGGGGAACTCACTAAGCTTTGTGCTTACCGTGTTGTCTGATATGTGTTTCAGGTACTTCTCAGGACCGCGGAAAGGCGCCGACATGATTGTACACACCTGTTTGAGACTTTGTTGAGGATTCTGGGATTTGACTTTTATTTGTGGATTTATGTTGACATTTGAGACAATTATGGTTTTATGAAATATAATATATGAGTTTTATGTGTTTTTAAAAATGAAAATTTTGGTTTGAAAATTTACGGTGTTACATTATGAAAATAGTTTATTGTCCCAAAGAGTTATTGATGTGATTTGAACTTCAACATCACACTCCATCTGTAGTAGAAAAGTGTTTCCACTTGCTTGTAAATGACGTATAATCTGTTATTTTAATCTTTAACATTTTATCCTATTTTGTTGGTGTAGGAAACATCCTTAAAGTTGGAAATATTAGATGATTATGGAGTCCTCCGGTCCATATGTAAGCAACCTATATTTGAAACAATTAAAGAAGTTGTCATTCTTCCTTGGATTAGATTTTTATAGAGTACGCCCATTTAAAGTTGCAAGTTTTGGCTACATTACCAGAAGAAGTAGAGTCTTTAGTGGTTAAATTTTTGGATATTGGTGCTAAAAGATTTTCAATGGCTGCAAGTGTTGCAATGTTTAAAGAAAACATCAAGGTTTGTAGAACGCGTCAAGGTTTGTAGAAAGAATCAACGAATGCAAGTGTTGCAATAGTTGAATTTGTTTGCATATTGTTGACAGTCCAACATTTAGGAAACAATTTCCTAAATATGTGGATAAGTATGAAGAAAATTGGCTATCATAACAACCTTTTGTGGAAGATGTGCATCGATCACCTTCACTTGTAAGGAAGAAAGAGAATTTACAACCATCGGTGGACAAATTGGAGGTGAAGAGAGTGGAATTAAAAACTAAGGAGGTGAAACAAGGCTGAAAACAGTAGTTCCCAACTTAGATGTTGCTCTTGATGGGTTTTATCCATAAGAACTTTCCTATGTGTGCATGCAAAACCCTAATGCTCGGATCTAGGCTTTCTAATAAACATGCTTTGAATCCAAGACTTCTAATGGCTAATTAGGTTAAATAACAACATTGAAACAAATCTAGAATCATACCTTTGAATTCCTTGTTGATCTTGAGGTCTTGGAGCTTCTAGAGTCACAAATGTCACTCCTCTAATGGCTTACAAACACCAAAGCAAGGAGGATGATTTTGGAGAGAGGAGAGGGGAGGAATTTCGACCAGAGGTTCCTTACTTTAGGTCAGGTGTCGAATTCCCCATGCCATAGGGTCTATTTATACCTGTAGACTCCTTAAGGGTTACAACCTAAACCCTAATTGGATAATCTTCTCTTAAGGCTATCCAAATCCATTCCTAGATAACTCATATGGACGATTTTTGCTATCCCTAAGCTCTTAGAATCCGTACAAAGCATATCCCAATGGATTTACAGTCTAAAGTTTAACTATCAAACAATTGACAGTTTATACCCCTTTATTTAATTAATCTCTTTAAGTCACCAAATTAATTCCAATTAATTCTATGACTTATATTAATCAAATAACCATATATTATTCTTTATAATATTTACTCTCTCTCAATAAATCATCCCATCAAGTTGCTATGGTGAAGGCAACCCAAAAGGACCATGCACAACCGGGTCAAATACTTGTCTAATATAGTTGCAGCCTTAGACACTATTCCAACAGTCTCCCACTTGGATAAGTCTAGTAACTATACAAGTACAATTCGGTTTGCAATCGTAGCTTTCAAAGACGCTGTCAACTCTGATCTAATAAATCTTGTCCTTTAGATAAGGGATCGTACAGTCCTCTGTCAGATATCATGCTGACAATCCTATGGAATGATTAGTCAAGCATTTAGGTTTCTCGATCTCTGATTTATTTGACATAGAACTTAATCGAACACATCAATTCAGTTCTGACCGGGCCCGACACATAAGTCAAATCAAATCATCGAGCGGCCGAGATATCACTTTTACCTTCTTAGATAAAAGTTTACAGATAAACTTCGACTTATATGCATTTACTTACTCATTAACCAACTATACACAACAATACGTTTTATAACACCAAGTTACTGATGCGTTTTCGTATTATCAATGTACAATCAATTAACAAATAATAAACCATATATCTAGGTTTTAAGACTATATGATATTATCGTCTTGCGATCACCCTTTTATATCGTATTCCATAAGGTGATTCCAGAAAGTGCGGGTTTATTCCAATGCTCAAAACTAGTTCATAAGCACTCATGAACGTTGCAGCAACCCTTTGCTATGTCTAACACCATTTAGACAATCTACATACCAATTCATGACAATCTTCATTCATATCTACTTCCAACATATGAACGATTGTGGACAATTTGAACAATTCCATTATTCTTAATAATTTCAATTATTCTGGAAGTCAAAACATGCAAAGTGAAACAATAGTTAAACAATTAACATAAGACAGTAACATTACTCATAAATAAAACTCCTTTGTTTAATCATCAAATGTTAATTACATTTATCTATTACACGTTTCTAATACTATCTAATCTATGCTAATATCATCCTTCAGCCCAATACTCCTAGCATGCTGCAAGTGCTTAACCCTACTCAGTCCCTTCGTAAGCGGATCTACTGGGTTATCTTCTGATGATATCCTCTTCACTACGAGTTGTCCTTCTTCTACATGATGTCTAATGAAGTGATATTTTCTGTCGATATGTCTTGATCTACCATGATCCCTCGGTTCCTTGGTTAAGGCAACCGCTCCTTCGTTATCACAGAAAATCTCCATGGGCTCCTTTATGGCAGGTACAACTCCAAGATCACCGATGAAGTTCTTTAGCCATATTGCCTCCTTCGACGCTTCGCTCGCTACAATGTACTCTGATTCGCACGTTGAATCAGCTACGGTCTCCTGCTTGGAACTCTTCCATGTCACTGCTCCTCCATTTAGGGTAAAGACCCAGCCCGACTGCGAACGGTAGTTGTCCCTGTCGGTTTGAAAACTGGCGTCACTATACCCTCGCACCTTCAAGTCATCACTCCCTCCGAGGACTAAGAACCATTCCTTCGTCCTCCGAAGGTACTTAAGGATGTTTTTCACCGCAATCCAATGTGCTTTGCCAGGATTCCCTTGATATCTGCTAACCATGCTCAAAGCGAAGGCTACATCAGGGCGAGTACAAGTCATAGCGTACATGATTGAGCCAACTGCGGAAGCGTATGGTACTCGGCTCATTTCTGCTATCTGAGCTTCGGTACTCGGACTTTGAGTCTTACTCAATTTGGCATTACTTTGTATCGGTAGTTCTCCCTTCTTCGAGTTTTTCATACTAAAACGTTTTAGTACTTTCTCTAAGTAAGTATTCTGACTAAGTCCAATTAGTCTCTTACTTCTTTCTCTCACTATCCTTATTCCCAAAATGTAAGAAGCCTCTCCGAGGTCCTTCATAGCGAAGCACTTCCCGAGCCAGGACTTAACCTCCTACAGAGTCGGGATGTCGTTTCCTATGAGTAATATGTCATCGACATATAGAACGAGGAAGCTTACTATACTCCCAATGGCTTTGACATATACACAAGATTCGTCTTCGCTTCGTACAAATCCAAACTCTTTGACTTTCTCATCGAAGCAAAGATTCCATCTGCGAGACGCTTGCTTAAGTCCATAAATGGACTTCTCAAGCTTACACACTCTATTCGGATGTTTCGGATCCACAAACCCCTCGGGCTGAGCCATGTAAACATCCTCAGCCAACTTCCCGTTAAGGAAAGCGGTCTTGACATCCATTTGCCAAATCTCATAATCATGAAATGCGGCAACAGCTAGCATCACTCTAATAGATTTAATCTTCGCAACTGGTGAGAAGGTCTCATCATAGTCAACTCCAGGAGTTTGAGTAAAGCCCTTCGCAACCAATCACGCTTTATATGTGTGCACGTTTCCATCCATGTCGGTCTTCTTCTTGAAGATCCATTTGCACCCAACGGTCTTACGTCCGGGCACATAATCAACCAAATTCCAAACTTGGTTATCATACATGGATTGGATCTCGCTATCCATTGCCTCTTTCCATTTCGCAGACTCCGGGCCTGCCATGGCTTCCTTATAGCTATTAGGTTCATCAAGATTTATTAGTGTACTATCACTAATATACGTGTCCCCTTCGGTGGTAATATGAAGGCCATAAAACTGGGGATGAACTCTAACTCTATCGGAACGTCTAAGAGGTAAGGATTCGTCAATCGGTTCAACCGGAGTTTCCTCCTCGGGTTGAGTGCCAGCGGTAGAGGTTCCTTCATCTATCGACTCTTGAATCTCTTCAAGTTCGATTTGCCTCCCACTGTCTCCTTGGCTTATGAGTTCTCGCTCCCGGAAAACTCCTCTTCTCGCAACGAAGACAACATTGTCCTTCGGTCTATAGAAGAGATATCCAAAGGATGTCTGCGGGTAGCCGATGAAAATACATCGCTCACTTCGAGGTTCAAGCTTGTCGTGAGTATCTCGTCTTACGAAGGCCTCGCAACCCCAAACCTTGATATGTGCCAACGAGGGAGCTTTCCCTGTCCACATCTCGTGAGGTGTTTTGGCAACCTTCTTAGTAGGGACTCGGTTAAGGATATGGGCGGCAGTCTCTAAGGCATACCCCCAAAAAGAGATTGGTAGTGAAGCACGATTCATCATAGAGCGAACCATATCCAATAAGGTTCGATTACGCCTTTCTGCCACACCATTCAACTGCGGTGTCCTAGGAGGCGTCAATTGCGAAACTATTCCACACTCCTTGAGATAATCGTGGAATTCAAGACTTAGGTACTCTCCTCCTCGATCGGATCGAAGCATCTTGATTTTCCTGCCCAATTGATTCTCCACTTCATTCTTGAACTCTTTGAACTTTTCAAAGGTATCTGACTTTTGCTTGATTAAGTAGATATACCCATATCTACTATAGTCATCGGTAAAAGTCACATAGAAGCGGTTCCCATCCTTCGTGGTTGATCTAAATGGTCCACATACATTGGTATGTATTAGGTCCAATAGACCCTCTCCCCTTTCACATGTACTCGTGAAGGGTGACTTAGTCATCTTTCCAAGCAAACAAGATTCGCATGTGTCATCTTCCCTAAGGTCGAATGACTCCAACACTCCATCCTTTTGGAGTTGGGCTATGCGTTTCTTGTTGACATGTCCAAGACGACAATGCCACAAGGATGCTTTATCCATACTAGTGGAAGAATCAATATTCAAAACATCATTTCCTAAGTTATCAACAATCATAACGGTTTCATATATTCCATTACATGGTATAGCTTCAAAGTAAAAGACACCATTTAGATAAGCCAAAATAGAACCATTCTCATTATTAAAAGAAAATATAAATCCTTGTCTATATAAACCATGAAATGAAATGATGTTTCTAGCCTGACTTCGAGGGCGAAGTTTGATTCTAGTGGGGGAGAATTGTAACATCCCGACTCCCAGGTATTTCTTTTATTATTTATTTATATATTTATTATTGGGATTTCATGAGGGACTCGACAAGTTGTGAGCCTCACTCATCGAGTAGAGTCTGATTTGGTCACATGGGTTTAATGATCGACTCGACGAGTCAGAGAGCTGACTCGCCGAGTTGGCACTGTGAGGTGAAACTCTAAATCTTCGAGGTTGGGGCCTATTTAAGAGAAATTATGTCCTCATTTCCTCCTCACCAGCTGCCCAACTCCCCTGTGTGAAACCCTAAATGTTTGTAGTGAGCTAAGAGAGTTATAGAGATAATCTTTGAGTATTCTACTACATCTTTTAAGGAGAATAGGAGATTATCCAGCAAGGAACGAGGAGAAACTATTGGATCTAGTGCTGTATCGACTAGAGCTTCTGTGGAAGGTAAAAAGCCTACACATTTCTCATATTGTTCGTTAGATCTCATGATTATGGAAGTTGGGGCTTTTACCACCTTTTATTGGGACATTGAGTGCATTGAGTCTATCAAGAGGTCTAGACTTCAGATCTGGACCTTATGAGGTCCATAGAGTCCAAAGGTGCCAGCTTTATTTAGCCATATAAGAGTTATTGTGCTTAAACACCCTTGTTAGAGTTGTATTGGCATTTTGGAGCAAAATATGACATGCATGAATGTAAAGATCGAAGCTTTATGTGACATTCGAGCCTTGGGAGCCTAGATCTAGAGTGTGGAGTAGTAAATCTGCCTTAAAACGTCTGAATGAGAATTCATACTTATGGGACTCGCCGGGTCAACGAGATGACTCGACAAGTCGGCTAGGGTTTTTCCCGATAAGTCTGGACAAGGGTGACTCGGCGAGTTGATGAGACAACTCGACGAGTTAAGATAGGTTTTCACGACATTCTGAGGAACAGCGAGGACTCGGCGAGTCACATAGGTGCACTCAGCAAGTTGGGTCAACATGGACAATTGACTCGAGTGTTCACTTCTGTTGACTTTAGGGTTTAGTCAAGACAGGGTTTATGGGGGCCATGGTGGGGTAAAATGGTCTTTTACCCATCTCAAGAGTTAGAAAGAGTTTAGCGTGAGTTATATGGCGTTGTGATCTTTATGAGTTAATTAGAGATTCTTATTACGTGTAGGCGGAAATTAGGCCGTTCAAGGGGTATCCAGTTTTCTTTGCTTACTTACTGGATGAGTCTTTTCACTATACTTACCATAAATGGTGTCTATGTGTGACCGGAGGGTCTTTTGTGCTTATTTGAGTTACGTCATATTATGTATCTTGTATGTGTGATATATATGCTATATTCTGTGTTTTACTGAGATAGGACTGGAGGTTCCAAATCGAGTTGTGGGACCGGAGGGTTTCCATTGAGACAGGACCGGAGGGTCCAAACCGAGCTGTGATACCGGTGGGTCCTCATTGAGACACATGACCGGAGGCTCCACACTAAGACGCATGAGCTCGGAGGGTCGATGTCGAGTTATAGCCATGAGAGGCTTATTATTTGTGTATGTGGTATTTTGGGGAACTCACTAAGCTTTGTGCTTACCGTGTTGTCTGATATGTGTTTCAGGTACTTCTCAGGACCGCGGAAAGGCGCCGACATGATTGTACACACCTGTTTGAGACTTTGTTGAGGATTCTGGGATTTGACTTTTATTTGTGGATTTATGTTGACATTTGAGACAATTATGGTTTTATGAAATATAATATATGAGTTTTATGTGTTTTTAAAAATGAAAATTTTGGTTTGAAAATTTACGGTGTTACATTATGAAAATAGTTTATTGTCCCAAAGAGTTATTGATGTGATTTGAACTTCAACATCACACTCCATCTGTAGTAGAAAAGTGTTTCCACTTGCTTGTAAATGACGTATAATCTGTTATTTTAATCTTTAACATTTTATCCTATTTTGTTGGTGTAGGAAACATCCTTAAAGTTGGAAATATTAGATGATTATGGAGTCCTCCGGTCCATATGTAAGCAACCTATATTTGAAACAATTAAAGAAGTTGTCATTCTTCCTTGGATTAGATTTTTATAGAGTACGCCCATTTAAAGTTGCAAGTTTTGGCTACATTACCAGAAGAAGTAGAGTCTTTAGTGGTTAAATTTTTGGATATTGGTGCTAAAAGATTTTCAATGGCTGCAAGTGTTGCAATGTTTAAAGAAAACATCAAGGTTTGTAGAACGCGTCAAGGTTTGTAGAAAGAATCAACGAATGCAAGTGTTGCAATAGTTGAATTTGTTTGCATATTGTTGACAGTCCAACATTTAGGAAACAATTTCCTAAATATGTGGATAAGTATGAAGAAAATTGGCTATCATAACAACCTTTTGTGGAAGATGTGCATCGATCACCTTCACTTGTAAGGAAGAAAGAGAATTTACAACCATCGGTGGACAAATTGGAGGTGAAGAGAGTGGAATTAAAAACTAAGGAGGTGAAACAAGGCTGAAAACAGTAGTTCCCAACTTAGATGTTGCTCTTGATGGGTTTTATCCATAAGAACTTTCCTATGTGTGCATGCAAAACCCTAATGCTCGGATCTAGGCTTTCTAATAAACATGCTTTGAATCCAAGACTTCTAATGGCTAATTAGGTTAAATAACAACATTGAAACAAATCTAGAATCATACCTTTGAATTCCTTGTTGATCTTGAGGTCTTGGAGCTTCTAGAGTCACAAATGTCACTCCTCTAATGGCTTACAAACACCAAAGCAAGGAGGATGATTTTGGAGAGAGGAGAGGGGAGGAATTTCGACCAGAGGTTCCTTACTTTAGGTCAGGTGTCGAATTCCCCATGCCATAGGGTCTATTTATACCTGTAGACTCCTTAAGGGTTACAACCTAAACCCTAATTGGATAATCTTCTCTTAAGGCTATCCAAATCCATTCCTAGATAACTCATATGGACGATTTTTGCTATCCCTAAGCTCTTAGAATCCGTACAAAGCATATCCCAATGGATTTACAGTCTAAAGTTTAACTATCAAACAATTGACAGTTTATACCCCTTTATTTAATTAATCTCTTTAAGTCACCAAATTAATTCCAATTAATTCTATGACTTATATTAATCAAATAACCATATATTATTCTTTATAATATTTACTCTCTCTCAATAAATCATCCCATCAAGTTGCTATGGTGAAGGCAACCCAAAAGGACCATGCACAACCGGGTCAAATACTTGTCTAATATAGTTGCAGCCTTAGACACTATTCCAACAGTCTCCCACTTGGATAAGTCTAGTAACTATACAAGTACAATTCGGTTTGCAATCGTAGCTTTCAAAGACGCTGTCAACTCTGATCTAATAAATCTTGTCCTTTAGATAAGGGATCGTACAGTCCTCTGTCAGATATCATGCTGACAATCCTATGGAATGATTAGTCAAGCATTTAGGTTTCTCGATCTCTGATTTATTTGACATAGAACTTAATCGAACACATCAATTCAGTTCTGACCGGGCCCGACACATAAGTCAAATCAAATCATCGAGCGGCCGAGATATCACTTTTACCTTCTTAGATAAAAGTTTACAGATAAACTTCGACTTATATGCATTTACTTACTCATTAACCAACTATACACAACAATACGTTTTATAACACCAAGTTAATGATGCGTTTTCGTATTATCAATGTACAATCAATTAACAAATAATAAACCATATATCTAGGTTTTAAGACTATATGATATTATCGTCTTGCGATCACCCTTTTATATCGTATTCCATAAGGTGATTCCAGCAAGTGCGGGTTTATTCCAATGCTCAAAACTAGTTCATAAGCACTCATGAACGTTGCAGCAACCCTTTGCTATGTCTAACACCATTTAGACAATCTACATACCAATTCATGACAATCTTCATTCATATCTACTTCCAACATATGAACGATTGTGGACAATTTGAACAATTCCATTATTCTTAATAATTTCAATTATTCTGGAAGTCAAAACATGCAAAGTGAAACAATAGTTAAACAATTAACATAAGACAGTAACATTACTCATAAATAAAACTCCTTTGTTTAATCATCAAATGTTAATTACATTTATCTATTACACGTTTCTAATACTATCTAATCTATGCTAATATCATCCTTCAGCCCAATACTCCTAGCATGCTGCAAGTGCTTAACCCTACTCAGTCCCTTCGTAAGCGGATCTACTGGGTTATCTTCTGATGATATCCTCTTCACTACGAGTTGTCCTTCTTCTACATGATGTCTAATGAAGTGATATTTTCTGTCGATATGTCTTGATCTACCATGATCCCTCGGTTCCTTGGTTAAGGCAACCGCTCCTTCGTTATCACAGAAAATCTCCATGGGCTCCTTTATGGCAGGTACAACTCCAAGATCACCGATGAAGTTCTTTAGCCATATTGCCTCCTTCGACGCTTCGCTCGCTACAATGTACTCTGATTCGCACGTTGAATCAGCTACGGTCTCCTGCTTGGAACTCTTCCATGTCACTGCTCCTCCATTTAGGGTAAAGACCCAGCCCGACTGCGAACGGTAGTTGTCCCTGTCGGTTTGAAAACTGGCGTCACTATACCCTCGCACCTTCAAGTCATCACTCCCTCCGAGGACTAAGAACCATTCCTTCGTCCTCCGAAGGTACTTAAGGATGTTTTTCACCGCAATCCAATGTGCTTTGCCAGGATTCCCTTGATATCTGCTAACCATGCTCAAAGCGAAGGCTACATCAGGGCGAGTACAAGTCATAGCGTACATGATTGAGCCAACTGCGGAAGCGTATGGTACTCGGCTCATTTCTGCTATCTGAGCTTCGGTACTCGGACTTTGAGTCTTACTCAATTTGGCATTACTTTGTATCGGTAGTTCTCCCTTCTTCGAGTTTTTCATACTAAAACGTTTTAGTACTTTCTCTAAGTAAGTATTCTGACTAAGTCCAATTAGTCTCTTACTTCTTTCTCTCACTATCCTTATTCCAAAAATGTAAGAAGCCTCTCCGAGGTCCTTCATAGCGAAGCACTTCCCGAGCCAGGACTTAACCTCCTACAGAGTCGGGATGTCGTTTCCTATGAGTAATATGTCATCGACATATAGAACGAGGAAGCTTACTATACTCCCAATGGCTTTGACATATACACAATATTCGTCTTCGCTTCGTACAAATCCAAACTCTTTGACTTTCTCATCGAAGCAAAGATTCCATCTGCGAGACGCTTGCTTAAGTCCATAAATGGACTTCTCAAGCTTACACACTCTATTCGGATGTTTCGGATCCACAAACCCCTCGGGCTGAGCCATGTAAACATCCTCAGCCAACTTCCCGTTAAGGAAAGCGGTCTTGACATCCATTTGCCAAATCTCATAATCATGAAATGCGGCAACAGCTAGCATCACTCTAATAGATTTAATCTTCGCAACTGGTGAGAAGGTCTCATCATAGTCAACTCCAGGAGTTTGAGTAAAGCCCTTCGCAACCAATCACGCTTTATATGTGTGCACGTTTCCATCCATGTCGGTCTTCTTCTTGAAGATCCATTTGCACCCAACGGTCTTACGTCCGGGCACATAATCAACCAAATTCCAAACTTGGTTATCATACATGGATTGGATCTCGCTATCCATTGCCTCTTTCCATTTCGCAGACTCCGGGCCTGCCATGGCTTCCTTATAGCTATTAGGTTCATCAAGATTTATTAGTGTACTATCACTAATATACGTGTCCCCTTCGGTGGTAATATGAAGGCCATAAAACTGGGGATGAACTCTAACTCTATCGGAACGTCTAAGAGGTAAGGATTCGTCAATCGGTTCAACCGGAGTTTCCTCCTCGGGTTGAGTGCCAGCGGTAGAGGTTCCTTCATCTATCGACTCTTGAATCTCTTCAAGTTCGATTTGCCTCCCACTGTCTCCTTGGCTTATGAGTTCTCGCTCCCGGAAAACTCCTCTTCTCGCAACGAAGACAACATTGTCCTTCGGTCTATAGAAGAGATATCCAAAGGATGTCTGCGGGTAGCCGATGAAAATACATCGCTCACTTCGAGGTTCAAGCTTGTCGTGAGTATCTCGTCTTACGAAGGCCTCGCAACCCCAAACCTTGATATGTGCCAACGAGGGAGCTTTCCCTGTCCACATCTCGTGAGGTGTTTTGGCAACCTTCTTAGTAGGGACTCGGTTAAGGATATGGGCGGCAGTCTCTAAGGCATACCCCCAAAAAGAGATTGGTAGTGAAGCACGATTCATCATAGAGCGAACCATATCCAATAAGGTTCGATTACGCCTTTCTGCCACACCATTCAACTGCGGTGTCCTAGGAGGCGTCAATTGTGAAACTATTCCACACTCCTTGAGATAATCGTGGAATTCAAGACTTAGGTACTCTCCTCCTCGATCGGATCGAAGCATCTTGATTTTCCTGCCCAATTGATTCTCCACTTCATTCTTGAACTCTTTGAACTTTTCAAAGGTATCTGACTTTTGCTTGATTAAGTAGATATACCCATATCTACTATAGTCATCGGTAAAAGTCACATAGAAGCGGTTCCCATCCTTCGTGGTTGATCTAAATGGTCCACATACATTGGTATGTATTAGGTCCAATAGACCCTCTCCCCTTTCACATGTACTCGTGAAGGGTGACTTAGTCATCTTTCCAAGCAAACAAGATTCGCATGTGTCATCTTCCCTAAGGTCGAATGACTCCAACACTCCATCCTTTTGGAGTTGGGCTATGCGTTTCTTGTTGACATGTCCAAGACGACAATGCCACAAGGATGCTTTATCCATACTAGTGGAAGAATCAATATTCAAAACATCATTTCCTAAGTTATCAACAATCATAACGGTTTCATATATTCCATTACATGGTATAGCTTCAAAGTAAAAGACACCATTTAGATAAGCCAAAATAGAACCATTCTCATTATTAAAAGAAAATATAAATCCTTGTCTATATAAACCATGAAATGAAATGATGTTTCTAGCCATTTCTGGCGAATAGCAACAATTGTTCAAATCTAAAACCAAACTATTCCTAAGCACTAAAGAATACACTCCAATCTTGGTCACAGGCGACGATCTTCTGTTCCCCATGATTAGATTGATCCTTCCTTGCTCCACATCCCTACTTCTTCTTAGTCCCTGCACATTAGAACAAATGTGATAACCACAACCGGTATCAAGAACCCAAGAAATAGCATGATTATAATCGTTAGATTTGATTGTGTATATACCTGCGAAAGATGGCTTGATCTTTCCCTCTTTGATTGCTTGCAGGTAATCCGGGCAACTTCTCTTCCAATGTCCTATCTTGTGGCAGTGGTGGCACTCTGCCTCCTTTGGGTTAGAGCAGGGCTTAGCGGGATCAACTTTGGTCCCACTAGAAGAGGCACCATCTCGGGCTTTCACCTTGCGATAGTTCTTCGATGAAGCTTTCCTCTTCTTTCCCTTCCCTTGACCAATAGTCAAGACAGGAGCAGCGGACGGATTAGGAGTGGGTGCAACAGACTTGTCCTTGAAGTTGCTCTCAGCGACCCTCAAGAGACCTTGGAGTTTGCTTAGGGTGACCTCTTCTTTGTTTATGTGGTAGGTCATCCTAAATTGGTTGTACATCGGAGGCAAAGAGTGAAGCACCATGTCGATCGCCAAGTCCTCACCGAAGTCAACATTTAACTTGCGAAGGCGGTCGACATACCTTTGCATCTTTTGCAGGTGCACGGTAAGAGATTCTCCATGACCCATCTTCGCGGAAATCATGTTGGTGAAAATCTCATAACGCTCTTGTCTCGCGTTTTGATGGTATCTCTCCAATAAGTCTTGGTGCATCTCGTACGGGTACATGTCCTCGTAGGACTTTTGGAATTCGGAGTTCATGGTGGCGATCATGATGCAATGTACCTTCGTTGCATCTCGCTCATGAGTTTCAAAGGCGGTGATTTCGGCGGGAGTAGCAACTTCGGGGTTGATTTTCTCGAGTTTCTCATCGAGGACATACTCCTTGTCCTCATAACGAGCAATGGTGCGAATGTATCTTATCCATTCACTAAAGTTCGTTCCATCGAAGGTGACCTTTTGGCAAAGGCTCATCAACGTGAAAGAACTAGCAGCAGCGTTGTTAGCGTTCGACATCTATAAGGACAAAGATAGATTAGAATAAGAATCCCTAATTATCACCCAATAAGAAAAATTAGGGCTAGGATCCAACAATAACATTTACATACTAGAAAAGGGATGCCGTAATCTAACATGCAAATAAATTGAAGGTAAGTGAATGACGATTCACTAATTCTCCATCACAAAACTTAAACTATTAGTCCTAAGTGTTTTTGAGAATTCCTAGGTTCGGATGAGATTCATTGAAACTATTCAATGGCATGTTTAAATCTCGATATGCCCCTCTTGTTTGTGACTGGGATGCCGAGGATCACAAAGCGGGTGTGAATTACCATGCAAATTCACATGGTGCCTTCATTGTAACGATCACCTATTCGATGTGTCGGTAAACCACACACGCTCCATCAAACTATGATAAACAATGAATCACCCTTTGCCACCTTCGCTTAGAACCAATTAGTGTGCCGGTAAACCACACACGCTCCACTAACATCTTAGCAAGGTGCAAAGTGTAATTTCATGGGATTGCATCAATTCACTTTTCCTAAAGTAACTAGGATTGGGAAATTTTAAAAATATGTGTAGTTACTTTATATTTCTTATTATACTTTTAATGAGGGGATGAGGTTGCCCTATCCTACCCGTTCGGCTAACGACCCTCCACCAATCAAGCAAGCGGTGGGTGTGAGTGTACACCCATTAAGCGCCATTTTATAGGCCGCAACCTTATACCCACCTTATAGATCGGCTTCGTGAATGAGGCCTACTAACGGTAAGACTAGCATTTAGTTATACATATATATATTATACTAGTAATATCATATTAGTATAGGGTTGTATTTTAAACCTTTTAAAATCTAGGGTTTTGAAATTTAAGTTGTCTAAATTAAAACTTTTAATCATAAATATAAATTTCAAAACTTGAGGGCAAGTTTTAAACATTTGAAACATGGAGGATCAAATAACAAATAATTCCAATTAACAATTAATATCCTAATTATCTATATTTGATTTATTCAAGATTTCTTTTAAGATAATTACCAAAATAATCAAAATAATTAATTAATTATCATATAAGGAAATTAAATATTTTATTATATGATAAATATCTTTAATTAGATCAAGATTGCAGTTATATTTATCAGAAAAACGAATTAACATTGATCTAATTAGTTTATGGAAAGATTAGATAAGATAATTACAAAGAAATCTCGAATCTGGCCATTCCTGACGCCTGGACTCGCCGAGTGCACAAGGGGACTCGCCGAGTCAGGCCTACTCGCCGAGTCCACCTTGGAACTCGCCGAGTCAGTGACTCAGAAACCTAAAAATCGAATTTTGCAGGTTTGTTTCAGTTAATCAAGCAACAATTTAAAGAAAACCAAGCTAGGCTCTGATACCACTGATGGGTTTTATCCATAAGAACTTTCCTATGTGCGCATGCAAAACCCTAATGCTCGGATCTAGGCTTTCTAATAAACATGCTTTGAATCCAAGACTTCTAATGGCTAATTAGGTTAAATAACAACATTGAAACAAATCTAGAATCATACCTTTGAATTCCTTGTTGATCTTGAGGTCTTGGAGCTTCTAGAGTCACAAATGTCACTCCTCTAATGGCTTACAAACACCAAAGCAAGGAGGATGATTTTGGAGAGAGGAGAGGGGAGGAATTTCGACCAGAGGTTCCTTACTTTAGGTCAGGTGTCGAATTCCCCATGCCATAGGGTCTATTTATACCTGTAGACTCCTTAAGGGTTACAACCTAAACCCTAATTGGATAATCTTCTCTTAAGGCTATCCAAATCCATTCCTAGATAACTCATATGGACGATTTTTGCTATCCCTAAGCTCTTAGAATCCGTCCAAAGCATATCCCATTGGATTTATAGTCTAAAGTTTAACTATCAAACAATTGACAGTTTATACCCCTTTATTTAATTAATCTCTTTAAGTCACCAAATTAATTCCAATTAATTCTATGACTTATATTAATCAAATAACCATATATTATTCTTTATAATATTTACTCTCTCTCAATAAATCATCCCATCAAGTTGCTATGGTGAAGGCAACCCAAAAGGACCATGCACAACCGGGTCAAATACTTGTCTAATATAGTTGCAGCCTTAGACACTATTCAACAGCTCTTGCTAGTTTCATTTGTTGGTCTGGTAATGGCTTTACATAATGGATTTTATTAGTTATAAAAATCAATGTGCTTTTGGAATTTCACTTAACACTTAAGGGCACATGCAACCTAAAAGATCTATGTCATAACACTTTGAATGAAACATAATATGAACCACAAAACTAACATGAACCCTAGTATATTTGAAATCATTGAATTAGGGTTACATACCTTTGATTTTTTATAGCAAAAAAAAATCACTTCTATATCTTGTAGTTGTTGGTCTTGCAAAGCGTAGCATTAAAAGGATGATGCCTATAATGGCTCACACTCAAACCCTAGAACTAGAAGACAAGAGAGGAGAGAGGAGGCTAGTAATGATAAAATCATATTTCTCTAGGTAAAGGAGATCACGAAAGTTGCTAACCCAATGGTCCTATTTATAGTTGTCAGGAAACCCTAGAAACCCTAAAATTGAACATATAATAATAATAATAATAATATTTCAATTCAGACAGTTATCTAGTTTCCTAATTCTCATTTGGAGGCTTCTAGAAACCCTAATAGGGTCCTTAAAATTGTCCATATGATGCAGGTTTCTAGATTCTCTCATTTATTCAACTATTGAACAATTACATATCAGTCCTTGTATCTTTAATTAATTCCAATTAATCTCAAACTAAATTAATTCCCATAAATAAATAATAAATTCTAATTGATTTCATATTAACTTATTAATCATATAAATAAGTTGATAAGATTACGTGAGTAATAGAAAGACGAATGCAACAAATTGTATTTGGTGTGTTATTTGCGTGACGGAACCAAATTTGTTCAAACTGGACCCAAATGACCAAAAAGTGGATTGACAGAAGTCATACGATTAAGTTAAGTGAAAAACATCAAACTGATAACCCGAAATCGAACTTACCCTCATGAGGATCATGCCTAGATGACATGAAGTATATTAGGTGGTTCGATATTCTTTAGGTAAAATGACATCATTTCTCACATTTGTTTCTATGTAAAAATGTAATTAAATATTTTTTAAAAGACAACTAATTGTAGATATAGATCATAAATTTTTATTTATGAAGGAGAATGAAAGGAAGTATTTATTGATGCATTCTATAGAAAAATGATAGATCAAGTTGTTATTGTTAGAGAACAAAAACATGTTTGAATATATATCATTGAGGTAATACAATTCTAAAAGATACAATTGATTAATTATCATAATAGCTAATAATACCATAAATTAAAACTTAATGAATATTATCCAATAATAAACACTGACATAACAATTTTTAAGAACATATATAAATTATTTGTTAATAATCTATATAATGCGTAGGGGTGTAAACGAGCCGATCCGAGCCCGAGTCTTACCAAGCTCGAGCTCGGCTCGTTTAATTTTGAGGAAGCTCGATTCGAGCCTTAAAATGAAGCTCGAGCTCGGCTCGTTAATAATTTAGTGGGCTTGCGAGCCTAATCGAGCCTAAACGAGCAACTATGTATATATATATATATATATATATATATATATATATATATATATATATATATATATATATATATATATATATATATATAGGCTCGTTTAAGCTCGTTTAGGCTCGCGAGCCCATGAATTGAAGCTCGGCTCGAGCTCGTTTAATAAACGAGCCTCGTATTTAGGCTCGAGCTCGGCTCAGGCTCGTTCAATTCGATCTCGAGTCGAACTATTAACGAGTCGATCATGAGTAACTCACGAGTAGCTCGGCTCACTTACACCCCTAATAATGCGCGAATATTTGCCCAATATTCTATATTAGTATCAATTTGAAGGTATTGATGAAATCATTGTAACGATATAATTTATTAAAAACAATATATTTGTAATGCCTGTGTTTCTAGGCTTGTCATTAATGTTGATATAATAGTCTAGGTTAACCTTTGTAACCCGTTTTGAAATAATAGAAGTGTATTATTTGAGTATTATGTGTTTTGTGCTTAACTGTGTGACTTAATTAAATTAAGAATAAAAAAAGCATCAAAATAGAATAGTAGATAAAGCCGATATCTATGGATAATGTCGTAGTAGTTGAAACTAGGTTTCTGAATATATAAAGAATGTCGAAATCCGAGTTATAACGAAGAAGTTATGACTTGTCGAAGTTTCGCGACAGAACCGGCACGAAGCTGAATAACGTAAAAAGTGAAATTTACGTTAGAGCAATATTTAGCCTTAGTGATATAAACGAAATACGTAGAATTCGTTAAACCGAGAGCGTGCATAAAAAGAACGCCAAAATCTAACTTCGTATGAGGAAGTTATGATTTTCTGAAGTTTCGACTTAACAGTATGCAGCCCGAATACTCGATTTGAGATCGAGCGGTTTTTAGCTGAAACAATCTAAACGAGAATCGAAGATCTCATTAATATTAGTGAAACGATAAAAAGATAGGTGAAAACGGACGTCAGATGAAGAAGTTATGATTTTATAACGGGGTTTTCCTGTCCCATCATACTAAAAATAATATATAAGTAATATATTTATAATATATTAAAAATCAAGTCAAAATTAGCCAATGGAGTCTAAATGAGAGTTGTAGAGAATAATCTCACCCTCGCGTCGATATAAAGAACGTCGAAAACAAAGTTTGTATGCGAAATTTATGAATTTCTGAAGTTCGGGGCGCGAAACCCCAAAAGTGTCAGATACCACGACGTGGCAAACAGTGTCACGATGTGGCAAATCTTCTGACACCTCTGAGAGTCCTCCAGACGCAACTTGCGATGACGCATGCAGTGACAATCAAGCCCACGACGTGGAAAAAGGTGCCACGACGTGGCAAGGGCCAAATTTGCCCTATAAATAGATTTTAAGGGCCAACCGTTTAGGGTTGCTATTTTCTCTTCTCTCTCTCTCTCCCGTTTTACCTCGATTTACGTGCAAGATATCTTGAAGCCCTGATATTATCCCCGAGCCCCGAAGCAAGTCCCGAAGCTCCGAAGATCCCAAGAAGTGCGATTCCCGAGCCGAAGCTCTGTCCGCGAGGAGCCCGGTTTTTGTGAAGATCTTCCAGATCTACCGAAGAATACTACTTCTACAAGTCGTAGTGTTGTCTGATCATCTTCTGATCAACTGGGTGTGTAGTTACCTTCTTTAACACATAAATATGGAGTATTTTATACAAAATACGTGTTATGTGTATATTTTGTTGTTATATGCGTGAATGTATATTCACTTTCTTCTATCTCATAGATCTGATTTATTCTCTATGAAATACGTGTTATGTGGGTGTGCCTCATCTGTTATGTGGAATATGTATTGAATGGGAATGCTATACAGGTTTTAAACTATGTATAAAACTATATATTTTTATCTAGTAATATGTTGGGTAGAACATGGGTAGATGGTTGATGTGTGATAAACAGATGAGAGGGCTCGATGTTGTCGTTGTTGATCTAGTTATTCAGCGGAGTATGGATAACGACCACATACTCTTTCTAGACAGTCCTGTGGAACGCTAGCAGGTTCATAACCTGTAGGTGTTGTGAACGATGTGTTCACCGGTGTAGTCTATCCCCCTCATGGTTGCCTTTAGGATATCTATTGTTGAGGAAACCCCTTAGCAGTAATGTCCGTCCCGATGAAAATCGTAGATTAGGTCCCTTGAGATAGATGTTGTTTTAGGGACATAAAGTGAGGATAACGGGAATGGTTAATCAGGTTATTGTTGGTTGGTGAAATTAAATATAATTATTTATTGTGGTTTGAAAACTCTATATGCTCACTAGGCTCCCAAGCCTGACCCACTCAGTTTATTCGTATTACAGGTAGTGGCGCGAGGGCATAAGATGGATGAATCATCAAGTTGTTTTTTTTTACAAGTCTGTATATGTATATATTTGTTGAATGACTTGTAATGTTATCGTTTATGCTTTATGGTCTGTATCGGAACATGACATCCCGAGTATTGATTATATAATGAAAATGCATCTCTTGATGAAATGCTTTGAAATATATTATTTTATCATTTTTTTTTGGGAACAAATTCCGCAACTCTTTTAAATCAAAAGGATTTACTCTGAAATTATTTTAAAAAACATAAATGAAATCGGTCTTTTCTGGCCGAGATTTTGGGGATGTCACAGTTGGTATCAGAGCATTAGATTAAGCGAACTAGGAATTCGTAGGATTTCTAGACTTAAACTTAGAATGCTAAGTGGAGATTCTGAGATGTGTGTCTGTTATATTATAGACACGAGCATTAGTATATTTTAGGAAGCTGCCTAAATGCTTTTATGTGCTAAATGTTATATGTTGCCATATATGATATTATTTGTTCGGATCTATGGTCTGTTGCCGACCAGATCTGGAAACCTTATGTGTGTAGGATTCTAAGCGTACGTCTACGGTATTAGAACTAACATGTAAAAGTTTCGGAGTGATAAGGATGATTTAATTATCTATCATGGATGAGGATCTAATTTCACCTTATTCGGTGTGTAAATCAAAAATGGTAAGAACCTGGAGTGGCGTTGGAAACGCGGATGAAAACAGGAATCAACCACCAGTGATTGAGCAAGCACCTGTTGTAGCAGCAACACCAGAACCAATAACGATGGCTGGGGTGCAAGCCATGATTCGGGCTATGTTAGTCGAACAAAGGGATGAAATGCGACAGATGTTTCATGATAATAGGGACAAACCTATCATACCTATTGAGGAACCCGAATTGATTCCCGAGCAATCGGAGGAAGGGAACAATAGTCGCATGGTGAGTCAAGTTGGGACTCATGGAGAACGAAGGAATGACCCGGAAAGGAGAAACAAAAAGGATGGGCGAATGTACAAGAATTTCTTGGGCGCCAAACTGCCAAGTCTTTCTGGAAGCCCGAAGCCTCTTGAGATTATGGATTGGATCTCTGAAATGGAGATGGTATTTGAAAGTTGCGAATGTAGCAACAAAAAGAAGACTGTCTTTGCAGTTAGACAACTGAAGACTGGAGTCTTGAGTTGGTGGAAGTTACTGGCAGATACTATGCAACGAGGAGAAGCCCTGAAAATGTCATGGGAGGAGTTCTTGGAACAACTAAGGGTGCAATATTGTTTAGAGATAGATCTGATTGATCTGAACAATGAGTTCCAAAACTTGACGAAGGGGAGGATGAGCATAGATGACTATGCTACTGCATTCACTGAGAAAATGAAGTTATTTCCGTACCTAGTGCCAACGGAACTCTCCAAGATTGAGAGGTTTGCTAATGGATTGGCTGCAGACTTTGGCCCGACAGTCAAGATGGTAACTACTCTGAAAACAGTTATTCGAGCAGCTAAGAATGTGGAGGCCCAGCAGAAGTAAAAGGGTTTGGAAAGGATAGAGGTTGGTGAAAAGAGGAAGTTCGATGAAACTTCAGGGTCCAACAAGAAAAACAAGTTCTCGAAGTCTAGTTCGAGAGGAGGAGGAGGGGAAGCGAAATGGTGCGAAAAATGTAAGAAGAAGCATCATGGAAAATGTGAGGTAGTGGCCACATGCTTCAAATGTGGAAAGCCAAGGCACTATGCCAATGAATGCACCCTCGCTAAGAAAGTTTGCTATGGTTGTGGTGAGGAGGGACACATGTCGAGGGACTGCCCGTAAAAGAAGGAGGCAGCAAGACCCAACATTCCACCAAAGTCGAAGGCGAGAGCATTCCAGATGACACTGGAAGCTGCTAAAGATGAAGCTGATGTCGCTTCAGGTACCTTTCTCATAAACAAATTGTCTGCCCAAATTTTATTTTATTCTGGAGCCAACTACTCCTTTATTTTGCATGAATTTGATAGAAAACTAGCTTTGTCTGTCGATAGACTAGATAATGCTTTATTAGTCGAAGTTGCTAGTGGCAAGTTTGTACCTGTTAGCCATCATATGAAAAACATCTTAATTGACTTAAATGGGAATAAGTTCCACGAGGAATTATTGCCTATAGAACTTAATGGTTTTGACATCGTGTTGGGAATGGATTGGCTTAGCGCCAATGACGCCAAGATATTGTGCAAGAAAAAGATATTCAAAGTAAACCCGCCAGGGAAAGAGTAGTTTATGGTGTATGGAGATAAACGCAGATTAAATTCTGGAATCATTTCATTGATGAAAGCCAGAAAGTGTTTGGCCAAAGGATGTACGTCGTATCTAGCATTTGTGATAGATGCTAAGAAGGAGAAAAAGGCGATGCAGAGCATTCCTGTTGTATGTGATTATCCGGAAGTATTTCCCAAAGATCTTCCCGGATTACCGCCTGATAGACAAGTGGTGTTTAGAATAGACTTGTTACCAGGGACGACGACAATAGCAAAAGCACCTTACCGATTAGCACTGACAAAGATGAAGGAGCTGATGATGCAACTTTAGGAGTTATTGGACAAAGGTTTCATTAGACTTAGTTCATCGCCTTGGGGAGCTCCGGTGTTATTCGTAAAGAAGAAAGACGCGAGCATGAGGATGTGCATTGATTACAGAGAGCTGAATAAAGCAACAATAAAGAATAGATATCCATTGTCGAGGATTGATGACCTGTTCGATCAACTTCAAGGTTCGAGCTATTTCTCGAAGATCGATCTTAGTTCAGGATATCATCAGCTGAAAGTAAGAGAGCAGGATATATAGAAGACTGCATTCAGAACACGTTATGGGCACTACGAGTTTTTGGTTATGTCGTTTGGACTAACCAATGCTCCAGCAACATTCATGGATTTATTGAACAGGGTTTGTAATCCGTTCCTAGATAAATCTGTGATAGTGTTCATAGATGACATTCTGATTTATTCGAAAAGCCAAGAGGAGCATGGCAGACACTTGCAAGAAGTGTTGGAAGTCTTGAAGAAGGAGAAGTTGTATGCTAAGTTCTCCAAATGTGATTTTTGGATTCGAGAAGTCCAATTCTTGGGTCATGTGGTCAACCAAGAAGGGATAATGGTTGATCCAGCAAAGATTGAAGTTGTGATGAAGTGGGAGCAACCAAAAAGTCCCACGGAGATCTGTAGCTTTTTAGGATTAGCCGGATATTACCGAAGGTTTATCCAAGGCTTTTCTTCGATCGCTACTCCATTGACAGCTTTGACCCACAAAGGAGCTACTTATGCTTGGAGTGATAAGCATAAAGAAGTATTCGAGGAGCTAAAGAAGAAGCTATGTGAGGCACCGATTCTTTCTCTACCCGATGGAGTTGAAGACTTCGCTGTTTATAACGATGCGTCTGGGGTTGGATTGGGTTGTGTTTTGACCCAAAGAGATAAGGTGATCGCATATGCGTCTTAACAATTAAAAGAGCATGAAAAGAACTACCCGACTCATGATTTGGAGTTGGCAGCGGTAGTTTTCGCTCTAAAGATATGGAGGCATTACCTCTATGGCACGAAGTGCAAACTTTTCACTGATCATAAGAGTCTCCAATATCTCTTTAATCAGAAAGAATTGAATATGAGGCAACGACGTTGGCTAGAGTTACTTAAGGACTACGACTGTGAGATAATTTACCACCCCGGTAAAGCAAATGTTGTTGCTGATGCTCTCAGTCGGAAAGTCAATCTTGAAAGGAAGAGGCCAAGAGCGTTGAGAATTGAAGTTGTCTCGACCATTGTGGAAAGTATAAAGAAAGCTCAAGAGGAAGCTTCTGAGAAGAATGACTGAAAGGAGGAACGTTTGGGCAAAACGTTGGTGTTCGGTATAAACAGTCATGGACTGAAGGTGTTCCAAGATCGGATTTGGATACCTAAGACAGGAGGAGTCAGAGATCTTCTGATGGAAGAAGCTCACAAAACCATGTACTCGATTCATCCCGGTAGCACTAAAATGTATAGGGACCTAAAACCCTACTACTGGTGGCCGACGATGAAGCTTGATGTTGCAAGGTATGTGGCCAAGTGTGTGACTTGTGCAAGAGTCAAGACACAACATCAGAAACCATACGAGAGTGTAGAACCTTTACATGTGCCTATGGGTAAATGGGAAGACATTGTTATGGATTTTGTCACTAAACTGCCCAAAACGAAGAGTGGTCATGACATGATTTGGGTGGTCGTTGATCGATTCACTAAGAGTGTGCATTTCATAGCAGCCAAGGAGAAATGGTCTATGGAAAAGCTCGCGAATTCTTATGTGAAGGAAATTGTGAGGCTTCACGGTGTTCCGTTAACGATTGTATCGGATCGTGATAGCCGTTTCACCTCAAGGTTTTGGAAAAGTCTACAAGAGGAATTGGGTACCAAGTTGTGCTTGAGTACAACTTACCATCCACAGACTGATGGTCAGAGCGAACGGATGATACAAACACTTGAAGATATGCTGAGAGCATGTACCCTGGAATTCCAAGGTAACTGGGATGAACATTTACCTTTGGTAGAATTTTCCTACAATAATAGTTTCCACTCGAGCATAAAGATGGCACCTTATCAAGCTTTGTATGGACAGAAGTGTCGTACGCCGTCTTGTTGGCTTGAGGCTAGGGAAAAGCAGTTTATGGGACCGGAGATAGTCCATCAAACTGCTGAAAAGTTGAAAATAATTAGGGAAAGAATGTTAGCAGCTCAGGATCATCAAAAGAGCTATGCTGACAACAAGAGAAGACCGATGACTTTTGAAGTTGGAGATTTGGTTTTGCTTAAAGTCTCGCCGTGGAAGGGACTTATAAGATTTGGTAAAAGGGGAAAATTAAGTCCAAGGTTTATTAGACCGTTTAAAGTTCTTTAGAGGATTGGGAACCAAGCTTACAATCTCGAACTACCAGAAGAACTGAATGAAATTCATAACACTTTTCATGTGTGTTATTTGAGGAAGTTCACGGGAGAAGTTCCCGGCATGATTCCACTTTCGGAGTTGAGAATCGATGAGAACAAAAGGTTGATTGAAGAACCAGAGGCAATCGTTGACCGAAAGACTAAGAAGTTGCGATGCAAGATGGTCGAGTTAGTGCTTGTCCGATTGAAACACTTGAATGGACCAAATCTCACCTGGGAGACGGAGAGTGACATGATGAGTCGCTACCCGTATTTGTTTGTTGATGTGTGATTCCGGGGACGGGATCATTCTAAGGTGGAGAGAATTGTAACGCCTGTGTTTCTGGATAATGTTGTAGTAGTTGAAACTAGGTTTCTGAATATATAAAGAATGCCGAAATCCGAGTTATAACGAAGAAGTTATGACCTGTCGAAGTTTCGCGACAGAACTGGCACGAAGCTGAATAACGTAAAAAGTGAAATTTACGTTAGAACAATATTTAGCCTTAGGGATATAAACAAAATTCGTAGAGTTCGTTAAACCGAGAGTGTGCATAAAAAGAACGCCCAAATCTAACTTCGTATGAGGAAGTTATGATTTTCTGAAGTTTCGACTTAACAGTATGCAGCCCGAATACTCGATTTGAGATCGAGCGGTTTTTAGCCGAAACAATCTAAACGAGAATCGAAGATCTCATTAATATTAGTGAAACGATAAAAAGATAGGCGAAAACGGATGTCGGATGAAGAAGTTATGATTTTATAACGGAGTTTTCCTGTCCCGGCATACTAAAAATAATATATAAGTAATATATTTATAATATATTAAAAATCAAGTCAAAATTAGCCAATGGAGTCTAAATGAGAGTTGTAGAGCATAATCTCACCTTCGCGTCGATATAAAGAACGTCGAAAACGAAGTTCGTATGCGAAAGTTATGAATTTCTGAAGTTCGGGGCGCGAAACCCCAAAACTGTTAGATACCACGACGTGGCAAATAGTGTCACGGCGTGGCAAGTCTTCTGACACCTCTGAGAGTCCCCCAGACGCAACTTGCGATGACGCATGCAGTGACGATCAAGCCCACGACGTGGAAAAAGGTGCCACGACATGGCAAGGGCCAAATTTGCCCTATAAATAGATTTGAAGGGCCAGCCGTTTAGGGTTGCTATTTTCTCTTCTCTCTCTGCCGTTTTACCTCGATTTACGTGCAAGAAATATCCCGAAGCCCTGATATTATCCCCAAGCCCCGAAGCAAGTCCCGAAGCCCCGAAGATCCCGAGAAGTGTGACTCCCGAGCCGAAGCTCTGCCCGCGAGGAACCCGGTTTTTGTGAAGATCTTCCAGATCTACCGAAGAATACTACTTCTGCAAGTCGTAGTGCTGTCCGATCATCTTCTGATCAAGTGAGTGTGTAGTTACCTTCTTCTAACACATAATTATGCAAAATACGTGTTATGTGTATATTTTGTTGTTATATGCGTGAATGTATATTCACTTTCTTCTATCTCATAGATCTGATTTATTCTCTATGAAATACGTGTTATGTGGGTGTGCCTCATCTGTTATGTGGAATATGTATTGAATGAGAATGCTATACAGGTTTTAAACTATGTATAAAAATATATATTTTTAGCTACTAATATGTTGGGTAGAACATGAGTAGATGATTGATGTGTGATAAATAGATGAGAGGCCTCGATGTTGTCGTTGTTGATCTAGTTATTCAGCAGAGTATGGATAACGACCACATACTCTTTCTAGATAGTCCTGTGGAACGCTAGCAGGTTCATAACATGTAGGTGTTGTGAACGATGTGTTCACCGGTGTACTCTATCCCCCTCATGGTTGCCTTTAGGATATCTATTGTTGAGGAAACCCCTTAGGAGTAATATCTGTCCCGATGAAAATCGTAGATTAGGTCCCTTGAGATAGATGTTGTTTTAGGGACATAAAGTGAGGATAACGGGAATGGGTAATCGGGTTATTGTTGGTTGGTTAAATTATATATAATTATTTATTGTGGGTTGAAAACCCTATATGCTCACCAGGCTCCCAAGCCTGATCCACTCAGTTTATTCGTATTACAGGTAGTGGCGCGAGGGCATAAGATGGATGAATCATCAAGTTGTTTTGTTTACAAGTCTGTATATGTATATAATTGTTGAATGACTTGTAATGTTATCGTTTATGCTTTATGGTCTGTATCGGAACATGACATCTCGAGTTTTGATTATATAATGAAAATGCATCTCTTGATAAATGTTTTGATAAATATTATTTTATCATATTTTGTTTTGGAAACAAATTCCGCAACTCTTTTAAATCAAAAGTATTTACTTTGAAATTATTTTAAAAAACATAAATGAAATCGGTATTTTCTGGCCGAGATTTTTGGGATGTCACAATATTAGATTTTAATTATATATTATTTAATGAAGAAAGTTATATAGTTGATATAATAAAAGTAAAAAGTAGAATATTTAAAAGTAAAAGTTATATACAAAAAATACAATTTAAGTTGATGGAACAAAATGTTTATTTAAAAGTTAAAAACAATAAAATTAATAAAAGAACATCTTCTTTAAATAAAAAATTTAATATATAAAATAAAAGGTATTAACAAAAAATATGATAAAAGATTTAAGGACTAATAATTTTAACGGATTAAAATAGACAAATCTTAAATGGAAACTTATTTGAGGTGGGGCCAAAAGAATTTATCGTATTTTTTAAAATTTAAAATAGCCCTATATTTAAAGAGAATTTACAAAATACCTTAAGTATATAAAATAAATAAATAAATAAATAAATACTAATGTCCTAAAATACATCATAATGAAAAATTAATGATACTAAAATAACAAAGCCATGAACCAACAAAGGGTCCATGCTATTTATATTTTCCATGGTTCTGATTCGTATCATCGGGGCACATGTGTGGAATAAACGAGACTACTATCGATACTAAAACCCGAAGAGAGTTCAACTGTAGTAGAATACGGATTAATCGACTCACCATAAAGATCCTCTTGTTCATTCTCGGTGTGTATCAAGCTCGTGTTTTCTTCATCCCCTTGATTCGCCCATGGATGTTGAGTAAACTTCCGCAAACCTTCAAGTTGAGTGGCCACTTCTTTCATCGTAGGACGCTCATCGCTAGTAAGCTTAACACATCTTTTCACAAGCTCACCAATTTCCTGAAGTTGATCTAGGCTTCCTTCCCTTACAACTCTAGGATCAAGAATTTGAAACAAACGGTTTTCTTTTAGCGCCATTACAAAATATGTCGTCAAATTCCTTTCTTCCTCGGTTCTTTCCATACACAACGGTTTTCTCCCTGTTAAAAGCTCAGCTAACACAACTCCAAAGCTATAAACATCGCTCTTTTCAGTTAACTGACTTGTATGGAAGTATTCAGGATCCAAATACCCTAAAGTTCCTTGAACAAGTGTTGTAACTTGTGTTTGATCTATGGGGACTAATCTTGATGCCCCAAAATCCGCGATTTTTGTTGTATAATTTTCGTCTAATAATATGTTTGCAGACTTCACGTCTCGATGAATCACGGGGGTTGATGTTGCGGAATGAAGATATGAAAGTGCACCAGCCGATTCTGCAGCTACTCTTAAACGATTCTCCAATGATAACCAATTTGTGCCTTTGTCATGAATATGATTAAAGAGAGTTCCATTTGAAACATATTCATAAACTAGCAACGGGACCTCACTCTCTAAACAACATCCCAAGAGCTTGACAACATTTCGATGGTTGACTTGCGTTAAGATAATGACTTCATTGATGAACTGTTCGATTTGGGATTCATCCATTACACGAGACTTCTTAATAGCAACGACTTGACCGTTGCTAAAAATACCTTTGTATACAGTTCCGTAGCCACCACGACCCAAGATTCTGTCTTCAGCGTAGTTGTTGGTGGCTTTTTCTAACTCTACGGCGGTGAAGACTTTTGTTGAGTCAACGCTGCCTTCGGTGCTAATGATTCGTTGTTTCAGTAGTAAACCACCGTTTTGCTGAAACAGTTTTTGTCGGAGTTTGATAAGCTTCCTCTTCTTGAAGGCAAAATACAGCCATGTTATTCCGACTAAAAGGGCCATAAAACCAAATCCCATACCTGCATGCATGAATCATGATACCACATAAACTAATGAAAGATGAATAACAATGGACTAACTATTTCATGTTTTCAACCAATCCATCGACTTAACTCGATCAGTCAGCCGAGGTACTCGAAGATCCTTTTAAGAACACCAAAGCGATAAAATTACAAGTGGTTAATTACCTAGGGAGAATTTGATAACTGGGAACTCCGAAGTTTGAGCAAGACAACCTCGACCGTTGCTAAATTCATCTACAACGTAGCCATCTTTGCAAGAACACGAGTAACTTCCAGGAGTGTTGGTACAGATCCCCTCGCACAGATTACTGTTGGGATCTTCACATTCATTGATATCTGTGATGATCGAGAGCAAAATCAGTATAATGAAGTAGTCATATTATAACAGAATTGAAACTATTTTGATTGTGAAAGAATTTAACCTTGACAGCCTGGATCAAGATATGGCTGACCCTGATAGCCTTTATTACAAATGCATCTGTATCCCGGAGCTCCGGTATCCGAATCGATACAATGAGTGTTTGCTTGGCAAGCCAAGACGCCGGCGTTTCTAGCCTCACTGCAGCTCAAGTTTCCGACTACCCAGTCCACCAATATCGGAACACTAGCCCTGGTCCGGGTAATGAAATCACCGTCCATAAAATCCGATACCCCACGAAACGTAAACCGTTCTTTCTCACCCATAAACGAGTAAGTACATGGATTAAAAGGCCAGACTGTGGTGTGATTCGACACCATACTACCAACAGAAGTGTAGTAGTATTTGAGTCCTTTTGGTATCGACGTCTGACAGCATCCGACGCCGGTGCACGAGCCGTTGAGCACCTCCTCAGGTCGTGAACACAATGTGATGCAGCCGCTGGTGAAGTTTATTTGTAGTGGGCCTAAGAACAAGGCGAAATCATCGCATCCGATTAAAGTGAACTGGTTTTTTTGGGAGAACGTGTAGGGTGATGTCCAGCCGAGACTTGTGGAAACGGGATTGTCTTCGGTGAGATTTCCGAGAGGATTGTAACATTTGTTTGCCACTTTGTTAGTGATTCGGAAAGTGGAATCCGAGATTTCAAGAATTGGGAGGCCACCGATGAAGGGTTTTGGAGGGTTGAAAGTGTTGTTGCAGGTCATTTCGAACCAGTAGCTTAGAAAGCAACCGGGACCGATACCGAAGGGATATGGAATTGTTACGTTTCCACATTGACTTTGGCAGCCGGGCTTCGCTACGTTGGCGGCTTTTGTGATGGTGGTGGTGTCATCGGCGGTGGTGGTGTTTGTGGTGGTTGATTGGGATGTAGACTGTGTGATTGCTAGACCAAACAAGAACAGAAATAAATGAAGTTTTCTGGAGAACGGCATTGTTCTTGACGAAGAGGATGATCTTTTTTCCATTGATGACAGTTTTAAAGGCAAACCGATTTTCTTTGTCTATGGATCCATTTGTTGTTTTTATTTGAGTTTTTCGGTGGCATATTGTCAAGTTGATGTTATATTTCGAATTAACTTCACCAACCATTCACGACTTTACACGTCTGGTGGCGTTTACTTTTGCTCAAGGACAAAAACTAATTAACTTCATGATTATCCTATTTAAATCATCTAATTTTTTATTTGTATGTCATTGGTGAACTTAATCGATTTAACCAATAAATTTACTTTCATGGCATCTACGTACGTTACATGCACAATTTCAAATGTTGTTGCTTTCGACTTATATTTTTTATTCATGCATTAAAAAAAGGTGTGTATTGACTTTTATATTCTTCATTTTACTTGAAGAGAAAAAAAAAAAACATTAAAACAGTATAAAAATCAAAATATTTTTGTTTTTAAATGGATAAATCAAAAACACAAGTGAAATATGACCTCCCATTAAAAAACCCTATTATTTCCTTCTTTCGTTTAATATCTGGTTTCAAATCATATTAGAAACCACTATTCTTTCTTATTTTTCATACAAAATACTGGTGCATTGATCACTTTGTCAGGTTTAGATTGACGTAATCGACATATCGGAGCAAAACAACTACATTTAAAATTGCTCAGAATTATTTTGATACCATCATACTAGACTATCGTTGTGGTCCTCTTTCACCTGCTTCTATAAGTCATGCTTCTCTAAGTCAGTAAATTTTGAATAGTTGGAAATTAGGAAAAGAAAGTCTTATGGCGAAAACTAATTTAAGATGTAACAATATGAATAAAAAAAATCTAAAATAATAATATGTAAATTTAGTAAATTTAAGCATGTAAACAAAATATCTACATGTTAATGCTACATAGATGATACGCCAATACTTATAACTTTGGCGATTGGTGAACCTATTAACTTTGTATTTAGATAAATTTCTTAGAAAGTAGTGAAAATGATGTAATTTATTGGCAAGAAAATATTTCTAATTATATAAAGTAACTAAAAGTCATTATTGACTTTGTAACAGCTGTTTGTATAGTTGGTCAACTCCTTAATCACTACATCAAATTGAATTCGGAAGCTCCATACAAACAAAATAAAATGAAAATCAGAAAGCCCAAGATTCGGGGTTAATATTTACAAATTTTGTATTCGTTGACTAAATATTTTATCAAGTCAATGGAGAATATATACCAATGAAGAGTAGTTATAGCTGACTTTTGGTACGCATCAAGAACCGGTCAAATTTCCCTAAATGGCATTGCTTTTGGGAATATTTTGTGATTCACACCTCTAGTGTTTGTTTTGTATCATGGGTTTTACACAAAATAACATCTTATGTGCTCATGCAAACCTAAAGCTTGGATCTATGTTTCTTTATTGTACATGCAATTCATCCAAAACTTATGAACTCTAGATCTAGCATGCATATTTCGAAATTATCATAAGAAAAACAAATCTAGATGATTACATCTTCAACAATGGCTTGAATCTTCTTTTCTTGGAGCTTAGAGTCACAAATGTCACTCCTCTAATGAGTTACAAACACCACACAAGCCAGATGATGATATTGGAGAGAGGGGAGAGGCACAATTTCAGCTATGAAGACTCTTAGGGTTTCAAGTGGTCGAAAATTGGATGCAATTTGGTCTTATTTATACTGGTGCTGCTAGGGTTTCAGTCAAAACCCTAATGGACAACTTAGGCCTTAAGCAATCCAAGGAAGCTTTTGGAATAGGGCCCTTATGGCCGAAATTAGGATGGAAACATCCCTAATTTCGTCCATGCCTAGTCCATGAGCTTTCTCAGCCCGATATTCAACTATCACACATTTGACAGTTTAGGTCCCCTTTATTTAATTAATGTATTTTAGTCATAGAATTAATTCTTAATTAATTCTTGTCTAATATTAATTAATCTATATGATTTCTCCTTTAATATATTATTCATATAATATATTAATAAACCATAATAACATCTTTCTTTATAAATCACCCTGTCAAGTTGCTCTGGTGAAGACAACCCAAATGGACCATGCACAACCAGGTTAATTACTTACCAAATATAGTTACATGCTTAGACACAAATCCAACAGTCTCCCACTTGGATAAGTCTAGTAACTATAAATGCAAATACAATCCGATTCGCAATTGTGGCTCTCAAAGACGTTGTCGAACTCTGATCTCATAAATAATTTGTCCTTCAGATAAGGGATCATATAGTCCTCTGTTCTAGATATCGTGCGGACAATTACATGGACCATAGTCATACTTATTGTCCAGCAGTTTGTTTCTTGATCTCTGATTCTTCTGACATAGAACTTAATTGAACATATCAATTCAGTCCTAACCGGGCCCGGCACGTAAGTCAAACCAAATCATCGAGGGGCCCTGATATCGCTTTTACCCTCTTAGGATAAAATGAACAAATAAACTTCGACTTATATGCATTTACTATTCACTAATCAAATCATACACAACAATGTTTTTTATAACATCAAGTTACTGATGCGTTTACGCATTATCAATGCACAACCAATTAGCAAACAATAAACCATATATCTAGGTTTTAAGACCATATGATATTATCGTCTTGCGATCACTAGTGATAAATTTCATGATGTGATTCCAGCAAGCGTATGTTTTTTCCAATGCTCAAATCTTATTCATAAGCACTCATGAACGTTGTAGCAAACTTTTGTTATGTATAATACACTTTAGACAATCTACACACCAATTCATGACAATCTTCTTTCATACCTACTTCCAACATTTAAACGAATGTGGATTGTTTGGATAATTTTATTATTCAGGAAGTCAAAACATGCAAAATGAAACAACAGGTAAATAATTAACATAAGACAGTAACTTTACTCATAAATAATACCCATTTATTTAATCATCAAATGTCAATTACATTTATCTATTACACGTTTTAAACTATCTAATCTAAACTAATATCGTCCTTCAGCCCAACACTCCTAGCGTGCTGCAAGTGCTTAACCCTACTCAGTCCCTTCGTAAGCGGATCTGATGGGTTATCCTCTGACGATACCCTCTTCACTACGAGGAGTCATTCTTCTACCCGATGTCGAATAAAGTGATATTTTCTGTTGATATGTCGAGATCTACCATGATCCTTTGGTTCCTTGATCAAGGCAACCGCTCCTTCATTATCACAGAAAATTTCCACAGGCTCCTGTATGGTTGGCACAACTCCAAGGTCTTCAATGAAGTTCTTCAACCATATTGCCTACTTTGATGCTTCGCTCGCCGCAATGTACTCTGATTCGCACGTAGAATCATCTACGGTCTCCTGCTTGGAACTTTTCTAAGTCACTGCTCCTCCATTTAAGGTAAAGACTCAGCCCAACTGCAAATGGTAGTTTTCCCTGTCGGTTTGAAAACTAGTGTCACTGTACCCTCGTACCTTTAAGTCATTACTCCCAGCGAGGACTAGAAACCATTCCTTGGTCCTTCGAAGGTACTTAAGAATATTCTTGACTGTGGTCTAATGTGCTTTGCTAGGGTTCCCTTGATATCTATTGACCATGCTCAAAGCGAAGGCCACATCAAGGCGAGTACAATTCATAACATACATGATCGAGCCAACTGTGGAAGCGTAAGGTACTCAGCTCATTTATGCTATCTCGACTTCGGTACTCGGACTTTGAGTTTTACTCAACTTGGCATTACTTTGGATTAGTAACTCCCCTTTCTTGGAATTCTCCATACTAAAACGTTTTAGTACCTTGTCTAAGTAAGTTCTCTGACTAAGTCCTATTAGTATTTTACTTCTGTTTCTCACTATCCTTATTCCCAAAATATAGGTAGCCTCTCCGAGGTGCTTCATGGCAAAACACTTCCCAACTCTTTTTAATCAAATTTAGTCAAGGATAAATATGAATGTTATGTTGAAAAGATTTGACATAAGGAAATTCTATATATGGAAATATTATAGCAAGATGTTAGTAAAGTATCATGTCTTTATGTGAAACATTATGTATCGTATCTCATATGCTTCGGGTATAGGATCGATTACATATTCTATAATATTAATCTGTTCTAAGTTTCCATATGCTTGGGGCATTAAGAGGGAAAAGGAACTAGAACAAGATGTGACTAAAATGGTTAAGCAATTGTCGAGGACAATCAGAGGTTTACCAAAGATTGATTGCTCATAGACAGTTGGAAGTATAGTGTAAATTTTGGAAGGACCATATTGACATATTCTAAAAAGAGGCAACTCTTTTTCAGAAGTGATAGTCAAAATGGGAATATGGAAATGTTTCCATAGGTGGAAATTATTCATTAAATTTGTGTAGGATTAGAAAGCTTAATGCAAGAAGGATACTCAAAGGAATGTACTTTGAAAGTGAGACTTCGTTTCCATGGAATTGCTCTCCATTGGAATACTCTGTAATGTCTGTTGCCGATTCTCTACGACTTTTAAGCATAGTCATTACAAGAGGGTCATTGCATATAAGTTTAGAATCTAACAGATTACAGTAAATGGCAAGAATTGGTATTCGTACATTTATGGTAAAGATTTGGAATTGTGAAATAAGTTTCATTGAAGATTTTTTTAATTGACGTATTTCACAAAGTAAGAACCATAGATAAACATAGTGTGCTTTCTTGGAGCATGGGACAAATATTGTTTTAATTCAAGTATTTAGTTGATTAGTCGAAACATTATACAATGAATAATGTGTAATCAATATGGTGATTAAATAAAAGGTGTTTTATTTATATTCATAAGTTCTGAGACCATATTGGATTCGATTATTCTTGTGTTTCATTTTGCATGTTTTGACTTCCCGAATAATAATATTATTCAAGCTATCCACAGTCGATCATACTTTGGAAGAAGGTATTAAGGCAAGACTATCATTAATGGGTCTGTAATATTGTCTAAGTTGTTAGACATAGCACAAGTTTGCTACAGTATTCATGAGTACTCCTGTAATAAGATTTGAGTATTGGATTCAAACCACGCTCATTTGAATCACTTCATGGATTTTATCACAAGTGATTGTGAGATGATAATATCTTATATTCTTGAAACCAAGATGTGTGAGTTGTAATTTACAAGTCGGTTGCACATTGACATATGTAAACGCACCAGTAACCTAGTGTTATAAAAATATTGTTGTGTGTGATTTGATGAGTAAGTACAAACAAGCATTTGAGTCCAAGTTTATCCATTCCTTTTACCCTTAGAGGGATAAAAGCGATATTTGTGGGCCCCTCGATGATTTAGTGATGACAACCCTAAGTGATTGGCCAAGCCTGGACTGATTTGATTTGTTCAATTAGCCGGTCGTCATAAATCGGAAATCGGGAAACAACATACGGACATAGATAATGATTATAATCCATGTCTCATGTCCATATGATATCTAGAATGGAGGAATATATGATCCCTTATCTAATAGACACGTCATTAACTAGGTTAGAGTTCGACAGCGGCTTTTAAGAGCTACGATTGCTAATCGTGATTTTGGATTCGTACTTGTAATAATAGTTATTAGACTTATCCAAGTGGGAGACTATTGGATTAGGTGTCTAAGCCCATAACTATAATTGGTATGTACTTGACCCGAGAGTGGCATGGTCTACTTTGGGTTGCATATCATCAGGACAATTTGATAGGATGGATACTTGAGTAAGAGGTTACTTATGATTTATTAATAAATTATAAGTTTAATATATTAATATGAAATCATATTATTTATTTATTATTGATCAAGAATTAATTTGGAATTAATTATGTGATCAAAAGAGACAAATTAAATATATGGGGATTGATTTGGTAAATCAATGATTCTTATAGTATGGGCCAATTGTTATTTAGGATGGGCTAAACCAATATGGTAATCCATGGAGGTTTAACCCATAGAGCCTGTAACATCCCAAAATTTAAGGCCAAAAATTTCATTTTTAAATAAGTTACTACATAAAACCATCAATATAAAAACATTCATAATAATATCTCGTGTCAAACCAAAGTGTCAATAATCAAAACATATTATCATAAAATAATATCAGTAATCAAAACATATTATCATAATAATATCTCGTCTCAAACCAAAGTGTCTTACCAGGAATCTATTCTAGCATGTAATTCAAATGCTCATACAATCAGGCATAACCTAAACATGCTATCCTATCACTGACTGATCAGTACTAGCATGCAAGTCAACAAGCACATACAATATGCATATAAGGCATCCTTCCTAGATCCTTAGCCCTAATCTAGCATGCAGTTCTCACAGTCATATCATTACATAACATATCATAACATGTATGGGTATCTTGGGGAAAACTTACTTGAGCTCGGCTGATTGCACGCATCACACACTTCGTTCTTTTCATAAAATAAAGTGTCAGTAATCAAAACATATTATCATAAAATATTATCATAGTGTAATCCCAAGGACCTCATGTGCGGAAAACATAGTGTGATGCGCTGCGATCGAGCCAGCTCCCTTCATTTGAAAACGAAGTACTTGAAACCAAAACTGAAAACCGTAAGCACGAAGCTTAGTGAGTTCCCCCAACGTACCACATACCATATAATCACATAACATGTATATACTGTCAGGCATATATAGGTGCCCGACTTACCCCTTCGGTCCTCTCGACCGGATACTGCCTAGCATATCTGGGTGCTGGCCTCCCCTTCGGTCCTCTCGACCGGATACTGCCTAGCATATCTGGGTGCTGGCCTCCCCTTCGGTCCTCTCGACCGGATACTAGGGACTAGTCCACCCCTCTACTACTACCACATAACATGTAACACATAATGGTATTCTATCTAGCATGATTGGGTATGACTACCCCCTTTGGCCATATCAACCATAAATCTTGGGGACTGTCTCCCCTACTGCTACTAGCATATAACATCATATCATACTAGCACATAACATATCAGGTAGTAACAAACCTAGATGAATATCACAAAGACAGTCATCTATCATACGACTCCTACTAGTGGGCCGACATTGGTGCCTTAGACCCACTTCTACTGAAAGGTAACTCACCTCACATTGCTGAAGTCCCATAGATAAAATCTCACACTGATGAAGTCCCATAGGCTTAACCCCAGCTGCTGGATGACAGATTCCCGAACCGTCAACACCAAAACAACAGCCAATTAATAATTGGTTCCCAACACTTAACCATAAATACATACTTGGATACTTACTACATTACCCTAAGGTTGGCTTTATTCAAGCCCAAGGCCCAAACCATAGACCCAAAGTCAACTAGGAATTAAAGCCCAATATATGGGCCAATTTTCCAAATTAGACCCAAGCCTATACATGGTCATATTCTGAGGCCCAACATCATATAGTCATTAAGGCCCAAAGTATGGCCCATCTATGGCCCAATTTTCCAAATTGGGCCCAACTATGGGCCGTACCCCAAAGCCCATTAATTATTCTAGTCCATTTGCTTGATCTTGGATGGCCCATTGATACTCAATCATCAAGGCCCAATAGGAAGACCCAACAATAAACCCAAGTGGAATTAGGGTTTCACATATAATGATGATTAGGGTGAAGCTTCCTACTTAACCCATTAAGGACTTAATCCATTAATTCCATGATTGCCTTAAGTTAGTTTGTCAATGATAATTAATTATTATTTTAGGTTTAATAATTAATTCGCGTGCGTGCTCCAAACAATTCCCACAAATTAGGGTTTTATTGGCATTATGGTTTTTCCAACCCAAATACTAGCCCATTCATCAATTTGTTGGGCTGTTAGGTCAATTAGGGATTTATTGGGCCTATTAGGCCCACTAGAATATCATTAAGCCTGTTAGGGTTTTATTGGGTCAATTAGGGTCCATTAAGCTTCATTGGGCCCATTAGGGCTTACAAGGCCCAATAGGGTTTCAAGCACCCCAAACGAATCGATCACAACGAGGCAAAACACACCGCCACCCGACACGGCGGCCAGTGGCGGCAGCCACCACCCTAAGGTGGTTGTTTTCAATTTCTTTTCATTATACTTTAGCTAATTACACCTTACAATGCCTTAACAAAAAATAAACACACACAACTACATTAAACACACAATGGTGGTTCATGGCGACAACCACCACCTCATGATGGTGGCAGTGGTGGTTCTTGGTTTTCCAGCCACACAAAATACACACACACGCACTCCAGAATACAAACTACACTCCATCCACCCACCTGGTGGCTCATGGTGGCGGTGAGAGCTATTTTACGATGGCAACGACACTGGAAAGTGGAAGGAATGGCGGCTGGTGACAAGATTTGCGATGACAGCCACATGGCAGCGACGGGTGGAGCTCGAAGGCATCACAGAAGCGGCTAAAGGTGGCAGTGGACCTGAGACGACATAACAGTAACTGGCGGCGACATCCTCACGATTTGGTTACGCCTCCAGCAACCACGCCACGAAGGCACTCATCTTCTTCCGTCATCGTCGAAGGGCGGCAGCAGCAACGCATGCCATGGCGGTGGTTACGGCTTCTGATGTGTGTAAAATGCACTGGTTTTATTCCTACTTTAAAAATATAGATTTAGCTCACAAAGGCAGTGAACCTATCTTTTAGTGGTAAAGTTGGATAAGTAGGGTGTCAAACTCAGGAAACAGAAATTAAACTAATAACTAATTTTAACTAAACAAGTAATAAAAGTAAAGAGTTTTCTCTAGTTTTACAAGACTAGAAACTTAAACACACCACCTAACACACAATTAACTAATCAACTAAAGCAATTAAAAATTCACCAAATTTAATAAAAGGGTTTCTGTTTAGGTCCAACCAATTCACTCTTATGGTTAATTTTATGATAAGATAATAAACTAATTGTTATTGGTTTCCAACTATAGTGGTTAGATTCACATTCACTATTACCAACCCTTAGAAAATTAATCAATTCAAGCAGTGGCCAAATGTTTAAACTAATTAGCTCCCTAGTTCAATTATTTGGATTAAATAAGATTTGTAATTGGTTAATCAAATTAGTAATTCAACTAACCTCTTGTTTTTTGGTTTCTCAAACAAGCTCACACATTAATTTACCCATTCTCTAATTAATCCTAGTTTCATATTCACTAATCCTAAGCATCTATTGGAGTGTTCACATAAATCATATGAGGTTAACAATTAAGAGATGTTCATGCAGCCTAATTGTCTTCCAATTAACAGAAAATAGTTATGGTTAATGAGTAAGGGTCTTTAACAAACTTATTATAATAAAATCACCAATAATTAATCAATCAAAGTATAAACCAAACCATAGGAGTAACTTGGTTTTTCCTAAACAGAAACTACGAAAATTCAGCTCATGATTACAGTAGAAACAAGCTTAAAAACAAATTTAGTTTATATAAACATGATTCACTTCTAAGATTAAGTGGAAAATTTAACCTAATTCGCCTTGAGTCTTCAAAAGATCGAAGATTAGGGTTCTTCAGGTCTCCAAAGGTTTCTTCAGTCGCAGGTTATTCTCCAGGGCAGCCAAAAAACTCCCCAATTCGGGATTAGATCCTCTATTTATAATTATCTCAAAACAGGGTCAACTCGGCGAGTAGGTGCCCAACTTGTCGAGTTCTGTTGAGAAATACGTGTACGGCAAGGATTCTGGACATTACTTCGCGAACATTCTTCGGAACTCGCCAAGTAGCTTCATGGACTCGCCGAGTTGCTCCAGGTTTTCTCTTTTTTCTTCATTCTCCAGCTTCTGATTGCTTCTCTTTCTTCCTTCTTGTTTCCAAGCATGTCTTCTGGACTGAAAATATAATTTAGACATTATTAAGTACCTTTTGTCCATATTATGCAAATAATTAGCTAATAATTGATAAAATTCTATACTAAACACATGGCTAAATATCCACATATTAAAATACCCTACACTTGACTTTTGCTTGCCCCCAAGCAAAACCGAATTTTAGCATACTAGAATCACATAGGATAATTCCGATTGAACCCAACCATTATGCCAAGACCGCAACGCATGCATTTGTGTCTAAATTTTTTCTTAAGGAACCCCCCATACTATAAATACTCACAATCCTCATAAACATTCGCCCACTTATTCAGAACAATGCTCATTTTATGCATCCCTCCAAATCCATCCGTAGAAAACTTCCTAACCTCAAGGTATTTTTGGTTGAGCAACTCAAGCATACATAATCTAGAAAATTACAATTTATGATACCACTATGGAGTTCTTTGGAATCTATACTTCTTTGACAATTTGTTCTTCGATTTTTTGGGTATCTTCAATTTTTAAATTTCTTCAGAATTTTTTATCTTTGATCTTCATACTTTGACTTTGATGCTCCAAAAACTCTTCAAATTTTTTTCTTGTAATTCTCTCTTTCTTTCTTTTTTTTAACATGTAACTCACTTTTTTTCCACTCAAAACCCTACATGCTTAAGCAGGGGCGCTCAACTTCAACCTTTATTGGTTAAAAATAAAATTTTCCTGGATACATTTCTGGTACACGATGCTAAACATATTGCATCCTTCGGACTAAGCAATGTCGTGTTTTTTTCCCATGATTTCACTAGAATAATGAGGCCACAAACGCACTAGAACGTATGTAGGCTCAACTAAATATTTGGGTCTTCATGCAATTATCAACATAATTCTAACATGGAATCCTAATTACTTTTACCAAAATTTTCTAAGTTAAGCCCTAAGCAAAAAAAAAATTGCAAGATTTTTGAAAATAAACCTAAATTAGGATTCTAAGTTAACTAAAATGTAACCAACCCCCTACCCCACACTTAATTCATGCAATATCCCCATTGCATGTTATGCATGAAAAGTAAAAATATGAAATATATAGGAAAATTGGAACAAACTCCTCTAGGATAGCAGTCATGAGGCGGATCATCTTTAATTAAACTCCTACTTTGAATGACTTTAGACATAGGAATAGCTCATCCATGCCTTGGGTGTCATGTCGCGTGTGGTAAACATCTAAATAGCTCCAAATGCTTAGGAAAAAGCTCTCAGAAATCTTCCAGGAATGAATCTCCACGAAACTATGGATAATAGCTGCCGTGTATGTGCCCAAAATAGATTTTGTGTGTGAAATGTTATGGGACTCGGTGAGTCAAGCGTGAACTCGGCGAGTAGACCGGCCTCCAGCAGAAAATCGTGGATTTGCACATGAACTCGGCGAGTACCATAGATGCACTCGGCGAGTAGCAACTGATTCGAACAATTAATTTTTCTGCTGTTTATTCTTGACTGGGGTGCTAAAAGAGGATACTTCAGTGACTCTTCTTCTATTTCCTTCAGTAATAACAAATTTTGTCACTCTTATTCCTAACGGACTCAACCTTAAATGTAACATTTCACATTCTTATCTACACCATCCCTCACTTTAACTTTGACTAATGAGAATCCTAAATGCATCCTAATCTTCAAACCTGAAAAACAAATAACCAAAAGTGAAAGCAAACAAACAAAGTCCTAATAAAAATCCGAGTACATCAAAGTTCAACATCAAACAAAATAAAACACATCCAAATAAAAACAAATTCCATGCTTCTTCTTCCATGTCCGCCCCTCCTGCTCCACTTCCACTTGCTTGGTTGTTTCTCCTTTGCATACGCTCCTCCCAACTCATGATATATGGATATCCGTGCCCAGGCCGTGGAGCAATGTTCATTTGTTGAAAGAGATAGTTGAATGACTCATTATTATAGTTAATTCATCGGCCAATATCATCCAAATACCCTCTATACTCCATGTTATTCCACCCCTCATTCTCGTCTTCCACCGGGATAACAAATTTTGTCACTCTTATTCCTAACGGACTCAACCTTAAATGTAACATTTCACATTCTTATCTACACCATCCCTCACTTTAACTTTGACTAATGAGAATCCTAAATGCATCCTAATCTTCAAACCTGAAAAACAAATAACCAAAAGTGAAAGCAAACAAACAAAGTCCTAATAAAAATCCGAGTACATCAAAGTTCAACATCAAACAAAATAAAACACATCCAAATAAAAACAAATTCCATGCTTCTTCTTCCATGTCCGCCCCTCCTGCTCCACTTCCACTTGCTTGGTTGTTTCTCCTTTGCATACGCTCCTCCCAACTCATGATATATGGATATCCGTGCCCAGGCCGTGGAGCAATGTTCATTTGTTGAAAGAGATAGTTGAATGACTCATTATTATAGTTAATTCATCGGCCAATATCATCCAAATACCCTCTATACTCCATGTTATTCCACCCCTCATTCTCGTCTTCCACCGGGATAACCGGTGGGTCTTCTCGAGCTCGTTCCCTCCTTTGCGTAACTCTTCTTCCCGATTCCTCGGGAGCAATCACCTCATCTTCAAGTGGGTTTTCATATGAATCCCAAAACTTTTCCACAATCATCGCCCTACGAAATAATGTAGTGCTAAATGGAGGAGGAGAAATGATTGTTAATGCCCTTGCCTCTTGCATATCCAAAATCCCATATGACCTTGCGAGTCTTGTTACAAACATACCCCCATTAATTTTGGAGGTAATCTTCTCCTTCACCGCTCCATCCGCAAGATATTTTTCCAAACAATAAGGCAAGTTGCAAAAAACGTCCAGGGTGATGATGCTCCACAAGTAGAAAATGTCGACAGTAGGAACTTTGTCATCATCCTTCCTCATGTTGATGGTACTATCAATGAGGCGGTGGATGAGATGATGGATCGGAGAACGGATATGGCCTTCCTAAGCAGAAGAGGGAATATAAACCCGATTCGCAATACTATTCCACCAATTGGAGGCAACGACTTACTCGGGAAGATCCTTATGACATTGCTCTAAAAATGTTTCAAAATCCTCTGACATAATGACATTTTGGTCATAGAGACCTACCCTCCAGGAAAGTTCTGCTATGCTACACTGGCGCAGCTCCCCTCCAAGGCAAAAAGTGATAATGTTCGGGTTATAATATTCACTACCACCCCAGAATGAGATGGTAGCAAAGAATTCCCAACACAGTTCTGCAAACACGGGTTCTTGTATTTTGAACAGCTGCAACCACCCATCATAGATTATTGTTATTCCTCCCACTTCAAAAGATTTCACCAAATAAGGTGTCAACTCCTCTTCCAACCCAGTTTTACCCAATCAATCCCAATCAACTGCATTGGGGAGGTGAATCTCTTTCTGTTTCAGCACCTCCAATCTGTTTTTTGTCCTAACTTGCGAAGATCTTGAAGTAATTTGTGGAAAGGCAAGCCATGGAATGTCTCCATAACTTCCTCCTCTAGAGCTATGTCCTCTTCTGGACATGATTCCTGCAGAACAACATCAAGAAAACAACAGCAAACAAAACCCAGAAATTAAAATTAACCATAACAGGTTTATCATGTCATCTACTCGTCGAGTTCATGAACTACTCGGCGAGTAGGATGAACTGCGATTGTAGATTTCGATCGGTCCATATTGTGTCCATCAAAACACATATATTAGCATAGGGGTTTGCTTTCCTAAGTTCTTTAAGCATAAATCTACAAGAAAATTTGTCCAAATCCTCCTAATTCATCCTAAAATCGAAACCCTAGAATTGGAGTAAACCCCCAAATCTGGATTTTAGCAAAATAGGAACTAAAGACTGTTAAAGGTGTGACCTTTAGCAAGAATACAAATGAAAAATCAAACCTTTTGCTTTGTAGATGAAGATTTAACAAGAAATCAAAGGAATGGCTTGAGAGAATACTGAATGCTCGGCGAGTATGATTGGGAGGCGGCTGGTGAAAATGAGTAGGGTAAAAGAAACCCTTATTTACAGATTGTAAAAATCCAATTAAATGCTTGTACTCGTCGAGTAGGAACACCTACTCACCGAGTAGAAACGGGTGTTCGCGATTTTTCGTGGATTTCAGAAAGTACTCGCCGATTAATTTATGAACTCGGCGAGTTCATCATTCAGTTTGAAAAAAAATCGATTTTTTAAGCCACCACCCCACACTTTGAGCATTGCTTGCCCTCAAGCAATCATTTTAAGCATAATTTCAGAAGAAGATTGAAAAGTAAACAGATCCTAAAAGCAAAAAAAAAAAAAAAAACAAAAAGAAAAATAAAGGGAAAAGAAATGCAAACTCTAAACTCGGGTTGCCTCCTGGAAGCGCTACTTTTTAAGGAGTCGTTAGCTGGACTCCTTCCCGCTCTACGTTTCTGCCATGCCTTCCAACAGCAGCCCTTCTTCAAGTTCTTCATTCCTCGGGATTCCTTCTTCATAATTTTTCATCCTATGTCCATTAACTTTGAAAGGAGTGCCATCTCTTGATAATAACTCAATAGCTCCATGTGGAAAAACTTTATTCACTATAAATGGACCATCCCATCGTGACTTTAGCTTGCCCGGAAAGAGTTTGAGCCTTGAATTAAAAAGTAACACTTTTTGCCCTTCGTGAAAGTCTTTATTACCCTTGATTCTTTTGTCATGCCAACTCTTGGTTTTTTCCTTATAAATCAAGGAACTAGTGTAAGCCTCATTTCTAAGTTCTTCAAGATAATTCATTTGCATTAACCGGTTGTTTCTAAGTTCAGCTACGTCAAAATTGCACATTTTTAAAGCCCAAAAAGCTTTATGTTCTATTTCTACCGGTAAATGACATTGCTTCCCATAAACTAGCTTATATGGTGTAGTACCAATAGGTGTTTTGAAAGCTGTTCGGAAGGCCCAAAGTGCATCATCTGACCTATCCGACCATTCCTTTCGATTGCTACCCGCCGATCTCTCCAAAATTCTTTTTAATGCTCTATTCGTCACTTCAGTTTGCCCACTAGTTTGTGGATGGTAAGATGTAGAGAATTTATGGGTTACCCCATATTTCCTTAACACCTTTTCTAATTGATCATTAGCAAAGTGAGTGCCTCGGTCACTAATAAGGGCTTTAGGAACTCCAAATCTTGAGAATAAATTTTTTAGAAAGCGAACCACCACCCGAGCATCATTAGTTGGTAAAGCTTGTGCCTCCGCCCATTTAAATACATAATCAACCGCCACCAAAATATATTTGTTTCCTTTTGACATTGGAAATGGTCCCATAAAATCGATCCCCCATACGTCAAACACTTCACACACTTGAATACTATGTTGTGGCATCTCGTTTCGGGATGTTATGTTTCCCGCTCTTTGGCATGCATCACACTCTTTGACATACTGGGTAGCATCTTTAAAAATTGTGGGCCAATAAAACCCAATATCAAATATCTTTTTAGCTGTGTAATGTGCTCCATGATGTCCACCGGTGGGCCCACTATGGCAATGCTCCAAAATTTCTCGGCTTTCATTCCCAAATACACATCTCCTTATGATCCCATCCGTGCAGCTTCGGAAAAGATATGGCTCATCCCAAAAATAGTATTTTATTTCTGAAAAGAATTTCTTCTTTTGTTGGCGAGTAAATTCTTTTGGAATATACTTGGTAGCTAAGTAATTAGATATATCTGCAAACCATGGCTCTTCCCCCGTGGTCACTAAAATGTACTCGTCTGGAAAGTCATCCCCAATTTTATCTTCTTCCAATGCTTCCAAATGTGGGTTTTCAAGTCTTGATAAGTGGTCGGCAGCTACATTCTCCATTCCCTTCTTATCGCTATCTTGATATCAAATTCTTGTAGAAGTAGAACCCAACGTATCAATCTTATCTTTGCATCCTGCTTGGCCAACAAGTACTTAATAGCAGAGTGGTCAGCAAAAACAGTGGTTTTGATAAAACAAGATAAGGGCGGAATTTGTCAAAAGCATACACCACGGCTAGTAATTCTTTTTCAGTTGTGGTGTAATTTGCTTGGGTCGGATTCAAAGTCTTGCTTGCATAATAAATGGGTCGAAAGAGCTTATCAACCCTTTGGCGAATGACAGCTCCTAATGCAAAGTCACTTCCATCACACATTATTTCAAAAGGTAGGTTCCAATTCGGGGCAATAATGATCGGGGCATTAGTTAATTTTTCTTTCAGAAATTCAAAGGCCTTTAGACACTTTTTAGTGAAATTAAATGGTGCATCTTTTAAAAGCAATTGTGTTAGAGGTCTAGCTAATTTAGAAAAATCTTTTATGAAACGGCGGTAAAAACCCGCGTGTCCTAAAAAACTCCTAATGCCCTTTACATTAGTTGGTGGAGGTAATTTAGCAATTGTATCTATTTTTGCCCGATCCACCTCAAATCCCGATTTGGATACCTTGAGGCCCAAGACTATACCCTCTTTAACCATAAAGTGACATGTTTCCCAATTGAGGACTAAATCGGTTTTTTCACACCTTGCAAGCATTAAATCAAGGTTAGCAAGACAATTATGGAAGGAAGATCCAAAAACAGAAAAATCGTCCATAAATACATCCATGAATTTTTCCACCATGTCGTGGAATATGGCGGCCATGCACCTTTGAAATGTCGTAGGTGCATTGCATAACCCAAAGGGCATGCGGCGATAGGCAAAAGTCCCACTCGGGCAAGTGAAAGTAGTCTTTTCTTGGTCCATTGGGTCTATGGGTATTTGGAAGTAACCCGAAAATATGTCTAAGAAACAATAGTAGCTATGGCCGGACAATCTTTCAAGCATTTGATCTATAAAAGGTAAAGGAAAATGGTCTTTACTAGTGGCATCGTTTAGCTTTCAATAATCGATGCACACTCACCAACCGGTTACCGTTCGGGTTGGAATAAGCTCGTTCTTCTCGTTTGTTACGACCGTTATCCCTCCTTTCTTGGGCACCACTTGAACAGGACTAACCCATGGACTGTCGGAAATAGAATAAATGATCCCCGCATCTAAAAGCTTGACTACTTCCTTCTTGACCACTTCTTGCATGTTCGGGTTCACTCTTCTTTGGTGTTGTACTACCGGCTTTTCTTCTTCTTCCAGGTTGATAATGTGAGAGCAGTAAGAGGGGCTTATTCCCTTGATATTGGTGATACTCCATGCAATGGCACTCTTCCTCTTCTTTAGGACATGAACTAATTCTTCTTTTTCAGATTTGGAGAGGTCAGAAGCTATTATAACAGGTTTTTGTAGACCGTCTTCCAGGAATGCGTACTCCAAGTGATCTAGTAGCACCTTGAGCTCAGTTTTTGTGTTCTGCATGCTGAACACGTCGAGTCCAGTGAGGGGACTCATCGAGTCCTGGGCAGAATTCGCGATATCTCGGGATTCTTCAAATGGACTCGGCGAGTAGGTCGTGTCTACTCGGCGAGTAGGCTGTTTAGTGGTCTTTATTAATTCATTATAATCAGCTTCTTCCAGCAGTCTCTCTATTTCCAGTAGGACTTTTTCAGCATCAAGTTCTTCATCAAAGATGATGGTCGTCTTGTTTGGTTCTTGTGACATCCCCATTTTCACGGCCAGAAAAGACCGATTACTATTTATGCTTTATAAAAAAATCAGAGTATCTCTTTTAATAAAAACGTTGCGGAATTTGTTCCCAGAAAAACATGATAATTTCATTATCAAAGCATTTCCGATAGAAATGTATTTTGATTCATTTTAAAACATTTGGGATGTCAGCGTCAATACAGAAACATGAGCATAGACAGAACTTACATTCATTTATACTAGTGATCTATATCTCCTTAATCTCTCAGTGTAATGTAACTTCACTTCGTCACCTATGAATCAAGTAAACTGAGTGGGTCAGGTTGGGAAGCCTGGTGAGTACATAGGGTTTTCAACACACAATAATATAATTATTATGTTTAATCATCAAACAATTAACCCAATTACCCATCCCCATTATCTTCTTTATTCCTAAGTACCTTCCCTAAGGATTTATCCTAAGGGTCGTCTCCTACATCATATTTACCTCTCATCTCCTTACATCGCATTTCCTTATATGTTTGTTCCTAAGGACTCTCCCTAAGGATCATCACCTACATCGCATATATAGTATTGATTCAGGGATTACTCCCTCGTTACGTGCCCAACAAGGGTTAGGGCATCATCGCATGAATACGCAGTTACAACATCGCCTAAACTCGTAATTCATAGTAAGGGGTTAGAGTATCATCGCATGAATATGTAGTTACAACATCGCCTGAACTCGTAATTCATAGTAAGGGGTTAGAGTATCATCGCATGAATACGTAGTTACAACATCGCCTGAACTCGTAATTCATCACCTACATGTTATGAGCATGTTGGTGTTTCCACGGGGTTGTCTATGATAGTCCGTGGTCGCCATCTATACTCTAGTAGATGACTACATCTCCAAATTATCGGACAAGGTTATAGTATGTTTCATCCTACATCACCGATTCGTCACCACCTATCTATGATCACCTAATTATCATCACCTATCTCTCATCATTTTATTTCATCACACACCAACTATTTCATCTACCCATGTTTTATCCCAACATATTTGTAGATATAAAATAAATATATAGTTTAAATCATTTAAAACATATATAAATCATTCATCCAGCATAGACAGCAAGTATCCAAATAATATGCACACATAGCACGTAATTTTTATTTAAAATACTTCATATCTATGTGTAAGATAAAATGGACCATGTACGCACTTGATAAGGTGGTGACTCGGTACTCGAACAACGCTTCGTTTACTTTAAAATAATTTCCTTCGACGAAACCTAGTATTATTATTACCACTAGAGTTTAGTATATTATTCGCCGAGACTAATTAATAGTCTAGCTATTATTACTATTATATGAGTGTTAAACAATACTTATATAACCCATAATAATAGCCCAAGTACTTATTATAAGTTCCTAATAACGTTACTATAATTAAATAAAAGCTATATTAAAAATAGCGTAGACGTAGCTCACTTACAGCGGGTTTTATAGAAAACCGGGCTTTGCTTGGAGCAGCTTTCCCGAGCCGGAAATCTCTTCTTCTCAGAGTCTTCGAGCACTCCGGAGCTTCCGCCTCGTGCTAGGGAGGTTCCCTAGGCTTTTCGGGGGGGGGGGGGGGGGGGGGGTTTCGGTTCTAGTGAAAGTAAAGAGAAGAAAGAATGGGAAAGGTGTGAAGAAAATGAGGGTGAGAGAGGCTCTATTTATAGGGTGAAAAATGGCTGAACATGGTGCCACATGTCACCATCTAGTGGCTAGATTTGGGGAGAAAGCAATGGCCAAGATTGTGCCACATCACCCATTTTCGGACAGCAAACTTCCGACTTCTAAAATCCGTAACTTTCACATACGACCTCCGTTTTTGACGTTCTTTATATCCACGCGTAGGTAAAAATAATATCTACAACTTTCATTTTGATTCTGTCGGCTATTTCTCGACCGATCTTAAATTTCACAGTACAAGGAGATATATTGTTAAATATCCGCGTAAAATTCATAACTTCTACATACGGACTCTGTTTCCGTCTGCCTTTTTACCGCTGAGTTCCTATTAATGAGATCTTTAACTTTCATTTAGGTCGTGTAGGCCAAAAACCGCTCGAACTAAAATTCGAGTTTCGGGCCGTGCACTGCTATGCTAAATCTTAGAAAAATCATAACTTCCTCATACGAAGTCAAATTTGGGCGTTGTTTTTATGGACGCTCTCAGATTATCATATTCTATGACTTTTGTTTAGATTACTAAGGCTAAAAAGTCATCTACCGTAAAATTTACTATTTACGTCTCCCGGTGCCGTGCCGGTTTTGCCGTAAAACTTCGACGAGCCATAACTTCTTTGTTATAACTCAGATTTCAGCATTCTTTATATGTAAGGAACCCTTGTAACATATACTACAACTTGGTTAAGATTAATCCTTCTAATTAATATTCCATCAAAAACTCATGTTTGATGTTCATCGTCTCTAAATTGACTAGCCCGGATTTGCGGGCGTTACAGTTCTTCATTATCCCATTCCTCCATCAATTCATCCAACATATCAATTGAAAATGTTGTGTCATCACTATTCCTTGCATGCTTCATGGCTTGATCAACCCCGAAAGTGACTGATTCATCCCCCACCCGTAGAGTAAGTTTTGAATCTCGCATGTCAACTATAGCGCTTGCTGTGTTAAGGAAAGGCCTTCCAAGGATGATCGGGACTTGAGGATCCGCTTCCATGTCTAGAATTATAAAATATGCAGGAAACACGAACTTATCTACCTTCACCAATAGATCTTCACATATTCCTCTTGGAAACGTAACCGTTTTATTTGCTAAGTGGATTGCCATTCGAATTGGCCTTGGTTCTGGGAGATCTAATTTCTTGAAAAATGAATATGCCATGAGATTTACACTTGCTCCCGAATCAGCCAAAGCATGAATGGTGGCCAAATTCCCAAATTAGCAAGGCAAAGTTAAGCTTTCCGGGTCACCCTTCTTATTTGGTAATTTGTTTAACATGGCAGCTGAGCAATTCTCATTAAGAACTACTTCCTTCACTTTTTCCATCTTCCTTCTATTGGTTAGAAGTTCCTTAAGGAATTTGGCGTATTCCAGCATTTGTGCAACTGCTTCGATGAATGGTATATTAATTTGAAGAGCCTTGATGTGGTCTAGAAACTTCTGGTAGTCTTCTTCCTTCTTTTCTTGCTTAGCTCGGGTTGGATATGGAAATGGAGGCTGATATGGCATCGCAGGAGGCTGACGTTTCTGATCAGGCGTCGGAGTCGTCGAGTCCATATTCTGGACTCGGCGAGTAGGGTCTGGGTCCAGCAGATTTTGATTTTGGCTCTGTTTTTCTACATCCTCTTTTTGTAACTTCTTGGGCTCTTCATTATGAATAGGGGCCAGAGGGGTAATTATCTTCCCACTTCTAGTTGTCACGATATTTATATGTGCGCCTCGTGGGTTGTTTTCGGTTTTACTAGGAAGTTCTCCCAGTGATGATTGATTAATTTGTTGGGCAAGTTACCCCAGCTGCGTCTCAATGTTGTGGATAGATGCTTGTTGATTTCTAAGCATTGTTCTTGTCTCTTGTATTACAGCATCATGGCCATTGTGTCTCTTTTCTGAATCAGCTACAAATTTAGTAAGCATCTCCTCCAAACTTGGTTTTCTTTCTTGGGCCAGCTCCTCCTTTTGGTAAAAACCTCTTCCTTTTTGTTTATATTTCTCCTACTTAGCCTTCTTGTACTCATCATAAGGAAGCCATTCTTTCTTGGGTTTTCGCCAATCTTCATCATTTCGGTCACCACTTGAGTAACACACTTGCACCTTCTTATTCCCATTCTCATCTAAGTCACAATCTCTAGTAAGATGAGGTCCATTGCAATTCTCACAATCCACGCGAATAGCATGTATTGTTTGATCCATTTTATCCATCCTCCTATCCATGGTCTTCAACATAGACATAACTGCTGACAAATCTTCTGAAGCTGCATAAGCTGATCCCCTCATCACATCATTCCTTGGGTTGTGGTATTCCCTAGAATGCTTAGATAATTCTTCAATTAGTTGCTTTATCACCGGGGGTGCTTTCTTTGTGAGTGGACCTTGTGGGTCAAGTAATTGCCTTGTTGTAACATTCACTCCATCATAGAAAATGGAGACTTCTTGTTGACTATTAAGGTCATGATGTGGGCAATTCCTTAGTAAACTCTTGTACCTCTCCCAAGCCTCATAAAGTGACTCTCCATCTTGTTGTTCAAAGTTGGCTATGGCTTTCTTTAACTTAGATATCTTGTAGGGTGGCTAAAATTGATCAATAAACTCTTCTTTCATCTTGGCCCATGTAGTGATGGATCCGGGGGGAAGTGACTTGAGCCAATCCTTTGCAGCACCCTTCAATGTAACCGGAAGCATGCGAAGCAGCTGAGTTGCGCAAGGCATGTTTGGAACATTAAAATAATCAGCTACATCATTGACTTCATCCAAGTGTTTGTAAGCATCTTCGTGGTCTTTTCCATAGAAGGGAATCTCTTTGAGTTGAGCAAGGAAGTGACCCTTAAGCTTAAACGTGGCAGTTGCGGGAATTGCGGGTTGCACAAGTCCCGGGCCGGTATCATCGCATATCCTCTTCTTCCATTCCCCCATGGGGACTTCATCGATGTTAGCCATGGGGATAGCTAATTCGTCGTCGGTATCGGAATCGCACCCGAATGTAGGGTCTTCTTCTCCTTTGGTTTCGTACTCGGTGTCCTCTTTGATTGGGTCTTCGCTTGCTAAAGAGGCGCTGGATGCTCCTGATTTGCTGCTCTTCTTCTTCCCAAAAACTGTCTTCAAACTAGACAAAAGGTGACTTCTTAGGTGTATTCGAGCTTTCAACGTCTTTTCCTTTGTTTTTCCTCAACGCGGATTCTGGGTCTTCAAAAGGGGGAACCAGTGGAGTGTTGGATCCTCTGGTCATGAAAATCCTGCAACAAAAACAAGAAAAAGGCGTAAAAAGAACAAAAAAATGAAACAGAACGAGAATAAAAATTGAACTGTCAAACAGTAGTGGACTCGCCGAGTAGGGTCGACTGCACTCGGCGAGTAGGCTGTATAAAACTCAAAAATAGATAAAATTAAATATGAACGACTAAAAACCTAATAAAGACTAAAACTTAACCAACTTACTGAATCACTAAAAAGGTAACTTTGTGTAAGATAAACTCACACAAAGGATCGATAATACTAGGAATTAGATTTAATTTTTTAACCGTTCCCCGGCAACGGCGCCAAAAACTTGATGTGTGTAAAATGCACTGGTTTTATTCCTACTTTAAAAATATAGATTTAGTACACAAAGGTAGTGACCTGTCTTTTAGTGGTAAATTTGGATAAGTAGGGTGTCGAACTCAGGGAACAGTAATTAAACTAATAACTAATTTTAACTAAACAAGTAATAAAAGTAAAGCGTTTTCTCTAGTTTTACAAGACTAGAAACTTAAACACACCACCTAACACACAATTAACTAATCAACTAAAGAAAGTAAAAATTCACCAAATTTAATAAAAGGGTTTCTGTTTAGGTCCAACCAATTCACTCTTATGGTTAATTTTATGATAAGATAATAAACTAATTGTTATTGGTTTCCAACTATAGTGGTTAGATTCGCATTCACTATTACCAACCCTTAGAAAATTAATCAATTCAAGCAGTGGCCAATTGTTTAAACTAATTAGCTCCCTAGTTCAATTATTTGGATTAAATAAGATTTGTAATTGGTTAATCAAATTAGTAATTCAACTAACCTCTTGTTTGTTGGTTTCTCAAACAAGCTCACACATTAATTTACCCATTCTCTAATTAATCCTGGTTTCATATTCACTAATCCTAAGCATATAATGGAGTGTTCACATAAATCATATGAGGTTAACAATTAAGAGATGTCCATGCAGCCTAATTGTCTTCCAATTAACAGAAAATAGTTATGGTTAACGCGTAAGGGTCTTTAACAAAATTAATTTAATAAAATCACCAATAATCAATCAATCAAGGTATAAATCAAACCATAGGAGTAACTTGGTTTTTCCTAAACAGAAACTACGAAAATTCAGCTCATGATTACAATAGAAACAAGCTTAAAAACGAATTTAGTTGATATAAACATGATTCACTTCTAAGATTAAGTGGAAAATTTAACCTAATTCGCCTTGAGTCTTCAAAAGATCGAAGATTAGAGTTCTTCAGGTCTCCAAAGGTTTCTTCAGTCGCAGGTTATTCTCCAGGGCAGCCAAAAAACTCCCTAATTCGGGATTAGATCCTTTATTTATAATTATCTCAAAACAGGGTCAACTCGGCGAGTAGGTGCCCAACTCGCCGAGTTCTTTTGAGAAATACGTGTACGGAAAGGATTCTGGACATTACTTCGAGAACATTCTTCGGAACTCGCCGAGTAGCTTCATGGACTCGCCGAGTTGCTCCAGGTTTTCTCTTTTTTCTTCATTCTCCAGCTCCTGGTTTCTTCTCCTTCTTCCTTCTTACTTCGAAGCATGTCTTCTGGATTGAAAATATAATTTAGACATAATTAAGTACCTTTCTCCATATTATGCAAATAATTAGCTAATAATTGATAAAATTCTATACTAAACACATGGCTAAATATGCACATATCAGCTTCCATTGGCGGTTGGGAAATCTCGACCACAACGACGGCTCGAAATCTCGCCTCAACCGGACATGAAGGCAACGGCAGGAGGATAGCAGCCTTCGTCTTCGTCGGGAAGTGGATGATAACAGAGGCTGATCGGTGTTCGCTTGGCTACCTCAAGCTGGTCGGAAACACGAACTAGATGAATGGTGATCACGGCCGACGACTAGGAGGTATAAGGTGGCGGCTGATGATTACGATTAGGGTTAGGCTTTGGGGGAGTTGCTACCTTAAAATGGGAGGGAGGATCGTCGGGTTCAAGTCCCGTGCTTAATATCAAACTTTCATCCTTTTTAACAAGTTTAGTCCCTCCCCCACCAAGCCTTTCCAACTTGAGTCCAATATTTACCCTTTCCACCCTAGCTTTGGAAATCTTCTTCAAATTAAATCCGATAATTACCGTGCACCCCATGAATTCAAAAATTCTTTATAACTAATCCGAAATTTATATTTTTAACCCCCTAAAATTTCAATCATTTATTTTAGGGATACTATTCATTCATTAGTTTATTTATTAATCTAATAATTATATGGGTGTTACAACTCTCCCCCACTTAAATTAGATTTCGTCCTCGAAATCATTTCTTACCATTCCTTACACACCAACCACTCAAGTATCATGGCCACAATCCTGGGCACACCCTGGCCTTCCCAAGGTAATCGTGACCAATCTACGCACGGCTTAAAATTCTCATATGAACGAATTTATCACAATAAGATCATATCTACTTCTTCTAAAATATGTTGTCTTGAGACGGTCTGAATCCTTGACAGACCACTCATAATGGATCATTATTGTTGAATCTAGTCTTTTTACCCCTCAACTGACTACTCAACTTCTAATAACCGGTGGTTCCCACTTGAAAACTGAAATCGCAGACCCAATTATCCCTGTAGGTCACTTATACTTGGCCAAGGATCAGATACTCCTGCTGTGAGTGACTTGTCACTCCCCAAATCATCTAGCTATTTCGTCCGTACTCGCAACCTGAAGCACAAATGCTAACACTGCCTAAACGCTGAAACTGTTTTAACACTGAACTGCCTAAAGCAGTATGTTGCTACATAGCTGCTTTTCTAAAATCCATCGAGACCGCCCTGTTCTCAGTTTGTTCGCTAATCATCTGAAATACCGGGTCCCAACCCGGCTGCGGGGCCAAAGGACTCCCACTTAGTCGCCTCACACGACTTCTGCACAAAATCCTTCTCTGGAACTAGATGCCACTAGTTATCATGCCATTGAGGCTCTAATAACCTTCTAATCTAACTGATCGGGTCCATACGTCGAATCCTGTCATCATCTAATCCAAGGCTGAAAGTGATTGCTACCTGACCAATGGTAGCCTTATCTCACACGTCCTTAAACAGTCTGTTTCTTTCCTGATCTCATAACTGTAGCGACGTTCCTAACGTCTTATCAGTGGCTTAACCAGATCTAACCCCTTTGGGTAATTCCGAAATCTTGTATGTGGATTTCCATATCTTCATTACTACACCCGAACTGGTGTGTACTACTGCTCCTTCCACGTTCTAACAATATGCTCAAGCTATCTACCAACCTAGTGAATGCTACGACTACTCGCAGTCTCATGACACTCTATCACTATCTGACCGCTAGTGAATGCTACGGCTACCCTCGTAGTCTTACAACACTTCTCATACTAACTAACAACTAGTGAATGCTACAGCTACACCCGCAGTCTTACAACACTTCCCATACTAACTGGCCACTAGTGAATGATACGGCTACCCCCGTAGTCTTACAACACTTTCCATACTATCTGACTGCTAGTTCATGCTACGGCTACCCTCGTAGTCTTACAACACTTTCCATACCATCTGACTACTAGTGAATACTACAGCTACCCCCGTAGTCTTACAACACCTTCCATACCATCTGACTACTAGTGAATGCTATGGCTATCCCCGTATTCTTATAATACTTTCCATACTGGTTCGAACACGCACTCGACCTAACACATCACTGAACTAGAGTCCTAACCGGAACTTAAGCTGGTTCCCGAAACCTGCTATCACGTGACCCTACTGTATCAGTACCGTACCCATGCCCGTGATCAAAGCACCACAGTAACCACGAAATCATCTACACCCTCTGGCAGGGTGAGAATCAGTGTCTCACATAACCTCTGTCTGAGACTCTCGAAGGCTGCTTGCTGCTCAGGCCCCCAGCAAAAGGCCACCGACTTCTTGGTCAGTCGGGTCAAAGGAACCATAATCTCGGAGAAGTCTCATATAAGTCTCCGGTAGTAACCCATTTGACCCAGGAAACTCCGAATCTCATATGGAGTACTCATAATCTCCCACCGCATTATGGCCTCTATCTTGGCTGGATTGACTAGAATACCCTTCTGGTTGACAAGGTGCCCAAGAGATTGCACCCCGCGCAACCAGAACTCACATTTGGAGGAATTTATAAAAAGTCTCTCCCCCACTTAGACTCAACTAAGTCTTCACAGCATGCGAGAATTGAAGGATTCCCAATCCTTCTCGCTCTCTAGTATCCCGCTGATTCCAACCTGTGCTTACCAATGCTAGCGATTAATCACCGGTTAAACCGTAAGATCGACCATACTTGGAAATCTTGATGAGTACTCTTGAAATCTGGTCCAGTCTGACACCTCTATCCATCTCACATGCTGTCAATTGAAGGCCTCAATCTTCACTCTGGCTGACGAATCCTCATTCCCACTCCCAATCTTGCAGTACCATTGAACTCTAACCGAACAAAGCCCATGTGAGAATACAATTCTATTGAACATTTAATGACCAACCACTTATGCATCTAACACTCGTGACTGACACTACCCTCTTCATGTCACCAGATCTGTCCTAGCAACGGTAGTGCCTTGAATTCTAAAGCTCTTCAATAGACAACTGCCAAAAATACTTGAACCAGTATAGAACCACTGAACGCTGACTTTACTGGAGAACTATCATTCTAACCCTGACCGAATATCCTTTAAATAATACTCCCACATAGATCTCGAAAAAGATCCGGAATGATAACGGTACACGCGAGACCCACTCCGCGAGGTGCATCCCTCTGTGGGTTCATCAAGGACTTTTTGACATGCAGGATGGCATATATGATCTTTGATAACCCAAACACTAGCAGAAAACCACCCCGGGATCTGACTTATCCAAACTCACTCACAATCCCTAGGTGATATGTATCCCCAACATCCATCTAGTAGCAATAATAGATGATATACCCGCAACATCTGAAGGAATACTGATCACCTTCTGCTGACATAACCAGCCCTGCCACACCTGTACTAGCCTAAACCCTTGGGGTGACAGACTCCCTTGTGTACTTTCTCGTACGTGCTGCATTGGCTTAGGCCCTGCTGGCCTTTCATCCAATTATCAGAAATCATGGGTCTCTTCTCGGGCCCTTCTACTATACGCACCTAGCACGAACCTTTCTTCTCAAAGTGCTCCAAATCGATCTCGCATTTGCAACCTATTGGAAATCATGTCCTTCAGGGTATGACACCCTGTCACGCTCACTAGCTCACTTGCCCATGGCTAAGCTGCAACAATTAGAACATCTTGTGCTTTTAGTAGTACGGACCCAATACTACCTTCCACACCTATCCATACTTTCCTCTGCAATCCTCCCGAATCCTCTAAGTCACTTCCTCAAACCATTATGCCAGTACTCACTGGACGATACTACTAAACTTCTGAAACATGTCCTAGGATTTCCTAGGTTCCCGAACCCACCCCATCCTTAGCTTCTTAAAGACTCTTCATGATGCCAATTAACCACTACATGAATACCATCACATATGACGAGGCTCGGATAATCCTTCGATTAAAGGACTCATCCCTATAACGGTTAGACTCAAACGAGAGCTGCGCAATAGGGTCAAAACCAAAACTCTGAGATTATTCAACCCTGGTCACATGTGACTTAACGTATTTATCTAGTAGTTAACTCCCATCACTCGAAGTCCCAAAAAGTACAAAGCAAGCAGCATTCAGAAAAACGGAAAAATGTAACCAAACAATCCATTCAATCCTTTTACCAGGAATCTATACTAGCATGTAATTTAAAGGCTCATATAATCAGGCATAACCTAAACAGGCTATCATATCACTGAGTGATCAGTACTAGCATGCAAGTCAACAAGCACATACAATAGGAATATAAGGCATCCCTCCTAGATCCTTAGCCCTAATCTAGCATGTAGTTCTCATAGTCATATCATAACATAACATATCATAACATGTATGGGTATCTTGGGGAAAACGTACTTGAGCTCGGCTGATTGCACGCATCACACACTTCGTTCTTTTCAAAGTTCTTTTCTCTTTTCAAACTCCTTTTGTAAAATGATTTTAATTTTGAAAATTTTCATACCACGTCCTTAGTTTGAGTTCAGACACACCCGAGAGTGTGCCCTAATCCCTCAAAGCAAGGCTCTGATACCAACTTGTAACATCTCAAAATTTAAGGCCAAAATTTTCATTTTTAAATAAGTTATTACATAAAACCATCTGTATAAAAACATTCATAATAATATCTCGTGTCAAACCAAAGTGTTAGTAATGATGATTAGGGTTAAGCTTCCTACTTAACCCATTAAGGACTTAATCCATTAAGTCCATGATTGCCTTAAGTTAGTTTGCCAATGATAATTAATTATTATTTTAGGTTTAAGAATTAATTCGCGTGTGTGCCCCAAACAATTCCCACAAATTAGGGTTTTATTGGCATTATGGTTTTTCCAACCCAAATACTATCCCATTTATCAATTTATTGTGCTTTTAGGTCAATTAGGGCTTTATTGGGCCTATTAGGCCCACTAGAATATCATTAAGCCTGTTAGGGTTTTATTGGGTCGATTATGGTCCATTAAGCTTCATTGGGACCATTAGGGCTTACAAGGCCCAATAGGGTTTCAAGCACCCCAAACGAATCGATCACAACGAGGCAAAACACACCGCCACCCGACACGGCAGCCGGTGGCGGCAGGAGGCAGCAACCACCACCCTAAGGTGGTGGTTTTCAATTTCTTTTCATTATACTTTAGCTAATTACACCATACAATGCCTTAACCAAAATAAACACACACAAATACATTAAACACACACAATGGTGGTTCATGGCGGTAGCCACCACCTCATAGTAGTGGCAGTGGCGGTTCTTGGTTTTCCCAGCCACACAAAATACACACACATGCACTCCAAAATACAAACTACACTCCAGCCACCCACCTGGTGGCTCATGGCAGCGGTGAGAACTATTTCACGATGGCAGCGACACCGGAAAGCGGAAGGAATGGCGGCTGGTGACAAGATTAGCGATGACAGCCACATGGCGGCGATGGGTGGAGCTCGAAGGCATCACATAAGCGGCTAACGGTGGCAGTGGACCCAACACGATGTAACAGTAACTGGCGGCGGCATCTTCACGATTTGGTTACGCCTCCGGCAACCACGCCACGAAGGCACTCATCTTCTTCTGTCATCGTCGAAGGGCGGCAGCAGCAGTGCACGCCATGGTGGTGGTTACGGCTTCCATTGGCGGTTGGGAAATCTCGACCACAACGATGACTCAAAATCTTGCCTCCACCAGACATGAAGGTAGCGGCAGAAGGATAGAGAATAGGAGCCTTCGTCTTCGTCGGGAACTGGATGACAACAGAGGCTGCTCGGTGTTCGCTTGGCTGCGTCAAGCTGGTCGGAAACACAAACTAGATGAGTGGTGATAGCGGCCGGCGACTAGGAGGTATAAGGTGGAGGCTGATGATTACGATTAGGGTTAGGCTATTGGGGAGCTGTTACCTTAAAACGGGAGGGAGGACCGTCGGCTTCAAGTTTAGTGTCACACCCCAAAACCAAGAACGGCGGAAACGTTCCGGGGTGGAGAACGTCATGCGAAGTATCATAACAGTGTAAAGTAGTAAACAAGAAACAACATCATCCATTGCATTAAAAGTAAAGTTTTAATACATGTGTGTTCTTTCATTGTAATAAGACATCAAAATATGTAATCACAATAAAATACGAGTCTTGTCTGTGCTCCGTCTTCTCAAAACCTGGCCATCGTACCTGTCTAACTGGTGACTTGAGAATACAAGTTATTTTGAAAGAGAGTATCAGCGTAAAGCTGGTGAATTCATAAGTATTAATGTGTCTTTGATTTGTAAAATCTGTAACGTAATGACTTGGAAACCTTTGGAAAAGACTGTATAAGTGTGAATTGTTTGAAAACAGTGGAAAATGTTTGAATACTCTAGCAAATCCCTATGATTTCTATTAGTATAACGAGTAACCTTCTACCAAGACTTAAATATTATGTAAGTAGTCTTCTACCAAGACTCGTGTGTTATGTAAGTAGTCTTCTACCAAGACTCGTGTGTTTTGTAAGTAGTCTTCTACCAAGACTCGTGTGTTTTGCTAAAACAAAGATGGTTTTCCTTCTTTTTGACTATTACTAACAGTACTTAGTCTAACTCATCGTTTATGTGAATGTATCACAAAATAAGGTAGTAGGAAAAATATAACTGTGTAAGTGCTATCCTTTTGTATTAGGATTAACACGACATCGCGAATAGCGACATGTATAACCTTTGAACATCCGTAGATTGTTCAATTTTCCTCTGTAGCTACAGCAGGTTTAAGGAAGGGTTAGTCCCGTAAAGGTACACCTAATATAAGTATTAACCGCAGGCATCCGTAGATGGTCATTTACCTCTGTAGCCAACAGTAGGCTAAAGGAATGGTTAGTCCCGTAAAGGTACCCCTAGTATAAGTAATAACCGTAGGCATCCGTAGATGTTCATCTACCACTGTTGCTAACAGGTGGGTTTCGGAATGGTTAGTCCCGTCTAAATATCCCGTTGAACTGGGATAGGCAGGATAATTTACACATAAGGTACTAATAAATCATCCTAGTGAATCGAGATACAAGTATTCATGTAAGTGTATACATGTAAATGTATCTATGTAAAGGTATTCATGTAAGCGTATCTATGTAGACGTATTCATGTAACATGTAATGTATAGTATAGACTCATGAATGAACTGACTCTGGTGTAATTCCTTGTAATAGGAATATTGTTTTGAATCTCCTAATTGTCCCTATAATAGTTAACAGGAAGGTAATTTATTTTCCAAACAGGTTTATACACCCTTGCTACACAACAGTGTGGGAAACTGACTGAAGGATGAAAACTATAACATCAATACATATATAAGAACATAAGTGTATAGATATAGTTTGGTTCAAGAAGGTAAAAATGGTTTTGTAAGACATCTAAGAGTTTTGAACAATAATTAACAATGACTTGATGTCATTTTAATAAACATTTCAAACGTAATACTTTTGCTATCAAGGTATTTTTAAGACATAAAACCATTTCATGCATCACATTTTGAAGTATGTGAAATCTACTGGATCAAAACACATTTATAAATACATACGATTGATTTGATAACATGTTGTTTTCTACTTGTACCCCCCCCCCCCATTAAAGCATTTAAAATCATTTAAAACGTTGATTAAGGGGTATGAACTCACATGTTGTGAGTGGTTCTAACGGGTATGCGTGTAGGGATGAGAAGTTCTACGAATGAAGTCCCGAGACAAAATAAGTCCTAAATGACATATAAGGACACATATTGACATGAATATAGTGTTTATAACATCTATATGAAAGGAAACACCTTCCGGGACTAGGAAACACCTTGACCAAGTGTTGGAATCACATGTGATTCAACATAGGAAGGTATAAAGGCACTCACATGAGTTTACTACCATGAGTTCACGGCCCAAGGGAGTTTACGACCGTAAACTCATGGCTACTCATGTGGGAATGCAAGTTTGAAGGCTAGGGAATGATTTAGGGACATTAGCTCTAACCTAGAATGAAAAAGACCACCTTCCTTGGAGTTTTTGAGGAGTTCACGGCCCTAATGAGTTTACTACCGTAAACTCATGGCCATTTATGTTTATGAGGGTCCTAAAGGTCATAAGGAAGCATTCTAACTTTAAGCCTAAGCCTTAGGAAGTGTTTGTGGAATCAAAACACCCCTAGCTTGAGTTTACGTCCCATGAATCATTTGGTCATGTGTTTGCGGCCGTAAACACTCATGGGTGTTGGTATTTTGATTGTTTTGGGTCCTAGACACATCAAGGTAGAGTACTATGCTAGTCTCTTGGCTTAATGAAGGCAATTTGGCGATTTTGGCAGCTTAAAATGGAGTTCACGACCCAAGAACATCCTTGACCGTGAAATCACTTTTAGCCCTTGATTCTTAATGTTTTTGATGTCTAAACAAGCCATGGTTAGTGTCTAGGTTTAGTTCCAAAGTTTGGAGGGACATTGGGCACTCTTTGGCCCTAAATTTAGTGTTCACGGTCCAAGAAGATCTTGGGCCGTGAACACCATTTACTTGGTGTTTTGACGTTGTTTTCTAGCCTTAAACTTATTAGTGTACAAGTCCAAACTAGTTTCATTGCTTAAGGAAGGGACTAGGCACCATTTGGCCTTTATAAAAGAGTTTACTCCCCAAGTTTTCTTGGGCAGTAAACTCTCAAATCTTGCTGTTTTGTTATGATTTTGATGTTATTAGGCACAATCTAATCTATATAATACAACTAGATAGAAGTACTCACGATTTGGGATGAAAACCCGAAGATCCGTGAGAGAGAATTCGGATTTTCTCTAGTTGGAAATGTAACTAATGAATAAATATGGTTTAGAATCCTATATATAGTCCTGGGATTTTTGGCAGAAAGTATTTTATTCAAGAAATGAACTCTAATATCATAGAGATTTGGAATAACAGAGTTGCACAAAACCCTAGTGCATCCACTCTCCTGATATCTCCTTAAGTGTAAACCCTAAAATACTCAAACTTATACCCAAAAGTCTAGAAATTCACTGTAACTGTTCTAACTTCTATTGACTTGATATGGTTTGTTCAGAATGGAAATTTCGGGTTGTCACATCATCCCCCTGTTAGAGGGAATTTCGTCCCGAAGTTAGAATCTATGTAAGGAAGTAGGTAGAAGTGATCGAGTCGTGAGGTGGAAACTTCCTAATCAATTGGTTCTCGCGCTCATAAGTGAATCCAGGTCCTCGGTTGGTATCCCAACGAACCTTCACTAATCGGCGACGGTGTTGCCTCGTCCGCTTGACCTCTCAGTCGCGGGTCACTACGGTTCTAATATGAAGGCGAGTATCTCGTTAATCTCGATCTCGTCGAGTGGCTTACGAGAGTCCTAACGAAATGGTATGGTTTAAAAATCAAGACGCGAAGGGTAAAATGTACGTTACTAAGTTCGCGGAGTAGGTTTAGTTTGTGCGATACAGGACTGATTCTGGTAAGAATCTCTGAGGTCCTAACTATATTGGATTTAGCTTTCCACGCTTTACGAAGCGTATTAAGCCATTCCCGGAGTCAGATTTCCTAAAGAATTTGGTCTCTCACTTGGAATTCCAATGGTTCTTTCTCTTGCTTAACTTCCCAGTCAAGGGCCACCCCTTGCCGGATCAAAGTCGAAAAGGGTTTCTGTGATTTGCGAGGAGTTCTCAATGGACTACGATAGTAGGTCTGCACGACCTAGAATTTGGCGAATTTCTGTCGGCGTCTCTAGTGTTGACAAATTCTCAACGGTTTTGACAAATTGAAAGAGTACTAAAAAATTCCCACATACCTAACAGTGTTGTAACAGCCCGGAATTTCAGGTATCGCTTTAAAACTATTTTTGGAGGCCTTTTAGGAAGGGACTCGGCGAGTTGGAGCCAGACTCGCCGAGTAGGACCGCAGACTTGGTCGCGGGTTCGCGACTGGACTCGACGAGTCCAGATATGGACTCGGCGAGTCGACGCTGTTCAGTAGAAACCCTAGCCGTTTGGTTTTGGATCGTATATAACGCCTCTTAGGCCGTCATTGTCCGTCTTTTGGTCGATTGAGAAGAACCCTAATCGTTGTGGACGTCTAGAGCAGGAGAGAAAGCCATTGGAGCTTGGAGGAACTTGTTAGGCAAGAAGAAGAAGAGTTGGCCAAAGGAATATCAAGGAGGATCGAGTCCTGAGGTTTGGGGGACACAGAGAGTGCGTTTTCAGGTAATACTCGGACCATTTCTGTTATTTTGATGTGTACTCGAATCTAGGGTTTATGAAACCCATTTAGTGATTAGGTGGGTTATTATGTTATTACCCAGACGTTTATACCCCAGTAATAAGATGTCTAGAAGTCCAGAAAGTCCCATGATTGTATATCTCGGGACCATACGTATTTCAGGAAGCAGTTGCTCGTCTGCATGGCATGGACTCGCCGAGTCCAATGGTCAGACTCGGCGAGTAGCTTGAAGATTTACTGGGACTCGCCGAGTTGTTCTTTAGACTCGGCGAGTAGCTTGAAGATTCATTAGGACTCGCCGAGTTGTTCTTCAGACTCGGCGAGTGGAGTCGGGGTGGCCCCGCGATTCTTCCACGTGGATCTCGTCGAGTCAAAGGGGGATACTCGACGAGTAGATAGGGAATCTCAGAGAGTTGGAGGACGTCCAGACTCGCCGAGTCGCCATGGTACTCGCCGAGTCCGGACGAGCTGACCGTTGACCGTGGACCAGAGTTGACCCAAGTCTGACTTCTTAGGGATAGTCACACTTAGAAGATATATGTGTTAATGAGATATGTGATGTTATAGGAAGGTTGTAGCTCGTCGGAATGTGCACGAGTGAGTTCAGGATTTGCTAGCTCTCAGCATTCACGAGGTGAGTTTTCTCACTATACTGTACCCGGAAGGGTTTGACTGTGTGACCGGAAGGTCAGATATGATATGTGATATGTATGCTATATGTGGTAAGATATTTGTTATATGTGCTATGTATGTTATGTGGGCCGGAAGGCAATATGTTATGGGCCGGAAGGCGAATATGTTATGGGCCGGAAGGCGTGATGTTGATGACCGGAAGGTCAGGGCCTGGGAAGGCGTATGTGCGTAAGTTGTATATTGGGGAACTCACTAAGCATTTATGCTTATAGTTGTTGTGTATGTATTTCAGGTACTAGCGAGGACCGTGGGAAGGCGCCGGCGTGATCGATACACACTGAAGAATGCTTTTATGATCTTGGGATTTTGAATAATTGTATTGGACAGAATACTTAAACTATTTATGCCTTGTTTTGAATGGAAATAATTATATTTTAAAAATGAAAATTTTGTTTGAAAATTTGCGTTGTTACAATTGGTATCAGAGCCTTGGTTTGAGGGATTCGGGTGCACCTTCGGGGGTAACTGAACTCAAACCGAGGATTTGAGGAAGCTTTTTAAATAAAGGCATAAACTTTTGTAAATGGTTTTGTGGGAAGCAAGAAAGAAGCAGTGTGTACGATCAGTCAGCGCCCGAACGGTAAAGATCCCCAAAATAGCTTACAATATTATATGATATGAATTGTTATGCATGCTAGAAGACTAGGTATTCATGATAGGACTAGAGTGGCCTGATTTGTGATGCCTTAGTCTAGGGAAGTTTGCCTATATGAGATACGTTACTAGTATGCGGGTAGATAGTGCATATCAGAAGTAGAGTACTTACTATCCGGAGTTTGGGGAGGAAGACTTGGGATGAACGCTGATGCGGTGTGGTCGGTAGTATTGGGCCCGTACTACCGAGGACACCGGGTCAGGGGGAGGCCCAAGTAAGAATCCCTGGAGATCGGAGACTGAGTAGGGTTGCGTTATCGAGTGCAATTACACTCGCTGGAGTCTCTGATAGTTTTATGTTGTATTTCAGAGACATCATGGTTAGACCACGCTACGGAGCGAGTTCGAGCGGGGTGAGTGACGAGGAGATTCGTCAGATGATTCACGAGGAGGTGGCGGCGGCGATCCGGGCTGAGATCCCGGAGATGTTTGGGTCTATTAAGACCACCCTGATGGAGACGTTCGATGAGCGGTATGCCGCATTGACTGAGGTTGCAACCGCTGCAGCTACCGCAGCTGTGGCCGCTGCTAGGCCACAGGGGGGTGACTCGTTGTTGTTCCGAGAGTTCAGCAACACGAAGCCACCAGAGTTCGATGGGACGCAGGATCCGATTGCTGCGATGAGGTGGATCGCAGATATAGAGGGGTGCTTCTACACTTGTTCATGCCCGGAGCACCTGAGGGTACGATTCGCTTTGAACCAGCTTCGTCTGGGAGCGAAGGACTGGTGGAAGTTCGTGACGGCAAACTTCACTTTGGCAGAGACTACAGCAGTGACATGGGAGGGGTTCACTGCCATGTTCAGGGATGAGTACGTTCCCCCGGTGGAGCGGGAACGATTGGTTCAGGAGTTCTTAACCCTCAAGCAGGGTACTGACTCGGTAGCGGCGATCACGCGGAAGTTTCATGAGAGGGTGATGTTTTGCCCCGAGCTGGTGGCCACAGAGCAGGCTCGGATGAGCCGGTACTTGGGTGTTCTGAGGAGGGAGATCCGGGAGTTTGTGTCAAACTCCACTTACCATACTTTTACTGAGCTTCAGGCGAATGCCAGGAAGCGTGAGATCGAGTTAGAGACTCAGGCCAGGGAGGAGGCCGAGTCTCAGCAGACAGACCGACGGCCGGCTCAGTCTCAGCCGGCAGCCAAGCGGATCAAGTCAGACGATTCGAGGACGGGAAGTTCGAAGAGCCGCACTTGCGGAAAGTGCGGCAAGGGTCACGATGGGGCGTGTCGAGCCGGTGCCTGCTACAAGTGCGACAAGGAGGGGCACATTACTAGGGAGTGCCCCAAGGGGTTTATGGTTTGCTTTCATTGCAACCAGACCGGCCATCGGAAGGCCGAATGCCCTCAGCTTCGTCAGGGATCTGCACCTACTGCCAGGACTACTGAGACTCGACCGGTGAAGGTCGAGGCCCCGAGGGCTCGTGGGAGAGCCTTTCAGCTGACTGCGGAGGAGGTCCGCGTTGCGCCCGATGTTGTGGCAGGTATGTTGTAATTCATGTATTTATTTTAATGTCGAGATGTTATGCTTATGTTATTATATGCGTAGGTACTTTCCTTGTGAACTCTGTGCCTGCCTTAGTGTTATTTGACTCGGGTGCGAGTAGGTCCTTTGTGTCCTTAGCCTTTAGTCAGCATATCAGCGTTAGCCGTGAGTCGTTGAGTCGACCTTTGAGATTTTCTATAGCTGACGAGAAAGTGATTTGTGCCACGGAGGTTCTTCGGGGATGTGTGCTAGAGATTTTCGGGGTGGAGTTCCCGATTGACCTGATTCCTATTGCGATGGGTGATGTCTGTGTCATCGTGGGCATGGACTGGTTGAGCCGATTCGGCGCTGTCATCGACTGTGAGCGTCAGTTGGTGACTATACGAGACCATAGTGGGGGAGTTCTTTCGGTGTACGGCGAGGGTACCCGTTCGGGATCAGCTTTTTGTTCGGCCGCTAGGGCGAGGCAGTGTCTACAGCAGGGCTGTAAGGGTTTTGTGGCGTATGTGATGGATACGCGGGAGGTTTCCAAGAGACCGAAATCAGTTGAGGAGGTTCCTGTGGTGCGCGAGTTTTCAGATGTTTTCCCCGAGGAGTTGCCGGGAGTACCTCCTGTGAGGCAAGTAGAGTTTGGTATCGATCTAGTTCCGGGGGCCGCGCCTATTGCTAAAGTGCCTTATCGTCTTGCACCTCCAGAGATGCAAGAGTTGTCCTCGCAGCTCCAGGAGTTGCTGGGGAAGGGATTCATTCGGCCGAGCAGCTCGCCATGGGGAGCGCCTATTCTGTTCGTCAAGAAGAAGGATGGTTCACACCGGATGTGTATTGATTACCGGGAGTTGAACAAGTTAACGGTCAAGAACCGTTACCCGTTGCCGAGGATCGATGATTTATTCGATCAGTTGCAGGGAGCATCTTGGTTTTCCAAGATCGATATGAGGTCAGGGTACCATCAGGTGAGAGTGCGGGATGGGGATGTCCAGAAGACAGCATTTAGGACGCGATATGGGCATTATGAGTTTGTGGTGATGCCTTTCGGGCTCACCAATGCCCCGGCTGTGTTCATGGATCTCATGAATAGGGTATGCAGACCGATGTTGGATCGGTCAGTGATTGTATTTATCGACGACATTCTGGTGTATTCTAGATCTAGAGAGCAGCATGAGGAGCATTTGAGGGAGGTCCTCGAGGTATTGAGGTCGGAGAAGCTTTATGCAAAGTTCTCCAAATGTGACTTCTGGCTGCGGGAGGTCCAATTTCTAGGACATGTTGTCAATCAGAAAGGGATATTGGTCGATCCGACCAAGGTTGAGGCGGTGATGAGTTGGGAGGTGCCGAAGTCACCTTCTAAGATCAGGAGCTTCCTTGGGTTGGCAGGGTATTATCGGAGATTCATCAAGGATTTCTCCAAGATCACAGTGCCACTCACCAGATTGACCCGGAAGGGTGTTGCATTCTCATGGGGGCCCAAGCAGCAGACCTCCTTTGAGACGCTTCGCCAGAGGTTGTGCGAAGCCCCGGTGTTAGCTCTCCCAGAAGGGATGGAAGATTTTGTGGTATATTGCGACGCATCGATTTCGGGACTGGGTGCAGTGTTGATGCAGAGGGGTCATGTGATAGCGTATGCATCGAGGCAGCTGAAGCCTCATGAGGCGAGATATCCCACGCATGATTTAGAGTTGGGGGCAGTAGTGTTCGCTCTCAAGATTTGGCGTCACTACCTGTATGGGGTTCGTTGTACGATATACACGGACCACAAGAGCTTGAAATATTTGATGGATCAGCCCAACCTAAATATGCGTCAGAGGAGGTGGTTGGATGTGGTCAAGGATTATGATTGTGAGATCCTGTACCACCCAGGCAAGGCTAATGTGGTAGCCGACACATTGAGCCGCAGGGCGGAGAGCACACCATTGCGAGAGGTATGCTTGAGACTGACCGTGATGACTCCAGTATTGGATGCTATTCGTGGGGCACAGACAGAGGCTGTGCGACCAGAAATGCAGAAGAAAGAGCGGGTTGCGGGGTTAATTTCAGAGTTCGTTAAGGATGGGCGAGGGTTTATGACGTTTCAGGGTCGGATCTGGGTACCGTTCGTGGGCGGTACGCGTATTAACTTGATGGAAGAGGCTCATAGATCGAAATTCTCGATCCATCCCGGTGCTACAAAGATGTATTTGGATTTGAGGAAGGAGTATTGGTGGCCCTGTATGAAGAGAGACGTGGCATGGTTCGTTGAGAGGTGCTTGACCTGTCGTAGGGTTAAGGCTGAGAACCAGAGACCGCATGGCAAGTTACAGCCATTGGAGATTCCCGAGTGGAAGTGGGAACAGATCACTATGGATTTCATCACCAAATTGCCGAGGACTATCAGGGGAGTTGATGCAATTTGGGTAATTGTGGATAGGTTGACGAAGAGTGCACACTTCCTTGCCATCAGTGAGAGTTCTTCAGCGGAGAAGTTGGCGGAGATATATGTGAGAGAGGTGGTATCTCGGCATGGGGTACCGATTTCGATTGTTTCAGACCGTGATGTGCGTTTCACTTCCAGGTTCTGGAAGAAATTTCATGAGGAGCTGGGTACTAAATTGCATTTTAGTACCGCATATCATCCCCAGACAGACAGTCAGAGCGAGCGGACGATTCAGACATTGGAAGACATGCTTAGAGCGTGTGTGTTAGACTTCGGGGGTAGCTGGGATGCGCATTTACCCTTGGCTGAGTTTTCCTACAACAACAGCCATCATTCGAGCATTGGTATGCCACCTTTTGAGTTGTTGTATGGTAGGAGGTGTCGGACTCCCATTTGCTGGGGAGAGGTGGGACAGAGAGTGATGGGCAGTACAGAGATCGTACTCCAGACGACAGAGCACATTCAGCAGGTTAGGCAGAGGTTATTGACCGCTCAGAGCCGACAGAAGAGTTATGCGGACAGACGCCGGTCCGAGCTTGAATTCCAGGTTGGCGACTTCGTTCTCCTGAAAGTTTCTCCTTGGAAAGGAGTGATCCGGTTCAGAAAGAGGGGCAAGTTGGGACCCCGGTTCATAGGCCCATTTCGGGTAATTGCAAGAGTAGGTCGGGTAGCTTATCGACTAGAGTTGCCAGCAGAGTTGGGACAGATTCACAATACCTTTCACGTATTGCAGTTGAGGAAGTGCATAGCCGATGAATCGGCAGTGGTTCCGTTAGAGGATATTCAGGTGGATGCGAGTCTGAATTACGCCGAGAGGCCAGTAGCTATCAGGGATCGGAAGATCAAGGTTCTGCGAAACAAGGAGGTACCTCTGGTGTTGGTTCAGTGGCAACACCGGAAGGGATCGGAGATGACTTGGGAGCCGGAACGTGAGATGCGGGAGCAACATCCGGAGTTATTCGCAGAGTGAGACTTCGAGGGCGAAGTCTAGTTCTAGTGGGGGAGAGTTGTAATAGCCCGAAATTTCAGGTATCGCTTTAAAACTATTTTTGGAGGCATTTTAGGAAGGGACTCGGCGAGTTGGAGCCAGACTCGCCGAGTAGGACCGCAGACTTGGCCGCGGGTTCGCGACTGGACTCGACGAGTCCAGATATGGACTCGGCGAGTCGACGCTGTTCAGCAGAAACCCTAGCCGTTTGGTTTTGGATCGTATATAACGCCTCTTAGGCCGTCATTGTCCGTCTTTTGGTCGATTGAGAAGAACCCTAATCGTTGTGGACGTCTAGAGCAGGAGAGAAAGCCATTGGAGCTTGGAGGAACTTGTTAGGCAAGAAGAAGAAGAGTTGGCCAAAGGAATATCAAGGAGGATCGAGTCCTGAGGTTTGGGGGACACAGAGAGTGCGTTTTCAGGTAATACTCGGACCATTTCTGTTATTTTGATGTGTACTCGAATCTAGGGTTTATGAAACCCATTTAGTGATTAGGTGGGTTATTATGTTATTACCCAGACGTTTATACCCCAGTAATAAGATGTCTAGAAGTCCAGAAAGTCCCATGATTGTATATCTCGGGACCATACGTATTTCAGGAAGCAGTTGCTCGTCTGCATGGCATGGACTCGCCGAGTCCAATGGTCAGACTCGGCGAGTAGCTTGAAGATTTACTGGGACTCGCCGAGTTGTTCTTTAGACTCGGCGAGTAGCTTGAAGATTCATTAGGACTCGCCGAGTTGTTCTTCAGACTCGGCGAGTGGAGTCGGGGTGGCCCCGCGATTCTTCCACGTGGATCTCGTCGAGTCAAAGGGGGATACTCGACGAGTAGATAGGGAATCTCAGAGAGTTGGAGGACGTCCAGACTCGCCGAGTCGCCATGGTACTCGCCGAGTCCGGACGAGCTGACCGTTGACCGTGGACCAGAGTTGACCCAAGTCTGACTTCTTAGGGATAGTCACACTTAGAAGATATATGTGTTAATGAGATATGTGATGTTATAGGAAGGTTGTAGCTCGTCGGATTGTGCACGAGTGAGTTCAGGATTTGCTAGCTCTCAGCATTCACGAGGTGAGTTTTCTCACTATACTGTACCCGGAAGGGTTTGACTGTGTGACCGGAAGGTCAGATATGATATGTGATATGTATGCTATATGTGGTAAGATATTTGTTATATGTGCTATGTATGTTATGTGGGCCGAAAGGCAATATGTTATGGGCCGGAAGGCGAATATGTTATGGGCCGGAAGGCGTGATGTTGATGACCGGAAGGTCAGGGCCTGGGAAGGCGTATGTGCGTAAGTTGTATATTGGGGAACTCACTAAGCATTTATGCTTACAGTTGTTGTGTATGTATTTCAGGTACTAGAGAGGACCGTGGGAAGGCGCCGGCGTGATCGATACACACTGAAGAATGCTTTTATGATCTTGGGATTTTGAATAATTGTATTGGACAGAATACTTAAACTATTTATGCCTTGTTTTGAATGGAAATAATTATATTTTAAAAATGAAAAATTTGTTTGAAAATTTGCGTTGTTACAAGTGTATCTTAGGAATCTGACTCTTCAATTACAAAACTCGTGTTTAGAGAACTTCGCAAAAGTTCCTCTGAAGTTAAAGTTTCCATGGGTTCCTTCTTACTACGAGGGTACATAAGTAAGTCATTACATGGAGAAATGACGAACTGAGCCTAGTAAGAAAGACGTACCCTACTCATTTAGCTCACGAATACTATGGGCGTATTGGTCCTATCCGAGGGGTATCACTACGGACTCGAAGTGTCCGCATCGAGTTCGGAGGGTAGTCTTCAGGACATCCTTCCCTAACACTCAAACTGGTGATATTCGGATCTCAGGTCCATTTCTAAAAGTAATTTTTCCCTGTGTTTGCTAAATCAAATCATCTATGCGAGGCAAAGATAAGGATTTCTAAAGGAAATCTTAACGGAGTCCCCGATCGTCGAGGTACATATGATGCAATCCTTCGACTTCTGGAAGAATAAGACCGGAGCTCTCAAGGGTGAGAAGCCTGGTCTTCCAATTCTATTGTTGAGTAGTTCACTGTGTTGTCCGGGCTGTTCTTGTATCTCCGTAGGTGTATAGACTGTGAGGCGATCTGGTTATAAGAGTCATAATGGGTCTTAAGTTTGTTCACCTGCCAATGCAATTACTCGTCGTCTTGGGCAGTCTCTCTCCTGAAGTTCATATTAGAATTCATACATGGTTCAACGATCACAATTTCGTGTATACGAGTCGTATATAATTAAGATTGAAAAGGTAGTCGAATAACTGATTCTTCTTTAAGCTCACATCCCCTTGAGAGAAAAGAAGTTAAAATGGAATCATCAATTCTAAACTCGTAGGACCTTGATTATATATCACCCCTATGTATACATTCTTCAGTGATAGATCAACCGTATGAATCTTTGGATTGAACTTGATATACTGTACGAGTGATGTTGCGGGGATTCCTTTGGAAAGGAAAAGAACTATAAGGTACTCCATGCATGAGTACTTCGGTGTTCTGATATGACGGCTTCGCTAAAAGACGTTTACTGGGAAAGAGATGTACTTATGAAGCAGGTATTGCGAGGATCGAATTTACTCGAGTCGTATGATAAAGTCAGAACCATATGGAAACTAAAGACATTAGATTTGAACATAAGGTGTTACAGACAAAACACAACAGTGCAACTTTAACTATAGGAATACTGCTGGAACAAAGTATACTACAAAAGACAAGTATACGCAGCACGAGAGTCCCTTAACTGACAGGATCTCGCAAAAGATAAGACTCGAGTTGCACTAGTTTTTAAACATGATTTAAAAGCATATAAAATACTGACGATTGGAAGTGAACCGATACTATAATAGGTTCCTTTGCTGCCTCTTTCCATTCTGAGGTCAAACTCTTCTTGTTCCATCGTCGATCTGCCCTGATGGGCAGTATCTCTTGAAGTGCCCTATCTCGCCACATAGATGGCATATCCGAGAGTTTTCGACATTGGTGGTCAAAATAATGTGTTGGATTCGAATTCTGCAGTAGCGAGTAGTATGCCCGTCTCTGTTGTAGTTAAAGCAGTGCAGTATACGACATCCTCCTAGATGATGGAAGGTGCACTTATCGCACTTCGGTAAGTCCCCAGCATACGGTCTGGCTGGGTTAGGGGAAATTGGGATACCAGAAGGAAAGGTAGTTTGAGGTACAGATGTCGTGGCTGTGAAAGTTGTTACTGGTGGTTGTTTCCTGTTCGCCCTTCGAAGCGATTTGTCCTTAGATTTAGCCCAAGACTTCCGTTTGTTACTCTTGGTCTCGGGACTCGGGGTGTCGTGGTAGTTTGATGCTCGTTGAGGTGCTTGATTTTTACCCGGATTGGAATTGATGTTAACAATCCCGCTAACATTTGTGTTGTTAGCGTTAAGGTGGGTCAGAATAGCTGACACGGCAGCCGAGACTGCAGCTTGAAAGGTAGTTGCATCAATCTGAAGAGTTGGTGTTTGGTTGAGGGGTTGATTGTTTTTCTTCGACGACATGATTCTGTTACACGGAAACAAAAATGAATTTGTGAGCGAGAATGGTTGAACCTAGACGTAGTTCGATCGCTCATGTAAAGTATAGAAGTGTGTTCTCTAAGGTTTGACCCACATCCCTATGATGCAGTCCTAGTATGGAATGGAAGTATGTTCACGAAGGTTTGACCTACAGCCCTATGATGCAGCCCTACCAAATATTGGAAGTAAGTTCGTACGATGGTCTCAAGATGTTTGTCGTTCTAGCCGAGGTATCGTTGGTTGGTGAATAACATGATCCAACCATTTAAAAGAGACTTGGAGATGTCTCCGGAGTTAAATTGCTATAGTCCAATGACTTGACGAGAGCATGTTTCAGATAAACTCTAATGGAAGTATGATAATAGTACTTGAAGAAGGAAATGACACAGAAGTTAGCCGACTGTCAATATCTTTGATATTCATGACGTACAAGTTGGGGAAAATGACCTTGTAAAAGGTCTTACATCATATCCAGAGAAGATAGTTCTTGACAGCATAAAGACCTAAATAAAGTACTTACAGTACAAGATAGTTTCATAGAAAATGCCACATCGGGCATAGACAGAAAACAATTCCTTTCTAACAAGGAAAAATAAAGTAACGCATCTACTACTGGCGACGATCATCCCTCTGGTGAACTCTCAGTTCAGCCAGTTGGCGTTCCACATCAAGTAGGTGTCTTTCGTACACCCTCTGGCGTACTCAAAGTTCTATGACTTCGGATCGTGATTCAGCCAGTGCTTGCAGCAGGGTTTCATGGTTCCTCTCAAATCTCTCATGAGCATCTTCTAGAAGAATGGTGCGGAGGGTATGCATTCTCTCATCGGCGACAACTTCAGTGATCTGATGTAGGGCTGTCCTGCCTTGAATCTCATTTCGGGCCACTCTGCGGACCAAGATTGGCAAGATTCTGTCTGCTGAGCCCCCATTGCTTAGGTTATAAAAGCTTCAGTCACCATTAAATGGCATGGGCTGATCTTGTCCTTGGCTCCATGTTTCGAAACATTCCACCCACTCAGGCGTCGGGCCATGAAAAGTCGGACGAGGGTTAGGAATTGGAAAGGGAGCTGCCTGGGGTAGGTTATCAACCTCGGGTTCGGACTTAGCACCATCCAAGAGGTCTTCATCATGGTGATCATTCACAGGGATAGGATGATCATTCTCTGGCTCTTCTTCAAACCATCAAGCAATGACCTCGTTCGAAAGGTACGGGTTGCCATGGGGATGGAGTCCAGCCATGTTATCTACGCGAGATTTGGGGTAAGAAAATAATTATTAGACGAACTATCTAGATAATTATTTAGAAAATCTTCATTAGTTACATCGCTATTTGTGAAGTGCATACCAGTTATATGTAATCGAAACAGGATAGGCCTTCGAATATGTGACCTTAACTCCAAATTCACACAGAATAGGGGTAAAGTAAAATTTTCACAGATTCTAAGTCTATAACATCCTAATTACATATAGCCTTAGTGTATCCACTTAGCAACTGTCAACTTAGTAATGAAGATCCCGTTTTAGTTCTCAAGTATAAAGTACTTATAATAACACCAAATACTCCTATAGTATTTTTAAGTTTAATGTCATGTTCTATTGTTCTCATTGTGGTAATGTTGGTAAGTTTTTAGACTTGTTGCCATATCACAACCATTCTTGGGCATGTGCTAATCTCTCCTCGGAACAGCATAGTTGATCAGGCTATGCCACTCCCAAGACTGACCATACATCCCCAAGCTTACCTGTGATATTCAACAATCACAATACTTTTGTTATTGTCATTGTGACACGGATTTTAGTATGAATGCAGGCACGTATACTAAATTAAATATTTTACTATTTAAAGTATAAACTCTTAGACAGAGTGTTTTAATCCCAATGTATTTATAATTAGTATATCTTTTATGGGTTGATATACTTAATTCACTATAAAAAGTGCTCTGATACCAATCTGTCACACCCCAAAACCAAGAACGGCGGAAACGTTCCGGGGTGGAGGACGTCATGTGAAGTATCATAACAGTGTAAAGTAGTAAACAAGCAACAACATCATCCATTGCATTAAAAGTAAAGTTTTAATACATGTGTGTTCTTTCATTGTAATAAGACATCAAAATATGTAATCAAAATAAAATACGATTCTTGTCTGTGCTCCGTCTTCTCAAACCTGGCCATCGTACCTGTCTAACCGATTACCTGAGAATAAAAGTTATTTTGAAAGAGAGTATCAGCGTAAAGCTGGTGAATTCATAAGTATTAATATGTCTTTGATTTGTAAAAACTGTAACGTAATGACTTGGAAACCTTTGGAAAAAAAGACTATATAAGTGTGAATTGTTTGAAAACAGTGGAAAATGTTTGAATACTCTAGCAAATCCCTATGATTTCTATTAGTATAACGAGTAGCCTTCTACCAAGACTTAAATATTATGTAAGTAGTCTTCTACCAAGACTCATGTGTTATGTAAGTAGTCTTCTACCAAGACTCGTGTGTTTTGTAAGTAGTCTTCTACCAATGGTTTTCCTTCTTTTTGACTATTACTAACAATACTTAGTCTAACTCATCGTTTATGTGAATGTATCACAAAATAAGGTAGTAGGAAAAATATAACTATGTAAGTGCTATCCTTTTGTATTAGGATTAACACGACATCGCGAATAGCGACATGTATAACCTTTGAACATCCGTAGATTGTTCAATTTTCCTCTGTAGCTACAGCAGGTTTAAGGAAGGGTTAGTCCCGTAAAGGTACACCTAATATAAGTATTAACTTTAGGAATCCGTAGATGGTCATTTACCTCTGTAGCGAACAGTAGGCTAAAGGAATGGTTAGTCCCGTAAAGGTGCCCCTAGTATAAGTAATAACCGTAGGCATCCGTAGATGTTCATCTACCACTGTTGCTAACAGGTGGGTTTCGGAATGGTTAGTCCCGTCTAAATATCCCGATGAACTGGGATAGGCAGGACAATTTACACATAAGGTACTAATAAATCATCCTAGTGAATCAAGATACAAGTATTGATTTGATAACATGTTGTTTTCTACTTGTACCCCCCCTCCCCCCATTAAAGCATTTAAAATCATTTAAAACGTTGATTAAGGGGTATGAACTCACATGTTGTGAGTGGTTCTAACGGGTATGCGTGTAGGGATGAGAAGTTCCATGAATGAAGTCCCGAGACACAATAAGTCCTAAATGACATATAAGGACACATATTGACATGAATATAGTGTTTATAACATCTATATGAAAGGAAACACCTTCCGGGACTAGGAAACACCTTGACCAAGTGTTGGAATCACATGTGATTCAACATAGGAAGGTATAAAGGCACTCACATGAGTTTACTACCATGAGTTCACGGCCCAAGGGAGTTTACGGCCGTAAACTCATGGCTACTCATGTGGGAATGCAAGTTTGAAGGCTAGGGAATGATTTAGGGACATTAGCTCTAACCTAGAATGAAAAAGACCACCTTCCTTGGAGTTTTTGAGGAGTTCACGGCCCTAATGAGTTTACTACCGTAAACTCATGGCCATTTATGTTTATGAGGGTCCTAAAGGTCATAAGGAAGCATTCTAACTTCAAGCCTAAGCCTTAGGAAGTGTTTGTGGAATCAAAACACCCCTAGCTTGAGTTTACGTCCCATGAACCATTTGGTCCTGTGTTTGCGGCCGTAAACACTCATGGGTGTTGGTATTTTGATTGTTTTGGGTCCTAGACACATCAAGGTAAAGTGTTATGCTAGTCTCTTGGCTTAATGAAGGCATTTAGGGCATTTTGGCAACTTAAAATGGAGTTCACGGCCCAAGAACATCCTTGGCCGTGAACTCACTTTTAGCCCTTGATTCTTAATGTTTTTGATGTCTAAACAAGCCATGGTTAGTCTCTAGGTTTAGTTCTAAAGTTTGGAGGGACATTGAGCACTCTTTGGCCCTAAATTTAGTGTTCACGGTCCAAGAAGATCTTGGGCCGTGAACACCATTTACTTGGTGTTTTGAGGTTGTATTCTATCCTTAAACTCATTGGTGTACAAGTCCAAACTTGTTTCATTGCTTAAGGAAGGGACTAGGCACCATTTGGCCTTTATAAAAGAGTTTACTCCCCAAGTGTTCTTGGGCGGTAAACTCTCAAATCTTGCTGTTTTGTTATGATTTTGATGTTATTAGGCACAATCTAATCTATATAATACAACTAGATAGAAGTACTCACGATTTGGGATGAAAACCCGAAGATCCGTGAGAGAGAATTCGACTTTTCTCTAGTTGGAAATGTAACTAATGAATAAATATGGTTTAGAATCCTATATATAGTCCTGGGATTTTTGGCAGAAAATATTTTATTCAATAAATGAACTATAATATCATAGTGTTTTGGAATAACAGAGTTGCACAAAACGCTAGTGCATCCACTCTCCTGATATCTCCTTAAGTGTAAACCCTGAAATACTCAAACTTATACCCAAAAGTATGGAAATTCACTATAACTGTTCTAACTTCTATTGACTTGATATGGTTTGTTCAGAATGGAAACTTCGAGTTGTCACATTTAGTCCCTCCCCCACCAAGCCTTTCCAACTTGAGTCTAATATTTACCTTTTCCACCCTAGTTTTGGAAATCTTCTTCAAATTAAATCCGATAATTACAATGCAGCCCCTGACTTCAAAAATTCTTTATAACTAATCCAGAAATTATATTTTTAACCCCCCTAAACTTTCAATCATTTATTTTATGGCTACTATTCATTCATTAATTTATTTATTTATCTAATAATTAAACGGGTGTTACAGAGCCTATGTAATATGAAAGGTCATGGACATTAAGGTTTGCATGGATGTAACCCTAGACTTTTCCACACTATAAAAGGACTCCCTTAGCACCCAAAATCGGCCACTAGAGTTCTTGGAGTTCATTAGAGCCGATTTTGGAGCTAGCAACATCTCTCTCGAGTTCTCCTTGGTCCTAGGTGTGTTGTGAAGCTTTTGAGGCATCACACTTGGCGTGCTAAGTTCTTAAAGGCAAAACAAAACAAGCTACATCAAGAGGTAATCCTATAGCTCATTATTATGTTGCTTATGTCTATTGTGTGCTAGTTGTAGGCTTAATGCTTTGGAAACAATATTGCATGTATAATTAGAGAAAACATAGATCCAAATCATTTAGGGTTGTATGTGCACCATAGGATGTTGTAGTATACAAAAACCCAACAGTGCTTCACTTACCTTTTCTTCCTCGATCAATGGAGTAAAAGTGTAGTTATCATTGAATGGAGGAGGAACACTATCATAACCAAGACTTACATTCTTCTTACCTTGCCATCTAAGTTGCGTTTCAATCATTGTCTTAACTTTCTTACTTGACACATCAAATTTTTTAAAATTAAAATCTGCATTTTCAAACTTAATTTTTAGTGTGTCAAGCTCAGCAGTTAGACTGGCAATCTTTTCTTGAGCATAATCATAGTGTTCACATTTAGTGTTGCATTCTTCCTTAATTATTTTTAGATCTTTGGTTTGGGCCTCTAATTTTTTCTTTTAAGGGTTTTTGGGTCTTTCTGAGAGTATATCCTTCATATTTAAGGTCCTCAATTTCCTTAATTAATAAATTATGTTGACCGCAATAATGTTTAATTGTATCACTATAGGCTTGAGTACAGAAAGTTTCACTAACCTCTTTGGTACTGTTGTAAGAACTCATAATTTACCAAAATGAATATGATTGTGTAATTTGATTTTGACCGAAAATAGTTTACCGAGAACTATGCTTCTTGACCGAGAACCTTAGTCGAAATCTTACAACCGAAAAGCTGAACTGAGGATGCGGAGCCGAGAACACAAATTCGCAGCCGAGAACTCCAAGGCTAAGACCGAGAGCTCCGAAGTTGAGTCCGAGGAGCTGCCCTAACCGAAATCTATCAGTTGGTCGCCAAGAACTCTTAAACCTAACCGAGAACCTGAGCTTGCCGCCGAGAACTCCTAGGATTTAACCAAAGATGCCCAAAAATGCCAAAAACACAAAATTGGTAATGACCAATTTCGAGCAAAATCTCTAAAATAGTGAAGAACACGAAGAACAACGACAATAATTTCGTCAAAAAGAACTCAAAAACACCAAGAAAAACTCCAAGAAACAGTTAATATTTGGTCAATTCAATTGATACCAATCCTTTCTCTGATACCAATTGTAAGTCCCAAAACACTTAGATCAATACGATATCAATCAAACTATCTAAAGAATGTGGAATATAAATCAGATAGTGATTCAAGAACATACAAATAACTCTTCATGTACATGATTTATTAGTTGAAATTGCCTGGTACACCAAGAACTTCTTAACAGTCGAATACAATAATGATCAACAACTAGAACTCCTAAACAGCTGAAAAGCTATTTATACAAACCTAGTACAAAGCCTTAACAGACCCAAGCCCAAGCTGACCGAAAGCATCATTAAGCCCACCGAAATCACATGGTGATTTCAGTCCAAACACCACCAAAAACATTGTATTTTTGGTCCTAGACCAAGAACTCTAAAGCTATCAAAAGTAAAGTATAAACCACAAATTATGTCCTAACAAAGTTGAGTCATTGTTGGTGTCTCAAAGGTTCCACATTCTTCATCAACTTCCAAGCCTCCCAAGAGGACCCAAAGAACTACAAAGGTTGTTATTTCTTCACCTCTTATTTGATTGGTGTTTTAATCTTTCTATAACTTGCAAAAAGATCATTGGTGGGTATAAAATGTTTATGTTATTTCAAAAATTAAAGTCTTCCGTTGCCATATTTTTCAAGTTTTCAAGATTATGAAACTATTTTTGAACTAAAACCCAACAGGGAACTTGACAACGTACCCCTTAGTGTGGGCTAAGGTTCAAAACCAAGTCATCTAAAGGTACGCATGATCGCGAGAAAGTAGTCACATACGTACTAGTGACCAACTATCAAAGAAAGCAGTCACATCATGTATTTTAGAGAAAGTGGGGAGTGTCTCCTAGTGGGTAGAGGATAACGACTTTAATGTCGTATCGAATGATGAAAGCTATGTTGATCAAACGATATGAAGTAGTTAAATGTGAAAGTGTATTTTTGGGATTCTTTAAAACAACTGTAGGTCTTAGTAGTGGACTTATATGATGACGTTCTCGATGGGTTTTGGCCATATGAACATTCCTATGTGCACATGCAAACCCTAATGCTTGGATCTAGATTTCTCTAATTAAACATGCTTTGATTCCAAGACTTCTAATGACTAATTAGATATAAGAACAATACAAAATCAGATCTAGAAGTTTTACCTTTGAATTTCTTGTTTTGATCTTGTTGTCTTGGAGCTCTAGAGTCACAATTGTCACTCCTCTAATGGCTTACAAACACCAACTAGCAAGGAGGATGATTTGAGAGAGAGGAGAGAGGCTAGAAATCGGCCAGGGTTTCTTTTCTTTTTTAGAGGTCCGATTTCCCTTGCCCTAGGGGTCTATTTATACTTGTAAGGCTCCTAGGGTTTCACCCTTAAACCCTAGTTAGATAATCTTTCCTTAAAGAAATCCTAATCCTTACCTAAGATAGCCTTGGACGAATTTGAGGCTATCCCAAGCCCTAGAATCCGTCCATCCTCTATCCAAGAAGGATTTACAGCCCAAAGTGTAACTATCAAACAATTGACAGTTTATAGCCTCTTATTTAATTAATCTCTTTAAGTCACCAAATTAATACTAATTAATCTATGACTTATATTAATCAAATAACAACATTATTATTCATTATATTACTCTTATAATATATTCATAATATTTATTCTCTCATAATAAATCATCCTGTCAAGTTGCTATGGTGAAGGCAACCCAAAATGATCATGCACAATTGGGTCAAATACTTGCCTAATATAGTTGCAGCCTTAGACACTATTCCAACAGTTCTCAATGCGGATACAAGAGCATTGTCCTTCGATTCCTTAATATTGGTCAAAAGGACAAGTTAGATCATCGATTAGGGATGATTTTTAGGACATGGGGTCCCATGGCCTTCAAGTGAAGGATGCTACTTCACTTGAAAGGTGGGGGGTGGATGGGTGAAGGCAAAGTTTGGAAAGGCAGACAATGGGTCCACTTTGTGGCTTATGTGTTTAGCCCATGGTAAAGGTCGACTAGAAAGAAATTTTTTCACTCATGGTGCGAAATAGGATATTTCTTCACGATGATCTTAATAAAGGAAACCCAAGGTCTCAACCGGGGGTTTTTTATTAGATGGATGATTATCGCATGGGTCGACATTGCGAATTCGTGTACCGTTTGAAGCATATGGGTACATAAAGATTGTACATGATCTAATAGGCGTGCCAGGGTGGCAAAAAGTTTTGTAGAGATCAAAAACAAGTTAGGTGAACTTCTAAGTGTTTGGTTTGGTGTGAAAGAGTTGATCAACTCGAAAAGGTTTGATTGGTTACAAGTTTGATATCCATATTTTTCAGTTTGGAGTTCGATTGCAAGGTATACACTTCCACATATACTTGAAGTTTTTGATTGAAAGTTTGAGCAGACTTGGTATTTACGTCAAGGTGGAGATTTATGAGTTCGGTCATATGTGACATAGATACAATAGTATAGTGCCTTAAAATGTAAAATGGTTAAGTGTTTCATATTCCACTTTTCTTATCTCTGTGTACTCTTTAATTGTGTATACAAATTTAAGACATAACATGCCATTTTTCAGAGTTTTGCGGTTGATTTCTTCCTAGTTATTGTATGCTTCTTCACATTCCACAACATAAAGTATGATGATACGGCTAAACATGTTAGTGTAGTTTGTTCTTCATATCTTAGTTGGTAGATAACATTTTTGCGCTACTGTTGCATGTAATCAAGTATTTAAATATACTCAAGATTATAAATATACCATAAATTAACTTTTAGTTAATATGGTGAATAATGTTTATGTGTATAGTAATTAGTATCAACACAAGTATTTTATGTTCTTGTTGGTGTAAACGTCTTATCCATAAAAATTGACGAACATGAACATGAAGGCTGACAAAAAAATGTACCAAATTTGTTAAAACTTGTAACTTTGGTGATCACTAGAGAGTAATTAAAACTACTTAAATTGAAAATCAGTTCAATCTATATTTCTTATTTCCAACAACCAAATTAATTAAGAAAATTGTGGACTCATGTGATTTCGTTCGTTCACTATCATTTTCATATCTTTTTAAGAGTACTTGATCGAAGAGGGCAGTTGGAAGACCCTACAATTGTGCCTTAATACACACCAACTAATATAAATGGAGCTCTTCAATCGTGTTTAACAACCTATACAAGAAATATTTGCAAACGCTATATGATTAAAATTAATTCACCTTTTTTTTATGTTTAGACAGGCATAATTAAACATTATGTTTTATTATTATTATTTTTTTAAATAGTGAACAATCTTGAACATACTGCAAGAAAGCATGAATTAGTCTTTCTAAATTCATAAAAAGAGAAACATGATTCACAAGTTTATCGCCAAATAATCCTATATTTACAACAATCATCATCCCATGTCACTTGTAGAAAACCAATGAGCATGACATAACATAAAACAAAGAGAACTTTTTTTAAAAAAATACAAAAAAGAGTAAAACAAAATCGGGAACAATTACTTGAAAATAATGCTACAAAACTATCAACCTTTATCTTTATGCAAATTTTCTAGTAATTTTATTGCATTTTTCAAAATGTATATCAATGACTAGTAGCTAAAGCAGTCACCAAAAGACCAAGAATCAGAAATGGTTGAGCACTTGCCTGAAACCAAAAAATTAAATAATTTTAACTCAAAAACTCATGCAAATTAATAAATTAATAATTAATTTTACCTGATATTTGACATCATATTTCACTGGATCTTTGAGAAAGTACTTGAACTGCAACAGGAAACAATAATCATTACTTTTTAATCAAAGTAATAAATTTTATAGTTTCAAAATCATATATTTAACTATTTTAAAATCATAGAATTTACCTGAAAAAAGACTTGTGGAGCAATTAACCCGAGGAGGGCTAAAGCGTAATATGGTTTACCAGCTCCTAAAAGGTAACCTGCCACCAAAAATACATTAATTTTTTTTTGTTAAAAATAGAAATATATTATTAATTATTAATGAAAAAAATGGTCAAACGGTCAAACCTGCTATCGAGAGTTGAGTTATGTCTATGGCACCAACACATATCCATTTAGCTGTCTCCTCACCAAAAGCCACCGGAAGGGACTAGTTAAACATCCATAACATACCAAGGTCAAAATCGTCATAATTTATATTAATTATATCAAATTGAATATAGATAAATAATAATGAAAATTAAAAGTGTAACAAATTACCTGAAGCCCCATTTTTCTGTCTCCTTCGACACTTTTAAAGTCATTTACTATCGCAATACCAAGCTTCAAGTTAAAGAGCAAATAAAACAGAAAAAAAAAATAGTTAATTATGGACTTCAACAAAAATATTAATATTATTAATAAATATTATATTTATGATGTTACAATTTATATACCCCAGCAGTGCTATACAATAGTGTGAGAACTATTATGTCAGGTGTAAGTGTTCCAAACAATGCTTGACCTGCCCACCTGTCATCAAAAAGTCAAACATACAATATAACACATCATGTAGATTTATAGATTTGGATTTAACTTAATATTAGTGTAATTATTATAACAATAATAAAAAATATATATATTAAATTGAAAGTGAGAAGAATAAGAAATCAAACCATGGTAAGCTAATATAGCTGGCTCCTAGTGCAAAGTTCCCAAGCCATCCATTTTGTTTGAGCTGCAAACACAAAGGGAATATTAATTATTATATTCACATCTTATTCTTTTAAACCAATTTAAAATATGAAAAAAAAAATTACCTTTAAAGGTGGAGCTGAGTAGATATAAGATATAAAGGATCCACCCAAAGCAAGATAGAACATTATAGGGAAATCATGCCCTGCCTATAAAAAAGTTGTCCTTAAAACTAATATTTATGTTAAATAAAAAATTAAAAAAGAAAAATAGGAAAAGACATACATACCCACACATCCAATATCCCAGCCAGACCAAGGCCTCCCAAAAGAAGTACCCAAACTTGAGTAATGACCTGAACATAAAAATTAAAAAGTTAAAAAGTAATAATAACAAATCCAAATAATAGTCCTTGTACGTACTGAAGAAAAGGGTCAAGGTTACAATAAAGTCAATAACAAATTACAAAACTAACCTCTTGTTCAGATATGGCTCCCGAAGGAATTGGGCGATATGGTTCATTAATAGCATCGATATCTCTATCATACCAATCATTGATTGTCTATAGAAAGAAAAACATGAAAGTATTTAGGGTTTATGAAAAGTGAAGAAGAAGAATTGGTCGAGAAAATCCCAAAGGGAAAATGTTTGTTATTTCCAAGGTTATTTGTTAATATGCTCCCATTAGTTTACAAAAGTTTAATTAAAAAATGAGAGATTATAATTTGACATATACGAGTGATTTTAACTTTTACCTGTGTGTAACCAGTTAGAAATGGGCCAGACATCATCATGCAAACAATTGATTTAGCAACATCTTCCACAGTCCAGTGGAAGTTACCTACAATGTGAACAAAGTTATGTCACAATCTACACAAGTTTCATATGATAATTGTTGAAATTTGTTGGATTGGGAGATTTGTCAATGTGATTGTAATAATTTATCATATAGTGGATCTTTCTCTCTAGAGGCCATGGTTATGTTCGGTTTTGGAGTTTTCCATGCATACCTTATGTTTAAGTTTCTCTATTATTTTTCATTGGATGGGTTGTTGGAATCTTTGAGGCCATTTTTCCAACAATAATGTCCATTGTTGGTTTTCTTTAAAATTTATCTTGAAAAAAAGGGTAAATAAAAATGATTTAATTTTAATTTACCAGAAGCAGCAGCTCCACAGACTACTCCCCAAATTAATGGAGGCCAAGTTACAGGCTTTGTAAGTTGAACACGGATCTTCCACATATCCTGTAACAAAAATAAAATACGATGTGCAATGTTAAGATCCAATAGTAACCTTACATGAAGCGAATCTTAACCTAAAAAATTAATACATAAATTATAATACATGAAGGACACAAGAAATATAAAAACTCTAACAGTTTCTTGTTTAGCTCCTTTGATGCCAAGAATTTGATTAAAACCCGATCCACTTGCAGCCGGCGCTTTCTCCGGTGCCTTTGCTTTAACTGCTAAAAAAAACATTATTCATTCAGACCAGAAGATAAAAAAGGGCTTTAATTAATCCAAAACAATAACACACATCTATCGATCCATTCAGTCATTTACCCCAAAAAAAACACATAAATTGAATTTGAAATCAAGCTACTATTTTGATATCAAAAATTGATATCGGCTTTCAAAATTTTAGATAAATTTGTTGCTAATTACATTGAAATTTATGCTATAATGTTTGATATAAATAATCCCAAGAGCATTAAGCTGAGTTAAATGAAATTAAAACCTCAACTAACCTTCGTTTGCATCTGTCTCTGTTGCTCTGATTGTTAGTCTTCTCCCTAATCAATTCAATCAAAAGGATATCAATTCAAACGAAAATAAAAATGGACAATCTGAAAGTTGAAGAAGTTGGAAAGAGCTTCAGATTGAGCTTACGAGAACGAGATAGAGAAATGGGTGTTGCCATTGGTAAAGTACGACATCGATTAGAGTTGGAATTGGAAAGTCTAATGGAAGAAGAGACAGTATTGAGAAGAGAAGAAGCCATGGTAGCCATTGAAGAAGGTATGGAGAGTTATTGGGAGCTTTGGTAAGAGATAACCTGGTAGTTCTGATTCTGACTGCTACTAGTGAGACTCTACAGTCTACACATACTCCTGGTTCTTTTTCTTTTCGGTATTGTAAAAAAAAAAAAATTAAATATTGTCCTTCTTCTTCTTAACTTAGTTTTTTCACAACAAAAGTTTTTTGAAAAAAAAAAAGTTTGGTAAAATTAGTTTTAAAAGCTATTTTAAAGTTTTTAAAAATGAACTTTTTAAAAAAGTCATTGACTTTTAATTTTTCCAAAAAAGACTTTTAGGCTATAAAAATCTAAATCAAATACCCCTGTTTTGTGGAAAAATTACTATTTTGTTCCAAAAAAAATTTAGAGGAATACCATGATCGAAATGATCCAAGTTTTCCACAAGGAGACATCATTGCATAAAAAAATTTTAAAAAGTGCCATTTTTATTATTATCGATTTAGAATACTCGAATAGAATATGCAATAGCAACGTTGTGATATATATGAAGCATAACTTTGTTAAAATGTAGGATGTGAGTGAGAAGTTTTCATTACTTTTTTCAGTGATATTATCATTTCTTTTATTTTTCTTTCCTTCGTTAAGGGGTATGGTTATCATCAGCCTACTCAAAAAGTGAAGACACGTCAACGCTACATAACCTTCACTACTAACCTACTATCAACCCACTAACCTTTAAAAATGGTTACCACTCCACAACATTTTTTTTTCTTTTTTTATATTTTTGAATAATATTAAATTAAATTAAAAAATAATTCAAATAAAACACACATTAAAAACATTAAATTAAAAAACATTGCATTAATTTTTAAACACACAAACTTAAATCCTAAAATATTTAAAAAAACAACAATAAAAAAATCCTAAATTACTTATTTTTCCTAAAATACTTAAATGACAAAAAAAAAATCCTAAATTATTTATTTATCCTAATTTACTTAAAAAAACACACAACAACTAAAACATAAATATTAGAACTTAATCCGCATACTTAGCACGGACACGTTGTTGGATTTTGATAAATGTCGCGAGATTTTCGGGGTCGATATCCGGTAGGGGCTTCGAGTTTATGATTTGAAGATCGGTAAGAGCGATTTTTTGGCGACGAGCTTCCTCCGTGGATTCGTATTTTTTTTCTAGAAAACTTAAAGTTTTATCTATTGATTCCACAAGCCCGTCGTCGCTAGTTGCGGTTGCTTTCCCGCTTGAAGACGCAGCCCGTTTTGCTTTGTCCTTTCCCGGTGGTCGACGGAGTTGGACTTCAAGTGGACCATCTCCCTCGGCAACATCGACGTCATCATTGAGGTCTAACCCAAAACCTGTGTCCGATTCAGAAGTTCTTGCTCTTTTGTTGGAGCCAGTGGTCGAGTCCGAATGCGATGTCTCCGGATTAAGGACCCATTTTGGACCTTTACGACAAACTTCCCATGCTTTTTGGTGACCAAATGGTTTACCGTTGTTGGTCACTTTGAATTGGTAACACGCGGTTGATAAAATGTTGATATCGTTGGAACCACTTTTATGCATATTTTTTAGATTTTCAAATATGCCATTAAACTTTATGCAAATCGCGCGAAGATCACGCCATTTCCCGTTGACCGCGTCGTAGGACCGATCCATTTTCCTTCCAAGTAACGCGTGAAAGTGATCCAAAACACGATTCCAAAAACTTTCTCCAGTTTGCGCGTTGCCTCTTCTCGAATCACATGATATGAAAATCAAAGCTTTTGCTAAAGCTTCTTCCTCTTCTTCGTTCCAAGCCGTTGCTTTCTTTTTTCCCTTTTCCTGTTGGTTGCCTTCTTCGAGATGATTGTGGTGTTTCTTGGACAAGTACATCGTCGTTGTCGAGGTTCACGGTTTAGGATTGAGATAATGGGACTTGAGACGATTGAGTTTGGAATTGTGGAGAAGCTTGTTGTTAGAAACCTTTGGAATTGAGGAATGAATTGAGGTTGAGTGAATTGTTGTTGTGGTCGTTGTTGTTGGAAGATTTGTGGGTTGTAGGAAAGGTTAGTGAATAAAGGTTGTTGTTGGATTGGAGAATTCAACAATTACATATAAGTTTGATAATCATTAGGAGTGTTTGGGGTGTTTAGAGTGGGTGGAGTATTTTAGTTTAGATCCATTTTTTTTAAGAAAAGTGAAAGAAAGTAGAAGTATTTTTTTTATTTGGAAGTGTAAGTGTGAAAGTGTTGGTGAAAGTGTATTTTATATATATATATATATATATATATATATATATATATATATATATATATATATATATAGGTAAAAGATGTTATTTAAATTTAAAATTAATTTTTTTTGTTTAAGATGCAAACGGTCAAAAAAAGATACGTTATACTCTCTCTCCCTTTTGATTGGATGTCTTCGTCCGTGATACGCACCACACCACAAGGCACCTACGCGCACCTAGGGCGGTGTTCACGCGTAGGTGACCTTGCCACCTCAGCCTCACGCATAACCTTCCAAACTCCATACCGTTTAGCCTAAAACCCAAGGAATTCGTATTTTTTAAATAAAATTAATTCATTTTTATGATTTATAATTTTTAAATTAATAATAAACATTAAATTTAATTAAAAATAGAAACCATTTCATTAACTAAAATAAAAATTACATTAAACCTAATATTTAAATAAGTAGAAAATTAAAAAAAAAACAAAAAAAAAAAAAAAAAACAAAAACAAACAAACCACAACATAGAAAACATAATTAATATCCTAATTTAAAAAAAAAAACTCAAAATACGTCACTCGAAATCATCGTCTTCATCATTCTCCTGAACGTCACTCTCGTCATCAGAATCTTCCCTCTCGACGAACATATCAGAATCCTCGTCTGATTCGTCAAACAAATCATTGTGACAATACTCTATCGGCGGCTGAATATGAGCCCTATAAACGTGCTCCACCAAATCAGCACGAAGGGCGTGACGAATGTCACGATTGTGTACTTCTCTTATATTTGCCCTATACTTTTGTGTACCAACGGCTACTCCTTCGACATCTGGCAAAACTTCATTTTCATTTACCGACATATCGCTCTTCATTCGTCTTCAAGAAATCATATTATGCAATATAATATATACATACATTACATGCTGTAACCTTTTCACTTCATATAAACTTGTCACAACTGCTAGTACTTGTCAACGCCTCTTAAGTACACCAAATGTTCGCTCCATATCCTTACTAGCTGAATCTTGCACCTCTTTAAACTTTTTCCTTTTCGGGTCATTAGGACATGTAAACGATTCCACAAAAATAGACAAGGGAGGATATATACCGTCAGTAAGATAGTGTCCACGCTTATATGCTACCCAATTTGTTTGAAAAGGTACATCGTGCGACTTTCCAAGGTAGATATCGTTGAATACCAGCGACTGGTCTAGCACAATGATGTCATTGTTTGCACCAGCTGGACCAAAGAATGCAAGTCATATCCAAAGATCATGTGATGCGGTAGCCTCTAGAATTATCGTCGGCTCTTTGTGGTCGCCTCTCATGTACTAACCACGTCATGCGTTGGGGCATAATGACCAACTCTAATGCATGCAATCAATACTACCTAGCATTCCAAGGAATCCATGCTTGCCTTCATGCACCATGTACAATTGGTGGATATCGTTCATAATTGGTTTGCGCAAATATCGTTGCCCATAAACCAAACAGATCGTTTTGTAGAACTTATACACACACTCCCGCACGGTACGCTCTTACATCTTCAAATACTCGTCCCATTTGCCATCGTCTATGTCGTATGCTAACTGACGAATTGCAGTCGTGCATTTTTGAATTGGAGAGAAACCTTTAATCCGTCTCACATCCATTTTCCATTAGAAATATGGAAAACGGCCTTCCACCAACAATACGGAAGCATAGTTCCTCCCTCATCTGGAACCGACGTCGAAACTTTACAGTATAGATGGCGTCATCTGCAAAATAGTATTCTATAAGATGATCGTGTCCGGCTTCGCGATTTCTACGCAACGTCGGGTTTCTTGGTTTAGATCATGCACGTGATGTTTCGCCTTGTTGGTTTTGAAAGTATTCAAACGTTTTCGCCATGACGGAACGGATAAATTTAACCTCTTCTTGAGCCGTCGATTCGGATGATGAAGATGATGACATTTTGATTAATATTTTTTTGGAGAGAGTAAGAATGTATGGGTTAAAAAAATATTGGGTGTTGTGGTGTATATATATATATATATATATATATATATATATATATATATATATATATATATATATATATATATATATATATAAGGTTGGAACAAAAAAAAAATAGAAACACCAATCGGAATAGGAGTGAGAACGTGGCAACCCCACACCCCCACCTCCTCCCCGCGTAGCCCTTCCCGCACCGTCGGTGCAGTGCTCATCAGAGCGAGAAAGGCTTTGCCCCTCTTCCTCCGTCCGGTCTTATATCCATATATCTACAATATCAATATAACTAAGATATATTATTTTCAAAAAAAATCATTTTCAAATAGCCATTCCGAAAAAAATAAATAAAATAAAATAAATTATGAACTACCGATTTGTCACCACATATTTTATATAAATAATATATAAATAATATTCCTTATTTCATTCGGTTATATATATATATATATATATATATATATATATATATATATATATATATATATATATATATATTATTTCGTAAATATAGACAAACAGATGTTAGTTAGTGCACTATCTTATTGTATATATATATATATATATATATATATATATATATATATATATATATATATATATATATATATATATATATATTATTTCGTAAATATAGACAAACAGATGTTAGTTAGTGCACTATCTTATTGTGGAGTATAAAGACATGAGGTCTTAAAAGTAATTCCAGTATCAATATATCATAAAGAAATTGTTCAAAGGGTCCATGAATAAATAAATTCAGGTCCTTGTCACATTAGAACTTAAAAGGATTATATTGTGGGGAGAAGATTTCCAAAGCAAGACTCGAACTAGCAAAAGCATTCTAAGGGCTTGAGGGCGTGTATATATATATATATATATATATATATATATATATATATATATATATATATATATATATATATATATATAAAGATTAAGTTATTTTGTTTCTAGTAACTATTGTGTGTCAGAATATACAGATCTGGACCATTGTATGGAATATAATCAAATATCATGATCTGAGGTCTATGATAGTAGAATAGGATAACAAGTACCGTATAATCATACAAATTTCAGCATAAGGGCATTTTAGTAAATTAACCTATATTAAGAAATGAATTTTTTGGATTTTTAGGGACAATTAATTCATTTATTTTTAAAGATCTGAATATTTTAAATTAATTCAAACTTAAAAATCCGATTTTATTCTGTCAGAATGATAGAATGTTAACCATAAACTAGTAAATATATTTTTCGATTTTATTCTGTCAAAATGACAGAATGCCAACCATAAACTAGTAAATGCATTTTAAAAAGACTACACAAAATCAATTCTTGAATTAATAATATACCAAATAATTACATTGTATGATTTTGATTCATTGAATAATAACAACATTCTGAAAAAAAAAAAGAAAAAAAAACATCAAAATCTAACAAAAACACTAATCTATTCTTAGAGAATATTATTTTTAGGCAACACTTTATATATTGTAGCATAACACATTCTGGTATAATACACTCTCGTTCTCTATGTTTTCTTCCTTCTCCACATCAATGTTAGCCTCTTCAAAACCTAAATCCACAAAGAAAACATAATCAAATTTCACAAATTGAAAAATTCAATGAATTCTAAGAGAATAAAAACTATAAATTCTAACAGAATGTATTAAAGACTATAAAGTTTAACACATTCTGGTATAATACACTCTCGTTCTCTATGTTTTCTTCCTTCTCCACATCAATGTTAGCCTCTTCAAAACCTAAATCCACAAAGAAAACATAATCAAATTTCACAAATTGAAAAATTCAATGAATTCTAAGAGAATAAAAACTATAAATTCTGACAGAATGTATTAAAGACTATAAAGTTTGACATAATATAGTAGAAAATAAAAACTATAAATTATGATAGAATGTAGTAGAGACTATAAAGTCAATCATAAAGCATTACAAATTCATTACCAGTTAAACAAATATACTTGTTGTTAACAATTATTCTCAAGCATTCTAACAGAATACATTTATATAAATAAATTCTAATACAATACATTACAGAATTCAAGAGCTGTGATTGAATACAGAATTCAAGAGTTGTGATTGAATACAGAATTCAAGAGCTGTGATTGAATCATCAACACACATCTGCATCCATTCCCAGTCATGAATTCAAGAAACAAACACACATTTGCAATATCGATTTAGAACTATGAACACCAATTTTGACTTTTTCGAAACAAACTCCAACTTATGACTGTGAAGTGCAAGTTGTATCAGAATATTTCTTCAATCGAATAGAAATAGAACATTGAAGAAATTGAATTTAATAAGATGATGAACACAGTCTCGATCTTGAATCAAAATCAAGATAAAGTCTGGACAACTTGATAAAATCAATTTGATTTTGTCGATCATAGATGTTGAAAGAAACTTACCAAATCAATTTTATCGATCATAGATCTCATTAAATCTTCCTGGGGTTACGTCCGATGGGATTATGAGGATCGATTAGGCTTCATACGTTTCTTGATGGACTTATACATTCGACCAAGAGAAGTCTCAACTAACTTGGGTTATTAAGTATCGATCGTCAGGAGGGAAGAAAACGGGTGCGTGCGTTTCTCTTCTCCATCTCGTGTGTGCGCATAAAAAAAAAGCGATCAACTCCTTCTATTTGTGGTGTGCGTCGACTAGAAGAAGAAAGAAGAGATCGAGGTCTTGATCGGTTGTGTTGTGGGGTGTTGATCACCATAGTTGTGGCTCTGATTCTTTGTTCCAAACTTGTTGAATCGGTCATTCATCTTGGTAATTCCTTGAATATAAGACACGATGCAAGAGAGAGACTAGGTCAAATTAATCACATAAGAAGTTGAGTAGTTTTTGATTTCATCTTCTTCAATTTGTTCTTGGTGTGCATCAGGTAAAATTAGATTGGATTGATTCTAATTTTTATTTCAATTTAACTAGAGGTTTGTAAATGATACCAGGTTCTATGGAAATTTCTATGTATTTTCTTTTTAGATATAATGCTTCATATAATGTACATCAGGTGTTTGATTAATTGCCTTAGTGAAGTTTTGTGTCAATATAGCTTAAAAGGCATAGGCTTTTATCAATAATGGGTGTTATTCATAATTTTTAGAGTTAAGTGATGAAGATGTAAGTTAATATTCTAAAGTTCTAAATAACTTATGATATTTTTTTCGTTTATCAGGGTACTCAATTCCAAGCAACCATGTTTGGTGAGGCTGTAAGAAAGTTCTTTGAAGTGTTCCAAATGGAAAAAGTGTATTACATATCTAAAGGAACTCTAAAATTTGCCAACAAGCAATACAAAACTATACAGATATTCTCAAGTTGAAGAAGCAGTCAATAAAGTCACTTTTATCCCTGAAACCAAGTTTTCTTTTGTCCCAATTATCAATTGAGACCTTATGTCAACCAACAGGAGCTCTTATTCTACTGAAGGAAAAGAAACCTCCATGGAAGCTGTTGGCTCCGGTTTCAGCCTTACCAAATATCATTGTATATTGATATAGGTTTTATTATTTTAATGAAGTTTGAGTGTAAAACATACTATCATTTTGGGTTTAAAATGTACTAATATCATTGTATATTGATATAGGTTTTATTATTATGCAAATTTGGGTTAAAACTGAAAGTAGCCTATCATTTTGGGTTTAAAACGTACATTTTATGCAATTTTCCATTAAAAATGAAAGTAGGTTGTCATTTTGGGTTCAAATGTAACTTTTATGCAATTTTGGGTTAAAAATGAAACTAGGCTACCATTTTGGGTTTAAAATGTACTAATATGATGTTAATATTCTATAAAAAATGAAGGTAAGATGCTAATATGATGTTAATATTCTATAAAAATGAAGGTATGATGCTAATATGATGTTAATATTCTATAAAAATGAAGGTATGATGCTAATAAAGATTAAAAATGAAAATATGATTTTGTTTTAGGTTAACAGTGAATGTTGGATGCTTTTATTGGTTAAAAGTGAGATTGGATGTTGTTGCCGGTTGAAAATGACAAGTATGAAAAGTGGGTTGCTATTTCTGATCATAAATCTAATATGTTGCAAATAACAAGTATGAGTGTACATCTGTTCAAACTATAAGTACATTGCTCATTTTGATTAAAATAAAAGGACAAATGCATTGCTATACAACAACCAAAACTTATTCTAGAGTTTCTACAATTCTTTCAGTTCTTCAAGTAGACAAGTCCATGGTCTTCAACTCTTCATGATTTCAATCCATATCTACGAAGTTTATAATAAAACAATTAAAAAACAATATATAGTAGACTATAATGAGAAGTATGTACTTATAGGGGTTGGTAGGGTCAATTAACATGTATTAAAAACTTAGGTGAATGTAAAAACAGTCAGGGGCATTTTCATCCAAAAATGAGTATCTATGACAACGACATGAAAAGTAATTCATGATATAACATAGGCATGAATCTAACATATGTGAATAATTTTTTTTATCACCAACACCATGTATTTACAATAACTGAGTTGATTTTTCCAATATTGGTTAAGAAAAACAAAAAGAAATAACCAAGGATTTGTGGAATGAAAACCCATTCGATGAAATTATATGCTAGTTCTATAGGAATATGATGGTTAATATACGGTATTATAACAAAGTGAGACTTTCTAAACATCATACATGGCTTTTTTTTTTATCTAAAACACGTATATATAACTGCACTAAATCTGTAAATCATACTAATTGCTCCACTATTGCATAACCAAAACAAAAAGAATTGAAAGCATGAGTTTAGTATTGTCAAGTAAAATGTTGGACCAGGTAGTTTACAATAGAAACAAAAGAAAAGTATAATGAGCTATAAAATAGGTAAAATTACATACAAGTTATAGCAAGAGAGAAATAAATACAATTTGTTCAAATTTTACCCTATTAACCCAACAATGTCTACTGTTTCTATAGTTCTTTTTAAGATTAAGTGTAAAAGCCTCAAAATCTTGAATACCAAAACACACATTGCATATCATCATGATTCATGAAACCACTACATAATTAAGAAAAAAACATACCTTCAGACTATGGGAATCGGAAATCGTGATGAGAAATCGTCAACAAATGAAGAAGTAATTGGCACTAAATCGAGAATCAAGATCCAATAATGATAATAGTGTGCGATGGGTGAGGATGATTAACCCAACAAGGGTAAAAGTGTAAATCTCTACCCTTGTAAATCTCTGGAAGCTTGGCTACTAACATTGACACTTCTGTGAACAAAACTTCTCTAACGCATTTAAACAAACACCTGGTGTACATTACCAGCGACATTATATCTGAAAAGAATAATACATATAAATTACCATAGAACTAACTTCGTATCGTTCACAAGCCTTAATCTAATGAAATTAGTATAAATCTATTTAAATTTTACCAAAGGAACACCAAGAACGAATTGAAGAAGATGAAATCGAAAAAGTTGTATATTGCCACCTGATTAACCAGAAAAAAATAAGAAATAAGGGCTGATATAAACACATACCTCGATTCTAAATAGGATTCGAAAATCAAGGCATACAGGAAATCAATAAAAATCAGTGCATACACGCAATCATGGAAGCATTCGTTTTGATCACTAAAAATCTAATGGAAGACTAAAGCGAAAATCACGAACCGCTACCTACTGTAAATCGATGAAGTATTCGCGTATCAATTTCAAACGAAGTCAACAGCCAAAAGACATAGTTTTAAGTATTGGGTACCTAATCTAATATACCTCAAGGTATATTCACTTTTCCTATATATATATATATATATATATATATATATATATATATATATATATATATATATATATATATATATATATATATATATATATATATATAGGTTCAGGTTCATTTGAGACCATTCTAATTTTGTGAGACCGTGAGACCAAATCTAAAAATAATTTTAAAATTCAAAATAAATAGAAAAATCCAAAAATTCTTTTTTAAATATTATTTTCGGAACTTGAATTAACTAAAAAAAATAATAAAAAAATAATAAAAAATAAAAAAAAAATCCCGTTTTTTTTTTTTGAAAAATACGTGAAATATTCTAATAGAATATTACACTGTACATATTCTAAAAAATAATTTTAAAATGGAAAATAAATGAAAAAATCTAAAAATTCTTTTTTTAAATATTATTTGGGGACTTGAATTAACTAAAAAAATAAAAATAAAATAAAAATAATCCCGTTTTTTTTTGAAAAATACTTGAAATATTCTAATAGAATATTACATTGTACATATTCTAAAAAATAAGTTTAAAAGCAAAATAAATGGAAAATCCAAAAAATCTTTTTTTAAATATTATTTTCGGAACTTGAATTAACTAAAATAAAATAAAATAAAATAAATAAAAAAAATACGTCTCACGGTCTCACAAAATATAGGTGGCCTCAAATCAACCTAACCGTATATATATATATATATATATATATATATATATATATATATATATATATATATATAGGGTGAGGCGCAATAGAGAACTATAATTAACCAAGGAACCAATCTTTTTTTCAATTTTTAGAACTTATTTTTTATCAAAAAAAAAAAAACTAAAAATACAGAAATTAATTACTTTTTATCCATTTTCCAATGATATAAAATTCGATTTTTTTTACGTCAAATTCACAATGTGAATATTCGAAAATTCACAACGTGAATCCGAAAAATATTTTTCACATTCACAATGTTAATATATGAATTTAGATATTTTTAGATTTTTTTTCGATAATGAATAAGCTCTAGAAATTGAAAAAAAGATTTGGTTCCTTGAAGAACCCATAATTATGGTTTTTCTATTAAACTTTTCCATATATATATATATATATATATATATATATATATATATATATATATATATATATATATATACGGTAAAGTGAATATACCTAACAACCTTATATAAGCTTAGGTACCTAACCTCATCAAACTACATCATTTTGCATTAAATTTTCATTGCAATCATCCAAGGTTCTTAAACTTCATCCCTAAACTTGATTTACTTCAAAAAAATTCAGAAATTCATAATTATATTTCTCCTACATCCTTTCATTTGTAGCGGTAGGATATGAAGATCATCAGGTGGTATTCGATAGAAAGACGTGATATAAAAGAAAGATATTGGTGAAAGTCTAAAGATTTTTAAAATAATCAAGTTATGGGGTTGAAATTTAAGAACCTTAGACAATTACACTATAAATATGATACAAACCGATGTAGTATTATGGAGTTAGGTACCTAAGCTTATATAAGGTTGTTAGGTATATTCACTTTACCCATATATATATATATATATATATATATATATATATATATATATATATATATATATCCTCTAATATAATAAATAAGAACATTTTTGCCAAGTGGCATTTAGTTAGCCCCCTCCCATTCTATTTATCCCGCTCAAAATACAAAGTGAATTTCCCCGAATGCCTTCCGCTTCAGCTTTAATTATAAGTATTGACGTTATTCTCTTAAACCCTAATCCTCCTCCCTCTCCATCAATAGTTCTTCTCATGAAACGGTGTTCGTAACGCTACATCCAGGTAATTAGTTTTTGATTTCGGATTTGAAATAAGCTACAATCGATTTGGGTGTAATTTCTTTTCTGTAATTAGTTTTGGAGTCGCTATTGACTTTTTGAAAAGGAACTTCTGCCTCGCCGATTACTTTCGTTTCCCATGAGCTTTAAAATGATGTTATTTTATGGATTATAAAGCTTATGGGTCGTGGGGGATGGCTTATAATCACTTCAAATGGCATTTAGGATGCTATGTTCGTATCTCAAATAATCAACAAACATTCTTCAATTGTTGATTTCATCCTTATTAGGTAGATAATCCCATCCAAAATTGAAATTGATGTAACCGATATCCCAAATAATCAGGGACAAAGTGATTTGTATTCCCGTTCCTTCTCTCCTGCAATATTATCGCTCATAGGTTTTCTTTTATCATCGCCTCCATTCTCATTTGGACCCTCGATTCCTATCATTGGTTGGTGTTAATCTTTATTGTTTTTTCTTTGGAAATCATGAGGTTTGACATTTAGTTTTTCCAATTCCACCCTTCCCCCTTCGGCAATTGCAGATTCTAAGTGTCTAGGTTTTTAGGTTTTAAAGACTTCATCATCGTTATGCAGGTTTGTCCACTTTCTTCTTTTTGGTTCTTTCAATATTCGTAATTTACTAATCTCTTTTAAGTTTCAAGTTTTGTGCCTTGGTTTACTAATTGAATCTTTTTTTTTCTTTTTGATTTGCGGTATCATTTAATTGAATCCTTCTTTCTGATTTTTGATATCTATTATAGTGAATGCTTTGTTTGATCGATAATCCATCAAAGTTACCATTAGTTATTCCTTTTTAATATCAAAACATTTTCAATCTGATTAAGTTATGTAATTGTTTTCAAACTGAGATTATAACCTAACCATTGGTGTTGTATTATTTTTAACTACTTCTTATATACCAATTCTTATTTTTATTTATTCATTCATTGTCACAATATATTAATTAGGATTCACTTGTGCTAAAACAAACTTTTGATTGGTGATGATGCTCGGACGTGGATGATCCATGACTCTATATGTGCAGTTAATATATGCAAATTCTGTTAATTTGAACACTTTATAGACGGGGAGTAACTTACATGCACACAGTGGATTTTGACGAAGCAAGAAGAAATTTCAACAAAGTAAATCATTAAACTCCATTTTGATGCTTAAAAAAGATGATGATCATATATCTTGATTTGTGTAGTTTCCTTTAATCCTATTTTAATTTTCAAATTTATGGTGAAACCAAGTACAAAAGTGAACCGTTTGAGTCCAACCCAAAAAAAAATCATTTGTTTGTAAATTTTTGTGTTGTTTACTGTTTAGTATCAGCATGTGGGTGGTGGAGTTTATATTGGACAAGCTCATGTTTGCTAGGCAGAATGGATCCAAATACACAATTCTCCTTTAGTAAATATAAGTGTCGTTTTTAGATAAGTTTCATCACCCTCTCTGTTTATGTCTATGCATAAATTTTGGATTTTTGGAGAAAAAAAATCAAATTCTTAATCCCTTCAAAATTGTTTTCGTTGTCTTTATAGGTTGTTGAATTTTCGACATTTGTAGTATGACATTCTAAAAATATCCTCACTTTAATTGTAATGGGAATAGATATACCACTGCAACCTACAATGATGGAGCCATTATATGCCACCATACGACCACAAAATCATTCCCAGTTGGATCCAAATCTATTCTTAAGAACAAACTTCATTTTTTACTCTTTTGTTAAAAAGACCAAAGTACCCTTATGGTAAAGATAGTAAAGTATGCTGCTATTCTTGCCCAAGTAAATATAAAAATATTAAATACTTTTTTTTAGGATTCACCGGATCCCTTAGCAAACTCCTTACTACAACAACAATTTCATGGATAATTCTTGGAAGTCGCCCGACATCTACGGGAGAATATGGATGGTCATGAACGGCTTATGCGAGGTCAACGAGTTCTCAACATTGGATCTCAAAATCATTGTAAGTGTTTTTTATTCCAATAAAACTTAAGTTATATGGAAACTACAAGAGTTAGACTTTTGAAATATATTGTATCAGAATGTGTAACATCTAAATGAAATTTTGTATGAGTGTCATTTTAGGAGAACAATGTTTATTAGGTATGACATCAACAAGTGTATATTCATATGGTTTAAAATGGAGGATATTTTATAATGGCTGCACTGTAATTATCTAATTCATGATTGAAACTTCTCTTTTTGATGTGGTATGTTATGTGTTTTGTTAACTTGGGCATCAACAAACATATTTTTGGCTATTTTGGACACGTCAACATTCAATTAGTAATCTCTTGAGACACTAATGATATATGTGTTTCAATTTGTCATCATGTTTAATATGGAGTTTTTCTTGGATTGATTACGAGGACGAAGTCCTGAAGGATATACGTTCAAGTGATTCAATTTATACTTGATATGCAGTTTCACCCCTATAAGTGGGTTTATGAGTATCTCAGTATCGAAAACTGGTGAAAGCTAGCATGCCATTGTCAAAATATTTACTTTCATTAGGTCGTTTGTGCATGCTTGGGAATATGTCTTGATGTGATGGTATTTGAAGTAGACTACATTTGGTTAACTACATTTCATATTATTATTCTAAAAAGTGTTTTTTGGATGTGGGTAGGGATGCAAAGGACTTACTGTTTAGAAGGAAGTATTCATAAGTTTGATTGTATGTAACCTCATTTGAATTAGTTAGAATGAATTAGTTAGAATGTGGATGGTGATGTTTAAATTAGTTGAATGTCGATGTTAATGTTTGTGGTTTTGAGACATGATTAACGAGTTTTCTCTGTTTTAAATCTGGAAACTAAATTTAATTAATACTATCTTTTGATTTTTATTTTTGGTTTGAATGTATTAAATACTAAAATCGACATTAGGCAAAATGATGACATTTTTTATCTATTATAATAGTTTTAAATATATCGACCGTGGTTTCCACGGGTTATAACCTAGTATATATATATATATATATATATATATATATATATATATATATATATATATATATATATATAGCTGACAAGCTTATAGTATGTCGCTATAAAAAAAAGCGAAACTTATGTAAACCTTTTTTAAATTCTCAACAATATATGTAAACAAAAATCTTTAATAGTGGACGTTTGAACATTGGTAAAAAAATTAAATTAAAAAAAGATAACACGTATATAAAGTACAATGACCAATTCTTTTTGATATGTTATAACACATTCCTAGATGAAGTAACTAAATGATAATTAAACATTTATAAATATATAAAATTATACTTTTCCCTTCTGTGTTTTTTTTTTTAAACTCTATGAGAGCATGACACTATTTTAACCAACGATTAGGGATGTCAACAAGACCTTAGTTATCTATGTAAGTTGGTAAGTTGCATTTTATAAGTAAAACTTTAAATAATATTTTGGTGGGTAAAAGCTTAAAAATATAAGATGTATGTTGGAGAGTTGAAAATAATTTTGAAGGATAATAAATGGAAATATAAGTACTTTTTGGTGTTCTATTGTGTTTATTTTTACAAATAAAAATAAAACAATCATATTGTTGCAATCCAAAAAATATCCTGCTTTAAAAAATAAATAAATAAGTAAATAACATAAAAAATATCTCAGAAAGCCCCTTTTATCACATCTTCATCTTCGTCGTTCATACAAAAGGTAAAGGAGGCTAAACTCTTGATGTTTGTTTTCTTTGATTCACAGGTTCAATCTATTTTTTTTATTTCCATTGTTGTCTCTTGACAATGAGTCGATGTGTGGGAGAAGTAGCAAGAACGTGAGAAGATATTGAAAGCTGATGATTTTGTGAACAAATTAGAGACGGAGCTTAGGAAAATCGACACAATTAAACTAAAACATGTGTATGCTTCTCATGAATGATAGCTGTTTCTCCGTTTTTTTTTCCTTTTCATACTCATTTGAGTATTATATAGCTATGTTTTACTTCTCTCAACAAATTTTTCATCGGGTGTTTACTTTTTTCGTTGATTCAATTGTAACTGTAGCTGGGTTTTGATGTTATTCACATTATCAGATGGTTTTCTAATTATTTGTAGAGCTGAAACAATTGGATTATCACTCTGAAATGTGTTCCATCTAATTGTGAATTTCTTGAAATATAGTTGATTTCATTTGTTTACTACTCCATGTTGATAGTGTAATCTTTTATTCTTCTCAATATTGCTTTAAAAGAGGAATTAACGATGTTCAAGAAATCAGCAAATTCGCAACACTTTGAAGGATTTATGCCACTTAATAAAACATGTGATGAAGATCAAAAACCTGAAACCAACAATGGTGACAAGAAGAATTGGTTGAGATCGACACAAACTCTAGAACACAAATGATAACAATTCAGATACACAACAAAACCATATTCCAAAACAAATCCAGTCCAACAACTAATCTAAAACGTAAAAATCGAAAAGAGTGATGATACATGTTTGGATTAAATCTATACAACTATGAATTATTTACTTATGAATTTTATTTCAATTTACTTATAAAGAGTTGATGAAGAACAAGATTGAATAATTGAAAATCCATTTAGAGGGAACTCAATATGCAATATCTTGATTCTTTTCTTTCTATTTTGTTCTAGGTTGACACTAGAAACAAAGTGAATGAAAAGTTTAATACCATATTAGTCACTCGAAAGTATGCTTTCGACTTGCTGGGGTTGAGATGGTTCTTAGTAATCTATGTATATTAAATAAGATTGATTTGTTTGTCCTTTTTTAATTAATTACCTTTACTTGACAAACCAAAAAACAGGTTCTCGGCTCTATTCAAGAACTGCAACTCAAGTTTTTTCTCTATGTTTCACAAATAAATGAAAGTACGTTGCTATTTCTTGCATTTAAGATAGACAACAATATTGCCATCTAATGTTGTTTTTTAAATCTTCCTGTCACTGTTTTCTTCTCTTCTTTTAGATTCTTGGGTTTCCATATTATTATGTAATATATTAATTCAATGCATGGATTAGAGAGGATAAAATACATGCTATTAGAAGGTATAAATGTTGAAGAAGTGAGAGCAATTGTGCTTGATATATGATTAATAACATATATGCTTGGAAAAGGAATATAATCGCCTCTTATTAAATAGCTATAGAGATTAAGAAAACGAGATGTTTAATTAGGCCGCGGTTGACTGCCAAAGAAAGATTTAGTTTTGTACTTTATGTGCTAGGTAAATTATGAAAATGATCCCTACTTTTTCTATTTTTTTACCGTGTTTAGTCCAAAATGAGAACATTTTCAATTTTGGTACTTATTTCAAGGTTTCATCGTTTGTGTAATTATGACATATTTCTAATTCTTTACTTATTTTTGTTTATTTTTCGTATCTTTCTTATTAAATCATCATCTTTTGAAAGTACAACGGTTTAATAAGATAAAAACTTTTTTAAACAAACTAAAAATTATAAATGAAAGTATGATGCTATATTAGACAAACAAATGGAAGTGCATTGTAATTTCTTGCTTTTATCCCCTAATTAGGCTTAATGCAAGAAATAGCAATATACTTTTATTTATTTAACTAATTATAACGTCTAACATTAATTTTTAATTCTTAACTTTTATTTTTATTTTGTTTTATTTTTTCATATGTAAGCATTATACTTTCAAAGTACAACGGTTTACTAAGAATTTTTTCTAAAAACATTAAGGATTAGAAAGAGTCTATGATGTTATATTTCACTCTTTTTTGTTCTTTATGTGTATTTAAATTTTGAATGGGGATATTAAATGTAGTGTTGAGTTCCCTTACAACCAATATAGAGTAAGCTCCTTTTCATTTTCTACTTTTGATGAACAATCTAAAAATAAATATGCTTCATGTACTTTGAATTAATAAATATGTGATGTATCATTTTTTAACTAGTCTATATTATCATCGTTTTGTCATTTGTAGCAATATACTTCCATTAGATCTGCAAAATTTTATTAAAATGACTATTAATGGTTTTTTTCTATTTATGGCATTGTACTTTTAACAAAAAAAATATTGATTAAGCTTTTGTTGCAACATGCGGGCTTTAAGTCACATTTTTACCAAACATATAAATTAAAATATACCATTATTTTTAAAAATCACAACAATGTTATGAACATAGAATATAGAAATTTCTAGAAGTGATTAGTGAGCTTCAACGTCATCAATTTGGAAAAGCTAATCACAAGAAAAGATACATACAATGATGCATTCGAACTTCAAAGTCTTTTGGTGATCCTTTGAAATGTCACTAGACAAAAAAATATGATGGACATTGTATCAAAATCATTTCAATGCTCGATGCACCTTTATGTCAAATGTAAATCGCATAGTCAACTTGTCTCGTTTAAAATTCAATCAAATGTGGGTTCTATACGAAACTTCCATGTCGCATCACATGTATTGTTGTCATTACATGACTTGCGATACTTGTTGCTTGACACTCACAAACCGTGTACTGAAGCCAACTTATGATTCTATGTAACTTCCAAGTAATCGCCTATGTTGTGTAAACCCTACTTTTTTTTATTGATTGTATGATAGCTTACATGTGTGAATCATCATCTCAAATAGGATCTATATGTTGGAGTTATTAAAAAAAATATGTTGGGGGCATTAAAAAATATATCAAATACTTTTTTTTGGGTCGGGTCACAACAGTTTTATGCCAGTCACATAGCCTAAATGAAACCTAGATTTATCGTTAACAGAGCACATAAAATTATTGTTCGCATTACACAATAAGAACTAATCAAAGCTCACATTTAAGCTCTGGTTCAACATAAATGTTTATCCTTAACAATATTTCGGTTGTCTCCTTTGGTTTTTGAGACCGGTTGGTTAATTAACAGACATAAATATTTTAGACTTGATATGCAAAAGGAAACCTGATGAATTGAACTTGCGGATTAAAAGATGGTATAGGTACAAGTTTTGATACTTACATAGAAGTATTTGTATTTTAGTTTCCTCCGATATCTCAAACTAAAAAGCGAAAAATAGTCGTCTTAGAGCAATGATAAGTAACAAGGACATTGCCATTCTCATCCTCAAAATTAATGTAAGATTTTTTTTTTCATGTATGAAATTATCCAACCAATGTTAATATATGAAAGTGTCATACTAAACGAATGACAAACTACTATAGCCATGAACATATTGCATTGTTTGGTTCATGTAAGATATGTTTGTAGTGATAGCAAAAATTCATTAATGTCTTATAGAATTACAATAACTGAAAAAAATAGTTTTTGCAATACATGTATTATAACTCTAATACATTATGATAGTCGGAAAAACAAAATGGTATTTCGTTGTGTTTGTTTGAAATGATCGTTATAACATCCTCTTCCTATAGGATATGACTAAATATCATCAGAGCTCATCATTTGGTTCATTGTAGATGCATTTTAGTAATTAGGGTATGTTTGACAAAACTAATTGATAATTGGAAGTAGTATCTTTTATTTTTGTAGAACCATTCGGCAAAAGTGACTTTAAGATTTTTAAACATATAAAATTAATTAAAGGCTCTTAAGACATATTTGAAATACTTTTTTGATTACGAACTTTTTGTTTTTGTTTAAAATAAAAGATTCATACTCATAAAAAACTCTCAAAATTAAAATTTTAAAAGGTAAGAGCTCTTAAATCTCTCAAAATCTAGCTAAGGAACATACCATTATTTTGGATTGTTCTTAAGTACCATTATTTTTTTTCCTCAGGTTTAAAACCAAACTAGAAGATAGATTTGAAAAATGGAAAACCTTTTGTTTCATCGATTATTCAATTTATGGGTTTACAAAGACAAATGTTCCTTGGATTTACAAACAAAGTGAGAGATTTGACATTTTCTAGACTCTAAACACTCACATACACATATAAATATGGATTAATTACACTTTATAAAAAAAACAGAACTCAATCTCATAGTATGTGAAGTCAAAGAGAACTCGAAACACACCCACACACATAAATGATTTCAAAAATGAAAAACCATTGAACACTGCTTTCATGGAGAACAATGATTTTTACATAGAGGGACAACTAGAATGAACAAAAAAAAGAGTTAATTTTTTTTTATCACCATCCCGATCATCACCGAACACCCTTTTCCATTTCAAGAGATTGAAATTTCATAATGTGGAGTGACATCCCTAGAAAAAACAAAAACCATCTAACACTATTCTCTACTAAAAATCCTCGTACCTTCGTAGAGTGAAATCCCCAAAGAAAAGGGATTATTTGTCAAATGACCAAAATATGTAATGGGTTTGAAATAATGATCAAGAGAAATTGGTTTTCAAAAAATGACCAAGGTTTCCTCAGAGGACGCCTTTGTGGAATTCGTTAATGCTCTGTGGAAGCCAAATTGATCTGAGGAAGTGTCATTTCAGGGGCGTAATAGTAAAACTACATAGGTAAAATAGAAAAGGGGGAGGGATTTGATGAATTAAGGGCAATGCTCTTTGTGGAAGATGAGAGAGTTGTGGAAATCGGGAATTTTAGGGAAGTCAATGATCGGAAATCCAAACTCCAACTTGATCGGAGATGGTAAGAAAATCGGGGCAGCAGCAACAACAGCTTAATGATGATGTTTTAGCAGATGGCTATAGTTAAAACTTGTATATTGAATCAATGATATGCGCTTGATAGGTGAAACCTCGTTAAATAAACAGCAAAACATTTAACAAAGTCATCGAAATCTTTGGTGATGGGAAGAGTAATTCCGCAAAGGGTTGTTACCTGAAGAACATATCTGCATAGGGCTGCTCTGCGGATCCACATGACCTCTATGGAAATGTGTTTTTTTTTTAAATAATAATCCAAAAAATGTGTATTTGAAAACGTGTTCAGTTCCACAGAGTGAAAGACATTTTGCAGAGACCTACTATGCGAATGTGTAACGTTTGACGTCAAAATGTTGTCTTTTTGCACACTTGTCTAGTTCCACAGAAGAAAAGGCTATTTTCCACAGAGGTGTAACATTTTCGCATAGACAGGTTGTACGGAAACCTTGGTTATTTTTTGAAAACCAGTTTTTCTCGGTCATTATTTTCAAACCCACTACATATTTTGGTCATTTGACAAATAATCCCCAGAGAAAATCCATTGTGCCTTTTTCTCCTTGTGCGCTTTTCTGATTTTGTCGTCGAGATGGTGTCTAAGGGATGAACTCATATTTGAACCTTTCAAGCTTAAGCTTCCAAATCATCATTAGATCTAGTAGAAAGAAAGAAAGGCAGTTTCAAGTTTACAGGGATTTATGTACAAATCGCTTTTATCAAAAATCGCTCTATTTTATGGACCTTTTATCCTTAATGAAGTGCTTCTATGGATAAAGAAAAGAAAAAAAGAAGGGATTTACTTTCAAAGTTGACCTTTAAGAAGGCCTTTGACAACCTCAGTTGGGAGTATCTGGACTCGATCTTACAACAAATTGATTTAGGGGTCAAATGACAACAGTAGGTCCGTGGATGCTTATCATAATCAAGAATCTCTTATAAATGGGTCTCCAACCTCAAAATTAGGGGTGTTGATCGGGTAATTTTTTTTTCAGGTTTCGGGTAATTCGGGTTTTTCATGTTAAAAAGATACATATTACCCGCCCCAAATTAAATTCGGGGAATTCGGGTTTGGGTAAATCCGGTAATGGGTCGGGTATTAACCGAAATATATAATTTTTTTTGAATGGCACCTGAAAATAAATCTAATGAAATAAATATGTTGTGCTCTATTAGTCTTGTTTATATAAACAAACGAGACTTAAACGAAGTTACTCAAACTTAGAACATTGAGATTTTTTTAGTCAATAATACTTGAGATATCAAGTAATCTTTTAACAACTTAATCTAATCTAATAAGATGTTAGAAAACAAATACTTAAATATCTTAGTTTAAAAGTTTAAGATAATTGTATCCATAAGTTTTGCCATGTTTTGAAGTTTTCAAGATAATGAGTTTGTTAGTTGCAATAAAAACTATAATCTAGAAAATAGTCAAGTTTTAAAGAACATGGTGACATATAAACAATTGCTTTTAATATTGTTGGTGCCATACTGCCATAATAAAAGAGATTCATGTTTTACAATAATGATAGTTAGTTTAAGCGTGATCAAATACCTGCTACAGAGTACAAGGTCTACGAAAGAAAAAAGGAATTTTTAAAATAATTCGGGTATACCAGAGACCCAACAAACGTACCCTATACCTGACCTAAAAAAATTGGGACACTCGAATACCAAAAAAAATTAACCCGACCCGATACCCGAAATAATTGGGCGGGTAATTCGCATATCGGGTATTTCGATAGGGCTACTAGGAATTATGTATGGAACTCGGGGTTAGACAAGGAGACCCACTATACCCATTTTTGTTCATCACTCCAACTGAGGGATTACATATTGTGATGGAGATGGCAAAAGAAAAAGGTATTTTTGAAGTCATCAAACTTCCGTGTCAAGGTCTTGTTATATCGCATCTCTAGTATGCACTATGCGGACAATGTAATCTTCTTGGTTGCCCGATTGATTGAAAAAAACACAAAACCTAATCAGAATCCCAAGATGTTTCGTGCTATGCTCAGGTTGTTAAGAAATAGAAACAAATCTTGTTCAATCATAAATTTGAAAATGTGGTAATTAAAAGTTATAAACCTTGTTTGTTTGAAAGATATAGGATATAAATTGTTGGAAATAAAAGATATGGATACTAACAACAAGTTATACAAAGCTAGAGGTTACGAAGCTATAAAAAGGGAAATAGGTGTGCTATTTCTATAAATTTATGATGAGGGTTTATTGGTCTTGTTTTCGTCTCCTTTATAAACTTTAAGGCTCTCACTGTCTCTTTGTTTTTTTCCTCTTATTCTTGTGTTAGTTCTTTGTAACAAAAACTCTTTTAGACTTGTTTAACTCATTGTTAGTTTTTGTCTACATAGTTTTTCCTATAATAGATTAATTTGAGTGGTTGGAGTTATTAGGTTGAGAGATTGTAGTGAGGTTTTAATGTAAAAGCATGAATTGATTCTTTATTGGGTTAATGTTGTGGTAACCCATTGAAGTATATGTTTTCATCCGATTTAGTCACTAAAGTTATTTTTTTGTATATGTAGTCATTGAACTTGTGAAAACCGTGTCAATTAAATCATTATGAAACAAATGAAGCGGTCAGCCGGTTTCCATGCTTACTTGGCATTTAATTAAATAAGGGTAAACTTTATTTTATCCATGTTAGCAAGCCATGTACGATTAAATGAGGCGTCAGATGTTAATATTAACACGTCTTTTTCTCTCATACATATATACAATCCTTCATTTATATCATTTATATATATGCTCAAACACTCATGATGCCCAAACCTAGAAAATTAAAACAAACACAAATGATGCTAAACCTAGAAAATCAGAACAAACTCACACACACATGTTTATCTGTTCAAGAACACACACAAACACATATATTCATCTTCCGGTTTGATATCACCTTGCATCAGGTTTGATTTCTCATTTTTAGAACTCAAGAGCTCATTTCTGAAGCATAAGAACACAAATGAACTCAATAACTAATTTCCTTTTTCACACCATCATTCACTTCCCACCACTACTATCCACATCCATCTCCGACCACCCACATCAATCTCACACATCAATTTGATCTCTTTGCATAACAATACAAGCTTGCACGTGTTTTTTTAGTATATGTTATGATCAGTAAAAATGATGGAGAATGATCAAGCAAGAAACACCTCATATTCATTTTAGCTGAGCTAATAAAAATCTTCACATCCATGGATATCTCAAGTAACCTTTTTTTCTTTGGAGAAATACCAAGAACAATTGGTAGACTCAAAGCTTTACATACTCTCAATGTATCAATAATGAGTTCAGATGCTTATTCCCACAAACTATAGGAAATTTGAGCATTCAAACAAATTGAACAGATTGAATGGAGAAATCTTATCGCTCTCACAAAGCTTTCATTCAATTATGTATTTAATTTTTCATACAATCAATTTCAAGGAAGAATCCCAATAGGCCATCGTTTTCAGAACTTCACGGAGGGATCATATAATGGAAATAATGGATTTAATCCTTCTAGACTAGTCTTGAGTCTACTCCATAATCCGATTGAACTCATTAATGTATTCGATCGCATCTTTCACCACCGATGCCCAAGTTCCAAAATCGTTCTCCATTACTATGGATTCAGTGTGGACAAAGAGGAAAATGTAAGGGAGGCATGAAAAAAAAAGATAAAGTGGAGGCCTGAAGAAGAAGAGAGATAAGCGTGACTTGTCTAGGGTTCATGATTTATTTATTTATTTATTTATTTCAATTTTCGAAAAGATTATATATATTTAGTATCTAGTATATCAATTAGATTATGAATCGCGTTAAACGTGGAGAACATAAATTAAATACATATCACATTAATAGGTGTCATTGTCTTAGGTGAAATTTTAATTAAAAAAATGTTAGTTAGATTCATTTTTAGAGTTTTGAACCAAACTTATTAAATAAAAATATTTAATATTATATTAGAGCAATTTGGTTTTTTAATATAGTAATTTTAAGATAAATGATCAACGTGATCTTTGTTTTATCACAACATGATGCAACTCTTTGATTAAAACATGTTGTGTAATAGGTTTATGAATTGACTTTGTTAGGTGTATCGACCCCCATGGAGGCTTATATGGCTCTTTTGATATTGTCCCTATAAAACCAAAAGCAACAATAACTTTTTATATGTACCAACAACCTTAAATTCTACAAAGAATTTCGGTAAACATTACAAGTACAGTGCATTGCCATAACCATAAACATCAAATTCAGATATTATAATTTGGTCAATTTCTAAAGTATTTTTCCTTATAAGAATTAAAATATGATTTTTCACGCTACACCGAATCACGTATACATATCTTCCGATCAAAGAAATTATTACAAAAAAACATGTCATGAACAAAAATATAATATTAGTTTCATAATTTGCCAAAGGTTAAAAAATAATAAATACTAATAATGAACTTTCATAAAACTTGCATTTTGGTTAGTGCATCCAACTAAAAAACGAAATTTAGCTTAGAGGATTGATTCAAGAAGTGCATCTATGACTTCTTGTAGTTGAATTTGGGGAAATGCTAAGACCTACTGAGATATGAAAGAACGGTTTATGAGGCTATGGTTAGTTTCTGGAGGGCAATACAAATTCAAAATTGTTAGTACATATCTTTCCTACATGCTTCAGTTATCAAATTTAGATCAAACTTGTCAAAATAGAATTACAAAAAAAAAAAAAAACAGATATGTAACCTACTATTCAAACAACATATTTTTCATAGAAATAAATATCAAAAATCCACAATTTACACTTTATATAATATTCTTAAATTATATCTTACCTTTTCATCTTTAATGGTCACTAACACCTCTTTTTGCCTTATTGTTATGACACATATCTATATAAAAAATAAGAGAAAGAACTATGAATGTTGACAGGGTGATCCTTCATTGAAAACGTAACAAAAAATTTCATAGATACGTTAGGATTCTTCTATAGACCGCTAGAAGGTCTCTGTAGTGACAACCGGTGTGACATTTATGAGAACACACCGTTTAAAGTAATAGTTTTGATTAATGTAAGTGAAAATTCATTTAGAATGCTTACCAGTTGTAACTGTTTCCACTTGTATGTAAACATCAACATTCTAGTAGAGAATTAGAACTTCAAATAAACCATATATAGCCAAATCAACAAACATGAAAACACAAAAAGAAACCTAAATTGACATATAACCAAATTTCCAACAAAGTTTAAAATTTTAAGGTTTCGCTGAACAATTTTTTCAATTTATCAAAATTTTATTTTATTACAACCCTATATGAGTAATCAAGAATCTAAAGTTATTGAAAGAAGTAATTGTTCATTTAAAGCTAGTAAAAAAAAATACAATATTGTGAAATTGCTTATAATTTACATGTTTGCTTATTGTCTAGAGATACTCAACCACTTGGACATATACTATTATTTGATTAATTAGTGCATAAATTACATTATAGAATATGAAATTTAACAACTCTTCAAATTCATTTACATTTGATTTAACAATATAAAATACACAAATTTATAATCATAAAAATATGCTTAATTCAACAAATTTGTTATCAAAATTAATGGAAAACAAAGTTTTTTTGAAGAAACAAATCAAATACACAAAAACGATATAACTAAAAAAACAAAGAATTGAGCAAAGAAAATTTGAAAATCATGTCAGCAAGGTATGACCAATATGATCTTTTTGACACTTTTCAATATAACCATGATTCATCTCTTCTCATCTTTAAGATGATAAGTACAAGTGAGTAGCGAAAACAAATTTATGATCATAAAAATATGCTTAATTCAACATATTTGTTATCAAAGTTAATAGAAAATATTTTTTTCGAAATAATTAATTATTAAGTATGTAAGATATTACCACTAAGGGATTTAGAGTTTTGCATCATCCTCAAGATTCAATACAGACATCAACTAATGCTCATCACTTTCAAGTAAAATTCTCTGCAATTTAAACTTAATTATAGTAAATCTAATCAATAACATTATAAAAAGGGCAAGGTTAATAATAAATACATACAATCATTGAGTTAGATAGTTGGAAATCGAGCAATGGTAATTTAACATGTATAAGACCGATTATTACTTTCAAAACTGGAAGTATTTACTATACTAATAAGATTTAAATGCAAGGTGACTGTTTTACCCTTGATGAATTTTGGTACCATCGATGTACACTGAGGAAGAAATAGAATAATTAAGAAGATGTATCATGTTGATTTGCAACCATATAGGATTTGAATTTTGAAATTTAAATTGTATTTTAAGGATAAAGGAAATTGGTGAAGGTTTCAGCGGAAACATTGATGGACAACGTGTTTGACCAAACATTGGTCAATATGACGTAAACAATATGATCTAATGGTGGAAAATGTATAAATGAAACACAATCAAAAGTCTTTATTGTTTTCGATGATGAAATAAAGTTTCTCTTTTAGACATAGAATTCAATCTTCTATTTTGTAAATGTAAATGTCTTAGTCTTTGCCTCTCTCTAGCGTCAGTGTAATGGGTTTTATTATTTAAATATGTAAAATTATAGGATATCATTAATATTTAAATAATAATAATATTTCAATGGTAAATGTTTACTAATAAATTTATGAATAAATTCATATGGAATTATAAATAATTGTTTTAGAACGGTTAAAAGATTTCTAAAAGTTTAAAATTTCATAAAAGTTAGTAGTGTTCTAATATTTATATTGAAGTTGTAATGAATAACATTGTAACAATGTTTATAAATTCACATTCAAATGGAATAATAGAGTAAACAATGATTAAAACATCTGATTTTAAACCCAAAAGACAAATGGATGAACAATTCATGTAACACCTGGTTTTGAAGTACTTCCATTGTTGATCCTTAAATTAAGATGTATTGCATTTTAGTCCCTATGTTCAAGAAAATATGCAAAATAGCCCTAATGGCATTTTTTTAATTTTGGCCTTGGAGTACGCCATGCTTACGTGGTGTACGTTGGGCGTACATCAGTGTACGCTGAGCGTACTTGCCAGATAAGGAAAAGTTAATTTTTAGGGTGTGTCTTGTATTTAAGCACCCTTATGGCCTCATTTTATCCACCTTATTTGCCTCCATCCCTCTCATACTTTTATGAAACCCTAGTCTCACCTTGAGGAGCCTTTTCAAGCTTGTATGTGTGTTTTTGGTGCCTTAGAAGAAGAAGGAAGGAAGCCACGCTCATCTTGAAGGAGTGGAACACTTGGATCTAGGATTTCTACATCATTTGCAACCATTCTAAGGTAAAAAAGCTTGAAACTTTATTCCCCTACACATAGATCTAGTTTTGGATGTCTTTACGGAGCTTTTTGGACCCAAAATGCTCGATCTTGAATATGGCATGTTCTTGACCTTTGAGTTGTCCTTTCAGACCCTAGGATGGGTCTTAAGTCATAAAAATGGGTTCCAAATGGTTAGTTTTGATTCATGCATCATTTAGAAGGTCTTAATGGAAAAAGACCTTGTGTTAAGCACTTATTGGACATGCTAGGTCATAAAGTCGGAGACTTTATGACTCCTAAGAGTATTTTAGCCATGGATCTGAAGTTTGGACGTAAGAGCTTAATCCATTACGCTCTTAATGGAATTTTTGGACTTGTGAGGGTGCGCCACACGTACTTGGAGTACGCCCTACGTACGAGCTCAACCACCCTAATGGTGGTAAACTACGAGGCTGCGTGTACACCCAGCGTACCTCTGGATTATGCCCCATGTACGTACCCTAGGTTGACTCTATTGGGTTGCCTCGACTGGGTTGACTCAGTTAAATTTTGGACTTTGACCAACTTTGACCTCAAGGGTATTTTGGGATCTTAGTTGTGATTGGTCACTTGGATGGATAGGTGTCAGTTGGAGCTGAGATTCAGAGTCGGGACCTCATCAGCTATGGATCAAAATGAGGGGTGAGTTTTCCTCATTGTACTTACGGGTTGAAGGCACCAAGGCCGACCCATTGGATTAGATATCATGTCATGTGTGTTGGATTAATGTCTAAGTTCATAACTATAATTGGTGAGACTTGACCCGACCCGACATGGTCCATATGGGTTGCATGGCATTATGCATTTGGATAGACTATAATGAGAGAAATAACACTTAAGGATTATTAATATATTATAAGTTCTAATATATTAATAGGATTATTTAATTAGTATTGATCAAGAATTAATCTAGGATTAATTAAGTGATCAAAAGAAGACTAATTAAATATATGGGTTGATTGTGTAAATCATCCATACTTGTATAGTGGGCTAATGCTCCATGGATTATCAAGTTGGGCTAAAACCCATAGGATGCTCCATGGTGTATTTGAACCCATGGATCCAAGGAAATGGAAAGTCATGACAATTAGGGTTTACCCTAATTGTAACACTATATAAAGATCATACTCTTGGAAAAATCGGTGAATATGTAAGATAGAGAAGGGCTAGCTGATTTCATGTGTTCTACATTTCTCTCAAGGTTATTCCAAAAGCATATGATGTTGTGTGAACCATTTGAGGTGTCACACTTGGGGCACTAGGCACTCAAGCTTCATGAAGATATTCTACATCAATGAGGTATGTATTTTATCTTGTTATATTCATTGTTTTGTATGCTAGATTAGGATAATACCTTGGAAGTTCATATTTGCATGTATAATAGAGAAAACATAGATCCAAGGTATTTAGGGTTGCATGTACACTTAGGAGTGTTAGAATGCTCAAAACCCAACAGTGGTATCAGAGCCTAGGCTTGTTTTCTTGTTATACTTGCAAAAGTAGCTGGAAAATTGAGTTTTGATGCTCTGTTCCCAGCAGACTCGCCGAGTCCATGAATGGACTCGCCGAGTCCAAGGCAAAAAGCATCCAACTCGCCGAGTTGGTTCGTGCACTCGACGAGTTGGACCTCGAGACAGCATATATTCGACTTTTTTGGCTGGAATTGGACTAGGAACATTACCCTAAGATGTTTTTGGACTTATAAACTTATTTTTGATGTGGTAATGTTCATGATAATCCAATTTCAAAGATAATTGTCAATAAATTCATGTTTTGTATTAGTTTAAGGTTTAGACTAATTACATGAAAAAGTTTGATTTGAATTATCTTGTTCTTATGAGTTGCTTAGATTAATAGAAAAGTTGAGTGAAATAGTTGTTTTGAATCCAAATTAATCTAAGAGTTGATTCTAAAATGTGTTTTTGTAACTTGTCCTCAAGTTATATGAAAAGTCACATTTAAGTTTCATAAAACTCATAAAAGTTGGCAAAGGTTACAAAATGAAGAGTCTAGTTCTAATTAAATGGTTTTATGACTCCATAACTTGTCCTCAAGTTATGGAGGACCAAGAGTCTCTTCATTAAATAATAAATAAAAAAAGTGTAACCTTAATTAATTCCATAAGTTATAAAATAAAGATAAGTTAATTCTTTTATTAGTTTAAAGTCTTCCATAACTTGTCCTCAAGTTATGGAACTTAAAGAGATTTTGGATTAAAACTACTTTAAACACATAAGTTATGGAATTAATTAGTTTTGAATAGTTTCAAAACTTGCCCTCAAGTTTTTGGAATTTGTAAAGTTTTCTCTTATGAGTACTTTAATTCCAAGTTAGCCCTTAGAATTTTAAAAGTTAAAGTTCAACCCTTATACTTTATAATATTATAAGTTAATAATATATATATATATATATATATATATATATATATATATATGTATATATGTATAAGAGCAAGTCAGTCTTACCGTTAGTAGGCCTCATTCATGAAGCCAGTCTATAAGGGGGGGGGGGGTATAAGGTTACTGCCTATAAAATGGTAGTTTAATGGGTGTCCACTCTTATCCACCGCTTCCTTGACCGGTGGAGGGTTGTTAGCCGAACGGGTTTGACAGGACTGTAATTCTCCCTTCATTAAAAGTATTAATGATAAATACTAAGTAACTAAACTCTTAATAATACCCAATCTTAGTTACTTAGGAAAATGTGAATAAGGTGTTAATCCATGAAATTACACTTTGCACTTTGTTTAAGTCGGTTAGTGGAGCGTGTGTGGTTAACCGGCACACTAACTCGTATTTAACAAGGTAGGCAAAGGGTAACTTAATGTTTATCATAGTATCGATGGAGCGTGTGTGGTTAACCGGCACATCGATTGAGGGGTAAACACTTAAGGGTACAAAGTAATTTGCATGGTTACTTCACACCTTGTTTTGTGATCCTCGGCATCCCAGTCACAAAACCTGAAGGGCACACTCGAGATTGAAGCATGCCATTGAACAGTTCAATGAATCTCAAAGATCTAGGAGTTTCAAAACCAATTAAAACCTAATAATACATTTCGTTTATCTTGGTGGAAATTGGTGAATCGTCATTCACCTACCTTCAAATATTTTATAGCTTGGATTATGACATCCCACTTCTAAGTTATAAAATAGTTTGTTGGGTCCTAGCCTTAATATTTCATATTGGGTGTTATATTAAGGACTTTAAATCAACTATCTTGAATATCTCCCAAAAGATGTCTGGTTTAGACAGTTATGATCTTCCCAAATCTCTTGAAACAAGCTTTCCTAAATGAAGATGATGTCCCATGGAAATCATACTTCTTTCACCTCCTCCAATTATTCTCCCTAACTCATAAGTTCAAGGTCACTCAAGCCCTATTGGCAAGGCAAGGTCTAGGTGTGATCACATCTTGGAGATGTAGTCACATATTGACAAGCCGGGAGAGTTGGGTGTCAAAGTCTTGAGAAAGTTGGTGGCTCAACTACTTTCTAAGTCTCATAGTGAGTTCCTTTGGGACTCCTATGAAATAGACTATGACAAGACCCTTAATGATCTTATCTATTTGCTAAGATCAACTTCCTAAAACTTTATGAACATTGACAATGGTGACATTGGATATCCAGTAAAGCTTTCTCTTCCCAATGGCAAGGGATCGGCCATAGTCAACTCGGTTGACCAAATGGTAAAGAGAAAAGCTAAGTCTGTGATAGTCCTGTTTACCATTACCAAAGGGTCCATATGTTTATATTGCCAAAGGAAGGGGCATTGGTTGCGAAGCTGCCAATTTACCTAAGTGTGTGAAAGTCAATAAGGTTGACCCTACTTCAGGTAAAGTCCACTATCTAACTTTGATAAGTTTCTATTCTGAGACTCTTGATACATAGTGTGACTGGGTCACATGGTGATGTTTTAAGAATCAAAGAAAAGTAAAGAAACTTAAAGAAATAATATGCTGAATCTGATCGCATAGATGGATTTCTATCGCATAGTTTGTAGATTGGATTCTTGAGCTACTTCTTAGGAGTTATGAGATATTGCTTAGGAATAGATAACAACAAGTTTTCATATGGATTGTAAGGATAAGTTCTTCTACAAAGTTTTTAAAATAAAAGGAAAATTTCTGATTTTATTTATTTTAAAATATCCTTATAATGGCATCTGTGGAAAATTTTGTTGCTTATAAGATTCCATTAAGAGCAAGAGTGGAAATATGAAATTGATTCTTTCATTTGTGGTAATGTCTAAATTTACCGAATAAGGAAAGATCCTCATCACCCAAGTTTGAATTGGACCGGAACTTGGAATCATGCAAGTTGTATAGCATGATGGACGAGAATTTTTCATCTTTGGAAAATTAAGACTAATTACTTGTTCACATGGATGTGTGAGTCAAGTAATGGACTAAGGGATCGAGTACACATTCTTGTGCACTGATTAAGTCCACCACAAAAGATCGATAAGACTATTCGTCATGATTTACTTAAGTTCAGTAAATATGGTTATACTTACAAGTTTAAGTATAATTCTGAGACATTGGGAAAGGTTTCAATGTATGACAGAGCGAATAAGAAGAATCAACTTAGGCAGAAGGATAAAAGTTTCTCAAATCTGAAAAGATGGGAGAGAACTTTAGTATCAGTTTTCGTGATCATCTTAATGATTAAGAAACCATATCAAATTTAGTTCTCTAAGGAAATCTTAGTGCATTCTTATGACTAAGAAGAGGAACTTGAATTGTTGGAATGGTTAAATCAAGAAGATGAGTCATAGTTCGTTCCAATATAAGTCTTAGAGTCATACTCCAAGATTGTAATTTGAGTGACATGTCTTAAAGAAGGTTTAAAACACTTGTCAAATGTAAGAGTAAAAGTTTTCTACTCTTGTACATTTGAAATTGGTAAGTTGTGATGTTTTGGATAAAACATAGACCAACTTAGGCCAATTGTGTGAAGTGTTTGTCTTGATTAGAATCCACACTATCTCTTGAATATCTGACAATAAAGTCTTATATGTCAAGAGGATAGTGGGAGTCTTAAAGGTTGTTGAAAGTTTCAAGAACTAATCAAGAATAAAACCTGAAGTTCTTCACTAGCACACGACTTGAGGTTTATAACCTATCATGTTGACATATTCTGTGCCCATTCCAGTTAAAGTTGGCTGTGCATATGAGTTCTTAGAGTTCTCAATTTGTTGCACAACAACTTGGAAGCAATGGCAGGCCCTTAAGCTACCAGGTGGCAAGTAATTAAGATTGAGTTCAGTCCATATGAGTTTGGATTTGTCATTATCCTTGTCTTGTGGCTATGGTTTTGACAATTAACATGGATAAGAACACATAGACCAGTAAATCTAAGTGTCATAAGGTTTCTCTCCGATTCATGAAAATGATGGTGAAGAAACACTTTCTCTAAGTAGATCTTAGCTAGATAGCAATTGTGATATTTGCATTCTCAAAGTCATTAGTGGAGCGTGTGTGGTTTACCGGCACACTAACATGGACTTGTGAGAAGTGGCAAAGGTCTAAACAATCGAGACTATGATTACGGCATCCCTTTTCATAGTTCTAAAATTGTTTAGACACATATGTGAGCTATCTAAGAGAGGTGTATGATTTTGATAAAGTTTTATCAAAACAATCTAGTATCAGAAATCTGAACTTTGGTAAGAAAGTCAGCTAATTTCTGAGTACATGTCAAAGCTAGTGGGAGCATAAGTGTTATGCTAATAATCATCATGTTAGTGGGAGCATGATAATTATGATAAAGGTTGCAAGTTAGCAATGTTAATTATAGAAAACAAAAGTTTCAATTCGTGAGGCTACAGGGGTTTAAAAAGTTGTTTTGCTATAATTAAGGGAGAGGAAATTATACTTCATTTCAATTCTAAAAGCTAAGATTGAGATTTTAATCATATTTAGTCAAGAATATATATATATATATATATATATATATATATATATATATATATATGAATGTTATGTTGGAATGGCTCAACATAAGAAAATTCTATATATGGGTCCATTATTTGTGTTCTAAAATTCGATTATGATTACGACATCCATTTTCATAATCTGAATTATGAGAACTTGGCAAATAGAAATGGAAATGTGATAGCAAAAGAATGGTTTAGTCTTTATGTGAGACATCATGAATCGTGTCCCATATGCTTCGGATATAGGATCGATTACATGTGCTATATTCATCCTTTCTAAAATTTTCCAAAGGCCTGGGGTATTAAGAAGGGACAAGGTTTGGAATTGGATATGACTAAAAGGATTAAACAATTGTCGAGGACAATCTAAGGTTTACCAAAGATTGGTTGCTCAAGGACAGTTGGAAGTATAGTGATAATTCTGGAAGGACCATATTGACATAATCTGTAAGGAGGCAACTCTTGTTCAGAAGTGATAGTCAAAATGGAATCTGGAAATGTTTCAAAGTTAGAAATTATTCAATCTGTGTAAGATTAGGAAACTTAATGCAAGAAGGATGTTTCCAAGCAGCTGATCTCCTTTGGAATGCTCTGTAATGGTTGTTGTCAAGTCTTTCTGACTTTGAGCATAATCATTACAAGAAGATCAACACATATAAGTTTAGAATCTAACAGATTTCAGTAAATGGCATGAATTTCGAATTCTTGCATTTGCAGTAAGGATTTGGGACCGTGAAAGAGGATCATTGGAGTTATGTTCAATTGATCTAATTCACAAAGTGAAGATCATAGACAAACATAGTATGCATACTTGGTGTGTGGCATGACTAGTGTTTAGAAAACATAGTGTACATGCTTGGAGCATGAGACTACTATTGTTTTAAATTCAAGAATAAAGTTGATAGTTGAAACAGTATACAATGAATAATGTGTAATCATATGGTGATAAATAAAAGGTGTTTTATTTATATTCATAGGTTTTGATACCATATTAGATTCTATTATTATTGTGTTTCATTTTGCATGTTTTGACTTCCAGAATAACTAGGTTGTTCTTCCTGAATGACTAAGTTATTCAAACCATCCACAGTCGGTCATATGTTGGAAGTAGATATGAATTAAGACTGTCATGGGTTGGCTTGTAGAGGTCTAAGATGTTTGACAAAGGGCTACAACACTCATGAGTGCTCATAAGTTCTGAGTATTGGATTCAACTTGCGCTCATTGGAATCACTTCATGGATTTTATCACGAGTGATCATGAGACGATAATATCTTATATTCTTCAAACCTAGAGATATGAGTTGTTACTATGAGTTGGCTGTACATTGATTGCACGAAAACGCATTCGGTAACTCGGTGTTATAAAACGTGTCTTTGTGTATGATTCAACAAGTAGTAGAACAAGCCATATGAGTCGAAGTTTATCCATTCCTTTTACCTTCGGGATAAAAGCGATATCTGTGGGCCCCTCGATGATTTGATGATGACAAATGGAAGTGCTCGGCCGGGCCAGGACTAATTTGATTTGTTCAATTAGTCAGTCGTCATAAATCGGAAATCGGGAAACAACAAATGGACAGAGAGAATGATTATAATCCATGTCTCAGTCCATATGATATCTAGAATGGGGGAATATATGATCCCTTATCTAATGGACAAGTCATTGACAAATGTCAGAGTTCATCTACAAGGTCAGAGTTCGACAGAAGCTTTTGAGAGCTACGATTGCCAGTCGGTTCTTGAAGTCACACGCAATAATAGTTTTAGACTTATCCAAGTGGGAGACTGTTGTATTAATGTCTAAGTCCATAACTATAATTGGTGAGACTTAACCCGACCCGGCATGGTCCATTTGGGTTGCATGGCATCATGCATTTGGATAGACTATAATGAGAGAAATAACACTTAAGGATTATTAATATATTATAAGTTCTAATATATTAATAGGATTATTTAATTAGTATTGATCAAGAATTAATCTAGGATTAATTAAGTGATCAAAAGAAGACTAATTAAATATATGGGTTGATTGTGTAAATCATCCATACTTGTATAGTGGGCTAATGCTCCATGGATTATCAAGTTGGGCTAAAACCCATAGGATGCTCCATGGATGCTCCATGGTGTATTTGAACCCATGGATCCAAGGAAATGGAAAGTCATGACAATTAGGGTTTACCCTAATTGTAACACTATATAAAGATCATATTCTTGAAAAAATTGGCGAATATGTAAGATAGAGAAGGGCTAGCCGATTTCATGCGTTCTACATTTCTCTCAAGGTTATTCCAAAAGCATATGATGTTGTGTGAACCATTTGAGGTGTCACACTTGGGGCACTAGGCACTCAATCTTCATGAAGATATTCTACATCAACGAGGTATGTATTCTATCTTGTTATGTTCATTGTTTTGTATGCTAGATTAGGATAATACCTTGGAAGTTCATATTTGCATGTATAATAGACAAAACATAGATCCAAGGTATTAAGGGTTGCATGTACACTTAGGAGTGTTAGAATGCTCAAAACCAAACAATGTGATAGTATGTTAGTATGATGTAGAGATTTTTTTGATCAGTATCCTGGTATATAGGATGATGCTATGATTAGTGATTTGTCGATCTACCCGATTGTCTATTGACTGGTTATATGTTGGTTGGTGGTTGATGTTTTACTGCTATGTGCGTAAGCCAACAGACTGGGGGCATTCCAACCTGATGGTTGATTGGGCCCGAGGGTATTCTATCCTGAGGATGATTGGACCCGTTGTATATTGGAATTCCAACCCGATGGTTGATTGGGCCCGAGGGTATTCCATCCCGAGGATGACTGGACTTGTTGTATATTGGCATTCCAACCCGATGGTTGATTGGGCCTGGGGTATTCCAACCCGACGGTTGATTAGGCCTGGGGTATTCCAACCCGATGGTTGATTGTGCCCAACATGATTGTATGATATATAGTGAGATTGGACTACTTTGTGCATCAGTCAGTAGGCTTGGGGAATTACAACCTGATGGTTGATTGGACCTGACATGTCTGGTGTTCCAACCCGATGGTTGATTGGACCAACATGCTTATGATACGAGGGTATTCCATCCCGAGGATGACTGGGCCTATCGTAGACATGCCTGGTATTCCAGCTCGAGGCTAATTGGGCTAGGCATGAGTATTTGAGCATGCTTGTTTGTATATGTTATTTGTTTGTGTGGTGGTATTTTAGGGGAACTCACTAAGCTTCGTGCTTACAGTTTTGGTTTATGGTTTCAGGTACTTCAGTGGACTGTGGCAAGGCAAAGGCGTGGCCGTACACATCCTTGGTTTTCGACTAATTTGATCTTGGGAGACTGCAATTTTAAATAATGTTTTGAAAACGATGGTTTTGTAACACTTCTATTAGTAAAAGGGTTGTTTTGAAAAGTTTTAAATTTGTTGAATTTTTTGGATGTTATAAGTTGGTATCAGAGCCTTGGTTTTGATTGAATTGGAGGAACACTCGTGTGAATCTAGTCTCAAACTAAGGAAAAAGGTTTTAAAAGTAATCCCTTTTTAATACGACAAATATAGTTTAGTACATATCGATGGAAGGCAAACGGGCAACAAGCTGCGCCGCTATCCCGTTTTGGATGGCAAAGCTAATTCTTTTGAAAACAACAGTTATGGATCTAGGAGATATGACATTAGAATGCATGACCTATTGGACTCTGTAGAGGAGCTCCATCGCCTCTGGTGTGAGAAAACCAAATGTATCAAATGCAAAAGGTACAAACACATGTTGATTTTCTATACATGCATTCTAGTGCTTTGCAACTTTGCACGCAGGGGCTTTCAAAGCTGCATGCCCTGCTGTGAAACCCCCCGCTCCATAAACCGACGAGAGGAGAGACTCCAGTAAGATCCACACATGCGTGCTTCCTTCCTACCCAACCAAAGACCAAAATGTCAGTCGGTCTAAGTGTGGATATTCCATCCTATGGGTTCATCAAAAAGTTCACTGGCGCTTCTTTCTTCACAGAAATACCAGCACGCCGACAAGCATCAAAGAGAACATTCCTAACCACATCATGTCTACACTTGAAACCAGGGATCTCTCTACAATGAACCGCATGTAACCCAAAGGTATCCAAACATGCCTTGCGGCAAACTGGGCATATCTCGTCAATTGAGAATAGAGGAATCACGAGGCGGTAACATAGGATAGCTTGGTACTCCACATGAGACATATGCTGGACAAGGCCATCAATAGGGATAGTTAGCAGAAAATCCTGAGCATAAGGTGCTTGAAGACACTCAAAGACTGTTTTCTTTCTAACAATCATGTCGAAGTCGACTTTCATATCTTTGACGATTTTGCTAAAAAAGTGCACACACCAAGGATTTTTGGGATTTAGGGGGGGGGGGGGCAGTGTCCTTATTAGTGAAACTGCTACAATCGAATCTCGGAATCGTATCGCGAAGACGAGTCATAGCACATAGGTAATCAGAGTTCATACCACATATGCCACTGTCACGCAAGATGTGGTCTTGTAAAGCCCAAGATTAGGCCCTCGAGGCTACAAATGTGTAGGAGGAAACCTAGTATGCCGAATACAAACCCAAAACACCGAAACGAATAGGTAAGGAAGCCAGTCACCACTGAATGTCTCCAAAAAAGGGGCCTCCACATACCACCATATCATCGATAGACCTGCACAATACTTTATCAAAGAACAAAACTGCCTCTTCTATGTGCACTGGCTGGCATGTCCTTAAACCAAAGAAGAGTTTTGCAATGCCCATACATGATCGAAGAAAAAGAAGCTCACTCCGCAGTTCATATAGTTATGGAAGAAGGCCCATCAAATCAACAACATTGCCCGCTCTCTTCATGGCCAGCCCGCTAATAAACCTTGCGTCTATGCTAACAGCCCCCCCCCCCAAGGAGCTTCACCCCCAAAAGAAGGTTTCCTTATATCCATTGGGAATAATTGGCACAAAGCTTCCTACCATCACAAGAGGGCCAAAAAATCTCCGTTTTCTTGATGTTCAACTCAAGACCCAAACCTGGACCATTCAAACGAATAATGTTCAACCGAATGATTTTCAAATTGTTTTCAAAATAATCAAAGAGGATGTGATGTGTACGATCAATCGGATCCAGTAAGTTGACCCTAAGTTACCATACTATTATTTGATATTGCGATATGTTAGAGCAGCATGCTAGTGATAGGCTACGTCTCTTCAGGAATTGCATGATAGAATTGCCTGATTATATGATGTCTGATAGCCTAGGATCTTCCTTTTATGAAATTGACATCATTACTGTAGTTGCTTAGTGTATGCATCATAGTTGCACATAACAAAGATTCTATACTCTGAGAATGTTTGATTTACCTTTACTTCCTATTCTTTTCTGATTATGGGCTTAGAGTAGAGTTAGGTATTCGACTGACTATGGGATCCAACGTTATGTATGAGTAGCATACATGAGTGGCTGCAGGGTTGATAGGAGTTTCATGAGTGGGTGCAGTGCGTAGCGGGTCTACGCAAGGAATGATTAGCCACTCTTGAGAGAGTGAGGTCAGGTCGAAGGTGTATGGATTTAGAGATCGAGAATTTCGTATGAGAATTCGTCTGATTTTATTGTGTTTTAGTGTCAGTCGACTCCACTGCTCGAATGTTGCTTACTTTTTGCTTTGTGGGAATCACATTGATGTGGGTTGACCATCAAATGAATACACTAAGTTACATGCTTTGAAGGTTAAATAACCTTAGAGTGAAGGATTTGGCGCTATTGCGCAACTCTCGTCTAAGTCTAACCGTTGTAGGGTTGGGTCCTTTAGTCGAAATATTATTTAAGTTTTGTTGTATGTGATTGTATTCATGAAGTGGTTGGCTGACATTAATTGTAGTCCTTTAGCAGCTGATAGCAGGGGTGGTGGGGAATCCTAGGAGAGCCTAGGAAGTATTTTAGTGTGATTGTTTCGCTGTTGAGTGAGTATCGGGAGTATTATTGGGCCCGAGATGATCATTGAGGAAAGTATGGATAGGTGTGGAAGGTAGTATTGGGACCGTACTACTGGAAGCACATGATCCATACTCGAATCAATGAAAGTTCCGGGGATTCTAAGGGCTGGTTGGGAGGGATAGCATGGTTGATACCATGATTTGTGGCAGTAGCTCCATACCTATCGATCTTTTGGTTATGGTTTCTCGGGCATGATGATAAGTCTGGTAATTGTTTTTGGCCTTGGTGATGAAATCGGTTTCGGTTGATTGGTGCAGACATAGATGAGCTTGTTGGCTTTGAGGTATCGAGGGTTTCGCTCAAGGCCATGCATTCAAGTCGCAGGACTCAAGAACGGAACGACCGTTATGATCGGCTTGGGAATTACAGTTGGGATGTAAGCCCAGCTTAGGGTCTGTTGGTCGCAGGGTTTGGCGACAGTATGTCAGCGCAAGAGTGCATAGGTGGATTGATGTGTTATGGATGCATTGTGATGTAATTAAGGGTCTGTGTTCTTGGGTTATAGCAGGTCAGGTACCAGATTGGCGATTGGGATTGCAGGCTAGGAGGGTATTTTTGGATTGTAAGTCGGTATTGGCTTATGCTCTTGCAAGGAATCCTTAATGTTAAAGTGGTCATGATTAGAAAATTTCAGAGGTGTTCAGCTGAAATTCAAGATTCTCTTAGGATTTCCTTGATCCTTATCTGGAAGATCATCCTACGTGTATTATACATGCTAGGGTCTGGCGTGGTTGTACCTGGTTGAGCTAGCTTGAGTTATGGTTTGGTTTGAACACCATTGGGTGGTATTGATGGGTTTTAAGCAACAATCCTATGGTGCACGTAAAACCCTAATGCTTTGGATCTAAGTTTCTCAAGTTATACATGCAATTTTCATTTATCCAAAGCATGAACCCTAACTAGCATACAATTTGAGATTCACAACATAAAACCAAGTTAGATGAATACCTCTTCGTTGTAGCTTGTATTTCTTGGTCTTTCAAAGCTTAGTACCTCAAATGTGATACCTCTAATAAGTCACAAACACCAAAAGAAAAAGGAGGCTTATGAGAGAGAGTTTAGGAAGCACGAAAAATCGGCTATGGTTTCACTTTGGAGTGCATTGGCCGATTTTGGGAAGGCTAGGGGTTCAGTTTATAGTGTGGAATCCTTAGGGTTTCTTACATAAAACCATAATTTACTTAAACCTTTAAGCATTCCAACAATCCATATGATAGGCCCTTTGGACTAAATTCTTCATGGACTCTCACATAGATTTAGTCAATCCCTAATCAACATGGATCATTAACCCAAACTATAAGTATTATTGATTTACCTAATTAGCCCCTGTAAATTTAATCAGTCTCTTTTGATCAATACTAATTAAATAATATAATTTCTTAATTAATATATTATTCATATAATATATTAATAAATCACAAATAACCTCTTTCTTAAAAATCCATCCTATCAAATTGCTCCGGTGAAGGCAACCCAAAAGGACCATGCTACTATCGGTTCAAGTACATACCAACGATAGTTATGGGCTTAGACACTTAATCCAACAGTCTCCCACTTGGATAAGTCTAATAACTATAACTGCCAATGCAACTTCAAAATCCGATTTGCAATCGTATCTCTCAAAAGCCGTTGTCGAACTCTGACCTAGTCAATGACGCGTCCTTTAGATAAATGATCATATAATCCTCTGTTCTTCAAGATATCATGTGGACAAAGACATGGAATAAAGTCATACTCATTGTCCAACCGTTTGTTTCCTGATTTCTGATTTGTTTGACAGAGAGCTTAGTTGAACACATCAATTGAGTCCTAACCGGCCCGACACATAAGTCAAAACGAAATCATCAAGGGGCCCATGATATCGCTTTTAATCCTATTAGGAGAAAAGGAACAAATAAACTTCGACTTATATGCTTGTACTGATTACTTGTTAAATTATACACAACAACACGTTATATAACATGAAGTTACCGATGTGTTTTCGTACTATCAACAACTCATATATCTTGGTTTGAAGACTATACAATATTATCATCTCAGAATCACTCGTGATAAATTCCATGAAGTGATTCATGTGAGCGTGGGTTTAATCCAATACTCAAATCTTATTTCAGAAGCACGAATGAACATTATAGCAAACGTTTGTTATGGCTAAACACCTTAGACAATCACAAGCCAATTCATGACAGTCTGATCTCATAGCTTACTTCCAAAGTAAGACTGACTGTGGATATTTTGAATAATCATATTATTCTGGAAGTCAAAACATGCAAAAAGTGAAACATAAAATAAACAATTGATAGAAGAGAGTAAACTTTACTTATAAACAAAACCCATATTATTTAATCATCAAATGTCAATTATATTTATTTATTACAAGTTTCTAACCGCCTATCTAATCACTAAAACTAATATTGTCCCTTAGGCCAATGCTCTTAGCATGCTGCAAATGCTTAACCCTACTGAGTCCCTTCGTAAGGGGATCTGTTGGGTTATCCTCTGACGATACCCTCTTCACTACGAGGAGTCCCTTTTCTACTCGATGTCTTAGGAAGTGATATGCTATGTCAATGTGCCTGGATCTGCCATGATCCCTTGATTCCTTGGATAAGGCGACCGCACCCTCGTTGTCACAGAAAATCTCCATAGGCTCCTTTACAGCTGGTACAACTCCAAGGTCTCCGATGAAGTTCTTTAGCCATATTGACTCCTTTACCGTTTCGCTTGCTGCTATGTGCTCTGATTCGCACGTTGAATCAACTACAGTCTCCTCTTTGGAACTTTTCCATGTTACTGCTCCTCTATTTAGGGTAAACACCCAGCCCAACTGAGAGTGGAAATTATCTCTGTCGGTCTGAAAGTTGTCATCACTGTACCCCATCACTCTCAAGTCATCACTCCCATCGAGGGTAAGGACCCAATCCTTATTCCTCCACAGGTACTTAAGAATGTTCTTTACTGCTATCCAATGAGTTGTACCAGGATTCCCTTGATATCGACTAACCATGCTCAAGGCAAAAGCCACATCATGGCGAGTACATGTCATAGCATACATGATTGAGCCAAGGGCAGAAGCATATGGTACTCGACTCATTTATATTATTTCGGCATCGGTACTCGGACTCTGGGTCTTACTCAGTTTGGTATTGCTCTGGATAGGCAATTCTCTTTTCTTGGAATTCTTCATGTTGAACCGTTTCAACACCTTGTCCAGGTAGATACTTTGACTAAGTCACATTAGTCTTTTACTCCTATTTCTCAATATCCTTATCCCTAGAATGTAAGCAGCTTCCTTGAGTTCCTTCATATCGAAACACTTCCCAAGCCAGGAATTAACTTCCCGCAAGGTTGGAATGTCATTTCCTATGAGCAGTATGCCATCCACATACAATACCAGAAAGCTAAATATACTCCCACTAGCCTTGACATATACGCATGACTCATCCTCACTTCTTGAAAAACCAAACTCTTTGACTTTCTCATCGAAAAAAGACCCTGTCTGCGAGATGCTTGCTTTAATTGATAAATCGATTTCTCAAGCTAACACACTCTATTAGGGTTCTTCGTATCTACAAATCCCTCTGGCTGACTCATGTAAACATCTTCAGCCAACTTCCCATTAAGGAAAGCGGTTTTAAAATCCATCTGCCATATTGCATAATCATGAAACGCAACTATGGCTAGCATAACCCTTATAGATTTGATCTTCGCTATTGGTGAGAAGGTCTCGTCATAGTCAACTCCAGGAGTTTGAGTAAAGCCCTTCGTAACCAATCGCACCTTATATATGTGTACTTTCCCATCCATGTCGGTCTTCTTCTTGAAGATCCACTTGCACCCAACCGTCTTACGACTTGGTACATTGTGAACCAAGTTCTAAACTTGATTGTCATACATGGACTGAATCTCGTTGTACATTGCCTCTTTCCACTTTGTAGAATCTTGGCCCGCCATGGCTTCTTTGTAGTTGTTAGGTTCATCCAAATTTATCAGTGTGCTATCACTGATAAACGTATCACCTTCACTTGTTATATGAGCACCATACAACACAGGTTGAACACTAACTCTACTGGAACGTCTCAGAGGTATGGACTCATCAACTGGTTCAACAGGAGTCTCGTCCTCAGGTTGATTGCTAGTGTTAGAGGTTCCTTCCTCGCTTAACTCTTGAAGCTCTTCAAGGTCAATTTGCGTCCCAATATCCTCTTGGCATATGAGTTATCTTTCATGAAAGACAATCCTCTGCGCTATGAAGACCAAGTTCTCACTAGGTCTATAGAACAAATATCCAAAGGATTTTTGTGGGTAGCCGATGGAAATACAATACTCACCACGATGTTCGAGCTTGTCGTGAGTCTCACGTCTTACGAAAGCCTCGCAACCTGTTAGGATTAAAATCCTTAAAGATCGTTTAGATTCAAAACAAGTAAAAGCAAGAACACAACAGTGATTCAAATAATGTTGAATGATTAAGTGTCACACCTCAGAAGAACTCTTTGAAGAATTGCTACTGTAGAGGCGTGATTAGGGTTACAACATAATTATTAGAGTTTTTCCAAATTCGATGCATGCATTCATCTTAAATACTCTAACCCTAGAAGATAACTTACGGGAGGACAGGCCCAACCTGCTTACATAAAGACTAAACTAAAAGCCCAATGACGCAACATCTAATACCCTACAATCTCCCCCTTTGCATCAATTGAGGCACGAAACCATTAACCATAATTTGCTTTTGCACTTCGTAAACTTTTGGAATGATGCCAAAAATTACCTGGCAAACTTGAATGTACCACAAAACCATATCAGAGAAGCACTTGAGGTCATCCTTACTGTTTCCCTTGAATTTATTCACCAAGTCTAATATATACTCAAGAAAGGATGTAGTGTACAAATGCTTGTTAGAAACGAAGAAACATCCCTTGCGAAAGTCTGCACCAGTTCGTTCCCTAGCTTAATACACCACATACCATTCCTTATTGTAAATCTTCCCTATCTTTAGCTTTTCAAAGTCCTTTGGAGATTCCTTATGAACAACAAAAGGCTTCTTTCGTAACACCGCGACTATCTCAACGTCCATATCCCCAATCTCTTGAATGTAAGATTTTATCATTAACTAGAGATGAGACATGACAGGTTCGTATTTTTCTTTGTCTTTCAGCAGCGTGTTGTAAAGAACGAACCAGTCATGGGGGTTAAGACAAGGTAAGTCTGCGAGTGTGAATTCATAGCACTGGCTGGCCGAACCTCTTGCCACTTTGAACTTCGTGTTTGGAAAGCCGTCAGTCTCCATTGGTCCTGTGACTTTCACACCAGTTATTTTTCTTAAAGAAGATGTTTCATATTATGACTTCATGTGCTTCAGATAAAAAGAGAACAACATGTGATCAACCCCACTATCCGTGATTAGAACGTTCGCAACTTTCACAAAAGCATAAAACCTGAAAGTCTTTGGAGTGATTGGTAGATCCACTTGGGAATCCTATGTGTTTTGAAGATCAAACGATACAGTTGGCTCTAACCAATACTGGATAAGTAAATCAACAACATCATTATGGATTCGTTTATAGGTCCACTTGGGAAATAAAAGCTTTTTGCTTTGAAGAGTGGCATGAGCCTCTTTCTGAGCTCTTTCTTTTTCTTCAGCCTCTCGGATGATCCGTGATGTAGCAATTTAATCGAGTATGAATGTAATCAGAGTAATCAAAGTAGTATGAACATGGAGAGTAAATAAGATCTTGTTTATAGCTCAATTATACTTTCGAATAAAAAGAGAATCTTAGACAGAATGACTTGGAAAAGTTCTATCTACCTCTGAGTACAAATCCTATTTATAAGAGAATAAGAAAGTATAAAAAAAAATAGTAAGGGCTAAACATCAAGACTTTTAAACTAATATGCCTTAGTAAATAGATAAAATGACTTTCGAAACTGACTCAAATAACTTCGACAAATTACGACATATTTGACACTAACATTCTCCCCCTTTGTAATCAGTGTCGAACTCAGTTTGTGAGAATTTGAGCAACCATATGCATTAATCTTCGAACCTCTGTATACCAGCTCATAACCTTCTTCAGCTCAACCTTATCTCCTTTGTTGTTTTTCTTACAATTATTCATACGAACAATAAAGTTCGTATATTAATCAGTTGTATACTGTTCCACTTCCGAAGCTTGAAATACGAACCTCTTAGCTTTTACTTTCTTTTCTTTTCCCGAAAAAACTAATCCCATTGGCTTTAAACAAATTTCCCCATCAGCAAAACTTCTTTAGTTCTTCTTGACTCTTCACATTTTCTTGAGCTACTTTTACTTCTTTCCCAATGCCTTTCTTTTGTAAATCATTTTGTTTCTTTCGAGACTCAACAATTTGCCAAAAGATTTTCTTTCTTGCTTGTCTCTTTGAAATTCCATTTTCTATCGAAAAATTGTCAATTTGATCCTTAAATTCTTTTGAATTTATTTTCACATTTTGTGATTTGACTTCCAACTATGTGTCATCCTCTTTCGAAAATTTTGATTTTTCAACCCATTTTCGTTGATGTTTTTGTCTTTGAAAAATGTATGAATTCTTTGTTAGATTATTTTCGACAACACTTTGATTTGAGAAAAAACCTTCTTTCGAAGTTTACTTATTATCTTCATCTATCAATTTGTTAAATTCCAGTTTGATGTTTTCAACATTTCCAGTCATAACAAATACTTGATTTAGAAAAATGATATCATCTGTGCACTTGAAATTTGGATACACAACCATATTTGTTTCGAGATAATGAGCACCTTTTTCTTTCAACACTTTTTCGAATTTTTCTATTTCACCATACACCTGATCAACAATTCTTGGTTTTTCATTTTCTTTCAAAACTTCTTTTGTTGTGTTTGTGTTTTTTGAAATTTTATCATCATCCTCCTCATCATCACTACTGTCAGTTTGACTATCCTTGAAATGTACATTATCAAAATTACAAACTTTCGAAGTGGAGGCTTGATCAGTGTCAGTCTTAGCTAACGAATCATTATATTTTTCTTTGCCTTTACTCAAAGATGTGACAATAATGACAGATAATTGAGAACAATCGACATCTTCAATCTCACTATTTTCGCTAAAATTATTAGAATTATCTTCAATATCAGCAAAATTAGATTGATTGTCAGATTTCGAATTCTCAGTTCTTTTCAAAATTTTAAATTGTTTGTTTTTGGTTAAGGTGTCATTCACAATGTCAACTAATTCATTAGCATCCAAACATTCATCAATTTTCACAATTCCATATGTATATCTATTATCTAGAACTTTATCAAAATCTAAAATATTCATCTCACAATCATAAGAAGTTTCATCTACTTTTTCTCTTTCGAAAGCTAAAAATGATAGAAGCTTCCTATGTTGTTCTCTACTAATTTCACATGAATGATGTAATTCAGTTAATTTTCCATAGAGTCTCTTAGCAGAATTACAATATATGTTTCTTTGTTTCAATAAAATCTTATTGTCAGTGCTAAAATTATCTCTATCTACCATAATATTTGTAATCTACAACTATAAACAATCTATCTTAGTCTTTTTTGTTTCTAAGACTCTTTGAGTTTCTAGTAACTAAGTACTAGCTTTCTTAGCTTCATTGCTAGCAGAAATAACAAGATTATTCACATAAGTAACAGAAGCATCAAACTCAGTTAATACAGAATCATATGTAGATGAGGAATGTTAAAAGATTGAAGTAGAGAACGTATCTTTGCAGTCATTGGTGCATTATCTCATAACTTCGAAACAAAGCATCTGGTTGTTACATTCTCTTCTTGGACATTATTGTATCTTGCATACATGGCCCCATGGGTTGGATTTCTCATCTCTTCATCATCAGATCCCGATGACCATATCTGATACTTTCCCTCATCTTCATCTTCCCCTCTAGCCACAAGTGAAAGATTTTTTTGACTTTTTCTTGACTTCCTCCAGCTTCTCAGAGTAATAAGCCTCATCCTTTACTTTAATCTTATTTTCTTCTTTCTTTCTCAACATACAATCATTTGCCATATGGTTTGCTCCATGACAATAATGGCAATCTATCCCTGAATCACCCTTCAACTTCTTCTCTTAATCCTCATCCTTTACCTCTTTCTTCTCAAACTTATTCTTCTAACCAACCTTCCCAGAATAACTTCACTTCGTTTCTCCAGAATTCATCTCCGCATCAAATGTCTTCTTGTAGAACTTTTTTACCTTGTTGTTAGAGTAAAATGCAACAGCTTCATCGGCCGAATTGACAATAAGACCTTCTTCCTAAGAACCTTCATTATCAACAACTTCCATCTCATTTTCTCTACCACTGACCCTCGATACTAGAGTTAAAGGACCACCCAGACTGATCCTTGACTCTTCTGCCATTTCATTCACCTCAGTTTTATGAGTTTTTAGTTGGTTGTAAACATCATTCAAGATAGAAAAAATGAAGCCATGCTGTGTCTTAATCATCAAGCTTAGACTCCTCCATTCTTTACGAAGAGCCATAAAAAAAGTAATGTTGTATTCCATGTTAGTCCTTTTGATTCGATATCTAGTGCACTTGTAGATAAGCTCGTTCAGACGATTGTAATACATTTCAATTGTTTCTCCATCTTTCTGCTTGAATTCTCTTAATTTAATCAGGAACTGTTTAACAGAGCTGATTTTGGTCTTCTTACTCCCCTGGTACTTTTCCTTCAATGTATTCCAGATCTATTTTGAAGATTTGCAAGTGTGAACATGATTATACACCATAGGAGCAAGAGCATTGCGAAGCTCTCTCATGCATTTCTTCTCATAATTCTTCAACCTATCATTTTGTTCAGTTACACTCGGAGTTGATGAAGAAGTACCTATGCTTTCAACAGAAGAAGGTGGAGTTACATCATTAGTAATGCATTTCCATAGCTCTTCATCTATGCCATTCAAGCAATCCCCCATTCTACCAGCCCACTGATCGTAATACTCTGGAATCAGCATTGGAATCTTCGTAGACGACCCAAGGAGATGAGAATATGACATCATCGTGTTCATGTTAAAATTTGCCATGAATGTACCGACGAATTCTCAGAAAAACTTCAGAAATATAAGAATTAACGGACGAATTGAACGGAAAGAACAAGAAGAACACTCGATTAAACAAACTAGTTGCAGAATCGAATCACAACTGAAGACCAAGGATGATTTTCAACATCAATGATACGGAAATTTTTGCATCTAAGATGCGACTCAAAATACGATTGATACAAAATGAAAATCAGATCATTGCAGTATGATTCTTGCTCTGATACCAATAGATGTAGCGATTTAATCGAATATGAATGTGATCAGAGTAATCAAAGTAGTATGAACATGGAGAGTAAATAAGATCTTGTTTATAGTTGAACTATACTTTCAAATACAAAGAGAATCTTAGACAGAATGACTTGGAAAAGTTCTATCTACCTCTAAGTACAACTCCTATTTATAGGAGAATAAGAAAGTGTACAAAAAAAATACTAAGGGCTAAAAATTAAGACTTTGAAACTAATATGACTTAGTAAATAGATAAAATGACTTTCAAAACTGACTCAAATAACTTCGACACATTACAACATATTTGACATTAACAATTTGTTGGTGCTCATCCAGTTTGGCTTCACGAGCCTTTTGCTTTTTAAGGTCGTTTTCATCCAAACCTTCTTCGTCTTCACTATTATTGACGATGGGCTCTTCACTGAACAATTTTTCCTTGCCCTTAGGTTCTTGCTTGACAACAGGTTTAACTGGAGCTTTGGGGTCTTCTTTTCTTGAAGCACTTTCTCCCCCTTGTTTTAGAATAAAGCCAGATTTCGGAACACCCTCCCGCCTGTGAAGCATGGGGAAGATTGGCCTTAACTTTTCAGCAAGATATTTGCGCATTGAAATTGTGATCATTGAGTCCCCGGTCTCAATGCATGCCTATAACATCTGTAATGCAGCTTTGCATGACAGCATTCTCAAATAGCAAAACGTTGACCTGTTTCTCTGAAGCTTCCAATTTAGCACTTAACACTGTTACTTCTTCCGTCTTGAGGGAAAGGGAGTCCTTGATTTACTCTCCATTGCCAGTTCGTCTTGAAGCTTGGTAATTTGAGAGGAGATGGAGGTTTGAAATGCTTCATTGTCAGTTTTCAGACTAGTACGAATTTCTTGCAATTTATCCTTCTCAGATTTAAAGAGAGAACCCAGACTCTTTAGAGATTCATTGGCCGTCGTGGTATTTGAGTTAATGGTGTTTTGGAAATTCTCCATGAATGTAGTAGTGTCTGAAATTAGTTTATCGACTTTTTCGGTCGTTGTCTTGCAAACTTCAGCAGAAGCAGCAACTGCTTTATTCATCTTTTCAGCATTAGCAGAATGCTCCTTCATAATTCGTTAAAAGAGAGACTCGACTGCTACTTTAGCGTATGTGTCAGAAGATGAAGCCTTGGAAGAGAGAAGCACTTGGTCAATCTTTTCATGTAGGGACTGAAGTTTCCCTTTCGTAGCAGACACATTCACCCTCAGCCAGTATTTGGAAAGGACTGTAAGTTAATCCCCCAAAGATCTTCGTCTTCTTTATCACCAAAGATCATATCAGGGTCATCTCGCTTAAGAGGGGAAATAGGAGGTTAAACACGGTTGCGAAACCTGAAGTTTTAGCCCCCGTATCAGATACGTTGACCGAAACAGGAGGTTCAGTAGAGGTAGTAGATGGGATTGAAGAATCATTGAATAGTGGGGGTAGAAAGAGGAATGCTAGTGCATTGCTGCGAAGAGACTAGTGGAGGGCATGGTGCAATGGTAATTGGCGTACAAGTGGTTTTAGGTGAAGGAGGAGGAGAAGGAATCGAATCATTAAGAGTTTGAGTTACCTTACGATTTGATGTCTCTTCTTTGTTGTGAACGTTATCATCCTCGTTGTGAACGAGATCTTCCTCCTCGATGCGAATGTCTGACTGAGTCTCAGACTCCGAACTTTCGCTTTCACTTGGTTAGGGGGACTTTTTCTTGCGAGCAGGTTGCTTTCACCTTTTGGGAGCAGCGGCAGAAGCTCCCATTGGTGCCTTTCTCTTAGAAGGAGGTTTCACAGCTGCAGAAGACCCTTCCTTATCAGTGGTTTTCTTTTCTCCCTTATTTGCATCTTTTTGACCCCCCCATCCTTTTGGTTTTGTCAGCCTCATCTATGATTGCTTGCACTTCTAGAGTTAATGGACGAAACCTAGATGGAGTCAGTTTCCTGTATCCCTCCAAGATTTTGCTTGAAGCTGGCACAACTTGAAACATTGCTTCTAGGATTGAACCAATGAAAGAGAACTTTGAGGAATTAGAAAAAATAATCCTAGTGGTGTGAAAGGTAGAGATTGAAGCCATCAATGCATCTTGCATCAGTGGGATTTTGATCTTGTCAATTGGCCGTTGGACAATGATGGTCCAAAAACGTGCACATGAGATTTCACTATGATGTGTGGTAGAGAGTGTGCTCTGAATCACTTGAGCCCAAAGAACAGAGCCATAATCGACATTCAAAACCATGTAGAGACCATAGAGAATCGCCATGAACATCTTGCTTGCATAATCAGATCCGGTCAGTCTTTCAGAAAAACCCTTAAATAGCAAGGTGAAAAGACCATTCCACTAAGGAGGCAGATTGGGTTTCCTGAAATTTGAAATGGTAGTAAGGGTTTCTTTGTAACCCATTTGATAAAACATTTCGATAAGAGTAGCACTTGTCACCGATTCTGGGTTGATCATGTCGTCAGTTTGAGGAAGCTGTAGGAGAGAACAAAATCGAGATTTGGTGATGGAAGTTGTACGATTATGGATATCAAAGGTGATCTTCTATTATTCCTTAACATAGTTTTCAAAAGAATAAGCTTTAGATAAGATCGAGAGCGGAACATTCTCCATCTTGGATAGTGCGATTGTTAGTGGAGAATACTTGAGACATTCATTCATAGGAAGCATAAAACTATCGTACTTGATTGGGTCGAGATTGATCACCGAGTTCTGATGTTGTTTGACTGCAAGAAGGGAAGAGTGTGTAGTTTGATCTTGAACAGAGATGTTTTTAGAGGAACCCGCCATTGTTGAAGCTTGAGAGAGAAGAAGATAAACAGAGGAGTGCTTTGATCGCCGGAAATATTTGATAGGATTTTATGAGTGGTAAAGAATGAAGATTCATCAAAATCCTTGTATACTGTTCGATTTGTGAGAGAAATCCGGAGAGAGAATACATCGGTTACTGGAACGTCGCCTAAAAAAGCGCGAGTTGACAACTATAGGTGTTAGACCCATACGTCATGCGGTAGTAAAGTAGTTGTCGATTCAAAACTTTCATGCACCCATTTGAATTCTTATCAACAGTAAATTCCGTGTCATCATTACCTCTTTCGCAGTTATAATTCGCCAGACTGTTATGGATATGAACTTCATTTTAAGAGAACATAAAGTGAACTGCAAACCTGAAAATCAATATAAGTTCCACGAACCAATCTTTTTGAAAATCACAACGATTCTCGTGCAAGAGTATCATATATAAAGAAATAAAACAACACTTTTACATGGGATTTTGTGATGTCTCAATAAAGACACAAAACAGTGGATCCCAGGCATAGATCTCTTCCTTCGAAGTCAAGAGAGACTAAGAAGTGTCTCTGTGGTTTCCCGTTGAAATACAATCAAATGTTTGATAAGAAACATTGAAAGGAATCTTTTCTTCAGGTTAAAAGGGTGGCTTAATCTTAAACCAAACAACGAACTTGATATAAGTACGAATGTTGGATGAAGTACTCGTATGACCAGTGTAGTCAATTGAACGATTAGGTTTGGAATTATTTTGGTGACAAGATTGAACTTTGAAATCTCAAAAAAAAAAAAAACTAGATCTTGTGGGAAGAAGTGACTTGGGACCAGAACACTTCATAAAGATCTTGCAAAAGAAAAAGAGATTCCTTTGAATAGACCACGAAAGTGGCTTTCGTTAATTCCATGGTGAAAGTCTACAACATTTAATTGTTCACCGTCAATTCATGTAAGTGTGTTGGATTTTGTGTTTCACTCAGTTCGTGGTGAAGGAAGCTAAGATCACTAACACAGAAGTTGTATAACCATAAACCTCAGTGGTGTAGCTGAGAGTCTCAAGGGTTACATTTATGAGTGCGAAGGCAATGGAGAAGTATGAAGGTGGTTCCAGAGAAGCGAATGTACCTCTGCTATATGCAAGTGACTAAGCAGATAACTCTTAACTTAAAGAGAGAAGAGCAAGGCAACTCATGACTAATGTGAATTTAACAGCCTGGTTGGGAAGAAACGGTTAGTAGAATCGGTTCATTAAGGCTTCAAATCGAATCGATTGAGGCTTCAGACAACATACAACAACAAGCTTCTAGGGACACTTAGCTAATACATAGATAAAGAGATTTATACATGCCCTATCACACAAATAGAGATATAATACGAATTTGTGCCTCCATGATCTTCTTAAGATATTTTTGGTGTTTTTGAGATTTGTGAAAAATAAAAGAAATAAAAATAAACACAAGTAAAATATTTTTGTATTTTGAGATTTTCTGAAAAAGAAATAAAAACAGAAAAGATTAAGAAATAAAATAAAGAAAAGAAATAATATACATAAAGTACAAAAGGATATTTAAAAATCCGAACCACGAGTGAACAGTTGCTTGCGAACCACTGCAAGCGTTTGCACCGATTCGCAGTGTTAAAGTAGATTACGAATGAACAATGGACTACGAACTACTATGAATGTTTGCACCGATTCACAGTGTAATCATTATGTACGCGAGCGTGGTTTTGGAACAGATTCAGCTTCCATCTTTCCTAGGCATTGAAGAATTCTATTAAAGGTTGTTTCAGGCAAGGCTTTTGTGAATATGTCAGCCAACTGATCAGAGGATCTCACGAAGTGAATTTCAACGTTGCCATCTTCTTCATGATCCTTAATGAAATGATACCTTAGTGCTATGAGTTTTGACTTTGAGTGTTGCACTGGGTTGTGACAAATGCGAATGACACTTTCGGAATCACAGTATAGTGGGATTTGTTTCATACTTAAGCCATAATCACGAAGTTGGCTTTGAATCCAAATGACTTGAGATGTACATGAGGCAGCAACGATATATTCACCTTCAACTATTGACAAGGATGCACACGTTTGCTTCTTGGATTGCCAACTAACAAGTTTGCCATCGAGAAATTGGCATCCTCCAGTTGTGGTTTTTCTATCTAATCCACAACCCCCAAGGCCAGCATCCAAAAATGCTTGCACAAAGAAGCCTGAGTTCGCAGGATAGCATATGCCAAGTGATGAGGTTTGTTTTAAGTATCTGAAGATATATTCTTGACAGCCACCATATGAGGTTCGTGAGGATTTGCTTGGAGCCTAGCACAAGAACAAACGGAAAATATAATATCTGGTCTACTAGCTGTTAGGTACATTAATGATCCTATCAATTGACGATAAAGGGTCATATCAGCAGCTGGTTTTTCCAGATATGGTGTCAATTTCGTTATGAATGCCATCATAGCCTTTTCTTTAGAGTCTCCCACCATGCCAAACATAGTTAGTAAAGTCTTCGTATATGCTTCCAGATTTATGAAAATTCCTTCTGGTCCCTGTCTAATATTTAATCCAAGGAAAAAGTTAATTGGACCCATGGAGCTCATCTCAAATTTAGTTTCCATCAACTTTCGGAATTCAGTTGTTAAGTTAGGAATCGTAGAACCGAAAATGATGTCATCAACATAAATTTGGGCGATCATCAAGTGATCACCCTCTTTCTTGCGAAAGAAGGTTGGGTCAACTGAACCTTTTTTAAATTTGGACATTTTAAGGAAACGAGTGAGAGTTTCATACCAGGCTCTTGGAGCTTTCTTCAGACCATAGTCTGCCTTGTCTAAGATGTAGCAGTGATTGGGATACTTCTCATTTACGAACTCAGGTGGTTGTACCATATATACAGTCTCTTCTAGTTCTCTGTTCAAAAATGCACATTTAACGTCCATCTGAAACACCTTGAAGTTCTTGTGCGCTGTGTATGCCAAGAAGATGCGAACAAATTCCAACCATGGAACAGGTGCGAAGGTTTCTTCGTAGTCGATGCCTTCTTCCTGACAACACCCCTTAACCACGAGTCTCACTTTGTTTCTTATAACATTCCATTCTTTATCTATTTTGTTGCGAAACACCCACTTTAAACCTACAACCGATGCATCCGGTGGAGTTGGAATTAGCCTCCAAACTTTGTTTTGTTCAAACTCGTTGAGTTCTTCTTGCATTGCTTGCACCCAATCAGTGTGATCGAGAGAAACATTAACTGTTTTGGGTTCTACTTTGGAAACGAATGAGTTAAACATACAAAATTCCACTTTAGAGAATACTGCAGTTTGTTTTGCTTTTATTTGAGATCTCGTAAGAACACCTGCAGAAGACTCACCAATAACTTGGGTTTTCAGGTGATCTCTAGTCCATTTGCTTAGTGGAGGATAGTTTGGATCATAAGAGAGATCCAATTCAGCATTTACTTCTTTGAATTCTGATTGAACGTCTGAATCGTCATTTACATCCTTATTTTCCCCTCAAATGACGAGAGGTCCTCTTCTTCAGGAATTGAAGTATCTCCTGTGAATGGAGGTTTGTGAGTCATTGTGGGAAGGGAGTCATTTGTATCAAAGGGTGAGTCAGAAGAAAGAGACGAAGTGTTACCCTCCCCCTGCGATGGAATGTTCGTATCTCGTGGTGTAGATTGCTCCCCCTGAGGACTTGCATTGGAGTTAGAATTCTCCCCCTGGAATGTAGTGCTAGTGTCTTGAGGTACGTTTGCAGTTGAGGGTTGATTGTGCATGTCTTTCGCAGTGTCATCAACTATCTTCTTTAATTCATCTACTTTGTAGTCATCTGATTTCGCTTCATATGTGATAGCCTTCTATGGCTTATCAAAGAGTAGCATGAATTCCTCAAACAGATTGGAGATTAGAACAATGGCTGGACTTGGCTTAGGAAAGATTTCCTTCGATTGACTTTCATTCGACTGAATCCTCTTCAAGTAGTTGTCATCGAACGTAACATAGTAGGTTTCTTCCATCTTCTTTGATCATTTTTTGAGAGCCCTATATGCCTTGGAGGTCAGCGAATATCCCAAAAAATATTCCCTCGTTAGCTTTCGCATCAAGTTTGTTTCGTTGTTCCTTAGAATTAAAAATGAAATACCTTGAACTAAATACATGGAAAAACTTAACATCATGTTTACAATTATTTATGATTTCATAAGGAGTAATAGAGAATCGCTTATTCAGGATAGAACTATTGTGGGTGAAGCAAGCATTCGCAATAGCATCCGCCCATAAATATAGAGGCAGATATGCGAAAGTTAGCATGGTTCGTGCAGCTTCGCACAAAGAGCGGTTTTGCCTTTCAACTACACTATTCTGTTGTGGAGTGTAAGGAGCATAAAATTTGTGTGAGACTCCCTTTTCAACAAGAAATTCTTCAAACGCTTGGTTTTTGAATTCTAGCCCATTGTCACTGCGAACATTGCGAACCGACTTTCGCAGTTGAAGCTCAATTTTCTTTATAAAGTCCTTGAGTTTAGGAGTAGCTTCAGATTTTTGTTTAAGAAAATATACCCAAGTAAAATGTGAAAAATCATCAACTACTACAAGAATGTACTTACTACCACCAACACTTTCAATTGCAGAAGGTCCACAAAGGTCAATATGTAAAAGTTCCAATGGTTCAATGACTTTCGTGTTTACTATTATTGGATGACTTTTCCTGCTTTGCTTCCCCATCTCACAGGCTGCACATAAATGATCCTTATCAAACTGCAAGAGAGGAAGCCATCACACATGATCACCAAGAACAAGCTTGTTGATGTCTTTGAAGTTGAGGTGCGAAAGTCTTCTATGTCATAGGCAACTACATCAGAGTGAGCTTTCGTAAGCAAGCATATGGCAGGCTTCCCTCGTATCGGGTTCAGATTCAAAGGATACATTTCTCGTTTTCGCTGCGACTTTAAAAGAATTGCTTTTGTCTTCTTTTTCTATAATCTCAGATCCTTCATTATCAAAGGATACTTTCAAGCCTGTCCCTAAAACCACTTGTGAAACACTAATTAGGTTGTGTTGTAAACCTTCCACATATGCCACCTTACGAATAAAAAAATCTCCGTTCGTTATCATCCCATAGCCTTTGAACTTTCTAAAGGATTTGTTTCCATACTTCACATTTCCACCATCTTTGAGAGAACAAAACTCTCGCAACTCCTCATTCCTCCCAGTCATGTGACGCAAGCAGCCACTATTGATATACCATTCAGCGTCGAACTGCTCATCATGTATAACCTACGAAAATTAAGAAGATTTCCGACTTATACTTGACTTGGTGACAGGTGACGCTTTCCTATTCCCCATGATCAAGTTTATCTTCCCGTGCTCCACATCCTTACATCTTTTTAGACCCTGCAAATCAGAACAATTGTGAAAACCACATCCTGTATCAAGGACCCAAGAACTAGCATGTGATGAGTTGTTAGATTGAATAGTGTAAATACCTACGAAGGTGGGCTTTATCTTCCCATCCTTAATTTCCTGCAGGTATCTTCATTTCCAATGCCCTTTTTCATGACAATGGAAGCACTCTGCTTCCTTTAGATTAGATGAGGGAGTAGCAGAACCACCTTTGGACCTACTAGAAGAGGATCTATCACGAGACTTTCCCTTGTGATTCTTGAAGGAGCTTTTCTTTTCTTCCCTTTACCATGTCCAATTGCCAGGACTGGGGCAGCAACAGTAGGAGTGGGTACAACCGACTTGCCTTTTAAACTACTTTCAGCAGTTCTCAGAAGGCCTTGAAGCTTGCTTAGAGTGACTTCCTCCTTGTTCGCATGATAAGTCATACGAAACTGATCATCACAAGAAGGTAAAGAGTGTAGGATAATGTCAATAGCCAACTCTTCATCAAAATTTACATTCAACTTTAGCAAGCGGTCCACATATCTTTTCATCTTTTGCAAGTGGGTCATGATGGACTCTCCAGCTTTCATTTTTGTTGTTATCATGGAGGCAATGATTTCATAGTGGGTTATATGATGCACGACACCTTTGTCGCGTCCTTCTCATGATCCTTATACTCAGCTAGTTGCTCAGGAGTAGCAGTTTCTTCATCAATCTCCTTTAGCTCTTTATCGAGGACATATTCATTTTCCTCATATCGAATGGCCATGCGAATGTTTCAAATCCAGACATTGAAGTTTGACCCCATCGAAAATGACCCTCCCACATAAGTTCATGAGGGAGAAAGAGCCAGAAGCATTCAAGTTTGAAGCGTTGTTTAAAGTAGACATATGAAAAGAAGGACAAGTTTCATTAGATAGAAATTCCTTAATATAACACCCCAAATGAAATATCAAGGCTAGGACCCAACACAATATTCCACAATTCGGAAGAGGGATGTCATAATCCAATTGTAGAATATTTTAAGGTAGGTAAATGATGATTTACCAATTTCACCACCCGAAACAAAAAAAAAAAATTAAAGAATTAAGTTTTATGCAATTCCTAGTTCTTTGAGATTCATTGAACTTTTCAATGGCATGTTTCAATCTTGATTATTCCCTTCAAGTTTGTGACTGGGATACCGAGGATCACAAACAAGGTGTGAATAACCATGCAAATTGCTTGGCACTCTCGAGTCATTTACCACCTAATCAATGTGCCGGTTAACCACACATGCTCCATTGATCTATGACAATTCTCGAGCTACCCTTTGCCACCCTTGTTAGTCCATATTAGTGTGGCGGTTAACCACACACGCTCCACTAACGACTTGGCAAGGTGCAAAGTGCAAATTCATGGAATAGCATCATTTTCACATTTTTCCTAAAGTAGCTAAGATTGAGAATTTATGTAAAAACATTTAGTTACTTTTATAATTATCATTATACTTTTTAATGAGAATTAATGTCCTATCCTACCTGTTCGGCTAACGACCCTCCACTGGTCAAGGGAGCGGTTGGTGAGAGTGGACACCCATTCAATCGCCATTTTATAGGCAATTTCTTTATATCCCCTTATAGAATAGCTTCGTGAATGAGGCCTACTAACGGTAAGACCGACTGTCTTATACATATATATAAGTATTAAGCTTTTAATATTATCATAGTATAAGGGTTGAATTTTACACTTTTAAAACTATAGGGTTTAGAATTTAAATATTTTACAAGTTAAAACCTTTTAATCAATTTTTTTAATTTCAAAACTTCAGGGCAAATTTTGAAACTTTTCAAAAATCTTGGATCATTTTGAAAACAATTAAATCAATCATATAATTAACTATATCACAAAATTGACCTAATATAATTTCACATAGCAAGATGATTCAAATCAAATTCTACAAATAATTAATTTTTTCACAAAATCAAGTAATTATCTTAAAATTTGAAAACAATACAATTGCATCAATATACCAGAAAACACCCTAGGCTTTGATACCACTGATGGGTTTTAAGAATTATAACAATCCTATGGTGTACATACAACCCTAATGCTTTGGATCTAAGTTTTCTCAAGTTATAAATGCAATTTTCATTTATCCAAAGCATGAACCCTAACTAGCATACAATTTGAGATTCACAACATAAAACCAAGTTAAATGAATACCTATTTGTTGTAGCTTGTAGTTCTTGGGCTTTCAAAGCTTAGTACCTCAAATGTGATACCTCTAATAAGTCACAAACACCAAAAGCAAAAGGAGGCTTATGAGAGAGAGGTTAGGAAGCACCAAAAACTGGCTAGGGTTTCACTTTGGAATGCATTAGCCGATTTTGGGAAGGCTGGGGGTTCTATTTATAGTGTGGAATCCTTAATATTTCTTACATAAAACCCTAATTTACTTAAACCTTTAAGTAGTCCAACAATCCATGTGATAGGCCCTTTGGACTAAATTCTTCATGGACTCTCACATAGATTTAGTCCATCCCTAATCAACATGGATCATTAGCCCAAACTATAAGTATTACTAATTTACCTAATCAGTCCCTGCAAATTTAATCAGTCTCTTTTGATCACTAAATTAATTCCAAATTAATTCTTGATCAATACTAATTAAATGATATAATTTCTCAATTAATATATTATTCATATATTATATTAATAAATCACAAATAACATCTTTCTCAATAACCCATCCTCTCAAATTGCTCCGGTGAAGGCAACCCAAAAGGACCATGCTACTATCGGGTCAAGTACATACCACCTTTAGTTATGGGCTTAGACACTTAATCTGACAGGTATTTCAAACCCTAAGTGGGGGAGAACTGGGTATTTTGCTTGTGGGATCATCGATCTGTTCAGATTCGTGGTATTGAGGAATAGGTTTTAGGGATCTACGGTGCGAGTATGTGGGATCTCGGTTCAAGGTTTGGTCAAGGAAAGGGTATATAGTAGGTGGTGATTGTATGCATGTGTACATGAGACACATGCCTTGTCACTCAGGAAGAAGTGGGTAATCAAGGAGCTCGTTCCAGCTATTGGTTCCTTTTAGGAGTGCCAATGAATTGATGAGGAGCAGCTGGGAATACTCAGGTTGAGAATCGGTGACAGAGGGAAATTATCAGCTACTGGTATGGATTTCTAATTATAATCTAGATTGGGCAGAGATCGATCAAGGAATCAGTTTCAGAATTTGATACGTTCAGCTCCGCGAGGGTTTTGTTTCATTCGTTTTAATGTCAATGCGTTCACGATTATTGGTCGCATCGTTTATTATCTAGAAAAGGTTCTCTAAAGGTTTTGGGTTGTCGCAGTTGAAGTTCTATGAATGTGTCAACTTATCATCAAGTTTAGTATGTTTTATGTTCCTTGGTCTCTGGGTATGCTTACCCTAAATGGTGGTGTGGAATTTTGGTTCATAGCAGGGTTGGGTTTGGTGGCATTCAGAATCACTTTAGAAGTCTTCTCGAATTGGTTACGTATTGGTGGAATCCGTTCAGTCTCAATCAAGTGTGGAATACTGTTTTGATCGATCACGAGGATGTATTCTATTGATGATTGAGGCTCGTAGTTCGATATAACATTGGTATTTCTACTATTTTAGATGAGGTTATGGGTTCCCTAAGGATGTGCATTGTGGTGATTCATTGTTTGTATGTGGGCTGGAGAAGATAGATGTTAGGAAGTAAAGCGGATAACTAGCAAAACCAAAAGCACACAAGACACAATATTTACATGGTTCGGTCAAGGTGAGCTACGTCCATGGGCAGGAGGGGAGTATTCTTTATTTCAGAGATCTCAACATAGAGGTTACAAGTACATTTACACAAAGATTCGCCTATCACTCTAGAATTCAAGATACAAAAAAATGACCTAGCATGTATCCCTATTTATACTTGAGGGATCAGACCTAAAACCCTAATGGGACAAGCCCATTAGCCCATAGGCCCATGAAGGGTGTCAAGTAATCACAATCCACCATGCAGCATCTTCTGGAACATTCTTGATCCTTATCATCTTCTAGGCATACTTGGATCAACATAGCACAACAAAGGAATCAATATGGCGCATCATGTACCAAGATGGTCCATGATGGCATAATAGCTTCTTCATGGCGCACCAACAACCCTAGTTGGAGCAACATGGATCTAAATGGCGAAAGAGCATCAAGTGTGGGGCACAACATCAATCTTGGAGCAACAGCATCACCATGAGCAATAGACACATGCATGGCTCAACAAGGCCATGCATGGCTCAAAAAGCAAACAAGATGGCACAAGAGGAGAACAAGATGGCGCAGGAACATCCCTCTTGACCCATCTCTTCATCATGTGGCACAATAAGGACCCTTTGTTGCTCCATATCCCTTCCAAGTGCTCCAAACCTCTTCCAAGTGCTCCAAACTCCTTCCAAGTGCTCCAAACTCCCTTGAACACGATCCGTTCCTTTGGAACTTGATCAGTTCCTTTATCTGATGATCCATTCCTCTCTCAAAAGATTTGTTCCTTTGTCACATGCTCCATGAACCCAAGTGCTCCATTGAGGTCCAAGTGCTCCAAATGCTTCATGAACATGATCCAAATGCTCGAGTCACATTTAACAATCTTCGCCTTGACTTGAGCATCCTCTGAACTCCACCTTGAAAAAGAACTTCCTCTCCCTTCCTACCATTCATCCCCGAAGATACCTATCCCTTACAAACATCAACCAAGTTCAAGCAAAGCTTGAACTTCACCGTGGGCAACGAATTTGTCAACATATCTGCTGGGTTGACCTTGGTATCAATCTTCAGTATTGAAAACTTGTGTCCTTCAAGAATATCCCGAATGAAATTCAGTCTGACATCACTATGCTTTGTCTTCTCGTGATACAAAGGATTCCTTGCAAGACTAAAAGAACTTTAACTGTCACAATACAAGACAGGTTTCTCCACATTCAGACCAAGACTCTGAATAAGCCCTTGTAACCATATCTCCTCTTTTATTCCTTCTGTCACGGACATGTACTAGGATTTAGTTGTAGACAAAGCAACGGTATCTTGTAACGTTGACTTCCAACTGATGGCACATCCTAATAAAGTGAATATGTAGCACGTCCATGACCTTCACTTCAACAAGTCACCACCATAATAAGAGTCAGTGTATCCCACAAAGTTACTCTTCATATTTGCTTCATACACCAGGAAAACATCTGTCGTTCCCTTCAAGTATCGCATGATCCACTTTACAGCTTCCCAATGAGTCTTCCCTGGATTACTCATAAACCTGCTAACCACACTAAATGCATGAGCCAAATTAGGTCTGGTACAAGCTATAGGATACATTAAACTTCCAACAATACTAGAGTATGGAACCCTGCTCATGTACTTCCTTTCTTCATTAGTAGTGGGTATAGTGCTTGGACCAAGTTTAAAGTAAGCCGCCAAAGGATTTCCAACTGGCTTGGTCTGATCATAGTTAAAGGATTGTAGAACTTTCTCAATGTACTTCTATTGAGAAATACACAACCTCCCAGCTTTTCTATCCCTTTGTACCTCCATCCCCGATACCTTTTTTCCTGCTCCCAAATCCTTCATCTCAAACTCATTCTTCAGTGTTTCCTTCAAGTCATTTATTCCAACCTTGTCTTTGGTTGTGATGAACGTATCATCAACATATAGCAACAGATATATGTAGGAATCTGGTGACAATTCCTTTGAGTAATCACAATTGTCAAACTGGTTCCGAGTGTAGCTATTCGAGATCATGAATGAATCAAATGTCTTATACCATTGTCGTTGAGACTGGTTCAAACCATATAGGGCTTTCTTCAGCAAACATACATGGTCCTTCTTAGCATCAAGGAACCCTTCTGGCTGGGACATATAAATCTTCTCTTCTAAATTTCCATGAAGAAATGCAGTTTTCACATCAAGTTGTTCAAGCTACAAATCAAATGCACTAACCATGGCCAAAAGAACTTGAATTGTCTTGTGCTTCACGACCGGTGAGAACACCTCGCGATAATCAATTCCTTCTTTCTATGAGAACCCTTTTGCCACCAATCTTGCCTTGAACCTAGCAGGTTCAACTCATGGTATCCCTTCCTTCTTCTTAAAGATCCACTTGCATCCCACTGGCTTTGCTCCCTTTGGTAATGGAACAAGATCCCATGTTTCATTCTTTTCTAAAGATTGCATTTCTTCATTCACGGCCATCAACCAGTCATTTTCTTATTTACTCGCCATAGCCTCTTTATACGATTGAGGCTCCTCGGTGTCAATGTCTTCTCCAGTTGCTAAAGCAAAAGCAATGGAGTAAAGTTCACCTGAATTCACACATCCCACATATCTGTCGGGTTGTTGAATAACCCTCTTCGATCTTCTCTTTGTTATATATTCAGACCCATCTTCTTTTCGGACTTCAACACCACTAGACGAATATCTCATGTGTGCTCTTAGGTTTCATCTTCTCCAGGTTGTTCATTGCCGCCTTGCTCTTTGTCATTTATCACAACTCTGTCTGGAGTTTAAGATGCAAACTCCACCTTCTGGCTAGCACCCTGATCTTTGTTCCCTGCTTGAGTTGTTTCACCTCCTCGTTGGTTACCCATGGCAAATTCATCAAAGGTCATATCTCTACTCATGATAAATTTAGGATTTCTTCCTTCTTTTGTACACCACAGTCGATAACCTTTTACTCTTGTCGCATATCCTAGAAATATGCACTTCATTGCCCTTGGCTCAAGTTTACCATCATTCACATGAGAATATGCGGGGAATCCAAATATACGTAAACCAAAATAGTCAGAGGGTTTCCCAGACCATATCTCTTGAGGAGTCTTCAAGTTTATTGTAGTTGATGGTGATCTGTTCACCAGATAACATGCAGTGTTAACTGCTTCTGCCCAGAATTACTTGGTTAAGTTAGAAAATATCTGCATGCACCTTGCACGCTGCATGAGTGTTTGGTTCATACGTTCCGCCACTCCATTTTGTTGTGGTTTATGTCGTATAGTGCGGTGCCTCACTATACCTTCTGTCTTGCAGAAATTATCAAATGTAGTATTGCAAAACTCCAACCCATTGTCAGTCCTAAGAGTCTTGACCGATTTTCCAGTCCTTTTCTCAACCATGGTCGTCCACTCCTTGAACTTACCAAACACCTCATCCTTCGTCTTTAGAAAGTATAACCAAACCTTCCTAGAATAGTCGTCAATGAACGTTACGAAGTATGAGCATCCTCTTTAATACTTCACTGGTGTAGGACCCCACAGATCTGAGTGAACATACTCTAAAATTTCCTTTCTTGTGTATTGACTGGTACCGAACTTCACTTTGTGATGCTTTACCTGACGCAAGCTTCAGAAAACTTTATCTTTCCAGTACCCTCTCCACCAAGCAGTCTTTTTTTACTTTCAACTGACATGCCCTTCTCACTTATGTGCCCCAACCTATGATGCCACAACTCTGTCTTGTCATCACCTTCATTCAAGGATTGAGAGATAGCCACTGTTCCCATAGTCGTACTACCTTCTAGGATATAGATCCCTCCACGATTCATCTTCCCTTTTATTAAGAGAGCCTTTAGTCACTTTAACCCAGTCACCTATACCTTATCCCATTCTTAGCCAATCTGCCAAAAGAAATTAGATTCTTCCGAAGTTATGGAATATACCAGCAATCTAACTTCCTGGCCATGCCATCATGCATCTTGATCTGCACTGTGCCACTACCTTGGATACTGCTCACCCAATCATCACCCATCTTGACTGTTCCATCCCACTCTTTGAAGGAGTCGAACCAGTCATGTGATAGGATGCTCCAGAATCCAAGACCCAAGCATTAGCAGAACTGGATGTATATACAGTCAGTACATTACTATCGTCCCCTTCATCTGAACTTTCCTGAACCACAACAACAATGTTGTTGCTGCTTGATTCACTTTTGGCCTTCCCATTCTTCATTTGTGGACAATTTTTCTTGAAGTGCCCCTTCTCCTTGCAGTTATAATATTTCTTGTTTGATGAACCTTTAGACTTCGATTTTGAACACAATCTCCCTCTGTGTCCACCTTCCCTCTCTTTTGTCCTCCCTCTCCCTACAAACAAGCCGGAACTCGACACCTCCTCTCCACATGAAACTTTTCTTTTTAGTTCCTTGGACATAAGAGAGTCCTTCACATCATTCACATTGATCGTTGTCCTACCATAAAGCATGGTATTCGACAAAATTCTCACATGAGTTAGGAAGCGAACATAAGAGAATGAGCGTCTGGTCTTCATCTTCAATCTTCACATCAACACCTTGTAGATCCAAGATGATACGATTGAAGTTATCCAGATGATCTTTCACTTGGGTACTTTCAGACATCCTGAGAGAGTACAACCTTTGCTTCTGATACAACCTGTTCATCAGTGAGTTGTTCTGGTACTTATCACAAAGTTTATCCCAAAGCCCACAAGCAGTTGTTTGATCCACAACCTCCCTCAATATTTCATCTGTCAAGCTCAACAGAATGGCACTATGTGCCTTCGTTAGAATATCCACCTTCTTATCAGCCACCATGTCCTTTGGTAGTTTTTCCTCTCCTTCCAGTTTCGCCGCACATCCTTGTTGAACCAGAATAGCCCTCATCTTCACCTTCCATAAAGTAAAGTCATTTGAGCCATTGAAATTCTCCAAACCAAACTTGTGAGTAGACATCTTCAATCACAGGAATACAAACCGCAGCTCTGATACCACTTGTTAGGAAGTAAAGTGGATAACTAGCAAAACCAAAAGTACACAAGACAAAATATTTTCATGGTTTGGTCAAGGTGACCTACATCCACGGGCAGGAGGGGAGTATTCTTTATTTTAGATCTCTCAACACAGAGGTTACAAGTACAATTACACAGAGATTCTCCTATCACTCTAGAATTCAAGATATAAAAAAATTAACCTAGCATGCATACCTATTTATACTTGAGGGATCAGACCTAAAACCCAAATAGGCCAAGACCATTGACCCATAGGCCCATGAAGGGTGTCAACCAATCACAATCCGCCATGCATCATCTTTTGGAACATTCTTGAGCCTTATCGTCTTTTAGTCATACTTGGATCAACATAGCACATCAAAGGAATCAATATGGCGCCTCATGTACCAAGATGGTCCATGATGGCGTAATAGCTTCTTCATGGCACAGCAACAACCCTAGTTGGCACAACAAGGATCTAAATGGTGCAAGAGCATCAAGTATGGCACACAACATCAATTTTGGAGCAACAACATCACCATGAGCAACAGGCACATGCATGGCTCAACAAGGCCATGCATGGCTCAACAAGAAAACAAGATGGCACAAGATGAGAACAAGATGGCGCAAGAGATCCCTCTTGACCTATCTCTTCATCATGTGGTGCAACAAGGACCCCTTGTTGCTCCATATGCCTTCCAAGTGCTCTAAACCTCTTCCAAGTGCTCCAAACTCCTTCCAGGTGCTCCAAACCCCTTGAACACGATCCTTTCCTTTGGCACTTGATCAGTTCCTTTGTCTGATGATCCATTGCTCTCTCAAAAGATTTGTTCCTTTACCACATGCTCCATGAATCCTAAGTGCTCCATTGAGGTCAAAGTGCTCCAAATGTTTCATGAACATGATCTGAATGCTCGAGTCACATTTAAAAATAACATTGGGGCCTAGTTTAAATTATGTGCATGGTACTTTTGGGTGATAGCCTTGGAATTGGATCAAGGGTGAAACCGTTGTCCCGTTCTCGGGTCGTGGGTGACCATGATTTCGTCGGGATCTGCATTGGTAGCAGCTAGTTTTGTTAAAGGAAATGGGTGTGGTATAGTTATGGATTTCTTGTGCGGTTAGCATTGTGAGCGACGTTGTTTAGGTCCCTGCTAGGCGAAAGAGGTAATGTCGACAAGATCAAGGTAATATCAGGAGTATTCTAGATATAGGTTGTGGGCTCAATGATCATGATTGATTCATTTCTTCTGAATATGGTACTTTCGGTACTGGTGTATTAATGGAAGTCGGGAAGCACACAAATCAACTGGTTTGGATAAAGAGAACAGTTAAAGGTTGTTGGGAGTATCAGTTGGATATCATAAAGTCTCTACGAAATGTTTGCATTATAATCATGTTTTCTCGCAAGTCATCATGAGGGGTTGCTTATCAAGGTTAGGAACCGGTTATGAAGTCTCACATCAAAAGTTCTCTATGAGCGTATCAGGTGTCTTGCTAGATGGGGGTACACCTAAGTTGTTAAGGATTGGAGGTAAATGTGGAATTCTTGGAGTTCTCATATTTGCTCGTAGGAGGAGTGGTTAGAATAGCGTGTTAGGGAGTCACGGGTTAATTAAAGGCTCTTGGGGTATCTTATGGATTTCAGGATTTGTGGAAAATTCATGACTTGTGTGTTTGGTTTTTTTCTCGCATGGTTGGTAGTGATCATACTCTCAGGAAAGGGGCGGATTCATTGAACGGGTAAAGTCAGTCGTGGATTATGGGTTCCCGGTCTCGGGAAGCATATTAATAGAGTCTATTCGGTGTTGTAACCTTGAGAGAGTTCCTGGATTTTGTGGATCTCTCTCTAGACATTCAATCATAGCCAGGAGGTTATGGATTATGTTAGCATTGCTTATGCCTCTGTGTAGAGGTTATCCAGTTGGGGCTCAAGTTTGGAGCCACCTTGTTTTCGGATGGAGGGTTAAACAACAGAGGTTAGTTAAGGGTCCTGAATCCCCAGTGGATTTAGCAAGGTAAGTCAGGATCAGAAGGGTTCCATATGGTTCGGATTGTGAGGGATATCATATCATCTGTGTTTTGAGATGGTTGTGCTTGCTTAAGAATCGGTTGAGGTAGTGGATGTCTGAATTATGTGAAGGTGGTGATGGTTTCTCCAGTAATGAAAGTTAGCAATTCAAAGATGTTATGGGTAGGCAGTGGCCTGAATGAGACGACTTATAAGTTCGAAACGGGTCCTGGGGGAGGACTGTCTGAGTGACCCAAGGTGGAGATGTGGAAAATCTACCTGGGCCAGCTACTACATCAGACTTCGAGGGCGAAGTCTAATTCAAGTGGGGTAGTTTTGAAGTATTTCCATTGTTGATCCTTAACTTGAGATGTATTGCATTTTGGTCCCTAAGTTCAAGAAAGTATGCAAAGGAGCCCTAATGGCATTTTTGTAATATTGGCCTTGGAGTACGCCATGTTACGTTGTGTACGCTGAGCGTACTAGGGTGTGCTCTAGTACGCTGGGCGTACATCAGTATATGTTGGGCCTACTTGCCAGATAAGGAAAACCTAATTTTTAGGGTGTGTCTCGTATGTAAGCAACCTTATGGCCTCATTTCATCCAGCTTATATTCCTCCATCCCTCTCATATGTTTATGCAACCATAGTTTCACCTTGAGGATCATTTTCAAGCTTGGCAGTGTGTTTTTGGTGCCTTGGAAGAAGAAGGAAGGAAGCTCATCTTGAAGGAGTGGAACACTTGGATCTGGGATTTCTACATCATTTGCAACCATTCTAAGGTAAAAAGCTTGTAACTTTATTCCTTTAGCATATAGATCTAGTTTTGGATGTCTTTATGGAGCTTTTTGGTCCCAAAATGCTAGATCTTGAATATATCATGTTCTTGACCTTTGAGTTGTTCTTTTAGACCTTAGGAGAGGTCTTAAGTCATAGAAAGGGGTTCCAAATGGTTATTTTTGCTTCATGAATCATTTAGAATGCCTTAATGTAATAAGACTTTGTGTTAAGGACTTATTGGACATGCTAGGTCATAAAGTTGGAGACATTATGAATCCTAAGAGTATTTTAGCCATGGTTCTGAAGTTTGGACGTAAGAGCTTAAGTCATTAAGCTCTTAACGAAATTTTTCGACTTCCAAGGGTACGCCCCGTGTACTCAGAGTACGCCCTGTATACGAGCTCAACCACCCCGATGGTAGTCAACTGCGAGGTTGTGTGTACGCCTAACGTACCTCCGGTGTACGCCCCATGTACGTACCCTGGGTTGACGCGGTCGATTTGACTCTGTTGGGTTTGACTTAGTTGACTTTTGGACTTTGAACAAGTTTGACCTCAAGGGTATTTTGGGATCTTGGTTGTGATTGGTCACTTGGATGGATAGGTCTCGGTTGGAGCTGAGATTTTGAGTCGGGACCTCATCAACTATGGATCAGAACGAGATGTGAGTTTTCCTCACTATACTTACAGGTCGAAGGAACCAAGGCTGGCCAATTAGATTAGATATCCTGTCATGTGATAGTATGTTATTGGCGAGCATTATGTTGCCATCAATAAGGTTATTGCTACCGTGTCCACTGCAATCGTTGCTACTGTAGTAGTTCAGGGGAGAGGGATGGTGCAGTACCAAGACTTCAACAACGTGAAGCCCCGAGAGTTCGACAGGGTCAAGGACCCGATCGTTTCCATGAGGTGGATATATGATGTGGAGGGTTTTTTTCTTCACATGCTCGTGTCCAGAGGACCAAAAGGTCAAGTTCGCCTAGAACCTTCTTCGTTTGGGGCAAAGGATTGGTTGAAGCCGATGACTGGTCCATATTCTCCCGTGAAGAAGGCTACGGTAACTTGGGAGCAATTCATGGAGATGTTTTGTACTGAGTATGTCCCATTGGCAGAGAGGGAGAGGTTATCCCATGAGTACTTGTCGCTGAAGTAGAAGACAAAGTCGGTGACAGAGATCACCAAGATGTTTACTGAGATATCCCTTTTCTGCTCCGAGTATGCTGCTTCAGAGCAGGTTCAGATGTCCTACTACTTGAGCAAGCTCAAGATGGAGATCCATGAGTTTGTGTCAACCCAGAGGTATAGTTCACTCTCCGAGCTGCACTCCTTCACTCAAAGGAGGAAGATTGAGATTGAGACCCAAATGAGAGAGAAAAGGGAGACCCCAGTTTAGACACAACCATCAGCAAAGCAGATTAAGCTAGATTATTCACAATCCGAAGGTCAAATGAGCTGCACTTATGGAAAGTATGGGAAGATGCATGGGGAGGTATGTCGATCAGCGATAGGGTGTCACAGTTGCAGAATGGAAGGTCATTATACAAGGGATTGTCATTAGCAGTCTCTGTTGTCGAGTGACAGGGTTTGTTACCACTGTGATCTGGTTGGCTGTGTGAAGGCCAAATGTCCCTTGCTCGCCACTAGACTAGTGCAGGCACCGACTCCAACCACTCTTTGAATCACATACGTACATCATGGGAGGGTTGAGGCACCGAAGGCCAGGTGTCGTGCTTTTCAATTTACAATAGAGGATCCAGGGAAACGCCTGACATCATTATTGGTACATTCTTTGTGAATTCCCTGCCTGCTCTTATAATTTTTGACTCGGGTGCGATTCGTTCTTTTGTATCTCAGTCCTTCAGTAGGGATTTTGATATGGTCGTTGGGGAGTTGGAGTGTCCATTGCGAGTTTCCATAGCAAACGAACACAAGGTTTCTTCTTCGAGTGTTTTTTGTGATTATACCTTGGAGATTTTCGGGGTGCCCTACCTGATTGAATTGATTTTTATTCCTATGGGGGATGTGTGTGTGATCGTATGAATGGATTGTTTGAGCAAATTTGGAGCCTTGATCGATTGCGAGAGGTAGCTAGTGGTTGTTCGAACCCCAAGTAAGGGAGAACTGACCATTTATGGCGAGGGTAACAGGGTTGGTTCAGCCTTTTGTTTGGCTGCTAGGGCTAGAAAGTATCTCCAACAAGGTTGTTCAGGTTACCTTGCATATGTGGTTGACACTTGAGATGAGGGGAGAGTTTCGGTTCCAGATGTGCTAGTGGTCAAGGGGTTTCCAAATGCTTTTCAAGATGATTTATCCGGTGTGCCTCACGTGATCCAGGTGGAGTTCAGGATCGATTTGATCCATTGTGTGGCTCTGATTTCCAAGGAGCTATATCGCCTCACACCATCAAAGATGCATGAGTTGTCCTCTTAGCTCCAAAAGATGTTGGGAAAACAGATAATCATACCGAGTAGTTCACCCTGGGGAGCATCGATTCTGTTTGATAAGAAGGAGGATGGATCTCACCATATATGCATAGATTACCAGGAGTTGAACAGGTTGATGGTGAAGAATTTTTACCCACTTCCTAGGATTGATGATCTTTTCAATCAATTATATGGTGCATCTTGGTTCTCCAAGATTGATCTAAGGTCAGGTTACCGTCAAATGAGGGTCAAAAAGGAGGATGTGGAGAAGGCAATCTTCTGAACTCATTATGGTCATTATGAGTTCATGGTGATGCCATTTGGGCTCACCAATGCACCGGTAGCATTTATGGATTTAATGAACCGGGTATGCAGGATGGTGCTCGACCGGTCAATTATTGTTTTCATTGATGATATTCTGCTCTACTCCAAGACTAGTGAGAAGCATGAGGAGAATCTACGGGGGTTGCTTAGGGTACTGAGTCAGAAGAAGCTTTATGTAAAGTTATCCAAGTGTGACTTCTGGTTATGAGAGTTCCAGTTCTTGGGACACCTCGTCAATTAGAAAGGGATTCTGGTCAATCTGTCCAAGGTTGAGGTAGTTATGCAGTCGGAAGTCCTGAAGTCCCCATATGAGATCAGGAGTTTTCTAGGATTAGCAGGTTATTATCAGAGGTTCAATTAGGATTTTTCCAAGATTTTTGTTCCTCTGACTTGCTGGACGAAGAAGAGTTTGTATTTTCATTGTGGCTTGAGTAACAGGCTACATTTGAAACTCTGAAGTGGATGTTATGTGAGGCCCCGATATTAACCTTTCCTGAGGGAGTTGAGGATTTTGTGGTATTTTGTGATGCGTTGATCACATGTTTGGGGGCGGTAATCATGCAGCGAGGCAGGGTCATTGCGTATGCATTCGGGCAGTTGAAGCCTCATGAGGTTAGGTATACGATGCACGACTTGGAGTTGGGCCGTGTTTTTTACCCTCAAGATTTGGCGACACTATCTCTATGGGGCCCGTTGTACCATATACACGGATCACAAGAACTTGAGATAACTTATGGAACAACTAAATCTGAACATGAGGCAGCACAGGTGGCTCGATGTAGTTTAGCATGATGACTGTGAGATTCTTTATCATCCATGGAAGGCCATTGTGGTTGTCTACGTGTTGAGTCGCAAGGCAGCTAGTACTCCCGTTCAAGATCTCTTTTTGAGGATGACCATCGACTCACCACTCCTAGATTTGATCAGGGAGGCTTAGGTTGAGGTAATCAAGAGGGAGAATTGGAAGAAGTAGAAGATCAATGGTTATATTGGTAGATTTTCCACTGATAGTTGCAGGCTTATGACCCAATGTGGTCGGGTTTGGGTCCTAGTTTTTGGTGGGGTCTGACAGACATTAATGGAGGATGCACATAAGTCCAGGTTCTAGATTCTGATGGGTTTTGAGCAAAAGAACATCCTATGTGCACATGCAAAACCCTAAATCTTTGGATCTAGGTTTCTCTATTGTACATGCAAATTTATCCAAAGCTTATAAACCCTAATCTAGCATACAACAAAATTTTTTGAATACCAAATAAACTAGTTAGATGAATACCTTGATTGTTGATTGTAGATCTTGAAGCTTTGAGAACCTTAGCACCCCAAATGTTGTGACTCTAATGAATCATAAACACCAAAAGCAATTGGATGAAGCAAGAGAGAGAGGGAGAGGGAAAAATCGGCTCCAAGACTTCTAGGGTTCAAGTGTAGTCGAAATCCCTAGCCCTAGGGGTCTTTATATAGGTGTGGAAATTAGGGTTTTAGTGATTATCCTTATTTGGTTACTTAGCCACCAAGCAGCCCAAGGATAATTCTAGAAGTCCCCTTGGACGAATTCCTAAAGCCTTATCCTTAGAATTCGTCCACCCTATGATCTAGGGTTTCCTTACCCAACTTTGCAACTATCACATAATTACAAGTTCAGTCCATTTAACTCAATTAACCTCTTTTGACCACAAAATTAATTCTTAACTAATTCTTGACCAATGTTAATTAAATAAATATGATTTCTCTTTTAATATATTATTCTTATAATATATTAATAAACCATAATAACATCTTTCTCTATTATTCATCCACTCAAGTTGCTTTAGTGAAGGCAACCCAAAAGTACCATGTACAACCGGGTCAAGCACATACCAAATATAGTTATGGACTTAGACACTAATCCAATAGTCTCCCACTTGGATAAGTCTAATAACTATAGAAGCAAGTACGACTTCAGGACCCGATTAGCAATCACAGTTCTCATAACTCTTGATCTTATCAATAACCTATCCTTTAGATAAGGGATCGTATAGTCCTCCATTCTAGATATCGTGCAGATAATTACGTGGAACATAGTCATACTTACTATCCATCAGTTCGTTTCTTGATATCGGATTCGTCTGACATAGAAAAATTGAACTCATTAATTCAGTCCTGACCGGGCGCAACACATAAGTCAAAAAAAATCATCGAGGGGCCCAAATATCGCTTTTGCCCTCTTAGGATAAAAGGGACAGATAAACTTCGACTTATATGCATTTACCATTCACTCATCAAATCATGCACAACAATGCGTTTTATAACATCAAGTTACTGATGCATTTACACATTGTCAATGCACAACCAACTTTCAAACAATAAACTATATATCTATGTTTAAAGACTATATGATATTATTGTCTTGCGATCACTCGTGATAAATTCCATGAAGTGATACTAGCAAGTGTGGGTTTAATCCAATGCTCAAATCTTATTCATAAGCACTCATGAACGTTGTAGCAAACTTTTGCTATGTCTAATACACTTTAGACAATCTACAAACCAATTCATGAGAATCTTCTTTCATACCTACTACCAAAGTATGAGCGACTGTGGAACGTTCGAATAATCTTATTATTCAGGAAATCAAAACATGCAAAGTGAAACAATAGGTAAACAATTAACTTAAGACAGTAACATTACTTATAAATAATACTCCTTTATTTAATCATCAAATGTTAATTACAATTTATCTATTACACGTTTCTAAGCTATCTAATCCAAACAAATATCGTCCTTCAGCCCAATGATCCTAGCGTGCTGCAAGTGGTTAACCCTACTTAGTCCCTTAGTAAAGGGGTCTGCTGGGTTGTCCTCCGACGATACCCTATTCGCTACGAGGAGTCCCTCTTCCACCCAATGTCGAATAAAGTGATCTACCATGATCCCTCGGTTCTTTGGTCAAGGTAACTGCTCCTTCATTATCACATAAAATTTCCATAGGCTCCCTTATGGCTGGAAAAACTCCAAGATCTCCAATGAAGTTCTTCAACAAAATCGTCTCCGTTGACGCTTCGCTCACTGCTATGTACTCTGATTCGCACGTTGGATCAGCTATGGTCTCCTGCTTGGAACGTTTCCAATTCAGGGTAAAGACCCAACCCGAATGAGAATGGTAGTTGTCTCTATTGGTCTGAAAATTGGCGTTACTATACCCTTGCACCCTTAAGTCATCACTCCCACCGAGGACTAGAAACCATTCCTTGGTTCTCCGAAGGTAATTAAGAATATTCTTGACTGCGATCCAATGTGATCTGCCAAGGTTCCCTTGATATCTGTTGACCATGCTCAAAGCGAAGGCCACATCAGGGTGAGTACATGTCATATCATACATAATCGAGCCAACTGCGGAAGCGTTAGGTACTCGGCTCATCTCTGCTATCTCGACTTCGGTACTCGGACTTTGAGTCTTACTCAACTTGGCATTACTTTGGATCGGTAACTCCCCTTTCTTGGAATTCTCCATACTAAAACGCTTTAGTACCTTGTCAAAGTAATTATTCTGACTAAGTCCTATTAGTCTTTTACTCATGTTTCTCTCTATCCTTATTCCTAGAATATAGGCAGCCCCTCCGAGATCCTTCATAGTGAAACACTTCCCAAGCCAAAACTTGACTTCCTGCAGGGTCGAGATGTCATTTCCTATGAGTAGTATGTCATCGACATACAACACGAGGAAGCTAACTATACTTACACTGGCATTGACATATACACATGATTCATCCTTGCTTCGCAGGAAGCCAAACTCTTTGACTTTCTCGTCGGAACAAAGATTCCATCTGCGAGATGCTTGTTTCAATCCATAAATGGATTTCTCAACCTTACACACTCTATTAGGATGCTTCGCGTTGACAAAAACCTCTGGCTGACTCATGTAAACATTCTCAGCCAACTTCCCATTAAGGAAAGAGGTTTTGACATCCATCTGTCATATTTCATAGTCATGAAATGCAGCAATGGCTAGCATCCCCTAATAGACTTTATCTTCGCAACCGGGGAGAAAGTCTCATCATAGTCAACTCCGGCAGTTTGAGTAAAGCCCTTTGCAACCAATCGCGCCTTATAAGTGTGTTCCTTCCCATCTATATCGGTCTTCTTCTTGAAGATCCACTTGCACCTGACCATCTTACGACCTGGCACATTTTCAACCAAATTCCAAACTTGGTTGTCATACATGGACTAAATCTCGTTGTCCATAGCCTCTTTCCATTTTGCAGACTCAGCGCCTGCCATGGCTTCCTTGTAGCTATTAGGTTCATCCAAATTTATTAGTGTACTATCACTAATAAACGTATTACCCTCAATTGCTATATGAAAACCATACAACACAGGCAGAACACTAATGCTACTAGAACGTCTAAGAGGTAGGGACTCTTTAATTGGTTCAATAGGAGTTTCCTCCTCAGGTTGAGTGTGTAAGGTCCTAAAATGGATCTTACCAGTGATCAAGCAAACAAAACAATTGATTATAATGAGAATGAAGTAGAAACAGAATCAAGAACAAGCTTGCACACGCTTCTATTAACGAAAAACGTCTGGTACAACTTGTTTACAACAACCATGAACTCTATGGTATCAACAACCATTAAATGACCTACATAAACTCTATATATAGTGGACTTGGGACAACTCTGGGTTTATGGCCGTAAATAGGCTTACGGCCATAAACTCATAACAAGGCTGTAAACTACTAACCAATCTACCAAAACTGCATACAGACCCAAAAGAACCTATTACAACGAAAGCCTAGACCAAACCATTCATTAGACCCTTCAATCTCCCCCTTGGTTTGGTGCTAGCTTGGAGTTAATCTTTGTCGACCACCATCACATCTGCCTGCCCCATTGCCCCGTTCCACATACGTTTATTAATGATCTCGACAACCATGGACGTGTACTCCTTCGCTGCTTGCTCAAAAATCTGCTCGACAACTTTTATTTGATAAGTACTCAGATGATGAATATCCCACTTCCTGAATTGGAACAAATCCCTTCGATCATAAAGATAGATGCATCCATCTTTAAGCTTGATAACAGCAGACGCTGTAGTCTCGTCGAAAATCCAGTAAAGCATGGAGCTTAACTTTGAAGAACAGGGATTTGTTTAACCTGATTAGTTGCAGGCCACATCACCACCTGAAGTGGATGACCAGTCTTGGGATCTATGACGTCTGGATAATGCTTGATAACAGACTCACCAGTCTTTATCGAAGGAAAACCCCTTTTCACCTAGTCTTGTAGGAAGTGTTTGAATTGAGTTGCCTGTGGATTAACCGAGGGATTTGCAAAAGGAGATTGTGTTAACTCTGATAGATCCACCCTAGTCCATGAATTGAAATCATGACAGTCTTTGTATAGCTCAGTGTTGCCACTCTTTCTTCGTACTATCCACATGTTTAGAGTATCATGAATGCCCAAGAAATGATCCCAAACCTATCACCATACATATCTCTAAAGCGTACAACCACAATATCCATAACGGTGATTGTTGGTTGATCCCCAGGTGCATTCTTGTCAGAACTCCTCTTAAACAAGAGTTGTCCTTTTTCAGCAACTTGAGTTTGTCTATCACGTATAATTTCTGCAACATGGGGAGCATGAGCGGGCTCCTTATCAAAACGATTTATGACCCGTGAAGTCTGAACGGTTGGCATGGCAACATGATGAGCTTGAGTATGTAGATTGATCCTATACTCGTCTACGTATGTTTTGTATTTGTCACCAAGATCTCCTTCAAGCTTCTTCTTCAAATCAAAGTAACTGGATGTAAGGAGATTAAAATGGGCTTGAAGATCAGACATTTACTTTGTCTTTATCGCTCGATCATCCTGAAGATCAGAGACTTTAGATTTCATTTTGGCATCCTCATTCAATAAATCATTGACTTGAATATCAAGTTCAATGTTCCTCTGATACAGGACATTGATCTTCTTTTGAAGCTCATCAACTGATAGTTTATCTACTCCTTGGTGACCTTCTCTGAAAGAAATTCCTTTGCCGCGAGAAGAAGGATCTACACTTTCATTCTGAGCGAGATGCATAGCTAACCACACAGAGGCATCATCAAGATCTGCCCCAGGAGGAGAGAATCTTGGTGGAGCAGAGGAGCCACCAACCTCAAAAATGGTGCTAGGACCTCCACAAAATGGTTCTGTTGATACGATGGCAGGGGTAGTTGCTGGTGTAATCGTCATGTCATGAGACAAGTCAAAATCCAGAGGCCCAAACCTAGGATCATGTCTTCTTCTCTTAGATGGAGGCTGTAAGGTATGGTATGTGGTATCATCACCCTGAAGTGGTTCAATTGTAGGTGAGGCAACGTCAAGGGGAGGAATCCCTGACACTATCACCATTGGAGCTGTAGAATCAACCACTTGATCTGTAGTAATGAGTGAGCAACATCACTGATATTATCAAGCAATGTGTTGAGGTTGACATTTGACAAAAAGTCATCATTGCTTCCGAAGTTGGTTGGAATCTCATCTCTATCAAAACCTGTAAAGTCAAGGTCTTCATACTGATCAGTCTCATTTGCATTCTTGGAAGACCCTTCATTGTAGTCACTTTCGACTTGGACTGATCGCAGGTCATGCTTCTCAGCCACATACACATTAGGAGCAACTGTCTCTTCCCCTTCCTGATCTGATACAGTGATCACATCTCCTTCCGAGATCACCCTTTCTGATGAAGTAGGCTCCAAAGATATCTTATCAGAAGATCCGTGGTACTCGGACGCCTTATTTCGCTCAACAAATCGTCCGAATTTAACCAATGGATATAGTCCTTGAAAGATAACTTTTCCTTTGCGATTTTATTTAATGAGCCCAATAGTGTGAGGGCCCAAGGACTTCATATCAAGTGTTTCTCCCTCCTTTACCATGTCAGGAAAATGTTTGTTGATGAAGAGCTGAATGAATCTAGGATACATCAAGAAGGTATCCCGTGTGATGGCATTGATGTTGACCATAAACTCATCCAGGATAAACCTTGAAAAGTTGAAGCCAATCCCTGCAGCAAGAGAAACAATAGCTCCAGTGTTTCTCAGGAATATTTCATTCGCACTAGACCTCCTGCTGGAGATGCAGCTCACGAACACATGGGCTAGGAATCTCCAATATGGTGGCAGAAGCTTTTTCACTGTAAGAGGAGAATCGCCTTCATACCCCATCTTCTTCAAAATCTTCTGAGCATCTTCAATTCCAATTTCAGTGGGAAAACTCGGTAGGTCATTGATCAACAATGTCTCTCTAACGAACTGCTCATCAATCACAACTTTGCATCCTTTAACAATTGCATCTACAGTCACTGCTCCATCATCGTCTCTTCTCATTTTGGCAGTCTGCTAGAACTCTCTTATAATTTTCTGACAAACAACGATGTTCATGGTGATGGCTGAGGCCAAGCAGCATTCCTTCAGTCCATGAATCATTGACTTAAATTCTCCATGTGCCACCAGAGGATCTGCCATAACCATTGTCAGATTGTGTATGTCTGCGAACTTTAAGCCTGCCATTTGATCTGCACTAAAACATACTAAGTAAGAAAAGAAAGATATTTGAGCAATTAATGTTTTTAATTCTATTAAATCAATTTCAAATTTAGCCTAAAAAGAATAAATTATTTTGACCAAAGTCAAGTTTACGGTCAACACAGAGTTTACGGTCAAACCGGAGTTTGCGACCGTAAACCCATGGTCGTAAGCTAACGGTAGCAAACGGAGTTTACGGCCGTAAACTCCATGGCCATAATCTTGGGTCGTAAACTCCGACATATCTTTTTTCGTCGATTTTGGCCTGAAAATTCATCTATTTCATGAAGCAACTGCATATCCCTGGTTGGAATCTTCTTACCTATGAGATGAACAGATCAATTTCACCAAAATTGAAGAAAAAAATTTCAGGGATGAGAGAGAAACAAGGGAGTTCACGGCCAGAAATAGAGAAAATGAAAAGAAGTGGGTTTCCGATGGTAAACTTGTGTTTTTATACATCCACATTTTTACCTGTCTTCCACACAGTATAAGGTACAATCCAGCTCCCAAATAATTTTCACAAATAAAATTTTGAGGATTAAAATTAAAAATAAAATTAATTTCCAAAAATAAAATTAACAATTAAATTTTGATAATTAAAAATAAATAAATAAAAAATAAAAATAAAAATAAAAAGTAAAAATAAAATAAAAAATAAAATAAACAACCTAAATTTTTTAATTACTGAAAATAATTTTATGACACTGGGATCAAAGTTGTTGGACAACCCTAATCCACTTGTCAGTACTTTTATTTTCATGTCTTTGTCTGATCGATCGTCGGTATTGTGGTCCACTTAAACACGAAAATTTTGTGATAATTTTGGATAAACTAAGAATGACAAGACATTTTGATGATCCTATATTCTTAGATAGATTTCCTGGGGACCATTTAGCTGACGACGACCAGGGATATTGTTGTCCACCTAAATTGAGCAGCGAGATCTACAGACAATCTGTATGTGTTCAATTTTAATTATACTAGAACATGTTTCCCGCTTCCTGATATGCTCCAGCAATCAAGGACATCCAGAATGCTCCTTACACCGGGTGAGCAGACAATTATTAAGACAGAAGATAGATTTAGAATGCATATGCTATATACCCAGGTCGGATCACTTCCAATCACGCAGAGGATGAAACATATGACTAACTGAAGTTTTAGAGGGATTAAGAAAAAGAATAATGCATATACTGTGTACCAGGTCGGATTATCAGTCATGCAGAGGAGACAGTATATGGCTAACAAATAGAAAGAATTACATAGAAAGAAGATGCAAAGAGATAGAATTCCATATGTTATAGTCCAAGTCGGATCTCTCGATCACGCAGATGAGGAAACATATGGCTAACAGACAGAAAGAAAGAAAATAACCTTCTACAGACCTAATTTATCGGAATTCCCCAGTCACCTCATCAATACCGGAATTAATGACAGAATCCGCACATCGAGGAAAAGTTAATCCAAAGTTCTAGATACGGGTTCTTTTAATGTGACCAGTAGATTCTCATGTATATCTCCCTGCTCAAGCTATCCGAGTGTTGTATTGTTAGGCTAACCGAATCTAACTAGTTCAATATTTGTCAAGTCCTTGAATTCCTTATGCTCAAATCTTCCTAGTCAAGTCCATTTAAAATCTTTCGTGCCTACCAGCGCATCGAGCATATGAGCGTAGACAATTTAATTTTGGTACGTTACGCAGATTTAGATTGCCCGTTATCACTTGATAATATCACTTCCCAACACATCACCTACAAGCAAGAAAATCAGCAACATATTTTTGATTTTCTGATTTTTTATTGTTTTTGGATTTTTGAAATTTTTAATTTTTTGTTTGGTTTTTGTTTATTTCTCCCCCTAAATTTGTGCATGGGTGAGAATGAAATCACTAAAATGCGCAAATTTAAACTAATCTAACCAAAAATAAAATGAAATAGAAGATAAGAATTAAGAAAATAAAAATAAAAAACTTAAAATAACTAAAAAGGTAGAAAAAATAAAATTAATCCTCAAAACGAATCATTTTCAAAAATCTCACAAGCACATCGAATCGAGCTTTGTTAAAAGGCTTGGTGAACAGATCCGCCACATTATTAGTAGTGGGAACCTGTTCCAAACGGATGAGTGAACGTTCATAACAGTCTCTGATAAAATGAATTTTGATATCAATGTGCTTGGTTTTTGAGTGTTGGACAGGATTTTTAGCAATTTGAATCCCAGCCTCATTATCATAGTAGATAGGGGTTTCTAGATAATTCAAAACGTAATCCAACAGCTGATGTTGGATCCAGATGACTTGAGAGCAACAGGCAGATGCAGCAACGTATTCTGCTTCAGCTGTTGAAGTTGAGATAGTGTGTTGCTTCTTGCACTGCCATGATAACAACCGATCTCCAAGATATTGACACCCTCCTGAGGTAGATTTTCTGTCAAGCTCACAGCCCCCATAATTACTATTAGCAAAAGCATATAAATGAAATTTAGAATTTTTTGGATACAAAAGACCCAATTTTGGGTTGCCTTTAATATACCGAAAAATTCTTTTGACAACAATAAGATGTGAAAATTTAGGATTAGCCTGATAACGTGCGCATTGACAAACTGCAAACATGATGTCTGGTCGGCTTGCAGTAAGATACATCAACGATCCGATCATCTATCTGTAGTATGTCTGATCTATGGATTCGCCATCAGTATCTGGAGTCAGAAGAGGTCTTTCAGCCATCGGCGTCGATGCAGGTTTAGCTTCTTGAAACCCGAACTTCTCAAGAATATCTTCCACATACTTGGCTTGATGTAGCAGGATTCTGGTTGAATTTTGTTTGACCTGAAGCCCCAGAAACATGGTCATTTCTCCCAACAAACTCATCTCAAACCGCTTTTTCATAACGCCTTCAAACTCCTTACATAGTTGCGGACCAGTAGACCCGAAGATAATGTCATCAACGTAGATTTGAACCAAAATATGATCATTACCAACATGCTTGATAAACAAAGTTTAATCGATAGTGCCATGAGAATATCCATGCTCGAGCAAGTGCTTTGTAAGAGTCGCATACCACGCTCGAGGAGCTTGATGTAACCCATACAATGCCTTATCCAACTTGTATACATGATTAGGAAACTTCGAGTTAACAAACCCAGGGGGATGATAAACATAGATTTCTTCCTTCACCTTGCCATATAAGAAGGTTGTCTTGACGTCCATTTGACAAACCACTACTAGAAAAAAGGCCTCTAATGACGCGCAATTTATGACGTGCACGAATTTACGATACACAAACGTTTGTGATGTAAAAATAATGTCATCTCTCCAAAATTTTGAAGGATTTTGGACGCGCATTTTTGCGTGCCCAAAAATTTGTGTCAGAAAAAAATAAAAATAAAAACACGGAGGGTACCCATCATAAAGGGCGTGTCGTGTAAGTATGTCGCTTTATAATTCTTGAACGCGCCTCCAGACTATTTATTTTATCAAAAAATCGAAGGGATCATTCTAGGGTTCTTTTCAAGATGGGAGTGCTCTCTGTAACGTTCGCTGCCTTGGCTCGCCTCATCCACCAGCGATCTCGACTCATCTCTTTTAGCCGGCGAGCTTGGGCTAACCTTACCTCGACGGAGACCGCCACAGATGCTCAAGTTTACAAGCCCTAGGTCTGGTTTAACGACCATCAGATCTTCTTTGTGATCTGTCTCGCACTACAAGCCTCCCTCTCAATAACGTCATCTTCCTTGTGTTGAAGGTATGCTAATATCATCTAAAACTTAGTGGGCTCGATCGCACCCCCAAATATGTGATTCTAACTACAATAATCGAGACCACAGTCCAAAAAGAGTCGACATAGGGCTTTCAAACATGAGATTTTATGAAACTTCAAACCACGTCTCTCTCAAATCGGAATTATTCACTATATAAACATATATGGTGTTAAATTATCTTTTCTACTGTTCGAATTTTTTCTTGGTTATGTCGATTTTGCCCTTGATTTGGTGATTCTCCCCCTCATGTTGACTTTTATTCTCTGAATAGTACTTAATTTTGACAAATTGGTTCAAAACACAGACAAATTGGAAATTTAGGGTTACTTATGGCTTATCATAAAATTATCAAGACAAATTGACAAATTTGTAGTCCAAAAGATTCTTTTTCCTATAAAAAAAATTGTAATTCTGTTTGGAATGAGGGAGCAACATAATAGAAAACTAGTATGTGTGTGAATTCTAAAGGGCAAGAAACATTATCTACATGGCTTCTGAATTTCTATTTGTCTGATACATGCTAAAAACATTATCCATGTGGCTTCTAACTTTCTATTTGTTTCATGTATATGTATTTGCACAGGTAATATAAGATTGTTATAGACTTGTGTAAAGATGGAAAATTCATCCATACCTAGTATCCTAGAGAAGGTAAGAAGCTATGGAGTTCTATCCTTTATTTGTGGAGATTTTTCTTTGGGTTATATGTATACCGTATTTAGCATGTATCGAGGTGTTCATGGTTGAATTTTCAGATGACTGGGAAGGACAAAGACTGTAGATATATGGCAACTTCAGAACTATTAAATGAATTAAACAAAGAGGGGTTTAAACTTGACAATGACCTTGAGTTGAGATTGTCCAATACTGTTCTACAATATTGTTCTACAACAGCTTGATGGTGCAGCTCGTGACGTGTCTGGATTGGTTGTTAAATGTCTTGCTCCTCTGGTGAAGAAAATTGATGAGGCATATACATATATATATATATATATATATATATATATATATATATATACACACACACACACACACACACACACTATTATTCAACTTGGTCAATAGGTTGTTACGAAAGGTAGACACTAAATAATAAAAATAACATTAAGCCCCTTACAATCTAACACCCTTTGATTATTTTAAATAACAAACCTCTCCCATAATGCAAGTTGTATCATTACTTCCAATTTTTTCTTTTGTGAAGGATATTGCTATAAATATAATTGGGTAGAATAGATTTTTGAAAGTAGGATGCTATAAATTATAATAGAGTAATAGACAGACAAACGAATGAATGGAAGTTTGTTGAGTTTTGATATATTGTGCACTGCAGGTGCTTGATTTGGAGTATCTACACTCTCTGTGTGTGGTTTACCGTGATCTAAAACTGGATAATTTATTGATTGCACATGATGGTCATATTAAGGTAGTTTATCTATATATCGATTATAAGTTGCTTCTGGGTTTTGGTTTTGGTTATAAACATACAAATAACTATTCGGTAATAATTGTTTTGTGTTTTGTAAGCAGTTAACAGATTTTGGGCTGTCAAAGGTTGGTCTAATTAACAGTACAGACGATTTATTTGGTCCAACAGTGAGTGTCACATCACTATTGGGTGATAATGAGACTTCGTTATCTCTCTCATCTCCATCTCCATCTCCATCTCTGTCTGCCACTGAGACTCAACAAAAAAGACGCAAAAACTGCTTTGCTATTGGAACTCTAGACTATTTTACACCCGAGATTCTTCTGGGAACTGGACATGGTTTGTTCACAACTAACTTGATATAATAATGACATGAATTGCTTATAAAATCTCATGCATTAAAACTTTTTATTCAAATATCTTTCAGGTACATCAGCGGATTGGTGGTCTGTTGGTGTAATACTATTTGATCTGATTGTTGGCATTCCTCCTTTCATTACAGAGCACCCTCAGGTGGGGTTGGGGTCCTACTTTCACTTCTTTGTTAGTTGTTGTAATCTTACCTTTTCTTCACTGTTTTTTACATGATATTTTACTGACAGAAGATCCTAACCAGAGACTTGGAGCTAGGGGAGCAACCGAGGTTTGCTTTCTTCTTTTTCTTGATCAACATTAATCATTGTGAACAGGAAGCTGAATAATTTGATAAATGCAGGTGAAACAACATCCGTATTTTAGGGATATTAAGTGGGATACCCTTGCCAGGCAAAAGGTGCATGAAATACATTAATTATTAAACTTTGTTTGATCTAATCATTTAAAAGAAAGTAGAAAATAGAAATAGTTATGTTTTGTGTTAGGTTGCATTTGTGCCTTCGTTAGAGAGTGCACTGGACACAAGTTATTTCACAAGTAGGTACATATGGAATACCTCAGAGCATGTATATGCAACAAGTGAAACAGAGGTCTCTAAGACTGATGATTGATAGCTTTATTTCAGTTTGTATGGCCACAAGTGGTACCTATATTAAGCTCTTCCTCCTACCATGTTCTGCCACGACCCTACTATACCTGCACCTCTTTCCTTCTTCTATGTTTTATTAATCTTTCAGAGACACGACTTTTAAACTAGACACCGAAGATGAGAACTCGGTCAAAGCAGGAAACTGATTTTTGGTTGGGATTTAAAGGCATGCCACCACCTCCTCCACCTGAATAGATAATCATAAATTAATAGAGATTCATGTTGTTTTTTACTTCAACACGTCTATTTTTACAGTTTACGAATTTCCTTGTTGAATTTCTAATTTTAATTATGAATTTTCAACATATATTTTTTTTTATTTTGTTCTGGAAATCAAGCAGGAGGTTTTTGGTGGTTGAGTACTTTCAAAAATAGCTAAACAAAGGGACCAAAAATTAAGAGGAGGATTTGAAGACCCATAATGACTCAAATGCCCTTGCTAACTTACATGGATATTGATCCCTTGGCTCTCTTAGAGGTGGTTGCTTTTGGAGTTGAGCCTTATGAGCATTTGGAACGCATGGAGAATGAGTATGAAGCTTGGCTACTATAAAGTGTAAGGCATCTTATTGCTTTCCAATAGTGTACCCACCTGCAGTTGATTGGTGACCGATTCGATTTTTGATTTTTCAGTTTTTCATAATTGTGTTCTTATTGATGTGTTCAGGTTAGGGCTTCCAGTTCAGTTTTGGGCTTTATCTCTACATTTCTATTTAACATTTTCAAGCAAAAGCACAAGAAACATAGCATCTTTCCTATCACTTTTAAGGTATCTTAAAACTCCTAATTTTCAAGATTTGTTCTTATTCATTCAGGATTTATGAAATTAGATAATATGTTGTGTCAAATAATTGAAAATTTTACAGGTGTACAATGTTGGAAAGGAGGCAACAGTTGTATTGCATCTTAAAGGTGAATGTTCTTTTGGTTACCTCCATATCGTGTAAGCCTTTAACCGTCTTCTACTATTAATCTATTACCCATCTCCCTTTTCTCTGTATCCTTTTATCATTCTTGAGAAATTGACACCTTGTCTGGCTTTAGACCTGGAGCTTAAACAATTATTTCGTCAAACTACTTACCCTCAATCTGTGTTTGACAAGATTACCAAACTAAAGGAAATAGACATCAGATATTAGGTATTCGATTTTGCTTCTGTTTTGCATTTTTTTTTGTGAATTTCGCTTCAGGCCTGGATTCCATAAACCCGCCGTCACCAGCATGACGTCTAATTGATCAAAAACCCTGTTTGATATGGGTTCCAACAAATTGATTTTTGTATTTTACTCTACAGATGCTTACCAAAGAAGAAGGTTTAGAAGTATACGAGGACATGATATTGGGGAGAGCTTTCGAGGACATGTGTGCTCAGATGTATTACAGGGGGAAATGTTTGGTTTTGTCCATTTATACAATGGGCAAGAAGCTGTTTCTCAAGGTTCATCAAGTTGTTGAAGAAAGAGGATAGTGTTGTAAGCACCTACCGTGATCATGTTCATGCTCTAAGCAAGGGGTGCCTGCTCGTGCTGTGATGAGCGAGTTGTTTGGGAAGAAAACAGGGTGTTTCCGTGGTCAGGGTGGATCCATGCACATGTTCTCTGCTGAACACAATGTTCTTGTAGGGTTTGCCTTTATAGGAGAAGGCATCCCTGTTGCCACAGGTGCAGCATTCAGTAGCAAGTACAGGAGAGAAGTGTTGAAAGAAGCAGATTGTGATCATGTGACATTGGCATTCTTTGGAGATGGGACCTACAATGATGGGCAGTTCTTTGAGTGTTTGAACATGGCAGCTCTATGGAAATTGCCTATCATATTTGTGGTGGAGAACAATCTGTGGGCAATTGGAATGTCCCATCTGCGTTCAACTTCAGATCCAGAAATCTGGAAGAAGGTTCCAGCTTTTGGGATGCTAGGTGTCCATGTTGATGGCATGGATGTGTTGAAGGTGAAGGAGGTAGCAAAGGAGGCTATTGGGAGATCTAAGAGAGGAGAAGGCCCAACTTTGGTTGAATGTGAGACTTACAGATTTAGAGGACACTCTTTGGTTGATCCTGATGAGCTTCGTGACCCAGGTGAGTTTCTTTTAGTCTTTTACTCTTGTATATACGTAACATTGAAATTTGTTGTGATTGTATATTTGTATTGTGAATTGCAGCTGAGAAGCTCATTATGCAACAAGGGATCCAATAACAGGATTGAAGAAATACCTGACTGAAAACAAATTGGCAAGTGAAGCAGATTTAAAGGCGATAGAGAAGAAGATAGATGAGGTGGTTGAGAAAGCTATGGAGTTTGTAGATGAAAGCCCTGCTCCTTCAAGAAGCCAACTGCTGGAAAATGTGTTTGCAGATCCAAGAGGGTTTGGAATTGGACCTGATGGAAGTTACAGGTGTGAGGATCCTAAGTTTACTGAAGGCACTGCTCAGGTCTAGTCTATTGCTAAGCTTTTGTTTCTTTTCTTCTCATGTTGTTTATCTTATTATTATTATTATTATGAATTGTTAATCATATCGGTTGCATAGAGTTATATATGATTCTGTTTTTGTTGTTTTAATGGATTCCTTTTGATTATCTCTCTTTTATTGTCAGTGTCTTGTTTATCTAAAATTAATCAATTAAAAAGAAATCGATGTGTGAGCTGCTTTTTCTTGTTCCAGAATAGATTTGTTAAGTTCCATTTAGATGTTTTTTATTAGATACACAAAAAAAATAATAAATAAAAACTCACATTTTGGAAAAGAGTGATGGAAAAGCTTGATGGGTATTTGTTGCGAGAAAGGGTAAAATGGTCATTTGCTTTCATACTGTCTGGAACAGTAGTTGGTTTATAATTTTCAAAGTATAATGTCTTGATATGAAACAAAAGAAAGTACAATGTTGTAATTGGATGGACATAAAGTACATCTCCTGCAATTTGTCCATTTATTTAGGTAGTTCTGTTGTTTCAGAAAATTGAAGGTGTAAAAGTGTGTCTATTTGGTATGTATGTTCAAGAATTTGGAGCAGAGTGTCCGCAGCCAAATCATCGGCATGTTTATCTTTCTTATCTGGATTCAGTCAAGTACTTCAGGCCTGATATTAAGGTTGTGACAGGGGAGGCTCTTCCTACATTTGTATATCATGAAATTAAGACTGTGACAGGGGAGGCTCTTCGTACATCACTTGTTGAGGTAATCTTTATTTGGATTCTGGTAAAATTAAGTCAAACCTAATTTAACTTTTGATTCTAAAGACTAAAACAAGTTTAAATTTTGATGTGAATATGTTAGGATGCATTGAATCAAACTTTGATAATTATAGCTCAAAAGCTCGTGATTCTCTAATTAAGTTACCTTTCTACCCTTTGATGCCTTGAAAAACACTCCTTTTTTGTTGCCTTCATGCATATCACAAGCATCTGCTCGCCAAGTAAGTTACCTTTTTACCCTTTGACTTTGTTGGTCAAGGTAGTTGACTAATTTCTATGTTGCTTTTTTTGTTGGTTTAGAGAAGGGGTAGGGCAGGGCATGTGCAACCAGGGGAATGTTTCCAGAGCCATTAGCTGTAATTTGACTAATTTCTATGTTGCTTTACCCTCAATGTGTTTGCAAATAATAAGTTGGGAAGTTGGATGTATTGGAGAGTTTTTATCAGCTGCTTTGCAGCCTCCAGAGCCATAAGCTGTAAGTGTTAACTATTCTTGATGACTTGAATCTTAATGAATGATTAAAATTGCTAAATGATAGAACTTTAATTTGTTCTAGGTCCAAAATACTTCCATTAGATCCGAAATAAGGGAAAATGCTGATAATGGGTGCTTTTTTCGTTGCTTTGATCCTATTCTTACAATTGTTGTTGGACTTAGTGTCAGGGATCCTTTTCTTTTGCCTCAAGAGAAGAAAGACATGAGTAATCCAGCTACTTTCACACAAGGGCATTTTGGTCTTTTCCTGATATCTTTTGCATGTCTTACTCTATGCAGTAAGTATTAAAGAAATAGCAATGCAATTTCATTCATTTGTTTCATATTTTTTTTTATAGTTCTCTAGGGCTATTTTTCTTTGTGTCATAGAATGATTGGCTCCTATCTTGTTTTTTGATACATACTATGTGTTGTTGTTTGTGTTTCTTCCCAACCTGAAACTTGGAAAACCTATGAATGAAACTTGGAAAACCTGAAACTTGGACAACCAGCCAAGATATTATATATGAAATCAGTCTTTTAAATCATTATCTGCTTATTTTGGGCAGGATAGCTATATGTTGGAATTAGTAGAAACAAACACGGGGAAAGGTAGATATTTAACCACAGCCTCAATAATATTCATATATGACGGTTTTATCATAGATATTGCTGTTACATCTGTTTCCAACTATTTTGAGCTTTTCAAAGTTGAATGTTGTAGTTTTGGTGAAGCTGAATACTTGCTTTATTGATCTGAACAAAGGGTTTAAACAGAGTATATAGGCTAGAAACCTGATGTGATAAAGAACTAGAAACGAACTTGCATGTGTTTCTATTATTAATAATCTGATTTTTCATCTTAACAGTCTATTGGTGCAGATAAATTGGGTGAGATTACGACTGTAAGTCTTCAGGACGTAATAGGAATGATATGTAATGCAGATAAAAGTACAACCTTCTTCATCTCTGGGTATAAATTCTACTTAGTATTAAAAAATAAATGGTATTTTCCTATAATTCTTTTTTTTTCGTCTAATTGTTTTCTAGATATTCATATCCTAAACCAAGCTTGTATCAATGCAATTGAACATTTGGGCCAATGTACAGCTGCTTATCCATATAATCAACTGCTTGGAGCATTAGTCTTAAAGAATTATGAAAGGCAAGATGCAACTTTACTTAGTTGGAATTTGATGTACAGAGTAGATTAGATGCAAATTTAGATATTGTAAGAAATAGAATTGTATGACATTAAATTTTATGCAATGGATTGTATTTTTTGTATATGATATTTTATTTCTATTATGAGACATTAAATGCAAATTTAATTTAAAAATTAATAAATATATAAATATATTTTTTAGAACATTTAAAATTATGATACGCAAAAATGTGTGTCATCTTCATTTATGACATGGCCTTTCTTGACACGGGCTTCCTTGATACGCATTGTGTGTCATAAACACGCGCGTCGTAAGGTTACGACACGCAAATGTGTGTCGTCTTCCTTTATGACAGGGCCTTCCTTGATACGAATTGCGTGTCATAACCGCGCGTCGTAAATTCGCGTCATAAATGCGCGTCGTAAATGCGCGTCGTCTCTCTTTATGACAGGGCCTTTCTTGACGTGCATTTGCGTGTCGTCTCAGTGTTTTACGACGCGCAATGAGCGTCGTAAAAGGCTGTTTTTCTAGTAGTGAACCGTGAAGTTAATGTAAGAGGAATATGCAAGGAAGATACGAATAGCCTCCAAGCGAGCTACTGGAGCATAAACCTCAGTATAATCAAGACCCTCGACTTATCGAAACCCGCGAACCACCAATCTAGCTTTATTTTGCACTATAACCCCTGAATCATCCTGCTTGTTTCGATAGACCCAATGTGTGTCAAGAGACTTTTTCCCTTTGGTAACTCAACCAATTTCCAAACCCCGAGTTTTTCAAACTGATTCAACTCTTCATGCATAGCATCTACCCATCTGGGCTCATTTAGAGCCATTTCAACATTCTTGGGCTCTATTTGAGAGATAAAGCAAGAGTAGAGACATGTATTGACATCTCCACTATGACTTCTGGTTGTAACTCCATCGCCCAACTGACCAATGATGTTCTCGATCGGATAATCGCGTTGAATTCTTTAGGGTATCTCCTAGTTGATGTCATTAAGCGAGACGGGAAGATTGTGAATATTGACACCTCCTTCATTTGTTGATTGTTCCATACTGGATGACTTTGCTACAAACTCATTAGAAATGTCTTCAGGAAAGAGTAGTTCCATAAAAGTTAAAGTGACAACGGAAGCATCTCTAGACATGAACTTTCTTTCAACATGAGTGAGTGGTGTAGCCTCAGCATCAGGAGTATCATTCTGAACAGGAGATTTTGGACTATCAGGTGGTACAGATGGCTCCCCCTCAGGCGAAGCAGAGGACTCCCCCTCAGATGGTGAAGAGAATACCGTTGGGGGTCTGTAGACAACTTATTCGTCTTTGTCTTCAGAAACATTCTTCGAACCAGAGAAAGACCCAAATGAGCTATCCGAAGACACATTTATGGACTTGAAAAGCGATGTGTAATAAAATAACCAATCTAGACCTACTCGAGCATCCGTTTCGTTCTCCTCCAACTAGCGCACATCATATGATTCCACAATCTGCTTCGTCTTCTTATTGTAGACCCTATATGCGGTGCGTGATGCATACCCTACGAAGTAACAATCATCGGCTTTGACATTAAACTTTGGGTTGGAATCTAGGTGAAGAAGGGTGCAAGGGCAGCCAAATACACGAAAGTAACTGACTGATGGCTTGTGACCATATAGAATCTCATACGGAGTCTTCATCTGAGCTTTGTTGATCAACACATGATTATGAACATAGCAAGCAGTGTTAATCGCCTCGGCCCAAAAGAAAACTGGTAACTTGGAGTCACACAGCATCGTCCTTGCAGCGTCTTTTAAAGTTCTATTTCTCCTTTCAGCAACACCATTTTGTTGAGGTGTGTGAGCGGAGCTGTATTGACGCATAATCCCCTTTTCTGCGCAAAAATGATCTAGAATGGAGTTCTTGAACTTTGTTCCGTTATCGGTACGAAGCGCCTTCACCCGATTGTTGGTTTGGTTCTCAATTAGCACTATGAACTTCTTTATTAGTTCAGCAACCCCAACTTTGTTATACAAAAAGAAGACCCACGTAAAATGAGAGAAATCATCAATCACAACCAGACAGTATGAACTTCTGTTGATGCTAAGGACGTTGACTGGACCAAACAAGTCCATATGTAATAATTGGAGCAGTTGACTGATTGAGTTAACCTGTTTTGGAAGGTGTGGTTTTCTATGATGTTTACCCTGGGCACATGACACACACTTTTCAAATGTTATAAAATCTCTGACAGGTAAACCATGAACCATCTCATTCTTTGCAAGACGATTTAGGTTTTGGCGTTAGCATGACCGAGTCTTCGGTGCCACATCATTGCATGTTGTTCTGAGATCTTTGAAAGAGGCACGCAACTTGTTCTGAAAGGTTGCTATTCATATCAATAATGTAAGCATTTCCATCCCTCTTAGATTTGACAAGAATCCATTCTTCTAGGATGACAATGCCTGGCTTGATAATCATACATTCCTTGTTAGTGAAATGTGTAGAATAGCCTTTGTCGCATATCTGAGACACACTCAACAAACTATGATTTAACTCGGGAGCAAAGTTGACATTCGTGAAACTTAACACTTCATTTGTAATGGTTCCTCTCTGAGTGATCTTGCCACCTTCTCCACCCGCAAAGGAAACATATGTCCCATTAAAAGATTGAATGTTGTTCAGTTGGGAGATATCTTCTGTCATATGCCGGGAGCAGCCGTTGTCGACGAACCAAGGTCTGACGACATTCCCCCGCAACTGTCCCTGCAAAATGTGCGAGATCTTTCATATTTGGGAACCCTAGTCATCACTTTCCTGGGTTGACCCGTTTCCTTTTCAGATTTATCATTATTTATTAATTTTCCAGAGGATACTGATGATGGATTGGAACTTATTTTGGGCAACCATTGATAATTAGGTTTTCTAACAGTCACCGTTGGTTTTGAAATAGGATTTTTATCAGTTTGCCTTGAGCACTTGGGTTTTCTACCTGAATTGGTTGAAGACCCATAGCTACTCCTTGACGAAACCAATCTTGGCTGAGCCATGTTCGGTTTTGGCAAACTGTTCGGGACTTTGTTATGAAAGACCTTTTTATTATTTTGAAAAACTGCCCATTTTCTACTACGATCATCCTTCCAATCATCATTCCGAGAATGAGTTTTAGAGGACTTTCTAGTTAAAGACCTTCCTCTAAATTCGTTCTCTCCTCTTTTTGACATATAATGTACAAACATTCTATTAGGACAATTCCTAGCTATATGACCACCAATACCACAATTGAAACAAATATGTTTGTTATTGTTAAAACCTGTACTGCTCTTTTCAGATTTGTTTTCCATACCAACACCCTTGATTTTCTCACATGAACATGAACAAGAAGTAGGTTGTGAGATAAGTGAGGGTGTATCAGATGGAGAAACTTGTGAAAATGGTGGAGTTTTATTAGTATCATTACAAACATCAAAATTGTCAACCATCTCATCAAACACTTTAAAAACATTCAAACCAGTATCAGAAGGTGCAGAAAAATCATAAAAAAACGTTGTCACTTTCAACATCAGAAAAAATAAAGTCTTTATTTAAAACTAAAACTTCAGGTTCAGACTCTGTTTTATTTTTAGAAATAGGTCATTCAACTTCGTGCTTTGAATGATTTAAGGATTTATCTGCAAGAGAAGTAGAAATGTTAGTACTTCGTGCTTTGAATGATTTAAGGATTTCACTGGCAATCTCCTCCTTGGACAAAGGTTGAAACTGATATGAATGGTTGAAAGGAGGAGGAACTTTATCATACCCTAGACCCTTTGATTGATTATGTTTAAATTGCATGCAGTGGTCTATCATGTTGGCAACTACTTCAATTGATACATCAAATTTTCTAAAATCGAAATCAGTAGTTTCAAATTTGCCCTTTAATGTGTCAAGTTCAGTAATTAACTCAACATTTTGTCTCTCTATGTAGTCATAATTTTCACATTTATTATTGTAGTCTTCCTGAAGTCTTCTAAAGTCCTTTATTTTAGTTTCTAACTGGGCCTTAAGGGGTTTTTGTCCTTTTCTAAGTTGATACCCCTCATATCTAAGGTCCTCTACTTCTCTACGTAATGTTTCTATTTCTTCATGAAGAATTTTAACATAATCAACACAAGCTTGAGAGCAGGAAGGTAAACTTACCTCATTTTTCTTCGGTTCAGAAGTAGAAGATACCATCAACGCAAACTGAAGCTCCATCATCTTTTCTTTAGCTCCAACACTCTCCACGGAAGCTTCATCTTTAACTTGGTCCAGGTGAGAATTTTCAGGTTTTGAAATATTCAAGGCCTGCATCTGGTCCTCCCAGTCAAATGACTGAGCAACCATAGCCATCTCACTGTTGACCTGAGCACCTCCCCAATTGTTTCCCATCGCAACCATTTTCCTGTTGTTGTTTAATCTTCGATCCCGTATCGGGCACTCACGAGCAAAATAAACTGGCTCGTGACAATTGAAACAATGTAGCTTTTCTTTGTTGAACCCTACCTTCTTATCGACACTCATACCCCAGTTGTTCTTCCCGGTCTTCTTAGCAAACTGCTTCACCCTGAACACTGCCATGGCAATTTTCCATGTAATTGTTGGATTAATGTCTAAGTCCATAACTATATTTGGTATGTACTTGACCCGACCAGACATGGTCCATTTGGGTTGCATGGCATCATGCACTTGGATAGACTAAATGAGAGAAATAAGAAACTTATGGTTATTAATATATTATATGTTCTAATATATTAATAATAAGTATAATAATATTTAATTAGTATTGATCAAGAATTAATTTAGAATTAAATATGTGATCAAAAGAAGACTAATTAAATATATGGGTTGATTGTGTAAATCATCCATAACTTATATAGTCGGCCAAAGCTCTATGGATAATCAAGTTGGGTTAAACCCATAGGATGCTCCATGGAGGTTACATAACCCATGGGTCATGGAAATGAAAGGTCATGACAATTAGGGTTTACATGGTCTAACCCTAATTGTAACATACTATATAAGCATCACATTATTCACCAAAATCGGCCACTAGTGTGTGAAAAAGAAGGGCTAGCCGATTTCTTGATGTGTGGATTTCTCTCTAAGTTATTCCAAGAGCATTTGATGTTGTGTGAGCCATTTGAGGTGTCACATTTGAGGCACTAGGCACCCAAGCCCCATGGAGTCAAGCTACACTACAAAAGTTATGTATTCTATCTATATTATTACCCAAGTATCTATGATTGTATGCTAGATAGGGTAATACCTTGGAATATTAGCATTTCATGTATATTAGAGAAAACATAGATCCAAGGTATTTAGGGTTGCATGTACACCATAGGAGTGTTAGAATGCTCAAAACCCAACAGTGGTATCAGAAACAAGGCTTGTTTTCTTGTCATACTTGCAAAATTAGCTGAAAAGTCGAATTTTGGTGCTGTCTGCACAGCAAACTCGCTGATTCCACTGATGGATTCGCCGATTCCAAGGCAAAAAGCATCCAACTCGCCGAGTTGGTTCGTGCACTCGACGAGTTGGACTCCCAGACAGCATATATTCTACTGTTTTGGCTAGAAATGGACTAGGAATATTACCCTTAGATGTTTTGGACTTATAAACTTGTTTTTGATGTGGTAATGTTCATGTTAATCCAATTTCAAAGGTAATTGTCAATAGATTCATGTTTTGTATTAGTTTGAAAGTTATGCTAATTACTTGAAAAAGTTTGATGTGAATTATCTTTATTCATATGAGTTGCTTAGATTAATAGAAAAGTTAATTGATTATGTGTTTTCAATACATTTTAATCTAAGAACTGATTCTAAAATGTGTTTTTGTAACTTGTCCTCAAGTTATATGAAAAGTCACATTTAAGTTTCACAAAACTCATAAAAGTTGGCAATGGTTACAAAAATGAAGAGTCTTGTCCTCAAGTTATGGAGGTTCGAGAGTCACTTCATTAAGTAATAAAATATGTAACCTTAATTAATTCCATAAGTTACAAAATAAAGAAAAGTTACATTCTTTTATTAGTTTAAAGTCTTCCGTAACTTGTCCTCAAGTTATGGAACTTGAAGAGTCTTTTAATTAAAACTACTTTAAACACATAAGTTATGGAGTTAATTAGTTTTGAATAGTTTCAAAACTTGCCCTCAAGTTTTGGAATTTGAAAAGTTTTCACTTATGAATACTTTAATTCCAAGTTAGCCCTTAGAATTTTAAAAGTTAAAATTCAACCCTTATATTTTATAATATTATAATTTAATAATATATATATATATATATATATATATATATATATATATATGTATAAGAGTAAAGTCAGTCTTACCGTTAGTAGGCCTCATTCACGAAGCCGGTCTATAAGGGGGGTATAAGGTTACTGCCTATAAAATGGCAGTTTAATGGGTGTCCACTCTCACCCACCACTTCCTTGACTGGTGGAGGGTCGTTAGCCGAATGGGTAGGACAATGACTATAATTCTCCCTTTATTAAAAAGTATTAATGATAAATACTAAGTAACTAAACAATTATAAATTCCCAATCTTAGTTACTTAGGAAAACGTGAATAAGGTGCTAATCCATGAAATTACACTTTGCACTTTGTTTAAGCTGTTAGTGGAGTGTGTGTGGTTAACCGGCACACTAACTTGGACTTAACAAGGTAGGAAAAGGGTAACTTAATGTTTATCATAGTATTGATGGAGCGTGTGTGGTTAACCGACACATCGATTGAGGGGTAAACACTTAAGGGTACCAAGTAATTTGCATGGTTACTTCACACCTTGTTTTGTGATCCTCGGCATCCCATTCACGAAACCTGAAGGGCACACTCGAGATTGAAACATGCCATTGAAAATTTTAATGAATCCAAAAAGATCTAGGAGTTTCAAATCCAATTAAAACCAAATAATACATTTCATTTATCTTGGTGGAAATTGGTGAATCGTCATTCACCTACCTTCAAATATTGTATAGCTTGGATTACGACATCCCTCTTCTAAGTTATAAAATAGTTTGTTGGGTCCTAGCATTATTATCTCATATTGGGTGTCATATTAAGGGATTTAGATCAACTATCTTGAATATCTCCCAAAAGATGTCTAAGTTCAGACATCTATGATCTTCCCAAATCTCTTGGAACTTTACTTCTTTCACCTCCTCCAGTTATTCTCCCTAACCCACAAGTTCTTGAAAAGTTTAAGGTCACTCAATCCCTATTGGCAAGCAAGGTCTATGTGTGATCACATCTTGGAGATGAAGTTAAGTATTCACAAGCCGGGAGAGTTGGGTGTCAAAGTCTAGAGGAAGTGGATGTTCAATCACTTTCTAAGTCACATAGTGAATTCCTTCGGGACTCCTATGAAATAGACTATGACAAGACCCTTAATGATCTTTACTATTTGCTTGGTGCTGCTAAATCAGAAATGATTTGGTGTACTAGTAATGCAAATTTGATTAGGAGATCAACTTCCCAAAACTTTATGGACACGGACAATAGTGACACAGGAAATCCAGAAAAGCATTCTCTTCCCACTGGAAAGAGATTGGCCATAGTCAATTTGGTTGACCAACTGGTAAAGAGAAAGGCTAAGTTTGACATAGTCCCATGTACTATTACCTAAGGGTCCATATGTTTCTATTTCCAAAGGAAGGGGCTTTGGTTACGAAGCTGCCAAACTTCCCTAAGGATGGTAAAGTCAATAAGTTTGACTTTATTTCAGGTAAAGTCCATTGTCTAACTCTATTAAGTTCCTACTTGGAGATTCTTATTACATGATGTGACTGGGTCACATGTTGATGTTTTAAGAATCAAAGAAAAGTAAAGAAACTTAAAGGAAGTATATGTTGATTCTGATTGCGAAAATGGATTTCGATCGCATGGTTCTATGATCAGAATTTTTGAGTTGTTGCTTAAGAGTTATGATATATTGCTTAGGTATAGATAACAACAAAGTATTGATATGGATTGTAAGGATAAGGTTTTCTGCAAAGTTTTAAAATAAAAGGAAATTTTCATTTATTTTAAGTATCCTTACAATGGCATTTGTGGAAAAATTGTTGCTTATAAGATTTCATTGATAGCAATATTGAATATGGATTTGATTCTTTCATCTGTGGTAGTGTCTAATTTTACCAAATAAGGAAAGATTCTCATCACCCAAGTTTAAATTGGACTGAAACTTGGAATCATGCAAGTTGTATAGTATGATGAATGAGAATTTTCATCTTTGGAAAATTAAGACTAATTCCTTGTTCACATGTATATATTACTCAAGGGAAGGACAAAGGGATCGGGTACCCTTGGGAGTGTGCTGGTCAGGTCCACCACAACGAATATTCGTCATTATTTACTAAAGCTTAGTAAATATGGTTAAACTTACAAGTTTAAGTATAATTCTGAAAACATTGAAAATACTTCAATGTATGGCAAAGCGAATGAGAAGAATCAAATTTGGCAGAAAGATAAAAGTTTCTCAAGTCTGAAAAGATGGGAGAGTACTTTAGTATCATGTTTATGATCATCTTAATGATTAAGATACCATATCACAGTTGATCCTCTAAGGTCATCTTAGTGCATTTTTATGAATAAGAAGAGGAGCCATGAATTGTTGAAATGGTTAAATCAAAAAGATGAGTCATACTTCGTTCCAAAACAATTCTTAGAGTCGTACTCCAAGATTGTAACTTGAGTGACATATCTTAAAGAAGGTTTATTAACACTTGTCAAATGTAAGAGTAAAAGGTTATCTACTCTTGTACATTTGAAATTGGTAAGTTGTGATATTTTGGATAAAACAGAGACCAACTTAGACAAGTTGTGTGAAGTGTTTGTCTTGATAAAGAATCCGCACTATCTCTTGTATATTTGGCAAGTAAGTTTTATATGTCAAGAGGATAGTGGGAGTCCTAAAGCTCTTGAAAGTTTCAAGACCTAATCAAGAATAAAACCTAGAATTCTTCACTAGCACACAACTTGAGGTGTATAACCTATCGTGTTGACATTTCTGTGCCTATTCAAGTTGACTTTGCATAGTAGTTCTGAGAGTTCTCAATTGGTTGCACAACTACTTGGAAGCTATGGCAGGCCCTTGTGCTGCCAGGTGGCAAGAACTTAAGATTGCACAAGTTCAATCCACATGAGTTTGGATTTGTCACTAACCTTGTCTTGTGATTATGGTTTTGACAAATTCATATGGGTAGGAACTCATACACCATAAAAATCTAAGTGTCATAAGGTTTCTCTCCGATTCATGAAAATGATGGTGAGGAAACACTTTCACTAAGTAGATTTTTAAGTAGATAGTAATCTTTTCATTCTCAAAGTCGTTAGTAGAGCACACTAACATGGACTTATGAGAAATAGCAAAGGTCTAACCAATTGAGACTATGATTACGACATCCCTTTACATAGTTCTTAAATTGTTTAGCACACTAGTGAGCTATTTACAATAAGGTGTATGATTTTGATAAAGTCTTATCAAAGCAATCTAGTATCAGAAATTTGAACTTTGGTAAGAAAGTCAATAACGTATTGATTTCTAGAAGTCCACTAATTTTTGAATATATGTCAAAGCTAGTGAGAGCATGAGTATTATGCTAATAATCATCATGTTAGTAGGAGCATGATAATTATGATAAGTATTGCAAGTTAGCAATGTTAATTATAGAAAACAAAAGTTCAACTCGTGGGGTTGCAAGGGTTGAAAAAGTTGTTTTGGTATAATGAAGGGAGAGGAAATTATACTTCATTTCAATTCTAAAAGGCTTAGATTGATATTTTAATCGTTTTAGTCAAGAATATATATATATATATATATATATATATATGAATTTCATGTTGGATTGGTTCAACTTAAGGAAATTCTATATATTGCGTTCTCAAAATTCGGTTATGATTACGACATCCCTCTTCATAGTCAAATTTTGAAAACATGGCAAACAAAAATTATTGTAGCAAAAGACTAGTCTAGAATCATGTGTTTATGTGAGACATCATGAATTGTGTCCCGTTTGCTTTGGGTACAAGATCGATTGCATGTGCTATAATATTTATCCTTTCTAAATTTTCCAAATGCCTTGGGGCATTATGGGGAAAAAAGGTCTAGAATTGGATATGACTAAAGTGATTAAGCAATTGTCGAGGACAATGTAAGGTTTTACCAAAGATTGGTTGCTCAAAGACAGTTGGAAGTATACTGTTAATATTGGAAGGACCATATTGACATATTCTGGAAAAGAAACAACTCTTGTTCAGAAGTAGGAGTCAAAATAGGAATATGGAGTTGTCTCCATAGGTGGAAGCTATATGTGTAAGATAGAAAACTTAATGGAAGAAGGATATTGAAAGCAAGGTGCTTTGAGACTTCGTCTCCATGGAATTGAAATCCATTGGAATAATCTGTAATGACTGATGACAAGTCTTTGTGACTTTGTACATATTCATTACAAGAGGGTCTGTGCATATAAGTTTAAAATCTAAATAGATTTTGGTAAATGTTAGGAATTTGGAATTCTTACATTTTTCGATAAGGATTTGGGAGTGTGAAAAGAGAATCATTGAAAGTACGTTCAACCGATCTATTTAACAAAGTAAGGATCATAGACAAACATAGAGTGCATACTTGATGTATTGCAAAGCTATTGCTTAGAAAACATAGTGTACATGCTTGGAGCATGGGACAACTAGTGTGTTCTAAATTCAAGTATAAAGTTGATAAAACCGAAACAATGAATAATGAGTAATCAGTATGGTGATAAATAAAAAGTGTTTTATTTATATTCATAGTTTGATACCATATTAGATTCATTTATTCTTGTGTTTCATTTTGCATGTTTTGACTTCCAGAATAAACTAGGTTATTCTTCCTGAATGACTAAGTTATTCAAACCATCCACAGTCGGTCATATGTTGGAAGTAGATATGAATCAAGACTGTCATGGGTTGGCTTGTAGAGGTCCAAGTTGGTGGACAAAGTGGTGTTACAACACTCATGAGTGCTAATAAGTTCTGAGTATTGGATTCCACCCGCGCTCATTTGAATCACTTCATGGATTTTATCACGAGTGATCATGAGACGATAATATCGTATATTCTTCAAACCTAGAGATATGAGTTGTTACTATAAGTTGATAGTACATTGATTTCACGAAAACTCATTGGTAAATCGATGTTATAAAACGTGCCTTTGTGTATGACTCAACAAGTAGTAGAACAAGCCATATGAGTCGAAGTTTATCCATTCCTTTTACCTTCGGGATAAAAGAGATATCTATGGGCCCCTCGATGATTTAGTGATGACACATGTGAGTGCTTGGCCAAGCCAGGATTGATGTGATTTGTTCAACCAGTCAATCGTCATAAATCGAAAATCGGGAAACAACAAATGGACAGAGAGAATGATTATTAATCCATGTCTCAGTCCATATGATATCTAGAATGGAGGAATATATGATCCCTTATCTAATGGACAAGTCATTGACAAGGTCAGAGTTCAGTTACAAGGTCAGAGTTCGACAGCGGCTTTTGAGAGCTGCGATTGCTAGTTGGGTTTTGAAGTCATACGCAATAATAGTTTTAGACTTATCCAAGTGGGAGACTGTTGGATTAATGTATATGTCCATAACTATATTTGGTATGTACTTGACCCGACCAGGCATGGTCCATTTGGGTTGCATGGCATCATGCACTTGGATAGACTAAATGAGAGAAATAAGACACTTATGGTTATTAATATATTATAAGTTCTAATATATTAATAATAAGAATAATAATATTTAATTAGTATTGATCAAGAATTAATTTAGAATTAATTATGTGATCAAAAGAAGACTAATTAAATATATGGGTTGATTGTGTAAATCATCCATAACTTATATAGTGGGCCAAAGATCCATGGATAATGAAGTTGGGTTAAACCCATAGGATGCTCCATGGAGGTTACATAACTCATGGGTCATGGAAATGAAAGGTCATGACAATTAGGGTTTACATGGTGTAACCCTAATTGTAACATACTATATAAGCATCATATTATTCACCAAAATCAGCCACTAGTGTGTGAAAAAGAAGGTCTAGCCGATTTCTTGAAGTGTGGATTTCTCTCTAAGTTATTCCAAGAGAATTTGATGTTGTGTGAGCCATTTGAGGTGTCACATTTGAGGTGTCACATTTGAGGCACTAGGCACTCAAGCCCCATGGAGTCAAGCTACACTACAAAAGGTATGTATTCTATCTATATTATTACCCAAGTATCTATGATTGTATGCTAGATAGGGTAATACCTTGGAATATTAGCATTTGCATGTATATTAGAGAAAACATAGATCCAAGGTATATAGGGTTGCATGTACACCATAGGAGTGTTAGAATGCTCACAACCCAATAGTAATATCCATTTCTTCCACATCTTCTGGATGAATCTGATCCAGATCAGCAAACGACAATTTTGGAGGAAGATCTCCAGCTACAAGAGCATTGTAGCAGTTAACAACTCCTATGGCGAGTGCAAGATTTTCATCACACTCCTTAGAACTTGAGGAAGAAGCCCCATTAGAGGAAGAAGCAACTTGAGAAGCAGCAAATGATTGGTTCTGAGGAAGAGGCATGGATGATGCAGCAGGAAGTGAAGTAGCTGATGAAGTGGAAAAGCATTGAGTATGAGCTTGCTGAGCTGTAAAAGGTTGACCTGTAGAGGGAAAGGTGAGAGATGAAAGAGAATTGTTAGATGAAATTCCAAGATTTGCAGTTGAATACGAATTCACATAATTTATCTCCCCCTGTTTATCATCAATATCACAAGCCTTGATGATCGCCATCACTTCAGCAAGAGTAAGGCGATTTAGGTCTTTGGTCTTCTTGATGACAGCTACATTCATGTCCCATGACTTTGGAAGGGCATTTAGTAGCTTGTTGTTTATTTCAGACTCTGTCAAGAAGATTCCAACTATGTTCATCTCAGTGGTGAGAGTTGTGAATCGTTGTGGCTGTGCCTCCAGGGTCTCACCAGGAATGTAATTGAACATGTTGAATTTTTGGCGCAGCACGTCCTGGCGACTCTCCTTCATATCTTCATTCCTTTCATATACCTCAATTAGGGCTTCCCACAAAGCCTTTGCTGAAGTATACTCCCTAAAACCTTGAGCTATATCCGGAGATAGGGCCATGGTCAGAGTGGCCAAAGCCCGTTCTTGTTCCTCACCCTTCTCAAAATCTTCATCAATGTAATTCTCAATAGCTTTGTCAACTACTTGCCCTGCAACAGTTGTGGTTATACTAACGGGATTCTTGATGATGCTTCTCCAAATCTTGAAGTCCTTCATTTTAATGTACTTTTCTATCTGGTATTTCCACTCAGGAAAACCATCCGCAGACAGAGTCCAACTCATGGTGATGTGGTTGACTTTGTGAATCCATTGATTATTAATATTAAAAACACAGATTTTTTTTTTATTTTTAAAAAAAAAAATAGTTTCCATTCAACACAAGAGTTTACGGTCAAAGGTGGGTTTGTGGCCGTAAACTCGATTTACGGTCGAGAGTTTGTGGTCCAAATGATTACGGTTTTTGAATCTAAGCTTGCGGTTATTGAAGATACTTGATTTACGATCTAAGAACTGAGTTTACGGTCCAAGAAGGTTCTTGAGCTTGCGGCCGTAAACTGGGTTTGCTACCGTAAACTCTTGGCAGTAAACTCCTAGAAGTTCAAGAAATCACGTTTTTGGATTAAACTTGATTCCCTTTCACAGTAAACACCAACTCCAATCTCAAACAGTGAGGAATATGGCCAAAAACTTGATTGTAAGATGCTTTGACACTGGTTTTGTTCTGATACCAATTGTAAGGTCCGGAAACGAATTTTACCAGTGATCTAGCAAAGAAAACAATTGATTATAATAAGAATGAAGTAGAAACAGAATCAAGAACCAGTTTGCACACGCTTCTATTAACGAAAAACGTCTGGTACAACTTGTTTACAGCAACCGTGAACTCTATGGTATCAACAACCATTAAATTACCTACATAACCTCTATATATAGTGGACTTGGGCCGACTCTGGGTTTACGGCCGTAAATAGGCTTACAGCCGTAAACTCATAACAAGGCCGTAAACTACTAACCAAATTACCAAAACTGCATACAGACCCAAAAGAACCTATTACAACGAAAGTCAAGACCAAACCATTAATTAGACCCTTCAGAGTGCCAGTGTTAGAGATTCCTTCATCGCTCGACTCTTGAATCTCTTCAAGATCGATTTGCCTCCCACTGTCTCCTTGGCTTATGAGTTCTCGTTCTCGGAAAACCCCTCTCCTCACAACGAAGAAAACATTGTCACTCGGTCTATAGAAGAGATATCCATAGGAATTATGTGGATAGCCGATGAAAATACACCTCTCACTACGAGGTTCGAGCTTATTGTGAGTCTCTCGTATTACGAAAGCTTCGCAACCCTAAACCTTGATATGTGCCAATGAGGAAGCTTTCCCTGTCCACATCTCATGAGGTGTTTTGGCAACCTTCTTTGTAGGGACTAAGTTAAGGATATGGGTGGCAGTGTCTAAGGCATACCCTCATAATGAGATAGGTAGCGAAGCACGACTCATCATGGAACGAACCATATCTAGCAAGGTTCGATTACGCCTCTCAGCTACACCATTCAACGGCAGTGTCCAAGGTGGCATTAATTACGAAAAGATTCCGCATTCCTTAAGGTAGTCATGGAATTCAAGACTAAGGTACTCTCCACCTCGATCGGATCGAAGCATCTTGATTTTCCTGCCCAGCTGATTCTCTACTTCCTTCTTAAACTCTGTGAACTTTTCAAAGGTTTCTGACTTGTGTTTGATTAAGTAGATATACCCATATCTGCTATAATCATTGGAGAAAGTCACATAGAAGCGGCTTGCATCTCTTGTGGTGGATCTAAAGGGCCTATAGACATCGGTTTGTATGAGATCCAATAAACCCTTACCCTTTCACACGTACCAGTGAAAGGTGACTTGGTCATCTTTCCAAGTAAACAAGATTCGCACACGTCATCGTCCCTAAGTTCCAATGACTCCAACACTCCATCCTTTTGGAGTTGGGTTATGTGTTTCTTGTTGACATGTCTAAGACCACAATGCCACAAGCATGCTTTGTCCAAACTATTGGAAGATTCAATATGCAACACATCATTTCCTAAGTTATCTACAACCATCACAGTTTCATATATTCTATTACAAGGCAATGCTTCAAAATAGAAAACACCATTAAGGTAAGCATTAAAAGAACCCTTTTCGTTATAAAATGAATATCCAAATCCTTGTCTATATAAACCATGAAAAGAAATGATCTTTCTTGCCATTTCTGGCGAATAGAAACAGTTATTCAAATCTAGTCCGAATCCATTACTAAGCACTAAATAGTAAACTCCAATCTTGGTGACAAGCGGCGCTCTTCTGTACCCCATGATCAAGTTTATCTTCCCATGCTCCACATCCCTATTTCTTCTTAGGCCCTGCAAATTAAAACAAATGTGAAAACCACATCCTGTATCAAGTACCCAAGAAATAGCATGTGATGAATCATTAGATTGAATAGTGTAAGTACCTGCGAAGGACGGCTTGATCTTCCATCCTTGATATCTTGCAGATACTTCGGGCAGCTTTGTTTCCAATGCCCTATGTCGTGGAAGTGATAACACTCTGCATCCATTGGGTTTGAGGTAGGTGTAGCAGGACCAGCCTTGGTTCCACTAGAAGAGGTGTCATCAAGGGAATTTCCCTTATGGTGGCTCTTTGAAGGAGCCTTCCTCTTCTTACCCTTTCCTTGCCCAATAGCCAAGACTGGGGCAGCAGTAGGAGTAGGAGTTTATGCAATGGACTTGTCCTTCAGGTTGCTCTCAGCAGTCCTCAGTAGGACTTGAATCTTGCTCACTGTGACCTCCTTTTTGTTCATGTGGTAGGTCATGCGAAACTGGTTGAAGCAGGGTGGCAGTGAATGAAAAATGATGTCAATTGCTAGCTCTTCATGGAAGTTAACATTTAACTTCAGCAGGCGGTCAACATATCTTTGCATCTTCTACAGATGAGCAATGACAAACTCTCCGTCTCTCATCTTGGTCGTGATCATCGAAGTGATGATCTCGTACCTCTCCTGCCTTGCACTTTGGTGGTACCTTTCAAGCAAGTCCTAATGCATTTCATAGGGATAGAAGTCCTTGTAGGACTTTTGGAGTTCAGCGGTCATGGTCGCTAGCATGATGCAACGGACTTTTGTGGCATCACGCTCATGGGCCTCAAATGCATCGATCTCATTGGGAGTGGCAGTGTTAACATCCACCTCTTTCAGCTTTTTATCGAGGACATACTCATTGTCCTCATACCGGGTGACCATCCTTATGTTACGGATCCAATCGTTAAAATTATTTCCGTCGAATATCACTCTCCCACACAAGTTCATGAGTGAGAATGAGTCGGAAGAGTTTGAGCCGGAAGCATTTTTGTTCAAGTTCGACATCTGAAAAAGAAAAAAAGACAAAGTTTGATTAGATAAGAATCCCAATTAATCACCCAAATGAGAAATTAGGGCTAGGATCCAACAACATTATTTGCAATTTAGAAGAGGGATGCCGTAATCTAAACAACAAATAATTTGAAGGTAAGTGAATGACGATTCACTAACTTCCACCATGAAAAAAACAAAAGAGAATTAAGTTTTAAATGTATTGAAAATTCCTAGATCTTTTGAGATTCATTGAACTTTTCAATGACATGTTTAAATCTCGATATGCCCCTCAAGTTTGTGACTGAGATACCGAGGATCACAAACAGGGTGTGAATAACCATGAAAATGTACATGGTGCCCCCAATGTTACAGTCACCTAATCAATGTGTCGGTTAACCACACACGCTCCATTGATCTATGACAAACATCAAGTCACCCTTTTCCACCTTTGCTTAGAGCCAAATTAGTGTGCCGGTTAACCACACATGCTCCACTAATGTCTTAGCAAGGGTACAAAGTGTAATTCCATGGAATAGCATCAAATTCAAATTTTTCCTAAAGTAACTAAGATTGGGAATTTTGTAAAAACATTTAGTTACTATATATATCATTATACTTTTAATGAGGAAAGAGTTGTCCTATCCTATCCATTCGGCTAACGACCCTCCACCCATCAAGGAAGTGGTGGGTGAGAGTGGACACCCATTAAACGGCCATTTTATAGGTCATAACCTTATACCCCTTATAGATGGGCTTCGTGAATGAGGCATACTAACGGTAAGACTAGCATTTATGTTATACATATATAATAATTATTCTTATAATATTATAATAGTTTAGGGTGAATTTTAAACTTGTAAAATTATAGGGTTTGGAATTTAATTATTTCAAAATTAAATTTTTAATCCAAAAAATTTGAATTCCAAAACTTGAGGGCAAGTTTTGAAACATTTCAAAACTATCTAGATCAAAATTCAAATAAACAGTTAAACAATTAATTTTGGTGATTATCTAATTTTGACCCAAACCATTTTTGCATGCAAGATAATGATCAAATAAATCAAATAATTAACATTTATCAAATAAGGTAATAATTATCTAATTAAATGACAAAATCTTTTTATTTTGACAAGGATAATCATAAAGAATCAATAAAATTCGGATTTTATCAATTAGAAACAGTTATGGTATTATCCTAAGTCAAAAACAGCATAAATCCCAAAAATCCGTCTGTCTGACAGCCCGACTCGTCAAGCCCCTTGCAGGACACGTCGAGTTCATCCTACTCGTCGAGTACCTCATTGGGCTCGACGAGTCTGTCAAGAAGATAGCACAAATATTGATTTTTAGCAATGAAAAAATACACCATGCATCAAATACAATAGAAACCAAACAAGACTTTGATACCACAGATGGGTTTTGAGCAAAAGAACATCCTATGTGCACATGCAAAACCCTAAAGCTTTGGATCTAGGTTTCTCTATTATACATGCAAATTTATCCAAAGCTTATAAACCCTAATCTAGAATACAACAAAACTTGTTGAATATCAAATAAAAAAGTTAGATGAATACCTTGATTGTTGATTATACATCTTGAAGCTTTGAGAACCTTAGCACCCCAAATGGCGTGCCTCTAATGAATCACAAACACCAAAAGCAATTGGATGAAGCAAGAGAGAGGGGAGAGGGAAAAATCGGATCCAAGACTTCTAGGGTTCAAGTGTAGCCGAAATCCCTAGCCCTAGGGGTCTTTATATAGGTGGGGAAATTCGGGTTTCAGTGATTATCCTTATCTGGTTACTTAGCCACCAAGCAGCCCAAGGATAATTCTAGAAGTCCCCTTGGATGAATTCCTAAGGCCTTATCCTTAGAATTCGTCAACCCTATAATCTAGGGTTTCCTTACCCAACTTTGCAACTATCACATAATTACAAGTTCAGTCCCCTTAATTCAATTAACCTCTTTTGACCATAAAATAAATTCTTAATTAATTCTTGACCAATGTTAATTAAATAAATATGATTTATCTTTTAATATATTATTCTTATAATATATTAATAAACCATAATAACTTCTTTCTCTATTATTCATCCAGTCATGTTGCTTTGGTGAAGGCAACCCAAAAGGATCATGCACAACCGGGTTAAGCACATACCAAATATAGTTATGGACTTAGACACTAATCGAACATATTCATCCTAGAGCCACGAAGATGTATCAAGATTTAAGACTTAGCTATTGGTGGTCATGCATGAAATGAGAGATAGCATGGTATGTGGAGAGGTGCTTGACCTGTCGGATGGTCAAGGCGGAGCACATGAGGCCACATGGAATGTTGCAGCCTTTATAAGTACCCATGTTGAAATGGTAGCAGATCACCATTAATTTCATCACCAAGTTGTCTAGGAAGGCCAAGGGATTTGATTCCTTTTGGGTTATTGTTAATCCCCTAACCAAGAGCGCCCATTTTCTTACCATTCGAGAGAGTTCTTCGGCTGAAAATTTGGTTGACGTATATATACGTGAGATCGTTACTATAACATCCCCCTCTAGCACGTATCATAATATTGTCTGCTTTGGGCTCCTAACACGAAAACTTCCCAAGGGGTCTCCCATCCCGGTACTACTCCTGCCCTAGCACGCTTAACTGTGGAATTCTTATGGGATTTGCTGCCCTCACGGCTTTAAAACGCGTTATGATAGGGAAGGTATCCACACACTTATAAGGAATGTTTAGTTCTCTTTCACAGACGATATGGGATTAGGTGCAACCCCACCTTTACCCCCCCCCCCCCCATTTAGGGTTCGACGTCCCCGTCGAACATATCAACCCGTGCCCCAGCTTTGATACCATTCATAACATCCCTTTCTGACACGTACCACAATATTTTCTGCTTTAGGCTCCCAGCACAAAAACTTCCCAGGAGGTCACCCATCCCGATACCTCTCCCGCCCGAGTAAGCTTGACTGTAGAGTTCTTATGGGATCTCCTGCCCTCACGACTTGTGATAGGGAAGGTGTAACACTCGTGTTTCTAGCCTAGGCATTTATATTGAATTGATAGTCTAGGTTAACCTTTGTAACTCATTTTAAAGAAATGAAAAGCAAATATGTGAATATTATATGAATTATGTGTTTTATGCTTAATTATTATGGCTTAATTAATTAAGAATAAAAATAAGCGTCAAAATTAAAGTGTAAGATAAGCCCGATATCTCTACATAAAGTTGTAGTGGTCGAAACAATGATTTCAGGGATATAAAGAATACCAAACTCCGAGTTATAACGAAGAAGTTATGACCTGTCGAAGTTTCGCGACAAAACAGGCACGGTGCTGAATGTCGTAAAAAGTGAGTTTTCGATAAACTACTTTTTAGCCTTAATGATCTAAATGAAAGTCGTAGTATTCGTTAAACCAAGAAGTTCGATAAAAAGAACGCCCAAATCTGACTTCGTATGAGGAAGTTACGATTTTTTGAAGTTTCAGCTTAGCAGTAGACTGCTAAAAAATCGAATTTTAGATCGAGCGATTTTAGCCGACACAACCTAAACGAGAATTGAAGGTCTCGTCATTAGGAGCACAACGGTAAAAAGTCTGACGAAAACGGACGTCGGAGGAAGAAGTTATGAATTTTTAACGGATTTCATGTCCCGGTCTGTTAAAAATAATAATATCAAATTTAAAGTCAAAATTAGCCGACGAAATCTAAACAGAAGTTGTAGAGCGTAATTTTAACTACGTGTGCATATAAAGAACGTCAAAAACGGAGCTCGTATGCGAAAGTTATGAATTTTAGAAGATTTTGGCACAAAATTCGAGAAATTTCGCATAGATAAGCTTCACCCGGAAATGCCACGTCACCCTCGCCTCGCATGCGCCACGTGTCCTGCTGGGTCACCCAAGCTGCTGAGTCATCTGAGCAGCTGGCAGTCGCGTGTCACTTTCGGATTCGACCGAAGTCTCGACCCTCGCACATCCGACGCGTGCATAGTGACTCATCGCATCCGAAGCCTTCGCATGAGCCACGAGCCACCCACCTCGGATCCGCAGTTCGGTCCAATCAAAGCCCTCTAGCGAGGCCCTCGCATGCGCAACCCACGTGCGAGCAGGTGCTGCCTCCTTCGCATCTGCTGCCGCGTGTCTTCTTCCTGACTGTCCTATCAGAAGCCTCGCCCCTATAAATAGAAGGGTGCGAGACCTCCCGGGTAACTTTGAAAAATTGTCAATTTTAACCCCTAAACCCATATTTCTTTCATCTTAACATCCCGCAAAGCCCCGGTATCGATTGTAAAGCCCGGAATACTCCACGAAGTGCCCGAGAAGCCCGGAAAATTTATCTTTTCGGTTTCAAAGCCCAACTTTTACAAAGCCCGGTTTCTCAATAAAACTCCCGGTTTTATTAGAAACGATCGTTTTAGGAAACGAATTGCTGCCCGATTATCACCAAATCAAGTGAGTGTATAGTCACTTTCATTTTACACATAGATATGAAGTATTTACCTTATAATACGTGCTATGTGTAAATATATTAATTGTTTATTTGAGGTGACTGTTGTGTTGATGTTTTATACAAGTTTTAAACTGTATAAGTATTTTTATCTACAAATATGTTGGGTAGAACATGGGTAGATAGTGATGTGTCATAAAATAAAATTGATGAGAGGCGTCGATGTGTTTTGAGATCCAGTAATCTAGCGGAGTTTGGATGACAACCACGGACTTTCTAGACAGTCCAGTGGGAAACATTAGCAGGTCCACAACTTGTAGGTGTTAATGAACTGAGAGTGTTCATTCGTTGTACTCCATCCCCCTCATGGTTGCCTTTAGGACATGTATGGCTGAGGAAACCCCTTAGAAGTAGTGTCCATCCCGATGATAATCCTTAGGCTAGGTCCCTTGTGATTGGTGTTTAGGGACGTAAAGTGAATACAACGGGAATGGGTAATCAAGGTTATTGTTGATTGGTGAACTTAATAAGTATATTATTATTGTGGGTTGAAAACCCTATATGCTCACCAAGCTCCCAAGCCTAATTCACTCAGTTTTTATGATTACAGGTAGTGGACCCCGAGCATAGTCGGAGGACGACGAGAGATTTTTGGATTATAGGTCAGTAGTTGTAAATAACTGTTGAGAGGCTTATAATGTCTTGTTTATGCTTTTGATCTGTATCGGAACATGACATCCCTAGGTTTTGATATATATGGAAAATATATACCTTCTTAATGAAGGGTTTTGATAAACTTTTATCATATGTTGTTTGGGGACCAATTGTGCAACATCTTTTAAAAAGATTTCTCTGATTTTATTTTAAAAAGCATAAATTAAATCGGTCTTTTCTGGCCGAGAAATTAGGGGATATCACAGAAGGTATCCACACCCTTATAAGGAATGCTTAGTTCTCCTTCCCAGTTGATATGGTATCAGGTGCAACCCACCAAGGTGGGCTACACCTGATCCCATATCGGCTTGGAAGAAGAACAAACATTTCCTTATAAGGGGTGTGGATACCTTCATTGACACAACGCGTTTTAAAGCCGTAAGGGCAACAGATCCCATAAGAACTCTGCAGTTAAGTGTGCCTAGGCGGGAGTAGTACCGGGATGGGTGACCCCTTGGGAAGTCCTCGTGTCAAATGGCCCAAAGCAGACAATATTGTGATTCGTGCCATAGAGGGATGTTACAAATGGTATCAAATGTGGGGCACGGGTCGATATGTTCGACGGGGACGTTGAACCCTATAATGGGGGTGAAGGTGGGCTACACCTGATCCTCTATCGGCTTGGAAGGAGAACAAAACATTTCCTTATAAGGGGTGTGGATACCCTCCTTGTCACAACGCGTTTTAAAGCCGTGAGGGCAGCAAATCCCATAAGAACTCTGCAGTTAAGTATGCTCGGGCGGGAGTAGTACGGGAATGGGTGACCTCCTGGGAAGTCCTCGTGTCGAGTGGCCCAAAGTAGACAATATTGTGATACGTGCCAGAGAGGGATGTTACAGTTTCTCACCACAGTGTACCGATTTCTATCATATCTGATTATGATGTATGGTTTACTTCTCGGTTTTGACAGAGATTTCATGAGGAGTTGGGTACGATATTGCACTTCGGCACTGCTTATCACCCTTTGATTAATGGTCAAATTGAGCAGAGTATTCAAACACTCGAGGATATGTTGAGGGCTTGTGTCATTGATTTTGGTGGGAGCTGGGACTCCTACCTTCCCCTAGCTAACTTTTCCTACAACCACAACTATCACTTCAACATTGGTGCACCCATGTGTCACACCCCCGAACCAGAAGGCGGAAACGTCCGAGGGCTTGTGCGTGACTTCATCTTGAAATATCATTACAGTGAATATAAATGAAACATAACATCATCATTACCATGCATAAAATAATACAACTGCCATTGTTTACATCAAGTACAATCATTTAAATAACATGACCAAAACATTCAATGGATGATGTGTAACAGTACACAAAACAAAATCCCCTATTCTTGTCGATTCTTCTGCTTAACAAGTCCCTGAGAATACAAGTTATTTTGAAAACGTCAACATATATAATGTTGGTGAGTTCATAAGTATATTTGAGAAAATGATTTGTATAACTTTGTAATCACAAGAAAATCATGTATTTTCTTAAAATAGTTTGGTATGTTTATGTCTCATCTTGTATTAATGCATGTGTGTTATTGTTTAATATAATGCCAAAAGTGATTGAAGAGAATGTATATAGAATGTCCCTGGACAACCCGATGTTGCCCGTAAAAGAAGAATAGTTAATGCTGTCATACCAACACCGAGGTGGGGTACCAGTGTAAGTAAGTTACCGAACAATCCAATCATAAATGAAAATAGATAATGTTGCTGTACCAACACCGAAGTGGGGTACCGGTGTGAGTAAGTTACCGAACAATCCAATCATAAAAGAAAATAGATAATGATGTCGTACCAACACCGAGGTGGGGTACCAGTGTGAGTAAGTTTCCTAGCAATCCAACATAATAGAAAATGGTCTTCCACAAACTTCATAACGTTAATTTCTCTAAGTGATCCGTTATAACCATACTAAATAATGACAATTTCGTCTGTCTTGGCGTTAGTGAACGCCGACTGAAAAATAGAATAAGGTTATAGTCACCCTAGACTAAGGTAGTCTAACTGTAGCGAACAGCTCAGGTGTGGAGTGTCATCCATGTATAGATCTATACACAAAACCCCGCTCTCCTTCCAAGAGACTCTGATTATAACTACGGGCTACGATCGAACATTTAATTGGTGTCAACCGACAAAAACTCACTAGATCCTTAATCAAATTTACGCGAAGATAAACGTATAAAACTCATTCCAGGCCTAACGAACCATGTAAGTGAGCTACTAGGGCATCGCTAAACATGTGAATCATTTTAAGACCTAATAGGAATGAGATTTATATAACATGGGCCCAAAATATATGTAAAATGACAACTAAGGCCCATTTCATATGTAAGGTATTTATAGGCCCAAATAGCACGCAAGTAGTATACAAAACCTATCAATCATATAAATGGGTCATTAAGGCCCAATAACCTAGAAATGATCAAAATTAATCCGTTTGTTAATTTATTGTTGGTTTTGGTTCAAGTATTCACTAAAATAGCATAAAATGCTCACTTTTTGTAAAAATGACGTTCGTGGTCCATCAAGCCAAAATTTTACAATTAATGCCCAATTTTTGTGAAAATAATACATTAGTCCCCATTTTGTTCAAAACTTGTGTTTATGACTAGTTTGTGGTAAAAAGAACATTTTAAACCCATTTTTGTCAATAATCTCATTTTTGGCTTGATTTTTGTGAAAACACGCATTTTTCTGGTTTTTGGCTTTTCTGACCTAGTTGTTGGAAAATTTGTAGAAACATCATCGTAAGTCGAAATTTGGATCCGTAAATTCTGGAAGTTTGTAAATTTTGTCTAATTTGTTCACAATGTTTCTCATAATTTTTTATGGCCTCTAACAAGTGTGAAATGGCTCACCTTCATAGGCTGGTCCGAAATTACTTCAAATTTGATAGGCAGTTTTGTAAAATTCGCCAAAAATTGTAGAAAAATCGAATGAAAATGTGAGAGTAGTCATTTTAAAGGTATAAACCAGAAATTTTTTCATGTAAAACATTTTTGAAAAATATGATCATTAAGGTGGTCAAAACAGTTCGAGATTGGACCAAAACGTTTCTGTCAAGGGCTAAATTTTGAGTTTAGTTTATGGATCTTTGAACACAACACTCATTTTTGCTATTTTAAGTGTATAAATACCAGATCTACAAGTTTACATGTATTAAATGTGATAACACATACTTTTCTCAAAGTTTTCATGTAGATCCAAGTGAAAAACTTAATATTCTTAACATATTTTTAGATTTATGAAGTAAATAGCACATAATCAACAAATAAGTCATGAAAAACACACATATTTATGCATATACACATAGATCTACATAAAGCAACTTGTATTCTCCCACAAAACCAAGTAAAAATTGAAAATAGGGGGTATGAACTCACCTTGGGGTGATGGATCGGTTTTGATGAAGAAGTGGAAGCTGATGTTTGATCCTTGCAAGTTGTCTTGAGTAGATCTTGAACTTAGATGGTTCAAATGTGATGAACTTCGAAGATGATATTCTAGAAAATTAGGAAGATGGAAGGGGAAAATTCTTTATGCTAAATAGGAAAAATAGGAGAGAATTCTTGAGTTGGAAGATGAAATATGATGGTGGTGGTGAAGGCCCTAATGGTCGTGAGTAATAAAGAGGAGAGGGGAAGAGAAATTTTTGCACGGAGGGTAAAGATCTCATGGATGTTTGTGATTATCTAGAAGTATGTTAGACAATTATGTGTTGTCATCACTTCCTAAATCCTCCCTTGATATTTTCTTTTCCTCTTTTTTATTTTTATATCATGCGCCGAGAATTGGGCCTAAGATAAATGGAGTTGAATTTGCTTGGCCCACTCTTGGTTTTGATCGAGTTTGTGAAGCCCAATAAATAATTTTCGACCCATTGGTCCTTTAGGTGAGTTCATGGCCCAATAAAAGTCCATTAGGTAGTCTTATGGCTCTTTAGGGTGATTGGAGTTGTTATGGCCCATTAAGTATAACGCCCGTAGATCGGGGCTAGTAAATTTAGAGATAATAGGGGTCGAAAACAAATTTTCGACAAAAGATTATTTAGAATAAATAATCTTAACCAAGTTTTAGAATACATCTCAAGGGTTCCGTACATATAAAGAACGCCGAAATCCGAGTTATAACGAAGAAGTTATGGTCCGTCGAAGTTTTAAGGCAAAACCGGCACGACACCAGGAGACATAAATAGTGAATTTACGATGGAGGACATTTTACCCTTAGAAATATAAACAAAAGTTTTATTATACGTTAAACCAAGAACATACAAAAATAAAACGCCCAAATCTGACTTCGTATGAGGAAGTTATGAATTTTCTAAGATTTGGCTTAGCAGTGCACAGCCCGAAACTCGAATTTTAGATCGAGCAGTTTTTGGCCTACGCGACCTAAATGAGAATTTAAGATTTCATTAATAGGAACTCAACGGTAAAAAGACAGATGAAAATAGAGTCCGTATGTAGAAGTTATGAATTTTACGCAGATATTTAACAGTATAATCTTCTCGTACTGTTAAATTTAAGATCGGTCGAGAATTAGCCGACGGAGTCACAATGAAAGTTGTAGATCTTATTTTTACCTACACGTGGATATAAAGAACGTCAAAAACGGAGCTCGTATGTGAAAGTTACGGATTTTAGAAGTTGGAAGTGTGTTGTGCAAAAATGAGTGACGTGGCACAATCTTGGTCATTGCTTTCTCCTCAAGTCTTGCCACCAGATGGTGACATGTGGCACCAAGTTCAACCATATTTCACGCTATAAATAGAACCTCTCTCACCCTCATTTTTCACACCTTTCCCATTCTTTCTTCTCTTTACTCTCTCTCTAGAACCTCTCTCTAGCCCCGAAACCCCCCGAAAAGCCTAGGGAACCTCCCTAGCACGAGGTGGAAGCCCCGGAGTGCTCGACGACTCCGAGAAGAAGAGATTTTCGGCTCGGGAACACTGCTTCAAGCAAAGCTCGGTTTTCTATAAAACCCGATGTAAGTGAGCTACGCCTACGCTATTTTTAATATAGCCTTTATTTAATTATATTAACGTTATTAGGAACTTATAATAAGTACGTGGGCCATTATTATGTGTTATATAAGTATTATTTAATGCTTATATAATAGTAATAATAGCTAGACTATTAATTAGTCTCGACGAATAATAGACTAAACTCTAGTGGTAATAATATTAGGTTTCGTCGAAGGAAATTATTTTTAAGAAGCGAAGCGTTGTCTGAGTTCGGAATCACCACCTTTTCAAGTAAGTGCATGGTCTCTTTCATATTACACATAGATATGAAGTATTGTAACACCGTAAATTTCAAAACAATTTTTCGCATTTTATAAAAACATAATTCATTTATTATTCATAAAAACATCATTGTTTGAAACTCAAATTCATAGCATATAACAATCCCAAGATCTCATAACATAAAAAATCCCATGTGTGTACTGATCAGGACAACGCCTTCCCGCGATCCTCACTAGTACCTGAAACAAATAACACCAAACACTGTAAGCACAAAGCTTAGTGAGTTCCCCAAAATACCATATATATATAACATACATTAGCCACTCGAGGCTATAACTCTTTGGGTCCGTGCACCCAACTCGATGAACCCTCAGGCTCTATCTCTGTGAACCTTCCGGTTCTAACTCTGTAGCATGCACAACATAAATCACATAGAATAATGCAGTGCAACACATAACACATATATAGCATACAACACTGTATCACATAACTCTAATTACCTACTCAAGGTAAAGTATAGTGAGAAGACTCACCTCGCGTATCTCGGTAACTCGTAAATCCCTGAAATCACTAGTGCTCGATCTCCCGAGCTATAGTCCTCCTATAACACGAATGCATCTCTAATTAACACTTTCCTAACTAGGGTTGACTAATTCTATCAAGTCAACACCGGTCAACTCTGGTCAACGGTCAACGGTCAACCCAACTCGCCGAGTCTGGCGTGGACTCGCTGAGTCCCTACGGGGACCCGATTCCTCCGAATCCCTTCTGACTCATTGAGTCACTCACCCAACTCGGTTACTCAACCCCTGGTTCGAAAACACGGAATAGCTCGCTCCAACTCGTCGAGTCTGCCAATGGAATCGACGAGTGCATTCCATGCACAACCCCAAACGACCTTCTGAGGTCAGATCTGTTCCACTAACTCATAGATCCAGTCTTTCCAAGCTTATTTATCACGTAAATTTTATGTCTTGGCGCTCATATCACACCTATTGACTCATAAATGGTGTTTTAACCTCAAACACAATGATCCCAAACTAAAACCTCCATAGACTCATATAAAGCTTGGACAAAGAGGCACTCTGGACCTCCATGGGTCTAGATCCAGAACCTAACTCGCTTAAGGGACCATGGGATCACTAGATCTAGTCACAAAAGGGCTCAATAAGCCCTAAATCAACATGAACATCACCACCACAAAAAATGGTTCGAAAATAGTACCTCAAACGTGATGTTCTGGACCTCAGATCTTCAGGAAGTTAACCCTCTTGCTTCCTCTTGGCTATAGCTTCCTTTCCCTTGCTAGACAACACCTCCAAGGTCGACAATGGCTCCTTCTCTCACTTCAAACGCTCAAGCTCACTAGGGTTTCGCTCTGGGGGCTGGTGAGCACAAATGACGTCCATAAGGCCCTTTAAATAGGTCCCAAACCCGAGAAATTAGGGTTTCATTAAACAGCACGGACTCGTCGAGTCCACCAATGCGACTCGTCGAGTCCGGTCATTAATCCGGGTGAGAAATAGCGTCTCTACTCGGCGAGTCTACGCACCAACTAGCCGAGTTCTTCCACAAAACTCGAAATAAAATGAATAAATATAATACCTGAAATTCCAGATGTTACAAGTATTTTATATAAACTACATGTTATGTGTGCATATTATCTATATACTTGCTATCTATGCTGGATGAACGATTTTATACAAGTTTTATATGATTTAAACTGTATATGTATTTATATCTTCGTAATATGTTGGGTAAAACATGGGTAGATGAAATATGAGTTGGATGATGAGTTGAGAGGTGATATAGAACATGAGGTAAGGGTGAGAGGTGGACGATGTGAGAAGCCTTGTTCCCAAATGCTGACCCCGTCATCTAGCAGAGTATGTATGACAACCATGGACTATTCTAGACAGTCCAGTGGAACCCTAGCAAGCTCACAACATGTAGCTGTTGTGAACGATGTGTTCACCGGTGTACTTAAAAAACTCATTGACCCCGTCAATAAACGAGACAACCCTAGAAGCTGTGCTCGAAGGACAATACTGACAGCTGCGCCTCACATAGAATGTCACAATTCTGGCAGCTGCGCCTAAATGATATAACTAGCAGTTGTGCTTGACAGCTATGTTGTTGACAGCAATGGACTTCGTACCTATTCCTTAGGATAATCCTTAGGAATGAATGTATGAGATATAGTTGATTCTTAGGGTAGATCCCTAAGAGTAAAGAAGATAATGGGGATGGGTAATTGGGTTAATTGTTTGATGATTAAACATAATAATTATATTATTGTGGGTTGAAAACCCTATGTACTCACCAGGTTTCCCAACCTGACCCACTCAGTTTATTTATATCATAGGTGTTGATATGAAGTCACATTACACTGAGAGATAAAGGAGATATAAATCACTAGTGATAATGAATGTACGTTCTGTTTATGCTTATGTTTCTGTATTAACGATGACATCCCAAATGTTTTAAAATGAATAAAACTACTTTTCTTCAGAAATGCCCTGATAACGTATTTATCATGTTTCACCGGGAACAAATTTCGCACATTTTTATTAAAAAGAGGTACTCTAATTTTTATAAAGCATAAACAAAATCGGTCTTTTCTGGCCGTGAAAACGAAGATGTCACAATAAGGCCCGTTAGGGCTAAAATGAGTCATTCAAGGCCCAAATGGTCTAAAATGTTATAGATTTATGAATGTGGTCCATTTAGAGCCCAGTTAGGGTTCTTAGGCCCAAGATAGTGAAGTTGGAGATTTATTGGTCCATTAGACCCAATAAGAGAATCCAAGTCCATAATGAACTTGAGTCGGGATTTCTAGGGTTTCCAATCCTTATTTGAACATATGAGATGTATTTGAACGAGCATAGAGTATGATATTCTCTCAGAGTACAAGTTATTACACTAGGTGAGTGATTACCTGAGAGTAGAGTTTCCTAGTAAAAATGCTAGTTGTGACACCATGTATGAGTTTCTTTATGGTAGGAAGTATTGTACTCCAGTTTGTTGTGGAGAGGTTGACCATAGGGTCATGGGGAGGACTGAGGTTGTTCTCCAAACGACAGAGCTTATTCCGTAGATCAAGAAAAGGTTACAGACATCACAGAGACGACAAAAGAGTTACGCTGATAGATGACAATCTGAGTTGGAGTTCTTGTTTGGGTACATGGTTTTGCTGAAGGTATCACCTTGGAAGGGTGTTACACGCTTTAGAAATAGGGGCAAGTTGGGAAATTCATCAGACCTTTTCACATACGGGCTAGGGTAAGTAAGGTGGCCTACTGGTTGCATTTACCAGAGGAGCTTAGTAAGATTCATATCACCTTCCATGTTTCTCAGCTTCGGAAGTGCTTGGTGGATGATACGGTTGTGGTTCCGTTAGATGACATTCAGTTCGACGAGCGCTTGAATTATGTGGAGAGGCCAATGCCTATTCTAGATAGAAAGACAAAGCCCTTACGCAACAAGGTGGTGCCTCTAGTTAAGATTCAGTGGCAGAATCAGAGGGGTTCCGAATGGACATGGGAGCTCGAGTCGGAGATGCGCGAGCACTACCCGGAATTATTTTTAGCTGAGAACATGGTATGTTCTTTTTAAGTTGTTAATGTTTAAATTTTTTGAATTTTTAATTTCCATGACGTGGTGAATGAGTTCCTACAACGTGGCCATGGCCTGATAATACGCGAAAATTAAGTGGGTGCCACAACGTGGCAGCCTATTGGCCACTGTGTGGCAACCCTTTAATGAGAAACCCTAATTTCAGGGTTTGTACCCTATTTAAGGAATATGATGGCTAGGGTTACCCACCCTCAGCCTCAAAATCTCTCTCTCTCTTTCTCTCTCAGCCTCCAAAGCAAACCCTAACCTCCATTGCTAACTTTTGAGCTTTTGTGGTGTTTGGTGGTGTCTTGAAGAAGAAGAAGGTGACCCTTGAGATGTTTTTCAATAAGAAACTCTCTTCATCCTCTTTGTTCACACCTTCTGGACTCTTGTAAGTCCTCAAGTCCCAAGCTTTATGACTCCATGTGCTTAGATCTAGGTTTTCTTGTGCTTTTCTTCATATTTAGGCTAGTTGGAATGTTCGAATTCCATTAAGTTATCAACTTTATGGATCTACGGAGTCCCATTGTAGTTAGAAGTGATCAATCTGAAGTTTGAAAGAGTTTTAAATTCTTGCATGTGATCTTGACCCCATTTTTACACATTTTGACCTAGATTGAGCTCAAGACATGCATTGCACATGCATGTCTATAAAGCAGTAAAGCTGCGATTTTATGATCTTTTGGGAGTATGGAAGCATTCTAGAAAGTTTGAATGAGTAGGGAAAAGAATTAAGAGCTTAATGGATTAAGTTGGTCTTGACAGTTCCTACGTTATGGAGGTTTAGTTGCCATGTCATGGCATTTGGCAGATTCGGTTCTATTTTGTCCTATTATCCCTACGATGTGGCATAAGCTCGTGCATGTCGTGGCGACCGACTCTTGACTTTTGTCCATTGACTGTTGACTTTGACCAAATTTAACTTTAGGTCAAATTGAGGATATTTGGGATGTAGTTTGAGACTCGATACTTGTTTGTCGTTTAGGTGCCCATAGAGCCGTTATTTGGATCTGTGATCAATTCGGCTATCCTCTAGATTTTGAGTTAAGTTTTCTCACTATACTCATGGGTAGAAGGCACCAATGTCAACCCATTAGTTTGTGTTATATATCCTTGTGTATAGGATATTGCTATGATATAGTGATTAGTTAGATTAGTGAATCTGTATGATTGCCTGTACTCACTTGTTTTTGTTTATTGTTTACATATGTCAACATGGTGCGGTTGGGTTGAGGCATTATTACTTTGGGCTATAAGCCAACAAACCTGGGAGCAATCCAGCCATAAGCTAAGGGTTGGAAGTCTAATCCGTCTTATGATGTGGGCTCAGGAACATTCCAGTTATAAGTTGAGGGTCGGGAGGGAAATCCAGTCTTATACTGTGGGCTCGGGGTAATCTGATCTTATGTTGTGGGCCTAGTGTATTGTGTGTGTATGTATGTATGTGTGTGTGTGTGTGTGTGTGTATATATATATATATATATATATCACTATTGTAAAAATCCCGACTAGGTCCCGATTAATCCTAGGCGCTACTCGACCGATTAGAGGGCACCTAGTGATTAATCCCTGCATATATAATTAGTGAAACATTATAAAACGATGAAATTTTAACATTTTGAAGAAGTTTTATTTCGATGAAAACTATTTGAGGCATCGTTAGTGTTGTATTAATCATATTAACCTATTTTGTTATCATATTAGTGGTATTTACGAACTTTGATATGATATTAGTCATATTTATTTTTTTAAAATTTAACAAATTAACAATTAATGGTCCCCGATAAATCTCCGCCTAGCCGATTAATCCCTTGACCCTAGTCCACCGACTAGCTAACGTCGAGTGTTTATATATATATATATATATATATATATATATATATATATATATATATATATATATATATATTGTAGAGTGGGTTATTTTGGGGGAACGCACTAAGCTTTGGCTTACAGTTGTTGATTTCAATGTTTTAGATACTTCTGATGATCGGGGCAAGGTGAAGGTGTGATCGTACACATCCTCCTATAGTTTTATGTTATGAGAGATTTACTTGATACTTTGATTTTCTTGTACGTGATTTGAAAACAATGGTTGTTTATCTATGGATTTTTATGGAAAAGTTTTTATAAAATGAAATTTTTTATCATGGTTTATGGGATGTTACTACATTTCAACGATTTTGCAACGAAAACTACCTCCAAAATGTAAGGATCTAGGTGCATTCACCTTTCCTTGCAAGTTGGGGAGTATTTTAATTGAACGTACAACTTGCTGATAGGTCTATTGTCTATCTGAAAGGTGTATTCGAAGATGTTTTAATACAAGTAAGTGAACTTATTTTTTCCGATAATTTTATTGTGCTTGACATGGAAGATGATTATTTATCCAAGTCTAGTGCCATCTTATTGGGACGCTCTTTTCTAAAAACTGCTAAAACCATAATTAATGTTGATAATGGTACCTTAACAATGAAGTTTGATGGTAAAATTATTAAATTTGATATCTATGATGCTACGAGGTATCCGAGTGACACTTCCTTGGTATACTCGATTTATGTGGTTAAGCCTATTAATTAAGAATTGCATGAACTAACCATCCAAGATGCATTAGATATTGTGCCATAGAGGAGTATGAAAGCTATGGATGTGAATGGAATCAAAGATCAACATGACGTCAAGGAAAATGGTGAGGTGATGGTAGTGAAATGTGCGGAATAGGAAGTGGAAGTGGCCTAAGTCTAGCCAAAGACATTAAAGAAAGACATTGTGCGGGAGGCAACCTGTGTCATTTATTTTAACCCACTTATTTTTGAAAAAAAAACCAAAAAATAGAAAAGTATAAATGTATCAAATTTTTTTCTTTTAAAATACCTAAATTTTTTTCAAAAGTTTTGTTAAAAATATTGAAAAAAGTTGAGTCTAAGTGCAATCTTCAAAAGGTTTTTGAAGTTAGAAAGTCAGTAGCTCAAAAAGGACATGTGATAACTATCAAAGAAATCAAAATGGTCGTGTTGCTTGAAATTTTGTCTAGCATCCAGATCTGTGAAACGACTGTGTTGAGCTTGTTGTCCAATTGTGGGCTACCTGATTGCTAGATGAAAAAAAATGCATGTTCCACTTAAAAGCTTGGTCAAAATGGTCCCAAAATGTCATCTCTGTCACCTCATCACTCCTCCTTCTTCCATCTTCGGTGAGAACAATTGTTGCCTACATGCCTCTTAGACATCGCTGATGCATTGCAGTCGACACCTCCGACCTGTTTCCTTCACTTCGTTGACAACCCCTACCAGAAACCTCCTTCACAGCCCCGATCATAATCATCCCTCTCTCCCGAATTTTGTCACCACGAAAACCATCGTCGACCATGCTTCTTCCTACGCCGCTGACATTCTACAGGTTCGAAAACTTACCCCTTGTTCGCTCCATTAGGCCGGACGGAGCGGGCGCGGGGAACGGAAGCGGGTAGCTTCCCGCCCGGCGGAACACCACACCGTCGACGCGGGAAAGGCTTGTGCGGGAAACGGAGAGGGGAGCCTCTCCCGCTCTCTCTCTCTCTCTCTCTTGCTGCGATTGGCCGGCGATTTTTTTTTGTGTTGAAAAACAACCGTTATTCAACGGTAAAAAATGTAATTTTTTTTTGCTGTAACGGCTACTTGTGGTTTTATTTGTTTTTTTTTATCCTTTTACCACTACTATAAATACATACATATAACTTAAAAACATCACACTATCCTCTATTCTTTCTACTTTATATCAACAAAAAAAAATGAATCCCGGCAATCAAATCCCAACTTCCGATCGAAGGAAAAAAAAAGTCATGGTTCGAGTATAAACATCCCTCCTCGCAACATTTTTGCTATCAATTCATCCCCGCAAGGAGTTTACCGCCCCCAACTCGATGCTCCCATTCAATCCCCACTACAATTCTAATACCAAAATGCTGGCCAATATTACCCGATGCAAGTTCCAAATGTTCCGTCGCAAATGTTTTCAAACTTTGTTGTGTTTCTGGATCAACAATCGCCAAATCAACCTCAACCCAAACTCAAACCCAAACCCAACAACAACACCAACTTTTCGATGAATCAGATGACGCGGAAGAAGAAGACATGGTTCCCGAAACTCAACCAACACCACCACCACAAAGACGTAAAGGGAAAAAAAACAAGCGCGCGAGGGTGTCGCACAACCGGGAAGACAAAAGCCGACAGCATGGGTTCCACACGAAGAGCTAGTTTTGGTCAAAGCTTGGGTTGATATTTCTGAAGATTCGATTCAGGGAAACGCACAACCGGGAGAACATTTTTGGTTTCGCATTTTAGAACGATTTCGAGAGTAGCTAGGAAAATGTGACGACTACCGTACGAAACATCAACTTAATTCGAAGTTTCGAGAAATAGCAAAGGGGGTTTCAAAAATTAACGGGTTGTAAAACAACCTTAAAACCCAACGAAAAAGCGGCCAAGGCGACGAAGAAATACTTCAAGAAGCGTTGCAGTTTTACCTTTAGGAAGTAGGAAAACCATTCAAGTGGCACGATTGTTGGAAATTATTGGTCCGAATTCCTAGGTGAAAAAAATACGAGCGGGATTTTATTTTTGGAGTCCAACAATCAAAGCGAACGAAAACGGGCTCTAGTGGTTACACAACCACCTCCGATGCTCGGATCGGTCTAGATTTAAATCAGGATGACGAACTCGAGCTAGAAGAAATTGAACGCCCAATGGGTAGGGATAAAGCAAAGAGAAAGGGAAAAGGGACTTCTTCGAGTTCATCTGATTTCAGCGTTGACATTAACGAAATGTGGAACATCGTCATTTGATCGATATAATCTAAATTTCTCCGAACGTTTGGCTTTCGACAAAGAAAAAGAAGAAACAAGGAAAAAGGAGCGGGTGGAGAGACAAGAAATGGAAGACATGAAGTTTTTGATGGAAAATGTCGATCATCTCTCGGGACCGGCTCTCGAGCTCATGATGAGCTCGTGATGAAGAAGAGGGAAAAAATTCTGAAAAAATATTTTTCGTAGGTCGTTGTTGGTTTGTTTGATTTTTAGTTTGTATGTGTGTTTTTTTCTACTTTTTTAAATTTTAGGTTTAATGTAAGTTTTATTTTAATTAATGAAATTCTTTTTATTTTTAATTAAATTTTATGTTTAGTATTAATTTAAAAATTATAATTCATAACAAAAAAAAATTAATTTTATTTAATAAAAAAAAAGTGAGGGAAGGGCTTCCCACTCATTCTTTGGCTTTTAGGTGAGGGAAAGGAGAGTGGCGGAAAGAGGGGTATGGCCCACCAAAAGTGAGGGAAGCTTTCCTCACACTCCTTCCAGTCTTACCGGCCGTCGCCTCTGTCACCAAGCTCTGATGACACCATCGACCAGTCATTCCTTCTTCCCTAACAAGACCCTTGTGAGATGAATTGATTTTTTTTCTATAAATTTGCATGTTTTAAGACATTAAGAGGAATAGATTTTTGAGCTATAAACAAACATTTGGGAGTATTTCTCTGATTTTTCAAATTAATTAGCAAATGAAGCATATTTACAGCTACAAATACCGATTGTCGGGATTGAAACGAGAATTAAAACATTTTGCACTAAAAAAATCAAGACTTCAAGTATTCCAAGAATATGCATCTAGTTCTACAACAACTCAAAGCCATTGCATTCAATTTCAATATCAGGTATACATGTTCTAATTTTATGCTTATTTTGAAAGGCAAAAGATTCTATTTTTGTTGTCTTTACAAATTGAATGGTCTATGCTTCAAATGTGTTGAGTCTATTTGTGCTGCGTCATGGGCCTCATGTTTTGTATCCGGATTGGGCCTTTCCATCCGTGTTTATCTAGCAGGGTTATAGTATATATATGCATGCATGTATGCATATTAAAAATTTAATCTTGACGTTCATTGTTTTGTAACCCTAAACACCTCTACAGTCGAAGTTCTTAATCGAGCTCTTCTGAGGTGCTGAAGTATTAATCATTCGACACATTCAAAGCCATACTCGTGTTCTTGTTTACTTTCATAATTTTTGCTTGCATAGAATCTAACGATTGAACTTTTTTTCTAACAATTGGTATCAGAGAAGGAGACTGTGTGATCAATACACATTCCTTCTGTATTCAGAATTCCTTAGGGTTTTCACTTTTATCGTATAAATAGAAGTTGTCTTCTTTGTTTCGATGGAAACTCTGTTTCAGATAAAACCCTAATCTCAAGTTTACAGGTTTGATTCTAGAGGCTCACCATGTCTCACGAATATTCATAAACAAATTCCATCAACATCTCAAACAACATTGGATCTACTACCAGAATACCCATACTCTACACTCAAGACTATGAAGTGTGGGCGCATCACTTTGAAGACTACGTGGTTGGATCTGAAGATAATGGCTATCTCATCTGGGAAGCCAACATACTTGGACCGTTTGTTCATTCGGGAACGAACACGACAGTTAAGACCCAAAAAGAATATAACAAGCTAGTGGCGGATGAACAGAAGATGCCACCGGATGAGAAAGACAAGCTATTGTGTAACGTGAAGGCCATGAGAATGATAAGATTCGCCTTGCAATCTGACACGTTTCGTTTAGTTAGTTCATGCACGATGGCTAAAGAAATCCGGGATAGGTTGAAAGAACTCTATTCAACTGATGAAGACTTGGAACACTCCATTCAAACCTTGTTGCTATCAGAATTTGGAGTTTTTGAACAGAAACCAGAGGAGTAACTCATACAAACTTTCGATCGGTTCAATCATCTCCTAATCAAGATGATCAAACACGGAATAGAAAGAAAGTTGATTGAGCAGAAGGTAACTTTCATGAACGGGTTGAGACCGGAATGGATGGTTGTGGTTTCTACTGTGAAAGCGCATGAACAGTTTAAATCTTACTCGCTAGCGAAACTTGTGGGAATACTTAAGTCTCATGAAAGTGTAGTAACCAAAGAAGCGAAAGTGGTTTCTTGTGTGGGATCGCTCGCTCTTGTCTCAAAAGGAAAAAGTGTTGCAGAAGAAGAGGAAGAGTCTGATATGTCTGAGTGTGACCTTATAAGCGAGGAATATGCTATGATGGTCACCAATCCAAAGAAGTTTGCAAGGAGAAAATTTCTCGTCAACAAGAACTGAAACTGGCAGGGAAGTTATAGCTCTGAGAGGGTGAAGGATGAAGCAAAAATCTCCTCTCAAAAGGATGAAGAAAAGAAGGAGAGCAAGCTTCTAGGAGACTCAGGTTACAACTGCAATTACTGTCACGGCAAGAACCACTTTGCCAAAGATTGCATGCTAAGAAAAATGGTTGAGAAGAGAGATGGTGAAGATGATGAGGCGTACTATATGCGCAAGTTGGAAGAGATCAAGAAAAGGAAGGCAACTAACAGTTCTATGAATTCCTTGATTGTACAGGAGAATGCTGATGAAGACGAGTTCGGTGGTGTCGAAGTTTGGTCAACCAACTTTGAAGACGAAGAGGTGAGAAAGACCACTCATGGAAAGGCTTGTGTGGCAAAGGAAGTAGGTTCGGCTGGAAAGTGCTTATTGTCACAGCTAGTTCATCAACTGAAAGTGCAAGTGAGGAACCGAACCTGACTGAAAACAAATGTTTTGCAGCAAAGCCAGTTAGTGAGCAGATCAATGACTATGATCGTTTGATTAAAAAGGTACAATCTATCCTATAATCTCTTAAAGTTCCAATAACAGAATATGAAGAAGAATTAAATGAATTAAAACTTAAATTTTCTAATCTAAGCGGTAGTCTCATGCAAACACGGTTAATAAATTTTAACCTAACTGACCAAATCAGCAGGGTGACAACGAAGAGTGAGGAGAGCAGAATGTGGATAGAGCTGAAGGAGCAAGAGTTAGTTAGGGCTAGGGATGAAAGTATTTATTTGCAAAGAGACAATCTAAAGTTTTTAAAACAAAGGAATGTTTTTTTTTTTAATTTCTAAGCGTTTATATACTAATATAGCTCAATTGCATTTAAGTTGTGAGATAGGAAAGAAAATTCATAAGATGATTTTGCCCTTTCTTGAATTTAAGGAAGATGAGGTCATAGCAGAATGTGAATCAGAAGTGTCATCAGAAGAGACATCCATGTCCTACAAAATTGGACTGGACAAAATAGAAACCTTCATTGATTCTAAGGAACACAAATATATGCTAAAAGATATTTTAGATGAAAACGATAAGTCGAAAATTAAGTCAGACACTATTCAATCATTTGACCAATCCAATGCCAAATTAACTTCTGGTAATAAAATGGACTTAGAAAATACGTCTGAATTTGATGAGGAAAGTGAGATTAGTGAGATCTCAGTAGAAGACGTGGTTGATTGCTCTGAGTTTATGAAGAGCGAAATTGAGAATGAGAAACCCCTAATTTCATAGAATTCGGTTGAATTCGCTCGCCTGTCAAAACATAAGTGTTGGGTAGCGTAGGACTTATTTTGTATTGCGTCATTGGGCTCAGTTTATAGTCCAATGTTTTGCACTCCGGTTTGGGCCTGTCCAACCGTGAGCATGTAGGGTTTACTATATAATAATGTGCTTGCATGCATATTAGGTTAACGATCTAGAAGACGATAGTATTACGATAACATTACAGATTTCTTTATCGTTCTTGTAAACCCTTTAATCCTCTACAGTTGATGTTCTTTATCGAGATCTTCTGAGGATTGTTTTATAATCATTCGACATCGTTCGATCCATTCTTGAGTTGTTTACTGTTTTCGTGTTCTTGTTGTTTACTCTTTATTTTACCTGTTTAAGATCTAATCGATCTTCAAGTTAGTTTTTAACTTATCAATTGGTATCAGAGCCAGAGGCTGTGTAATCGATACACTTCTTTTCTGTGAAAAAGGTTTCGATTAGGGTTATTCCGCAATTACTGATATTTATTGAGCCGTCATCTCATTATTGACGTATCTCGATATTTATTGTTTTGCCCTAATTTGATTTATTACAAGTCTGATCTTTGAACAGGTTATTCGATCATTATGGACGAGTCGCAATCGAATCCCATCAATATTTCGAACAACATTGGATCAACAACGAAGATTCCCATCCTGTACACCCATGATTATGAAGTCTGGGCGCATCACTTTGAAGATTATGTTATAGGATCTGAGGATAATGGATACCTCATCTGGGAAGCAATCATTAATGGACCGTTTTCTCATTCTACAACTTCAAGGATTATTAAAACTCAAAAGGAGTATAATGATCTTCTGAAAGATGTTAAAGATATTGCGCAAGATGAAAAAGATAAATTTCAGTGCAATATCAAGGCATTAAGATTGATCAGATTCGCCCTTCAATCTGACACTTTCAGGCTGGTAAGTTCATGCACGACGGCAAAAGAAATATGGGACAGGTTACGTGAACTATACTCTACAGACGAAGATCTAGAACATTCCATTCAAACATTACTCTTGTCTGAGTTTGGTGAATTCAGGCAAGGAACTGAAGAAACCGTGACCCAAACGTTCGATCGCTTCAATCATCTTCTTAGCAAGATGATCAAACATGACATCAAAAGGAAGCTTATTGAGCAGAAGGTTACGTTCTTAAATGGTCTAAGATCAGAGTGGAGAGCAGTCGTGTCCACAGTTAAAGCCCACGAGCAATTTAAATCATATTCCTTGGCGAAACTGGTGGGCATTCTCAAATCTCAGGAGAAGATTGTGTTGCAGGAAAAGAATGTGGTTTCAAGCCTAGGTTCGTTGGCTCTTCTGTCCAAAAGTAAGGCTATGATGGAGGACGAAGACCTCAACTTGGAAGATTATGACCTCACGTCTGAGGATTATGCTATGATGGTGTCTAACCCCAAGAGGTTCATCAAGAAGAGATTTCCCTCCAACAAAAATCGAAACTGGCAGGGGATTTATAGTTCTGAAAAGATTAAAGATGAACCGAAGGTTGAAGAGTCTAAGAAGGAACCGAAGGCAGAAGGTGATTCTGGAGTAAGCTGTTACTATTGTGGTGGAAAGAACCACTATGCAAAGGATTGTGTCCTTAAAAAGATGGCTGAAAAGGATGAGGAAAAGGATGAGGAAGCTTTGCTGCAGAAAAAGCTTGATGAGATAAGGAAGAAGAAATTTACCGTTAACCCTTCTATGAACGCTCTAATTGTGCAGGGTTCAGTTGCTGATGACGAGTTCGGTGGCATGGAGGTTTGGTCAACCGACTCTGAAGACGATGAAGTGAGGAAGCCTTCTCATGGAAAGGCTTGTGTGGCTAAAGAAGAAAGCAGTGGAGGAAGGTGCTTGATGGTGTCCGACGTATCTCAGATGAGGGGATACAACACTGATAGTGGGAGTAATGAACCGAAGGAGCAACAGGATATGTGCTTTACAGCTAAGCCGCTCAGCGTGCAGTTCAATGAGCTCGACGAACTGATCAAGAAGGTACAATCCATCTTTATCTCATTTAAAGTCCCACAAAGCTCATATGAAAAAGAACTAAAAAGTGTTAATTCAAGAATCTCTCATCTAGATAGTAGTTTAACTCAAACTCGAGTCACCAATTCTAACCTAACTGACCAATTAAGCAGGGTGTCTTCGAAGAGTGAGGAACGGCGCATGTGGATCGAACTAAAGGAGTCGGAATTAATCAAAACAAAAGATGAAAACATTTATTTACAAAGAGACAATTTAAAGTTGTTGAAACAGCGAAATGTTTTTTGTTTGATTGCCAAACGTCTTTACACTAATATTACTCAGCTTCATTTGGATTGTGAAATAGGACAAAAGATTCATCGCATGATTTTACCCTTTCTTGAGTTTAAGGAGGATGAAATTGATGCTGAAGCGTATAATTGTGAGAGTGTTATTTCATCTGAGGACGTTAATCCGACGTACATGTATGGACTGGACAAAATAGAATCTTTCATTAAATCCAAGGACCATAAGGACATGCTTAAAAACCTTTTGGATGAAAATGATAAAATGAAACTGAGAACCGAAACCATACAAAAATTTGATTCTTTAAACGCCAACTTGAGCTCAGAAAATAAAATTGATGTTGAAAATGCATCTGAGCTTAATGAGGACGATAATATGAGTGAAATTTCTGTAGAGGATACGGTTGATTGTTCAGAATTTGTAAAAAGCGAACCTGAAAACCGCAAGAATCTAATTTCAAAAAATTCAGTAGAGTTCGCTCGATTGTCCCAACAAAAGTCCCCGATTCTTGCAGAGAAGGCCATTGTATATCAAAAGGTTAAAACCACTCCAAATCAAGTATACAAGGTCACAGGCGTAACCGAACATCAGACTGCTGAACTCACAGCTATTGTAAACGAAGACAATGCTGATGGCTGCGATGAGTTCTTCTGGTCAGCACCAATTGATAATGCTGATGAAACAATAGGTTTGTCTGAAAGGACCTCATGGAAAAGCAAAGGGAGATACGTACCAGAACCCTTGAATAAACCTGATAACTTCGATGTGCCAAGCACAAGCGGTACGAAAGACATTCCTCAAGAAAAAGGAATTTCAGCAAAAGAAGTCACAACTTCAATTGAAACTTCCTCAGTTCAGAGTGAACCAGCCATAGAAAAACCGAAACCGAAAGCTAATATCCATCATCAACTGAAGCAGATGAGAAATCAAAAACGTCAAAGGAATCAGAGATACAGGAAGAATCTCTCTGAGAGAAAATAGTTCTGGCAATCCCAGAATGCTTATTTCTCACATCAAGACAAGAACCTAAAGTCTGAGAAAAATCCCATTGAATCACAAGAGAGATACAACAACCGAAAGTAGAGGTTCGGTTCGGAGAAAAACATCAACCGAAAGCAAAGGTTCGGTTCTAAGAATGACTCCAACCGAAAGCAGAAGTTCGGTTCAGAGAACTACACCAACCGAAAGCAAAGGTTCGGTTCGGAAATCAAAAGAGATCAAAACTCTAAGTTCGGTTCCACCAATGATCAAAAGCAAAAGGGTCACCTAGAGTCTTCAACCAAGAAGTCATCTCAATCTAAGCTCTCTCATTCTATCTTATCTAATTCGGCTAATTCTTCCAACTCTTCTTCACCTCGTTCTAAATTCCATTCTGCTCCTTCTCAAAAATCTCAATCATCAGCAGAACAAAAGGGAAAACAGAAGGTTTCAGCATCTGAACCAGAGTCAAAACCGAAAGCACCAAATCCTAATAAAATTAAAGTTTTTACCATCAAAAAGAAAGACGAAACAACACTAATAAAACGAACATATCTTGTTGACATCTCTCTTACTATTCCTGTTCCTGTGAAAGGCTCACGAGGACCCAAGAAACTTTGGGTTCCTAAATCTGCTTAATTTTTGCAGGTTATCAGTGACGAGCAGTTTGACGAAGAATGGTATATTGACAGTGGCTGCTCACGTCACATGACAGGGAGGAAAGAAGAGCTAAGGGAATACAGGTCTCTTTCAAATGGTGGAAACGTGAAGTTTGGAAACAACTCCTTCGGCACCATAAAAGGATATGGAATGATTACTAACGATGATTTCACGATAAGAAAGGTTGCATACGTGGAAGGGTTACAACAGAACCTCATCAGTGTGTCTCAGCTCGTTGGAGGTACCGGTCTTAAAGTCTCATTCGACGATGAGGGTTCTGAAATTATTGAGAAGAAGACGAAAAGAGTTATTCTCAAATCTGAACGTAAAGGTGAAATGTTTCCTCTAAACCTCAAACCCATCAAAGGAACCCAACTATCTGCTTGTTATCAAAAGCGTAATCTGACGAAAGCTGGCTGTGGCACCGAAGGCTCTCTCATCTTAACTTTAAGGATATCAACAAACTTGTCACTGGAGGTCACGTTCGAGGTCTTCCACTGCTCAAGTTCGATAGAGACCATCTGTGTGCTGCATGTGAAATTGGGAAGCAGAGTCGTCAAAGTCATCCATCTATAATAAACACTAAAGTTGTTGAACCACTAGAATTACTTCATATTGATTTGTGTGGTCCATCATCTATCGAAAGCATCGGTGGTAGCAAGTATATTCTTATCATTGTTGATGACTTTTCGCGTTTTACATGGGTGTTCTTTCTGAAGCTTAAATCTGAGGCGACTCACAAGCTAAAATTGTTCATCAAGCAGATTGAGGTACAGCTGAAGAAGGTCGTTCGCAACATCAGGAGCGACAATGGCCTGGAATTCAAAAATAGAGAATTCGAAGAATTCCTAGAAGAAAAGGGAATTAGTCACAACTTCTCAGCTCCCTACACACCTCAACAAAACGGGATTGTCGAAAGACAAAACCGATCTTTGTGTGAAGCAGCCCGAACTATGCTAAGTTTCGCTTCCTTACCTCTTTATTTTTGGGCTGATGCTATTTCTGCTGCTTGTTTTACACAGAACCGGTCATATCTCAACAAGCGATTCACGCTCACTCCTTATGAGATTCTCAATAACAGGAAGCCCAATGTGAAGTTTTTCCATGTGTTCGGTTCAAGGTGTTTCATCTTCAATTCTAAAGAACACCGCAACAAGTTCGATGTAAAAGCCGACGAAGGAATATTTCTGGGCTATTCTCTTACTTCTAAAGCGTACAGGGTATTAAACAAGCGTTCGAGGAAAATTGAAGAGACTTACTACGTGACTTTTGATGATAGCTATGTGAAAAAGCTAAAGGCCAATGAAGACACAGCTGAGGAGATCTTTCCTCAAACCGGCCAAGTCACAGCATCGATCACTAATCTATTTGAGAATTTCATGGAGCTCTTTGACGAACCAGAGAAAGCCACTCTCTCAGAAGCAGGCGCAGCAGACAACAAGGTAGATCACATGAAGCAAATTGTCGAAGAAGCTGCTAAGAGAATGAATGGAGGAGAATCTAGTTCTGACGGACCTCCACCACACAATGCTTCAGTCGAGGGGGAGAATCCACCATCATCTTCCCAGCCAAGCTCACAAGTTGAGGGGGAGCCAAGCACTTTGCCAACCGAAAGCACTTCACCAACCGAAAGTGCCACACCATCCGAAGGTGCATCAACGCCCGAAAGCTCCACACCACAAGAATCCTTTGAAGCTCAAAGCATTCCTGAAAGCTCATCTATCGAGGGGGAGCAAGCTGATATGTCTTACGACAATGAAAGCCAGTCCGAACCAGAAGAAATGATAAACGCTGAATTAGATCCAACCTTTGATCCAAACTACCCACCTCTCACCAAATGGACCAGAGATCATCCTGTCTCTCAAGTTGTTGGTGATGTATCTGAAAAGGTTCTGACTCGATCACAACTCAAGGCAAAACAGACTTCCTTGTTTTCTAAAGTCGAATTTTGCATGTTTAATTCATTCGTCTCAAAAGTTGAACCAAAGACAGTTAATACTGATCTTGATCACTCTGATTGGGTTCAATCCATGCAAGATGAACTAAACGAATTCGAGAGGAACAAAGTCTGGCGTCTTGTTCCAACTCCTCCAGATGCCTCGGTTGTTGGTCTTAAATGGGTCTTTAGGAACAAAATGGACAAGGAAGGAAACGTAATTAGAAACAAAGATCGTCTGGTCATGAAGGGATATTGTCAGGAGGAAGGCATTGACTATGAAGAGACTTTCGCTCCTGTGGCTAGACTAGAATCTGTAAGAATATTTCTAGCCTATGCTGCCCACAAAAACTTTGAGGTTTACCAAATGGACGTCAAGTGTGCATTCCTCAATGGTGAACTCGAAGAAACTGTGTATGTGGAGCAACCTCCTGGCTTCATAAATGTAAAGTATCCAAATCATTGCTACATTCTGGATAAAGCCGTGTATGGACTGAAACAAGCTCCGAGAGCCTGGTATGAAACGCTGACTAAATTTTTAAAGATGTCCAAATTCAAGCAAGGTTCGGTTGACCCAACCTTCTTTCGCAAGAAGGAAGGTAACCACCTTATGATCGTTCAAATTTATGTCGATGGCATCATCTTTGGCTCAACGAATCCTAGCCTAACAGCTGAATTCAGAAAGCTGATGGAGACTAAATTTGAAATGAGCTCAATGGGTCCTATTAACTTTTTCCTTGGTTTAAATATCAGACAGGGACCCGAAGGCATCTTTATTAATCAGGAAGCTTACACGAAGACTCTCCTAGCAAAGTTTGGCATGATGGGAGATTCCAAAGTCAAAGTTCCAATGGCGTTCGGCACCAAGCTCACCCCATCCCTGGACAAACCGGCTGTTGATATTACGCTTTATCGACAGATGATAGGCTCACTAATGTATCTCACTGCTAGCAGGCCTGACATAATGTTTTCTGTTTGTTACTGTGCTTGATTTCAGGCAAATCCATGCGAACCTCACATGCTTGCAGTGAAGAACATTCTACGCTATCTCAAGCGAACCACCTCTCTAGGTCTATGGTATCCTTCCAACTCAGGCTTCTTCATTCAAGCCTACTCAGATGCAGACCTTGGAGGTTGTGGACTCGACAGAAAAAGCACAACTGGTGGCTGCCAATTCCTTGACGGGAAGTTGGTTAGCTGGCAGTCAAAGAAACAAACGTGCGTATCTTTGTCCACTGTAGAAGATGAATACATTGCAGCTGCATCCTGCACCTCTCAAGTGATTTGGATCCAGAGCCAACTTCGAGACTATGGACTCAATATGAAAACGATCCCACTATATTGCGACTCTGAAAGTGCAATTAGGATCTGTCATAACCCAGTGCAACACTCCAAGACCAAGCACATAGCACTGAGGTATCACTTCATCAAAGATCATGTGGAAGATGGAAACGTTGAAGTACACTTTGTTAGAACCACTGATCAACTGGCTGATGTCTTTACCAAAGCTCTTCCTGAAGCCTCATTCAACAAAAATTTACAAGGGCTAGGTATGATGGAATCAGAGTCAGTACCACAAACTACCTCTCGATCTCAAACTGAAGAAGCGAAATAAACCGAACGTTCGGGTTCGGTTGAATAATCTGCACTCGCTCATCATTTCAAAGGTAGTTTTCTTGGTTGTAAATTTCTTGTATAATGTTGCTTATCTTATTATCAAAAGTATTTCCTATTTGAAAGTCTAAATTCCTTGGTTTCTAAAAAAATTTCAAAACCGAAACCTACCGAAGGTTCGGGTTCGGTTTTTCAAAATTTTTCAAAACCGAAACCTACCGAAGGTTCGAGTTCGGTTTTCCAAAAATTTTCAAAACCGAAACCAACCGAACGCTCGGGTTCGGTTTTTCAAAATTTTTCAAAACCGAAACCAACCGAACACTCGGGTTCGGTTTCTAAAATTTTTCAAAACCAAAACCAACTGAACGCTCGGGTTCGGTTTTTCAGAATTTTTCTCAACCGAAACCAACCGAACGCTCGGGTTCGGTTCCAAATTTTTCCAAAGTTTTTTTTAACTCTTTTTTTTTTCTTTCTGAGTCTTATTTTTTTTACTTTGTTATTTTTAATTTATATCCAAAACTCCAAACATATTTTGTTCATTATTTACTTTTTAGTCTTTCATTTTATATGTGTGTTCGTTCGTTTATGGGGAATGTGTTAGAATAGTTAAGTGTCCCTAGAAGCATGCTGTTGTATATGCCCAAAGCCTCATCAGATTCTGAATAATAGCCTTAATGACTTGGTATACACAAACCTTGTCTTCCCAATTAGGCTATCACATTTATTCTAATCGTGAGCTACCTAACTCTCTTCTCACATGAGATAAGAGTTTTCTGCTTGGTCCTACTTTTCATAGCAGAGGTACTTTTCCTTCTTACCCCATCTCTATTACATTTCTCCATCACATTCGTTTCATCAACGTAACCCTTGAGACTCTCAGAAATTACCACTGAGGTTTATGGTTACTCAAAAACTGTGTTTATGATCTTAGTTTCGTGCCACTACGAGCTGAGTGAAACCTAAAATTCAATACCAACTCTGAATTGACGGTGAACAATCAATTTGATCAAGTTTTCACTAATGAATTGACGGACGTATCCTCCTGAAATCTCAAGTTTTTTTTGTGATTCCTATGAAATTGTTACACACCATAACATTTCTTCCCTTGGGATCCAGTTTTAATTTTTTGTTGAGATTTTATATTTACCAGTTACTTTAACATTATTTCATGCCTACTTGTTCAACAGACTACACCGGTCTCACAAGTACTTTGTTCACTTTCTATCTTATTTCAAGATTAGAACTGTTGAATCAAAGCTAAAGCCACCCTAAGGAGCCTAATTAAAAGAAGCCTTTCAACACTTCTTAATAAGTGTTTGATCGTTATTCAACGGGAAACCACACTAACACTTTAAGGACTCTCTTGACTTTGAAGGAAGAGATTCGTGCCCGGGATCATTTGTTTCATGTCTTAAATGACATCACAATTATACCTAAAAAGATTTGCTTTATTTCTTTTTTTTTACACCCTTAGCACGAAAATCTTTGATTTTCCAAAATTCTGGTACTAAAAGTTACAGACTGTTTTACTAAATTGGTGGTTAATTAAAAGACGTGGTCAAAATTAATCCACGTAGGCGTATCATTCAAAAGATGTCGTTACAAGGATAAGATGAAGGGTTGCTGACTCAGGCGGGAGTCTAATGGATTGAATTTCAAACGGCGGTAAATCGGGGACGCATGCGAAATTGAAACGTCCATTCTTTAACTGACATTGTGGACGCGTGTGCGAATTTGAAGGGGTTCCTCTCTGGCACATAAAGGCGCGTGTGAATTTGAAACGGTTTCTTCAGAAACGGCGCTTGTTGAGTGGCGCGTTCCAAGGAATCTGACATTCTCTCTCATGCGTGATCATCGCATACCTTAACTGTCACGCCTCAGTCATTCCGAAAAACCTTTCGTATTTCGATAGAAGATTTGAACAGATTTTTCTCTCTCCTTACAACCACTATAAAAGGTGACCTCCTCTCCCTTTTATCTCTTTACTGCATCAAAATTCCCAAGAGAGCAAAATTCCCTGAAAACCTAACTGTTCATCATCTTCTTCCCCACTTCAACAATGGCAGAATCATCGTCAATTCACGCTACTTCCCACATCCTTCCCATTCGCCCTCAACAGTGTTTGGTGATCGATTTAACCCCTCAGGCGTACGAATCCTACATGTTCCCGATCATTGAGTGCCTGAAATACTCGCCCATTGCCCCTGCACTTTCTAGGGTGGAAACAGTGCCCATGGAGATTTTATCGCAGATCTATGCGACTGCACATTATGACAAAGCAGTCGATAGAATCTTCTTCGAGGTTGCTGATCACAAAGCCTCGATTTCCACGCAACGATTTGGCTCATTGCTAGGGTTTGCTACTGACCCTTCTAGGGTTAATCCGGAGACGATTCCGATTGGGCACCTCTACAATATGTTCTACAATATGGGGTACACGGAGGTGCTCACCTCCGTCGCGAAGTTTAAAAAATCATGTTTGCCGCCACAGTGGAACAGTATGTTCACTGTCCTTTTCAAGGGTCTTTCAGAACGGAGCTCCGGTTCAGACGGCTCCAGTCGACTCTTTCTTTCCATCATGTATGGCGTTTACAACGGCGTCAACGTTGACTATGGGTTGGTTCTCTGGCAACAACTCATCCAGAGTTTATCCTCCTCCTCACGACATTCTGAGGTGTCGTATGCCAGGTTCTGGACCATTGTTGCTAAATGGGCGATGGATAAGCACGATGTCCCCACTGCTGCCGGTGCATCGATGTCTTCGATTGGTACATTCCATACCACGAAGATCATCGTCTCAGATGCATCGAGGTTCTCTTTCATTGGCTCTATTCCGGAGACCATGTACGGTGATGTTCCATCTAACAGCAGGATCATCCGGACTATCAAGGAGTTCAAGCAGTCTGGACCGAGGGAGCTCACACAGGAGATGCTCAAGTCTATTCAAGATGCTGATAAACCTGTTCATAGAGGCAAAAAGGCAGAAAAAGGGAAGCAAGTGGCGAAAGGGGCTAAAGGCCCTTCTCCCAAAAAGAGGAAGGCTACTAAACCTGCTCAGTCCCCTCAGCAGAAGATGCGCAAAACTCAACCGAAGCGAAAGCTTATAATCGCCTCCTCTTGCAGTGAGTCGGAAGGTGAGAGTTCGGATTCGGACGGCTCTCAAAGAGGCAAAACCCCTCCAAGAGGCAATACCCCACCCAGATCACCTACCCCTGACATGGAAATCCATATCTCACCAATTCCCTCTCCCACTCAAACAATTCCCACTTCCATTCCCACCATAACCCCCACTACCACCATTCCTAAAACCTCTTTCCCTATACCACCACCCATTTTCACTGATACAACAACAACAGCCACTGCAAAGGTTACTACCAACGTATCTGATACGGGGGTTCATACCGATGCAACCGAACCACCACCAGTAACCGAAACCAGAAACACAACCGAAACCCAACAACCACCCGAACCTACCTACACTCAAAAATAACCCGAACCCATCCCAGCTCAGACTCAACCTGAACCAACTCATACCACAACACCACCAGCTTCACCACCACCACCATCTCCAAGTCATGCCTCTGACGGAGATAACCCTTTCCTTGGAGGGGAAAATATGACCTTCGATTCGGTCTACTACAGTCCGTTTCAGGTCCAAAGCGACGATGATGAGGAAGCTCCAGTAACAAAGAAACATCTTAAGGAGCTGCATGAGAAGGTTGACCTGCTTATTGCTTCATCCTCCAATTCTCAATCCTCTCTCTCTGAAGCTGCTCTTCAGAAGATCGTTGATGCCTTCTCCAGGGCTCAGCATGATTCTGTCACTTCAGCCACTGCTGCCATTGACGCCTCGAAGAAAGCATGTGAGGCTGCGACCGAAAAAGTCGATAAACTATTCTCTGATGCCTCTTCCCTGTTAAAGTCCTTACAGGAGAGTGTTGATGCCACAAAGGCAACGTTGGAATCAATCATTCAACAATTGGCCACGTTCATCTCCACGGAGTTAAAGTCGTTTGCTACCCTTCGCCAATCCATTAGTGACGACAACTCGATTCTTCGTGCCTCCATTGACGAGCGCCTCTCTAAACTCCAAGAGGATCTCGCCGCAGAAAACTTGTTGATGGACGTTCTTGCAAGCCAAACCACCGCCCTCAAGGTCAAGAGTGCTCAGCTTTCTAACTCTCAGCAACAAATTGACGCTCTTCGATCCGAACGGGAGGTCATCAAGACATGTGTTTCGGATGTACACTCTGCCCTATCCAACATCCTGGAAGCACACGATCCGATTCTCAACCATTCGGTGAGGCGAACCCTTGCTGAAAAACTTGCTCCTGCCCTGGATCTCCTCAGTAAAATAGAAGGGCTACCTAGTTTTGTGTCCACTCCGAAACAAGGGGGAGAAGTGAAGTCCGGATCGAAACCACCTCCTTCCTCAAAGGCTGCTCACACAACCGAACCTCCTCCTACTGGTCAAACTTCTAGTTCGGGTGTGAAGGATAAAGGAAAGAAGATAGCTGAGGAAGAAGATGAAGATGATCAAGAAACCATTGTTGACTTGCTGAAACGCAAAAATAGTCGCAATGTTGAGAATGACAATGTTCGTGTGGCGCGAGAAGCCGAAGAAGCTGAACGCAAGAAGAAAGAAGCCCACGATCTCCTAGAGAGCAGGAAGACTCTTTTCCCTGCCTGGACTCAAGAGAGAATGATAAAGGAGGCTATCGATACTCCGAGCATCCTATGGCTCGAACCGGTGATCTCCTTCGACTGCTATAACTCTGTCGACTCGCAGTTCGACATGCCCTTAACCCGAAAGGCGTTTATCTTCCACGCCTTCGCCAACGTTGCTGAAGTCACTCATCCTCATCCGGAGGTTGATCGGGAATTAATCGAGTTCTATCTGAAGGCCGCTCAACCCCAGTACCAAACCTGGACCGCTCAGAAGATCGTCAACGTTCGGTTTTTGAAGCCATATACCAAAGGTAGATTCATCAACGTTCGGTTCAGGGTGATCCGAGGGTCTGCAAGAACCGAACATCTCATATGTTTAGCAGATCTACCGAACCTCAACCCCCATGACTGGATCGTTCTGCACAACATCCTCTTGACGAATGAAGCTGAATATGGTCCGATCATAGACCATCTCAAAAGGATGTTGGTATGCTATATCATGGAGGTAGCTCTGATGGATCAGGAGATTGCCACTGTCTTCAAGAAGAAACCGAAGATCTCTCCTGTTGGCTCGGCCAGTGATCTGAACCAGATGAAGATGGGAAAGATTGACCCAAGGCGTAATTCGGTCATGTTCACTAGGGCTGAAGGACAGAAATGTCTCTTTTCCTTAGCGGATAAACATCTTTATACCACTGCTTGTCTAGAGCATGTGCTGGAGATCATCCATCGGTGTAAAGAGAATACAGCGGATGATATCAAATACTTCAACGATATGATTCAGTGGTACATCCGATTCAGACAAACAATACTTGCTATTATCTCTCGTCTGTTTCAGACTGTAAAGAAGAAGGTTCCTGCTGCTGCTGGCCCAAGCAAGAAGTAATGATCTCGCTCCAATTGACGCAAAGGGGGAGATTGTTGGGTAGCATAGGACTTATTTTGTATTGCGTCATTGGGCTCAGTTTATAGTCCAATGTTTTGCACTCCGGTTTGGGCCTGTCCAACCGTGAGCATGTAGGGTTTACTATATAATAATGTGCTTGCATGCATATTAGGTTAACGATCTAGAAGACGATAGTATTACGATAACATTATAGATTTCTTTATCGTTCTTGTAAACCCTTTAATCCTCTACAGTTGATGTTCTTTATCGATCTCTTCTGAGGATTGTTTTATAATCATTCGACATCGTTCGATCCATTCTTGAGTTGTTTACTGTTTTCGTGTTCTTGCTGTTTACTCTTTATTTTACCTGTTTAAGATCTAATCGATCTTCAAGTTAGTTTTTAACTTATCAATAAGAAACAGAAACTCAAAGAAAAGGCTATGGTTTATCAAAAGGTTCAAACTATGCCAAATCAAGTTTATGTAGTTACAGGGGTCACTCCAAAATAGACGTCATAATTAAGAATCATGGTTGACAAAGATAACGCTGAAGGATGCGACGACTACTTCTGGTCAGCTCCTATTGATAATGCAGACGAGACTGTAGGCTTGTCTGAGCAGACTTCGTGGAGGGTTAAAGGAAGATATGTTGTTGAACCCACAAACAAACCCTCGAGTTTTGACAAACCAAGCACAAGTGGAACCAACGAAATCCCTAAAGAACCAAAGGAAGAACCGAAAGTTCCAGTAAAAAAAACCGAAACTCAAAAGGAGAAGCCAAATGCCAGCTTCAACATCCACAAATCACAAAAGGAGCTAGCTGAACAGAAACGCTTAAGAAATCAAAGATATGCAAAGAATCTGAATGAGCGAAAAAGTTACTGGCAATCTCAAAATCCTAACTATGTCCCTCCTAAGAGAGCATCATCGGATAAAGGAAAGGAAAATCTAAAGGAAAATTTCAGTCCAAGTTCCTACTATTCCAAGTCTCAGAACTGAAAGTCTAGTTTCGGTCTGAATGTTACTCAGAACCGAAAGTCAACTTTCGGTCCAACACCCAGTTTCAGTCCAAAACCCCGTTTCAGTCCCTCCAAGTACCAATGCAAAGCAAATTCTAGGGAGAACATCAAAGGAAAGGGAAAGCTAACATCAGATTCTAAGTTCCATAATAAGAAATCATCAGCTAACCCTAGGAGTCAAAAGAAAAATCAAATACCATCTAACAAAGCAACCAATGCACTAAAATTTAAACAAGATAAAACTAAAATCAAAGTGTATACAATTAATAGAAAAGATCAAACCACTTTGAAAAGAATATATTTGGTTGATATTTCTACTGCAATTATGTGTTCTGTGAAAGACTCACCAGGACCCAAGCGACTTTGGGTTGCTAAATCTGCTTGAATTTGTAGGTAATTAGTGACGAGCAGTTCGATGATGAATGGTATATAGATAGTGGCTGCTCGCGTCACATGATGGGAAGGAAGGAAGAGTTGAGGGAATTTCGGTCCTTGAAAGATGGTGGGTGTGTAAAATATGGAAATAACTCCTATGGAATAATCAAGGGATACTATATGATAACAATCAGAGATTTCTCGATTCGAAAAGTTGCATATGTGGAAGGATTGTAGCATAACCTCATTAGTGTGTCACAATTAGTCTTGGGCACAGGTCTGAAAGTATCATTTGATGATGAGGGCTCTGAGATAATTGAGAAACAATCCAAGAAGGTTCTGTTGAAATCTGAACGTAAGGGAGAGATGTACCCTTTAAATCTCAACCCAATACGAGGAAAACCAGCAATATGTTTGCTGTCAAAGGCTAATACAGATGAAAGTTGGTTGTGGCATCGACAATTATCGCACCCGAACTTCAAAAACATTAATAATTTGGTGCTTGGTGATCACGTTCGAGGACTTCCTCTTCTCAAGTTCGACAAGGAACATCTGTGTGCAGCATGTGAAATGGGCAAACAAAGCAGAAAGAGCCACCCTACACGAATCAATACAAAGATTATTGAAGCTCTTGAACTCTTGCACATCGATTTATGTGGACCTTCTGCTATAGAAAGCTTCAGTGGTAGTAAGTACATTCTTGTTATTGTAGATGACTTTTCATGCTTCACCTGGGTTTTCTTTCTTAAGTAGAAATCAGCTGCAACTCCCAAGTTGAAGACATTCATCAAGCAAGTGGAAGTGCAGTTGAGGAAGACGGTAAGGAATATCAGAAGTGACAATGGTCTGGAATTCAAGAATAACAATTTTGAGAGCTTTCTGGCTGACAAGGGGATAACTCACAATTTTTCGGCCCCTTATACACCACAACAAAATGGGATTGTTGAAAGAAGAAACCGTTCTTTATGTGAGGCAGCCAGAACCATGCTCAGTTTCGCTTCACTTCCGTTATATTTTTGGGCTGATGTTGTTGCAACCGCATGCTACACTCAGAATCGGTCCTTGCTAAACAAGAGATTCTCAATTACTCCATATGATATCTTAAACAACCGAAAGCCAAATGTCAATTTTTTCCACATATTCGGTTCAAGGTGCTTTATTTTCAATTCTAAAGAGAACCGAAATAAGTTTGACATCAAAGCCGATGAGGGAATTTTTCTGGGTTATTCACTAACATCAAAAGCATACATAATATTGAATAAACACTCAAAACGAATTGAAGAAACCTACTATGTCACCTTTGACGATAATTACATGAAGAAAGTTCAAAGAAGTGAAAATGACTTAGGAGAAATTTTTCCAGAATCTGGACAAGTCTCGGTTCCAATAGCCAACCTGTTTGAAGAGTACATGCGGCTGTTTGATGAACCAGAGAAAGCGGTACACTCAGAAGTGAAAGCAGCAGATAACAAAATTGATAATCTCAAGGAGATTATAGATGAAGCTACCAAAGATATGGAAAGTGAACCTCCTACAGCTAAGGGTGATCCTCCATCAACAGACTCAAAGTTTCAGGGGGAAAGTTCAACTGCCTCAAAAACAAACAAAGTATCTTTCGAGGGGGAGGATCCAATTCAGTCCCCATCTCATAAAGGTTCAGGCAAAGGGGAAAGTTCTACTCCAAAACCACCCAATAATAGTCCTATCGAGGGGGAGATTCCAACTCCCACAGAGGATGCAAACTTTGATGCTGCCATAGATTACACTTCACCAGTCGAGGGGGAAAAAGGAAATACAAGTGACGAAGGTAATGATGATCAATCAGAATTTGAAGTTGAAGTGAACGCTGAGTTAGATCCAGCATATGATCCAAATTATCCTCCGTTAGTAAAATGGACCAAGGACCATCCCAAAGCACAGATTATTGGTGAAACTTCAGAAAAAGTTCTTACTCGTTCTCAATTGAAAGCGAAACAAACTACAATATTCTCTAAAGTTGAATTTTGTATGTTTAATTCGTTTGTTTCCAAGATTGAACCAAAAACTGTAAATGTTGCACTTGATGATTCTGATTAGGTTCAAGCAATGCAAGATGAACTTTAGGAATTCGAACGCAACCGAGTTTGGAGGCTGATCCCTACACCAAAGGATGCGTTTGTGGTTGGCTTGAAGTGGGTATTCAGAAATAAATTGGACAAGGATGGGAATGTCATTCGCAATAAGGCTCGGTTGGTGGTCAAAGGTTATTTCCAAGAGGAAGGAATAGACTATGAGGAAACCTTCGCTCCTGTAGCTAGGTTGGAATCAGTTAGAATCTTCTTGGCGTATGCTGCTCATAAAAACTTCGAAGTTTTCCAAATGGATGTCAAATGTGCCTTTTTGAATGGAGAATTGGAAGAAACTGTTTATGTTGAGCAACCACCTGGGTTTGTGAACGAGAAATCCCCTGATCACTAATATGTGCTGGATAAAGCAGTCTATGGATTAAAGCAAGCACCGAGAGCCTGGTACGAAACATTAACTCGCTTCTTAAAAATGTCAAAATTTAAACAAGGTTCGGTAGACCCAACCATCTTCCGAAAGAAAGAAGGCGAACATCTTATGATAGTTCAGATTTATGTTGATGATATCATCCTCGGCTCTACGAATCCTAGCTTAACAGTTGAATTCAGGAAGTTGATGGAGACTAAATTTGAAATGAGCGCAATGTGTCCAATTAATTTTTTTCTTGGTTTAAATATTAGACAGAGAATAGAAGGTATATTTATCAACCAGGAGACCTATACAAAGAACTTACTGATGAAATTCGGTATGACGGGTGACTCAAAAGTGAAGGTTCCTATGACATTTGGCACCAAGTTAATACCATCTCTGGAAAAACTTGTTGTCGACATAACACTATATCGTCAAATGATAAGGTCCCTTATGTATCTAACAGCTAGTAAACCGGATATTATGTTTTCTGTTTGTTATTGTGCTAGGTTTCTAGCTAATCCAAGAGAACCTCACATGGTGGCAGTGAAGAATATATTTCGTTACTTGAAGCGAACGTCATCTCTCGGTCTCTAGTATCCTGCAAGATCTGGATTCTTCATTCAATCTTTTTCTGATGTTGATCTTGGAGGATGTGGTCTAGATAGAAAGAGCACTACAGGTGGATGCCAATTTCTTGATGGAAAACTTGTTAGCTGGTAGTCCAAGAAGCAGACCTGTGTGTCTCTGTCAACAGCCGGAGCTGAGTATATAGCTGCAGCGTCTTGCACTTCTCAAGTCATATGGATTCAAAGTCAACTAAGAGATTACGGGCTAAGTATGAAGAAGATTCCTCTCTATTGTGATTCAGAAAGTGCAATAAGGATTTGTCACAATCCAGTGCAACACTCAAAAACTAAGCACATTGCACTCAGATATCATTTCATCAAGGATCATGTAGAAGATAGGAACGTGGAAGTACACTTTGTTCGATCCTCTGATCAACTTGCAGACATATTCACGAAGGCCTTACCTAAAATAAGTTTCAATAAAATATTACAAGGTTTGGGAATGATGGAAGCAGAGTCGGTACCGAATTCTCAAATCTTGCACTAAAAATTTAAACAGGCGAAATGGAGCGAACGCTCGGTCTATTTCGGCTCCAAAATTGTCGGGAACCGAAATGAACCGATCGCTCGGTCTATTTCGGCTCTGGAATTTTAAGGAACCGAAATGAACCGAACGCTTGGTCTATATCGCTCCCTCCTTAAAGATAAGGTTTCGGTTGTATATTGTGTATTTTCTATAATCTCTATTCTTTTAACTACTTTCTGTTTTTATTATTCTTTTTAGACAACTTTAAAAATTCCAAAAATATTTTCTCTTTCTATTTTTATTATTTTTCAGAAAACTTCAAAAATTCCAAAAACATTTTCTTTTGTTTGTGTACAAGTTTTGTTTGTGTGGTGTGTTTGTTTGCTCTTTCTTTTAATTAGGTCACTAGGGTACCAGTATAATAGGATTTGGAGCTAAGGAAGGTACAATCTTTTACGTAAGAACTAGTTAAGGGTCCCTAGAAGCATGTTGATGTATGTTAACCAACGCCTCTACGACTTAGAGCAAGGCCTTAATGATTAGATCTATACCTATCGTATCTTCCCAATCAGGTTATTAACATCAACTCAGTCTAGAGCAACCTTACTCTTCTCATATGAGTTAAGAGTTTATCTGCTTTGTCATATCTTTATAGCAGAAGGTACTTTCGGTTCTTTAGCCATCCTCCTTACATTCTCCATCAACTTTCGGTTCACCACTGTAACCCTTGAGACTCTCGGTCCTTACCACTGATGTTTATGGTTACATCAATTCTGTGTTTGTGATCTTAGATACGTACACCACAAGCTGAGTGAAACCCAAAATCCAACACCTATAATGAATTGACGGTGAATCATTGCATTCAAGTTCTTACTGGTTACCCATTGAAATCTTATTTTTATTTTTGCGTGATCTTTTATGAATTTGTCTAACACCAAGGCTTTTCTTCCCATAAAGATCCTTTTTTTTTAGATTTCTATAACTTCTTTAGTCATTATACAATATATCCTACCTACTTGTTCAACAGACCACATCGGTCTTGCAAGTACTTCTTCCAATGTTCGGTCTTACATTAAGAATCGACGTTCGGTTGAAGTTAAGCCACCTTAAGCCTATGACTTAAAAAGAATATTTTCATTGTTTCTCAACAAACACTTAATCGTATTTTTCGGGAAACCACACAGGCACTTCAAGTCTATCTTGACTTTGAAGGAAGCGATTCTTTCCCGGGATCACCTGCTTTCTGTCTTAGAATGAGACATCACTCACATCCCATACACGTTTGTTTTATTTCTTTATCGTTTGTCACTCTATTGCACGAAGATTTTATTTTCCAACACTCTAGTTGTTGTTGGTTCAAGTTTTGTTTAAACATGGGCAATCATATTTCTTGAAGTGACACTGAATTTTAAACAACGTTTGAGGATAAGAATTTGGGCGCGTGAATTTGAACAGTTTCTGTACCCACGCGTGCTGACGTTTACCTGGGAGTACCCAACCTGTCACATCGTGCTTTTTCAGGTGATGTTTAGTGATCACATCATTATCTTCATATTCATTCTCTCTCCTGGCAACGGTATATAAGGAGATTTTCCTTTATTTGTCTTTTACCAGCAACAAATTCTCTCAAGATTACAAAGCAAGTTCCAACTGTTCATCTTTCTTCTTCGTTCAACAATGGCGACTTCATCATCCGTTCACAATCAGACTGCTTCGTCTACATTGCTTTCAATCAAGCCAAATCAAAATATGATCATCGAACTTAAACCGTTTTTGTATGATTCATATATGCTTCATGTTGTTAAGTGTTTGAAGTATTCTTCGCTGGTTGTAGCCCTAACTCAAGTTGAAGTCGTTCCGATGTCACTATTATCGCAGGTCTACTCTACGGCCTCATATGACAAGAAAAAAGAACGTGTTTTCTTTCAAATACATAATAAGAAGGCTTCTATTTCAAAGGGGAGGTTTTGTTCGTTGATGAATCTTGTTGTTGATTCCTCCGTAATCTCACCAGACTTTATCACGACTACACAGTTGTTCTCGATGCTTTACGAGATGGGATATACGGATGTGCTCACCGCAGTCACAAAAGTTAAGAAGTCTTGTTTACCTTCTCAATGGAATGGTTTGCTAACTCTTCTCATCAAGAGTTTGGCAGAAAGGAGTGGTGGATCGGATGGCACTAACAAGGGTTTTCTAAATTTTATACGGTCTCTACAATGGCATCAACCTTGATTATGGGACGATTATCTGGTCTCAAGTGGTGCAGAGTCTCAATACATCTACGAGGCATTCAGAGATATCATGTGGGCGCTTCTGGACGCTTATTACAAGAAGGGCGATTAACACTTTGGACATTCCTGTGATGAAGGATGCCCTAGCTGCGTCCATTGCTACGTTTCACACGAAGAAGATCATCATCTCTGATCCAACAAAGTTCCATCACAATGGCTCCATTCCTGAATCCATGTATCGCTGTGTCTCAGCTGAAAGTCATGTTATGGCGGAATACAGGAAACTTACTCCTAAGGGACCGAGATTCCTTACTCCAGAACAGCAGGCTGCCCTGGAATCTGTAGACAAGTCTGGCAACCGAGGGAAACGCACTACCACAAAGAAGAAGTCAACAGAGGAGGATAAGACTAAGGCTTCGAAGTCATGGAAGCAAAATTCTGATAAAGGAGATTCTTCCAAGCCCAAGAAGCTTATGAAAATGGCAAGAAGATCCAAGAGTCCCACTCCTCCTAGCTCAGAAAATGACAAGGAAGATGAAGAAGTGAAGAGTCATCATGAATCACCGAGAGGCAATACACCTCCCAGATCCCCAACTCCAACCAAACCCATTCATGAAAAAATTCCTACCCCACCTCCATCACCAAAACAAACTATTTCAGTTTCGGTTCCTATCGATCCTCCACCCACTACTTCACAACCAACAACTTCTTTACCACCACCTCCACCAGTTACGTCTACTCCTATTTCTACAACTCAATTACCACCTCCTATAATTTCTCAAACCACTACCACTACGATTCCTGAACCAACAGTGGAAGTCAATGTATCTGATACGGGGGCCACTACTATAACTGAAACTCCAATCATCCATAAACCTCTTTCACCCACCCACTCAACCGATTCTGGTGCCACTCTCGGTGGTGAGAATGACGAGTATGACTCTACATACTTTAGTCCATATCGGCTACCAACTGATGAGGATGATGATGCTCCTATCACTACCCAACACTTGCAGAACATTAATGAGAAACTCGATCGATTACTTGAAGACAGCAAAGCCTATAGTGGTGTGGTCCTCAAAGCTTTTCTAGAAACTGCTCTGGAACAATATACAAAGTCTATTGAAAAATCCACTAAAGCTGTTGATGCTTCTACTTCCTCCTGCAAAAAGGCCTCAACTGATGTTACTGAGATTGTTCAAACAACTCAGATTTTTCTTGAGTCTCTGAAAGGGCATGCCGACACAAATGCAGCCAAGGTACAAGCCTCTGTGGATTCACTTTCTAAGTCCCTTCAAGAAGAAAGCACCAAGTTTGAAGTTGTTCGTTCTTCCAGCCAAAAAGAGAACACTTCACTTCTGAGTTCTGTGTCTTCAAGGCTGGAATCTCTTCATGCTGATCTCACTAAAGAAAGTGCTTTAAAGGAAGAACTTTCCCATCAATCAACTCAACTTGAAGTTCATAAGGTTCAGCTCGCTCATGCTGAAAAAGAAATTTCTTTATTAAAGACCGAAAGGGTTGTTTTCCATAGCTATGCAGGGGATGTTAAGGATATGCTCACCAACATTTTTGGTGCTCATGATCCTATTCTAACTTTGACCATTTGGAATCATCTCACCACAAAACTGACTCCTACCATTGCCATGTTACATGAAATGAAGGGTGTTTCGAAGGGATTCCGACCTCCAAAACCAGGGGGTGAAAGTGCTCAACCGAAAGTGACTGTGAAAACAGAAATAGAAACTATACAACCAGAAGTCAAAGTCACAACCGAACTGAAGGATAATGTAGCTTCAGGTTCTGGTACACAAGAAAAGCAGAAGGAGACCACTGATGATAGTGATAGTGATGTTGGTGAGACTATTGCTGAGGCTCTCAAGAGAAAGAAGAGGGAACGAGAGTTGGATGAAAATCTCAAAGTTGCAAAGGAAGCAGAGGAAAGGGAAAGGAGAAACAAGGAAGAAGAAGAAGCCTTGAACTGTAAAAAGGCCTTATTTCCCTTATGGACCAGAGAGGTACTTATCAATCAAGCTATAGATTTTCCAAGTATTTATTGGTTGGAACCTGTTGCTTCGTTTGACTGTGATAACTCGAAGGACTCACAGTTCGATATGCCGATAACAAGAAAGGCATTCATGTTTCATTGCTTTGACTCGACTGCTGAGGTTCGTTTTCCTCATCCGAAGGTTGACCGAGAGCTGATTTGACTTCTATCTGAAGTATGGCCAACCTCAGTACCTGACATGGAGTGCTCAGAAGATTGTGATTGTTAAGGTGCTCAAACCCTCACCTGCTGGGAGATTTGTCAATGTCAATTTTAAAATCACTCGAGGTTCTGCAAACTCGGTGTCAACTATCTCTCTAGCAGACCTTCCTAGTTTGAATCCCCATGAATGGATTCTGCTATACAACATTCTGCTCACTAATCCGACGGAATATGAGCCGATTCTGGAGCACATAAAGAGAATGTTGGCCTCCTATATCTATGAAGTTGCAACTATGGATCAGGAGATTGTGAAGGTTATGAATAAGAAGCCTACTATGAAGCTTACACTGAAACCTAGATATGTAAACAACATGAAGATGGGTCAAATCGATTCAACACATTTGACTGTGATGTTTACCAAAGGCGAAGCTCACAGGTTTTTATTCGCTCTTGTAGCTAAACACTTGTTTTCTACCGACTTCTTGGAGCACATAATCAACATAATTCATCGGTGCAAGCAGAACTCTGAAGCTGACAAGAAGAACTTTACGGATATGCTTCGGTGGTACATTACGTTTCGCTATCATCTTTTGGCCATCATACCAAGGGTGTTCAAGACAGTGAAGAAGTCTTCTATTGCTAAACAGAATTGAGGTTTCGACTCCAAAGACACAAAGAGGGAGATTGTTGAGTCTATTTGTGTTGCGTCATGGGCCTCATGTTTTGTATCTGGATTGGGCTTGTCTATCCATGTTTATCTAGTAGGGTTATACTATATATATGCATGCATGTATGCATATTAAAAAGTTAATCTTGATGTTCATTGTTTTGTAACCCTAAACACCTCTACAGTCGAAGTTCTTAATTGAGCTCTTCTGAGGTGTTGAAGTATTAATCATTCGACACATTCAAAGCCATACTCGTGTTCTTGTTTACTTTCATAATTGTTTGCTTGCATAGAATCTAACGATCCTTAAAGAACTTTTGTTCTAACAAAATGATTGAAATTGCTTGTTGTTAGGAATTTAGGAACACACAAAATACACTCATATGCACATATCGAGGAATCTTGGCTCACTTTGACCAAAGTTTACCACTTTTATCTTGGTTGAAGAGGTTTGATTTGGTGACTTCTCATTTATGTGTGAATTTAGCTTCCTTACTAATGTTTAAGTCTTTCATAAATCTCTTAGGACCCCAATATTGGGATGGTGTCATTTGTGTGGGCATTGTGTACATAATTCATGTTCTATTTCACACGCACACATCGGTATGTCAACACAAGACACCCATTTTTCTAGTCGGTCTATATTACCACCCCCGCATGAGTAATTTTAAGTTCAGTTTTTTCTCGAACATCGAGGATGATGCTAAATCTTAAGCTTGGGGAGGGGTATGCATTTTATATAGCTTAGGTTCTTCATGCACTAAAAAAACATTTCAAAATTTCCAAAAATATTTTTTTTTCTATTTTAATTTCAATCGCCTTTTCATTTCATCCGAAATTTTTTTTCAAAATCCAAAAAGATTTTGCTTTTCATATTTTCATCTTATAGTGCATTTATTTCAAAGCATCTAAAGAAAATAATTCAAAAAATAAAAAATATTTCAATCTTTTAAATTGCTTTGCATTTCACATTGTTAATCACCAAAAATTACAAAATGATTTTGTTTTCAACTTATTTTCAGTTTGCATTTCATTAAAAAAAATCAAAAAATCAAAAAACCGGTCCATCAATCATTAAGGGGTACAAGTAGTTGACCGCCTTGAAGTTCAAACACATAAAAATGACAATGAATCAAATAAATGAAATAACTCCTCACCTCGAATGTGTCTCGCACAAACAGAGAATGATAGACCTTAAGGCGTTGTCCTCGTTGTGGGTTTGGTAACTCAAAAAATAGAGAGTAGATGATTTTCTATGTTAAGTTATAGAGTAAAGGAAGGTAAAACAACTTTTAAAAATACCGTGCTCCTTAAAACTCGATACTTAATGCCAACTCCTGTTTGAAAAGACCGCACATCGATCTTTAGAATTACTTTTGGATAGACATCTTGAAGGGGGATTTCATTTCATCCACTTGTACACACATCACACATCGTCTGAATTATTGAAGACTTTCTTGGCCATTTCACTTAATCAGGACAAATCTACACAAGCAAGTGATTTAAGAATAAATAAAGGAACAATTGAAGAAAGAATCCTCGAACCAAGTCTTACACCTAAGAGATTTAGAAGTAAGGAATTCATCAAAAGAAAGCAATCTTGAAAAAAAAAGTGACAGAGAAAGCAACTTGAAGAAGCAAAAGATAAAGTTCATTAAAGCAAGTCAAAGTAGTCAGGTTGAAAGTTAAAGACGCGAGCAACACAAGATATCGGGTGGATGTGACGATTGGTACCTTTGGGAGTAAGCATGATATGGACAGTGAGACTGGGATGAAATGCAAGGTTGGTTCAACCTTGTGTACACCGATGTGAGTTTTAGAGAAGCGGACCCTTTTTAAAAATATGATAGCTTCCCGAATAAAGCAATTTGGCATCGGGGCTGTCTACATTTTCAAAATCACTAAATCGGTGACTTTCATATGACGTCTCACGACCCTCTAACTTTGAACTTTGGCCCTACGAATGTCATTTTAAGAACAATGTCTAATGTATGACTTTGTTGAGACTTTCTTGAAGTAGGGACAATAAATGGATAATATTTTGTGTTTGGGTAATTGGTACTTGACTTTCACACCCCATGTGATCGAAAAAAGTAAGGATTATGAAATTTGGATCGACAATAAAATTTTCACTTTTACTTTTGAAGCTTTCCTAAGCTTATTTTCTCAGGTTTTTTTGTACATATGCTATTTTCATTGTTTTTATTGCATACATTCGTTCTTAGATCCTTTTGGTTCTTTCTTTACCCTTTTGTTCGATATTTATTTTTGTCATCTAGAAATCATCACGTGTTATCCGATTCTCATTCTTTTATGAGGACAATAAAGGTCTAAGCTTGGGGAGGTTTATTTAGTGTATTTTTATGCATACTTTTCCATATTTTCTACATTCATTTATATTGCATTTTATGCATTTATTTCATACTTTGCATATCATTTTGTGAAAAAACATACTTTGGTGGAGCACAATCTACTTTGGGGTATTTTTGGTTGTTTTTGTAGGTTTGTAGCGATTGCAAATGATTTTGGATGCTAAAGGAAGGTCGAGAGATGATTTTGGATGTTGAAGGAAGACCAAGTGATGATTTTGGACATTCAATTTGAAGTTGGAAAATGTCAGACAGCAGCTCCAAACAGTCGTGCTGAGTTTGCAAGAATAACACGCAGCCATGTTGAGGCAGATTATGGAGGCTCTTTATGGACCACACGATCGTGCTGATTTTATCCTATCAAGTAGCACGGTCGTGTCGACATGAAAACTGCTTGTAACCACCTCCTTTAAACACGATTATTGGGTCATTTTGACCACACACTTCATTACGAGGGCGATTTTCTGGAGCATTTTGAAGGATAATTCATCTAGTTTAAGTGAAGAACATTAATTTCTTTTGATTGTACATTTATTTCTTAGATTACTTCAAGATTTAGTCATTTTATGTGGCTAAATCTCACCAATTCCAACATTAGGTTTTAAAGTATGATTCAAACTTTTATGTGAAATAATTATGTTAGATCTTCTTGAATGTTTTCATTGTATGTTTTCTTGTATTCAATTCCGGATTATGTTTGGAAGCATTTTAGATTATTAATGAAATTGATCATTTTAGTAATTTTCTACTACCGTTCTTGGGAACAATTAATGGTTTTGTTTTTTTTTTCTATGAATTCAATTTCATTATAGATTCATACAATATAATTAAAGCATTCTAAATGGCGTGAATGGTTTATTATAAATGACATTTCCATCATCATTATTGCAATGTGTACCTTAAGATTAGAACTCTAGAACTTAGTGTTGCATATTATATTTAATCAATGAACTGTATTTTGTTAAATACATACGTGGAATATTGTTAGAAAAACTAAACATCACGTGTAAATACATTTCATTCTTCATAAGATCACTTCACCATAATTATTGTAAATACATTTCATTCTTCATAAGATCACTACACCAGAATTATTGATGATCATAATTTGAATCATAACAATAGATAACCCTTATGTCGAAATACTTTTTATCATTTGAATTTATTTTTAATACGCTTCATGCTAGTTGTAGTACTTTATAAAATCTAACTCGTCTTGTTTTTAATTTTTTTAAGTGACAATCATACTTGTAATTGGACATCTTTGGTATAACTTGTTAGCCTCTTTCCCTGAGGACATGAACCTTACTTCCATTCATACTAATCCATCGTGTATTTAAGTTGGTTCAATTTTTTATCTTATTTCGATAATTTATTTTGTTGGATTCGACACCCCAACATGTGGTATCTATGGAAGTTTAGAAACGATAAAATTTTGCTTGAGGAAAGCTTATAAAATATGGCAATTTCGACTCCATAAGAGAATTCTCTTTTCTTTGGTATTCTAATAGGAATCGTATGTGTAATGTTATTGGGTGTCTTGGTTACAAAACTCTCTAAACAATGCCCTTTTCTAGCTTTGTGCAATTTTTTCTTATTTATATATAGTTTATTTGGTTGTTTGACAAATGACACACAAAATTCAATTCATATATTTAGGGTTATTACATCAAGTTTATCCAAAAAAAAAACATTATAATGCACTCAAACTACTAGAGCCATACTTGGGTTCTTTGAAATTCTTCCATAGAGAAAAGATAAATAAATGTGATGAATCATATGATAAAACATTTTCAAATTCCATCCTTACATCACTTGTAAGTTGCGTTGTCAAGTTAATTGGTTTTGAAATGTATCAATTGTGGCCATTGTACTAAACTTCCAGATCGCATCATATTGTATGGTCTTTACAGTACTTCCACAAGTCAGGTGACTTCCAATTCTAGTAAACCATATCCCGAGGCTAACTTCCAATTCTACGCTACATGTTATGTGAATTCCAAGTTATCTCCAATGCCATGTGATCATAACTATACATTTTCCTATTGACAATTGTATGACGGATGTAACGAATATCCTACCAAATCAGATAGCAAGTCAACTAAAATATGTACACTCGGCCTATAATAAACCCCACATGCCCATCTTGTCACCATAGCAAAAGTGCAGAAGCAAAAGCTACATAATAGGCAATCGTAACTCGTGATTGTGTTGGACGTGTTAAAAAAAGGGGATAATAATGTTTATTAACCAAAGATAAAAAAGTGTTGAGAAACTTTGTCGAACTCTTATATTTTCACTTAGAAAAAACAATACCCTAAAACCTAAACAATTGAACCCTGTTTAAGGAACATAAAATATATCTTAATTAGAATATATTTCTTAAATATAAGAAAATAATAATTGCGACACATGCTATTCAACTAAAAGGAAAGATAATGTTAATATAAATGAAAATAATTACGATGACTCCTTAAGAAAAATAAATAGTTTTATAGAAATTAAAAAACTACTAAACAACCTAAATATTTCCCATTCTTTATCAAAAACACTTATAAAGCATAAAACAATAATAAATTATGTTTTTATGCTTTACATATATTATTTTGAGTTTAGATAAAAAAAAAAAATAAAGGCTCTTTTATATTCATTTGTTATGTAGTACTTCTTTTTGTTATTATTTGTGTTTCTTTTGTTTTTATTTGTGTTTTAAAGATCGGTTGTGAATTTGTTTTGACAAATCAAAATCTATGAAATTTATGAGTTTAAGAAATTTATGAAGAACAAAGGTTTGAAATGGTAAATCAACGTTACAAAAAGAACCAGAAAATATACCTCTTTAACAGTCTTTCGGTGAACCTGATACAGTGAATCTGATTAGTTTTTAAGACGATTGACTAACCAATATAACTATATATAATTAGAAATGCTAAAGGATACTTAATGAACTAAAACTATGGATTTAGTGATAGTGGATGGAAAATTTTTGCAATCTATATAAAAATGTTTGTAGTTTAGTTTCTTCCAATATCTCAAAACAAAAGAAGTGAACAATCATCCAAAAGAAACAACTAACAAAGACATTAACAATCTCATCCTCAAGAATGTATCCAAGATCATATATATTTTTCCATGTATGAAATGAGGCAACCAACCTTAATTAATATATGAAAATGTCATACGAAAGCAATGACAAACTACTATTTGTCATGGACATATTGCCATGTTGGGTTCATGCAACACATGTTAGAAACAAGAAATGGTAATTTCGTTGGAATTGTTTGAAATACTCCTATATAACATCCTCTTTCAATAGAATCTAATTTCCACATTCAATTATTGAAAACATTTCAGGCTCAAATTACACCAAATTAACCAACAACCTTGTTGATGAAATCTATAATTGAGTCTAGCGCATGAAATAATATCATAGTAAAATAGGATTGTTTGAAAAGATATTTGCATTGATCTGCTATTATATGAGTGTAAAAAAAAAAATAATATAAGTTGACATGAATACAAATAAATATAATTGGATAGATTTTTCAAAGTATAATGTTACAATACAATACTTGGGTAGATTTTTCAAAGCACTATGCCTTAATAAAAACAAGATGGAAACAAACAATCATATGGATTTCCGAAGTTAGCTAATGTACTTCATAAGAACTAAAAGAGACATCAAAATAGTTGAAATATTGTAACATTTAAGTCCATAAATTACGTAATTAATTCCAATTATTAGTACAATCCATTTCAAAAAAAATATACTAAAATATTAATCCCCTCAAAAATCCTAAAAGAAGAAAGTTCATAAACCACATATGGAAGATGAAGAAAATTAGACATGTCAAGAGGGTATACTTGCATTAGGCTTTAGCTTTTTTATATTGCTTGATTTCATTAATGATTCCTTCTGTAAGAGCATCCACATCGTTATTTTTTCCAAAGAATTTTATAAACTCCATATTCGGATCCATCAAGTACCTAAGTAACATATGAAAATAGTAAAAATTTTAATAAAAATATATTTACTTTTTTCAAATCAAAGAAACAGAATAAAGATATATACTTACATAATTATGGAGTGATCAACAAGATAATCTGAGCCCTCTTCCTCTGTTTTCATATAGTAAACTCTATAAGCACGAGCAGCCTTTTTAATCTCATCTGGATCACCCGTAAGCCCAATCAACTTCGGGTGAAACTCTGAAATTAAAAAAAAAAAATCAAAATCCAAATAAAATTATCAGGTTCCTACCAAAAGAAAGTACAACTTTTTTATACCTTTGACATATTCAGAAACTTGTTCTACTGTATCCCTTTCTGGATCAACCGAAATAAAAACCGGGACTATTTCAAAACCTGATTTCGCCTCTGCGAATATGGAAATAAAATATTGTTTTTTATATAATGAGTAAGGTGTATTTTTTTATGAGGAAATTTATTATTTATGTACATACTTATTTTATCGATTGCAGCAGCAAGTTTTTGAAGCTCATCCGGGCAGATATCCGGGCAGTGGGTAAAACCGAAATATATCAAAGTCCATTTGCCCTTGAAATCGTTTTCAGTGACAGATTTTCCATCATGGTTAATGAGGTTGAATGGACCACCAATGGCTGCTTTTCCAGCAGAAGGTCCTTGTTTTACTGCAGTTGAAGAAGTGTTTATATCTGCAGAAGAACAGAATGCTGATTAGATGTGTAATTAGATAGTATAACATACAAAGGACTGATTAGAAATATATAAAAACTGTTAATGTAATGTTCAATCAGAAATATAGTTCATACAAAAGGCAGGTTTATAATGTAAATGACGAAATAGTTGTAGTTGTTTGTGAAGTTCATAGAGCATGCAAAAGCTCATCTTGTGGAAGATTTACTAATAAGACGCCAGATAAATCAAGCAATTGCAGGAAATACAGTTGTTATTATAGTCTATATCTAATCATCCCTAAAACTAAACAAATACCCTACTCACCGTAGTTATCTACCTTCAATATGCCGTTTCTTTTCCTGATCATAGTAGAAGATAACTCCTGCTCCAGTCGCAACCAGCAAAAGAAAGCTCAACCAAGAAATAGGCTGCGGATCATTGCATTATTAGTTAACTTATGCTCGGTGAATTAAAGTGCAAAGAAAGCATAGATGAAAACCAACATCTCTTAGAATGGATTGATTAATGGTTTTCAGTCGTAGTCAAACCAATATCAGTATTTTCTGGTTAATCCGAAATTGCCATAGAAAATCAAGATGTAGTAAGAAGATTACCCCGCCACGAACAGATTTTCCCTGTTCTGAACTCTGATGCGAATCTCCGGATTGCTTCCCCTGATCAGAGTGAGAATCCGATGTGGTTCCTTTCAATTCTAAATCAGCTTGAGTATTAGCATTAGTAGATAGAAACCTAGGGAGCTTCGTAAACGATCCTACATCCTGAAAATTGAAGAAATAGAACACAATTTCACAACATAATTATCGAACTGATACAAGAGATAAACGAAGGAGGGCGAACCGATTGATGGAGAGGTCGGTGGAATGGTGATTTAGGAATTTCATTGGAGAGCTGTAGTGTTAGACGAGATGTCGTGTGAGAAGAGAAGAGTCGGTAAGCACGACGGAGATGAGCAGTTTTTGATAGCACGGCAGCCATGGCTGGCAACGGTGTCGCGGCGGCTGAATGGCGGAGTTACGTTTTATAATTTGTAAATCGGCAGTCGGAGAGAAGACCCGCATATAAACCTTGGTGCCTGCGCAATGGTTTTGTGCTTTTTGAGTTAATTACAAGAATCGTCCATCATATTTGAATAATTACAAGAATCATCCTTCATATTTGAGTAATTATAAGTTTTTGCTGTTTAGTTCAAAATATTTTTCACTTGCTGAAACTATAATCTCTGAATCTCTGATTATCGTCATCAGTTCCAGCTCCTTCACGCATCAATGGCGGCGATGAACCTCTCATCATCTGCTCACACCACCACCACCTCCTCTTCTCTCCGGTTACTAACTGCCTCTCGCACTTACACCTCCCCTAAATCTCTTCTATGTTTTCACTCAACCCACATCAAAAACCTTTCCTTCTTCTCATTCCCTTCTTCAGTTTCGCTCAAATCCACCCACACAATTAAAACCCGTCGTCCCCTTCTGTCTCTCGTCGTTTCTGCCCTCGGGAAGCTATCGGATATGGAATCGGTCCCCGTTCCTCCCGAATCCGACGCTGTTTCCGCCGTATTCCCCCCGGCTTCCGGTGTTTACGCCGTCTATGACAAAAACGGTGATATGCAGTTTGTGGGATTGTCCCGAAACATCCAGTCCAGCATCCTTTATCACCAGAAATCAGTACCAGAGCTCTGTGCATCCATCAAGGTACATACTTCACTTTTCCCCAAAAAAAAATGTTCTTAATTAGGTCTTAATAGCTCTCGAGATTAATTTGAAATCATATAGGTTGGAGTGGTGGATAATCCCGATAGATCAGCACTAACCCAAGCTTGGAAATCATGGATGGAAGAACACATAGAAGTCGCCGGAAAAGTCCCTCCCGGCAACGAGACCGGAAACACCACGTGGGTCCGGCAAGCACCCAAGAAAAAGGCCGATCTCCGGATTACCCCTGGCCGACATGTTCAACTAACAGTCCCTCTTGAAGAACTAATCGATCGTATGGTGAAAGAAAACAAGGTGGTGGCTTTCATTAAAGGGTCAAGAACAGCTCCTCAATGTGGATTCTCACAAAGAGTTGTTGGGATTTTGGATTCAGAAGGGGTGGATTACGAGAGTGTGGATGTGTTGGATGATGAACATAATGGCGGATTGAGGGAGACATTGAAGAGGTATAGTAATTGGCCTACCTTTCCTCAAGTGTTTGTGAATGGTGAATTGGTAGGAGGGTGTGATATATTGTCTTCTATGCATGAAAATGGTGAGCTTTCTGGTTTGTTTAAGAAGTAGTGTATCTCATTATATCATTTTATTTGATGAAATATAAATAGAAAAGATCATGTACTTGTTCATTTGAGAATTGAAATCTGCATATTTCAGTATTTGCTTTTGCTTTATCACATTAGACTTTAGAAGTGTAAAATATAGCATTTGTTTATTGTAGCATCCTACTATAATTGACTAAGTACCATGCTATAATTGAGTAAGTTATTCAAAGTATATTTATAATTAAAATAAAAAAGTAAAAAATACAATGTTGCAATAGAAATAAATGAAAGTACAAAGCTTTATTTAATACACAAATAATTGAAAGTACGTTGCTATTTCAAGAACAATGAGTTTGCATGGTCATCACCGCAATAGAGACAAGGATGTTGCACAAATCCTTGAATCTTTAAAACATTCCTAGCCCTCAACACAACCTCTTTGTTACTCAAATCACCTTGATTCTCTTTCAACACAATTTGAATCGCATTACTAAAAGCACCATAAGCTTTCCCTTTACCCCCATTAGGGTTCATATCCGCTGAAGTCTCATTTGCTTGACACCCACTTAGCAAAATCCCATTATCTTCATGTAAGGATGGAATGGAATCAATTTCATGCGAAGGGAACTGGAATCGGAGACTTGCAGTGTCTCCAAAGAGCTCGAGAAAGTGTGTGGCGAGATCGGGTGTGTTTATGTGTGTTAGTGATGAAAGATGGAGTAGAATTGATTCAAAAGGAATGGTTTTGGATTTGGTGATGGTTGGGATGGAGGTAGGGGTAAAACTGGAATTTTGGAGGGACGATGGGCCGATTTGTTCTTTTTCTTTGTCAATTAGTCCACCACTATGGCAAGAATCAGAAAGAATGGTGAAAGTTGCTCCTTTTGGCACTCGATTCACTATGTTTCGAAAATCCAGATCTACAAAATTTATATTATTATTATAGTACATGTTCAAAAGAAAATACTTAATCCACAACACTTTTTAAAACTAACCTGTAATAAGATTAAAATCGCAAGGAACAATGGCTTCATCTAAACGATGAAAAGTGTGTGGTGGTTTAATTGAAGGAACTCGTGTTCCATGACCACTATAGTGAAAGTAAAGAACATCACCTGGCTCAGCTTGGTCAACCATATGGTCAAGTGCATCCTTTATGTTTGCACCTGTTGGCATTACAAGTGAACCAGGTGCATCAGTTAGCAGATTGATGCGATTTGGGTCAAACCCAAATCGGCTAATGAGAACTTGTCTCATGGCTAACACATCATTTATGCAACCATGTAACTCATTTGGTGTGTTTGCATAGTTGCACCCTACTAAAAGAGCTAGTTTCTTGGTTTGGGTGTCTTTCATGTTTGAATTTTGATCGAGTAGTTGGTTTTTTTGTATGGTTGGTGTATGTGGATTTATAGGAAGAATGTGTAGGTTTTGGTGGTTGAAGCATATGCTTTCTTGTCTTGGAAGTGAACTTGGTTATTAACTTAGAAGCATAACTGTTTCTATTTTTGTATTTAATAGTTTTAGATGGTGTTTGATAAATTTGAATAAATAAATAGTGAAAGTTGAGAGATATGAATGATCAAGACAGGGTGAGATAATGTAGTTACCCAAGTCATAAGCTATATATTTACGTTTCTCTTTAACTTGACACACACACGCGCGAAAAGAACTTAACTTAATAAACTAAAGATTTATTTTTTCACGTCATCATTTATTAAAATATTTTTTAATCATCATTTATAAAAGACAACTTTATTTAAACAACACTTAACGAAAAAAATAAAACATTGTCTTACACAAATGAACCACCTAAATAACACAACAAATTCCACAACACATTTGAATTACAAACGGCTGATTTGGGGCTTCTTTATAACGGGCTTAAAACTAGCAATACCCGTGATCTCTCTACCAGTCACCAACGTGTTAATGTCATACGTTCCTTCATATGTGTAAATCGGCTCCAAATCTCCAAAAGCCTGTCACAAACCAAAAAAAAAAAAAGTCAAAACTTTATACAATTTAACACCAAAATTTAATGAAAAAGTGAATACCTTTGCAACTAAAAAGTCGGATATTATTCCATTCCCACCAAGTAACTCACGACCCAATGCAACGGTTTCTCTAGCCCTCAAGGTGATCCATGACTGTATGTTTGATAAGTAGGCAATTAGATCAACATAGTATTTAATAATATAAAATAGGATTTTAATGCATGAAATAGTAATGTAGAATATTGTAATAGAAATTAAAAAAGAAATAAACAAAAGTAGGTTGCTATTTCTTGCATACCTTTCCCAAGCTGGCTTGACCCGGAGTCATTTTACCACTTTCATACAACTTGCAAAGCCGCCAACCAATCAAAAACATGGCTTGGATATTAGCCAACATTTGAACTAACTTTTGTTGGTTGATTTGAAATGCTGCTAATGGAGCTCCAAATTGCTTTCTCTCTAATAAGTATCTATAAAATTTTAATTAAACAAAAAGAATTAAAAAACATGACATGACAGAACAGGTTTTACTGTATCTGACGTTGTTGTACTGTGTGAATAGGACAAAAACCGTAACTTTTTGTCTCGTCCAAAAGGGAGGTGATATTTCCATTTATGCTTTTGATTCATCCACTTGAAAAAAAGGTGTTTTGACTTTTATACCCCTCCTTTTAAGTGAGGAGAGAATAATGCTGAGGGGTATAAAAGTCAAAAACAAATTTTTTTTAAGTGGATGGATCAAAAAACATAAGTGGAAATATCACTTCCCCATCCATAAAGTCTTGTGAAAATTCCGTAAATGCCCTCATCATCCTCATTACCTATGGCACATATCGTAGACACCCATTGTGATGCCGATAGGTTGCCAGGCAACCATGACACGGGAAACCGCAAGCACCTACATTCGGGTAAGGGTAAATACGTAAATTTAAGTGTATTTGTTTTCTACAATTTTTTTTTTAAAAAAAAAAAAAAAAAAAAAAAGAAACTACTTTGCTTGTATCTTGGAAAGAGTTGACCCCAGGTAACCTATCTTCATCAGGGACAAAAACTTTTTGTAAAAGAATATCTCCATTTTGAACCATTCTGAGACCAATTTTATTTTCTATTTTTGTCGCTTTTAGCCCTGGTGAATTCTTCTTTAAAATGAATCTGTAACAAAATATTTGTTTTTAAAAAAAAAAAAATACCTCATGGTAAATTTAAACATGATTGAAATATTTTTTTTTTACCCATTTATCTGGTTTGTATTTTTGTTTTTAGCAAAAATAACCAAAATATCTGCAAAAGTGCTGTTTCCAATCCATCTTTTTTGGCCTTCAATCACCCATCCTCCTTCCACCTGATAATTTAATATCATCAGAAATATAAAAAAAAATTAAAATAAAAAATGGGATCATGGTGTTGAGTGTTGACCTTTGTTGCTGTTGTTCTAAGGCCACTTGCATCACTTCCATAATCAGGTTCAGTCAAACCCTAATAATTAAAAAAAAAATAGATTAAAAAAAATAGAAGAAAATAAATTGAAACTATTTTATATTTTATTAGATAAAAGCTCAATCACTCACCCAACAAGCTATAGTGTCTAGTTTTGCAAGTGAAGGTAAATATTTCTGTTTTTGTGTTTCTGATCCACATAGAGCTGTTCTTGAAAGAATAACAAGTTAGAAGATTTAAAAATAAATAAATAAATATAAGTAGATTGTTATATCTTGCAATTAACCGATTTTAGAATTAAAATCAAGATCTTACATATAGTGAGCATTGCCAATGAAGAATGCACTAAAATAAAAGTAGAGCAACTTGCATCAACTCTGGCTATTTCAGCTGTAGCTAATGCATTTGCAGTGACAGAAAAACCTGGACAACCATACCCCTGAAAAGTTAAAAATTCAACACTTTTAACAAACAATTGCAATATTTATGATCTAAAAAAAAGAATTTAACACAGATATTATTTACTCAAAATACCTTGATAGTTCCACCAGCTATATTCAAAGCTCCTAGTTTCGGAACAACTTCAAATGGAAACTCTGCCTTTTCCCAATACTGCATTGATTGATTGATTCATTAAAACATTACATCAGATTTGAATATATCTAGTGTGTGTGGATAGGGGGGGGGGGGGGGGGGGGGGGTACCTTGGTCATTATTGGAGCAATTTCTTTCTCCACACATGCTCTTACTCGTAGTCTTAGAGCTTGTTCCTCAGGGGTAAGAAGGTCAGCAAAGTGATAGTAGTCTGAGGCTGCAAATGTTAAGTAAAAAAAGGGATTATAAAGGGCAGAATACAGGTGTTGTATTTTTAACCTTAAATAGTCTTTTCAATCTTACTGCAAGGTGGAAAGATTGAAGCTGGTGTTGCTTGAGGAAATGCAATGGAGACATCCATTGGTGGAAAATTGGAATATGAGCTCTCTGAATCGTTGTTTTGGTCATCTGTGTAAAAGAAAAGGAGAAAATTTGATAATTAGAATCCATGAATCAAGTAACTATACAATGGACCCTATTTGACTATTTCAAATGATCAGAAAAAATGCAATTTTGGTGTCTTCTTTCTTAGGTTTAAAACCTTTCTACTAGAGTTAATATCCTGTGAATTCCTTGTCTGAAAGGTAGAAGAATATAAAAATAAACTGCAAAAGAAAAGGCGACATCGTAACTTTCTCCCTTAACGGAAAGTAAGGGAGAAAGAAAAAGGATTAAGTCAACACTCAATAGGTCCTATTTGGGGAAGTTACAGACGCCTGTACAATTACAGAAAAAAAAAAAAAAGAACTAATTTCAAACTCGAGATCGAACTGTAGCTCATCAATCACAAAGCGCATGCACGAATCATCAAATGGATCTTAAACCATAAAGTTTTAAAAATTATGATCAAATTGAGCCAATTTCAGCATAGAGTTAAACTTCAGGTGAATGAACTTTGTCGGCGATTTTCGAATTGGAGGTCTTGGGTTTACTTTGCAAATTGCAATTAAATTAAGTACGCCTCATTAATCATAAAGCACACAAACAATCATCAACAGTATCGAAATTTCAAGACTCAATTGAGTTTCAGCGTAGAGCTGTACATAACATCAACAAAAAAGCACATGATGATGATGATGATGATGATAAGAACAAGTACAGAGAGAGTAATTGAAGATACCGCGAGGTTTAGATGATTGCATAGTCATGGTGATTCCCGAGACGAAGGATCAAGGAAGAGCTGAGGATCCGTATAGAGAGAAAGTGGTTGAAGCAAGACGAAATCTTGGTTTTCTATTTACTATTGTCTTCCCCCACTCCGGTATGGCAAATAGGCCCATGATCATATTCTTATCCTTTTATGAAATCAAATTTTTTTGTCAAAATGAATAAATTGTATGGAATTATAATTTTATTATATTTAATTAATATGAAACATTTTAGACAGCTTTCAATCTTAGCATGTCTAGTTAGGCTTAGTTTGACAATTAAAAAGCTAGATTTTAGCGTATAGATTAGGTTATTAAAATAGTTTATAAGTTATTTTATAAATCAGATAAACTATTTTTTATAATTTTATGAAATGCTTAATTTAGAATAACTAGTTTGTTTTTACTAAATATTGTTTACGTTTGTTTGTTTGTTTTGAAATCTGTAACTTTCTGCAATAGATGAGGTGAATCAAACAGTTATAGTCGGTAATAAAAAGTACATTTATTTTTTAATTTATGCAGGTTGCTACAATAAACTGAAATTTAAATTAACTAATTTTACAAACTTAAACTAGTTTTTATTTATTTATTGCAAGTGCGTTTTTTTTTTGTTAAACATATTATATTTATTCATTTAAATTATATTTAATGTTGTGGTTGTAAATCAAATTGTTGTTTAGCATATAAGATGTGTCATGTATTTAGAACAAATATAGGAGTCACTTTACAAATACTATGTATCTACACCGCATCAAATAAAACCGATTCGAATGTTTATTATTTGAATTATCAATTTTCAATCATTGACTTTTAAATCTGATACCAAAATAAAAATTAACTAAAAATATTCTCTCGTTAGAAATAATTCTAAATCAAAAATTTATTTAGTTTTAATCATATGTAAATCGAATATAAAGATCATTGTAATGATATGATTTTTTAAGACATTTATATAAAATAATTAAACATAATAATTGTTAAATAACAATAAATAAAATTGTTGATTTAGCAAACAACATCTTCATTTTGTTAAATTTTTCAAGACGATTGTTATTTCTTCCGTTAGTTTTAATAAATTTGATAAACTCTATAATTTATTATTATTTGGTTATAGACAATATAACACAAGAAATATTTATATGAAATTTAATAAACAGTTTTAAAATTATGTAAAATATACTTGAGTTGTATATAATATCTTTCACAATATTAATAAAATAATAAACATGTTGAAAAAAACTATGTTAAATAATATTACTTAAAGTAAGGTGAGAAGAGGTTTGAAGATGAGGGTTCAGTGTTGCGCTGCGCAACACATCATAAAACAGTTTTTAAGTCAGAAATCTTTTAAAAAAATAAACAACTATGAAAGGTCAAGTGATGCGCATGTTCTGCACGACGCAACAAAAAGTGGTAAGAAGCAGTTTTTTGAAATACAAACAACCCCTTAGTATTTACCGTGTCGAACTTTTAAAATATTTTAGCTTTTACCTTTTAAAAAAATCAAGTTAAACTAAAAGATTATCGTATCAACGTAAAACATGTATGGAACTTTGTTACTATATATGGTATTTTTTTTAACTATATACCACCTTAACGTTGAAGTTGAAGTTGAAGTTGAAGCATGTATGAATTATGATTGGAAATGGGGCAATTATTTTAGGGTGTTCAATTTCCGGAAGATAACAACTATGTCAACTTGAAAGTGGTTATTATATAATGATATGTTCTAACTTATGGTTGAAGTCATATATTTTTACAATAATTGAACAAAATAATTTTTTTATTGCAAAACCTCATAAAAGGTTTAGGTAAGCTTATATGGAACAATTGTAAAACTTGATTTTTTTTTCATTCATATTGTTGGTCCTAACATGTCACTATATCAGTATGCATAACCGGATTTCTAGTAATTATTACGTTGTTTAAAAACTTTCATAAAGTCTAAAATATCTCGTAAACTTTATTGCCATAATCATACCTACTAAATATAATTGAACACCCTTTCAAGTCGACATAGTTGTTATCCTTCGGAATTTAAACAGCCTAAAGGCATAAAGTTTTAAAACTACAATAAGTTGCATCAAGTAAAATTGAAAGAAGTTGTGAGATCGGGATTTATATGTTTCATGCTTTCAAGGAATATTTTTAGTTTTTTTTTTATTATAATTAATTAAAAAACAAACATTGTTTTTGTTTTTGAAGATAACATTATAATTTTTTATATAATATTACTTTTAACTATTCTTATTGTAAGTTATTTTTAAGCTAAATTCTTTATGATTATAAAAAATAGTTTCATGGTTTTTTTTTAATTTAAGATTACAATTTAGGTTTAACACTATAATTTATAACTTTTAACTATTTATAAAATAGTATCTCGATTTTTTTCAAGTTTAGCTGGAATTTTGAATTAAGTTAACCATATAACATTATATCGAAATTAATAATTTTACTATTCTGTATAAAATTATAAACAATACAAAAATTGTGACTTTAAAATGATAATTGTTTACATACGACAACATATCTAAAATAATAAGTTAACTATAATATGATTAAAAATTAAAGTCATAATTTTTTAAATACAAATAAAATATGATATTTTAATGCTGTAGTTTAGTTAATTTATGATTAGAATTTAGTTTTTTGCATTAATGTAACATTATTAACCAATTTATAATAATTATTATAACAAAATTAAAAAGTCATGAAGATTTCAAATGCATGTGGTGCAACTAAAAATGTCTCATTTATAAGTATATACAGATAAATCGCCAATGTAAGCTATATTTTTATGCAATTATCCCTTTTATTAATTATAATACATGACACGTTATTTAATCAAAAGAAATTAATAACGTTCACTTCATAAACAAACGGGTTTATACGGTTTAATACAAAAAAATAAATAAAAATAAAAAGTTTATCTTCTGGAAACAAAACTTCTTCCATAGCAGGTTGTTTTTTTATTTAATTTTCTTCGAAATATATAAATAATTTATATCTATATATTATAGAAAAATGGGCACACCAATCAAGGAGGCGTTTCCCGTTCGTAACTTCGTATAAGAGAAATTGTGACTAAAACAATAATCTTTTAATGTTCTAAATTTTTTTTAAAGAAAACATAAATTTATTAGTAATTTAGTTACGAGATAATAACTTGATAGGTCTTTATATTTGTTGTTTTATATTTTTTTTTCAAATTTATCATTAAATTTTATATAGTTCGTTTAAAATCTAATATTTTGACCGGCAATAACCGATCTAGTCAGTTTCAAACGTCTATTTTGATGGTTAATAACTTTATGTGGAGGTGGAAAATCAGACAAAAGTATCATGTCGTACACGATACGACACAATTATGTTTTACATAACACGAAAAAGATACAACACGATATCGTATTTTTTTACATAACACGAAAACGAATCAATTAAAAAACAACAAATACGACACAACAAAGATAACATAAAATAACAAATTATTTATTTAATTAATGCTTAATCATACATAACAATAAAAACATGAAAAAAAAAAGACAAACAAATGTTAAATCATATCAATTTTATATCGAATTTTAAGCACGAATACGACACGACACAACATCATGTTTTTTTGCACTAGACACGAATACGAATTTAAATTTCAATTTCGTGTATTTTTATTGTATCGTATCATCAGTTGTCACTCTAAGACTCTCACTTTATAGTGTAACAAACTTTTGATATTATGCACATTTAGTCCTTTTGTAAACAAAATACTATTATATTTTTGTTCAAAACATACAATCAAATTTTGTTATTTTTCAAGAAAACATTTTTACAACCTTTTGTTATAATTTGTTTTAAAAACATCTACAGTTTTTTTTACCCTTTTTTATATTTTATATTTTTTTATCTTTTATATATTTTTTACAAATGTTTTTATTTTATTTTATATTTCTACTTATGCTTTTACGTTTTACTTATTTAGGTAAATAATTATTATATCAAATAAAAAACTAATAATATAAATATTATTAGAAAGTCATATTTTATAAAAACAAAATGTATTTGTAAATATTACATTATGTTTAAAGTACTTCTTTAGGTAAATTGCTATTTATGTTTTTCGTGAAAAAAAATTAATCATGTTTATCATATTTGTGTTTTCAGTGATGCATAAGCAAAAATGCAATTTACAAACGTGTTCTGTTTTTTTTTTTTTAAATACTCTTTTTAGTAACATTTATATTGGTAGTTTTTTATTCCGATCAAAGGCTACATGAATGATTCGGCAAGGCATCTCAGCATCTTTCAAACCTTCAAAATTACTTCCTCAAACGTTTAACTCGGTTTCCTGATTTGTACCTTTGAGCATGATTAAAGAGGTTACCTTCGCCTGTGCATGCATCGATATATTGGAGGATCCGAATCGACATCAACGGAAGTAGGTCAAACAAGATCACCCAACATTTCCTCAACAAAAATGAATCGAACGTTACCAAACCAAATATCAAAATTACACAAAATGGATAACCACGAACAAAGTGGTAATAGACTTTGACGTGTTGTTTAATCGTGTGAGATGTGATTGGCCAAATTGTGAAAATGATGAAATGGTTTTAAATATTGCTCTTGAATTTTTCGGACAAGAAAACAACAAACATTTCGTGTATGTAGACTTTTGGAAAGTTGTCTAATGCACCAGTACATACTGAAGTGGTGTTATTTTTATGTTTTCATGTTTCCTATGTTTTAATTTTAAGTGTCTTATATATTTATTATCATGTAATTTCCCTTTCAATTCAATGAAAATTGTACTTTTATATAAACTAGATTATTTAAACAATAAAAATAATAAACTTTTTGCATAGACCCCCCCCCCCCCCCCCCCCCCCCCGGAAAGAAAGTGAAGTGTTATAACAAAAGTGAGGTGTCGCCTACATGGAAGAAAAAAAATATATGGCATAGCTGTTGGCACGACTCCTCTCGGTCTTATCGACTTTTCATACATCTAAATGTTGTAGCATTCAGTAGTTACAAAATGATTTATGTATTATTGGAGTATGTATATAACTTTTCGTGTGATTAACTTATAAATAAAATGTGAAGTTATTGTACGAGTTTATAAGGTATTAATCTTCTCATTAGTCGGTGATAAAAGGATAATTTTTTAGATTTTATTTACTTGTTAGAGTGCAAAGTTCTATAAGGATCAAGAGCATGAGTGGGGTGAGGTATAATGAGGAGGATGTGTATGTAGATTTTAGGTTGGGGTTGGGTGGGGAGGTATAGAGATAGGGTAGGACAGAGATATTTATATAGGTATGGGTGTGGGTGTATGATCAGGGTGGGGCGGGATAGATGTGTGTGGGTAGGTGGTGATGGATAATTTGATGTTTGGGTAAGTATAGGGTTGGGGTGTTGGCATACGCATAAACATATATGTGTGAATGTATGTGTGGGTCTAAGGTAGGGTGCAATGGCTGGAAATGGTGGGTGGGACAGGATAATATATGTGGATTTTAGAGTGGGGTAGGTGGGTGTGGGCTTATAGGTGTGTGATAGGGTAGGTGTAAGAACCCTAAAATTTAGAGGGAGTTGACTTTTAGTCAACCAAAATGGAAAAGTGGTCAACTATGAGAATTTAGTAAGTATATGAAGTTATAACTTCATGATATTTGCCAAGACAAGTTTAAGTCACTTAGAAGATGTTAGAAGAGTAAGTTTAAGAGAAAGAATGCATGAGAAGATACATTTTGGTCAAAAGGATAAAAATGGAGTTTTTATGCTTTTGGGCCATGTTTGTGACTTAATAGATTAATACCCATACTAAGTCAGTGAGAAATGACTTAATAGAGTTGAAGAGTATGATCCCACTTTCGCATACATATAAAGAACATAGAAAACAATTTTAAGACAAAGAATATATGAAGGTTTGAAGACCTGTCACACCCCAAAACCGGAACGGCGGAAACGTTCGGGGTGGAGGACGTCATGTTTAGTATCACGAGATATGTATATGGTAAGCAAGTAATGAACAACCATTTCATGTAGAAAGAAAGTGTTTCCAATGTGTGTGTTCATAAAACATAGAAGTCATAAACAAATAACAAAACAAGACTTGAAGCTATAATGTTCCATCTTCTGAATTCCCAGCACGAGCACCTATCTAATAGTCTCCTGAGAATACAAATTATTTGAAAGAGTTGATCAGCAATTAAGCTGGTGAGTTCATAAGATTTTAGTGATGTGAGTAAGCTGTAAAATGTGGTTGAAAATGTATATGTACAAGTGATGTAAGCTATAAGTTCTGTTTTGAAAAGTTTGCATGTTCCCCTAGAAAATCCTATATTTCCTACTTGAATGAAAGTTAAGTAATTTGACACTACAAGCCTTTCTATGGGTACTAAGTGAATACAAGTTATATAAGTCCCGGAGTAAACAAACAATCGATTGTGCATATCTTCCATAAGCTCACAACCCAACGAGGAACAGAAAGTAAGGCGGATAGCACACATCCCATTGGTTGTTAGATCGTTGTCATATATAACCCTGGTGTATTCACTTGTTACTCATGGAGTTAGTTGTAATGCTTTCTTTATATCTAATGAAAAGTTCTTTAAGAAAACCTATATTTCTTATAGTAAAATTAGTGACTACGGTGACTACTTTCATAATAGCTTACTTTATACTGCTATATATAATCTAATATCGGATAGAAAGTTAATTGAGTGAATCTGCCCTAAGTCCACAACCCAACGAGGACAGGAAGTAAGGCGGAAAACACACATTTAACTATCTATTGGGTATTAGTTTTATATATAAACATGGTGTATAAACTAAGGTGTTATAGAGTTACTCACCTAAAGTCTTTAAAATTGTACTGGCTTAATAAATGGATTAAGCCCTTATCTGGGAAATTTCTAGTTTTGTATACCAAAAGTAATGACTTTGAAAAGTATGTTTTGTACTAGAAAAGTTGTGCTTTGACTTTGTGTCCTATAACCTGATCCATACCTGGTACCCTTATGATGACTTAATGTATACTAAGCATAAATATATATAGAATCGGGTAGATTATAGATTGGGTGAATCCGTTCCAAGCCCGCAACCAAACAAGGACAAGAAATGAAGCGGAGAACACACATCTTATTAGCTGTCGGATCCTACTGGTATATATGTATCCTATGGTGTATACATTAAGGAATCATAAGATTAGCATTATGGTCCTAACTTTTTGGAAGTAGCCTTCTACCAAGACCCGACTGTTTTGAAAGTAGCCTTCTACCAAGACCCGACTGTACGACTATTATTAATTAAATCTAACCTACCTCATCGATTATGTGAATATGACACATGGTATAGGTATTAATAATATTGAAACTGGAATTTTATATCCTTCTGTAATTGTCGTATTGACAGTGTAAGTACTGTGGTATTTGTAATAAGTGACTACTTTAAGTACTATTTTGCCTTAATTGAGGGTTAAGGCATAATGTGATGGCTAGATCCTATGCTAAACGCTCCCTTGTCAATAGATTCTAGGAACTACATGTGACCCTTGCATGAGTGCAAGCCGCGAACATCCACATTACTATGATCATGTATACCCAATATAACTATCACAATGCGTTGTGATTCATTGGTATAGTTAGATCCTGAACTTTTTCCATGCTAAAGCACCTTATTATGTTCTGTTCTGTTATAGTATATTGATATCGTATTTATGAAAATGTATTCATGTATGTGTATCTATGTAAACGTATTTATGTAAACGTATTGTGTTAGTATAGACTCATGAACTGGACTGACTCTTTGTGTGCTTCATTGTACTAGAAGTAATGAATAGCATTCTCCTAAACTATACCTATAATAGTTTACTAATGCTCTACTTGGACTGTTACTAAAAAGACTCGTTTCTCTACTAAGTTATGCTTGTACTTTAAAAACGGAGTTTTGTATAACTATAAAGTAACATAACCTTTAAGAGTTTTGAAATGTTTTGACAACTTATAAATAACATAAGTAACATATTGAAAGATGTTTATAACAAAAATTTACACAATTATCATTGTGTTCAACTTGTATCCCCCCCCCCCTTAAAACAATTAAAATAGTTAAAAGATTCATTACGGGGTATGAACTCACCTGATGTGGGTGATTCAAACGGGTATGCGCGTACGGATGAGAAGTTCCACGAATGAAGTCCTGAGACACAACAAGTCCTAAATAACATATAGTGACACATATTGACATGAATATAGTGTTTACCCACAACTATATGAAAGAAAACATCTTCTGGGACTAGGAAACACCCTGGTTAAGTGTTGGAATCACATGTGATTCATCAAAGGGAAGTGGAATGACCAAAACATGAGTTTAAGGTCTTGTGACCATCACTCATTGAGTTTAAGGTCATAAACCCATGAGTTTACGGCCGTAAACTCATTACACTTTGACCATTTTGAGTTTTGAAGCCTTCCAAGTCATACTAAGCATTCCTACTTCGTGGTTAATCCTTAGGAAGTGATTAGGGCATCATATCACTCCTAAATGGAGTTTACGGCCCATGGACCATTTCCATGTGTTTGCTGCCATAAACTCACATGGATCTTGGCATTTTGATGATTTCAAGTCTTAAACATTTCAAGGTAAAAGTCTAGGCTAGTTTCTAGGCTTAAGGAAGAAATATGGGGCATCAAAACACACCTTGGGGTGTTTACGGTTTTGGGAGATCCCCAAACCGTAAACACATATAAATGGGGTCTTTTGGTGGTTTTTGTGTGCTAAAAACATCAAGGGAAGGTTCTAGGTTTGTTTCCAAGGTTTGTCAAGAGAATAGGGACACTTTGGCAACCTTTTTAGGGTTTACGGTCCAAGAACATCTTGGACTGTAAACACCTTTGATCATGGATTTCTTGGGTGTTTTCTTGGTGTTTAGAAGTGTAACAAAGCTTATAAGACTCTAGGATATAAGTACTTACAAGGTAGAAGCTTGAAAAGGTGCTAAAAGTCCAAGAACACTAGTGTGTGTTCTTGGTGAAACTTGAAGATCTACACTTTTGGAATGATTTCACGGATGAAATCATGTTAGATCACTAGATTAAGGTAGATACCAACTTATTAGGGCTTATAAATACTTACAAGTTGAAGATCTTGAAGAAAAATGGGATGATACTTGAGAGAGAAATGGCTCTAGTCTTGGAAATGTGAAAAAAATGAGAAAAATATCTAAGTCTCACTTATATAGTCTTTAGGGTTTACGGTCCCAATTCCATTTTGGACCATAAACTCCAAACTCTTGAAGTTTTGGGCACTTATTGCTACATAATAAACCCTAGGGTATCCTCTCTCCTGATATCTTTTGAAGCACTAACTTTAAACACTCAAACTTATTCCAAAAAGCTTGAAAGTTAGCAGACACAGTTTTGACTTCTGTTGAAATGAATGGTTGTACAGAAAAGAAATTTCGGGTTGTCACAAGACCGAAGAAAAATGCCCCAAGGCTGTAATGGAATCGACCTTGAAGGTTGCTATCATACAGCCACCACTGCATGGTGAAAGAAGATAGCGATTCATACATAGTTCTTCTTCGTAATAGAAAGGCAATGTCCTTCGCCTCGCGGATGGTATATGGGTTCCACGACATGGTGGACAAAGTAGGATGCTAGTGGAGACAAATCCCCACAACAAGATTAGTAGGATGCTAGTGGAGACAAAGCCCCACAACACGATTAGTAGGATGCTGGTGGAGAAAGAGCCCCACGATGCCACAAGCAGATCGCCACGGCGCGGTGGCATAAGTGGCTGCCATTGACCGAGGTCAACTGTTCACCACATCGCGGTAATGAGATCATCACGATGCGATGTCACAAAAAATGTAAAGGTTGTTAAGCCTTCATTCTCTCCAAAAACACCCCAAAACCCTTTGGATCTAAGCTTCGATTACTTAGAGAAGGGTAGGAGACCAATAGGCGATTAAGGGTGTTTATGTCTTGGAATAGACATGGAAAGCTCATGAGGTAATCATCTTCCCCATTTTTAAGCTAGTAGGGCTTTAATGATGTTTTTGATGAAATGAGCTAATTTTGTAAGATTGTGTTTGTAACACCGCAAATTTTCAAACCAAAATTTTCAATTTAAAAAAAAAAACACATATATCACAATTATAAAATCACAAAAGGTCACAATTTAAAATCATTAAATCTCATATCCAAAAACTGTATTTATCAAAACTCCAGGATCCTCTCAAATCTAACTTTGTCTCTGATGTGTGTATAATCAAGCCGGTTGTGACATCCCCAATTTCACGGCCAAAAAAGACCGATTTGTTTATGCTTTGTTTTTAAAATCAGAGTAATCGTTTAAAGAAAACTGTTGTGGAATTTGTTCCCAAAAACAAAAATATGATAACCATTTATCCAAACATTTCTCAAAGAGAATGTATTTTCATTAAATAATAAAACCTTGGGATGTTATGTTCGATACAGACCAAAAGCATAAACAATATAAAATAGACCTTACAATAGTTATTTAACTACTGATCTATAATCCAAAATCTCTCGTCAAGTCCACCAACTTATACCCTTGTGCCATTACCTGTAATGAAAATAAAACTGAGTGGGTCAGGCTTGGGAGCCTGGTGAGCATATAGGGTTTTCAACCCACAATAATACAATTATTATATTTAATCAGCAAACAATCAACCCAATTACCCATCCCCATTATCTTCTTAAGGTTTTACCCTAAGAACCAACTATCCTTCATTCATTTATTCTTAAGGAAATGGCACGAAATCCATTGCTGCCAAAGTTTATTTATCAAGTACTAAATCCATAGTTATCAGACGCTAACTCTATAGTCACCAAGGTTCACTTAACAAGCGCTAACTCCATAGTCGCCAAGGTTTACTCAACAAGCGCTAACTCCATAGTCGCCAAGGTTCATCAAATAGGCACGAAGTCACATCGTCGTCAAGGTTAATACAATAGGCGCTAACTCCATAGTCACCAACTATCCCATCTACCCAAGTTCTACCCAACATTTTCGTAGATATAAATACTTACACAGTTTAAATCATTTAACACTTGTATAAAACATCAATTCCACGCCCATCTCAAATAGACAAATAATATATAAACACATAGCACGTATTTCATAGCAAATACTTCATATTTATGTGTTAGAAGAAAGTAACTATACACTCACACATATAAACAACAATATACTTAATACACTCAAACCATACTTGTATTATTATCGTGTTTATGAAAGGTAGTATACACTCACTTGATTATACGATGCCCGGACAGCACTACGACTTGTAGAAGTAGTATTCTTCGGCAGATCTGGAAGATCTTCACAAAAACCGGGCTCCTCGCGGGCAGAGCTTCGGCTCGAGAATTTCACTTCTCGGGATCTTCGGGGCCTTGGGACTTGCTTTGGGGCTCGGGAATGATACCGGGGCTTCGGGATAATTCTTGCACGAAAAACGATGCAAAAACGCGAGAGAAAGAAGAGAAATGAGCAATTGAATCAGCTGCACTCGACTCCCTTTTATAGGGGATGGAAGGTCGATTTACGCAGGGCGTAAATCCTAGTTACGCGGGGCGTAACCTGGATAGGATCGCTGACTCCCCCCCTTCGGATAATATCGGCCAATATATATATATATATATATATATATATATATATATATATATATATATATATATATATATATAAATATCGAAAATATTTAATAAACTTCAAAAATTCATATCTCCTTCATAAGAACTCCGTTTTCGACGTTGTTTATATCCACGCATAGGTGAGACCACGATCTACAACTTTCGTTTAGACTCCGTCGGCTAATTTTGACTTTATTTTTTATTATTTATTTTTAGTAGGCCGGGACAGGAAAACTCCGTTATAAAATCATAACTTCTTCATCCGACGTCCGTTTTCGCCTATCTTTTTATCGTTTTACTAAAATTAATGATATCTTCAATTCTCATTTAGATTGTTTCGGCTAAAAACCGCCCGGTCTCAAATCGAGTATTCGGGCTGCATACCGCTAAGTCGAAACTTCGAAAAATCATAACTTCCTCATACGAAGTCAGATTTGGGCGTTCTTTTTATGCACGCTCATAGTTTAACGAACTCTACGACTTTCATTTAGATTGCTAAGGCTAAATATCACTCTAACGTAAATTCACTTTTTACGTCGCGCTGTGTCGTGCCGGTTCTGTCGCGAAACTTCGACAGGTCATAACTTCTTCGTTATAACTCGGATTTCGGCGTTCTTTATATGTACGGAATCCTTGTAACATATACTACAAATTAGTTAATATTATTCATTCTAAATAATATTTTATCAAAAAGTCATTTTTGACGCTTATCGTCTCTAAATTGACTAGCCCTGATCTACGGGCGTTACAATTATCTCCCCCTTAGGATGATTACGTCCCGGAATCATCAACGAAACTGTCCTTATGATAAATTTCCATCCTTATTAATAACCGTGATGCTCAATCTTTCATCTGCTTTTCATACTATGTTGGACTTTCAATCGTAACCTTCAAGTTACAAAATAAATCCTTATTGTGGACTCCTTCTTCTTCTTAGGATAAATACATTCATTTATCTATTGTAAGTAACCAATGGGTCGTGTCCCGATGACCTCTCATCATAGTCGGACTCAATTGATATGACCACTAGGGTCGAAATAACAACGATCTTACTAGTCATTACCGAAACAATGGTAATGACATACTTGAATAAAACGGAATCAATTACTAGCTTCTTGGTAACTTTGCGACTTCCCATGATCCAAGCATGAGTCCTGTGCTTCCGGTAGTATAGATCTCTACTACCATTCACACCTACTCATACTCGTCCCAAGCATTGTCTCGCAGTTAACCAAGTCACCATACATAAATCAAATAATCATTCAACACATCAGATAACAAAACCAGGGTTTATATTAATTCTTGAAACTATTACACAAAAGTTCAAGTTCACCCTATACTATGCCTCTAACAGGCTATGCTTCCTGATACAGAATTTATATGTTAATATGAAGTCTTCATCTTTTAATCCTCCCATCCTTTTCTGCTTCGTTGAGGAACATGTGGAATGCCCTTGGCTGTGGAGATGTGTTTTTCTTTGGGCAGTCTTTAGAAATATGCCCTTCTTCGTTACACCTATAGCACACCTTCTTGATAGGTGCGCACTTGTTGGCGTAGTGCCCTGTCTTCCCACATTTGTAGCAAGTCATCTCCTCGCTACATTTCCCGAAGTGTTTCTTCTTACACTTCTCAAACCACTTAGCTTCATCTCTTCCCCCAGATTTCGAGAATTTGCTTTCTTTGTCGATTATTGAAGATCCTTCACGCTTCCTTTTCTCTCCAACTTCAGCTCTTTCCAGACCCTTTTCTTTTATTTGGGTCTCAACATTCTTGGCTGCCCAGATGGCGGCTTTCAGAGTGGTTGCTTGCTTGACTATCAGACCAAAGTCCGCTAGTAATCCATTGGCAAACTTGTTGACCTTGGAAAGTTCAGTTGGAATTAGGTATGGAATAAGCTTCATCTTCCCCGTAAAGCTCGTAGCGTATTCAGTGATGCTCAATTTTCCTTTCTTCAGATTCTGGAACTCATTGTTGATTTCCAGAAGATCTTGCTCAGAGCAATATTGCATTTTCAGTTGCACCACGAACTCTTCCCAAGACATCTTGCTAGCTTCCCCCTTGGGCATCGAACCAGCCAGTAACTTCCACCAGCTCAGTACTCCAGATTTTAACAGAGGGATTGCAAGAGCGGTCTTCTGTCTGTTGCTACACTCGCAACTTTCAAACATTGTCTCCATTTCGGAGATCCAGTCCATGACTTGCACCGGTGTCGGGCTCCCAGAAAGACATGGTGGTTTGGATGCCATGAAATCCTTGTACTTGCATCCACGTCCATCATTTCCTCCATCCTGGTTGTTTTGGCGAACTATTGGTGGGTTGGCTTGACCAACGGTCCCACTGTAGTTTCCTCCTTCAGACCGCCCTCCATTTACTTCGGGCTCTTCAACTTGAATTGACAATTCTTCGCGATTCTGCCTAATCAGACGTCTGGTTTCTTCCATCTGATTATCCAACATTGCCTGGATCATCACTTGAACTCCGGCCATTGTCATTGGTTAAGGTGCTGCTGCTACAACAGGTATTTGTTCAATCACTGGTATTTGATTCCTGTTTTCATCAGCATTTCCAACTCCACTCCTCGTTCTCACCATTTTTGATCTATACACCGAATAAGGTGAAATTAGATCCTTATTCACGATAGATATTCAAATCATCCTTATCACTCCGAAACGTTTACATGCTAGTTCTAATATCGTAGACGCACACTTAGAATCCTAAACACATAAGGTTTCCAGATCCGGTCGGCAACAGACCATAGATCCGAACAATTAACATCATATATGGCAAACATATAACAATTAGCACATAATAGCATTTTAGGTAATTTTCCTAAAATAAACTAGTGTCTGTGTCAATTTAGGTGTACTACCTAAAATATAATGGACACACTCAACTCACAATCATTGCTTAGCATTCTAAGTTTAAGTCTAGAAATAAATCCATATTCCTAGTTCGCTTAAACTAATGCTCTGATACCAACTGTGACATCCCCAATTTCACGGCCAGAAAAGACCGATTTGTTTATGCTTTGTTTTTAAAATCAGAGTAATCGTTTAAAGAAAACTGTTGCGGAATTTGTTCCCAAAAACAAAAATATGATAACCATTTATCCAAACATTTCTCAAAGAGACTGTATTTTCATTAAATAATAAAACCTTGGGATGTCATGTTCGATACAGACCAAAAGCATAAACAATATAAAATAGACCTTACAATAGTTATTTAACTACTGATCTATAATCCAAAATCTCTCGTCAAGTCCACCAACTTATACCCTTGTGCCATTACCTGTAATGAAAATAAAACTGAGTGGGTCAGGCTTGGGAGCCTGGTGAGCATATAGGGTTTTCAACCCACAATAATACAATTATTATATTTAATCAGCAAACAATCAACCCAATTACCCATCCCCATTATCTTCTTAAGGTTTTACCCTAAGAACCAACTATCCTTCATTCATTTATTCTTAAGGAATTGGCACGAAATCCATTGCTGCCAAAGTTTATTTATCAAGTACTAAATCCATAGTTATTAGGCGCTAACTCCATAGTCACCAAGGTTCACTTAACAAGCGCTAACTCCATAGTCGCCAAGGTTTACTCAACAAGCGCTAACTCCATAGTCGCCAAGGTTTACTCAACAAGCGCTAACTCCATAGTCGCCAAGGTTCATCAAATAGGCACGAAGTCACATCGTCGCCAAGGTTTATACAATAGGCGCTAACTCCATAGTCACCAACTATCTCATCTACCCAAGTTCTACCCAACATTTTCGTAGATATAAATACTTACACAGTTTAAATCATTTAACACTTGTATAAAACATCAATTCCACGCCCATCTCAAATAGACAAATAATATATAAACACATAGCACGTATTTCATAGCAAATACTTCATATTTATGTGTTAGAAGAAAGTAACTATACACTCACACATATAAACAACAATATAAATAATACACTCAAACCATACTTGTATTATTATCGTGTTTATGAAAGGTAGTATACACTCACTTGATTATACAATGCCCGGACAGCACTATGACTTGTAGAAGTAGTATTCTTCGGCAGATCTGGAAGATCTTCACAAAAACCGGGCTCCTCGCGGGCAGAGCTTCGGCTCGAGAATTTCACTTCTCGGGATCTTCGGGGCCTTGGGACTTGCTTCGGGGCTCGGGAATGATACCGGGGCTTCGGGATAATTCTTGCACGAAAAACGATGCAAAAACGCGAGAGAAAGAAGAGAAATGAGCAATTGAATCGGCTGCACTCGACTCCCTTTTATAGGGGATGGAAGGTCGATTTACACAGGGCGTAAATCCTAGTTACGCGGGGCGTAACCTGGATAGGATCGCTGACTCCCCCCCTTCGGATAATATCGGCCAATATATATATATAAATAAATATCGAAAATATTTAATAAACTTCAAAAATTCATATCTCCCTCATACGAACTCCGTTTTCGACGTTCTTTATATCCACGCGTAGGTGAGACTACGATCTACAACTTTCGTTTAGACTCCGTCGGCTAATTTTGAATTTATTTTTTATTATTTATTTTTAGTAGGCCGGGACAGGAAAACTCCGTTATAAAATCATAATTTCTTCATCCGACGTCCGTTTTCGCCTATCTTTTTATCGTTTTACTAAAATTAATGAGATCTTCAATTCTCATTTAGATTGTTTCGGCTAAAACCGCTCGGTCTCAAATCGAGTATTCGGGCTGCATACCGCTAAGGCGAAACTTCGAAAAATCATAACTTCCTCATACGAAGTCAGATTTGGGCGTTGTTTTTATGCACGCTCATGGTTTAACGAACTCTACGACTTTCATTTAGATTGCTAAGGCTAAATATCACTCTAACGTAAATTCACTTTTTACGTCGCGCTGTGTCGTGCCGGTTCTGTCGCGAAACTTCGACAGGTCATAACTTCTTCGTTATAACTCGGATTTCGGCGTTCTTTATATGTACGGAATCCTTGTAACATATACTACAACTTAGTTAAGATTATTCATTCTAAATAATCTTTTATCAAAAAGTCATTTTTGATGCTTATCGTCTCTAAATTGACTAGCCCTGATCTACAGGCGTTACACATGTGCCTTCCCGCGATCCTAAGAAAACCTGAAACACATAACAAGTAACACGGTAGGCACGAAGCTTAGTGAGTTCCCTAAAATACCACGTACAGCACGTTAGCCACTCGAGGCTATAACTCTGTAAGACCATCCGGTCTATGCGTCTCAGTAGGACCCTTCAGTCCCATGGTTCGTTGGACCCTCCGGTTCGGTCTACATGAGGACCCTCTGGTCTCACAGCTCGTTGGACCCTCCGGTCCGGTCTAGGTAACACATAACATAGCATATATATCACACAGACAAAATGCATTACGCAAGTAAGCACATAAGACCCTTTGGTCATGCATAAATACTACTCAAGGTAAAGTATAGTGAGAAGACTCACCTCGACAGCAAGCAAGCATCCTTGCACTCGAATCTCGATCTAGCCACCACCTAACACATAGGGTAGTTATCTCAATAAATACTCGATTCTTGACTCTAAATAACCAAATGCTACTCCACTCTTTCCAACTCTCGAATCGGGTAAAAGACCATTTTACCCCTCCATGGTCTCCAATACTCATGTAGACCAAACCCTAAAGTCAACAGAAGTCAAACTCGAGTCAACAGTCCATGTTTGACTCGAATCGTCGAGTACACTCTTGCAACTCGTTGAGTTCCCTCGTTCCATTAGAAGTCTCAAGAAAGTCCAGCTCAACTCGTCGAGTTGACCCCCAACTCGCCGAGTTATCGCACGATCAAGCTCATTGGGACAAACCCTCACCGACTCGTTGAGTCAGGCCATGGACTCGGTGAGTCCCTTCGATCTGATTCCTCATTCAAGTGATTTAAGTTAGATCTATAACCCCACACTCCAGATCTTTCCTCCTAAGGCTCGAAAAGCACGTAAAGCTGCAAGCTTTACGTTCATGCATGGTATAAAAGGCTCATAATGCCAAAACATGCTCCAACAAGGGCTAGATGCACAAGAGCTTGCTTCCAGCTCAATAAAGCTTGGGTCTCTAGACTCACAAGGCCACTCATAGTCCAAATATGAGGTTCCAACCTCAATCCATACACTAATCACTCCATGACACAAGATAAAAGGAAGAAATCCCTAAAAGTTCCCTAAAACAAGATCTCATAAGGAAATGATCAAGCTAGCATCTTTTTACCTCCAACTGAAGCAAAACACTGAAGAATCTCTAGATCCAAAAGCCTTATCTTGATCCAAGCCAAGATTCTCTCCACATCCCCTCTCAAAGTTGCACAAGAACACCCAAATTAGCCTCTTTCTCTCTCACAATGGATGGAACTGATCTAGGGTTTCCCACAGGGCTCTCTGGAGATAAGAGGGGAGGAAGTGAGGGCTTAGGGCCCTTTAAATATGACACAGATCCGGACAAATTAAGGTTTTTCTGCCCAGCACCTACTCGGAAATTCGGCTCTCTGACTCGTCGAGTCCATTCATTAAAGCCACGCGAACAACTCGAATCTACTCGTCGAGTTAGACTCTCAACTCGCCGAGTCGCTCCATAATTATTCAAAAATTGAACATACATTAATGCACCTGAAAGTCCGGATGTTACAATTCTCCCCTACTTGAATTAGATTTTGCCCTCGAAATCGCTTCTCAACAACACATAAATTGAAACCAATATCCCGAAAAGCACCACCGAAAGGATCTCATCCCACACATCTATCCTCTTCCCAGGACACCTGAATCCGAAACGGAACTTCCAAATCCAGAAAAGGTCAGACCCCTCTACTGACACGATGCCCTCTCTGACTCTCCATAATCTGGATACCCTAGTGGCCTGTCTCATTGCCAGACCACCCTCTCAAGATACCACCATGTAATTGCTCCTCGAATAACAGACCCCGATAACTCACTACCCCTCTGATTCTTTCGTTGCGGCTGATAAAACAAGTCAAAAACCCAAAAATAGGCTTCCAATCACTTAAATCAGATGTATTAAACAATTCAGGTCATGCTCCAAAATGAAAGGATCACATCAAACCAGGAACCCCTCCACGGTACTGCAATCAAAACCCATTTGATCAATGAACTCTCAAAACCCTGTCCTCGGACCCATGAAAATTATCATACTAGCTCAGAAGTATCCTCTGACATCTACAATCATAAGCCCCAGCTCCCTCTCAGATATCCTTTCAATACTAAGCACCAGGTCAACTCCCGACCCCACAGTTGAACCTCCAAAGGTTACCTATTGCATGCCCCAAAATTTCTCACTGACTTCATTCTCACAATAACTATCTCGGCCCATTGTGACACGCAAGTCACGAAATTCGCTTTACCCCCAAGCGAATATTACTATTCCAACTGAAAACATCTCGCCCTCTACCTCTATCGTCTACCACTCATTAACTCTATACATCTCGCGGTTCTTCCCATACAAATGATTTGACCCACTCAGGTCTAAAACATCAAATGACACACAATACCCCTCAAAATGAAACCCATCTTTGAATCTGGAATTTCATTCGCCTACTCAAAACATCACCAAAGCCAAACTCAAACTCGAGAGTCTGGTCCGACACAGAATTGGAACCACTCGTCCCAATGAAGCACTCAACTCATGACCCATGACCCGAAACCCACGCATACATCACTTATCCAATTCCTTTTTTATTGCGATAACCACAACTTAACTCAGAATATAACGATTCCCGACAAATATGGAGACCTCTGTCTCACCCCTGGTCTGACCACCAGGTCCCCAAAACTCAAAGAATAAGGCTACCCAAGCCTAAAAGCTCTTCTGCGTCATGCCCTGACTAGCGAATAATACGGCTCCCCGTAGAATCATAACATTCCCTCTCACTAACCTGTGAAGGCTACGGCTCACCGCAGGCCTACGACACTTTCTCCCTAACTGGTGAACACTACGGCTCCCCACAGTATCACAACACTTTCTCACTGACTGGTGAACACTACGGCTCCCCGCAGTATCACAACACTTTCTCACTAACTGGTGAACACTACAGCTCCCCGCAGTATCACAACACTTCCTGTTGGGTCAAAATATGGTTTATACTTTGGTTTTCTGGGCAATTATATTTTTCTGTAATATTTTTGGAGTTTACGGTTGAGTTACGGTCGTAAACCCATTTACGACCCATGTTATCCGGACCATATTCTCCAAGTATAAATATAGGTGTTAGGGTGAGGAGTAGAGATTGATGAACCCTAGAGATTGTACGGCCAAGAGAGAGAGAGGAAGAGAGAGCATATTGTGTGAGAGAATCTATTGTAAGGAATTTCATTCATATCATCAATACAATCAAGATTCTTAATATTCTTCTTCTCATTCTCTTCTTATTGTGATCTGGCATCATCCGTTTGATTGGGATTCCGTACCATCAAACGGATCTGATTGATACACAGGCAAATTAGAGACTTACAATTGGTATCAGAGCCAAGTTGTATCAGTCAATTTTGTTAGATTTGGGGCTTTATTTGATCTTATTTTTAAAATATTCTTGCGTTTTTTGATAGATCTCTGAAAAATAAGGGGGGTTTGTTCTTCGAGTTTTTCATAAAAAAGGGTTTTTGATCGAGTTTTGGAGCAAAAAAGGGCAAAAATCATTGTTTTTGGTCGTAACCTACGAGGGGGTGGTGGCCAGCAGCTAGGGTTTCCGAGGAGTTCACGGCTCGGAGTTTGCGGCCTCGGCTCGGAGTATACGGCTCAGCAGTTTGCGGCTCGGTCTTTCCGGCTTCTGAGTTCTCGGCCTCGCAAGCTCAACCTCGCAAGAACCATCCTCGCTTCGCACATATTAAAAAAAAACCAGAAGCGCATTTGGAGGTCCAATGTTTCGAACCCGCGACCTCCTGCTGATCAATTCAGCGCCTTATCCAACTCAACTACTAGATCACTTGTTACATTCCTTCGAATATTAAGCTATAACCCGTCTTTTTCGCAGCAAGTTTTCCTATTTTGACACTTTTAACCCAAAATTCAATTCCTTTTTCATCCAAAATTTTAAAAAAAAATTATATAAACAAAAATAATAATAATAATAATAATAATAATAATAATAATAATATAAACAAAAAATTATTTTTGACTTTTATTTTTTGACTTTTTATTTAAAATTTTGACTTTGACTTCCAAGTTTGACCTTTGATTTTAAACTTTGACTTTTTTGTTTAACTTTTAAATTTTCAAATTTAGTTTTTCAGTTTGACTTTTGAGTTTAACTTTTTAAATTTGACTTTTAAGGTTGACTTTTGAGGTTTATAATCAAAGGGTTTTACTTTTAAGTTTAATTTTGGTTTCTAGTTGTGCTTTTTAATTGATTTTAAGGTTTACGAGGGAGTTAAAACATGAAAGAGAGTCGTCAGGATATGTTAAGACAAAATTTCAACATTTTCGATTATATCCCTGGAGAAACCCTTGAAACTCAGTTGCAGCGATTTACCACACTCACTACTGAGATGAATATAGCTGGGATCTTTTTGACCAAATCTGAGATAAACAAAAAGCTGCTAAATGCACTTCTGAAATCGTGGGATATGGACGTGGCTGACATCTAGAAGACAAAAGATCTCAATTGTCTTAGTCTGGCTGATATAATTGAAGAACTTAACGCTTTGAATTGTCGAAAAACAATGAGTTCAGCAAACCTTCCGGTCAATGAAGTGTCGTGTTCTCATTCATGTGAAGTTTCATGTTCTCAATCATGTGAAGATACGATTAAATTTCTTCGGGAACAAATTGATTTATTAAAAAGGGAAGTTGAGGACCTGAGATATAAAGGATATCAACTCAGGAAAGGACAGAAACCCCTGAAGGCTGAATTAGACGCAAAAACCAAGGACTTTAGGAAACTTCAGGAAGAGTATAGAAAAAAGTGTGAAAATTATGATTATATTAAGAGACAACTTGCTGCTGTAACTGAAGATCTTGACGTTTTAAAAATTAAGTGTGGAAAAACAGATGTCAGTTTCAAAAATTATACTACGTCAAGTCAGACAGTCGAGTCCTTATATGAAACCCAATTAAAATTCAAAGAAAATCAAAACAAGGGTCTAGGGTATGATAGTGTTCCTCCACCTTTCAATCATAACTACACATTCATTCCTACGACACAAGACGAAATTGACAGGGAGGCACATCTTCGATATGGCAAACCAGCTGGATTTGTGTCAGGAGGATTTATTCAGGTTGAAAATACTAATGTTTCTGCTTCATGTGCAGGTAAAGTAGCAGAAGATGAGAACAAGGAGAAAACCATTGAACAAACCAACATCTCCTTGAACTCTGAATTTGTTGCTTCGAACTCAGCTGTTTCTGATCAACCTGCTGTTGAGAAATACAGGCCACCAATTCGAACGCAACAGAGTTCTTGTGGCAAGTGTGCATGTGGGAACAACAAGAGACAAGGCAAAGATACGCCACCAGGGGCAGGAAGAAATAACTTCACAGTGAAGAAAAAGACTTGTTTTCATTGTGGAACACCTGGACATATTGCCAGAAATTGTCCTAATCGCGCATACGTTCCCTACTATGGACAAGGGTGGCAGAACGCGCCAAGAGGGAGATACTCCAAAAGAAACCCCTCATGGTCACGTTCAGAAAATGCTGACTGGAATGCCATGAAGGCCAAGAATTCAACTCCCAAGGCCAAGCATCTAACTCCCAAGGTCAAGCATCCAACTCCCACGAAAAAGAAGGGAATGCTGGCCCAGAAGTCTAGTTCAAGAGATGCTCCTGTGAAACCAAGACCGGTTAGGTCAAAGTCATCTAGGCAGACGGCTTCAAGTTCCAAAGCAAGCGCCGAGGCACCCATCGGATCGAAAAAGAAATAGGTTAAACCCGAATATAGATGGGTACCAAAGGTGAAAACTCCCAAATCTTCTAATGAATCTAATATTTCACTGTCTTCTGTTTGTGATCAGCAGGATATGTCATGGGAGAGAGTACCCTGCATTGATGACAAAGGTCGACCCAGTTTCAAAATGGACTGGGTTCCAAAGACCAACTGATCTCGCTCTGTGTAGGAGCAGCCATGGAGGCATATCATCCTACTTCGTTTTGTTGGTAGTGGCTGTTCCAGGCACATGATAGGAGACATCTCTCAACTGTACAACACTCAGAACATTATTTGAGAGTATGTATCCTTTGCGGGAAAGGAGGAAAGGAAGAGATCACAAATGGGGTTAGTGCTTAATGATATGAAGAATTTTCAGATCTGTTCTGAGATTATGCTTGCTGTTCTCAGAGCTTTTGAATGCAGATTCAATCGGTGAATTACGGTTTGCGTTTTCTTCACTATACTCCTGAGTTTTTCTTAAGCTGATTCGCTTTAAAGACTAATTTTGTTTTAGGATAGTTTAAATTTGCGCATTTACTTTCGTTTCTCTCCTATGCACAAATTTAGGGGGATAAATAAAAACAAAACAAAAATTTAAAAATTTTAAAAAAATCAAAAAATATTAGAAAATCAAAAAAATAAAAAATATAATGTTAATGGAATGTGCTTGCAGGAGATGTTTTGGGAAATGAAATTAGCAAGTGATAACGGACAATCTGAATCGGCGTAACGTACGTAAGTTGAATCGTCTACGCTCTGTGTTCGATGCGCTGGTAGGCACGAAAGATTTTAAATAGACCTAACTAGGGAGAGTTGAACCTAATGAATTTAAGGACATGACAAACTTTGACCTAGTTAGATCCGTTTAACCTGATTTCACGACGCTCGGATATGTTGAGCAGGGAGATATACATGGGAATCTATCGGTCACATTAAATAACCCGTATCTAGAACTGTGGATTCACTTTTCCTCGATGTGCAAATTTTGTCCTTAATTCTGGTTGGATGGGGCGACAGGTAAATTCCGATAAATTAGGTCTGTAGAATATCATTTTCTTTCTTTTCGTCTGTTAGTCATATGTTGTCTCCTTTGTGTGACTTCCAATCCGACCTGGTACACAACATATGCAACTCTATTTCTCTGCATGTTATATATATGAAATTCCTCCTATCTGTTAGCCATATGCTATCTCCTTTGCGTGACTTCTAATCCGACCTGGTACACAGCATATGCAACCTTCTACTTCTCAACCCCTCTGAAACAATAAGTAGTAGCAATATGATTCTGTTCTCTCTCTGAATGATTGTCTGCTCACCCGGTGTAAGGAGTACTCTGGAAGTTCTTGATGGCTGGGGCATATCAGGAAGCGGGAAACACATTCTAGTACACTTAAAATTGAACACATATAGATTGTCTGTAGATCTCGCTGCTCGATTTAGGTGGACAACAATATCCCTGGTTGTAGTCAGTTAAATGATCTTAAGAAAAATTTATTTAAGAATTAGGTCCAATCATGATAATAAAGTTACAATTAGATATATGCATGTATCATGTCATTGGTAAATTGTCCAAAATTGTCACAAAATTTTTGTGTTTAAGTGGACCACGATACTGGCGATCGATCAGACGAAGATGTGAATATAAGGGTACCGACAAGTGGAATAAGGTTGTCCAACAACTTTGATCCCAAATCACTCTTAAAGTTAGCTATTATTTTTGTTTTTGTTAAGTTTGTTCATAGTTTTCTGCTAATTTAAATATTAGGGGATAACTTAAAAAAAAAATAGTGTTATTTCTGTTTTATTTCTTTTTCAGAATATATATATATATATATATATATATATATATATATATATATATATTTGTTTTTGTTTTGTGTGCTAAGTTTTCTTTTAGTTTTGTTTTGTCTTGAAAAGTGATTTCAGGTATAGATAAGACTCATGGAGTTTGTGTTGAAGATTTTTGAGCCAAGGCTTCGTCCGTGAGCATCGAAGAATTCTCATTTGAAGGAGCAAGAAATGAAGATTATTCTTTCGACATTCAATCCTTCAACCCCAGAAGCAAGGTGAAGCAGAAATTGAAGATTATGTGACGGATTGCATTGAAGCCTCCTCAATCAGTCTGCTGTTATCGTTGTACCTGCTGAAGTGATCCAGAAGATTTGTTCTCTCTGAAGATTCTCAAGCTGAAAGCACCACTTTTCAAGAATCAGTACGTCAAGCCTCCTCACCTAATGTGCATTCAGAGTCAAATCTTGAAGAAAAGTTCAAGTGCTCAAGATGAAGTCATTCATTAAAGATTCATCAAGTTCATCTTGAAGTTGTGAAGAATTTGAAGATAAATGCTGAAGCCAATCTCCCGATGAAGATCAACAAGAAGAGCCAGCTACTTTTTAGGGGGAGCTTGTTGGGTCATTAAGAAAAGAAAGCTATAAACCAAGGGGGAGATTGTTGGGTCAAAATATGGTTTATACTTTGCTTTTCTGGGCAATTATATTTTTCTGTAATATTTTTGGAGTTTACGGTCATGTTTACGGTTGAGTTTACGACCGTAAACACCTTATGATTGTAAACTCATTTACGACCCATGTTATCCGGCCCATATTCTCCAAGTATAAATATAGGTGTTAGGGTGAGGAGTAGAGATTGATGAACCCTAGAGATTGTACGGCCAAGAGAGAGAGGAAGAGAGAGCATATTGTGTGAGAGAATCTATTGTAAGGAATTTCATTCATATCATCAATACAATCAAGATTCTTAATATTCTTCTTCTCCTTCTCTTCTTATTGTGATATGGCATCATCCGTTTGATTGGGATTCCGCACCATCAAACGGATCTGATTGATACACAGGCAAATTAGGGACTTACACTTCCGTACTGACCGGTGAACACTACGGCTCCCGACAGTATCGCAACACTTCCTTACTGACTCGCCATGGGCTCACTCCATGGTTTTCCCCTAATAATCCGAAGTGATTACTCCCACTCGGACCCACGCACCCTCTAATCCCCCATAGTTCCTCCTTGAGTCATCACCCCACTAAGTTCACTATCGAACACTCCACGGATCAACATAGATTGGTACTCACACCCACCCAGGTTAAGCATCACCACTCCTGATGCCAACTGTCATGACCAAGGCTTTTCTCGCTGCAATTCACATTCTTGGATACTCCCGCTGGAACCATAGTCACTTGATACCTCACCTGCCATCTCCTAACTCAAGTCTCAAAATAATCTGAAATTCAGGGCATTCAACTCGGATACTTCGGTACACCATCACAGAAATTCACGATGTATTGCCTCAACCACTTATCTCCTTCTTACGACATCATACTCAGATACAGCAATGCATCCTTTCAGAATCTCATAACTGATCTTCCTCTCACACAACTCGTAACTTCGGAATATTCTAATTCTCAATTGAAACATGGAGGAATCATCAATGACTTAGAACACGTTGACGACCATCTGAAACTCTCTCCTCTATTGCTCAAAACCCATGCAAGAATACACATACCGACCCTGAAGTTGGTTGCCCAATCAACTCCTACCCTTCCTCAACCGCTAACTATCCTTACGAGCCACCCTCCTCGAATTAACCATTACGACCTCGAAGTGTTCCTAACCACCACAAGGTCTCCGACCAACGGTCACCTGTTGTGGATACACTCATCCTTTTCTGACCATGTACAACCTACATTATCTCGCTCTGCACCTCGCCTCGACCACCAATAACCCTGGTCTCATGCTTCCGTACCGTAAGTCACTATATCCAATCCTCTAACCGCTCTTGGAAAAATATCTAATACTCTCAATAAAATTCCCGGTTCTCCCCCACTCAGGGTTCGAGCTATCACCATTTGGCACACCAACAATCTATTCTACGGGCTACTTCACCATGTACATCCCACTTACTCTTGGAAAGTACCACATAACACTCAGTGATCTTGCTGATAGAGACCAAGCAACTCCAAACATCCCGAATCTCAGATAAAATCCTTGAAAAACTTCCCAACGTGTTATCCAAAATCTCACACTGATACACTAGCAGACATCTCAACTGTCCCGTAGTAGCCATGACTCACAGTCTGAAAATAATGAACTATTACACTCCTCATCTTCGACTCCCCAACCAACGTCCCATCATGAGAATTATCATGATAGAAGAGACCTCACCCCCACACTCGATATCCATCATAGAAATGAGAGCCACCATCCCAAAATACTCCTCTTGATCACCCGACACTGCTGCCAACATATGCCCTACTATACTCAAATAGGGTATATCTTTGTCCTTGACCATCTCAGTTCCCAATGATGACCCTCTCATGCTATAATATCACCTTGCGGCAGACATATTGCCCAGATACTCTGGTGAAAGATCGCAACCACTGCTACCCCACAGGGTTTACCTCCAAGCTCGGAAACCGAAAGCTCAATAGCTCTTCTGCTCCTCACAGGAAACGGAAATAGCACAACTCTGGTCACAGAAAGTGACATCTCCACTATTGGCTGATTGCTCAACTCAGATTGTAGTGCTTCATAAAGCACCATCTCTACTCATCCCCGAGTCTTGCGACTCCAACTGACATCTCACCAAAAATCTCCAGAAACTAACTCGATTTCCCTCTCAAGGTATGCTCTACTGAAACTCGTTCAACTTGGCCTTCTGGCCCCACACTCTATCACATATGATCTCAGTCTAATCAATCACAACGCGATAACTGGTAAAACTAGAAGCACTAACCGCTACGAGTCATGGTACTCGAACCATGTGACCACTTCTCGATTAGCTATGAATCATGGTGCACGAACCATGTTATCTCCTCTCAATCTGCCACGTAGAACCTCTGGAACTCTCCCTGTTTCGAGTATGGGTCCTCTACTTTCAGTAGTACGGGCCCATACTACCTGCCACATCTACCCATACTTTCCACACAGATCGTCCCAGATTTCCTAAGTGGTTGTTCAACCTTCTCGATCACCAATCCTATTAAACCTGGTCGCTCCTTAGCGAATACTCTAATCTATCAGCGTACTCATCTGACTAAGGTCACTCCCTAGGCTCTTCCTAGGTTCTCACACTTCTCTGCCATCAGCTGCTGAAGAACCCCTTATGATGCCAGCCATCTACCTCCTGAATATCGTCATATTCCCTTAGTAGCTGACCCCCATCGTTGAGAGTTCCACAAAGCATGAAGCAAGCAACATTCGGGCATCGAATAATCTCCACCAGTACGTAAAACAACTCTAGATTACAACTCTTTTTGCTCTACTCACACTCAAAAGGTGTCACCGAATGCGGGTATCTAGCTACTCTCTTAGTAGGCTCCTCCAATGCTCATCTAGGTATCTCTCCTAGATTACTCCTCTACTCAAAGCTCTATCTCTGCAATATTCCTGCTGGATACTCTTACTCCACACATACTCAAAGCACATCACAAACTGCAAAACCCTAGGCTAAGGCATCACAAATCAGGCAATTCTATCCCTAAAATATGAAATACCTAGCCTACTCTCTAGCATATATAATATATCTCATAACACAAAAGTAAGGGTATTTTGGTAAATCACCGTTCGGGCTCTGGCTGATTGTACACACTGCTCTTTCTCGTTTTTCTCTTAGAAACTCTTACTCGTTTTAGAAAAATTGTTTCTCTTGAAAAAAAAATTTCCTCAAACCCTCAGTTTGAGTCCAGACATACCTGAAGGTGCATCCGAATCCCTCAAACCAAGGCTCTAATACCAACTTATAACACCGCAAATTTTCAAACCAAAATTTTCAATTTAAAAAAAAAAACACATTTATCACAATTATAAAATCACAAAAGGTCACAATTTAAAATCATTAAATCTCATATCCAAAAACTGTATTTATCAAAACTCCAGGATCCTCTCAAATCTAACTTTGTCTCTGATGTGTGTACAATCAAGTTGGTGCCTTCCCGCGATCCTAAGAAAACCTGAAACACATAACATGTAACACGGTAGGCACGAAGCTTAGTGAGTTCCCTAAAATACCACGTACAGCACGTTAGCCACTCGAGGCTATAACTCTGTAAGACCATCCGATCTATGCGTCTCAGTAGGACCCTTCAGTCCCATGGTTCGTTGGACCCTCCGGTTCGGTCTACGTGAGGACCCTCTGGTCTCATAGCTCGTTGGACCCTCCGGTCCGGTCTAGGTAACACATAACATAGCATATATATCACACAGACAAAATGAATTACTCAAGTAAGCACATAAGACCCTCCGGTCATGCATAAATACTACTCAAGGTAAAGTATAGTGAGAAGACTCACCTCGAACAGCAAGCAAGCATCCTTGCACTCGAATCTCGATCTAGCCACCGCCTAACACATAGGGTAGTTATCTTAATAAATACTCGATTCTTGACTCTAAATAACCAAATGCTACTCCTCTCTTTCCAACTCTCGAATCGGGTAAAAGACCATTTTACCCCTCCATGGTCTCCAATACTCATGTAGACCAAACCCTAAAGTCAACAGAAGTCAAACTCGAGTCAACAGTCCATGTTTGACCCGAATCGTCGAGTACACTCTTGCGACTCGTTGAGTTCCCTCGTTCCCTCAGAAGTCTCAAGAAAGTCCAGCTCAACTCGTCGAGTTGACCCCCAACTCGCCGAGTTATCGCACGATCAAGCTTATCGGGACAAACCCTCACCGACTCGTCGAGTCAGGCCATGGACTCAGCGAGTCCCTTCGATCTGATTCTTTATTCATACGATTTAAGGCAGATCTATAACCCCACACTCCAGATCTATCCTCCTAAGGCTCGAAAAGCACGTAAAGTTGCAAGCTTTACGTTCATGCATGGCATAAAAGGCTCATAATGCCAAAACATGCTCCAACAAGGGCTAGATGCAAAAGAGCTTGCTTCCAGCTCAATAAAGCTTAGGTATCTGGACTAATAAGGCTACTCAGAGTCCAAATCTGAGGTACCAACCTCAATCCATACACTAATCACTCCATGACACAAGATAAATGGAAGAAAGCCCTAAAAGTTCCCTAAAACAAGATCTCATAAGGAAATGATCAAGCTAGCATCTTTTTACCTCCAACTGAAGCAAAACACTGAAGGATCTCTGGATTCAAAAGCCTTCTCTTGATCCAAGCTAAGATGCTCTCCACATCCCATCTCAAAGTTGCATAAGAACACCCAAATTAGCCTCTTTCTGTCTCACAATGGATGGAACTGATCTTGGGTTTCCTACAGGGCTCTCTGGAGATAAGGGAGGCAGAAATGAGGGCTTAGGGCCCTTTAAATAGGACATAAACCCGAGAAAATTAGGGTTTCTCTGCCCAGTACCTACTCGGCGAGTCGACTCTCTGACTCGTCGAGTCCATTCATTAAAGCCACGCGGACAACTCGACTCTACTCGACGAGTTGGACTCTCAACTCGCCGAGTCACTCCATCATTCTTCAAAAGTTTAACATACATTAATGTACCTGAATGTCCGGATGTTATAGTGTTAAGAAAGTTTGTTAGTAGTGATTAATCAAGTGTTGAGATGTCTTGAACAAGCTTTGTATGTGATTTCCATGGTGAAATTTGTATATATGAGAGTTAGGGTTTGAAACCCTAACTCGTGATTATGAGAATTGATGCATTAGAGTAGATTATAATGAATTAAGTAATATGTGATGCTTAATTCATTGATTACAGTAGATTAAGTGATATAAATTAAGAATATATAACTATGATTCATTAAATGATTATTTTGACTTAAAGACTCAAAAACTCTTAATAGGCTAAGACAAGTATTAAGACACTTGTATAAGTGTACGAATAGGCCTAAGAGTAAAGAAGACGGATCAAGATGCATCAATGATAGAATTATATATATATATATATATATATATATATATATATATATATATATATGTGTTTATGTTATTGTATTCTAATTAATTATTGTGTGGATGTAGCAATGATTGTGGACCAGTCATTTTAGTTATTTTAAGAAAGACATTTATCTATAGTATTAAATTAAAAAAAAAGAATAATACCATTTAACTAAAAGAAGGGTAAAAATATACATTTTCATTACTTTCAAATTATGAAACTCAATTTTAGAAAAGAAATTTTCGGATTTTAAGGGATTTTTTATTATCTTAATTTTGAATTCTGATTTTTTTTAATTAATTCAATTTAATTATGTTAAAAATGTTATTATGTGAGAATGATGTTCTGTGATATTGTTTTGTTAGAAAGTTATTCTATTAGAATATTAATTAAGAATAATAAAATTCTTGAACCTGAAATTGAATAATAACAACATTCTAATATACTCATACACTGAACTTAAATACAAATTCATAAATATTCTTACAGACTGATACATTTTAATATAATTGGATATATTCTAACAAAATGTCATCAAAATGAATAAAATTCTTAAGAATAGCATTATCAAATATACAATTATTGAACAAATATATTTAATCTTCTTCAACGGTCCAAATAATCGACTTGTTTACACTTCATCCTCTTCAATGTAACTTGTTATTGAACTTAATTCCAAGTATTCATCTTGTATGATCAATCATTGATTCTTTCTTCAAGCTATTCTAAAAGAATAACTTATTACCAATGAAAGTGAAAAACTAAAATCCTTCATACAAATTTACAGACTTGTGAATTGCATCAAAACTCATAACCAAAAATGATAGAAAATGCACAAATCATAGAGAAAATATCGAGATTCCATTCCGATATAATCAAAATTCGAGGTTCCATTCCGACATAATTAACAGGAAAAAGAAGTCGTAGACTTGTTAAAATTGGAGTGTGGAAGGAAGATCAAACAAAATATAGCTAAGAAATTAGTCAAATAAAAGTTTAAAGCTGAGAAATCCAGATTATTTCATCTCAAATTATTAACAATTTTCATTGAGTGAATCAGAGCATCAAACTAAAATTAATTACTAAATGAAATCAAAGTAAAAAAAAAATACATAATTTAAGCCTTATTGGTGATTTTAACGATCTAAAAATCTAAGATTAACCAAATACTTAATTCAGTTAAAATTAAAAACTCAAATGATTAGCATACAATTAAAATAAAAAAAAAAAAAAAAAAAAAAAAAAAAAAAAAAAAAAACTTGGGAGGAGAAGAAAGAAATTTTTTTCTTATTTGCTGTGAAGTAAGAAAACAATCCAAAAAAAATTATTTCTTTTATTTGCCTTGTGGTTGTAGCCCTAGAGTTATCATTTTTTGTTGCACATAAGAAAGGAAATAATCGTTCCCTCCCAACCCACTGAACCTACTGTCACATCAATTTGTGTCTCTTTTTTTCTTCATCTTTCTCGACCCATAACACATTGAAATTCTATCTTTTTCAACCCACTTAACCCACTCAATTAAATAAAATACAAAACAACTAAAATGCACGTTTTAAAACACATGGTACAAGAGAAAATAAGAGAGAAAGTAGAGAAATGATGAAGTGGGTTAGTGAAACCAACTAACCAACTCATTGAAACGGGAGTGGTACCGTCGGTAACTCTATTGCTAATTAAGATTTCACATTTGATTGTTTTGTATTTTTTTTTAATTGAATGGGTTGAGTGAGTTCAAAAAAATAGAGTTTCCGTGTGCTGTGGGTTGGAAAAGATGAAGAAAAATAAAAAAAGAAAAAATGATTTAGCAGTGGGTTAGTAGTGAGTTGGGAGGGAATGACTCCCTCCTCCATAAAAACCAAGTGAAAAAAACAAATCTTTATTGTTATTGTTTACGTGAAGAATGAATTTATTTTTTCTTATTTGCCTTGAAGTAAGAAAACAAACCAAAATGAATTATTTTTCATTAGAAGTGATTATGTTAAATAAATATGAGCTCTTAAAATCAAACCTTCCATCAATCAATATACGTACCTTGCACCTTGCACTAACCATAATCCAAACGGAAGTCGCATAAAATCCAATTTGTAGGCTCAAGAGCAGTAGCCTAAAAGAAGATAGTTGTAGTCATGGTTGTAAAAACGGAGGCGTATGAAGGGACCACTTATAGGTGGCAGCTTGTTGTTTGCATCGCATACACACATGCGAATAGGGTGGGTGTTTCCTCCTAGGCCGCGACACCATAATCGAGACCAACGGCCGGAGAAACAAGAGGGAGGATTGCAGACGACGTGATTAGGTAGAAGAGGGTTTTTGAAAGTTATGAGGGAATGACTGTAGATAAAAAAAAGGAAGAATTAGGTTAAAAGTTAGCATGATTATAGGAAGTATTCGTGTAAGTTATTTATTAAATTACTTAATTACTTTTATTTATTTATTTTTTTAATTTTGATTGGTCCACAATCAACACTACATTCACACAACAGATAATTAGAATATATATATCTATATATATATATCTATATATATATATATATGGAAAAGTTAAATAGAGAACCATAATTATGGTTCTTCAAAGAACCAAATCTTTTTTTTCAATTTCTAGAGCTTATTCTTTATCGAAAAAAAAAATCTGAAAATATCTAAATTCATATATTAACATTGTGAATGTGAAAAATATTTTTCGGATTCACCGTGTGAATCCGGATTCACGTTGTGAATTTTCGAAGATTCACATTGTGAATTTGACGTAAAAAAAAATCGAATTTTATATCATTGGAAAAAAGATAAAAAGTTATAAATTTCTGTATTTTTAGTTTTTTTTTTTTGATAAAAAATAAGTTCTAAAAGTTGAAAAAAAAATTGGTTCCTTGATTCCTTGGTTAATTATGGTTCTCTATTGAAACTCAATATATATATATATATATATATATATATATATATATATATATATATATATATATATATATATATATATATATATGGAAAAGTTCAATAGAGAACCATAATTATGGTTCTTCAAAGAACCAATTTTTTTTTTTTTTTCAATTTCTAGAGCTTATTCTTTATCGAAAAAAAAAAATCTGAAAATATCTAAATTCATATATTAACATTGTGAATGTGAAAAATATTTTTCAGATTCACGTTGTGAATTTTCGAAGATTCACATTGTGAATTTGACGTATAAAAAAATCGAATTTTATATCATTGGAAAAGGGATAAAAAGTTATGAATTTCTGTATTTTTAGTTTTTTTTTTTGATAAAAAATAAGTTCTAAAAGTTGTCCAATGTCCAATTTTCGAAGATTCACATAATACTAAGTCGTTTTGTATCATATATATACATTATAATTGTCCAATGTTCTTATAATTCAACTTATAACTTGATTTACTTCCAAGATTTTTATAAATTTCACATTTATCTCTCTTACATAATTTTCATTTTCAACTATAATATATATAGCCTACTAGGTCTTTGGCAAAAAGATGTGATGTAAATGAAGATAATAGTGAAATTTCAAAAATCTTAATTGTAAATCAAGTTAGGAATTGAAGTTAAAGAGCAGTATAATGAATATATCTAACAAAATGACGTATTATGGTGGGTTTGGGTATTTAAGCATATGTATCTTTAAGGGTATATTCACTTTTCCCATATATATATATATATATATATATATATATATATATATATATATATATATATATATATATATATATATATATATATATAGAGGAGGTTTCAATTGAAAAAAAAAGGTTGAGAATGGGGGAACCATTCTCAGCCAATCATTTAATGAGCTTAAAAAACGCACGGTGACAAACTTGTAAATAATCCAAATACATTAATGAGCGGTGACAAATTTGTAATAATCAAAAAACATTAAACCGTCAGGGCACTTGAGTAATTTGATATCACGTCAAATCTCGACAGAAAAGCACCATTTCCCTCTTCGATACACCATAACTCGAAAACCATTTGAAGAACAATCGACAAGAAGAAACACATTTGCAGAAGCATCAAATAACATAAACGACGAAAAATGTCTTCCGATGAAAACATGAACGAGACCATTTCCTCACTCTTGACAATGAAAGGTAACCATCAGCGTTTTTTCTCGAATTTTTAACGATTTCGAATCATTTTTAAAATTATCACTTGATTACTTGAAACTTCTCGTAATGTTCGAAAATGATTAGTTGATTTAGAACTAAAAACATTGTTTTCACACTGTTCATTCTTCAAAAAAGGTTGTTTACTTCAATTTTACTTGAAATTTATGATACTCGTTCATTCTCGTAACCCTCCTTCGTTATTACTTTATTTACTTGAAATTTTTGTAAGAATCATCCATTATTATTTGATATATAAATGATTTTACATCATCTCTTCATTTTTCATCTTTATTCAAAACTATTCTGTCAAAATACAAACGTTACTTAACATTTTGCTTAAGTTTTCCTAATATTAACTACTTACCCTTACAGAAACGACACCAACGGTGAAGAATACATATAAACAAAAACCAAGAACAAATCAAAAAGGTAAATAAAATATGTTTTGTTTACTTCTGAACACAAGCAAAATTAATATTCATTCGTGAATATGTATAGCTTGCTGCCATACATACATTATTAATATGTGAATACAACAAGAATTACTTACGTATGTTCTATTCACATATGAATATAACAAAACATATTCATATGTGAATAAAGAAAATATGAATACATATGTTTTATTCAAATATTCATTCATGAATATGTATGTTATATTCACATAGAACATAACTTGCTGCCATACATACATTATTAATATGTGAATACAACAAGAATTACTTACATATGTTCTATTCACATATGAATATAACAAAACATATTCATATGTGAATAAAGAAAATATGAATACATATGTTTTATTTAAATATTCATTCGTGAATATGTATGTTATATTCACATAGAACATAACTTGCTGCCATACATACATTATTCATATGTGAATACAACAAGAATTACTTACATATGTTTTATTCACATATGAATATAACAAAACATATTCATATGTGAATAAAAAAATATGAATACATATGTTTTATTCAAATATTTATTCATGAATATGTATGTTATATTCACATAGAACATAACTTGCTGCCATACATACATTATTAATATGTGAATACAACAAGAATTACTTACATATGTTCTATTCACATATGAATATAACAAAACATATTCATATGTGAATAAAGAAAATATGAAATCATATGTTTTATTCAAATATTAATTCGTGAATATGTATGTTATATTCACATAGAACATAACTTGCTGCCATACATACATTATTAATATGTGAATACAACAAGAATTACTTACATATGTTCTATTCACATATGAATATAACAAAACATATTCATATGTGAATAAAGAAAATATGAATACATATGTTTTATTCAAATATTAATTCGTGAATATGTATGTTATATTCACATAGAAAATAACTTGTTGCCATACATACATTATTAATATGTGAATACAACAAGAATTACTTACATATGTTCTATTCACATATGAATATAACAAAACATATTCATATGTGAATAAAGAAAATATGAATACATATGTTTTATTCAAATATTAATTCGTGAATATGTATGTTATATTCACATAGAACATAACTTGTTGCCATACATACATTATTCATATGTGAATACAACAAGAATTACTTACATATGTTCTATTCACATATGAATATAACAAAACATATTCATATGTGAATAAAAAAATATGAATACATATGTTTTATTCAAATATTTATTCGTGAATATGTATGTTATATTCACATATGAATAGAACATAGCTTGCTGCCATACATACATTATTCAAATGTGAATACAACAAGAATCACTTACATATATTCTATTCACATATGAATATAACAAAACATATTCATACGTGAATAAAAAAAATATGAATACATATTTTTTATTCGAATACTCATTCGTGAATATGTATGTTATATTCACATATGAATAGAACATAGCTTGCTGCCATACATACATTATGTAACGCCTGTGTTTCCGGGCTTGCCATTTTTAGCAATGTAATAGTCTAGGTTAACCTTTGTAACCCATTTTGAAATAATAAGATTGTATTATTTGAGTATTATGTGTTTTGTGCTTAATTGCTTAATTATGTGGTTGGATTAATTAAAAATAAAAATAAGTATCAAAATTTAAGTGTAAAATAAACTTGATATCTTTGGTTAATGTTGTAGTAGTTGAAACGAGGTTTCCGAATATATATAGAACGCCCAAATCTGACTTCGTGTGAAGAAGTTATGATTTATTGAAGTTTCGGCTTAGCGGTGTGCAGCCCGAAATACTCGATTTGAGATCGAGCGGTTTTTAGCCGAAGCAATCTAAACGAGGATCGAAGGTCTCGTTGTTGGTATCGAAGCGATAAAAAGTTAGGCGAGAACGGACGTCAAACGAAGAAGTTATGAATTTATAACGAAGTTTTTCTGTCCCGGCATATTAAAAATAAATAATAAAAATAAAGTTAAAATTAGCCGACGGAGTCTAAACGAAAGTTGTAGAGCGTAGTCTCACCTTCGCGTGGATATAAAGAACGTCGAAAACGGAGTTCGTATGAAGAAGTTATGAATTTCCGAAGTTTATTAAATAATTTGTATTTAAATTTAATCTTTAATTCGGATGATTATCCGAAGGAGTCACCGATTTGATCCGAAGTACGCCCCGCGTACACCGAGGGATGTCGACACTCGCACTCGAGCACTTCGGATACGTAAGCAGTGACGATTTCGGAGCAGTACGTCCCGCGTACTCCGAGGCTCCAGCCTCCTATAAATAGAAAGCGAGGGCAACCGAGTTCTTTTGCTCTTTTCTCTCTTCTCTCTCCCGTTTTGCCTCAATTTGCGTGCCAGAAATACCCCGAAGCCCCGGTATTATTCTCGAGACCCGAGGCAAGTCCCGAGATCCCGAAGATCCCGAGAAGTGCGGTTCCCGAGCCGAAGCTCTGTCCGCGAGAAGTTCGATTTTTTGTGAAGATCTTCCAGATCTGCTGAGGATTACTACTTCTACAATCCGTAGTGCTGTCTGATCATCTTCTGATCAAGTGAGTGTATATTACCTTTCATAAACACGATAATAATACAAGTATGGTTTGAGTGTATTAAGTATATTGTTGTTTATATGTGTGAATGTGTATTCACTTTCTTCTATCTTATAGATCTGATTATTTCTCTATGAAATACGTGTTATGTGTGTGTGTGCCTCATCTGTTATGTGGAATATGTATTGGTTAAAGCATGCTATACAGGTTTTTAACTATGTATAAAAATGTATATTTTTATATACTAATATGTTGGGTAGAACATGGGTAGATAGTTGGTGTGTAATAAACAGATGAGAGGCCTCGTTGTTGTTTGATTTAGTCATCTAGCGGAGTTTAGATGACGACCACGGACTTTTCTAGACAGTCTTGTGGAAACATTAGCAGGTTCGCCACCTGTAGGTGTTAATGAACTTGGGTGTTCATTCGCTGTACTCCATCCCCCTCATGGTTGCCTTATTTGACTTATATTGTTGAGGAACCCCCGAAGCATGTGTTGTCGCCCCGATGAAATATTCTTAGACTAGGTCCCTTATGTTAGTTGTCTTAGGGACATAAAGTGAGAATAACGGGAATGGGTAATTGGGTTATTGTTGGTTGGTGGAAATTAAATATGATTATTTATTGTGGGTTGAAAACCCTATATGCTCACCAGGCTCCCAAGCCTGACCCACTCAGTTTTAATTTGTATTACAGGAAGTGGCACGAGGGCATAAGATGGATGAACCATCAAGTTGTTTTGTTTACAAGTCTGCATATGTATATATTTGTTGAATGACTTGTAATGTTATCGTTTATGCTTATTGGTTTGTATCGGAACATGACACCCCGAGTTTTGATTATATAACGAAAAATACATTTCTTTTATGAAATGCTTTGGTAAACATTGTTTTATCATGTTTTGTTTTTGGGAACAAATTCCGCAACTCTTTCAAATCAAAAGGATTTACTCTGAAATTATTTTAAAAGCATAAATGAAAATCGGTCTTTTCTGGCCGAGATTTTGGGGATGTCACAGTTGGTATCAGAGCCTTAATTTAAGCGAACTAGGAATTTGTAGGATTTCTAGACTTAAACTTAGAATGCTAAGTGAAGTTTTGAGATGTGTGTCTGTTATATTTTAGACACGAGCACTAGTTTATTTTAGGAAAGTTGCCTAAAATACTTTATGTGCTAAATGTTATATGTTGCCATATATGATATTATTTGTTCGGATCTATGGTCTGTTGCCGACCGGATCTAGAAACTTTATGTGTGTAGGATTCTAAGCGTGCGTCTACGATATTAGAACTAGCATGTAAACGTTTCGGAGTGATAAGGATGATTTGAATATCTATCGTGATTGAGGATCTAATTTCACCTTATTTGGTGTGTAGATCAAAATGGTGAGAACAAGAAGTGGAGTTGGAAATGCTGACGAAAACAGGAATCAACCACCAGTGATTGAACAAATACCTGTCGTAGCAGCAGCACCTGAGCCAATAACCATGGCTGGTGTGCAAATGATGATTCAAACGATGTTGGATCGTCAGATGGATGAAACCAGACAGTTGCTTCAACAGAATCGTGAAGAACTGTCAATTCGTGTGGAAGAGCCTGAATTAAATGAAGGGCATTCGGAAGGTGGAAACATCAGTGGGTCTATTGGTCAAGCCAACCTACCGATAGTTAGGCAAAACAACCATGATGGAAGGAATGATGGAATGGGATGCAAGTACAAGGACTTTCTAACTTGCAAACCATCGACCTTCAATGGAAAGGAGGATCCGATTGGAGTTATGGATTGGATCTCGGAAATGGATTTTGCCTTGCGTATCGTCCCAGACGAGCTGACAAAGGTGGACCGGTATGCGAAGGGACTCCCATGGGAGTACAAGGTGCCAGTACGTCAGGCACATACTCTGGAGGCAGCTATCTGGGCTGCCAAGTCTGTTGAGAACATGATTAAGGGGAGAACCACCGACAAGGTTGAGGTTGGTGAGAAGAGAAAGTTTGAGAGAACATCTGGTTCCGGTAAGAAAAGCAAATTTTTGAATCTGATTCGAAAAAGTTTGGTGGAGGAAAAGGAGGTGAAGCGAAGTGGTGTGATAAGTGTAAGAAGAAGCACTTTGGGAAATGTAGCGAGGATGTAACCTGCTACAAGTGTGGGAAGGTTGGACATTTTGCCAATGAGTGTCCGAACAACAAAAGGATGTGTTTTGGTTGTAATGAAGAGGGGCAAATTTTGAAAGACTGTCCGAAGAAGAAGGAGGCAGCTAGGCCCAACATTCCACCAAAGCCGAAGGCGAGAGCCTTCCAGATGACACTTGAGGCTGCGAAAGATGAAGCTGATGTCGTTTCAGGTACCTTTCTTGTTAACGAACTACCTGCTCAAATTTTGTTTGATTCTGGAGCCAACTACTCCTTTATTTCGCATGAGTTTGGTAGAAAACTAGCTTTGCCTGTTGATAGACTAGATAATGCTTTATTGGTCGAAGTAGCTAGTGGCAAGTTTGTACCTGTTAGCCATCGTATGAAAAACATCTTAATCGACCTTAATGGGAATAAGTTTCACGAGGAATTATTGCCTATCGAACTAAATGGTTTCGACATCGTGTTGGGAATGGATTGACTTAGTGCCAATGATGCCGAAATTTTATGCAAGAAGAAGATAGTTAAAGTAAACCCGCCTGGGAAAGATTCATTTATGGTGTATGGGGACAAACGGCGAGTAAATTCTGAAATCATTTCCCTAATGAAAGCCAGGAAGTGTTTGACCAAGGGATGTACATCATATTTAGCATTCGTGATCGATGCTAAGAAGGAAAAGAAGGTGATGCAGAGTATTCCAGTGGTGTGTGATTATCCGGAAGTATTTCCTGAAGATCTTCCTGGATTACCACCTGATAGACAAGTGGAGTTCAGAATAGACTAGTTACCAGGAACCACGCCAATAGCAAAAGCACCTTACCGATTAGCACCGACGGAGATGAAGGAGCTAATGATGCAACTTCAGGAGTTATTGGACATAGGTTTCATTAGACCTAGTTCATCGCCCTGGGGAGCTCCGGTGTTATTCGTGAAGATGAAAGATGGAAGTATGAGAATGTGCATTGATTACAGAGAGCTGAACAAGGCAACAATAAAGAATAGATATCCGTTGCCGAGGATTGATGACCTATTTGATCAATTGCAAGGTTCGAGCTATTTCTCGAAGATCGATCTTAGGTCAGGATATCATCAACTAAAAGTAAGAGAGCAAGATATAGAGAAGACTGCATTCAGAACGTGATATGGACACTACGAGTTCTTGGTTATGTCGTTTGGACTAACCAATGCTCCGGCAGCATTTATGGATTTAATGAATAGGGTTTGTAATCCTTTCCTTGATAAATTAGTGATAGTGTTCATAGACGACATTCTGATTTACTCGAAAAGCCAAGAGGAGCATGGCAGACACTTGCGAGAAGTGTTAGAAGTCTTGAAGAAGGAGAAGCTGTATGCAAAGTTCTCTAAGTGTGATTTTTGGATTCGTGAAGTCCAATTCTTGGGTCACGTGGTCAACAAAGAAGGGATAATGGTTGATCCAGTGAAGATCGAAGCTGTGATGAAATGGGAACAACCGAAAAGTCCCACAGAGATCCGAAACTTTTTGGGATTAGCCCGATATTACCGAAGGTTTATCCAAGGCTTTTCTTCGATTGCTACTCCATTAACAGCTTTGACCCACAAAGGAGCTACTTATGCTTGGAGTGATAAGCATAAAGAAGCATTAGAGAAGCTAAAGAAGAAGCTATGCGAGGCACCGATACTTTCTCTACCCGATGGAGTTGAAGACTTCGCTGTTTATAGCGATGCGTTTGGTGTTGGATTGGGTTGTGTTTTGAACCAAAGAGAAAAGGTGATAGCATATGCGTCTCGACAGCTGAAAGAGCATGAAAAGAATTACCCGACTCATGATTTGGAGTTGGCAGCGGTAGTTTTCACTCTGAAAATATGGAGGCATTACCTCTATGGAACGAAGTGCAAACTTTTTACTGATCATAAGAGTCTCCAATATCTCTTTAATCAGAAGGAATTGAATATGAGGCAACGACGCTGGCTAAAATTACTTAAAGACTACGACTGCGAGATACTTTACCATCCCGGTAAAGCTAATGTTGTTGCTGATGCTCTCAGTCGGAAAGTCAATCTTGAAAGGAAAAGGCCAAGAGCGTTGAGAATTGAAGTTGTCTCGACCATTGTGGAAAGTATAAAGAAAGCTCAAGAGGAAGCTTCTGAGAAAAATGACCGAAAGGAGGAACGTTTGGGCAAAACGTTGGTGTTCGGTGTAAACAGTCATGGACTGAAGGTGTTCCAAGATCAGATTTGGGTACCTAAGTCAGGAGGAATTAGGGATCTTCTGATGGAAGAAGCTCACAAGACCATGTACTCGATTCATCCCGGTAGCACTAAAATGTATAGGGACCTGAAACCCTACTACTGGTGGCCGACGATGAAGCTTGATGTTGCAAAGTATGTGGCCGAGTGTGTGACTTGTGCGAGAGTCAAGACACAACATCAGAAACCGTACGGGAGTTTAGAACCATTGCATGTGCCTATGGGTAAGTGGGAAGACATTGCTATGGATTTTGTCACTAAACTGCCCAGAACAAAGAATGGTCACGACATGATTTGGGTGGTCGTTGATCGATTCACTAAGAGTGCGCATTTCATAGCAGCCAAGGAGAAATGGTCTATGGAGAAGCTTGCGAATTCTTACGTGAAGGAAATTGTGAGGCTTCAAGGTGTTCCATTAACGATTGTGTCAGATCGTGATAGCCGTTTCACCTCGAGGTTTTGGAAAAGTCTACAAGAGGAATTGGGTACCAAGTTGTGTTTAAGTACAACTTACCATCCGCTGACTGATGGTCAGAGTGAAAGAACAATACAAACACTTGAAGATATGCTGAGAGCATGTACCTTGGAATTCCTAGGTAATTGGGATGAACATTTACCTTTGGTAGAATTTTCCTATAATAATAGTTTCCACTCGAGCATAAAGATGGCACCTTATCAAGCTTTGTACGGACAGAAGTGTCGTACGCCATCTTGTTGGCTTGAGGCTGGAGAAAAGCAGTTTATGGGTCCCGAGATGGTCCATCAAACTGCTGAAAAGTTGAAAATAATTAGGGAAAGAATGTTAGCAGCTCAGGATCGTCAAAAGAGTTATGCTGACAAGAAGCGAAGACCGATGACTTTTGAAGTTGGAGATTCGGTTTTGCTTAAAGTCTCGCCGTGGAAGGGACTTATAAGATTTGGTAAAAGGGGAAAGTTGAGTCCAAGGTTTATTGGACCGTTTAAAGTTCTTCAGAGGATTGGGAACCAAGCTTACAAGCTCGAATTACCCGAAGAACTGAATGAAATTCACAACACTTTTCATGTGTGTTATTTGAGGAAGTTCACGGGAGAAGTTCCCGACATAATTCCAATTTATGAATTGAGAATTGATGAGAACAAAAGGTTGATTGAAGAACCAGAGGCAATTGTTGACCGAAAGACTAAGAAGTTGCGACGCAAAATGGTTGGGTTAGTGCTTGTCCGATGGAAACACACGAATGGGCCGAATCTCACCTGGGAGACGGAGAGTGACATGTTGAGTCGCTATCCGCATTTGTTTGTTGATGTGTGATCCAGGGACGGAATCATTCTAAGGTGGAGAGAATTGTAACGCCTGTGTTTCCGGGCTTGCCATTTTTAGCAATGTAATAGTCTAGGTTAACCTTTGTAACCCATTTTGAAATAATAAGATTGTATTATTTGAGTATTATGTGTTTTGTGCTTAATTGCTTAATTATGTGGTTGGATTAATTAAGAATAAAAATAAGCGTCAAAATTTAAGTGTAAAATAAACTTGATATCTTTGGTTAATGTTGTAGTAGTTGAAACGAGGTTTCCGAATATATATAGAACGCCCAAATCTGACTTCGTGTGAGGAAATTATGATTTATCGAAGTTTCGGCTTAGCGGTGTGCAGCCCGAAATACTCGATTTGAGATCGAGCGGTTTTTAGCCGAAGCAATCTAAACGAAGATCGAAGGTCTCGTTGTTGGTATCGAAGCGATAAAAAGTTAGGCGAGAACGGACGTCAAACGAAGAAGTTATGAATTTATAACGAAGTTTTTCTGTCCCGGCATATTAAAAATAAATAATAAAAATAAAGTTAAAATTAGCCGACGGTGTCTAAACGAAAGTTGTAGAGCGTAGTCTCACCTTCGTGTGGATATAAAGAACGTCGAAAACGGAGTTCGTATGAAGAAGTTATGAATTTCCGAAGTTTATTAAATAATTTGTATTTAAATTTAATCTTTAATTCGGATGATTATCCGAAGGAGTCACCGATCTGATCCGAAGTACGCCCCGCGTACACCGAGGGATGTCGACATTCGCACTCGAGCACTTCGGATACGTAAGCAGTGACGATTTCGGAGCAGTACGCCCCGCGTACTCCGAGGCTCCAGCCTCCTATAAATAGAAAGCGAGGGCAGCCGAGTTCTTTTGCTCTTTTCTCTCTTTTCTTTCCCGTTTTGCATCGATTTGCGTGCTAGAAATACCCCGAAGCCCCGGTATTATTCTCGAGACCCGAGGCAAGTCCCGAGATCCCGAAGATCCCGAGAAGTGCGGTTCCCGAGCCGAAGCTCTGTCCGCGAGAAGTTCGATTTTTTGTGAAGATCTTCCAGATCTGCTGAGGATTACTACTTCTACAATCCGTAGTGCTGTCTGATCATCTTCTGATCAAGTGAGTGTATATTACCTTTCATAAACACGATAATAATACAAGTATGGTTTGAGTGTATTAAGTATATTGTTGTTTATATGTGTGAATGTGTATTCACTTTCTTCTATCTTATAGATCTGATTATTTCTCTATGAAATATGTGTTATGTGTGTGTGTGTGCCTCATCTGTTATGTGGAATATGTATTGATTAAAGCATGCTATACAGGTTTTTAACTATGTATAAAAATGTATATTTTTATCTACTAATATGTTGGGTAGAACATGGGTAGATAGTTGGTGTGTAATAAACAGATGAGAGGCCTCGTTGTTGTTTGATTTAGTCATCTAGCGGAGTTTAGATGACGACCACAGACTTTTCTAGATAGTCTTGTGGAAACATTAGCAGGTTTGCCACCTGTAGGTGTTAATGAACTTGGGTGTTCATTCGCTGTACTCCATCCCCCTCATGGTTGCCTTATTTGACTTATATTGCTGAGGAACCCCCGAAGCATGTGTTGTCGCCCCGATGAAATATTCTTAGACTAGGTCCCTTATGTTAGTTGTCTTAGGGACATAAAGTGAGAATAACGGGAATGGGTAATTAAGTTATTGTTGGTTGGTGGAAATTAAATATGATTATTTATTGTGGGTTGAAAACCCTATATGCTCACCAGGCTCCCAAGCCTGACCCACTCAGTTTTAATTTGTATTACAGGAAGTGGCGCGAGGGCATAAGATGGATGAACCATCAAGTTGTTTTGTTTACAAGTCTGCATATGTATATATTTGTTGAATGACTTGTAATGTTATCGTTTATGCTTATTGGTCTGTATCGGAACATGACACCCCGAGTTTTGATTATATAACGAAAAATACATTTCTTTTATGAAATGCTTTGGTAAACATTGTTTTATCATGTTTTGTTTTTGGGAACAAATTCCGCAACTCTTTCAAATCAAAAGGATTTACTCTGAAATTATTTTAAAAGCATAAATGAAAATCGGTCTTTTGTGGCCGAGATTTTGGGGATGTCACACATTATTCAAATGTGAATACAACAAGAATCACTTACATATGTTCTATTCACATATGAATATAACAAAACATATTCATATGCGAATAAAAAAATATGAATGCATATGTTTTATTCGAATATTCATTCGTAAATATCAAACTCATTTATCTTCTACTTACTATTGAATGAAGGTAAGAACACTAACATTTCCGATAAAGATTCACCAACAATGAGAGAAACAAGATCAATGTAGAAGAGGAAAAATGCGAAAGGTACAAAATTCCTATCATATCTAATATATTCATATATAATAAAATTGTATATATTAGTTATATTTTTGAAATAAATAAATATTAATAAATCAACAAGCATATATCATATTCATATATCAGTAACTTATTCAAATATTATATGTTTTCATTTCCCAGATAAAAAAGAAACAAAAGTACCAAAGAAAATGAAGCATCAAAGCAGGAAAAGTCCATCAAAAAGGAAAACTCCTGAAAAACAACAACTACAAGATTCAGACTCTAATTTTGAAAGTAGTCATCCATCGAAGAAGGAAAAAAAAGGAGTCACCAATCAAAAAAGACAAAAAAAAAACCAATGGTAAAAGAATTTTACTCAATGAAAAACAGATGTTCACCAGAGGCATTACTATCTATAATCCTTGGGATGAGCAAAGAACAAAAAGAATCTATAAGATCTATGGGTTTTGGAGCTTTGTTAAAAATGAAAATCACGGATATACCACTAAAGCTGGGATTTTATGTTCTTCAAAAATTTGATTCTGAGAGAATGGTGATAGATATTGAAGGAAAGGAATTGAAAGTAACAGCAGAGTCTGTTCATGACATGTTGGGCATACCAATTGGTGGAACCAAACTTACACAACTGGATCAATGGCCTAAGGATGATACAAGTTATGATGAATGGAAGCAACAATTTAAAAAAGATTCAATCATCCGACTGAGTGCAATAGAAAACGTTATTGTTTCTACCACACAAGCTGATTTCAATTTCAAATTGAACTTCTTAGTTCTTTTTGTCAACACTTTTTGCGAGTCAACATCAATGGGAAGATGCAACCTGTTTCCCTTGAGTTATATTTCAAGAAAAACAGATATCAGCAACATAGACTGGTGCAGCTATGTTTTGGACTGTCTTGTCAGAACAAAAAACTCATACATACCATACTCAGATAACAGCTTCTTTGTTGGACCTTCAGCTTTCTTGGTGGTAAGTTATTATAATGTTTATACTCAATTTTTAATAATATTGATTATTCATAATCTAATAGCAAATATTCATATATGAATAAGAAAAATATATTTGTTCACACGTAATGCTTTACATTACTTATTCATTTATGAATAAGTTAAAAATAATATTACTTGTTCATATATGAATATCAATTAGTTATCATTTATGTGCAGTTGTTCTATGCTGATAACATCCACTTAGAAGCTTTAACAGTAACACGTAAACGTCCAACAATTTGTTATTGGAGTTCAGAGAAGATTAGATATCAAGAGACATTTGAACAAGAAAAAGGTAGATTTGGAGTTGGAGAATTAAACGAAGAATTTGTTAATGAACAAAATGAAGGAGATATAGATCTCGAAGACAGTGATTCTGATAAAGATGAAGATCATTCTGTTGAGGTAATTAGTTTTAACATGTTAATAATATATGATTACATTAAATTATTATATTAAATTCTAATCATATACTTCTTTTTGTTACATAGGCATATGAATCAAAAATATCAAAAATGATTAATAGTTTTGAGAGGATGAAGGAAAAGCTGAATTCAAAGCTTAATGATGCGATGACAAAGTTCCCTGAAAAGGAAAGTTTTAGAATTTTCAAAGAGAAGATGCAAAATATGATTGTTGAAGATAAAACTGAAGGCACAACACTTTTTAATTTTCCAATTAATGAAATTGGAGTTGAAGGAATCAATTTGACACCAATAATGGGTCAAAAAACAAATGATCAAACAGAAAATGAAGATAACGAGGGAAATGGTGAAGAAGACAGTGATAATGGTGCAAGTCAACCAGAAGCAGATTATTTGCTTGATTCAAATGAAACAGATAATGAAGGAATAAAGAATGATGCAGATAAGAATAAAAAAGAAGGTGAAATTAGAGTAAAAGAGAAAGATGCAAAGAGGAATGAAAATCAGAATGATGAAGAAGAAAAAGATGATCATGCTGAGGAAACAAATAATCATGAAGAGACTATTCAACAAATTGAAAATCAAAATTTGTTGGATAAAGTTGTTGACAACATTGTGGACAATGTCCTTGGAATTGGAGTTTCAAGTTTAAATAGTCAAGAAGATGAAATCTGGAATTACCCTGAAATGAAAACTATTTTCGATAATATTGATATAGGTAAATTTTATCTTAATTTTATTTTAAAAAAATATATAAAAATATCAATACACAATAACAATTTTGTTTGTTAAATTTTGACCAGGGTCACCAATGAGTACTGGTAAAACTAATACTCTTGCAGAAAAGGAAAAATCAGAAGGTGTACATGAACAAGGAACAAAAGTTGAAAAAACAAAGGGAGATGATACAGGTAAATGAATGATTTAAAATATATTACAATATTTATATTGATTTTTTAATAACATTGTTTATTCATAAATGAATAATATACTATATAAATGAATAAAAAATAAAAAATATTCATATATGATGTATATGTTTCAGGCAAGGAAAACTCTGAAGATAGAAATGAAGGAGGAACTGAAGCTAAGAACACGAAAGATGGAGCTGAAGAAAAACAAACAGAAATTGAAAAAGGAAATACAGAAGATAGAGGTAAATAGTTGATTCACTAATAAATGAATATAGTAAGTTTTATTATTCATAAATGAATAACACAATATATTAATAAATAAAAAATATAGTATTACTTATTCATAAATAATGATATGTATTACTTATTCATAAATGAATACATCACTTATTCACATATGAATTACTTAATCACAGTTCTTTATCTTTCAGGAAAGAAAAAGTCAGAAAATCAAAACAAGAAAGGAGAAAAAGCTGACAAGACAAAAGGAAATAAAGGAGGTAACAATTTGGATAAACATTTCAAAATATAAACTCAAATATTATAATTAACTTACAACTATTTATATGATAAATCTCTTGGCATGCAGATACTCATCCAAGCTTTAGTTTAGGTCTCAGTCAAGATTCAGATCAAACTTCAAGTAAAAAATCTAATGAATCTTCACCAAAAAAAGCACTTACAAAGAAACAAATCAAAGACGACCATCAGAAGGTTGTTATCAGATTAGCAAAGAAAAATGTTCTTAATCCAAATCCAATCTCTGTATCAATTCCTACTGAAGTAGGACCATCAAAGCATGATCTGGATCAACCAAGAGAGAAGAAGCTTGCTGATGCTTTCAAATCACCTTTCAAATGCATAATAACAGACACAAAACCCAAACTGACACATCAGGAGAGTATTGTCTGTGAATGGTTGTTCAACTTACAAGGCAATACATCGTAAGTAACTTTATTTTATATACATTCATATATGATTATTATATAGATAATAATCTATGACATTTTGATTATATATTTGCAGAGATGTGGTTGTCCAGACAAAATATGGTCAGATAGCAGAAAGAGCAGTTATGGAAAGTCTATATGCAAACACATAGATTTTTGGAGAAGTTTTAAACACTTGGTCTGATTTACTTAACCACCAAGAACTGGAAAGGGATTTTGGAAATTCACCATACAGACTCTTCTTGAAAGTTGGAGTTTCTGTAAGTTTATGTTCTAACCTTAATTCCTTCCTTATTCATAAATGAATACACCAATATGATGTATTCATTTATGAATATTATATTTTTTTACAACTTAAATTCACATATGATTATACAAATATGATGTATTCTTTAACATAATTATATATATTCAACCGAAATTCACATATGATTATATTGGTTACAAACTGCTTATCTAACTTCAACATTGTCTGATGAAAGAAAGTATGAAAAATTCAAGGAGAACTTTCATGACAATACCAATGGGTACAAAAAAATCTTGAACATAGAAGATATTGACATGGTATGTTAATTAAAGTTGTTTTTTTATATATATTTTATCAACAAAATACTTACCATTATATATATATATATATATATATATATATATATATATATATATATATATATATATATATATATATATATATATATAAAAACAGATATTCTTTCCAGTTGTTAGAAGTGCTCACATTTTTGTGATTGTCTTCAACTTAAAGAAACCGTCAATTGAAATTCTAGACAATAGTGCAGTTGAGGGGGATTATGAAGGGAAATACAGAGTAATAATGAAAACTTTGGTATGTACCCAGTTCACAACAACATAAAAGAACCAATTTATTACATATCTAACTTTTATTTTATTTAATGATCAGAAAAATTTGTTTGTGAGATACTTTAAAGAAATAAACCATCCAAGAGCAAATGCAATCTCAAAAGAAAGTATCAAACCCCAACGACTTGAAATGTCATGGAGAACAGTTAAAAACAAAGTTGATTGTGGGGTCTTTGCAATGAGACATATGGAGACCTATATGGGACAATCACTCTCAAAGTGGAAACTAGGACTTCATAAAGAAAGTGCAGTTCAACAAACTACTTTAGAGAAGCTCAGGAAAAGATATGCACACATAATACTAACTTCTGAAATTAACATGTTGAAGGCTAAGGTGTTGGATCTTGCTGAAAAATATCAAAAAGAATTCAAAGTGCGTACTGATCATGCATACAAGGCTATGCAAACAATTCAAAAAAGGTTAAAAGAATATTAATGATTGCTTGTGAAGATGAAAGAATGTTGAAGTGTGATGCTATAGAACAGTTTGTGTTGAAGATGAATGGATTTGAAGTACATGTAAGATGATTTTGCGAAACAAGTTTTAAATGGTTTGTTAAATATTGTTGAAAATCGTTTTAATATTTTGTGAAATGCTTATGAACAACTTTTATTATCTTGTGTTGAATGATTATGTAATAGAAACAACTTCGCTTATTTCTGTCAGTTTTTTATATTTAAATATTTTCAAAGTTTATTTATGTTTATTCGTAAATGAATACGAACATGATATCTTCATTTATGATTAAATTAGGAGTAATATGTCAGTATAACAAAGTTCATATATGAATATAACAAATTTCATATATGAATATAACTAACTTATTAGTAGAAACAAGTTTGCTTATTTATGTCATTTTTCTATATTCAAATATTTTCAAAATTTATTTTTATTTATTCATAAATGAATACGAATATGATATATTCATTTATGAATAAGTTCAAAGTAATATGTTAGGATAACAAAGTTCAGATATTAACATAAAAAAATTCAGATATGAATATTACTTATTTATTAGTATAACAAATTTCACATATTTATATTCATTTATAAATAATTTACAATATCAATATAACTTATTTTATAGTAATTTAAAAAACAAATATCAACTTATCAATTTACCATATCAATATAAATGTGTATTGTTCATACATGAATATTATTGTTTATTGTTTTTATCTGCATATATTCATAAATGAATAAAAAAAATCTCTAACTGTCTTTTGTTGATTTAGCAGCTCCAACTCTTTCTGGACAAGTACGTAAATTGTGTGGAACTCGCTTTCCACATCCTGAACACATTCTATGTTTTTAGAATATTCATATGCTACTTCACCTGCACTTGGAATTCTTTTCTTGATTCCAGAACCTTTATTGCTTTGAACTTCAGGAATATGAATATTAATCTCTTCTGGAATAGGAATAGTAACACCCAAAAGCTTGCATACGACTTCACCATCTGTCTTGCTTTTCAATCCAGGAGAAATATAATCACTCTCAAATTCCTTCAACAACATTTGTTGTTTCTCAGCAAACAAAGCCAATCTCTTTTTGTCATCTCTTACAATATCCAAACATGATTCAAAACTATAATATGAATCATCGACTAACTTTACATTCTCACAATCACCTGAATCGGATTGAACAGAACTAAAACGATAATTTCTTGATATCACATCCTTTTTCCATCTCTTCAAAATGTACCTTTCAGGAATTTCTTTAACACCACATCTCATCATTATTGTAAAAGCATGTCTGCATAAAACACCCATACACTTAAAATGTTCACAACTACAATTTATTTCTTTCTCTTCAGCTTTTATTTCAAGCTGATACAAAAACAAAATTTACACATTTACATTCATATAAGAATACTCATATCAACACTCATATATATATATATATATATATATATATATATATATATATATATATATATATATATATATATATTCATATATTCATATATGAATATTGATATTCATATATGAATATTATCATATTCATATATGAATATTATTACATTTTTCATAAAAAAACAAGTAAAATTACCTTAAAAAATCACTTTTATTGTTGTTGTGCTGCACAATGTAAACTTCCCAACCATCTTCAATACCAACATATGAGTACGTATAGAAAAAACATGCTTTATATATTTCTTTTTGCACCTCAAAAAATAATGTACTTGTATAAACCTTTGATGCTTGCAGTTCTATTTCTCGAGGTGTTTGCATTTTATATGATGCTTTCTTTGATGCCCTATCAAGCTCTCGTTGAGTATTCCTTTGCTTTTGAATGGCAGTGTTGTAATTCATCATGAAATTCAAAAGTAAGTTCCCACTTTCTGAATATGTATTAAAGAATGAATTCATACTCTCTGACCTCGATGTAGTCTTCATCAAACCACACATTGGAATATCACTAAAATATCCAGGTATCCATGAATCACGTATTGTAAACATGTCTTTAAACCATCTTGTGTCTTCAAGATTGAATTCCTTCATAAGCAAACCCTACTTCACCTCAAAAACATCAGGTTTCATATTAATGTCCCAAACAAGCTTCGAAAACCTTTTTCTAAAGTCTGTGTTTGTAAATAAATCATCTGATATCTGTATTAAAACAAAAATATTCATAAATGAATAAATAATAATAAGTAAAATAACAATCAATATTCATAAATGAATATACTAATAAGTAATATATTTGAAATATATTAAAATAATACCTTTTTTTTCAACTTTTTCATCATATGCCACATACATAATCGGTGTTTTGAATTACGTAACATATTCTCAACAGCTTGTTTTATTGCAGCATCTGATCAGTTAAAACAAGTGTTGGTTCTTTCCCATGAGTTTTAAGAAATGCTTTAAGCAACCAAGAGTAAGACTCAATGCTTTCATTGCTTAGCAACCCAGATCCAACAGTAACCGATTTTTTATGATGGTCAATAGCAGTAAACGGAACAAAAACCATTCGATACCTAACACACAAAAAAAATGTTCATTAAAGTCAATTTTTGATGTATTAATAAGTGAATATAAAAATATTCATATATGAATAAGCTATAAACAAAAGTAGATAAAATAACTTACTTGTTTGTTCGGAAAGTCGCATCAAACGAGATAGCATCACCAAATTCAGCATAATATGCCTTCTCCATTTCATCAGCCCAAAACGTACAGTCCAAAACATCATCTTGACAATTAAACTCAAATGAGTAATTTGGATAGTGAGCTCGACGGTCATTCATTGTGTTTACTATCATTTGGGCATCTTTATAACCAATAACCCTGTTGATATCTCTCCTTAAATTTTTATAGTCAACTACTTTGGGCTTTACAAACTCATACCCACCTCTCAGACTTGCCCTCAACTTATGAGCCATAGTTGGACCTATTTTTGATGTGGAAGCACGCACAATAAACTCTTTTTCTGAATATGACATTTGTCTCGCCTTTTTTAAATCGCTTCTCTTCTCAAGTGGATGGTTGTGAAGTTCATCAAACTGAAAAACTTTATAATCTGGAGTTCCATACACAGATTCAAATATAATCTTTGCTTGGCAACCAATAGCTCTTGAATTTGAATTTCGTTTCCTCCTAACACCACTTGTACCTAATGTGTCATAAGATTTCTTTTTCTGTTTACCACCACGATTACATATAACATGTTTCTTCTTTATAATCTTGTTATCAAACCTTGACTGTGTGCTCAGTCTAACATCAAAACCACCAATTTCAGCATACTCATAATACATTTTGATAGCCAACTTTAATGATTTGAAGATTAAACCCTTAAAAGGAATAAGTTGAACAGGTACATCTGGCTTATAGACATGTTCTCCAATTATATCATCAAAATATTGTGCATCATGTACTGAACTTGAAGATTCACCACCTAAAATAATAATGCATGAATAAAACAATAATATATATGAATACATAAAACTCATATAAATAAAACAAAAAACATTCATATATTAATAAAACATTCATATATGAATACATAAAATTCATGAGGATTCAAAATATATAAAATAAAACATAACTTATTCATATATGAATAAAACGAAAAAAATAATAAATTCGAAATTACAATTAATACACGTTTATTCATATATGAATAAGACAACAATTTATTCATTTTAACATATTCATATGTAAATAAAACATAACTTATTCACATATGAATAAAACGAAAAAAATAATAAATTCGAAATTACAATTATCACACGTTTATTCATATATGAATAAGACAACAATTTATTCATATTAACATATTCATATGTAAATAAATGATAATCAACAAAACTAAAAACAACAAAATAATTCAATAACTGATACCTTCAAAAAATGAGTTCTCAACATCTTCTTCTTCACTCTCACTCATAGAAGAATACAAATCACCATCAATAACACTAGAATTCGACATAATACACCAAATGATCTATATAAATAAACAAAAACAATCTTAATATCGAATATATCTCACAAAAAAAGTCGTAAAGATGAAAACCTGGTTAATTTCGAATATATCTCACCTCAATGTACAAAATATCTGAAAGAAACTTAAATCATATATGATCATATGATGTAATTAAGCAATCTCTCTCAGTACAGAACGTAAAAACTACAACGATATAAATAATGAAATAAATATCTCAAACTACTTAACAAAAATCCGATGAAATAACTCCAATACATATTCGAAACTTGATAATCCTGATAATGAACTCCGATGAAACAACTCCAAAAGGAATATAATAAGCGTAATTCCAAATAAATTATAAAAAGCAATAATCTTGATAATGCACTCCGATCTATCCGATTCAAACGATATACATACCTGATCAAATCGGAAACTCAAAACGAAGTAGAAAACTGAAACACAGATGCGAAACTTCACGATTAATTGAATGAAAACGTATAATTGCTAACGAGTTATATAAATAACTCCGATCTATCCGATTCAAACGATATACATACTTGATCAAATCGGAAGCTGAAAAAGAAGTAGAAAACTGAAACATAGATGCAAAACTTCACGATTAATGGAATGAAAACGTATAATTGCTAACGAGTTATATAAAGAAAATAATCTTGATAATGAATTCCTCATATCCGATTCAAACGATATAAAGATATCATCAAATTGGAACCTGATAACACGAACAGGTAAGTTTTATGTAAAAAAGTTGCTAATTTACAAAGATACCCTTAATGAAAATGGACACGCGTATTTTTTTTTAATTTGAACATGTTAGATAAATGATTGGCTGAGAATGATTCCCTCATTCTCAACCTTTTTTATTTTCTCAATTGAACCTACCTCTCTCTCTCTCTCTCTATATATATATATATATATATATATATATATATATATATATATATATATATATATAGGGAAACGATCAAATGAGAACACCTAAAAGATTGAGAACGCGATAACAATTATATTCATTTGTGATTTCATGTATTCATTTGGTGGAGAAATGATGAATTTTTACGCACAATCAACATGAATATGCTTTTCTCTTCAAATGAAATTAAAGGCGTAAAAATTTATCATTTCTTTACAAATGAATACACGGAATCGCAAGTGAATATACTTTGTTCTCAACCTTTTTTATGTTCTCATTTGATCATATATATATATATATATATATATATATATATATATATATATATATATATATATATATATATATATATATATATATTTAAATAACCTATTTACAACACCGGCTTCAAGAAACTTAATTATTTCAATTTAGATATGACACGACAATGTACGTATTCTTTCTTAAATTGGCAAGAAGAAAAGAATGTGAAATGTTGGAACGTCGTTTTGTGAGCAGTCGTGGGTTTAGATGTTTACGCGGTGAAGGAAAACACTGTTTGTTGACTTTCCTGATTTGTGTGCTTTTTTAATTCCAACATTCTACGTTCTACCAAACAAATAATTTCAAATACTTCTTATGCTTCAACATTTTAGAGCAAAAATCTCTCCTATTTGAATTACAAATCTTGCCTTGTAAGCATGTTAAAAAGTGCAGTAAAAAGAGCATCTCGTTTTTGAGATCTTACTTCTTCTCTCATCATTCTTTGTTCTTCCTTCTCTCTCCACCTCTGATCCAACATCATTCTTTCCTTCTCCAATGCCATCATCGTTTGCCTCCATTCCATCTCCTTCGATCTCCTTTCTTCTTCTTTCTCCTCGAATGCTTTCATCCATTGCTTTTCTATCTGCATTTGTTGCTTCATGAATTCCCCCAGTATCTCCTTCGTGTTACTATAGCTTCCCATGTTACTACTCTTTATAGCCACCTTTTTCTTTTTAGTCTTTTCTAAATCGCTTTCCTCATCATCATCTGAAGAAAACCGCATCATTCTCTTTTTAGATCCTTCTGTTTCTGTCCATAACATCCTTTGCATTCGAGCTGTGAAAATGGCGTCCAGATCATTGTAGAATGGAAATTGTTGCCTCACAGAATCATCTTCTACCGTTTCGCATCCCTACATTTTTTTCATTCCAAGAAACCAAATTTAGTTTCTTCCATAAATAAACATAATTAATCACCATTGGATTATTTAATAATAGAAAGGAAATCCCTATAAAATTTACAAGGTTTTAGTACCCTATACCTAAGATGATTTTTCATTTTACTCAATATAACCTAATTAAAGTAAATGTTTACTTATTGATTGATCATTTTACTACCTCTAACACGTGTCTAGGGTTTATAACATGATTTTTATATTATAACATTTGTGCCAGTTATGCATGTACAAGGAATTTTCTCTAAGACTCTTAAACCATTCGAATGTGAGCAAATCTAGAGGATATTGCATAGTTGTCTTTCGACCATCTATGCACATGTCTTTATAACTAAACTAACAGAATCATAAATTGGATTTGGTTAAACTTTAGGTTTTCCCAAGTAAACTATAGCTAAATCTTGAGCAAATTCCTACTCCATGATTTCTAAGGGAATTTCATTTCTAAAAGAAACTATGTGGAAAAAACATAGCTTTTTATCAACGAAAACATGATACTATAACTCATACACTCGATAATAATATGTTACTGTGTATAATTCTTAAAACTATCTAGGGTTTGAAACAATCTTTTTCATGCAAGCTAGTTTATCTTTTCGAAGATTTGGAAACAAAGTGTTTCCTTATGTATAATCATTTTTTTCAGATCAAATCTGGATTCAAAAGACACAGAAACGCATAGTGCAAACCTTATAACGTGTAACAAGATTCTTCCATTTCGCTTTGCACTGTTCAGCACTGCGATTATACCCCCTATCCTTCATCTTCCTCGATATCACTTCCCAAAGAAGCTTATTACGTTTAATTTCCATGAACCTTGGATCCAGTTCGGCTCGTATCATTAGGAACTCCCCTGTTTCTTGAACGCTCCATTGTGGAAACCTTTCGCCACCACCAGCTCCACTGCTTGGGTCGACACCAACACTGACATGATGAAGGTGTCCATGGTCCATAAATATACGATATTTCTTGAAGGATCTGGAAACTGGAAAGAAAACTTTTGTGGGTCTTTCTGGATATGAATCTGAAAGGAAAAAAGATAGGTTAAGAAAGATATATAAGCCTTTATAAGATGGTTATTAGCGTGTTTGTGTGAATTGAAGGTGTGAAAATGGTTATATAAACAATAATAATATTTGATGGCAATTAGGTGGCAAAAATGAATGCCAATATGTAATTTGGTTGCCTTTTTTTAGCATGTTATATATATATATATATATATATATATATATATATATATATATATATATATATATATATATATATATATATATATATATATATATATATATATATATATATATATATATATATATATATATATGGATTAACAAATATTATGTGGATATAGAAATTAATATGAGCTAAGTATTATTTAATTTTAATAAATAATTAATTAAATTATCTACCCTTTAATTTAGGCCAATTATTCTATTTAAAACCTTATTGCCTCTTCCATCAACACCCACAAAAGCGTATCCCTCTCGCTTCCATTGAGATTTACGAGCCTTTTCACTCTCTTCATTCACGATGCATCGACTAGCATCAGCCAACACCATGCCAGAATACTGGATTCCGCTTTGCCACCACCTGATGCAAGTTACTTTCAGATGATTCCTTCATCTTCTTCGTATGCAATCTCAATTTCAGATGCACAGCTATTTAATCCAATCGATGCAGAGTGAGGAAAAAGAGGATGAAATCGCATGTCGTTTAATATAATTCACACTCAAGTTTCTCTGCTTTAATCTTCTAGCAAGGTAATTATTTATTTATTGCAATTATCTTAATTTCTAATTTTTCTTTGCTGTTAACAAATATAGTTTAAAGTTTCATCTTTTTGGAATTCAATTTGATTAGTTGGTAGGATTTAAGATGATCTAGGGTTTTCTTCAATTTTAATATAAAATGCCCTAATTTTTTATAAAATTCGGTTAAATTTCATTAGTTTAGTTTTTGACAGTAAATCATAGTTGATTGTTTTGATTATTTTTATATAAACAATTTAGTTTTTGGTTTTTAACAATTCAACGAGGCAAACCTTTTCATCCACTTTGAGAATATGGTATATTTTGAGATTTAAATGTCAAAATTCACCATAATTTTAAAACTAGGATTTATTCTTCAATTGTATACTATACTTATTTGAATTGTATGCTATACTTATTTGACTTCTATGTTATGTTTTCTTTTTTATTAATTTGATTGTTCTTTTTATGTAAATCCATGATGGCAAAAACTTGATTCTTGAGCATATATATCATTTGTGGAGATTTTGATGAGTTATTTATTTATTTATTATATGATGGTTTCTAATCCATGGTTTTGGGTGATGTTATCAATTTTACTTTAATTTTCAAAAAGGTTTTGATTAGTTGGACGGCTGGTCATAGTATTTTTGATATTCTAAAAATTAAGAATTTATTTTTTTAGTTAGAAATCCATAACAAAATGATCATTTGTTTATTTTGAATACAAATTGCAATTTTAGAATCGGGTGTATGAGAATATTGGTCCATGAGGCCACAAGTTGTATCTATTTATATTCTTGAACTTCATTATTTGTATGTGTTTTGTTTCAGGACCATTCAGAATGTAGTAAAGTTGCTTGGAACAACAATGGTGGATAGAAATTAAGAGACAATTTCATGGCAATTGAGATTCCCTATACCAAAATGTCAAAATATAACAACATGAAACAAGAATGAGAATGAAGATTCTTACATTATTGACATTGTATTATTATAGAATGAAGATTTTTTTTTCTTGAAAGACTTACTATAAAAATGACATTGTATTTTCATAGAATGAAGATTTAACGGCCAAAAGAATGGTTGAAGATTTGTACATTGCATGCACATAAACCGGATTATACCAAAAAAATTCACATCATTTTTTCATTTAAATTTTTTTAAGCAATGCTTTTTGTCGAAAAAGATGAATATATCGTTGTTCATGATTTTTCGTCCTCTTTAAATAGATATCTATATTGATATATAAAAAACGAATTTTTCCAAAAAAAAAATCACTTCGATTTTTCATTTTTTTCAATACTTAAGTTTATTTTTATCCCAAAAAAACTAAATATACCAAATTTTTTAAGTTTTTACTCTCTATAAATAGACATCAATATTGATTAAAAAACATATTTATCTTTTCAGATTCACATTATGAATCTAAACTATAAATATGAATACTGATATATTTTTTAATATTTTTCGATAGAAAATAAACTTTAACTTTTCAAAAAACAAAGAAATTGAAATGATTTTTTTTGATAAAAAAAAATCATTTTTTATATATCAATATGAGTCTCTATTTAAAGAGGGCAAAAAATCATAAATAATAGTATACTCGTTTTTTTTTTTTTTTTTTCGAAAAATAACATAGCCTAAAAAATAAAACTAAAAAAACAGAAGTGAGTTTTTGGTATAATTTGGTGTATTCACGTCTAATGTACATATCTACAACTCTTCCCTTGCACTACAAGAAATAAAGGCAATGGTGGCGACGCCCACTATTAGTGGCGACATGTAATTTGTGGGTTATGTGTCGCTGCTAATAGTGCGTGTTGCCGCTAATGAGGTCGCTGCTATTGGTAGAAAATGACGACCTGCGTCAAAAAAATCTGGTTAACCCTGTCTGTTGATTTGGACCCAATCAAATAGTAGAAAACGAAGTTCCTGCAATGTATTCACAGCTATGGTAATGGTGTTTTTATAACGTCGCCGCTAATGCTCCAAAAAAGCAGTTATTTTTTCCCTCGTGAAGGTGTCGCTGCTAAAACCCTAGTGTCACCGCTAATACCTCTTCATCGCCGCTAAAGGGCGTCGCCACTAAAAGTCATCACAAACCCGTTTCTATAATCTGTTTCTTTCATCCTTCCTATTATTGACGACCGAATACCGAAGAAGAAGCACCGGCAATGCAGCCTCTATCGCCGGCGACGACAAGCAAGCCATCACCAATGACAAAAGCCTCTATCACCGACGACAGATGATTCCCGATTTTTAGATGTTATTCCCGATTTTGTTTCCGATTTCTTTTCTGTCCACTAAATTTCTAAGTGATCATCTATTGATTTGGGTGTTTGATTTTGTATATTATGTTTTGTTAACCTTAAATTTTGGGTTGTCATCACCACCACCAAAGCTGTCGGATTTTTTTTGCCACCACAACAACCCCATAACACCACCACCATTATGATTTCGTTCCACCACAGGTTCTATTCCATTTCATTAAGTATTCTAATCTAGTTCTTCATATTGTATGCATTATATATGTATGTAATGTGTATGATGTAAATATGTGAATTAGAATGCATAAATGTATGCAATGTGTATATATTGGTATGTAATGTGTGTATCTATGTATGGAAAAAATGGAAAAAAAAAGTAAGATGATATAATGAATAAGTAATTGTGTAGGATGTATGTTTAAGTGTATTTGTCTATATTGTAATATGTATGATGTATGATGTATGGAAAAAATGTGTGTATAATGAATATATGTATGGAAAAAATTGAAAAAAGGTAGGATGTAATAATAGGAAAAATGCAAAAAAAAAGTATGATGCTATAATGAATATGCAGTATCTGCAGGAAGCATGTTTAAGTGTATTTGTATAGATAATGTCTATTTATGTATGTGATGTGTGTATATATGTATCAAGGGCTTTTTGGAAAGTACAATGTTATAATGGGGAAAAAATTAGTTTCTATATTGTACATCTTGTAATTTTGTAGGCTATATATGATGTTTAGTTAGGCGATACTTTTTTACAAGATGGCAGTTGTAATAGGCCTAGGGCATGGAGGTGATGGAGTCAGGGATCCACTGTAACGCCCGTAGATCCGGGCTAGTCAATTTAGAGATAAAAGGGGTCGAAAACGACTTTTCAACAAAAGATTATTTAGAATAAATAATCTTAACCAAGTTGTAGAATATGTATCAAGGGTTCCGTACATATAAAGAGTGCCGAAATCCGAGTTATAACGAAGAAGTTATGACCCGTCGAAGTTTAGCGACGGAACCGGCCTGACACCGCGAAGAGGTAAATAGTGAATTTATGATAGAGCGTCTTTTAGCCTTAGTAATCTAAATGAAAGTCGTAGAATATGTTAACCTGAGAGCGTCCATAAAAAGAACGCCCAAATCTGACTTCTTATGAGAAAGTTATGATTTTTCGAAGTTTCGGCTTAGTGATGTACAACCCGAAGTTCGAGTATTAGATTGATCGGTTTTTAGCCGACACAATCTAAATGAGAATCGAAGATATCGTTATTTGTAGCGTAACGATTAAAAGACAGACGAAAATGGACATCGGATGAAGAAGTTATGAGATTTTAACAGACCAATCCTGTCTCGGCCTGTTAAAAATATAACTTTAAAAATAAAGTCAAAAATAGCCGACGGAGTCTAAATGAAAGTTGTAGAGTACATCTCCACCTATACGTGGATATAAAGAACGTCAAAAAGGAGTTCGTATGAACGCGTTACAAATTATAATAGCATATTTACGTATTAAAATAAAGTATAAATCATATATATATATATATATATATATATATATATATATATATATATATATATATATATCATTAGAAAGGTATCGACGATGCGGTCATTATAAGACTAATGTTGAGTTCTTTCGACATTAGTTTAGTACAAATATCATTAAATCTATTTAAAATAGTATTATAGAGGGGTGTTTAGTTGTTTATATAACTAAAATGTCATTAAGTAATTATGGAGAGTAGTTTTTGAAAATTCAATTAGTATAAATAAGAGCCTTGGGCTCTCATATTTCTTGCACCATTCTCTTGATTCAAGAGTCTTTCTCTCCTTATCCCCCGAGCATTTCGGTCCCTCGTGATTCGACTTCACTTTCTGTAGTTTTTAGTATAGTAAGGTGAGCGCTGAAGCGCTGCACAAATCTTTCTTAGAAAGATTCAACTACGAAGTTCTGCCCCTGCAGAGCCCGACTCCTAGCTAAAATCCTCTTGTAAGTAAGTTATGCCTACCCTATTTTAATATAGCTTATATATAAAATTAATATTGTTATTATGAACTTATAATAAATATTTGAGCTATTATTATGACTTATATAAGTGTCGTTATAATATCTTTTTAACTACTCGTGGTACAGGGAATCTGGTTTAAAGGGCCGCATAGGGTTGTTGGATTTTAGAAGTGCTATACACCAAAATGGTCTTGTCCTCCGGTGTTTTATGTATGGCCCCTATCTATACATAGTGGTTGGAAAGTATTGTTTAAATGCTTATATAATAATAATAATTAGTCACGGTAAATATTAGACTAAAATATAGTGGTAATAATACTAGGTTTCGTCGAAGGAAATTATTTTAAAGTAAACGAAGCGCTGTCCGAGTACCGAGTGACCACCTTCTCAGGTGAGTGCATAGTTACTTTCATCTTACACATAGATATGAAGTATTTTATATAAATTACGTGATATGTGTGCATATTATCTGAATACTTGCTGTCTATGCTGGATGAAAGATTTTATACATGTTTTAAATGATTTAAACTATATATGTATTTTATATCTACGATAATGTTGGGGTAAAACATGGGTAGATGTAATAGATGGAATATGAGTTTGATGATGAGTTGAGATGTGTTATAGACCACGAGGTGAGGGTGAGAGGTGGACGATGTGAGAAGCCTTTTCCCAAACGATGGCCCCGTCATTCAGCAGAGTATGGATGACAACCACAGACTATTCTAGACAGTCCAGTGGAACACTAGCAGGCTCGCAACCTGTAGGTGTTGTGAACGTTGTGTTCACCCAGTGTACTCTAAACCTTGGAGACCATGCAGACTTGGTGCCTAAACCTTGGCGATCATGCAGACTTGATGCCTAAACCCTGGCGACTTTGTAGACTTAGTGCCCATTGTGTAAACCTTGGCGATCATGTAGACTTGATGCCTAACCCCTGGCGACTATGCAGACTTAGTGACTGTTGTGTAAACCGTGGCAACGATGGACTTCGTGCCGATTCCTTAGGATGATCCTTAGGAATAAATGAACGAGGAATAGCTGATTCTTAGGGTAGATCCTTAAGAATAAAGAAGATAATGGGGATGGGTAATTGGGTTGATTGCTTAATTATTTAAACATAATAATTATATTATTGTGGGTTGAAAACCCTATGTACTCACCAGGTTTCCCAACGTGACCCACTCAGTTTATTTATATCACAGGTGTTGTTATGAAGTCACATTACACTGAGAGATTAAGGAGATATAAATCACTAGTGATAATGAATGTAAGTTCTGTTTATGCTTATGTTTCTATATTGACGATGACATCCCAAATGTTTTAAAATGAATAAAAAATACTTTTCTTCGGAAATGCTTTGATAACGTATTTATCATGTTTTACTGGGAACAAATTCCGCAACATTTTTATTAAAAGAGGTACTCTGATTTTCATAAAGCATAAACAAAATCGGCCTTTTATGGTCGTGAAAATGCGGATGTCACATCCACCACCTCCAGCAGGCTTTGGTCACAGACAGCCTGAATAGGATGGTAAGTATTATTATGATATATTTATTACCTATTTTTATTAATTTATTATAAGCTATCCTGACTAATATTTTAAATTCTATTTTTTTAATCAAGCTTCCTAAAAGAAGAAAGGGTCTATCAAAAAAATATCCAGCTAGGAAAATTGATACGGGAAAACAAGGGAAAGCCCTTGGAGTTGGATTTCGACATGGAGATCACATATTCCCCTGTAGGGAAGCGTTATAATTGGTTTACCCATGAGCTTGGGAGATATATGCGGATGAACATCTCTTTCAGCGTATCTGGTTGGGACAATGTTTCCCCTTCTTTAAGGAATGCAACAATCGTGCATCTAAAGGTAACTTGGATAATATTTTAAGTGTAGTTGTGATTGTGTAATGCCCTCATTTCTAGGCTAAGTACTATTGTAAAGATGTAATAGTTAGGGTTAACAATTGTACCTATTTTGAAGTAACGAAGAAGAATTATTTGAGTATTATGTGATTTATGTGCAACATATGTGCTTATAACAATATAATATACTAATAATAAAAATATGTGTCAAAAATAAAATAATAGATAGACCCAATATCTTTAAAGAAAGTTGAAGTAGTCGTAACAAGGATTTCGGGGATATAAGGTGTAACATCCCAAAAATACAGGCCAAAAATTTCATTTCTAAATAAGTTATTAATAAATCATAAGTGTAAAAACATTTATAATAATATCTCATGTCAAAACCAAAGTGTCAATAATCAAAACATAGTATCATAAATCCATATCAAAGTGTAATCCCAAAGATCTCGTGTGCAGAAAACAGGGTGTGATGTGTTGCGATCGAGCCGACTCCCTTCCTTTGAAAATGAAGTACCTGAAACCAAAACTGAAAACCATAAGCACGAAGCTTAGTGAGTTCCCCCATCATACCACATAATGCCTATCCCTCGGTATCTTTCAACCGGTATCTGTCTAACTGGGAGCTGGACTCCCCTTCGGTATCTTTCAACCAGTAACCGGGAGCTAACCTCCCATTTGGTATCTTTCAACTAGGGATGTCAATGGGAACAAACGGGAGCAGAAATAGCTGCCCCCACGCCCGCCCCCGAAATCAGTTGGTGCCCTCGCCCCCGGTTCCTGCGTTTACATAGCCCCCGGTCCCGCCCCCGGTTACCTCCATCGCTCCCGGTCCCGCCCCCATTCCCCCGGTTTATAGGCTTAAAATTCATTTTTTTTTTGCTAAACAACTACTTTGGTTTAGGCTAAAAAGACTATTTTTAACAACTTTAAAAGCTTAAAACCTAATCTTTTAGAAACTAAAAAATTAAAAATCCAACATTACAAATTGACAATTCTAACAATCTTATAAATATAAAATATGACAAATCCAATATTACAAATATAAAATACTTATATGTCCAAAATTATATGATCAATACCTCTTCGATATCCATTAATTGGAATCAGGAAAGTAAAACCTAACCTAAACCTAAAATTAGATAATCTATTTTGTATATGTATTTTATATTAAATATATATTTTTTTACCATAAATGTACAATCGGGGCCCCCGCGGGAGTACGGGACGGAAATACCAACTCCCGACCCCGGTCCCGAAAATAAGCGGGGTTTAATTTTGCCCCCGCTCTCGTTTTTTTTTTTTTTTTTTTTTTTTAAAAAAATTTAGTCCCGTACGGGATCGGGGTCCCACGGGGGTTTTTGACATCCCTACTTTCAACTGGTATCCGGGGACTATTTCACCCCTATCACTATCATATAATAACATGTCATAAACATATTGGTTCCATGATAGCATATCATAAACGTACTGAATCACATAATGGCATATCATAACCATACTAGTCACATAATATCATATCATAAACATACTGCTCACTTAATGGCATATCATAACAATACAGGTCACATAATAACATATCATAAACATACTGCTAAGCATACATGGGTTTTGTCCACCCCTTCGGTATCTTTAAATCGGTAACCGTCTTCGGTATCTTTCAACCGGTAACTAGGGACTATTGCACCCCTACTACTACTAACACATATCTCATAGATGATGGGTTTGAGCCATAAGAACTTTCCTATGTGCACATGCAAACCCTAATTTCTTGGATCTAGGTTTCTCTAATTGAACATGCATTGTATCCAAGACTTACAATTCTAGATTTAATGAAAACAATTGAGTCTAATCATATGAAATCAGATCTAGAACAATACCTTGGATTACTTGCTTGATGCTTCTTCTTCTTGGAGCTTAGAGTCACAATTGTCACTCCTCTAATGGCTTACAAACACCAACTAGCAAGAGAATGATCTTGAGAGAGAGAGAGAGAGAGGAGGGTGAGAAATCGGCTCTAGGGTTCCTTGCCTTGCATGAGTGCCGATTTACCTCACCCTAGGGATCTATTTATACTATGAGCTACTAGGGTTTCACCTTTAACCCTAATTGAATAACTTAGGCCCTAAGCAATCCAAGATCCTCCTAGATATTAGGCTTGGACGATTTTATGGTCTCCTAACCCTAAAATTCGTCCACCCTTACATCTATAAGGATACATAGCCCAAAACACAACTATCACACATTTGACAGTTTATGCCCCTTTATTCAATTAATCTCTTTAAGTCACCAAATTAATTCTCAATTAATATATGACTTATATTAATCAAATAACATTATTATTCTTTTAATATATTATTCTCATAATATATTAACAACAATATCTCTTCTCTCTTAACAAATCATCCTGTCAAGTTGCTATGGTGAAGGCAACCCAAAAGGACCATGCATAACCGGGTCAAGTACTTACCAAATATAGTTATAGCCTTAGACACTAATCCAACAGTCTTCCACTTGGATAGTTTTAGTAACTATATATGCAAACACAATCCGATTAGAAATCGTAGCTCTCAAAGACGCTGTCAAACTCTAATCTTATCAGTATCCTGTCCTTTAGATAAGGGATCGTACAGTCCTCTGTTTAGATATTATGCGGACAATATTATGGAATTTATTATCCAACATTTGGTTTCTCGATCTCAGATTCATTTGACATAGAACTTAATTGAACACATCAATTCAGTCCTGACCGGGCCCGACACATAAGTCGAATCAAATCATCGAGCGGCCCTGATATCGCTTTTACCCTCTTCAGATAAAAGTAACAGATAAACTTCGACTTATATGCATTTATTATTTACTAATCAATCATACACAATAATGCGTTTTATGACATTAATTTACTGATGCGGTTTCGCATTATCAATGCACAACCAATTAATAAACAATAAACCATATATCTTGGTTTTAAGACCATATGATATTATTGTCTTGCGATCACTTGTTTCTCATTCCATAAAGTGATTCCAGCAAGCGCGGGTTTATTCCAATGCTCAAAACTTATTCATAAGCACTCATGAACGTTACAGCAAACCTTTTCTATGTCTAATACCTTTTAGACAATCTACATGCCAATTCATGACAATCTTCATTCATACCTACTTCCAACATATGAACAATTGTGGACCATTCGAATAATTTGATTATTCTTAATAACTCAATTATTCAGGAAGTCAAAACATGCAAAGTGAAACAATAGTTAAACAATTAACATAAGACAGTAGCTTTAGTTATAATTAATACTCCTTTATTTAATCATTAAATGTCAATTACATTTATCTATTACATGTTTCCAAAATATCTAATCTAAACTAATATCGTCATTCAGCCCAATGCTCCTAGCGTGCTGCAAATGCTTAACCCTGCTCAGTCCCTTCGTAAGCGGATCTGTTGGGTTATCCTCTGACGATACCCTCTTTACTACGAGGTTTCCTTCTTCTACTCGATGTCTAATAAAGTGATATTTTCTGTCGATATGTCAAGATCTACCATGATCCCTTGGTTCCTTGGTCAAGGCAACTGATCCTTCATTATCACAGAAAATTTCCATAGGCTCCTTTATGGTAGGCACAACTCCAAGATCACCAATGAAGTCCTTCAACCACACCGCCTCCTTTGACGCTTCACTCGCTGCAATGTACTCTGATCGCACGTTGAATCAGCTACGGTTTCCTGTTTGAAACTTTTCCAAGTTACTGCTCCTCTATTAAGGGTAAAGACCCAGCCCGACTGCGAACGGTAGTTGTCCCTGTCGGTCTGGAAGCTTGCGTCACTATACCCTTGCACCTTTAAGACATCACTCCCTCCGAGGACTAAGAACCATTCCTTGGTCCTCCGAAGGTACTTAAGTATATTCTTGACCGCAATCCAATGAGCCCTGCCAGGGTTCCCTTGATATCTACTGACCATGCTCAAAGCAAAGGCCACACCAGGGCGAGTACAAGTCATAGCGTACATGATTGAGCCAACTGCGGAAGCATAGGGTACTCGGCTCATCTAAGCTATCTCGGCTTCTGTACTCGGACTTTGAGTCTTACTCAGTTTGGCATTACTCTGTATCGGTAATTCTCCCTTCTTCGAGTTTTCCATATTAAAACGTTTTAGTACTTTATCCAAGTAAGTATTCTGACTAAGTCCTATTAGTCTCTTACTTCGTTCCCTCGCTATCCTTATTCCCAAAATATAGGAAGCCTCTCCGAGGTCCTTCATAGCGAAGCACTTCCCGAGCCAGGATTTAACCTCCTGCAAAGTCGGGACTTCGTTTCCTATGAGCAGTATGTCATCGACATACAAAACGAGGAAACTAACTATACTCCCACTAGCCTTGACATATACACATGATTCAGCTTCACTTCGTACAAATCCAAATTCTTTGACTTTCTCATCGAAGAAAAGATTCCATCGGCGAGATGCTTGCTTAAGTCCATAAATGGACTTCTTAAGCTTGCACACTCTATTGGGATGCTTCAGATCGACAAAACCCTCCGGCTGAGCCATGTAAACATCCTCAGCCAACTTCCCATTATGGAAAGCGGTCTTGACATCCATCTGCCATATCTCATAATCATGAAATGCAACAATGGCTAGCATCACCCTAATAGATTTTATCTTAGCAACTGGTGAGAAGGTCTCATCATAGTCAACTCCGGGAGTTTGAGTAAATCCCTTCGCCACCAATTGTGCCTTATACGTGTGCACATTCCCATCCACGTTGGTGTTCTTCTTGAAGATCCATTTGCACCCAACCGTCTTACGTCTGGGCACATTGTCAACCAAATTCCAAACTTGGTTGTCATACATGGACTGAATCTCGCTGCCATCGCCTCTTTCCATTTACAGACTCTGGGCCTGCCATGGCTTCCTTATAGCTATTAGGTTCATCTAGATTTATTAGTGTACCATCACTAATATACGTTTCCCCTTCGGTAGTAATATGAAAACCATAAAACTGGGGTTGAACTCTAACTCTTTCGGAACGTCTAAGAGGTAAGGACTCGTTAATCGGTTCAACCGGAGTTTCCTCCTCGGGTTGAGTGCCAGCGTTAGAGGTTCCTTCATCGCTCGACTCTTGAATCTCTTCAAGATCAATTTGCCTCCTACTGTCCCCTTGGCTTATGAGTTCTCGCTCTCGGAAAACCCCTCTCCTCGCAACGAAGACAACATTGTCACTCGGTCTATAGAAGAGATATCCAAAGGATTTCTGCGGGTAGCCGATTAAAATACATCGCTCACTACGAGGTTCGAGCTTGTCGTGAGTTTCTCGTCTTACGAAAACTTCACAACCCCAAACCTTGATATGTGCTAACGAGGGAGCTTTCCTTGTCCACATCTCGTGATGTGTTTTGGCAACCTTCTTTGTAGGGACTCGGTTAAGGATATGGGCGGCAGTCTCTAAGGCATACCCCCAGAATGATATAGGTAGTGAAGCACGACTCATCATAGAACGGACCATGTCTAACAGGGTTCGATTACGCCTTTCTGCCACACCATTCAACTGCGGTGTCCTTGGTGGCATCAATTGCGAAACTATTCCGCATTCCTTGAGATAGTCGTGGAATTCAAGACTTAGGTACTCTCCTCCACGATCGGATCGAAGCATCTTGATTTTCCTGCCCAATTGATACTCCACTTCATGTTTCAACTCTTTGAACTTTTCAAATGTTTCTGACTTGTGCTTGATTAAGTAAATATACCCATATCTACTATAATCATCGGTGAAAGTCATGTACAAGCGATTCCCATCCTTTGTGGTGGATCTAAAGGGCCCACACACGTCGGTATGTATGAGATCCAATAAACCCTCACCCCTCTCACAAGTGCCAGTGAAGGGTGACTTGGTCATCTTTCCAAGTAAACAAGATTCACATGTGTCATCTTCCCTAAGGTCGAATGACTCCAACACTCCATCCTTTTGGAGTTGGGCTATGTGCTTCTTGTTGACATGTCCAAGACGACAATGCCACAAGGATGCTCTATCCATACTATTGGAACAAGCCATACACAACACACCATTTCCTTGGTTATCTACAACCATAACAGTTTCATAAATTCCATTACAAGGCATTGCTTCAAAATATAAAACACCATTTAGATAAGCATAAATCGAACCATTCTCATTATTAAACGGATATCTAAATCCTTATCTAAATAAACCATGAAAAGAAATGGTGTTTCTTGCCATATCTGGCGAGTAGCAACAATTATTTAAATCTAAATTCAATCCATTACTAAGCACTAAAGAATACACTCCAATCTTGGTAACAAGCGACGATCTTCTGTTCCCCATGATTAGATTTATTCTTCCAAGCTCCACATCCCTATTTATTCCTAGTCCCTACAAATCAGAACAAATGTGGTAACCACACCATGTATCAAGAACCCAAGAAATAGCATGAGATGAATCATTAGATTTAATTGTGTAAATACCTGCGAAAGATGGCTTGATCTTTCCATCCTTGACGGCTTGCAGATATTCCGGGCAGCTTCTCTTCCAATGCCATATTTTGTGGCAATAATGGCACTCTGCCTCCTTTGGGTTTGGGTTGGGCTTAGCAGGATCAAACTTGGTCCCACTAGAAGAGGAACCATATTGGGACTTTCCCTTGCGGTGGTTCTTCGAAGAAGCCTTCCTCTTCTTGCCCCTTCCCTGTTACACCCCCGAACCAGACGGTGGAAACGTCCGAGGGCTCTTGTGACTTAATTGAATACCATCACAATGATTATACATGAATCATAACATCATTCATCTCCATGCATTGAAATATTACAACTGATATTGTTTACATTCAGTACATTGTTTTAAACATTACAATTCCATAACATAAACCATTTGATCATTAATCTAAGCAAAACACCATGATATAACTGATGGGTTTTAGCCATATGAACATTCCTATGTGCACATGCAAACCCTAATACTTGGATCTAGGTTTCTCTAATTGAACATGCATTGAATCCAAGACTACTAATGGCTAATAGAGTATAATAACAATAAGAAATTAAAATTAGAAGTTTATCTTGAATCACTTGCTTGATCTTCTTGTCCTTGGAGCTTTAGAGTCACAATTGTCACTCCTCTAATGGCTTACAAACACCAACTAGCAAGAGGATGATTTGAGAGAGATGAGAGGGGATCAAAATCGGCCAGGGTTTCTTCTAAAGCATAGGTGCCGATTTCTCTTGACCCCTAGGGTCTATTTATATTAGTGAGGCTCCTAGGGTTTCACCCTTAAACCCTAATTGGATAACTTAGGCCCTAAGCAATCCAATACCCTAATTGATAAGCCTTTGGACGATTTCAAGGCCTATCCATAGTCCTTAAAACCGTCCCCCTTTATCCATAAGGGATTTATAGCCCAAAGTACAACTATCAAACACTTGACAGTTTATGCCCATTTATTCAATTAATCTCTTTAAGTAACCAAATTAATTCTTAATTAATTTATGACTTATATTAATCAAATAATAATATTATTATTCCTTATATTATTCTCATAATATATTAATAATATTTCTTCTCTCACAATAAATCGTCAAGTTGCTATGGTGAAGGCAACCCAAAAGGACCATGCACAACCGGGTCAAATACTTGCCTAATATAGTTGCAGCCTTAGACACTATTCCAACAGTCTCCCACTTGGATAAGTCTAGTAACTATATACACAAGTATAATCTGATTAGCAATCGTAGCTCTCAAAGGCGCTGTCAAACTCTGATCTAATCAATCTTGTCCTTTAGATAAGGATCGTACAGTCCTCTGTTTAGATATCATGCCGACAATTCTATGGAACCAATTTGTCTAGCATTTGGTTTCTTGATCTCATATTTATTCGACATAGAACTTACTCGAACACATCAATTCAGTTCTGACCGGGCCCGCCACATAAGTCAAATCAAATCATCGAGCGGCCGAGATATCGCTTTTACCCTCTTAGGATAAAAGTAACAGATAAACTTCGACTTATATGCATTTACTTATTCATTAATCAACTATACACAACAATGCGTTTTATAACATCAAGTTACTGATGTGGTTTCACATTATCAATGTACAACCAATTAACAAATAACAAACCATATATCTAGGTTTTAAGACCATATGATATTATCGTCTTGCGATCACCCTCTTTATCATATTCCATAAGGTGATTCTAGCAAGCGCGGGTTTGTTCCAATGCTCAAAACTAGTTCATAATCACTCATGAACGTTGCAGCAAATTTTTGCTTTGTCTAATACCATTTAGACAATCTACACACCAATTCATGACAATCTTCATTCATACCTACTTCCAACATATGAACGATTGTGGACAATTTGAATAATTCGATTATTCTTAATAAACTCAATTATTCTGCAAGTCAAAACATGCAAAGTGAAACAATAGTTAAACAATTAACATAAGACAATAACATTACTCATAAATAATACTCTTTTATTTAATCATCAAATGTTAATTACATTTATCTATTACACGTTTCTAATACTATCTAATCTATACTAATATCATCCTTCAGCCCAATACTCCTAGCATGCTGCAAGTGCTTAACCCTGCTCAGTCCCTTCGTAAGCGGATCTGCTAGGTTATCTTCTGATGATATCCTCTTAACCACGAGTTGTCCTTCTTCTAATCGATGTCTAATAAAGTGATATTTTCTGTCGATATGTCTAGATCTACCATGATCCCTCGGTTCCTTGGTCAAGGCAACCGCTCCTTCATTATCACAGAAAATCTCCATGGGCTCCTTTATGGCAGGCACAACTCCAAGATCACCAATGAAGTTCTTCAACCATATTGCCTCCTTCGACGCTTCGCTCGCTGCAATGTACTCTGATTCACACGTTGAATCAGCTACGGTTTCCTGCTTGGAACTTTTCCAAGTCACTGCTCCTCCATTCAGGGTAAAGACCTAGCCCGACTGCGAACGGTAGTTGTCCCTGTCGGTCTAAAAACTGGTGTCACTATACCCTCGCACCTTCAAGTCGTCACTCCCTCCGAGGACTAAAAACCATTCCTTCGTCCTCCGAAGGTACTAAAGGATATTCTTGACCGCAATCCAATGGGCTCTGCCAGGGTTCCCTTGATATCTACTAACCATGCTCAATGCAAAGGCTACATCAGGGCGAGTACAAGTCATAGCGTACATGATTGAGCCAACTGTGGAAGCGTATGGAACTCGGCTCATTTCTGCTATTTCAGCTTTGGTACTCAGACTTTGAGTCTTACTCAACTTGGCATTACTTTGTATCGGTAATTCTCCCTTCTTCGAGTTTTCCATACTGAAACGTTTCAGTACTTTATCTAAGTAAGTGTTCTGACTAAGTCCTATTAGTCTCTTACTTCGTTCTCTCACTATCCTTATTCCCAGAATATAGGAAGCCTCTCTGAGGTCCTTCATAGCGAAGCACTTCCCGACCCAGGACTTAACCTCCTGCAGAGTCGGGATGTCGTTTCCTATGAGTAGTATGTCATCGACATACAGAACGAGGAAGCTTACTATACTCCCACTGGCTTTGACATATACACATGATTCATCTTCGCTTTGTACAAATCCAAACTCTTTGACTTTCTCATCGAAGCAAAGATTCCATCTGGGAGATGCTTGCTTAAGTCCATAAATGGACTTCTCAAGCTTACACACTCTATTCGGATGCTTCGGATCAACAAAAACCTCTGGCTGAGCCATGTAAACATCCTCAGCCAACTTCTCATTAAGGAAAGCGGTCTTGACATCCATTTGCCAAATCTCATAATCATGAAATGCGGCAATTGCTAGCATCACTCTAATAGACTTTATCTTCGCAACTGGTGAGAAGGTCTCATCATAGTCAACTCCGGGAGTTTGAGTAAAGCCCTTCGCAACCAATCGCGCCTTATATGTGTGTACGTTTCCATACATGTCGGTCTTCTTCTTGAAGATCCATTTGCACCCAACGGTCTTACGTCCGGGTACATTATCAACCAAATTCCAAACTTGGTTATCATACATGGATTGGATCTCGCTGTCCATTGCCTCTTTCCATTTAGCAGACTCCGGGCCTGCCATGACTTCCTTATAGCTATTAGGTTCATCTAGATTTATTAGTGTACCATCACTAATATACGTGTCCCCTTCGGTAGTAATATGAAAACCATAAAACTGGGGTTGAACTCTAACTCTTTCGGAACGTCTAAGAGGTCATGACTCGTCAATCGGTTCAACCGGAGTTTCCTCCTTGGGTCGAGTGCCAGCGTTAGAGGTTCCTTCATCAATCGAATCTTGAATCTCTTCAAGCTCGATTTGCCTCCCACTGTCTCCTTGGCTTATGAGTTCTCACTCTCGGAAAACTCCTCTCCTCGCAACGAAGACAACATTTTACTTCGGTCTATAGAAGAGATATCCAAATGATTTATGTGGGTAGCCGATGAAAATACATTGCTCACTACGAGGTTCGAACTTGTCATGAGTATCTCGTCTTACGAAAGCCTCACAACCCCAAACCTTGATATGTGCTAACGAGGGGGCTTTCCCTGTCCACATCTCGTGAGGTGTTTTGGCAACCTTCTTAGTAGGGACTCGGTTAAGGATATGGGCGGCAGTCTCTAAGGCATACCTCCAGAAGGAGATAGGTAGTGAAGAACGACTCATCATAGAGCGGACCATGTCTCACAAGGTTCGATTACGCCTTTCTGCCACACCATTCAACTGCAGTGTCCTAGGTGGCGTCAATTGTGAAACTATTCCACACTCCTTGAGATAGTCGTGGAATTCAAGACTTAGGTACTCTCCTCCTCAATCGGATCGAAGCATCTTGATTTTCCTGCCCAATTGATTCTCCACTTCATTCTTGAACTCTTTGAACTTTTCAAACATTTCTGACTTTTGCTTGATTAAGTAGATATACCCATATCTACTATAGTCATCGGTAAAAGTCACATAAAAGCGATTCCCATCCTTTGTGGTTGATCTAAACGGTCCACATATATCGGTATGTATGAGGTCCAATAAACCCTCACCCCTTTCACATGTACTAGTGAAGGGTGACTTGGTCATCATTCCAAGTAAACAAGACTCGCATGTGTCATCTTCCCTAAGGTCGAATGACTCCAACACTCCATCCTTTTGGAGTTGGGCTATGCGCTTCTTGTTGACATGTCCAAGATGACAATGCCACAAGGATGCTCTATCCATACTATTGGAAGAATCCATGCATAAAACATCATTTCCTAGGTTATCTACAATCATAACAGTTTCATAAATTCCATTACATGGTATTGCTTCAAAATATAAGACACCATTTAGATAAGCATAAATAGAACCATTCTCATTATTAAAAGAAAATCTAAATCCTTGTCTAAACAAACCATGAAATGAAATGATGTTTCTTGCCATTTCTGGCGAATAGCAACAATTGTTTAAATCTAAACAAAAACCATTCCTAAGCACTAGAGAATACACTCCATTCTTGGTCACATGCGACGATCTTCTGTTCCTCATGATTAGATTTATTCTTCCATGCTCCACATCCCTATTTCTTCTTAGTCCCTGCAATTCAGAACAAATGTGGTAACCACACCCGGTATCTAGTACCCAAGAAATAGCATGAGACGAATCATTAGATTTAATTGTGTATATACCTGCGAAAGATGGCTTGATCTTTCCTTCCCTGATGGCTTGCAGGTAGTCTGGACAGCTTCTCTTCCAATGCCCTATTTTATGGCAGTGGTGGCACTCTGCCTCCTTTGGGTTAGGGTTAGGCTTAGCGGGATCAACTTTGGTCCCACTAGAAGAGGAACCATCTCGGGACCTTCCCTTGCGGTGGCTCTTAGACGGAGCCTTCCTTTTCTTGCCTCTTCCTTGCCCAATGGCCAAAACAGGAGCAGCGGGTGGATTGGGAGTGGGTGCAACAGACTTGTCCTTGAGGTTGCTCTCAGCAACCCTAAGGAGACCTTGGAGCTTACTTAGGGTGACCTCCTCCTTGTTCATGTGGTAGGTCATCCTAAATTGATTGTAACACGGAGGCAAGGAGTGAAGCACCATGTCGATTGCCAAGTCTTCCCCAAAGTCAACATTCAACTTGTGAAGACGATCGACATACCTTTGCATCTTTTGTAGGTGCACGGTTAGAGATTCTCCATGACCCATTTTAGCCGAGATCATGTTAGTGAAGATCTCGTAACGTTCTTGCCTTGCGTTTTGATGGTATCTCTCCAACAAGTCTTGGTGCATTTCGTACGGATACATGTCCTCGTAGGACTTTTGGAATTCGGCGTTCATTGTGGCTATCATGATGCAATGAACCTTCGTTGCATCTCGTTCATGAGTCTCAAAAGCAGTCATTTCAGCCGGAGTAGTGATTTATGGGTTGATCTTCTCGAGCTTCTCATCGAGGACATGCTCCTTGTCCTCGTAGCGAGAAATCGTGTGAATGTATCTTATCCATTCGCTAAAGTTCGTCCCATCAAAAGTCACCTTTTGGCAAAGGCTCATCAATGTGAACGAGCTAGCAGCAGCGTTGTTCGCGTTCGACATCTACAAATAGAAAGGACAAAGATAGATTAGATTGAATCCCTAATTATCACGCAATAAGAAAATTAGGGCTAGGATCCAACAACAATATTTACATATTAGAAAAGGGATGCCGTAATCTAACATGCAAACAATTCGAAGGTAAGTGAATGACGATTCACTAATTCTCCATGATGAAAACATAACTTTAAGTTCTAAATGTATTGAGAATTCCTAGTTTTGGAGGAGATTCATTGAAACTTTTCAATGGCATGTTTAAATCACGATATGACCCTCTCGTTTGTGACTGGGATACCGAGGATCACAAAGTGGGTGTGAATTACCATGCAAATTCACATGGTGCCTTCATTGTAACAATCACCTATTCGATGTGCCGGTAAACCACACACGCTCCATCGAACTATGATAAACAATGAATCACCCTTTGCCACCTTTGCATAGAACCAATTAGTGTGTCGGTAAACCACACACGCTCCACTAACTTCTTGGAAAGGGTGCAAAGTGTAATTTCATGGGATTGGATCAATTCACTTTTCCTAAAGTAACTAGGATTGAGAATTTTGAAAAACATGTAGTTACTTTGTATTTCATATTATACTTTTAATGAGGAGATGAGGTTGCCCTATCCTACCCGTTCGGCTAACGACCCTCCACCGATCAAGCAAGAGGTGGGTATGAGTGTACACCCATTAAGCGCCATTTTATAGGTCGCAACCTTATATCCACCTTATAGACCGGCTTCGTGAATGAGGCCTACTAATGGTAAGACTAGCATTTTTACTTATACATATATATACATATTAATCTTGTAATATTATATTAGTATAGGGTTGAATTTTAAACTTGTAAAATTCTAGGGTTTGAAATTTAAATTGTCTAAATTAAACTTTTAATCACAAAACATAAATTTCAAAACTTGAGGGCAAGTTTTAAACTTTTCAAAACATAGGGGATCAAATAACAAATAATCCAAATTAACATTTAATCACATAATTATCCATATTTGATTTATTTAATTATTTCTTGCAAAACAATTTACCAATTTAATTAAAATAATTAATCAATTATCACATAAGGAAATTAATATTCAATTAATTGATAAATATCTTCAATTAGGTCAAGAATATACTCAAATATATCTCAAAATCAGATTTATATTGACCTTTTAAGATTAAGGTACGTTCCCAAAAGATAAACAGCAAGAAATCCCGAAATTAGCTCTTTCTGACGCTCGAACTCGCCGAGTACCACAATGGACTCGCTGAGTCCACTATGGAACTCGCCGAGTTCATCAGGCAGAATGTCAAAATTCGAATTTTGCAAGCAACAAACAAGAAACCAATGCATCAATTCAATAGAAACCAATCAAGGCTCTGATACCACTGATGGGTTTTAGCCATATGAACATTCCTATGTGCACATGCAAACCCTAATGCTTGGATCTAGGTTTCTCTAATTGAACATGCATTGAATCCAAGACTTCTAATGGCTAATAGAGTATAATAACAATAAGAAATCAGAATTAGAAGTTTACCTTGAATCACTTGCTTGATCTTCTTGTCCTTGGAGGTTTAGAGTCACAATTGTCACTCCTCTAATGGCTTACAAACACCAACTAGCAAGAGGATGATTTGAGAGAGAGGAGAGGGGATCAAAATCGGCCAGGGTTTCTTCTAAAGCATAGGTGCCGATTTCTCTTGACCCCTAGGGTCTATTTATACTAGTGAGGCTCCTAGGGTTTCACTCTTAAACCCTAATTGGATAACTTAGGCCCTAAGCAATCCAATACCCTAATTGATAAGCCTTTGGACGATTTCAAGGCCTATCCATAGTCCTTAAAACCTTCCCCCTTTATCCATAAGGGATTTATAGCCCAAAGTACAACTATCAAACACTTGACAGTTTATGCCCCTTTATTCAATTAATTTCTTTAAGTCACCAAATTAATTCCTAATTAATTTATGACTTATATTAATCAAATAATAATATTATTATTCCTTATATTATTCTCATAATATATTAATAATATTTCTTCTCTCACAATAAATCATCAAGTTGCTATGGTGAAGGCAACCCAAAAGGACCATGCACAACCGGGTCAAATACTTGCCTAATATAGTTGCAGCCTTAGACACTATTCCAATAATAACTTGATACATATTCGTCTGTTTACCTGTTACCTGAGAATACAAGTTATTTTGAAAACGGTCAACATATGAAATGTTGGTGAGTTCATAAGTAATGTTATGGAAAAATGATTTTTGTGAAGATTGCAAACCCAGAAAATCCGATATTTTCTGAAAAGAGCATTTGTAAAAAAAGTGTGAAGATCCGTAAATGTGCTTGTCGATTTTGAAAACATGAATAATTGTTGAACTTTGTATACATCACATAGGTTAAAATGTTGAACTCCTCAGGAAAACCCGATGTTTTCCCAATGCGTAAATTACATGACTTTTTTATTGTTATACCGATACGACGATTGTTTTTGATTATCCATGTGACATTGGATTAATTAAGGGTTGTGAGTTGTTACAATCACGCATTATTGAAAATGACTAGTTTATAACAACAAATTATGACCGATCCTTGAGGCGTCGTCCATACTACTCACATAATCCAACCACCCCGACTTCTCTTGTTTAACGTCACGAATCTGCTTACTCGGTTTCTCATAGCCCCACAACCGAGGAGAAAGGAGGGTAAGAAGCCTCCTTTATTTCCATAAGTCGTTCAAGGCTATCGGGAATGCGAAAGGCACTTGGCCCGACTCGCATTTGACTTCTCGACTTCGCTAGCAGTACTAATGGGCCCTTGGGGCCCAACAGTACGATAGAGCTATTGAAAGTCCTTTTACATGGAATTAGGTCATAGAAGGCCCATTAACATGTAAGCGCGTCCCCTTCGGGCCCAAAGATCATGCTATTGGGCTAGAAAGGCCCAACAAGCACGATTTGAAACTTTCAAGCCCAAAGATTGAATATTGACTCCTCGTAGTTATCGCGTGTTTATTGAAGTACTATGGTTTATTGATTTTTGTTTTGTTTTTGATTCGAGACCGAATCAATTCGTTTGGTAACGATATTGGTTGTTGAATGTGTATTCGCTATTACGTTTTGCCGGTAGTGGTGGATCTCGTATTTTGTCTTAGGGGATTTGTTTGTTTGAAAGTAAGATTTTTATCTTTTTACAACCCTTCTTTTATAAAGTTAACACTTTTAGTCCTTTATATAAAAGAATTTCCATTTTAGTCCTTAAACCATTTTTCTTGACACTTTAGTATCATAACATGTTGGGAAGACGTTTTTAGCCCAAATTTGTTTTGTGAACAACTTAAGTCCTTCGAAAATGAAGTTTCTCGGTTAGAACCCTCAATTTCGCAACTTTGTCAATTTTGGCCCAAAATAGAAAAATTTTACATTTTTGATCCTTTTTGAATTTGAAAAACATTTTAGACCTTTGAAATGGTTTTAATACACTTTAACCCCCCTGTTTTACAGAAAACTTCCTTTTCAGACCCTCCATCTTAGAAATCTCGCAATTTGGGCTCATTGGGCCGAAAAGCCCAAATTTAGCCCATTAAATTCAAAATTTACATTTTAAGCCCCTCAAAAATGTTGATGTTCAGTAAAATTGTTATAGAAACTGTTTGGACCCTTTTGAACCTCCAGAAATCATAATTTGTCGGTTTAGGCCCTTAGTTTTGTATTTTTGACAATTTAAGCCCAAAAATGGGTTTTATGTCCAAATATGTTCATCCTTACCAAATGAACTATTTTTCTTGACTTGAGTAGTGTAAAATGATTTAGGTTAGGTTTAGTTCCTTTCCTATGTTTTAGATCTCGGTTTTACACACTTGTTGAATAACATATTCATCACAAACACAAGATATCACACACATACATGCATCAAATCACACATAACATACATTTACACATAGATCTACACATTTACTTGTATTCTCCCCCATAAAAACTCATAAAAACCGAAAATAAGGGGTATGAAACTCACCTTGTGGTTTGGATTTGGTTTTGATGAAGATTTGAGAGAAGATTTCGGCCCTAACACCCTTTTGATGAAGTTTTCGAACTTAGATGATTCTAGGAAGTTAGATCATGAATTTGCTTGAGTTAAGATGAGATGTTTGATAAACTAAGAGTCTAGATCATAAATCTAAATATAAAATTACCTTGGATGATGATTTTTGTGGAAAGTCTCTTTGAAAAGCTCTTGATTCTCGAAAATTTGATGAAGAAAGGTGAGGATGTTCTTTGAGAGAGTTTGTTTAATAAAAATTGGATGAAGTGTGTATGTTTGGGAGCGCTCGGCCGAGAATCAAGAAGAAGAAGAGAGAGAGAGAGTTGAGATGACTAACTTAGATGCATGTTGGTCCATGCATGGAGGTATGTGATATATAAATGAGGTGGCAATCTCACAAGTCAACTCTTCATTCTTTGGGTTGGGCTTGGGCCGAGATTTGGAGAGGGAAAAAGAAAAGGATTGGGGCTTGTATGCTTAAGCCTTTTTCATGGTTATGTTAAGTGATGTTTGGTCTAAATAAATATAAATGTGATTTTTATGACCTATTAGGGCTAAATTAGGTTAATTATGGCCCAATATGGTTCATTTAAATAATTTATTTCATTCTAGGCCCAATATGGCCCAAAATATTGAAATAAATGGAAGTGGGTCCAATTAGAGCCAGTTTAAGAGTTCTAAGCCCAAGATAGTCAAATTGGAAGCTTATTGGTCCATTGGGCCCAATAAGGAAGTTCCTAGTCCTAAATGGACTTAAACAAGAACTTCTAGGGTTTCCAATTGCTTGTTGACTACTTGCAATGCTTGTATGAGGTGTTTGATTGAAATTCTGTTGTCATAGAGTAAGCATCATGCATGCTTTCATGTTTTTGATTCATAGTTGACATAAGTGTTGTAGTTACAAGGCACAAAATTTTCTAGTTGTGACATTCCCTGCCCAATAGCCAAAACAGGAGCAACGGATGGATTGGGAGTTGGTGCAATAGACTTGTCCTTGAGGTTGCTCTCAGCAGTCCTTAGAAGCCTTTGGAGTTTGCTTAGGGTGACCTCTTCCTTGTTCGTGTGGTAGGTCATCCTAAATTGGTTGTAGCATGAGGACAAGGAGTGAAGAAAAATGTCGATAGCCAAATCTTCCCCAAAGTTGACATTCAACTTGCGAAGACGATCAACATACCTTTGCATCTTTTGCAAGTGCACGGTTAGAGACTCTCCACTTCCTATTTTAGCAGTGATCATATTCGTTATGATCTCATAGCGCTCTTGCATCGCGCTTTAGTGATATCTCTCCATCATGTCTAGATGCATCTCATAAGGATACATGTCCTCATAGGACTTTTGGAATTCGGAGTTCGTTGTGGCTATCATGATGAAATGGACTTTCGTTGCATCACGTTCATGTGTCTCAAAGACAGCCATCTTCGGGAATAGCAGTTTCTGGATTGATTTTCTCGAGCTTCTCATCGAGAACATACTCTTTGTCCTCGTAACACGCGATCGTGCGAATGTATGTTAACCATTCGCTAAAGTTTGATCCATCGAAAGTCACTTTTTGACAAAGGCTCATTAGCGTGAATGAGCTAGCAGCAGCGTTGTTTACATTAGACATCTACAAATAGAAAGGAACAAAGTTGATTAGAATTAAGTTCCTAATTAACACCCAAAATGAAAATTTAGGGCTAGGACCCAACAACATTATTTACACATTAGAAAAGGGATGTCGTAATCCAACATGCAAATAATTTGGAGGTAAGTGAATGATGATTCACTAATTCTTCACCATGAAAAACATAAGCTCAAGTTTTAAATGTATTGAGAATTCCTAGTTTTCTTTGAGATTCATTGAACCTTTCAATGACATCTTTAAATCTCGATATGCCCCTCTAGTTTGTGACTGGGATACCGAGGATCACAAAGCGGGTGTGAATAACCATGCAAATCTACATGGTGCCTTCTTTGTTACAATCACCTATTCGATGTGCCGGTAAACCACACACGCTCCACCGAACTATGACAAACAAAGAATCACCCTTTTCCACCTTTGCTTAGAACCAATTAGTTTGTCGGTTAACCACACACGCTCCACTAACTTCTTAGCAAGGGTGCAAAGTGTAATTTCATGGGATTGCATCAATTCACTTTTCCTAAAGTAACTAAGATTGGGAATTTTATGAAACACGTTTAGTTACTTTATATATATTCAGTTTGAAATTTAAATTATTCAAATTAAACTTTTAGTCACAAAACTTAAATTTCAACACTTGAGGACAAGTTTTAAACTTTTCAAAACCATAAGGATCAAATAGCAAATAATACAAATCAACTAATTAGATTATCTCAATTTGATCTTATTCAATATTACTTGCAAGACAATTCACCTATTCAATTCAAATAATCAATTATTATCATATAAGGAAATTATTATTAAACTAATTGGTAATTATCTTTTGTTTGGTCAAGAATATACTCATATATTTGATTAAAATCGGATTTTAATGACCCAAAACAATTAAGGCAAGTATCCTCAAGTAAAACAGCAAGAAATCTCGAAACTACCTCCTTCTGACGCTCAAACTCGCCGAGTTCCCACTATGGACTCGCCGAGTTGGAGCTACTCGCCAAATCCACAGTGGAACTCGCCGAGTTCATCAGGCAGAATCACAAAAATCAAAATTTCAAGCAACAAGCAATCAACCAATGCATCAATTCAATAGAAATCAATCAAAGCTCTGATACCACTGATGGGTTTGAGCCATAAGAACTTTCCTATGTGCACATGCAAACCCTAATTGCTTGGATCTAGGTTTCTCTAATTGAACATGCATTGTATCCAAGACTTACAATTCTAGATTTAATGAAAACAATTGAGTCTAATCATATGAAATCGGATCTAGAACAATACCTTGGATTACTTGCTTGATACTTCTTCTTCTTGGAGCTTAGAGTCACAATTGTCACTCCTCTAATGGCTTACAAACACAAACTAGCAAGAGAATGATCTTTAGAGAGAGAGAGAGAGGAGGGTGAGAAATCGGCTCTAGGGTTCCTTGCCTTGCATGAGTGCCGATTTACCTCACCCTAGGGATCTATTTATACTATGAGCTACTAGGGTTTCACCTTTAACCCTAATTGAATAACTTAGGCCCTAAGCAATCCAAGATCCTCCAAGATATTAGGCTTGGACGATTTTATGGTCTCCTAACCCTAAAATTCGTCCACCCTTACATCTATAAGGATACATAACCCAAAACACAACTATCACACATTTGACAGTTTATGCCCCTTTATTCAATTAATCTCTTTAAGTCACCAAATTAATTCTCAATTAATATATGACTTATATTAATCAAATAACATTATTATTCTTTTAATATATTATTCTCATAATATATTAACAATAATATCTCTTCTCTCTTAACAAATCATCCTGTCAAGTTGCTATGGTGAAGGCAACCCAAAAGGACCATGCATAACCAGGTCAAGTACTTAGCAAATATAGTTATAGCCTTAGACACTAATCCAACAATAGCATCCCAGCACAATAAGCATATCAAATAATGGCAACCAGATAATTATCACAAAGACAATCATCTCAAAGATAATCACCTACTGGTGGGCCGACATTGGTGCCTTAGACCCACCCTTACTGGAAGGTAACTCACCTCACACTGCTGAAGTCCCGTAGAAACAACCCCACACTGCTGAAGTCCCACTGACTCAACCCCAACTGCTGGATGACAGATTCCCGAACCGTCAACACCAAAATAACACCCAATTAATAATTGGGTTCCATTACATAATCGTAAGTACATACTTTGGGTAATTACTACATTACCCCCTGCTTGGCTTTATTCAAGCACAAGGCCCAACCATAGGCCCTAAGTCAAACTCGGAATCAAGGCCCAACACATGACCAAATTTTCCAAATTGGGACCAACCTTTAAAAGGTCTTACCCTAAGGCCCAACCATTAATTCTAGTCCAAACAATTGGCATTTTAATGGGCCAATGTCACTTAATCATCTAGGCCCAACTATGGCCCAAGTGAAATTAGGGCTTCACATAAAATGATGATTAGGGTTAAGTGTTTCTCACTTAACCCATTAAGGACTTAATCCACTACGGACTTAATCCACTAAGTCCAATATTGCTTAGATTAATTTTTGCCAATGATCATTATTTAATATCTCTAGTTATTAAAAAATTCCCGTGTGTCCCGATTAATTCCCCAAATTAAGGTTTTATTGGCATTAGGGTTTTCCAACTCAAATACTAGCCCATTATTAATTTTTTGGGCTTTTAGGTCAATTAGGCTTAATTGGGCCTATTAGGCCCACTAGAATATCCTTAAGCCTATTAGGGTTTGCATTGGGTCAATTTGAATCCATTAGACCCATTAGGGTTTCAAGCACCCCAAACGAATCAATCACAACGAGGCAAAGCACACTGCCACTCGACACGGCGGCTGGTGGTGGCAGCCACCACCCAAAGGTGGTGGTTTTCATTTCTTTTATTATTCCATTTTTTTACATTTTACAAATCAAAATAAACACACTAAAAAGGTAAACACACACACAACCACCCTTGTGGTGGCCAGTGGTGGTAGATGGTGGCAGCCACAACCTCACGGTGGTGGTGGCTTTTCCCGGCCAAATAAACATCCAACACCGATTCATTGCAATAAAAACACACATATGATCTGGTGTGCACAATGATCCCAGCCACCCACCTGGCGGCGCAAGGTGGCGACAACAACATGAAAATGACGGCAATAGACATGGTCTTTGTGACAACAGCCACCACCTCACGGTGGTGGCGAGTTTCTTGAGTCTTTGTCCACCAACACACATCCATACGAATGCGTACTCGTTAAGCTCACTCCGAAATGTATCCCGATCTCAACGACTCGAACCCGCATGAAACACAATCATGGTAGTCCTTTGGAGCAATAAACGGTGACTGGAGCAACATGAGAGTTGCACAGGCGGCGGCGGCTAACGGGAAATCAAAGGAAGATGGTGGCGGAGAGGAGATGTGACTGAGGCGGGTCGCAACCTCAACTGGCGAACGGAAACAGCAGCACGTCGCGATTCTCCATTCACCCACTGCCCCGACAGCACAGCGGTTGACTTCGGTGGGTCACGACCTCAACAACGGCGGCAGTTCTGTGGTCGATGGCAGCCCTTTCGTTGATCGGAAACTGGGGTGGTGGTGTGCCGATGAAGGAGGCATAAGGATGGAGAGAAGTGGCGACTGTAAACAGGAGGTATAAGGGGTGACGGCTGGAGGGTCTTTTCTTAGGGTTAGGGTTTCATAACCCTTTATACCCGATCCCACTTATAAGTTTTTCATAATGCCTAAATAGGTCCCTCCCATCCGAGTTCCTTTCAATATTAGGCCATAATTTACAAAGCAGCCCCCAAGTATCCGAAATCCTTTCACAATCAGTCCATAAGTTACCATTTGAACCCCATCATCTAAAACCCTTTACAAATTAGGTCCGAATGATCAAACTTCAGCCATGATAACATTTTTAGTCCCTCCTCCTCACATTCTTTTCAACTTAAGTTCCAATAATTACCACGGAGCCCCTGACTTCAAAATTCTTTATAACTAATCCGAAAATTATATTTTTAACCCCCGTTAAACTTTCAATTATTTATTTTAGGGCTACTATTCGTTCTTTACTTTATTTATTTATCTAATAAATAAACAGGGTGGTACATAAGGAACGCTGAAATCTGACTTATAACGAAGAAGTTATGGTCCGTTGAAATTTTGCGACAAAACTGGCACGACGCTATGTATCATAAAAAATGAGTTTGCGATAAAATACTTTTTATCCTTAGTAATCTAAACGAAAATTCTAGTATATGTTAAATCGAGTTATGAATTTTTAACAGACGCTGTGTATCATAAAAAATGAGTTTGCGACAAAACCAGCACGTCCAAATCTCACTTCGTTTGAGGAAGTAATGATTTTTCTAAGATTTAGCATAGCAGTGCACAGCCTGAAAATCGAATTTTAGATCGGTCGATTTTTAGCCGAAACAACCTAAATGAGAATTGGATATCTCATTAATAGGAGGTCAACGCTATAAAAACAGACGAAAACGGACGTCGAATGACAAAGTTATGAATTTTTAACAGACTTTATCTGTCTAAGCATGTTAAAATATATATTTAAAAATAAATTCAAATTTAGCCAAAAAAAGTCTAAACAAAAGTTGTAGATCTTGTTAGTACCTACGAGTGGATATAGAGAACGTCAAAAACGAAGCTCGTATGCGAAAGTTATGAATTTTTTAAGAATTGATGTTTTATCTGCGTTATGTGCCACATGTCAGCACAAGGCGAAGCCTTCGTGCCTACGCAAGGTCAGGACGTGAATGTAAAGTTCACAACATGAATCTCCCCTGGACAACCTATAAATAGAGGCACAAATATCTCATTTTCTTCACACCTTTCTTATCATTTCTCTCCCAATACCCCCAACCCCTCTCTTCCTTTCCCTAGCACTTCCTAAGTGTTAAAGGCGAAGTCCAGAGCACCAGAAGGCTTCGAGAAGAAGAGCTTTCGACTCAGAAGTTATGCCCTTGCAGAGCCCGACTCCTAGCTAAACTCCCTTATAAGTGAGTGATGCTTACCTTACTCTAAGTATAGCTTATGTTTAAGTTCATTATCGTTATTATGAACCTATAAACAATATATGTGCTGCGTATTATAAATTATACAAAGTGTTATTATAATTCATTTTTACTGCTCGCGGTATGAGGAGTCTGGTTTGAAGGGCCAAATAGGGTTGTTGGATTACAGAACAGCTGAAATGCCAAAGTGGTCCTGCCCTCCGGTGTTTCATGTTTGGCCCTTGTCTGTATATAGTAGTTGAAAAGTATTATTTTACACTTATAAAACAATATAGTTCGTAAATCTAGACTAATAATTAGTCGCACTAATTGTTAGACTAAAATCTAGTGGTAATGATAGTAGGTTTGGTCGAAGGAAAATAAAATTGTTAGAAGCAAAGCGCCGCCCGAGTTTGGAGTCATCACTTTAACAAGTGAGTGCATAGTTGCTTTCATCTTACACATAGATATGAAATATTTAATATAAATGATATGTGTGAATATTATGTATGTTCTTGATATTTATGTTGGATGAACAAAATATACATGTTTTATTCAATTAAAATTGTATATGTATTCTATACCTATAATTATGATGAGTAAAGATGGGTAGATGATATAGATGATGAATAAATGATGAGAGGCCTCGATGTTTAACCTAATTTAGTCATCCAGATGAGTACAGATGACGACCACAGACTATTCTAGACAGTCTGGTAGAACGCTAGTAGGCTCGCAACCTATAGGTGTGTGAAGGACGTGTTCACTTGTGTACTCCATCCCCGTCATGGTTGCGTTACTAACGTATATTGCTGAGGAATCCCCTAAGCAGTATTGTCTATCCTGATGATGATCCTTAGGATAGGTCGCTAATATTAGATACTTTAGGGACATGAATTGAGGATAACAGGAACGACTAATCGGGTTAAATGATTTGATGAAATTAATAAACTTAATTATTATGGGTTGAAAACCCTATGTGCCCACCAGGCTCCCAAGCCTAACCCACTCAGTTTCTTATATTACAGGTAGTGGCAAAAGAGCACAAGAGTGTTGATCTGATGAGAGATATATGGATTATAGGCCATTAGAATAATAGATATTGTAAGGCTTGTACTATTTCTGTTTATGCTTATGTATTGTATTGACAATGATATAACATCGTTTTTAATATAATTAAAATACATTTCTTTGGAAATGTTTTTATAATATCTTTATCATATTTATGGGAACAAATTCCACAACATATTTCTTCAAAAGGATACTCTGATATTCAAATAAAGCATAAACAAATCGGTTTTTTTCTGGCGGTGATATTGGGGATGTCACAGATTGGTATTAAATTAAGTAAAATTTTGTATTTGTAGAATAAGTTTGATTTGGAAAAGGTTAAATTGGATCCCAAGCATGCTCAGTTGTTACGAAGCATTGATGCGACTCTGGCAAAAATTTACGGAGGTCGAAATTTGTAGGATTTCCTAGACTTAAACTTAGAATGTTAAGCGATGATTGTGAGATGAGTGTCTGCTATATTTTGGACACAATCACTAGCTTATTTTAAGAACGATGCCTAAAATACTTTTATGTGCTAAATGATTTTTGTTATAGCTATAAAGATGCCTTATATGCTATTATTTGATCGGATCTATGGTCTATTGCCGACTGAATCTAAAAACTTTATGTGTTGAGATTTCTAAATGTTCGACTACAATATTAGAACTACCATGTAACTTTTCGAAGTAATAAGGAGGATTTAAATGCCTATCGAAAATAAATTTCTAAATTCTCCTAATTTGGTTTATAGATCGACATGGCGAGAATCCGAAGCGAATTCAGAAAAGCTAATGGAAATTCTAATGCTAATTAGTGGCCTGTAATTGAGAGTTCACTAGAGGTAGCAGCTGCACCCGAACCAATCGCAATCTCAGGAGTACAAGCAATGATTTAAAAGATGTTGGATCGTCAAATGGAAGAAACAAGGCATCTACTTCAATAGAATGGGTATTAACCTACTATGCCTATTGAACAGCCTAAACTGAACATTGAACAGTCAGAAGAAAGGAATTACATTAGAATCGTTAGTCAAGCTGAATCACCAGTGGTTAGAAGAAATAACCAAGATGAAGGGATTGAAAGGAATGGATGCAAGTATAAAGAATTCACGACTTGCAAACCATGAACTTTTACCGGGAAAGAAGATCTAAGTGGACTTATGGACTGGATCTCTGAAATGGAGCTACCTTTCATAACTTGTGGTTGCAAGGGCAAGCTACAACCCACTTATGCAGTGTGTTAGTTTAAAGGTGGTGTTGTTCGCTGGTGGAACTCTTTGGGGAAAACCATAAACCCCAATGATCCACTAGAACTTTAAACGCAAGTTCTGCTTAGCCCAAAACATGCTAGAACTAGAGAATCAGTTTCTGACGTTGAAGAAGCGAAACATGTCCATTGACGAGTATACCAATGCCTTCACGGAAAAGATGAAGTTTGCTTTGAGCATCGTCCCTGACGAGCTAACAAAAATCGACAAGTATATGAAAGGACTACCATGGGAGTATGATGTGCGATTACACTAGACTCCTACTCTTGAGGCGACCATATGGGCTGCTAAGTCTGTTGAAGAGATGATCAAGAGTAGAGCCGCCAACAAGGTTGAAGTTGGCGAGAAGATGAAATTTAAGGGATCTTCAAGGTACAATAAGAAAAGAAAATTCTCAAAGTTTAGTTCTAAAAAGTTTGGAGGAGGAGGAGGTGAAGCAAGATGGTGTGATAAGTGCAAAAATAAACACTTTTGAAAATGTGGCGAGGAGGTGACCTGTTTCAAGTGTGGAATGTCTGGGCATTACGCCAATGAGTGTACATTCTACAAGAAGGTGTTTTTTGGATGTAATGAAAAAGGTCATATTTCTAGGGACAACCCAAAGAAGAAAGAGGCAGCAAGGCCTAATGTTCCGCTGAGGCCAAAGGCAAGAGCATTCCAAATGACCCTGGAAGCAGCAAGGGATGAAGCCGATGTCGCTTCAGGTACCTGTAACATTCCATTTGAAATTAAATAATTAAATAATAAACCCTGAACCCCAAGATATAAATTTATATTTTATATTATTTTATTGTAACCCTAAATCGTTAATAAATTAGTAGGGCGTTGTGTTCAGGAGTTAAACGATATAATTTGGAATTTTGGTGGTTAAAAGTGTAATTTTCGGATTGATTTTGTAAAGATTTCTGAAGGCAGGGGGTTTTGGTAAGTATGGGGGTTAAGTGGAAAAAGATTTGGTGGTGGATGGCCGAACTTGGCAAAATGGTTACATGTTTGAATGGGTGTCAAGGGATTAAACCTGATACCTTTCCTTCCCGTTTGAAGATGCATCACTGAACACTAAACCTAATTCGTCTTCTCTCTAGCCGCCACCATTATAGAGCCTCTCATCCACCTTGTTGAGATCAATCGCCTGCCTCATCGCCATCGAAACGCCACGACCATAACCCTGTTTCCAGACGCCGTGAACGATGAAGAGGATCACGTAGGTCTACGGAACTACGAGACGTGGCCGCTGCTGTCATCCATCAACAAGGACGCAACCCCCTGGCTCGCTGCTGCAACCATCCTTCTCCTCCGTATTTTTTTGTCGCTGCATTGTCTCCGCCATCGCTATTCCGAGCAGCGGTCGCGGTTGACGTCTCTTTCCTCTAACTACCATGCGCCACCACAAGGGTGGCTGTGATTGGGTGCGTTTTCTATGCACAGCTCGTGTCTTTGTGTGTGTGTGTGAGCGTTTTTTCTGTTGGTCGGAAACTGTAAGGGAAACACCATGGTGGCTGACCATGGTGGTTGCCACCTTGTACCACCACTCTGCCACAACCAGTCGTCATTTGGTGGTGGCTATGTGTGTATATTTTGGTGCCGATGTGTGTGTTTAATAGAATGAGATTGTTTAAGCATTTATTGGCGGAAAAATTGAAGGAAAACCACCACCACCGCCATGAGGTGGTGGTTGCCGACATGAACCGCAGTTGACCACCACTGCCCGAGGTGGTAGTAGTTGGTGCACGACTTATTTAACATTAATTAACCTGAAAATTTAACCATTGGACTAATTGTCTTGTGATTGGGTTGGAAACCCTAATTAGGGTTTAGAAAACCCAAATTAGGGTTTAGAAAACCCTAATTTTGGAGATGTTAAGTTTTGGATTTGTCGGGACCTGCGTTTGGACCAGTGGATTGAATTTATGACTTATGAGCAATTACATTGTATATTTGGCCTAGTGGAGTGATGAACTTAATGGATTAAGTCCTTAATGGGTTAAGTAAGAACACTTAACCCTAATCGTCATTTATTGTGAAAACCCTAATTGTGCTGGGTTTTGAGTTGGGATTTTCTATTGGGCTTAGATGTTTGAATTCTTGATGGGCCATCTAAGAACAAGTATATGGCCTATGGTATTTTGATAGGCTTTAAGGTAAGGCCTATGTGAGGGGTTTAGGCCCAATTTGGAAAATTGGGCCATATTTTGGGCCTTGGTTGATTATTTGGCTTTTGGCCCTTTAGAGTGTGAGTTTGGGCCTTGGTTTTAGACCAAGATAGGTTAGGGGTAAAATGGTCCTTTTACCCCAAGTGTGGATTTATGTTTATGTATTGAAACCCAAATGGTTGATTGGGTGTTGTTTTGATGTTGACAGTTCAGGGATTTACCAACCAGCAGCTAGTGTTTTACCCATGCAACTTCAGCAGTGTGAGGTGAGTCTCCTCACCATACCAATGGGTTGAAGGCACCATGGCTGGCCCATTTATTTAGTTGCGGTGGTTATTCTGAATGCACTATCGATATATTATGTATTTATGTGAAGACCATGTGGGGGTTCCCATGGCAGTTAGTTAAGACCATGTGGGGGTTCCCATGGCAATAAGTTATATGTAGTATGCTAGTTTTCTTCGTGACTCTTGCATGTAGTGGTTATTTGTGAATGTTCTGTCAACATGTTATGTATGTGTGCGAAGACCATGTAGGGGTTCCCATGGTAGTTAGTTAAGACCATGTGGGGGTTCTCATGGCAATTAGTTATATGTAGTATGCTAATTGTCTTCATGACTCTTGCATGTAATGGTTATTTGCGAATGTTCTATCAACATGTTATGTATGTGTGCGAACACCATGTGGGGGTTTTCGTGGTAGATAGTTAGGACCATGTGGGGGTTCCCATGGCAATTACTTTATTTGGCTGTAGTGTTTATTGCAATTGTGCTATCAATGTGTTTTGTATATATATGAAGACCATGTGAGGGTTCCCATGGCAGTTAGTTAAGACCATGTGGGGGTTCTCATGGCAGTTAGTTAAGACCATGTGGGGGTTCCCATGGTAGTTAGTTCAGACCATGTGGGGGTTACCATGGCAGTTACTTAAGACCATGTGGGGGGTTCCCATAGCAGTGGGCTAAGACCATGTAGGGGTTCCCATGGTACCCAGAGTAAGACCTTGGAAGGTTTCCATGGCATCCTTATATGTTTGTATGTGTGGCTTATGTAGCTTATATGGATTTATGTGGACTATGTTATGGGGAACTCACTAAGCTTCGTGCTTACAATTTTGTTTATGGTTTCAGGTATCACTGGTTTAGAAAGGAAGGGCCTGACTTGATCGCAGCGCACACACCCGTGTTTTCAGCATTATGTGATTTTGGGATGTAACTTTGATAAATGTTTTAGTTAAGAAATGTTTTGAATGGTTGGATTAAGTATCATCTGTTTTTAACTATAACGAAAAATGAAAGTTTTACCCTTGATTTTTGGGTCGTTACAAGTTGGTATCAGAGCCTTGGTTTGAGGGATTCGGACATACTCTTGGGTGTGCCTGAACTTGAATTGAGGGTTGAAAATTTTTATATAAAAATTTTATTTAAAAGGGAATTCCTAATTAAGAAAGGGGTGTGATGCGTGCAATCGGTCAGGCTCAAGTAAGTGGTTCCCAAAATACCGTACATGTTTTTTTATGATTATATGATATGATTCAGATGCTAGATTAGAGCTAAGGATCTAGGAGAGATGCCTTTGTATGCTTGTATGATCTTGTAGATTTTAATGCTAGAACTGATCCGCCAATGGTAGGGTGGCCTATTTAGGTTATGTCTGATTTTAGGAGCCCTAGAATTGCTTTCTAGTGGAGATTCCTGATAAGAGGAGGGAATGGCTTGATTGGAGTATGTTGGTTAGTTTTTCCATTGTCCGAAAGATGCTTGCTTTGTGCTTTATAGGACTCTTAGAAATGTGAGTTAGCTACTAAGTGGATATGCTAAGTCACATGTGGAGCAAGCTGGATAATCTCAGAGTGATAGACTTGACCCTATTGCGCAACTCTCGTTTGAGTCCAACCGTTCTAGGATTGAGTCTTTTACTCGAAGAATTATCTAATCTTTGTTGCATGTGGCTATATTCATGAGGTAGCTAGTTAATATTAATGGGAATCTTTCAGTAGCTGATGGTTGGGTGGGTTTGGGAACCTAGGAAAGCCTAGTATGAGATTAGTGTGGAGAGCAGTAGTAGTGAAAGGGACTTGGTGAAGTCAAGGAAATCCTTGAGGAAAGTACAGATAGATGTGGAAGGTAGTATGGGCCCGTACTACTGAAATCGGAGGATCCGTACTCGAGTCAAGGAGCGATGAGATAAAACCAGAGAACTTGTAGTGTGTTTGCCCCTCGATTTATGATGAGTATTCTGATGATTATAATTGGTATATTTTCGAGTATGGTGACACTATGGGGTATACCAGATGGCTGTTCTGGTGCCAGCGAGGGATCAGGCACGGACTTTGGAGATGGGCAGTGAAACATCCCAAAAATACAAGCCAAAAATTTTGTTTTCAAAATCATTTATCAAACATAAATATCATTGCCATAGTGTAAACCATAAAACATGTATCTCGAAAGCTCATAAAATCTGACAAATATATAACAGTCTCATAACATATAGCAGAGTAAACTCCCAGGCTAATCAACTGTGGTGTGTGCCATAATTGAAACTGTAAGCACGAAGCTTAGTGAGCTCCACCAAACTACCATTTACCAAAAAAAGTACATATAACAAATAACATAACTCTGGGACTCTTCCCAACTGCATCGGGACGAATCCCAACATCGGCTTACCCGGAATCGGACTCCTATCCGGCATCGGGCTCACCCCGGCATCCGACCACATCGAGCATCGGGCTTGGCCTGGCATCGGGCTTACCCCGGCACATACTCAACATAATATATATTATAAACACATAACATAATCACGTAAAATGCATCAGGCTTGCCCCGACATCGGACCGAAGTCTAGAACATGTAACACATAAACTAGCATATATCGGGCATGCCACGAATACATAATACATGGCATAATGAATAACATACATCGGGCTTGCTCCGGCATCGGGCTTACCCCGGAACACATAACATATAACATAATCACATATACTGCATCGGGCTTGCCCGACATCAGAACGGAGTTCAGAACATATAACACATAACACATAATCATGCATGAATCATAAAGACATCAAGCGTACATAACTACTTCTCGGGACCGCCCCGACATCAGACCGAATCCAGAAACATATAAACTGCATCGAGCTAACCCCGACATCAGGCTTATCTCGGCATACACTACTACTTAAACGGGCCGGCCTTGGTGCCTTAGACTCGTTCCTACTGGAGGAAAACTCACCTCATATGTCTGACTGTTGTAACTCTAGGTGAGGAATCCCTGCCTGCTGCTCCGACAACTCTCCGGCTATAATTTTCCACAAGGATACTTAGTCAAAAACTGATAACTACTCTTAGGGTAAAATGACAATTTTACCCCTAGCTAAAGTCAACATCCTGATCAAAGTCAACTTCCTAGTCAAAGCCAACATCCAGTTAGCTCGAATCGCCGAGTTGGTCCGTCAACTCTCCGAGTCCCTAATCTTTCATCTGTCTCCAACCTGACTCTACTTGCCGAGTCTTGCAAGAGCTCGACGAGTTCTCCTTCAATCATAACATCGGGACAATCTTCAACTGACTCGCCGAGTTCCTCCTGGAACTCGTCGAGTTCATCTTCCTCATATGAGCTTGACTAGTCAGGGACTCGTCGAGTTGTATGGACAACTCATCGGGTCCGTCTTCAGGGGTTGGGAGATTGCCTTGGACTCGCCGAGTGTGTTCATGCACTCGCCGAGTTCCATGGTTTCCAGGTCCATAACAACATCTATTTCATTGAGTCCTTCTTCTGGACTCATCCAGATCCTTCTAAACTCAATGGAATTCATTCGAAACAGAAAAGGTTGGGGAACCAAACCTCCGACTTACCGAGTCCCAAGAACGACTCACCGAGTCGACTAATTTCCATGTCCATAACTCGATTTTTGTTGTACAAAACTCATCCAAAAGGTATATATAGGCTCCTAAGGTCGATGTAACACGTAAAGTCACAAAATTTACTTGCATGCATGTGACTTTTATGCTCAAAGGGCCAAAAATGGGGTTTATTACATGCATGGGATTCTCATGGCCATAAAGATGTTACCTTTATGCCATGAGGACCCTTTATGGTTCCAGATGTGAAGGTGTATTAACTTGGGACGTCCAAGTCCCATGAATCAAGCTTCTTGGCCCAAAACTCCATAAAATAACCATAAGGTGATCTAAGAAACCACAAGTCAAGTGTTAAGCTTTATTACCAGAAAGTGAAGAGAAGATGATGTTGTTCCTGGATCTACAACCTTCTGTTGAAGCCTTACTTCTTCCTCTTCTTCACACAAGCTCCAAATTTCACAAGATTACTCAAAATGGCACTAAATAACTCAAAGATGCTCACAACTGCTTAGGGTTTAGAGGACAGGGCTTGGGGTGATGGAGGCTGGGGTGGAAACCTCATAATTTGTTTAAATAGGGTGAAAATCCTCCAATTTAGGGTTTCACTTAGGCAGCTCCTACTCGCCAAGTCGGTCCTCCGACTCGTCGAGTAGATCACTTAATCCCCCAACACGGAGTCGTTCCTACTCGATGAGTTGGGCCTCCAACTCGCCGAGTCCAAGAGTAAAATATGAAGTTTGGCTTGAATTTAAATGTGTACCTGAGACCGGGTGTTACAATTCTCCCCCACTTGTCTTAGACTTCGCCCTCGAAGTATGTTGTCTCTAAAAACAATTCAGGGTAGTGTTCCCTCATTTCCTCCTCGGGCTCCCACGTCCACTCTGAGCCCTTGCAGTGCTGCCACTGCAGCTTCACTAACTCTACCCTCTTGTTCCTCAGCTCCTTCATCTTGCGATCTAAAATCGCCACGGGTCTTTCGATGGAGTTCAGGATATCATCAACCTGAATGTCCTCAAGGGGTATCACTTCCGAATCATCCATTAAGCACTTCCGCAATTGAGAAACATGGAATGTGCTGTGGATCTGGCTGAGCTTTGCTAGAAGATCTAATCGACACACAACCCAACCCACCCAGGCCAAAACCCTAAATGGACTAGTGAACCTGGGGCCCAGCTTTCTCTGCTTCCGAAACCGGATAACACCCTTCCAAGGTGACACTTTCAACAGGACCATATCGCCCACCTGAAACTCCAAGTCAGAACACCGCTTGTCGACGTAACTCTTCTGCCAGCTCTGATCAGTCTGGAGCCTGCTCCAGACTTGCTGGATCTGCTCCGTGGTCTTGGGTACTACCTCTATACTCCCCATGACTCTCTGACGGACCTCACCCCAACAAATTGGGGTCCTACACTTCCTCCCGTAGAGCATCTCAAAGGGAGGTCGGTCTATATTGGAGTGGTAGCTATTGTTATACGAAAATTCCGCTAACGGAAGATACGTATCCCAGCTACCACCAAAATCTAACACACATGCCCAAAGGATGTCCTCGAGAGTTTGAATCATCCTCTCGCTCTGTCCGTCTGACTGAGGGTGGAAAGTGGTGCTAAAATGGAGACGAGTACCCATCTCATCGTGAAACCGCTTCCAAAACCTGGAAGTAAACCGGACATCTCGGTCTGACACCACCGAGACAGGCACTCCATGATGTGCCACTACCTCTCACACATAAATCTTGGCCAACTTCTCGGTTGAGATGCTCTCCTGGATCGGTATAAAATGGGTGCTCTTGGTCAAGCGATCCACGATGATCCATATCAAATCAACCCCACGTGCGGTCCTAGGAAGCTTAGTAATGAAATCCATAGTGATATCCCCCCATTTTCGTACGGGAATGTATAACGGCTGCATCTTGCCATGGGGCCTCTGGTACTCTTCCTTGACCTTCCTGCAGGTCAGACATCTTTCCACATACCAAGCAACATCCTACTTCATGTACGGCCACTAGTAATCAGGTTGAAGATCTCTATACATCTTTGTCGCTCCTGGATGGATAGAGAACCGATACTTGTGGGCCTCATCCATAAACACTTGCTGTACTTCGCCACGTTACGGTACCCAGACCCTCCCATGCAGGGTCAACAATCCTCGACTATCGTAATCAAACGAATCTACTCGGTCCACTATCCTCTCACACTTATGGTGCTCCTCCTTCAGGACCTCAACCTGCGCCTCTCTAATCTGCTCCAGCAGTGGAGTAATCACTGTCATCATCAAACAGATGTCTTAGATCAGAGTCTATGCCGCCTTATGGCTCAGGGCATTGGCCACTACGTTGGCCTTGCCCGGGTGGTAAATGATCTCACAGTCGTAATCCTTTACCACATCTAACCACCAACGCCGCCTCATGTTCAGGCTCGACTGATCTATGAGGTACCTCAAACTCTTGTGGTCCGTGTAGATAGTACACCGGACCCCGTAGAGGTAATGCCACCAATTCATGAGGGCGAGCACCACCGCCCCCAGCTCTAAATCATGGGTCGGGTAGTTAGGCTTGTGAGGCTTCAACTGTCTTGAGGCAAAAGCTATCACATGCCCCCGCTGCATCAACACTGCTCCTATACTTGTGATCAAAGCGTCACAGTAGACTACAAAGTCATCTACTCCCTCTGGCAGGGTAACAATCGGCGCCTCACAGATTTGTTGCCTGAGCGTCTCAAAGGTTGTCTGCTGCTCTGGACCCCAACGATACACTACTGACTTCTTGGTCAGTCGAGTCAGCGAAACTGCTATCTTGGAGAAACCCTGCCAACCCAGGAAGCTCCGAATCTCGAATGGAGACTTCGGGACCTCCCACTGCATCACAGCCTCTATCTTGGCTGGATCGACTAATATACCCTTTTGGTTGACGAGGTGTCCCAGAAACTGAACCTCGCGCAACGAGGACTCGCACTTGGAGAAATTTGCGAAAAGTCTCTCCCTCCTCAAGGTCTGCAGCACCTCTCTCAGGTGCTCCTCATGCTGCTCCTGAGTCATGGAATAAACCAAGATGTCATCAATGAATACTATCACAGACCGATCTAGCATTGGTATGTATACGCGGTTTATGAGGTCCATGAACACGGCTGGAGCATTGGTGAGCCCAAATGGAATCACCATAAACTCATAATGACCATAGTGGATCCTAAAAGCGATCTTCTACACATCATCATCTCTGACCCGCATCTAATGATATCCTAACTGTAAATCAATCTTCGGAAACCAAGATGCTCCCTGAAGTTGGTCGAACAAGTCATCTATCCTCGGGAGTGGTTAACGGTTCTTTACCGTTACTTTATTCAGCTCCCAGTAATCTATGCACATACGGTGCAGCCTATCCTTCTTCTTCACAAACAGGATCGGGGCTCCCCATGGCGAACTGCTCGGCCTGATAAAACCCTTGTCTAGTAGGTCTTACATCTGCATAGACAATTCATGCATCTAGGGAGTAGCCAACCGATATGGTGCCTTGGCTATCGGAGCCGCACCAAGAACCAGGTTAACCCAGAACTCAACATGAAGAGAAGATGATGTTGTTCTTGGATCTTCAACCTTCTCCTGAAGCCTTACTTCTTCCTCTTCTTCACACAAGCTCCAAATTACACAAGATTACTCCAAATGGCACTAAATAGCTCAAAGATGCTCACAACTGCTTAGGGTTTTGAGGATAGGGCTTGGGCATGATAGAGGTTGGGGTGGAAGCCTCATAAGTTGTTTAAATAGGGTGCAAATCCTCCAATTTAGGGTTTCACTAAGATAGCTCCTACTCGCGAAGTCAGTCCTTCGACTCGTCGAGTAGATCACGAAATCCCCCGAAACGGAGTCAATCCTACTCGAAGAGTTGGGCCTCCAACTCGCCGAGTCCAAGAGTAAAATATAAAGTTTGTCTTGAATTTAAATGCGTACCTCAGACTGGGTGTTACAGGCATCTCGATGATCAAATGAGGTTTATTCCATATGAGGTTTCGTGCACTACTGTAATCTTTGGTGCAGTCAAGGAGGGCAGTTTGGAGATTCTTGATGACAGTCTGAGCGCATTCCGGACTGAGATGGCGGTCATGATAGGGATGCTTACGTTGACGTTTCGAGAATTCAGAGCTTGTGGAGCTCCAAATTATCATGGGGCTAGGGACCCATTACTAGCAGCAGGTGGTTGGCAGATGTCACCAATGCTTTTCGAACCAGCCGTTGTCCTGGGAGGGCGAGACAAGTCCCAAATTACTTCCTGCCTCCTGAAGGACAGGGCACATGATTGGCGGGAAGAGGTTGGTAGTCAGTTGGGTGATGATGCGGTTGATGCTATCTCATGGGTTGACTTTTCGAACAGATTTCGGCGGAGTTTGCCCCGGAGATTGAGGCACAACTGTTGGCGCAAGAGTTTTTGGATCTCCCTCAGACTACTGAGAATGTGGCAGAGATCACTGCCAAGCTTCAGGAGACGGCTTATTTGGTACCGCAGTATGCAACAGATGAGGAAATGAAGACGGTAAGGTATCATGATATACTGTGGAATGATATCAAGGAGTTCCTGAGTATCTCGGGGTGCGAGACCCTGAATGATATGATTTCTAGAGCCCGAGAGTCGGAGTGTAACACCCTGAATTCAGAAGACCTAGAAAGGAAAGAAAACCTCAAGATGAGGAAGTGACTCGTCAAGTAGATGGGTGACTCAACGAATATGAGCGCAAATTTGGTCGCGGTATAAGTGACCTACTCGACGAGTCAGAAGACCGACTCGACGAGTTGGCCAGGTTTTAGCAAAACCCTAAATCGGGAGTTGGTGCCCTATTTAAGCATCTTATTCTCATTCTATTAGCCTCATTTGTAGCCTCCATTGTCCAGAACCTGTCCCACGAAACCCTAGTGTTCTCTTTGAGTGTGTGATCCTTATTGAAGGATTTAGAGTGTTCTTGAAGTCTAGAAGAAGAAGAAGGAGGTTGAAGGTCCAAACAAAAGGCTGTAGATCCAAGAAGTTTGCTTCATCATCTTTATTTTATGGTAATAAAGTTCTCACCTTGGCTTCTAGTTTGATAGATCTCTTTATGTCACATTTTATGGAGTTTACGGTCCAAGAAGGATGTCTCGTGGGATTTGGACATCCCCAAGCTAGATCCTTCCAGAGTTAGAGGTGTTCAGAGTAGTAGAGGCATAAAGGTGTAAGCTTTATGCCATTATACCTCTCCATGCAAAGTTTAAGGAGTTGTTTTGGCCTTTTGAGCAAAAAGGGCCATGCATAGGTGCAAAGGTAGTGGCTTTGTGTGATATCATGACCCTAGGATGCCAGATCTAGGTCTTGGATGCCTTAAGCTAGTTGGAAATCGTTTGAATAGTGTTGGACATAGAGAGACTCGCCGAGTCAGTTGTGGGACTCAGCTAGTCAGACTAGTTCTTTCCCCAAAACCCTTCTGTTAAGGGTATGAGTGAGCTTGGAAAGGGAATCAGTCGGACCGAGTCCATAGTGGTCATGAAGTTCATCATACTCGATGAGTTCAAGGAAGAACTCGGCGAGTCTAAGGCAATCTCCTTAGTTATGAAGACGGACTCGATGAGTTGTTCATACAACTTGGCGAGTCATATACTAGACACATTCATATGTGGATGATGAACTCGACGAGTTCAAGGATGAAGTCGGCGAGTCGGTTGGAGGTGGTCCCGATAGTATGGTTGAAGGAGAACTCGTCGAGTTCTTGCCAAACTCGACGAGTTGAGTCGAGGGTTGTTTTGGGATTGGAGGAGTATAGAATCAACGATTTGGTAGACCAACTCGGCGAGTCAGGTCAACTGGATGTTGACTTTGACCAAGTTTGGCCAGGATTGACTTTTGGATTATTATGGTCTAAATGTTGTTTTGGGTATTGATAGTTCGGGAAGCCGAAGGGTCAGTAGTTCAGAAGTGTCGGTTAGCAGTCAAAAGTGTTCATTGAATCTTCGGCAGTGTGAGGTGAGTCTCCTCACTGTTTGTATGGGTCTACGACCACAATGCCGGCCCATTTAGTTTATGTATGATAGGAAGACCCAGGGGTTAGCCCTAGGCATTATGCATGAAAGACTAGGAGACGGCTCCTGACACATAATATTTTATTATGTATGGCAGGAAGACCGAGGGTTAGCCCTAGGCAATATGTATGAAAGACTAGGAGGTGGCTCCTGGCGCATTATATGCTATTATGTATAAGGAGGTGGCTCCTGGCGCATTATATGCTATTATGTATAAGGAGGTGGCTCCTGGCATACTATATGCTTAGTAGCCTAGTAGAGTAGTATGTATAGTTGTCTTTGTGATGCTTGCATGGAAGACCAGGGGGTGGCCCTTGGCACTTATCTGTAAGACCCAGGGAGTGGCCCCAGGCTTGGCAAGGAAGACCACGTGCGGCCCCTGACATAACAGCAAGACTATGTTTGGCACATAGCACCTTAGTTGATTATGGATATGTTTGTTATGTATGGCTAAGGGTTACATATGACATGTATGGATCGGTTGATATGTATGGTATGTGATATCTGGGGAACTCACTAAGCTTCGTGCTAACGGTTTTCAGTTTTGGTTTCACGTACTTCCGATAACGGAAAAAAGAGCTCGGGATGATCGCATGGAACAAACCAAGAAGTTTAGCCTAGTATGTATACTCTAATAAAATGAATAAGTGTTTTGGGGAAAAATACTATGATTTGTCATATAACCCTTTCTAGTATGTTTGAAATGATCTAATTCTATGGTTTAGTAATGTTTTTAAAAGAAATTTTTGGTCTTGAATTTTGGGATGTTACAGGGAGATTGATTTGGCACACATTGGGAAGAGGGGACCAGAGCAGGTGCATATATTGGAGGGTCCCAGGAAGAGACCCACGATTTCGGATAAGCTTTTGAGAGGCTAGCAGTGTCGGATTCAGTGTCGCACTCGCGGGAAACTACATGATGGGGTTTTTCGTTCCAAGGGTTTGGGTAAGTGTATCTCTGGTTTTGCTTCCCTGCTTGTGTTTGGGTTATATCTTCAAGTGATGTCATATGCCATTTGCATGCCGTGAATTATTAGTGGTTAGAAAAAGGTCATTTCCTTAGTTGCGGGTTGAGAGTGTTCAGTATTATCTTGGTATGTGGTCAAGATCGGTTCAGGGATATTATGTGGAAGGTCTAGTTATTCAACATCGACAGGATTTGGTGGTTTTAGTAACCATTATGATTGGCTGATGAAAGCGCCAAGGGAAGTGGCTTGTGGTTGGGGTATTGGTTGGAGCATCTATCTTTTGGGCTTCATGATTTGAGTGTGGAATCATTTCAAGCATCAGGGGTATTAGTTTCGTTGGGATTTGGGAAGTGTTCATCTGGTCTTTAGAAGTTGTGTGGTATTTGGCTAGTGATGGAGCACTAGTTGGTAAGCGACAGTTGTCATCGGTTCGATCATTGTAAGGTAAGAAGGATTGGGAATCCTTCAATTCTCGTGTGCTTTGAGAATTTAGTCGATTCAAAGTGAGGGATAATCGTCCCAGGATTCAGAAGCAGGGGCGGCTTTGAAACTGGGTGTAACATACACGTTCACTTATCGAGTTATGTAATTTTAAAATTGAATAATATAATGAAATATTATATGACTTTGAGCGTTGAGTTCTAGCATGATAGTTTTTACTAGAATTGAAGTAAAACTATGTTTAAAATCGCTCAGAAAGTGATGGGAAATTTTATAAGATTCCAGTCAAATGTCAGCTATTGAAATTAACGAAAATATAAAGTTGGAAATAAGTAAAATTATATTATTGAAAGTTGTAAAGAATCTTGTTAGAAACATTTAGGCGAAAACCTCAGCGAAATCCGAGTTATAACAAAGAAGTTATGACATATTGAAGTTTCGCGACAGAACCGGCCCGACGCCGTATGATGTAAAAAGTGAGTTTTCGATAAACTACTTTTTAGCCTATATGATCTAAATGAAAGTTGTAGTATTCGTTAAACCGAGAACTTTCATAAAAAGAACGTCAAAATCTGACTTCGTATGAGGAAGTTATGATTTTTCTAAGCTTCGGTATAGCAGTATACAACTAAAAACTCGAAATAAAGATCGAGTGAGTTTTAGCCGAGACAACCTAAACGAGAATCGAAGGTATCATCGATAGTAGTACAACGTTAAAAGACAGAAGAAAACGGACGTCAGATGAAGAAGTTATGAATTTTTAATGTACTTTTTCTTGTCCCGGCCTCTTAAAAATATAACAATAAAAATGAAGTCAAAAGTAGCCAACGGAGTCTACACAAAAGTTGTAGAGCATAATATCACCTACGCGTGCATATAAAGAACATCAAAAATGGAGCTCGTATGCGAAAGATACAAAACTTTGAAGTTTTGGGCACAAACTTCGAGGTTGGTCCGAAGCCGTACGCCCAGTGTACTCGGACTAGGTCATAAGTTGGCCACGTCTCCCTTTTCCTTCGCACGAAGACACCTATCACCATTGATGACACGTCCGAGACCCAGAAACCAAGCAGGTGCCACGCCTCGTACGCCCAGCGTACTCCGAGGATTCGACCACCTATAAAAGGGGTGCAAGGTCTCCGGATTTGTTTTACAATTTTGGAATCTCTTTCACCATATATTCTATATTTAGCCTATCTAAACCATCCCGAAGCCTAGGAAACATTCCCTACACCCGAAGCAAGTCCCGACGCCCCGAAGTTCCCAAGAAAATAATATTTACAGTCGAAACTCTGCCTGCGCAAGGTCCAGTTTTCAAAAAAAAAATCCCCGGTTTCGTCAAAGAAAGTCATATTTGCTGGCCAAATTATCATTTTTATCAATCGATTAATCCACGATGAGTTCAATATATAGGAACAATTGTATGTTATGTGTTATATGTGCTATGTGCTTTTCCATATTATGATTTCGTGCTATTTTGGTAGCAAAGCTATACCTTTGACCATGTGATCAGTGGAAGGACTTAGATTCATAGTGGTCTTGATATGTAGCCTCTGGCCGTGTAGAGCATGTCTCATAAGAGAATGAATTCTACCCCTATGGAATTGGCAGAAGGTTAGATAGGGCTAAAAGCATGAAATCTACCAAAATGTTTAAATCAGAAGGTGTATGTCTTCTGTGCCATTTGGGCCGAGGCTTTATTGATGTATATCAAGTATTGAAATTGTTATATCTCATTGATTGTATATCTTTGAATCAAATCATTGATTGATATGGAAAGCTCGTCACATGATTCACATATGCCTTTGTTGTTCCTTGTTCCTCTTTGCTTCTGCCATATTGAAGTATATATATATATATATATATATAGATATATATATATATATATATATATATATATGGCATAACATTGTACTTTTATCTATTATTGAATTCACTAAGCGTCACCGCTTACCCCTCTCAGTGTTTAACAATTGCATGTAATAAGCATTCAATATAGTCATATATTGATAGAAGATTTTGAATAGTTTAAAACTATTACTTTTGTATTTAGTACTCATGTATGTATAAAACTATAATATCCCGGGTAGTTATGTAGTATATAACACTTTGTAATTGTCTAAATAGTCGGTTAGTATCCAGTCTTTTATCATCATATTATCATTGTAAAATATTATTTATGAATATGCATGTAGCATGTTTTGGTGTAATTTGGAGTAACTTGAAGTAATAATGTTAAGTATGAAAGAGGTTCTCTCACTGGGATAGGTTCGCATCGTCGTCAGGAAGAAAGACGGCCCAAACGGCTGTTGGGATTGAGAATTGTGTGAGTTGGAAGTCTAGGAAACTTACCGGCATTGAGATCGTGTTATCTTGGTGATTGATACCAGGCTTCGGGGATCCGTAGCATTCACTAGTAGTAAGATAGTGTGGGAAGTTTTGTAAGACTGTGGGGTAGCCGTAGCATTCACTGGCGGCCAGATAGTCTGGTAAGTGTTGTGAGACTGCCGGATGACCCGTAGCATTCACCGATTCTTTCAAATGGTTTGGCCAAGGTGGGCCAATTTGCAAGATTGTGGGTAGACCACCACATGATTGGAATCGGGAAACAGATTGATCGCTGGTGACAGGTTATCTGGCTATTATGATCGGATGCACCAGAAGGATATATGGAGCCATGAGTGGCAATATAGCTAGGCCAGTTATTGCTAGTCGAAGTTGCCTCCGGAGGTCGTGTGCGGCGACTGCAAGATTGCTTGTTGCTTCAGCAACTAGGTAGGAATCCAATATTCTGGATGTAGGCATACAAGTTGGATCTAGGGAGGCCTCAGTTACTAAGGAGGCGGTGTGATTTTCCAAGTAGTGGTAGGGATTTGGGATCCTTATGGGAGTAGCTTGTGGGCTGGGAGGTGTCAAGCCTCTTAAAGTAGGAATAATTAATATCAGAATACTTGATTTGACCTTATTGCACAACTCATGTTTCAGTCCTAATCATTGTAGGGATAAGTCTCCTACTCAATACATTATTTGATATTTCTTTCAAGTATAAGTGTACATCAGGGAAATTTGGTCTGTGACTATGTTTTCTAGTGGGAACCTTCAGTTATCAAAAGTTGAGTAGCCAGTTGGGAGATAAGTGAAATGAATTCGGCAATGATTCAGTGTGGGCGGTCTATCAGGGAAACAAACCATCTCGAGACTTTAGATTTCAGATTGAGTAGATGTGATCATGTTGCAATGAATTTGTTCATCTTCGGGTTTTAGAACCATATGAGGGTTTGTTTTGGTTGCCTTGGAAAGGCAGGGGTATGCTTGTGTGTAACGCCTGGTTCCTGGTACACATTTAATTATATTTTATTCATTTAGTAGAAGCAAATTGACAAGTTGTGAGCCCCGAACTTGTCCAGTAGAGATCAAAAGGGGCACAAGATTTTAAGTAACCTACTCGACGAGTTGAGAGCTCCAACTTGACAAGTAGAGCTGCCAGGATGAAACCCTAATTTCAGGATTTTGCACCCTATTTAAGAATCCTAATCCCCACTTACTGGCCAAATTTCCATCCTCCAAGTCCCAAACCCTAGATTTATAAACTGTAATGCAATTGTGAGATTGTGAGCCATTTTATAGTGAAACTTTGTGTGTTTTGAAGCTTGTGAAGGAAGGAGAAGCTTGCGGATTCAAGAAGAAGATAGTACATCCAAAGACTTCATTTATTCCTCATGATTTTTTGGTAAGCAAGTCTCAAACTTGCTTGGTAGCTTCTTAGATCTCTTTGTCATCCTTTCATTGGGTTTTTGGTCCAAGAAGCTTGATCTTTGGGATATGGACGTCCCAAGGGAGTGAACCATCAGATCTGGAAACATGGAAGGCTTTCATGGCATAAAGGTGCAAACTTTATGACCATTGAAGCCCCATGCAATCCATAAGATGTCATTTTAACCTTTTAAGCTCCAAAAGGCCATGCAAGGAGTGAAGGGTGGAAGCTTTACATGGTCATGTAGTGTTTAGGGTCTAGATCTCTATTTCTATGCTTTATTTTGGAGTATGGATGACTTGTGGACCAAGATCTATGTCCTAAAGAGTTAGTGTTTAAGAAACAAGAAGCTAAACCCATCAAATGAGGGTATTAATGGGTAAAGTTGGAAAGCTTACCCTTAAAAGGACATTTTCAGTGTATTTGAGAAGCAAGAAGCTTAGATATGAAGATTAGGGGCTTAATTCATTAAGATGGACCAAACAGACTAAGGAACTCCTCGAGTCCATAGAGGAACTCGATGATTTGAGTCGATTTGTCCCGATTCTGAATATGGTAGAACTCGACGGGTCTGAGGAGGGAATCGATGATTTGAATCGCTTTATCACGACCTCAAGTAGCATGGGAACTCGACGAGTCAGGGGGATGACTCAACGAGTGGGATCGTAATTTCAGGATTTTTGATTTATGGAACTCGGCGAGTTGATGGGTCAAATCGGCGAGCCGAGTTAGCCCAGAATGTTGACTTTGACGAGGGGTAAAATGGTCATTTTAACCTAAGATGGATTATTGGATTTTGACTAAGTGTTATTGTGATAATGATAGTCAGGGAGTCGTTGGAGCAGCTATTAGAGATTCCTCGCTGCGAGATTTCACAGTCACCTTTGTGAGGTGGGTTTTCCTCTAGTAGGAATGGGTCGAAGTCACCAATGTCGTCCCGTTTATGTATGTCAGCATATGTCGGACTAAGGTCCAATGTCGGGCTGTGCCCGATGTAGGTTTATATGTTTTCGGACTTCGATCTAATGTCGGGGCAAATCCCGAGGAATGTTTGTATGCTTGATGTCTTTGTGATTCTTGCATGTGTCTGTTTGTATGTTTCCGGACTTCGGTCTAATGTCGGGGCAAGCCCATGGAATGTTTATATGCTTCCAAATTTTGGTCCGATGTCGGGCGAGGCTCGAGGAATATTTATATGTGTATATGTTTATGTTATGTGTTTATGTTTATATGTATTTGTTGATATATTTATGTATACCGAGCTTTGCTCGATGTCGGGCGGGGCCCGATGCCGGATTTCGGTCCGATGCCGGGCGGGAGTCGATGCCGGACTACATTTCGATGTCGAGCGGGGCCCGATGTAGTGGGCTAAGCCCAAGTTATGTTGTTATGTGATTATGTGATATGTGTATGGTATGTGGTAGTTTGGGGAGACTCACTAAGTTTCGTGCTTATAGTTTTCATTTTTGGTTTCAGGTACTTCCGGTAGTAAGGGGAAGAGCTCAGGATGACTGCATTACACACACCACAGTGAGCGTGGGATGATTTACTCTGATATTTGGACATATGATTTTGATACAGTGTTTTGATATGATGTTTTGAGATACTATCTATTTTGTTTTTTTGAGGTGTTTGGGGTTACCATGGAATTATTTATTAATCAGAAATAAAAAATTTTGGACCGTATTTTTGGGATGTTTCAAGTTGGTATCAGAGCCTTTGTTTGAGGGATTCGGGCACACTCTCGAGTGTGTCTGAACTCAAACTGAGGACCTGGTATGAAAATTTTCAAAAGAAAATGATTTTATGAAGACAATTTTGGAAAGAGAAAAGAATTTTGAAAAGAGAAAAGAACTTTGAATGGAGAAAAGGGTGTGGTGCATGCAATCAGCCGAGCTCAAGTAAGTGCTCCCAAATTACCCATATAAGTTTATGTTATGATATGATTATAAGAACTACATGCTAGATCTGGGCTAAGGATCTAGGAATGATGCCTTGTATGCCAATTATATATATATGACAACTATATGCTAGTTAGGGCTAAGGATCTAGGAAGGATGCCTTATATGCTTGTTGTATGAAATTATTGGACTGTATGCTAGTACTTATTAGTCAGTAATATCATAGCCTGAGAAGGACATGCTTGATTATGTTTACTCAATGCTCAAATGCCACTTGCTTTGTGATTTTAGGAGTTCTAGTTATCTTTAACTAACTAGTAAACGAATATGTTAAGTTACATAGTACGAGGACTAAATACTTTCAGATGGTTAGGTTTAGCCTTATTTCGCAGCTCTCATTTAAGTCTAACCGTTGTACGGTAGCACGTCTCATTTGAAGAATTATCTAGTCTTAGTAATATGTAATAGTATTCGCAAGCTAGTTAAGGGGATATAGCAGGGATTTCTTATGCAGCTGATGGCAGAAAGTGGGGCAGTGGTTACCCTAGGGCATGCCTAGGATGAGATTAGTAGATATCAGTATAAGTAGAAGGGACTTGGTGGAGTCAAGGCAATTCTTAAGGAAAGTACGAATAGATGTGGAATGTAGTACGGGCTCGTACTACTAAAAGCAGAGGATCCGTACTCGAATCAAGGAAGGATGAGATGAACCCATGAAACTTCTAGTATGAGAGATAACTCGACTTATGATGTGTATACTGATGTTTGTTATGGTGTATTTTCATTATGGTGATGCTATACAGTAGGCCAGTCAACAGTTCAACTGTCGGGGAGGGGTCAGTGTTGGGCTCTGGAGTCGGGCAGCTCGACGAGCAGACAAGATAGTTCATCTCATATGAGGCCACGTGCAATATTTTAGACCAAACTCCTATAATCTTCGGTACGATCAAGTAGGGTATCTTGGATCTTTTGGATGAGAGACTGAGTGCATTACGCAGTGAGGTGGCAGGCATGATGGGGTCGTGTACGCTGACGTTCAGGGAGTTCAGAGCATGTGGAGCTCCAGACTATCATGGGGCTCGGGGCCCCATTGCTAGCAACAAGTGATTAGCTGATGTTTCCAATGCCTTCAGTACGAGCCGATGTCCTGAGGGGGACAAGGTCCGACTTGCTTCCTGTCTCCTTAAGGACAGAATACGTGACTGGTGAGAGGAGGTCGGACATGCCATCAGCGATGATGCAGTTCTAGATGCGATGACCTGGAGTAATTTTCGGCCAGGTTTAGGGCCGAGTTTGCACATGTGATTGAGGTGCAGCAGCTTTCCAGGGAGTTCCAGGATCTCCGACGGACGACTAAGACGGTGATGAAGATCACCGTATGTTTATGGAGATGTCCCTTCTTGTTTCGCAGTACATGGCAGATGAGGACATGAAAAAGGCCCGATATCATGAGATGTTGATGAGAGATATCCGGCAGTTCGTGAGCCAATCCAGCTGCAAGACGTTGGAGGATATGATTGCCAGAGCTAGAGAGAGATTGATATGGAGATAGATAGGAAGAGGACACCAGATGCGACATCTGGTATGGAGGGTTCGGGCAAGAAGCCCAAGTTGTTAGATCAAAGATCTAGGAGCCAACATGGTCGCAGCCATTGTGGCAAATGCGACAAGTTGTACAAGGGGACATGCAAGGCAGGCAGCTCGGGATGCTTTAAGTGTGGCCGAACTGGGCATGTGAGTAGAGACTGCATAGCTACCACCACGACCACTGCAGTTTCAGATCTGATTTGCTTTCAGTGAAATCAGAGAGGCCATAAGAAGGCCCAGTGTCCGAGTTTAGCAGAAGCATGACAAGTGGCGGTGTCCGCTCCTGCTATGCTGAGGATTACAAATGGTCGTCAAGGCCGGGCCGAGGCACCTGTGGCGAGGAGCAGGGACTTTAAGTTGACAGCATAGGAGGCACGTGCAGCACCTGATGTGGTGACGAGATCGTTCCTTGTGAACGATATATCTACTCTAGTGTTGTTTGATTCGAGGGATACCCAATATTTTGTGTCGCTCGCGCTCAACAAACGATTCGTAGGGGCTCCGTGGGAGCTGGATTGCCCACTTGATGTGGAGATAGTAAATGATAGGACCATTAGGGTTGCAAGGGTACATCGGGGATGTACACTTCAGTTCTTCAATTAGCAGTTTTCCGTGGATTTGGTCCCCATTCCACTGCGAGGGAATAAGGTTATAGTTGGTATAGACTGGTTAAGCCCCAATGGGGCAGTGATCGACTACGAGCAACAGTTAGTGAGACTTCAAACTCCTAGTGGGGGAAGGTTAGTGATTCAGAGCGAGAGGCCACAGGGTGGACCGACTTTATGTTCAGCAGCGAGAGCGAGGTGCTACCTTCAGCAGGTTGTGCAACTTATCTCGCCTATGTTATGGATACCTGGGATAAGGGTAAGATGAAAATGGATGATATATCGATCGTACGAGAGTACCTGGACGTATTCCTGAAGGATTTGTCTGGGATACCTCTGGAGAGACAAGTGGAGTTCAGGATTGACCTAGTCCCTAGTGCGGCTCTGATAGCCAAGGCACCATATCGGTTGGCTCCTCCTGAGATCCAAGAGTTGTCTACAAAGTGCATCCTAGTTCTCCAAGATTAATCTACGATCGATGATTTTTTGACCAGATACAGGGTGCATCCTAGTTCTCCAAGATTAATCTACGATCGGGTTATCACCAGATGCGATTAAGGGACGACGATGTCCCGAAGACAACCTTTTGGACTCGCTATGGTCACTATGATTTCATGGTGATGCTGCTTGGGCTCACCAACGCTCCTACCGTATTCATGGATCTCATGAACCACATGTGCAGACCGATGTTGGACCTGTCTATGATAGTCTTCATTGATGACATCTTGGTTTATTCCAAGACTCAGTAGCAACATGAAGAGCACCTGAGGGAGGTGCCGCAGACACTGAGGAGGAAGAGAGTTTTCGCAAGGTTCTCCAAGTGTGCGTTCTGGTTGCGAGAGGTGTAGTTTCTAGGGCACCTTGTCAACCAGAAGGGCATTTCGGTCGATCCGGCCAAGATATAGGCCGTAATGTAGTGGGAGGTTCCGAGGTCTCCATCTGAGATTTGGATTTTTCTTGATCTAGCGGGTTATTATCAGATATTCATACAAGATTTCTCCAAGATCGCTATCCCTCTGACCCGACTGACCAAGAAATCGGTGACATTCCGTTGGGGGCCTGAGCAACAAGAAACTTTCGAGACTCTCGGACAGCGGTTATGTGAGGAATCGATTTTGACCTTACGAAAGGGAATTGATTAGTTTGTAGTTTACTGTGACACTTCGATCATGGGTATGGGCACGTTATTGATGTAGCGGGGTCACGTGATAGCTGACGCTTCGAGGCAGTAGAAGCCTTACGTGGCGAACTACTCGATGCACAATTTGGAGCTGGGGCCATAGTCTTCACCCTGAATATTTTGCGACATTACCTCTATGGGCTCTGATGTACCATTTACACAGACCACAAGAGTTTGAGTTACCTCATGGATCAGCCAAATCTGAACATGAGGCAGCGTCGGTGGTTAGATGTGGTGAAGGGTTATGACTGTGAGATCCTTTACCACACAAACAAGACCAATGTGGTGGCCGATGCTCTTATCCACAAGGTGGTCGCGTCTCCGATTCGAGGAATATGTCTGAGGATGACAGTGATTACTATGTTGCTAGGACAGATCCGGGAGGCGCAGGTCAAGGGCCTGAAGGAGGAGCGTCGGAAGTGCAAGTGGATCATAGTCCAGGTGGCCTTATTTGATTATGGAAGCCATGGGTTATTGACCCTCCATGGGAGGGTCTGGGTTCCAGACTGGGGTGGAGTACGACAGGTTCTAATGGATGAGGCCCACAAGTCGACGTTCTCCATCCATCCCGGGGCGACGAAGATGTATCGGGATCTTCTCCCTTATTACCAGTGTCCCTGCATGAAGTGGGCGTAGCATGGTACATAGAGTTCTGTTTGACTTTTAGGAAAGTCATGCCCGAACACCAGCAAACGCATGGAAATATGCAGCCATTAGACATTCCTGTGTGGAAATGCGAAGATATTCTTGGATAAGGTGTCTAATTCAATAACTGTATTTGGTATGTACTTGACCCGGTTTGGCATGGTCCATTTAGGTTGCATGACATCAGAACAATTGGATAGACAAATGAGGAAAGAATACTTATTGTTTGTTAATATATTATAAGTTCTAATATATTAATATGGAATCATATTATTTAATTAGTATTGATCAATAATTAATTTGGAATTAATTTAGTGATCAAAAGAGACTAATTAAATATATGGGGATTGATTATGTAAATCACTCATTCTTATATAGTGGGCTTAAGGTCCATGATTCATCAAATTGGGCTAGGACCCATTGGGTGCTCCATGGAGGTTGAAACCCATGGATCATGGGGGAAAATGAAAAGCCATGCACATTAGGGTTTACATGGTGTAACCCTACATGTGGCACACTATAAAAGGACCCCATAGGCAAGCAAAATCGGCACATAGACAAGAACAAGGAGGGCTAGTCGATTTTATGGTGAAGTGTTTTTCTCTCAAGTTATTCCAAGGGTTTTTGGTGTTGTGTGAAACATTTGAAGCATCACACTTGGGGTGCTAGGCTCACAGAGTCTTAAGGAATCAAGCAACACACAAAGGTATGTTATTATACTAGTTTTTATATTTCAAGTTCCCCATAACATGCTAGTTAGGATGAGAACCTTGGAAAAATCAAATTTGAATGTATATTAGAGAAAACATAGATCCAAGGTTTCTAGGGTTGCATGTACACCATAGGAGTGTTAGAATGCTCAAAACCCATCACTGTTATCAGAGCCTAGGCTTGTTTTTTGTATACTTGATGCAAACTACTTGAAAAAGTCGATTTTCTTCCATCTACACAGTGAACTCACCGAGTCCATGGGGGGACTCGACGAGTCCAAGTGAAAATGCATCCTACTCATCGAGTAGGTTCTTGCACTCGACGAGTAGAAGGACCTATATGCAGATTTTTCGAGTTCTGCTGCTGGAAATGGACCAGGATCATTATCTTAAACTGTTTTGGACTTATAAAACCTGTTTTTGATGTGGTAATGATTATGCTAATCCATTTACAATGGTTATTGTCAACTTTTCAAGTTTTATATATGTTTATGTGATTCTTGAATTTGTTGATTTAAATATTCATGCTTATGAGTTTTAGTAGATCCTAGGAGTTATGTGCAAATTGTTTGTTAATGTAATTCTTGATCTTGATGCCAATTAATGGACTCCATAACTTGTGCTCAAGTTATGGAATTCCAAAAGTGTTTTCTTTAAAGTTTTTAAACTCATAACTTATTGAATATGAAAGGTTTTGAATAGTTTCAAAAATTGCCCTCAAGTTTTGGAATTTGTAAAGTCACTTTAGAAAACTTTAATTCCAAACCCTAGAGTTTTAAAAGTTAAAATTCAACCCTTATACTTTATAATATTAATAGTTAATAATATGTGTATGTATCAGAGTAAGTCAGTTTTACTGTTAGTAGGCCTCATTCACGAAGCCGGTCTATAAGGGGGGGTATAAGGTTGTTGCCTATAAAATTTCAGCTTAATGGGTGTCCACTCTCACCCACCGCTTCCTTGACTGGTGGAAGGTCAATAGCCGAACACGTAGGAAAAAAACTATAATTCTCTTTAAAAGTATAATGATAAATAAAGTAACTAAACCTTTTATAAATGCCCAATCTTAGTTGCTTTAGGAAAATGTGAATTTGGTGCTAACCCATGAAATTACACTTTGTACCTTACCAAGTCGTTGGTGGAGCGTGTGTGGGTAAGCGACACATTAACATGGGTAACCGACACATCGATTAGGTGATAAATATTAATGGTACCAAGTTAATTTGCATGGTTATTCACACATTGTTTGTGATCCTCAGCATCCCAGTCACAAACTTGAGAGGGCACAATCGAGATATAAACATGCCATTGAAAAGTTCAATGAATCTCAAAAGATCTAAGAGTTTCAATCCACTTAAAACCTAATAATTTATTTCGTTTTTCATGGTGGAAATTGGTGAATCATCATTCGCCTACCTTCAAATATTTTATAGCTTAGATTACAGCATCCCTCCTCCAAGTTATAAAGTATTGTGTTGGGTCCTTGTAACGCCCGCAGATCCGGGCAAGTCAACTTAGAGACGATAAGCGTCAAAAATGACTTTTTAATAGAACATTATTTAGAATAAATAATCTTAACCAAGTTATATTATGTGTCACAAGGGTTCCGTACATATAAAGAACGCCGAAATCCGAGTTATAACGAAGAAGTTATGACTTGTCGAAGTTTTACGGCAAAACCAGCACGACACCGGGAGACGTCAACAGTGAATTTATGATAGAGAGCTTTTTAGCCTTAGTGATCTAAACAAACATTGTAGTATACGTTAAACCGAGAACATACAAAAAAGAATGCCCAAATCTGACTTCGAATGAGGAAGTTATCAATTTTCCCAACCTGACCCACTCAGATTATTTATATCACAGGTGTTGATATGAAGTCATATTTTACTGAGAGATTAAGGAGATATAAATCACTAGTGATAAAGAATGTAAGTTCTGTTTATGCTTATGTTTCTGTATTAACGATGACATCCCAAATGTTTTAAAATGAATAAAAATACTTTTTTCGGAAATGTTTTGATAACATATTTATCATGTTTTACTGGGAACAAATTCCGCAACATTTTTATTAAAAGTGGTACTCTGATTTTTTATAGAGCATAAACAAAATCGGTCTTTTCTGGCCATGAAAAAGGGGATGTCATAGTTGGTATCAGAGTATTAGTTTAAGCGAACTAGGAATAAGGATTTATTTCTAGACTTAAACTTAAAATGCTAAGCAATGATCGTGAGGAGTGTGTCTAATATATTTTTGGTAGTACACCTGAATAGACACAAGCAGTAGCTTATTTAGGGAAGATGCCTAACATGCTTTTATGTGCTTAATAATTTGTGATGCTTTATGCTATCGTTTGATCGGATCTATGTTCTGTTGCCGACAGGATCTGGAAATTTTATGTGTTCAGATTTCTAAAAGTTTAATTACGATATTAGAACTGACATATAATTTTTCGAGGTAATAAGGAGGAATACGCGTCTAAACCTTCCTCTATCTTTTTTCTTGTCTCGATACACCAAACGACTGCTTTGGTGTGCAGAACACCATGGTGAAGACTCGTAGTGAATTGAGTAAATGGAGGAAATGAGAAGGCTTACGATACTGAATAGTACCTATCAGAAGATATCGTAAGATGATATATTGCCTTCAGAATGCGTCTAATAAATAATACTTCTAGTACAGTAGAAGTACACTTTTAATTAGCATAAAGAAATATTTTTTGTATAATCCATGAAGTTATCCCATCGTCTGACATTTCCATCACCAACCGAGTTGAAGCAAAATTGATGATCGAAGATACGTATGGAGGAAGTCCTAGTAGAGTATAGAGAAAATTATATAATCTTTTGGTCACATTTGTATGTGTTAATTTTTTTTTTGTGATAATAACTTGGAGAAATTCGAAACAATACTTGGGATGAGTATGAGTAGGTGTGAAAGGTAGTAGAGGCCTATACTACCGGAAGCACAAGATTCACACTTGGATCAGGGAAAGTCACAAGGTTACCAAGAAGCTAGTAATTGATACCATTTTATTCAAGTATGTCGTTAGCATTGTTTCGGTAATGACTAAGAAGATTGTTGTTATTCTGACCCTAGTGGTCATACCAAATTGAGTCCGACTACGACGAGTATGTTACGTGGTTCCGAGAACCAAGTTCGATGTAGCACCTGACTTAAGCCGGAAGAATTAAACAAATCGATCAGTAGAGGTATCACGACGGTTGCTTGTAGCTAGAAATTCTACCTTTTAAGATGAGATTAGAACATGAAGGAAAGTATAGTCTGTTCTGGAAGACTCTAAGAGACCTGAGTCTAAGCATTGCAACATATGATGATAGGTCATTAGAATATGACACATCATTCCATTGTAGTAATAAAAGAACTTATCTTAAATTTGTATCTAGTAAGCATCGAGATTGTGACTGGAAGGTCATAATTTGGAGTTTAACGTGAGATAGGGAGCAAGTACAAGATCGAGCACCGTCTGCAGTCAAGGAGTCCAAGAGTTAAATACTCATTCGAAGGAACATATAAGTTACTATTATTACCTAGGATAAAGATATAATGTATGGATACATTATACAGTCCTGTTTTGTTGATTATTCTGGGACATAATCATCCTAAGGGGGAGATAATTGTAACGCCCGTAGATCCGGGCTAATCAATTTAGAGACGATAAGCGTCAAAAATGACTTTTTAATAAAATATTATTTCGAATAAATAATCTTAACCAAGTTATAGTATATGTCACAAGGCTTCCGTACATATAAATAACGCCGAAATCAGAGTTATAACGAAGAAGTTATGACATGCCGAAGTTTTATGGCAAAACCGGCACGGCACCGGGAGACGTCAATAGTGAATTTACGATAGAGGAATTTTTAGCCTTAGTGATCTAAAAAATTTTGTAGTATACGTTAAACCGAGAACATACAAAAAAAAGAACGCCCAAATCTGACTTCGTATGAGGAAGTTATGAATTTTCTAAGATTTGGCATAGCAGTGCATTGCCCGAAACTCGAATTTTACTTCGAGCGGTTTTTGGACTACTCAACCTAAATGAGAGCTGAAGATCTCATTAATAAGAACCCAACGATAAAAAGACAGACGAAAACGGAGTCCGTATGAAGAAGTTATGAATTTTACACGGACATTTAACAGTATAATCTCCTCCTATTGTTAAATTTAAGATCGGTCGAGAACTAGACAACAGAGTCTAAATGAAAGTTGTAGATCTTGTTTTTATCTATGTTTGGATATAAAGAACGTCAAAAACAAAGCTCGTATGCGAAAGTTACATATTTTAGAAGATAATTAGTTTTTGGGGTAATCTGCGAGTGACACGTTGTGCAATATGGGCCACACCTTTTTCCCCTCGGCTTGAAACAAGATAGCAACACGTGGCAACAAATGCGCTGCATTCGTCTAGGGAACACACCGCATTCGCGAACGCGTTGCGTTCATTTTGGGAACGCGATGCGTTCGCACCAAACTCAGCCTATAAATAGAGGCGTAAATCACTCCCAAAACTCACACCTTCACCCTTCTTTCTATCTCAATACTCCAAACCTCTCCTCCCCAATCCCTAGAAAATTCTAAGTGCTAGAGGCGAGTCTCAGAGTGCCATATGCCTCCGAGAAGATGAGCTTTTCGACTCGGGAACGCTGCTCCAGCGAAGACCGGTTTTGCAAAAAACCCGCTGTAAGTGAGCTACGCCTACCCTATCGTTAGTATATCTTATGTTTTAATATAGTAATGTTATTAGGACATTATAATGATTATTTAGGCTATTAATATGAGTTATATAAGTGTCGTTATAATATCTTTTTAACCACTCACGGTATGGTAAATCTGGTTTAAAGGGTCGCATAGGGTTGTTGGATTTCAGAAGTGCTATATACCAAAATGGTCCTGCCCTCCGGTGTTTTATGTCTGGCCCATGTCTATATATAGTGGTTGAGAAATATTTTTTCGTGCTTATATAATAGTAATAATAGCTAGACTATTAATTAGTCTCGTCAAACGTTAGACTAAACTCTGGTGGTAATGATACTAGGTTTCGTCAAGGGATAATTGTTTGCAGAGTAACGAAGTGCTGTCCAAGTGTCGACTCACCACCTTACCAGGTGAGTGCATAATTACTTTCATCTTGCACATAGATATGTAGTAATTTATATGAATTATGTGCTATGTGATTATATTATCTGAATACTTGTTGTCTATGATGGATGAACAATCTTTATACATGATTTAAAAGATTTAAACTGTATATGTATTTTATATCTACAAAATATGTTGGGTAAAACATGGGTAGATGAAATATGAGTCGGATGATGAGATGAGAGGTGATATAGACCATGAGATAAGAGTGAGAGGTGAACAATGAGATAAGCCTTTTACCCAAATGATGGACCCATCGTCTAGCAGAGTATAGATGAAAACCATGGACTATTCTAGACAGTCCAATGGAACACTAGTAGGCTCGCAACCTGTAGGTTTTGTGAACGATGTGTTCACCCGGTGTACTCTAAACCTTGGCGACTATGCAGACATAGTGCCTAAACCTTCGCAATCATGCAGACTCAATGCCTAAACCCTGGTGACTATGCAGACTTAGTACCTAAACCCTGGTGACTATGCGGACTTAGTACCTATTGTATAAACCCTGGCGACTATGCATACTTAGTGGCTAAACCTGGTGACGATGGACTTCGTGCCAATTCTTTAGGATCATCCTTAGGAATAAATGAACGAGGAATAGCTGATTCTTAGGGTAAATCACTAAGAGAAAAGAAGATAATGGGGATGGGTAATTGGGTTAATTGTTTGATGATTAAACATTATAATTATATTATAGTTGGTTGAAAACCCTATGTACTCACCAGATTTCCCAACCTGACCCACTCAGTTTATTTATATCACATGTGTTGATACGAAGTCATATTATACTAAGAGATTAAGGAGATATAAATCACTAGTGATAATGAATGTAAATTCTGTTTATGCTTATGTTTCTATATTAACGATGACATCCCAAATGTTTTAAAATGAATAAAAATGCTTTTCGTCGGAAATGCTTTGATAACGTATTTATCATGTTTTACTGGGAACAAATTCCGCAACATTTTTATTAAAAGAGATACTCTGATTTTTATAAAGCATAAACAAAATCGTTCTTTTCTAGCCGTGAAAACGGGGATGTCACAGTCCTAGCCTTAATATTACATTTGGGTGTCTTATTAAGGATTTCGTATCTAATCTAAACTTATCTTTCTTCTTTTTTAGATGTCTTCCAACAATGTTGCTTCTGGCTCAAACCCTACCAGCTCCGTCTCTCTCATGGGAGAGATTCTACCAAAGTGACTTTAGGGAACATGGGAGAGATTCTACCAAAGTGGCATGTATCATGTTGACCACAATGACAACTTTACTCCAGAAGTCCTATGAGGACTTTTACCCTTTTGAGGTGCACTTGGATCTAATGGACCGCTACCATCAAAGTGCTCATCAAGAGAGGTATGATATCATCTCTTCCATGATAACAACCCGAATGAAGGATAGTGAATCCATCACGTGCCACTTATAGAAAATGCAAAGGTATATGGATCGTTTGCTGAAGTTGAATGTGAAGTTCCCCAAGGAGTTGGCTATTGACATCATACTGCACTCCTTACCTACTTGTTATGATCAATTCCAAATGAAATATCACATGAAAAAGGAGGAAGTTACACTCAGCAAATTTCAAGAACTTTTGAAGACCGCCGAAAGTGGTCTCAAATGTAAATCGGTTGTTACTACTCCTACTCCTAACTCCGCCCCTGTTCTGGCAATCAGGCAAAGTAGAGGGAAGAAAAGGAAAACCCCCTTCGAAGGGTACCAAGGGAAAGTCCCTTGATGGATCCTCTTCAAATGGAACCAAAGGTGGTTCTATCACTCATTCTTCCAACCCAAAGGAAGCTCAATGCTTTTATTGTCAGGAAAAGGGGCATTGGAAATGAAACTGCCCAAAGTACCTGCAAGATGTTAAGGAAGGGAAGGTCAAACCTACCCATGCAGGTATTTACACTATATTGTCTAATAACTCACCACATACTAATTCTTGGGTTCTTGATATAGGTTGCGGTATTCATATATGTTCTGATTTGCAGGGCCAAAGAAGAAGTGAGGATGTGGAGCACGAAAAGATAAACTTGATCATGGGGAATAGGAAAGCTTCACCTGTCAGCAAGATTGGAGTTTTTTCTTTGTTGCTAAGTAGTGGGTTAGTGTTAGATTTGAATAATTGTTGTTACTCATCCGAAATGACAATAAATATTAATTCTTTTCATGGCTTGTACAAACAAGGTTTTACTTTTTCGTTTGATAAAGAAATCGGTGGTATGAATGTTTTTTACAATGATATATTTTACTTTAAAGCATTACCTTGTAATGGTGTGTATGAAGCTGTGAATGTTGTAGAAAACTTAGGAAATAATGCTTTACACATTGATTCTTCCACTAGTTTGGATAAGGCATCCTTGTGGCACTGTCGTCTTGGACATGTCAACAAGAAGCGCATAGGCCGACTCCAGAAGGCTGGAGTCTTAGAGTCATTTGACTTAAAGTCAGATGATAGTTGCAAGTCTTGTTTACTTGGAAAAATGACAAAGTCACCCTTCACTAGTACTTGTGCTAGGGGTGAAGGTTTGTTGGACCTCATACACACAGATGTGTGCGGACCCTTCAGAACCGCTACAAGGGATGCTAACCGCTTCTATGTGAATTTTACCGATGATTACAGTAGATGTGGTTATGTCTACTTAATCAAGCATAAGTCGAAAACCTTTGAAAATTTCAAAGAGTTTAAACATGAAGTGGAGAATCAGTTGGGCAAGAACATTAAGATGCTCCGATCTGATCGAGGAGGAGAGTATCTTAGTACAGAGTTCCTTGACTATCTTAAGGAATGTGGAATTGTTTCACAATTGACACCTCCCAGGACACCACAGCTTAATGGTGTGGTTGAGAGGCGTAATCGAGCCTTGTTGGACATGGTTCCTTCCATGATGAGTCGAGCTTCATTACCAATCTCATTCTGGGGGTATGCCTTAGATATTGCCGCCCATATCCTTCATCTAGTCCCTACCAAGAAGGTTACGAAAACACCTCACAAGATGTGGACTAGGAAAGTTCCCAATTTAGAACACATCAAGATTTGGGGTTGCGGGGCTTTCGTGAGACGTGAGACTCAGTACAAGCTCGAACCTCGTAGTGAGCAGCGTGTTTTCATCGGCTACCCATAGAATTCTTTCGGCTACCTCTTCTACAGACCTAGTGAAAATGTGGTCTTTATGGCAAGGAGAGGGGTCTTTCGATAGAGAGAGTTTATAAGCCAAGGAAACAGTGGGAGGAAAATTGACCTTGAAGAACTACAAGAATCAAGCGGTGAAGGAACATCAAACCCAAGCAATCAACCTGAGGAGGAAACTCCTGTTGATGAGTTCGTACCTCTAAGGCGTTCCACAAGTGTTAGGAATCCACCTGAGCATTACTATGGTTTTCATATTACTGCAGAAGGTGATGCATTTATCAATGATAGTATACTGGTAAATTTAGATAAGCCTAACAACTTTGCGTAAGCCATGGCAGGCCCTGTGTCTCCCAAATGGAAGGAGGCTATGGACAGTGAGATTCAGTCAATTTATGACAATCAAGTTTGGAACTTGGTTGACAATGTATAGGGTCATAAGCCGGTGGGGTGCAAATCGATCTTCAAGAAGAAGACCGACATGGATGGGAATGTACACACTTATAAGGCGTGACTGGTTGCGAAGAGCTTTACTCAAACTCCGGTAGTTGACTATGATGGGACCTTCTCACCAGTAGCAAAGATTAAGTCTATTAGGGTTTTGTTGGCCATTGCTGCATTTCATGATTATGAAATATGGAAAATGAATGTCAAAACCGTTTTCTTTAATGGAAAGTTGGCTGAGGATGTTTACATGAGTCAGCCAGAGGGTTTTGTTAATGTAAAACACCCTAATAGAGTGTGTAAGCTTGACAAATCCATCTATGGATTGAAACAAGCATCTCGCAGATGGAATATTTGTTTCGAGGAGAAAGTCAAAGAGTTTGGTTTTTCGAGGAGCGAAGATGAGTCCTGTGTATATGGTAAGGCTGGTGGGAGTATAGTTAGCTTTTTGGTATTGTATGTGGATGACATAGTACTCATAGGAAATGACATCCCAAACTTGCAGGAGGTTAAATCCTATCTTGGGAAATGTTTCGCTATGAAGAACCTTGGAGAAGTTTCCTATATCTTAGGGATAAGGATATTGAGAGACAGGTGTAAGAGACTAATTGGACTTAATCAAAGTACCTACTTGGATAAGGTGTTGAAAAGGTTCAGCATACAGGATTCCAAGAAAGGTGACTTACCAATCCAGAGTAACACCAAACTGAGTAAGACTCAGAGCTCGAGTATAGAGGCTGAGATAGTTGAGATGAGTCGAGTACCGTATGCTTCTGCTAAAGCTCAATCATGTATGCTATGACTTGTACTCACCCTGATGTGGCTTTTGCTTTGAGCATAGTCAGTAGATATCAAGGGAATCTGGGCAAGGCTCACTGGACTACGGTGAAGAATATTCTCAAGTGCCTACGAAGGACTAGGGATTGGGTCCTTACCCTCGATGTGGGTGATGACTTGAGAGTAGTGGGGTATAGTGATGCTGGCTTCCAGACTGATAGGGGTAATTTCCACTCTCAGTCAGGCTGAGTCTTTACCCTAAATGGAGGAGCAATTACTTGGAAAAGTTCCGAGCAGGAAACAATAGCTGATTCAACTTGTGAATCAGAGTACATATCCGCAAGCGAGGCAGAAAAGGAGGCAATGAGACTGAAGAACTTCATTGGAGACCTTGGAGTTGTACCAGCTATTAAGGAACCTATGAAGATTTTCTGTGATAAAGAGGGTGTAGTTGCCTTAGCTAAGGAACCAAGGGATCACGGTAAATCCAGGCACATCAACAAAAAATACCACTTTATTAGACATCGGATAGAAGAAGGACTCCTCGTGGTTAAGAGGGTATCATCGGATGAGAACCTAGCAGTTCCCCTCACGAAGGGATTGTGTAGAGTTAAGAATTTGCAGCATGCAAGGCAAATCGGGCTGAATGATGATATTAGTTTTACAGATTAGATAGCTATTTCTGAAACTTCTAAGATGTAATTGACATTTGATGATTAAATAAAAGTTGTTGTTTATTTATAAGTAAAGTGTTGCTATCTTGTGTCAATCGTTTACTATTGTTTCAATTTTGCATGTTTTGACTTCCAGAATAATTACTTTATTCAAACTATCCACAGTCAATCATACGTTGGAAGTAGGTACGAATTAAGACTGTCATGAATCGGGCTTATAGATGTCTAAAATGTTAGACATAGTAAAAGTTTCTACAAGATTCATGAGTGCTCATAAGTTCTGAGTATTAGATTCAACCCACGCTTACTTGAATCACTTCATGGAATTTATCTCGAGTGATCATGAGACGGTAATATCATATAAGACTTCAAACCTAGAGATACGAGTTGTTGCCTTTGAGCTGGTTGTGCATTGATTGTGTGAAAAAGCATCAGTAACTTGATGTTATAAAACGTGCCTTTATGTATGATTCAACAAGTAGTGGAACAAGCATATGAGTCGAATTTTATCTATTGCTTTTAGTCCTTGGAGGATTAAAAGTGATATATGGGCCCTTTCGATGATTTTGTTTTGACCTATGTACCAGGCCCGGTCAGAATCAAATTGATGCGTTCAATTTAGTTCTATGTCAAACAAATCAGAAATCAGGAAACACACTGCTAGACAATAAGTACGACATTGTTCCATGTATTTGTCCGGCTGATATCTAGAACAGAGGATTATATGATCACTTATCTTAAATGGCTCATCATCATCTCAGTTCCACGAGACTTTGAAAGATCTACGATTGTTGGTCGGTTCTTGAAGTCATACCTGTAACTATAGTTATTAGACTTATCCAAGTGGGATACTGTTGGATAAGGTGTCTAAGTCTATAACTATATTTGGTATGTACTTGACCCGACTTGGCATTGTCCATTTAGGTTGCATGGCATCAGAACAATTGGATAGACAAATGACGAAAGAATACTTATTGTCTATTAATATATTATAAGTTCTAATATATTAATATGAAATCATATTATTTAATTAGTATTGATCAAGAATTAATTTGGAATTAATGTTGTGGTCAAAAGAGACTAATTAAATATATGGGGATTGATTATGTAAATCACTCATTCTTATATTGGGCTTAAGGTCCATGATTCATTAGATTGGGCTAGGACCCATTGGGTGTTCCATGGAAGCTCCATGGAGGTTAAAACCCATGGATTATGGGGGAAAATGAAAAGCCATGCACATTAAGGATTACATGGTGTAACCCTACATGTGGCACACTATAAAAGGACCCCATAGGCAAGAAAAATCGGCACATAGACAAGATCAAGGAGGGCTAGCCGATTTTGTGGTGAAGTGTTCTTCTCTCAAGTTATTCCAAGGGTTTTTGGTGCTGTGTGAAACATTTGAGGCATCACACTTGGGGTGCTAGGCTCAGAAAGTCTTAAGGAATAAAGCAACACACAAAGGTATGTTATTCTACTAGTTTTTATATTGCAAGTTCCCCATAACATGCTAGTTAGTATGAGAACCTTGGATTAATCAAATTTGCATATATATTAGAGAAAACATAGATCCAAGGTTTCTAGCGTTGCATGCACACCACAGGAGTGTTAGAATGCTCAAAACCCATCAGATATCACTATGGATTTCATCACGAAGCTTCCCAGGATCACACGTGGAGTGGATTCAATATGGGTCATCGTGGATCGGTTGACCAAGAGTGCTCATTTCATCCCGATCTAGGAGAGTATATCGGCTGAGAAGCTAGTCAAGATCGACATACGAGAGGAAGTGGCACGTCATAGGGACCCCGTTTTGGTGGTGTCAGACCGAGATGTACGTTTCACTTCCAGATTTTGGAAGTGGTTCCATGATGAGATGGATACTCGTCTCCACTTCAGCACCACTTTAGCAGAACGAGATGACGATTCAGACCCTCGAGGACATGTTGCGCACATGTGTTTTGGATTTTGGTGGCAATTGGGATACATATCTTCCGTTGGAGGAATTTTCATATAACAATAGTTTTCACGCCAGTATAGACCGGCCTCCCTTTGTGATGCTCTACGGGAGGAAGTGTAGGACCCCTATCTGTTGGGGTGACGTCTGTCAGAGGGTAATGGGGAGTACTAAGGTAGTATGCAAGAACACAGAGAGGATCCAACAGGTCCGAAGCAAGCTCCAGACCGCTCATATTCGGAAGAAAAGCTATGCCGACAAGCACCATTCAGACTTCGAGTTTTAGGTGGGTGACATGGTCCTCCTGAAGGTGTCACCTTGGAAAGGTGTCATGTGGTTTCAGGAAGCGAGGAAATTTGGGCCCCAGATACATCGGTCCGTTCAAGGTTTTAGCTCGGGTAGGCACGGTTGCTTACCTTTTGGATCTTTCATCAGAGCTCAGTCAGATCGACAACACTTTCCATGTTTCTCAGCTGCAGAAGTGTTTGGTGGATGACTCAGCAATGGTGCCTTTAGAGGATATTTAGGTTGACGACAGTCTGAACTACATTGAGAGACCATTAGCTATTCTCGACAAGAAGACGAAGGACCTGAGGAACAAAAGGGTAGAGCTAGTAATGGTGTAGTGGCAACACTGCAAGGGTTTGGAGTGGACTTGGGATCCCGAGGAGGAGATGAGGGAGCATTACTCGGAGTTGTTTCTCGACTTAGCAGACTTCCAGGATGAAGTATAAGATAAGTGGGGGAGAATTGTAACATCTAGTTCCTAGTACGCATTTAATTATAATTTATTTATTTAGTAGAAGCGACTTGACGAGTTGGGAGCCCCGAACTCATCGAGTAGAGATCAAAAGGGGCGTGGGATTTTAAGTAACCTACTCGACGAGTTGAGAGCCCTAACTCGACGAGTAGGGCTGCCAGGATGAAACCCTAATTTCGGGGTTTCACACCATATATAAGCATCCTAATCCCCACTTACTGGCCTCATTTCCAGCCTCCAAGTCCCAAATCCTAGATTCAGAAACCCTAATGCAATTATGAGCTTGTGAGCCATTTTTGTGTGAATCTTTGTGTGTTTTGAAGCTTGTGAAGGAAGGAGAAGCTTGCGGATTCAATAAGATAGTAGATCCAGAGACTTCATTTCTTCCTCATCATTTTCTGGTAAGCAAGTCTCAAACTTGCTTAGTAGCTTCTTAGATCTCTTTATCATCATTTTATTGGGTTTTTGGTCCAAAGCTTGATCCTTGGAATATTGACGTCCCAAGGTAGTGAACCATCAGATCTAGAATCATGGAGGGATTCCATGGCATAAAGGTGCAAACTTTATGACCATTGAAGCCTCATGCAAGCCATAGGATGTCATTTTGGCCTTTTAAGTTCCAAAAGGCCATGCATAGAGTGAAAGGTGGAAGATTTACGTGTTCATGTAGTGTTTAGGGTCTAGCTCTATGTTTGTATGCTTTCGTTTGGAGTATGGATGACGTGTTGATCAAGATCTAGGTCCTAAAGAGTTAGGGTTTGAGCTAAACCCATCAAGTGAGGGTATTAATGGGTAAAGTTGGAAAGTTTGCACTTAAAAGGAAATTTTCTGTGTATTTGAGAAGCAAGAAGCTTAGATCTGAAGACTAGGGGCTTAATCCATTAAGATGGCCCAAACAGATTGAGGAACTCGTCGAGTCCATAAAGGAACTCGAAGAGTTGAGTCGATTTGTCCCAATTCTAAATATGGTAGAGCTCAACGATTCTGAGGAGAGACTCGACGATTTGACTCGCTTTATCACGACCACAAGTAGCACGGGAACACGGCGAGTCAGGGGGATGACTCGACGAGTTGGATCGCGATTTCATGATTTTTGATTTATGGAACTCAGCGAGTTGATGGGTCGAATTAGTCAGCCGAGTCAACCCAGAATGTTGACTTTGACCACGGGTAAAATGGTCATTTTACCCTAAGATGGATTATTGGATTTTGACTAAGTGTTATTGTGATAATGATAGTTGGGGATTCGTTGGAGCAGTCGTTAGAGATTCCTCACCACGAGATTTCATAGTCACCGTTGCGAGGTGAGTTTTCCTCCAGTAAGAACGGGTCAAAGTCACCAATTTCAACCCATTTATGTATGTTAGCATATGCTGGACTAAGGTCCGATGTCGGGTTGTGCCCGAAGTAGGTTTATATGTTTTCGTACTTCTGTATGATGTCGGGGTGAGCCTGAGGAATGTTTGTATGCTTGATGTCTTTGTGATTATTGCATGTGTCTGTTTGTATGTTTCCAGACTTCGGTCTGATGCCGAGGTAAGCCCGAGGAATGTTTATATGCTTCCGAATGTCGGTCTGATGTCGGGTGGGGCCCGAGGAATGTTTATATTTTTATATTTCTGTGTTATGTGTTTATGTTTATATGTATTTGTTGATATGTTTATGTATACCGAGGCTTAATCGATGTCGGGTGGGGTCTGATGATGTCTGGCGGGGCCTGATGCCGGACTACGGTTAGATGGCTGGTGGGGCCCGATGTAGTGGGCTAGGCCCAAGTTTTGTTGTTATGTGATTATGTGATATGTGTATGGTATGTGGTAGTTTGGGTAGAATCACTAAGCTTCATGCTTACAGTTTTCAATTTTGGTTTCAGGTACTTCCGCTAGTAAGGGGAAGAGCTTGGGATGACTGCATTGCATACACCACAACGTATAGCCTGGGATGATTTACTCTAATATTTGGACATGTGATTTTGATACAGTGTTTTGATATGATGTTTTGAGATACTATCATTTATATTTTTTTAGATGTTTGGGGTTACCATGTTCTTATTTATTAATCAGAAATAAAAAATTTTATACTGTATTATTGGGATGTTTCATTGTGGTTGTGGCCATGTTGCTCAATTTGTTTGGCATGTCAGGAAGAGTAAGGATTGATTTCGAGGACGAAATCTAATTTAAGTGGGGGAGAGTCGTAACAATGCGTTTGAAATTCAGTAATTAAATAATAAACCCTGAACCCCAAGATGTAAATTTATATTTTATATTATTTTCTTATAACCCTAAGTCATTAATAAATTAGCAAGGTGTTGGGTTCGGGAGTTAAATGATATAATTTGGATTTTTTGTGGTTAAAAGTGTAATTTTCGGATTGATTTTGTAAAGATTTCTAAAGGCAGAGGGTGTTTGGTAAGTATGGGGGTTCAGTTTAAAAAGATTTGGTGGTGGAGGGCCAAACTTGGAAAAATGGTTACATGTTTGAATGGGTGTCACGATATTAAACCCGATACCATTTCTTCCCTTTTGAAGATACATCATCGAACCCTAAACCTAATTCGTCTTCTCTCCAGCCGCCACCATCATGGAGCCTCTCAGCCGCCGCCATGTTGAGATCGATCGTCTACCACCTCGCCATCGAAACGCCACCACCATAACCCCGCTGTTGGACGTCGTGAACGACGAAGAGCATTACGTGGGTCATTGGAACTGCGAGAAGTGGTCGCTGCTCGCGTCTGTCGACGAGGACGCAACCCCCCGGGTTCCCTATTACAACCACTATTCTCGACCATCTTTTTATGTCGCTACGATGTGATGGGTTTGAGCTATAAGAACATTCCTATGTGTACATACAAACCCTAATGCTTGGATCTAGGTTTCTCTAATTGAACATGCATTGTATCCAAGACTTTTGAACAATAGATCTAGGTAATTACATAAGAAAACAAATCTAGAAGATTACCTTAAATTGCTTGCTTGTATCTTCTTGTCCTTGGAGCTTAGAGTCACAATTGTCACTCCTCTAATGGCTTACAAACACCAACTTAGCAAGAGGATGATTAGAGAGAGAGGGGAAAGGGCAAGAAGTCGGCCAGGGTTGTTCCAAAGGCAAGAGTGCCGATTTCCTTGACCCCATGGGTCTATTTATACTTATGAGGCTCCTAGGGGTTTCACCCTTAAACCCTAATTGGATAACTTAGGCCCTAAGCAATCCAATCTCCTTATGATAAGCCTTGGACGATTTCTAGGTCTATCCAAAGCCCCTAAAACCGTCCACCCCTTATCCTTAAGGGATTACAGCCCAAAGTACAACTATCATACAATTGACAGTTTATGCCCTTTTATTTAATTAATCTCTTTAAGTCACCAAATCAATTCCTAATTAATTTATGACTTATATTAATCAAATAACAATATTATTATTCCTTATATTATACTTATAATATATTAATAATATTTCTTCTCTCATTATAAATCATCCTGTCAAGTTTCTATGGTGAAGGCAACCCAAAAGGACCATGCACAATCGGGTCAAATACTTGCCCAGTATAGTTGCAGCCTTAGACACTATTCCAACACGATGTCGCTGCCATCGCTATTCCGAGTAGCGGTCGCAGTTGACGCCTCTTTCCTCTGACAACCAGGCGTCACCGCAAGGGTTGCTATGATTGGGTTCGTTTTCTGTGCATAGCTCGTGTCCATGTGTGTGGGCATGTTTTCTGTTGGCCGGAAACTGTAAGGGAACCACCATGGCGGCCAACCATGGTGGCTGCCACCTTGTACCACCACTCTGCCACCACCAGCTGTCATCAGTTGTGGTGTGGTGGTGGATGTATGTGTATATTATGGTGTTGATGTGTGTGTTTAATAGAATGGAATTTTTTAAGCATTTCTCGGCGGAAGAATTAAAGCAAAACCACCACCACCACCACGAGGTGGTGGCTGCCGCCATGAACCGTCGTTGACCACCACTACCCGAGGTGGTAGTGGGTGCTGCCCGACTTATTTAACATTAATTAACCTAAAATTTAACCATTGGACTAATTAACTTGTGATTGGGTTGGAAACCCTAATTAGGGTTTAGAAAACCCTAATTTTGGAGATGTTAAGTTTTGGATTTGTCGGGACCCGCGTTTGCACCAGTGGATTGAATTTATGACTTATGCCCGATTGCATTATATATTTAGCCTAGTGGATCAATGGACTTAATGGATTAAGTCCTTAATGGGTTAAGTAAGAACACTTAACCCTAATCATCATTTTATGTGAAAACCCTAATTGTGATGGGTTTTGAGTTGGGATTTTCTGTTGGGCTTAGATGTCTGAATTCTTGATGGGCCATCTAAGAACAAGTATATAGACTATGGTATTTGGATGGGCTTTAGGGTAATGCCTATACGAGGGGTTTGGGCCTAATTTGGAAAATTGGGCCATATGTTGGGCCTTAGTTGAGTATTTGGCTTTTGGGCCTTCAGAGTTTGAGTTTGGGCCTTGGTTTTGGACCAAGCTAGGTTAGCAGTAAAATGACCCTTGTACCCCAAGTGTGGATTTATGGTTATGCATTGAAACCCAAATGGTTGATTGGGTGTTGTTTTGATGTTGACAATTCGGGGATTTGCCAGCCAGTAGCTAGAGTTTTATCCACAAGACTTCAGCTGTGTGAGGTGAGTCTCCTCACCATAACAATGGGTCGAAGGCACCAAGGTCGGCCCATTTATTTTGTTGTGGTGATTATTGCGAATGCGCTATCGATACATTATGTATTTATGTGAAGACCATGTGGGGGTTCCCATGGCAGTTAGTTAAGACTATGTGGGGGTTCCCATGGCAATTAGTTATATGTACTATGCTAGTTGTATGCGTGACTTTTGCATGTAGTGATTTTTTGTGAATGTTCTGTCAACCTGTTATGGATGTGTGTGAAGACCATATGGGGGTTCCCATGGCAGTTAGTTAAGACCATGTGGGAGTTCCCATGGCAATTAGTTATATGTAATATGCTAGTTGTCTTCGTTACTCTTGCATGTAGTGGTTATTTGCAAATTTTTTGTCAATATGTTATGTATGTGTGCGAAGACCATGTGGGGGTTCCTGTGGCATATAATTAAGACCATGTGGGGGTTCCCATGGCAATTAGTTTATTTGGCTGTAGTGTTTATTGCGATTGTGTTATCAATGTGTTATGTATATATATGAAGACCATGTAGGGGTTCCCATGGCAATTAGTTAAGATCATGTGGGGGTTCCCATGACAGTTAGCTAAGACCATGTGGCGGTTCCCATGTCAGTTAGTTAAAACCATGTGGGGATTACCATGGAAGTTAATTAAGACCATGTGGGGGTTCCCATGGCAGTAGGCTAAGACCATGTGGGGGTTCACATGGTACCCGGAGTAAGACCTTGGAGGGTTTCCATGGAATCATTATATGTTTGTATGCGTGGCTTATGTGGCTTATGTGGATTTATGTGGGGTATGTTATGGGGAACTCACTAAACTTCGTGCTTACAGTTTTGTTTATCGTTTTAGGTATAATCAGTTTGGAAAGGAAGGGCCCGACTTGATCGCAGCGCCCACACCTGTGTTTTTTGCATTATGTGATTTAGGGATATAACTCAGATAAATGATTTAATTAAGCAATGTTTTGAATGGTTGGATTAAGTAACATAGGTGTTTGACTATAATTAAAAATGAAATTTTTACCTTTGATTTTTGGGTCGGTACAGTACCTTTCTTGTAAATGGATTGCCAGCTTTATATTGTTTGAATCTGGAGCAAATTACTCCTTTATATCGCATAAATTTGGTGGAAGACTTGCATTGACTGTAGATAAACTGTATAATGCTCTAGTTGTAGAAGTTGTCAATGGGAAATTCATACCTGTTAGTGATTTCATTAAAAACATCGTCATCAATTTGAATGGGAATAAATTCCACGAGGAGATGTTACCCATTGAGTTGAATGGTTTCGACATCTTACTAGGAATGGATTGGCTTAGTGAAAACGATGTCGGGATACTATGCAGGAAGAAGATGTTGAGAGTAAACCCACTTAAAAAAGAGTTGTTTATGGTGTACAGGGACAAACTTAGAGTGAATATTGGAATCATTTCCCTGATGAAATCCAGAAAATGTTTGTCTAAAGGACGCATATCATACTTGGCATTTGTGATTGATGCAAAGAATAGAAGAAAGAGATACAAAGAATACCAGTGGTGTGTGACTATCTGGAAGTCTTTATCAAAGATCTTCTTGGATTACCCACTGATAGACAAGTGGAGTTTCAAACAGACTTTTTTCCAGGATCAACACCAATAGCGAAAGCACCATACCGATTAGCACCAATACAGACGAAGGAGCTTATAATGCAAGTTTAAGAGTTGTTGGACAACTATTTCATTAGACCTAGTTAATCATCCTGGGGAGCTCCGGTGTTATTCATGAGAAAGAAGGATGGAAGCATGAGGATGTGCATAGACTATAGAGAGCTGAACATGGCAACGGTGAAAAACAAGTATCCATTGCCAAGGATTGTCGACCTATTCGATCAACTACAAGGCTCGAGCTATTTCTCAAAGATCGATCTTAGGTTAGGATATCATCAGCTGAAGGTGAGAGCGCAAGATATTGAGAAGACCGCATTTAGAACAAGATACGGACACTATGAGTTCTTGGTTACGACATTTGGACTAACCAATGCTTCAGCAACATTTATGGATTTGGCAAACAATGTTTGTAAACCATTCCTCGATAAATTTTTAGTAGTGTTCATAGATGACATTTTGATTTACTTAAAGAGTCAATAGGAGCATGAAAAGCACTTGCGAGAAGTATTGGAAGTTCTGAAGAAGGAGAAGTTGTATGGAAATTTCTCCAAATGGGATTTCTGGATTCGAGAAGTCCAATTCTTGGGTCATGTGGTTAACCAAGAGGGAATAATGGTTGACCCAACAAAGATTGAAGTTGTGATGAAATAGGAATGACGAAAAAGTCCCACTGAGATTCGACGCTTTCTGGGATTAGTTGGATATTACTGAAGATTTATCCAAGGCTTTTTCTTCAATACCTGGTCCATTGACAGCTTTAACCCATAAGGGAGCTACATATACATCAAGTGAGAAACATGAAGAAGCATTCGAGAAATTAAAGAAGAATTTGTGTGAAGCACCGATTCTTTCATTACCTAACGGATTTGAATACTTTGTAGTCTATAGCGATGCATCTGGAGTTGGGTTAGGTTATGTTTTGACCCAAAAAGATAAAGTGATAGCATATGCATCTCGAAAATTGAAAGAACATGAGAAGAACTACCCCACTCATGATCTGGAGTTGGCAGCGGTAGTATTCACATTAAAGACATGGAGACATTATCTTTATGGCAAACTGAAAATCTTCACTGATCATAAAAGTCCCGAGTATCTCTTTGATATAAAGGAATAGAATATGATACGACGGCGTTGGATAGAGTTGCTCAAGGATTATGTTGTGAGATACTTTACCACCCTAGTAAAGAAAATGTCGTAGCTGATGCTCTAAGTCAAAAAGTAAACCTGGAAAGAAAAAGGTCGAGAGTGTTAAGAATAGAAGTTGTCTTGACGATTGTGGAAAGAATTAAGAAAGCTCAGGAAGACGCTTTAGAGAAAAATGACCGAAAGAAAGAACATTTATGCAAGACGTTGGTATTCGGTACAGATGGTCAAGGGTTGAAGGTTTTCCAAGATAGGATCTAGGTGCCTAAGATAGGAGGAATAAGAGACCTTCCGATGGAAGAAGCTCACAAGACCATGTACTCGATTCATCCCGGCAGCATTAAGATGTACAGGTATCTGAAACCTTAATATCGGTGGCTGGTGATGAAGCTCAATATTGCAAAGTATGTGGCAGTTTATGTAACATGTGTGTGAGTTAAAGCACAACATCAAAAACCATATGGGAGTTTAGAATCTTTACCTGTACCCATGGGTAAATGGGATGACATCAACATGGATATTGTTACTAAACTACCTAGGATAAAGAACGGCCACGACATGATTTGGGTAGTCGTGGATCGGTTCACAAAAAGTGCACACTTCATAGTAGCCAATGAGAGATGGTATATGGATAAGTGTGTAAATACTTATGTGAAGGAGATAGTAAGACTTCAATGTGATCCATTAATGATTGTATCGGATTGTGACAGTCATTTCACATCAAGATTTTGGAAAAGTCTACAACAGGAAATAGGTACAAAGTTGTATTTGAGTATAGCATTCCATCCGCAGACTGATGGTCAGAGCGAAAGAACAATTCAAACACTGGAATATATGTTAAGAGCATGTACCCTAGAATTCCAAGGTAACAGGAATGAGCATTGACCCCTGGTAGAGTTTTCCTACAACAATAGTTACCATTCGAGAACTAAGATGACACCTTATCAAGCTTTTTATGGACAGAAGTGTCCTACGTCGTCTTGTTGGCTTAAGTCCAGAGAGAAACAGTTTATGGCCCCCGAAATAGTCCATCAGACTCCTGAAAAGTTGAAATTGATTAGAGAAAGGATGTTAGCAGCTCAGGATCGCCAAAAGAGCTAGGCTGATAAGAAGAAATGACCAATGACATTCGAAGTTGGAGATTCAGTATTGCTCAAAGTCTCACCGTTGAAGGGACTTATACGATTTGGAAAGAGATGAAAGTTGAGTACAAGATTTATTGGGTCATTCAAGGTTCTTCAGAGGATTGAGAATCAAGCTCACAAGCTGGAATTGTTGGAAGAACTACATCGTATTCATAATACTTTCAATGTGTGTTATTTGAGGAAGTTCACGGCAGAAGTTCCCGATATAAGTCCACTTTCGTAGTTAGGATGGAAGAAAATAAGAGGTCAATCTAAGAGCCTGAAGCAATTGTTGACCATTAGACAAAGAATTTGCAGCATAAGATGGTCGACTTAGTGCTTGTGCAATGGAAACATTCGAATGGGCCGAACCTCACCTAGGAAACAGAAAGTAACATGATGAGTCGCTATCCACATTTGTTTGCTGATGCATGACTCCAGGACAAAATCATCCTAAGGACGAGAGAAATGTAACGCCCATGTTTCTAGGAAAAGCATTATTATAAATATGTAATAGTTAGGGTCAACAATTGTAACCTATTTTGAAGTAACAAAGAAAAATTATTTGAGTATTATGTGATTTATGTTATTATGTGCAACATATGTGCTTATAACAATATAATAAAACAATAATAAAAATATGTGTCAAAAATAAAATAATAGATAGACCCAATATCTTTAAAGAAAGTTGAAGTAGTCACAACAAGGATTTCGGAGATATAAAGAACGCTGAAATCCGACTTATAAGGAAGAAGTTATGACCCGTCAAAGTTTTGCGACAAAACCCACACGACCTTGTGTATCGTAAAAAGTGAGTTTGTGATAAAATAATTTTTATCCTTAGTAATCTAAAAAAAGTCGTAGTATACGTTAAACCGAGAACGTACATAAAAAGAACGTTCAAATCTGACTTCGTTTGAGGAAGTTATGATTTTTCTAAGATTTTGCATAGCAGTGCACAGTCCGAAAATCGAATTTTAGATCAGTCGATTTTTAGCCGACACAACCTAAATTAAAATTGAAGATCTCATTAATAGGAGCTCAACGATATAAAGACAGACAAAAACAAATGGCAAAGTTATGAATTTTTAACGGACTTTATCTGTCTAAGCCTGTTAAAATATAATTGAAAAATAAATTCAAAATTAGCTGATTGAGTCCAAACGAAAGTTGTAGATATTGTCAATACCTATGCATGGATATAAAGAACGTCAAAACGGAGCTCATATGCGAAAGTTATGAATTTTTTAAGAATGGATGTTTTCTCTAAGTCCTGTGCCACATGTCAGCACCAGGCGAATCCTTGGTGCCTACGCAAGGTCACGACGTTAATGTAAAGTTCACGATTTGAATCGCCCCTAGACATCCTATATATTGAGGTGTAAATCTCTCATTTTCTTCACACCTTTCTTATCCTTACTCTCCCAATATCCCCAAGCCCTCTCTTCCTTTCCCTAGAACTTCCCAAGTGTTAGAGGCAAAGCCCGAAGCACCAGAAGGCTTCGAGAAGAAGAGCTTTTGGTTCAGAAGTTCTGCCCCTGCAGAGCCCGACTCCTAGCCAAACCCCCTTGTAAGTGAGTGATGCTTACCCTACTTTAAGTATAGCTTATGTTTAAGTTCATTATCGTTATTATGAACCTATAAACGATAGTGTGATAAGTATTATAAATTATAAAAAGTGTTATTATAATACCTTTTAGTTTCTCGCGGTACGGGGAATCTGGTTTGAAGGTCGCATAGGGTGTCGTTGGATTTCAGAACAGCTTAAATGCCAAAATGGTCCTGCCCTTCGGTGTTTCATGTTTGACCCCTACCTGTACATAGTAGTTGAAAAGTATTGTTTAAAACTTATAAGACAATATAGCTTGTAAATCTAGACTAATAATTAGTCTTAATAAATATTAGACTAAAATATAGTGGTGATGATATTAGGTTTCATCGAAGGAAAATAAAATTGACAGAAGCGAAGCGTTGCCCGAGTTTGGAGTTATCACTTTAACAAGTGAGTGCATAGTTACTTTCATCTTTCACATAGATACGAAGTATTTAATATAAATTACGTGCTATGTGTGCATATTATATGTGCTCTTTATATTTATGTCGGATGAACAAAATATATATCTTTTATACGATTTAAACTGTATATGTATTTTAAACCTATATTTATGATGGGTAAAGATAGGTAGATGATGTGGATGGTGAAATAAATGATGAGGGGCCTCAATGTTTAAGTTGATTTAGTCATCTAATGGAGTATAGATGACGACCACTGACTATTGTAGACAGTCTAGTGGAACGCTAGTAGGCTCGCAACCTGTAGGTGTTTGTGGATGATGTGTTCACCAGTGTACTCCATCCCCCTCATGGTTGCCTTACTGATATATATTGCCGAGGAATACCCTAAGCATTATTGTCTATCTCGATGATGATCCTTGTGATAGGTCTCTTAAATTAGATACTTTAGTGACATGAAGTGAGGATAACGGGAATGGGTAATCGGGTTGAATGATTTGATGAAATTAATAAACTTAATTATTGTGGTTTGAAAATCCAATGTGCTCACCAGGCTCCCAAGCCTAACCCACTCAGTTTCTTGTATTACAGGTAGTGGCAAAAGAGCACAAGAGTGTTGATCTGATGAGAGATCTATAGATTATAGGCCATTATAATAATAGATGTTGTAAGGCCTATACTATTTCCGTTTATGCTTATGTATTGTATTGACAATGACATCCCATCATTTTTAATATAATTAAAATACATTTCTTCGGAAATGTTTTGATAATATCTTTATCATATTTCTGGGAAAAATTCCACAACATATTTCTTCAAAATGATACTCTGATTTTCAAATAAAGCATAAACAAATCGGTCTTTTCTGAACGTGAATTTGGGGATGTCACAGATTGGTATTTAATTAACTAACTTTTTGTATTTGTATAATAAGTTTGATTTGGATAAGGGTAACTTGGATCCCGATCGTGCTCAGTTGTTGCGGAGCATTGATGTGACTCTTGTAAAATTTTACAAAGGCCGAAAAAGTAAATCTCCTACTTATTTTAAGCATATCGAGGGTCTGAAGATATCACAATAGCATTAGACAACCCCCCCCCCCCACCCCAAAAGGGCATGTCACGTGAAAATTGGGTGCAGGGAGTAGAACATTTCAAACGCATGGATTTTTTAAGCGTTCGACGTCAAATAAAGAAGTTTGTGTAAAACAACAAGTTGTAAACATATGGGGATCGTGCTCATATAGCCATACATGTTTCAAATAAACACGTTATGATATAATTAACTGTTTATTTAAAGTATAATTAATCTAATTATTTTATATTAAAGAGGACATCACTCGAATCGAATGATTCCGTAAGGCTAATACCATTCGCCAAGGGGTATTTAGTAGTCCTACAGCCGAGAAACAATACGTAAGTGGTTAATTTGTATTTTCATATAATTGTTTATATCGTCAAGGGGTATTTAGTAATCTAATTTTTATGATGTTTATCATTTTTTGAAAATACAGTTGGCTTTACTCCAAGAGATCAATCAACAAACCCAAGCTTCTTCAAAAGCAAGTGTTCTAACACCAAATGATATGAAAACTTGTTTTGAAAGAACATTGGGTGTTCAACTTAGACATATCATAGGCATTGGGCATAAACCTTCTACGATTGTGTGTATGCATGATCAGGAACAACCGATGACACATCCACCACCATAATCACATGTATTGTTAGTTTAAGTTGAAAGTACAATGCTATGATGGAAAATTGAAAAAAAAATACAATGTTATTATTTATATGCAATCTTGTGTATCATGTAGTTTGATATACTGTGTATGATGTATGTTTAAGTGTATTTGGAAAGTAGAATGTTATAATGATATGTTGGTTATTGTTTGATATGTTGATATCTTCTATTTTCGTATTTTTTGGAAAGTACAATGTTATTGTGATATATTGGTAATATATTTTGTTTTCTTTGTGGTTTGAAATGTTGCATATAATACTAAAGGACCCGGCATGTGCTATGGCACTAGAAGACTGGTTTCGCTCATTGCCGCCATGAAATGAAAACGAAGAAAACAAGGGGAGTGATGAGGACGAGTAGCTACTTTTTTTTGATTTAGGAAATTTTTGGTTTGAGTTAGTATTTTGGATATATTTCATTTCGTTTGGATGCTTATTTTGGATCGGATATATTGCACTTTGTTTGGATGTATTTTTCTACAAAATTAACTTTCATAGCAGTTTTTATGCATGTTATATTGTTTTTTTATAATTGTAATGTTAAAAATATGAAAACATTTTAGCGGCGACGCTTTTGTGGCGACAAGAAACTATTAGTGGCGACGACGTATTCACGGCGGCAGGTGGCATTCGAGGCGACATCACATTCGCAGCGACAAGGGTATTGGCGGCGACATATAATGCATTTACAATGAGGCAACAACAGCAACTTTTGTGCAGCAACAAACGTAAGCTTTAGTGGCGACGCTTGTCGCCGCTAATACCTTAATTTCTTGTACTGTTGGTCGTCTATCGCTTTAAATTCTGACGCTTTGAATTGGTTAATTGGTTCTTTGATTAATAATGGTTTTGTATTGCACTTCTCTCTCTCTTTCTCTCTTTATATATATATATATATATATATATATATATATATATATATATATATATATATATATATATAGGTTCAAGTAATATTTTTTTTGTAAGAAGGATTTTTAGCCACTAATTTTATCAAATCAATGTTTACTAACGGTTCAAGGTTATTTTTGTAATTAATTTAAAATTAAATTCACTTATAAGGTTATAAGGTCATTGTCTTTGGATATAAGATTGTTATATGTTTGCTAGATAGCCTGATTTTTCAGATGTTATGCTGGATGCATGTTATGTGTGTTATTAAGAATCTGTGCTAGTAATGATAGGTTGTTACGTGAACGCTTTAGTTTGTGTGCAATAGGAACTTTATAGATTTAGAATGTCTGATTTAGCCTGGTGCATAGCTCTCGTTTGAGTCTAATCGTTCTAGTGTAAAATCTTTTATTCAAATGACTATCTAGTTTTACATTGCATACGACTATGCATTCACAATACGACACGTCGGGATTAGTGGAGACTCCATGTGATGTAGAGTAGAAGAGTAAGGGTGATTCCTACAGACCTAAGAAAAACGTAGCAAGTGCTAGTATATAGTTCATATGATATAACTGTATGTTAGACTAACTACTTGAATATTGCTTGCTTTATTCGTTAGGTTACATGCCATAAAAATTAAATAGTTTTAGAATGCTTGATTTAGCTCTATTGTGCAGCACTCATTTGATTCTAACTGTTGCAGTGCATGATCTTTAATTTATTGTTACATGTAATTGTATTCGTAAGATAGTTACTTGAAATCGGTATAAATTTCTTCCGTGACTGATAGCAAGGTGGGTTAGGATTCCTAATGAGCTAGGAGATGTGTTAGCACATGCTAATGTAGACATGGGTGCTAGAACTGTCGGCGAGAAGTGACTTGGTTACTTCGGGATGAACCTTGGAGCAGACATGGAAGATAGTAGCAAAGCTCCTACGATCGAAAGTACATGATCCACGCCTGAGTCTAGAGAAGTCACAGGGGAATCTAAATAATTGAGTATAGCAATGTTTACATGGTTATATGTTTATTAATTGTTAAATTGTGCTAATCTTAAGGTTTCCCTATTTGGTTGTTGAATGGTGTCTACGAGAAATGGTGCTTCAGGGTTTGCTATTGGACTGAGTGCCAATGAGATATTAAAGATGATTACGTTTGGGATGTCGTGTGCTATTAAGAAGGGTGATCGAGGTTACCAGTGAGCTAATAAATAGAGAATAGTGTAATAGTAACTCTTGAATTTGTGGTGATGATTTTTGTTTATATTAAACAGAATGTCAATTATGTGACTTGGAGCAGAGAGCTCTGAGATTGGCTTGGACAACATAGTCCTTCCATGATCCATTGAGATGATAGCAAGACTGACGGGTTGTCGTGAGCCAAAGGAAGGGTACATTAGTGTATAATTGATATTTACTAAGTGCTTGTTTATACTAGTTTAGTTTTATTCTAATTTAACTGATTTATAAGGCTACCATGGTGCATGGTTCGGTGCAAGATGTGAGTCCTTGGGCGCAAAGAGGAATAATGTAAGAGTATGAGTTGGGCGTATGGAAGGGGATATCTCTAGCTAATGTATAAGACATTCTTCATTCATATAGTTGGAAGTGTTAATTGTCAGGAAGACAGCTAGACTGTTGGAGTGGTATGGATGTGTGTATCCGAACCATTGCCTCTGTCGGGATGTTGAGGAAGTGTCGATCAATATATTGCTTCAATTGGGAGTGGTAGAGTTCCTTGTTAAGGGTTATATCTACAAATGACGATGTTTACTCCTCTTTTGGAATTGATGGGAAAGGTGTTGGATTAAGGTGTCTAAGCTCATAATTAAATTGGTATATACTTGAATTAAAAGTAAAGTCCTTTTAGGTTGTCCTCATAACTAGTAAGTGAATATAATGACATTTGGAGAAAAAGGATAATTTGTTAGTTTATTATATGAATAATAAATTAATTGGAAATTAAAATATTTCATTAATATATTATATGATTAATATATTAATTGGAAACAGTAATAATTAATTAATTAATTATAATTAATATGGATTTAATTCTAGGTTAATTAGAATTAATCATGCAAGTACTCTTTGGTTTCCAAGGGGGATCATTAAGCAACTATAAATAGGACACTTGGGGTACCTATTATCGCGCACATGATTCTTCAAGAGAATAACCGAATTTGATATCCCATCTCATCTCTCTTCTTGTCTTCTAGTTGCTTGGGTTTAGATACAAGCTATTAGAGGCACTAAACTTTTGTGCTAGCTTTCTAAAGTGCAAAAGAAAGGAATAATAATTTTATTTTCTATAATAAATCTTAAGGTATGTATGAAACTCCTGCAAATTCGGGCTACTAAATTTGGAGATAATAAGTGCTAAAAATGACTTTTTGATATGAGATTATTTAGGATAAATAATCTTAACCAAAATTATAGTATATGTCACAAGGATTCCATACATATAAAGAACACTGAAATCTGAATTATAACGAATAAGTTATGACCCGTCGAAGTTTTGCAATTAAATTGGCACGGCTCCGTGTATCGTAAAAAGTGAATTTTTGACAAAATACTTTTTAGCCTTATTGATCTAAACTAAAGTCGTAGTATACATTAAACCGAGAGCATGCATATAGAGAATATCTAAATCTGACTTCATTTGAGGAAGTTATGATTTTTCTAAGATTCAGCGTAACAGTATACAGCTTAGAAATCGAATTTTAGATCGGTCGATTATTAGTCGACACAACCTAAATGAGAATTGAAAATCTCGTTAATAGAAGCTCAACGATATAAAGACAGTAAAAAACGGACGTCAAACGACAAAGTTATGAATTTTTAACGTACTTTAACTGTCTAAGTCTGTTAAAATATAATTTTAAAAATAAATTCAAAATTAGTCAACAAAGTCGAAACGAAAGTTGTAGATCTTATCAATACCTATGCATGGATATAAAGAACGTAAAAAATGGAGCTCGTATGTGAAAGTTATGAATTTTTTAAGAATGGTTGTTTTACCTGCGTCCTGACCACATGTCAGCACCAAGCGAAGCCTTGTTGCCTATGCATACTCACGAAGCGAAGATACATGTCATGATGTGAAGCGCCCCTGGACAACCTATAAATAGAAGGCGAAAATCACTCAATTCCTCATACCTTTCTAACCCATTCTCTCTTAAACACCCCCAAAGCCTCTAATCCTTTCCCTAGCAACTCATGGGTGTTAGTAGCAAGTTTCGGAGCGCTAGAAGGCCCCGAGAAGAATATTTTTCAGCTTAGAAGTTCTTCCCACGCAGATCCCGATTCCTCGGAAGACCCCCCTGTAAGTGAGTTCTGCTTACCGTGCTTTAAGTATAACTTATGTTTAAGTTCATTATCGTTATTATGAACCCATAAAAAAGATTTATCAGTGATTCCAATTCGTTATACTGAGTTATCTACCTATAGGAGAGGTGTCTAGAAGGGTCACGTTGGCTTCGTTGTTGGATTTCACTTTCAAAAAGGCTATACGCCAAAATGGTCATGCCTCCTAACTATCATGTCTAGTTGATCCTTAATAAATGTCGAAATAGACTTTGAATTAATGATGAATCTAGACTAATAATTAGTTGCAATAAATAATAGACTAAGACTTAGTGATAATGATATTAGGTTTCATCAAAGGAAAAGACAATTATTAGAAGCGAAGTGCTGCCCGAATTACGAGTCGTCACTTTAACAAGTGAGTGCATAGTTACTTTCATCTTACACATAGATATAAAGTATTTAATATTAATACATGCTATATGTGCTTATTATCTGTGTTCCTGATATCTATTCTAGATGAACGATTTATATAGGTCTTACTTGATTTAAATTGTATATGTATTTTTATACCTATATATATATATATATATATATATATATATATATATATATATATATTGGGTAAAGATGGATAGATGAAAGATAATATGGATGAGAGATGATATAGATGATGAGAGGTGAAAGATGATGAGAAGGCTTGACTTTAAAGTTGATCCGGTCATCTATCAGAGTATAGATGGCAACCACAAACTATTCTACACAGTCCAGTAAAACGCTAGTAGGCTCACAACCTATACGTGTTTTTGAACTACGTGTTCACTAGATGTACTCTAAAAACCATGACAATTATGGAATTAGTTCCTTACGAATGAACATTGGTTGTTATGGACTTAGTGCCAAATGGATTGCATTGACACTTGTGTCTAACAGATAACATCGGCAGTTATGGACTTATTGCATGTTAGATGAATCCTCGCAGTGATGCACTTCGTATCTATTCCTTAGGAATAAATATTGATGAATATATTATTCTTAAGGTAGATCATTAAGAATAAATAAGATAATGGGGATGGGTAATCGGATTAATTCTTGGACATGAAGTATGTGAAGAAAAAAATTATCTATATTATTGTGAGTTGAAAACCCTATGTACTCACCATTTTTTCCAACCTGACTCATTGAGTTTATTTGTATCATAAGTATCGATGCGAATATACATTACACCAATAGATTATAGGAGATGTAAATCATTAGTGTAAATAAATGTACGTTCTGTTTATGCTTATGTTTCTATATTGGCAATGACATCCCAATGTTTTAATATAAATAAAATACATTTCTTTGGAAATGCTTTGATAATGTATTTATCATATTTTTGGAGAGAAATTCCACAATAATATTCTTCAAAAAGGATACTCTGATTTTCAAATAAGCATAAATAAAATTTTTAAAAAGACCATGAATTTGGGGATGTCACAGTTGGTATCATAGCATTAGTTTAAGCAAACTAGGAATTTTAGGAAATTTCTAGACTTAAGCTTCAAATGCTACATAATGATCATGAGGAGTGTGTATGTCATATTTTATATTTTAGGAAGTATGCCTGAATAGACATGAGTACTAGCTTATTTAGGGAAGTTGCTGAAATTTCTACTATGTGCTAAATATATGCTTTATGATGCTATCATTTGATCGAATCTATGGTCTACTGCTGACCAGATCTTGAAATTTTATGTGTTCAGATTTCTAAACGTTTAACTACGATACTAGAACTGACATGTAACTTTTCGGAGTGATAAGGAGATTGATACGTCTATTGTAAATAAAGCTTTCATATCTTAGTTCTCTTCATTGCACACTGAATGTCTGATTTGGCGTATAAATCAACATGGTGAGAACTCAAAGCGGATTTGAAAACAATAATCATTTGCCTGAGCCACGAGTGATTGAACGATGGTTGGAGTCCAAGCAATGATTCAAGCTATGATGGCCAAAAAAGGGAGGAGATGGGGAAAATGTTGCTTAATAATAGGGATGAACCTACTGTACCCATTGTACAACCTGAACTGAACATTGAATAGTCAGAGGAAGGAAACTATAGTCAGGTTGTTAGTCAAGTTAAGCCACGAGTGATTAGAAGAAACCAACCCAATTGAGGAAATGATGGACGTAGATCTAAGTACAAGGATTTCATGGCATCAAAACCACCAAGTTTTTCGGGAAGCCCAACACTGGTGGAAGTCATGGATTGGATCTCTGAGGTGGAGATGATGTTTGAAATTTTCAACTGCAACAACAAACAAAAGACCATTCCCACGGTTGCACATTTGAAGACGGGAGTATTAAGCTGGGAGAAGTTACTAACTGATACCATGCCCAAAGGAGAAGTTAGCAACATTTATTGGGAAAACTTTTTGGCGCAACTGAAAATGTAGTACTACTCTGAGCAGGATTTTCTAGAGATCAACAATGAGTTCCAAAATCTTAAGAAGGGAAGGATGAGCGTCAACGAGTATACTGCAAGTTTTACGGAGAAAATCAAGCTTATTCCTTATTTTGTTCCAATTGAAATCTCCAAGGTCAACAAATTTTCTAATGGATTACCAACAAACTTCGATCCAATGGTCAAACAAGCAACCATCTTGAAAGCCGCCATCTAGGCAGCCAAGAATGTAGAGGCCCAGATAATAAAAAAATGGTCTAGAAAAAGATAAGGTCGTAGAAAAGAAGAAGATTTAGGTATCATCAAGATCCGATAAGAAAGGAAGATTCTCGAAGTCTAACCTGGATGACCAAAAGTATGGAGCTAAGTTGTGTGAAAAGTGCAAGAAGAAGCATTATGGGAGATGCGACGGAGGAGTGACTTGTTATAAGTGTGGGAGGATTGGACACCATTCCAAGGATTGTATTCTTAATGATAAGGTATGCTACGGATGCGGAGACAAGGGGCATATGTCAAAAGATTACCCAAAGAAAAATAAAGCAGCAAGGCCAAATGCACCGCCGAAGCCAAAGGAAAGAGCATTCCAGATGATCCTTGATGAAGCAGGTGACGATGTGAGGGACTAAGAAGGATCTATATATCCGAAGATCAAGAAATAAAGTAGTCATGTAGATAGTATTGTGTGGTGTAGCCTATTATAAGAGGCCTAGTGTAGGGTGAACTTGAACATGTATGTAATCATTTCAAGAAATAATATAAACATTGGTTATATTATCTGATGTGTTAAGTTTCTATATGATTTTTCTTGTGTGGTGACCTGGAAAACTGAGAGACAATACTTGGGACTAGTATGAGTAGGTGTGAAAGGTAGTATAGCCCTATACTACTAGAAGCACAGGGCTCGTACTTGGATCAGGAAAAGTCACAAGGTTACCAAGGCACTAGTAATTGATTCTGTTTTGTTCAAGTCTGTCGTTACCATCATTTCGGTAATGACTAAGAAGATGATTGTTATTCTAACCCTAGTAGTCATATCAAATCGAGTCCGACTAAGATAAGTATGCTACGTGGTTTAGAGAACAAAATTTGATGTAACATCTAACTTAAACCAAAATATTGAAGTATAAGATAATTGAAGCAATCAATAGAAGCATCGCAATCACAGTTAAGGTAAAAAAACTTGTAGCTAGAAGTGCTACATGCTAGAATGTGATTATATCACATTAGAACATTGTAACACCCAGTTTTGAAAATGTTTTGTTGCTCGAGGTTGCGGCCCAATCATTAGTTATCATAAGGCTTGGGGAGTTGGAGAGGAAGGATTTGACCCAGTCCGGATATGGGTGTCATGGTATAAGTGGTCCAAGTATTCGATTGTGTCTTCGGAGGACAAGGGTATAATCGTAAGCTGATGAATTAGTCCTTTGTATGTCCTTGGTTTTGTTTAGAAGGTTTAAAGCTTGGGTTAGTTATTAGGAGCATAGGGCTTCTCGCCAACTTTTCGTGGATATAAGGTTCATTGGAAACAGACGTCGGATGAGGAAGTTATGGCACTTTGAAGGTTTTTACTGAATTAGCCCCTAATGGAGATGTTTGGCAGATAAGTCTCATGTATGCAAGGACGCATGCATGTGCCTGGCTGGGAACACCCAGCGTAATCTGGGTTACACCCAACATATAAGGTCAATTAGCCGCGGGTGGTTTGTGAGTACGCCGGGCGTACTAAGAGGTATACGGGGAGTACTCCCTTCAGACCAAAACGCTAGACTTTAAGGTTTGGCACTATATAAGGAACATTATGCCCCAAAACCCAGCCACCCTATCACGCTTAAACAGTTTTCATGAAACCCTAATCCTTCTTTATGTGTTCTTGGAGCTTAGAAGGCCATTAGAAGAGTATTTTGGTGCTTTTGAAGAAGGTGTTCACTCTTGAAGGTTCATTGAAGAAGATAGAGCTTTTAGATGCAGAACCTCCTCAACATTTGACTCTCATTTGAGGTATAAAGTTTTAAAATTGGTGGTTATTTCCTTATATCTCTTGTGTTGAGTTTCTGGACCTTTTTTGGTCCCAATGATGAAGCTTTATGGTTCAAGTCCATTTCCTAGGCTTAGGGTTGCCACCCTTGGTGCTATTTGAGTCCCTAAGATAGAAAGTTGCCATCTTCAAGGTCTTGGAGTGTTCATGCATGAGTTAAGGTCACTTTCATGGAAGTGGAATTCCATTTTTGGAGTTTGGACTTATGTGGGGCATATAAGTCACCAAGTCAGTGACTTTATGGGTTTAGATGTTAAGTAGGGTTCAAATCTTTGATTTGGTCCTTTGGTTTGAAGCATTAAGTGCTTAATGGCAAAAATGAATTAACAGAGGAGTACACTGGGCGTACAAGCTAGTATGCGCAGCGTACATGTCATGAACCCAGTACGCGCTGCGTTCAGCTGAGTACGCCATACGTACTCAGTCAGAGTGGTTTTCGCACAAGTGAGCTTCGATTTGGGCCATTCATTGTACTTCGATACTTTGGGAATTTATGGGCCATCAGAAATCAGATAGTTTGGGCTAAGAATATGTATATTAGAGGGGTTGAGCCCAATTTGGAAAATTAGGCCATTAGTGGGCTTTTATGGATTTTACTGTTTTGGGCCTTGTTAGTTTTGGGCTTGGTACATAGTCATGAATATTGTTGGGCTAGGGGTAAAATCGCCAATTTACCCCCAAGTATGGATTATGGATCATGGTTTAGGGCCCAATTGCTAATTAGGTGATATTTTGGAATTGATAGCTCAAGGAGTTGTCAGGCAGCAACTAAGGAATTCTTGGAGGAAGTTTCAGCATTCGAGGTGAGTCTCCTCACTGTTTGTATGGGTTGAAGGTACCAATGTTGGCACATTTGGTTTATGTACTATAGGAAGACCCGGGGGTTAGCCCTAGGCATTATGAATGTAATACCAGGAGGCGGATCCTGGAACATTGTATATTATTGTGTATGATAGGAAGACCTCGGGGTTAGCCCTAGGCATTATGTATGAGAGACCAGGAGGTGGCTCTTGGCACTTGTCTGTAAGACCCAAGGGGTGGCCCCTGGCTTGGCAAGAAATACCACGTGACAGCTCGTGGCATAATAGCAAGACTATGTATCGACACATAGCATCTTTATTGATTATGATATATGAACGATATGCATGGCTCATGGTTCTGTATAACAGTATGTGATTTATGTGCTTATATGACCAGACAATATCCGGTTGAAAGAGACCGAAGGGGTAGGCCAGCACCCAGATATGCTAGGTAGTAGGTTGATATGTATGGTATGTGGTATTTGGGGAACTCGCTAAGCTTCGTGCTTACAGTTTTCAGTTTTGGTTTTAGGTACCTCCAGTTTTCAAATAAAGGAGCTCGGGACGATCGCAGCGTTTACACCTATGTTTTCCTCAATATGTGATTTATGGGAATAAACTCTGATAAATGTTTTATTTGAAATTCTTTTCAATGTATGAACCAAGTTACAAATGTGTTTTAGCTATATTAAAAATGAAATTTTTGGTCATGAATTTTGGGATGTTACAAACACGATGAAAGGTATCTTCCATTATGGAATTTGACTCTAAATGACCTAAGTCTAAGCATTGCATCATACAATGAGAGGTCATTAGAACATGACTCATTGGTCTGTTACAATAATCGAAATAAAAAACTTATCTTAAGTTAAGTCTGTTTAAAAAGGAGAAAGAGTCTCCAATAAGGATTGATTTTGTAACTAGAAGGTTATGATTGGAAGTCCAACATAAGATAAAGAGCGGCTGCAAGATTGCGCACCACCAACAGTCAAGTAGTCCAAGAGTTAGAAACTCATTAGAAAAGACATAAGAGTTACAGTTATTACCTAGTATGAAAAGATAACTTATGGAGTCATTATACATGCCCTGTTTTGTTGATGATTCCAGAACATAATCATCCTAAGGGATAGATAATTGTAACGCCCGCAAATTCAGGCTAGTCAATTTAAAGAAAATAAGCGCTAAAAATGACATTTTGATAGGAGATTATTTAGGATAAATAATCTTAACCAAAGTTATAGTATATGTCACAAGATTTTGTACATATAAAGCACACTGAAATTCGATTTATAACGAAGAAGTTATGACCCATCGAAATTTTGCGATTAATCAAGCACGGCTCCGTGTATCGTAAAAAATGAATTTTTGACAAAAAAAAAATTTAGCCTTATAGATCTAAACTAAAGTCGTAGTATACATTAAACCGAGAGCATGCATATATAGAACGTCCAAATCTGACTTCATTTGAGAAATTATTATTTTTCTAAGATTCAACGTAGCAGTATAAAACTTAGAATTCAAATTTTAGATCGGTCGATTATTAGTCGACACAACCTAAATGAGAATTGAAAATCTCGTTAATAGAAGCTCAACGATATAAAGACAGTCGAAAACGGACATCAGACGACAAAGTCAAAATTAGCCAAAGAAGTCTAAACGAAAGTTGTAGATCTTGTCAATACCTACACGTGGATATAAAGAAGAACGTCAAAAAACGGAGTTCGTATGCGAAAGTTATGAATTTTTTAAGAATGGTTGCTTTACCTGCGTCCTGCGCCACGATTCAGCACCATGTGAAGCCTTGGTGCCTACGCAAGTTCACGATGTGAAGGTAAATGTCACGATGCAAAGTGCCCTCGGACAAATTATAAATAGAAGGTGCAAATCACTCAATTCCTCACACATTTTTAACCCATTCTCTCTCAAACACCCCTAAAGCCTCTAAGCCTTTCCCTAACACCTCCTAGGTGTTAGTAGTGAATCCCAGAGCCGCAAAAGACCTCTAGAAGAAGATCTTTCAGCTCAGAAGTTCTTTCCGCCTAGAGCATGGCTCCTCACAATACCCCCTGTAAGTGAGTTATACTTACCGTACTTTAAGTATAAGTTATGTTTAAGTTCATTATCATTATTATGAACCTATAAACAAGATTTATCAGTGATTTGAATTCGTTATACTGATTAATCTGCTTTTGGGAAAGGTGTTTAGAAGGGTCACGTTGGCTTCGTTGTTGGATTTCAGAAATGCTATATGCCAAAATGGGCCTGCCTCCCAACTGTCCTGCCTCGCTGATGCTTGCTTGATAGATTTCGAAGTAGACTTTAAATTAATGATGAATCTAGACAAATAATTAGTCGTAATAAATAATAAACTAAGACTTAGTGATAATGATACTAGGTTTCGTCAAAGGGAAAGACAATTGTTAGAAGCAAAAAGTCGCCCGAAGTATGAGTCGTCACTTTAACAAGTGAGTGCATAGTTACTTTCATGTTACACATAGATATGAAGTATTTAATATTAATACATGTTCTATGTGCTTATTATCTGTGTTCCTGATATCTACTCTAGATGAACGATTTATATAGGTTTTACTTGATTTAAATTGTATATGTATTTTTATACCTATAAATATATTGGGTAAAGATGGATAGATGAAAGATAATATGGATGAGAGATGATATAGATGATGAGAGGTGAAAGATGATGAGAAGACTTGACTTTAAAGTTGATCCAGTCATCTAGCAAAGTATAAATGACGACCACAAACTATTCTAGATAGTCCAGTGGAACGCTAGCAAGCTCACAACCTGTAGGTGTTTTTTAACTACGTGTTCATCAGATGTACTCTAAAAACCTGGCAACTATGGATTTAGTGCCTTACGAATGAACATTGGCAGCTATGGACTTAGTGCTTAATGGATAGCATTGGCAGCTGTGCCTAACAGATAACATCGGCAACTATGGACTTATTGCATGTTAGATGAACTCTAGCCGCGATCGACTTCTTTCATATTCCTTAGGAAAATCCTTAGGGATATATATTGAAGAATAGATTATTTTTAGGGTATATCCTTAAGAATAAAGATGATAATGGTGATGGGTAATCGGGTTAATTGTTGGACATGAAGTATGTGAAGAAACAAATTAACTATATTATTATGGGTTGAAAACCCTATGTACTCACCAGGTTTCCCAACTTGACCCACTCAGTTTATTTGTATCACAGGTTTCGATGTGAAGATACATTACACTGATAGATTAAAGGATATGTAAATCATTAGTGTAAATGAATGTAAAGTCTGTTTATGATTATGTTTCTATATTGATAATGACATCCCAATGTTTTAATATAAATAAAATACATTTATTCGCAAATGTTTTGATAATGTATTTATCATATTTTTTTGGGACAAATTCCATGATAGTATTTTTCAAAAAGGATACTCTAATTTTAAAATAAGCATAAACAAAATTTTTAAAATGATCTTGAATTTGGGGATGTTACAATGTAAACCCTACTTTTGCAATTTTTTTCGAATTTCATATGATTTCTCTAGGGTTCTTGATATTTATTGTATGTTGCTATCAATTAGAAAAAACATAAACCCTTATAGGTTGCATGTGAACTTAAGTGTTGAGATTTTCTATTTTACATGTTTTGATAACATATAAACCCCTTCAAAAGGCACAAGAAGTGGCGTTTTGAATGAGAACGCCAAATACCAAAGAGTTTCAGGCGAGATTTGGATTGTTGATCGGGACATTTAGGGTATTTTGACATATTATGGTCGGGTTCGTGTTCTTACATCGAAGGTAACAAAAAAATTATCCACATGAGAGAGTTTGTAGCCAAGCACGGGGTGCCAATTCATGTAGTCTTTGTTGAGGATATTTAGTTCACGTATCGGTTTTGGAAAAGGTTCCACGAGGAGATGGATGTTCAGTTGCGATTTAGCACATCGTTCTACTCACGAGCAGGCAGTTAGAGTAACACATGGTTCACATCTTGGGAGTAATTGGAATTGGTATCTTCCAATAGCAGAGTTTTCCTTGAATAACAACTTTCACTCTTGTATTGGCATGTCGTCAGTCGAACTGTTGCGTGGTAAGAAGTAGGGATGGAAAAAAATCATCATACCCAGTAGGAGCCCATAACTTGCACCCGACGTGATTGGGGAATCCCCGATCGAGATGGGGATGGGGAATGGGATACCCTAATCCCCGACCTTGGACCCGGCCGCGATAGAATTTAATATATAAAAATAATATAAAACATATATTTATATTAAAATTTAAAATACCTATAATTGTATGCAACTAACTTAACTCTTTAGTAATTATTTGGCTGAAATTATATTTTTTTTCTTCTTTGTTTTTTTAGTTTAACCTTTTATATAATTTTTTTTCTCATTGATTTATCAAATTTCGCCTAAAATATCACTTTGATAAAAAAATTTCAACTTGATTTTCCATGTATGTATTTAATTTTGGGTAGAAAAATTGTTTATAGTTTTTATGCAATCTATGAATATTTTTATGTTTGTAAAATCTTTAAACATAAGTTGGAAATTTAAATTTAGAGCTTTTCTTACGTAAAAGTTTTTATATTAAATCAAAAACGATTCTTGATTCTCCGTTGGGGATCATTTCCGTTTGGGCTGTGTATGAGGATACACTTATATTTCCCGATGGGGATGTGAATAGAGATGAAAATTGAAATGACGATGAGGATTGAGGTCTCCAGTGTTCCCTAACCTTATTGTCATCTCTATTCCCCATATTTAACTTGTTGAAATTGATACTTTAAAGATTATATCTTGTATTTTTTTGGAGGCTTATTTTTATGATTTTTAATGATCAAAAAATTAAATCTCTTAAAATAATAACTAGCAAATTTATATCATTTTTTTGCCACTCATTGTGTTGTTAAATAATCATGAATTGCATAATCACTTTTTTAAACGTAACACATATATGTTTTCAACTAAGTATTCGAACCTTGGGTGGTTTTACAAAATTTAGAATGTTCTTAACAACCTTATTACCTTTACATACATATTTATCTTTTATCTTTCACAAATCACAATCCTAAAAAGCTTTTGAGATATCAAAGTTGCAAAATACTTAATATTATGAAATACTTATTCAAGTCGGGAAATCAATATATGGGAGGTTAAGTTTTGAAGTAATCATATATTTATCGCCAAAAATATTTTTAATGAAAGCTATGAGATAACGTCCTAAAAAGATGTCGAATAAAAATTATGAAATAGTCAATCATACTTTCTAATAAATGAATATTTTTTTTGTCACTTGTCATATTCTCATTAAATTTGATAAATGTCATTTTGTGGTTATTTTAATTTTTTTCCTACATGTCGTTTTGAGTTTTTCTATTTTATTAAATTTAACATAATATTTTAATGTAATATTGTAATAAATATAATAATAAATGAATATCAATTTCATTAATAAACTTACCTTTTAATTTCAAATTTCTTAAAATTAAAGTTCATTAATATCTTTTCTTTATTTAAATTACTAGTTTATAATCCGTGAGAACCATTGTTACAAAATTAATTAAACTTTAATAGTAAAAACTCAAAATTATTAATCACTTATTTTAAATAAATTATTAATTAAGAGATTTTTTTAGTTATATAAAACTATAATTATTGATTTAAATAAATATGTAAAATTATATCACTTTATAATTTGTATTAATTTTATTTTAATTTTTATTCTAATGTTATTAATTTAATGTAATTAAAGTGGAAAATTTGAAATAGAAAATCAATAGGTTGAGAAGTGACATGCATTAATTAGGAGACATAATAAGATGACACATAATATATATATATATATATATATATATATATATATATATATATATATATATATATATATATATATATATATATATTATGATGCCCAATATGATAACATATATCAAAAGGGGAATGAAAACTATTTTTTTTATTAGAATGGAAAATTTTGTTTAATTTAAAAAATAAAAAACACTTTTACTATAATAATTCATTATTTTTTTATAAATTTAAAGTTCTGAAATATTTTAACTTTTATATTTAACTTTTTTTAAATAACACATATAATACATAACTCTTACAACTATTTTGATAACATACGTTAAAAAAAATCAATATCATACATAAATATTAGTCTAATCGATCATATATTCGTGTGACTAGGTGTGAACCCCGTGTATTATACGGGTTGATTTAAAAAAATATTAAACATTAAAGTGTGAACAAAAAATATTTTTTTAATATTTTTTAATGTAAAACTTTAAAAGAAGAAAGAAAAAAATATATTTATTACAATTTAATATCATATATATGATATTTAATACTTTACATATATAAGTATATGATTTTAATTTTAAAAATTGAAACAAACAAAAAATTAACAAGTGGATAATATTTATTTCAAAAATACCACAAAATGACAAGTATCAAAACTCATGAGAGATTAACATGTGCCAAAAAAACCTTCATTTGTTAAGAATGAGATGAGATGAGATGAGATTATTCATTACACATTTATAAGGTGGTCCACATCAGCTACCATTACATCATAATAAAAGTCATGCTTACGATTTTGGGTTTGTAGACTCTTGTGACCGGTTTCTTCCAACTTTTTCTTCACAATTTTCCAATTTCGACTGCCGCTCTTGAATTTTCCTTTTGTTATGATTTTCTTTTTTGAACGGCTTCTCTTGGGTTTTTTATGTGGCCTTCCTTATTAGATTTTTGTTTCTCTTCTCAAAGTCAAATTCAAGGACCCGATACTTGTAATTTACTAAAATGCCAATTTGCTCGAAAATTTACTCCCACATCCCAGGTGTTGTTTTAATTACAAAAATATCAACTATAAACTATTTGTTCTTATATATAAGCTTAGGTTATTATATTTAAAGTAATTATTGTGTTATTGTATACATAAATATGAGCCAATCATTTTACTTATTTTAATAAAGTGATTAATACATATTATTGAATTAAATATAATTGAAAAATATCATCTAATTTAACTAGAAGGATATTTTAGTCAATTAATATAAATTTAATAAATGAAATTTGCATATTTTAAGGGATCATAGATTTTATTAATTTTAAAAATCCGATTTTACGAATTATAAGATTTTTAATTCGGACATTCTGACATAATATATTCGATTATGTTCAAAAATAAAAATGCTCTTGAACCATAAAATACTAAAAATATTTTGAACATATTTCTTGATCATAACTTTAAAAATTTCGTGTAGAATAACAAAAATCTCGAACCATCAATTGAAGAATTAAAACAAAAATTATATTAATTTTTAAAGAATACATGTAACAATTGTTAAAAATTACATTTATTGTTAAAGAATAAAACTAAAAAAACTTTCAAATATGGAAAAAAAAACATCAAAATCTAACAAATACACTAATACATTCTAAAAGAATAATGTTGCTAAGAGGCGTCTTTCAAATTTCATGGTCTGTTCTTCAAGCATCAGCTTCTGTGGAAACAAATTCAATGAATAAATTAGTGAGAAAATATTTATATTCCATTCCAACATAATTGGAATTCATGATTCCATTCTGATAGAATTGGAATTCATTTACCAATAATTATATTAATTCGGAGAATTCTAACAGAATATGATCATGATTATCATAAAAAACATTATTTTCTGATAGAATACCATAAACGAAGAAATGTCATTCAGTTGAAGCATAGCTGGCGCTTGGTGTGCATCAAAACAACTTTCAATTTCCTGTAAAAATTAGACAATCAGAACAAATTCCTAATTCACCAAAAATATTACACCTTGAAAGAATTAGACAATAAACCTAAACACATCTAAAATTTCTTTGATTTCGGTCAAACAATCGACCCAAACATTCGTTCTATATATTGAAATCAAATCAAATTAAAAAAAAAAAAAAAAAAAAAAAAAAAAAAAAAAAAAAAATTGAAGATTAAACTTCATTGGTCCGTTCAAAATCTATATGAAAACTTAGAAGAAGCATGTAACAGACTTAACATGGAAGTGGCTTATTAAAGTTCACTTAACTGGATCTAGAACATTAGGAGACAAAATAACAACTATCCACAAAAAAAACCAGTTTACACAGTTTTCTAGCATGTCTACGTTAAAGCAATATAAGGGCATTCCCTAGGTACCAATGTTATAAAACAAGTATCACTTAAAATAGAAAAAATAACTTCAATAGTTAAGAGGTTAGTAAGATTAAGAAGACCTGTTCATAGCCACCAAGTCTAATCACTGATCTCCATAACCTGAAATAAACGAACGATAAAATAAAACTCAACAAACATTGCATTATCAAGATCCCAAGTGGAAGGAGGGTCTCACTTAAGGTAATTTAATGGCTCTCCATAAAACCTTGGAGGCTTGAACTCCAAACACCTCTCTTTATGAAAAATTTCAAGCTCCTTCATGAATGTTGTTTGGTCCTCTTCTGTACCAGATTCATCCTCAAGAGAAGAATTCGGATCCAAGAGGAATGACTTGTGGTTTTGTACGGTCTTGAAATCAGTCCCCTCCTCCTCTACAACTGCCAACGCCAGTTGTGGCCGCTCTACACCTGTGATGTTGTTTAATTCTACCTCATCATCCCATCAACACCACAACCAATCATCCTTATTACTACCGACCGGTTACAAATCGAAGCCACCCTTTACCCTTTACCTGAATCTGCTGGAGTCGATGGCATAGGAGTGTGTACGAGAGGGAGATGAGAGGGAAAAGGTTAGGGGCGACGATGAATAGAAGAGAAGAGGGAAGAGGCGGACGTGAGGATATATACAAGAAATTAGGTTTTAAAATTGATATTCCTAAATTAAAGGGATATTAATTGATTTATATATTTACCATAATAAATTAAATATAAGATTACATATTTACCCTTTTGAAATGATTGACCTATATTTTAAATACCTAAACCTAGCTCTCTCTCTCTCTCTCTCTCTCTCTCTCTCTATATATATATATATATATATATATATATATATATATATAACTCATTTTTTTTCAACATCAAAAACACTAATCTTCTCCAAATGATGTGTCTAAGCCATATCTAGACTCAAAAAAAAAATTAACTTTTTTTGGTTTTTTGTATGACTACTGATGAACATAATCAACAGTTGTACGCACTGCTGATAAGCACAATTAGCAATCATATGGACTGTGGATTGCTTATCAGCAGTCAATATGGCTACTGATTGTGCAAATCCATAGTTCGTATGACTGTTGATTGTGCTCATCAGCAGTCCGTACAACTGCTGATTGTGCATACATGGAAATTTCGAAAAAAATAAAAAAAAAAATTGTCAAATCTTTTTTTTAACCATGATATGGCTTAGACGTACCATTTGGACAAGATTAGTGTTTTTAGTTCTCACAATAACTCAACCCTATATAATATATATATATATATATATATATATATATATATATATATATATATATATATATATATATATATATAAAAGAACAAATAAGAAGAAAAAAGAATTAGGAACTTTAGAAATTTTAATTGTAGCTTAGCATCAATAGTATATTTGTTATAAATGGCGTTTTTGTCTGTCAGTTGTTAAAAAAAATGACATGATCGTAAGTAAAGACAAATCTCAGTCCATTTTCATAGGCATATAATCAGATCTTAAAAACTTTATCTGGTTATTATTTCTCAACCTCTCGTTATTTTCTAAAAAAATCAAAATCTCTTTTCCTTACCAGTTTTTACCATCGACAACCACCTATTGTCATCGATGTCTGTAACACTGCCGCTACCCCTGTTGTCGCTGATACCACTCTAGCAATGCTACCTATTGTCACTGTTACCTCACTACACCGTCCACTACTTTACTACCGCCTCAGACCGCTTGGAAAACTCACCAACGGCCTTTAGCCTCTCAAATATGAAGTTTTCTAACGACTTCACCTTCTCCGAAGACTTTTGCTTCTCGAATGAAGGTTCAAAACATCGTTCCTTTGATGTTTGGACCATCACCGCTACCTCGGGCTTTGCTAATGCCACTCCACTACCACTATCTACCGCCATCATCACCTCACTCCACCGTTTACTACTCTCAGATAAAATTTCGATCTGTTGATCCAAAAAATCTTACGCTAACATCATCAAATAATATCCAATTAATAATTGGATCTCGACCCATAATCAAGAATCTAAATTACTTGTCCAACATCCATGGTAAAAGACCATTTTACTTATTTCTTACTTGGACCAAAACCAAGGCCTAACCCATTTGCTCAAAAAAAACCCCATTTTCCTAAATGCCATACCACAGCCTAATATAGCCCAACTTCCTAATTAGACCCAAAAATCTATTCGATTATGTGTCTAAGCCCATAACTATTTTGATATGTACTTGACCTGATTATGAGCATGGTCATTTGGGTTGCCTTCACCATAGCAACTGATAGGATGAACTAAGGAGAAAGAGGATTAATTATGATTTATTAATATATTATAAGAATAATATATTAAAGGAGAAATCATATTGTTTAATTAATATTAGTCAAGAATTAATTAAGATTAGTTTTGTGACTAAAAGAGATTAATTAATTAAATAAATGGGACCGATATTGTAATTATAAGATAGTTGCATAAATGCGTTAATGGAATACATAGAGGTTGGAGTGGAGGAAATATATGGGGAAACCCATAAGAATTCGTCCAAGGCTTCTAAGGAGGGAGTCTATGGGCTGCTTAGAGCTTCAGCAGTCAAATTAGGGTTTCCTTGTTTGATAACCCTAATAGCCTCACTATATAAGAAACCCCTAAGGCCCCAAAATCGTGTGGAAGTAATCCCTAAGGGTTCTTGGATATTTTTGTGCCTCCTCCTCCTTCTCTTTGTTCATCTTGTTGCTCATGGTGTTTGTGATTCCATTAGAGGTGCAACATTTAAGGCACTAAGATTTCAAGAGTCAAGATCAAGGAGATTTGTGATTGTTATTGCTACATAACAATCAAGGTAAGATCTAAACCCTAATTCATATGTTAATACGATTATTGTATGCTAGATCTAGGGTTTATGAGCTTTGGATGATTATTGCATGTTCATTAGACAAATTAGATCCAAAGCTTTAGGGTTTGCATGTACACCACAGGATTGATGTAGTGCTCAAAACACATCAGTGGTATCAGAGACTAGGCTGTTTGTTTGATGTACTTAATGCTTAATTGTTCATTGCTTTCTTGAAAATCGAAATTTTGTGTTTCTGACTGGCAGACTCGTCGAGTCCGTGAATGGACTCGACGAGTTTCATTGTGGACTCGACGAGTCCAGGGCTCTAGTGCCGGGATTTTTGTTTTTTTTTTGCCAGATTTTGTTGAGGATAGTTTACAAAATTCGTTTTTCTTGCCTAAAATCGATTTTTTAAGTTTTAATGGTTATCTTCATCAAAATTGATGGATTTGGTTAAATATGGATAATATATGATTATTATTTGTCAAATATTTGACCTAGTAAGTTTGAAAAGTTTCAATTTATAGCCTTTAGGTTTTATAGTTTAAATTTGAGCTTAAAAAGTTTTAGTTTTGAAATTTAAATAGTTAAACCCTAATATTTTGAAAGGTTTCAAAATTTGTCCTCAAGTTTTGGAATTTAAAATTTTGATTGAAAGTTTAATTTTGAAATATTAAGTTCTATAACCCTAGTATTTTGAAAAGTTCAAATTACACCCTTATGGTTTTATTAAGTTAGTTAAATGTATAATTAAAAGAGAGTTAATAAATCCAAAATTATTCATTCATGACTTTGTAAATGTTTTTCTTTTGTAAAACCAATTTGCATGTGGTGCTTTAGCCTTTAGACCCATTTGTTAGTTAGAGTGAGAGAGAGACATGTAAACACCTCTATATATAGTGGGTTCATACCACTTGTAGAGGTGTGCTTGAGAGATGTAAAAGTGAGTGTGTAAGTGTGTGTTATTTATGTAGTCTAGATCTAGATCCTTTTTGTGTAACACCATATACATTCAATATATTTCTTAAACACCCAAATCACCATGTTCAATTGTACAAGCTTTAATTCTGCATGCCAAACCATGTTCTTTGTCACTACAATTGGTATCAGAGCTTGGTTTTCACGATCAACATGACTTTTGAAGAACGATTCTCGGCTCGGCAAAGACTCGACGAGTTCCTCTTTGATATAAACACTTAGCCAATCTGCATCCGTCTCTCCGAGTTGTATGAACAACTCGCCGAGTCTGTTCTTGAGATATGAAGATTGCCTTGGACTCGCCGAGTCAGGGCATTGACTCGCTGATTCCCTCTATGGATGAGTCCGATCTCCGACTCACTGAGTCCACCTAAAACTCACTGGTTCCACTTGGCATAATACATAGAAGGGGAAAACTCGAGGACTCGCGACCCGACTCGCTGAGTCTGAAGAACGACTCGCCGAGTCGGTTGCATGCAACTTTTATACAATCGACTCTGCTCAAAACCACTGCATACATGTTGGGGTGCAAAGTTATTCATTCATGACTTTGTAAATGTTTTTCTTTTGTAAAACCAATTTGCATGTGGTGCTTTAGCCTTTAGACCCATTTGTTAGTTAGAGTGAGAGAGAGACATGTAAACACCTCTATATATAGTGGGTTCATACCACTTGTAGAGGTGTGCTTGAGAGATGTAAAAGTGAGTGTGTAAGTGTGTGTTATTTATGTAGTCTAGATCTAGATCCTTTTTGTGTAACACCATATACATTCAATATATTTCTTAAACACCCAAATCACTATGTTCAATTGTACAAGCTTTAATTCCGCATGCCAAACCATGTTCTTTGTCACTACAATTGGTATCAGAGCTTGGTTTTCACGATCAACGTTACTTTTGAAGAACGATTCTCGGCTCGGCATAGACTCGACGAGTTCCTCTTTGATATAAACACTTAGCCAATCTGCATTCGTCTCTCCGAGTTGTATGAACAACTCGCCGAGTCTGTTCTTGAGATATGAAGATTGCCTTGGACTCGCCGAGTTAGGGCATTGACTCGCTGATTCCCTCTATGGATGAGTCCGATCTCCGACTCACTGAGTCCACCTAAAACTCACTGGTTCCACTTGGCATAATACATAGAAGGGGAAAACTCGAGGACTCGCGACCCGACTCGCTGAGTCTGAAGAACGACTCGCCGAGTCGGTTGCATGCAACTTCTATACAATCGACTCTGCTCAAAACCACTGCATACATGTTGGGGTGCAAAGTTATTCATTCATGACTTTGTAAATGTTTTTTTTTGTAAAACCAATTTGCATGTGGTGCTTTAGCCTTTAGACCCATTTGTTAGTTAGAGTGAGAGAGAGACATGTAAACACCTCTATATATAGTGGGTTCATACCACTTGTAGAGGTGTGCTTGAGAGATGTAAAAGTGAGTGTGTAAGTGTGTGTTATTTATGTAGTCTAGATCTAGATCCTTTTTGTGTAACACCATATACATTCAATATATTTCTTAAACACCCAAATCACCATGTTCAATTGTACAAGCTTTAATTCCGCATGCCAAACCATGTTCTTTGTCACTACAATTGGTATCAGAGCTTGGTTTTCACGATCAACGTGACTTTTGAAGAACGATTCTCGGTTTGGCAATTTTTGTCGCAATTTAAAGAATTTTGGTAAGTCTCTCTCTATGATCTCTCTTAATTTCATTGAATTCGTGCATTGTGTTCTTAATTTTTGATCGTTTGACTCGTTGGATCAAATTTTCTTTGAAAAACCCATTTGTTGTGATCCAATAATTTTTCGTAGATCAAAGTCCTATCCAATCTCATATTTGTTTGTTCGATTTGATTCTCAAATTATGGCTGTTCGTTTGATTTAAGTCAAAATTCGTTATGGCTCAATTACATTTGATTTAGCCTAAAGTTTTAATCTGATTATATTCATATTCAAATGTTTGAGTCTAAATCTAAAACTATTATTGTTCATACAATTTGATGTTTAAGCCCATCTATCAATTCATAAAGTTGAGCCCAAAGAGATAATAGTCTAATATTGTTCATCAATGTATCATGATAAGCCCAAATTCCTTTGTTTCAGTTCTCAAGAATTCATCTGATATTAATATTTTGGGCCCAAATCGTGAATATCTTTTACTCATTAAATCATTCTAAATCGTAAATAGATGTTCGTCATCTAACTTGTACACATGCTTCAGTTGTTGTACAATCGTGTTCCTGCGATGTTCTATTCTTAATTGATCAATTGTTCTTGAGTTCTTCATCTCATTCTCTAATTTTTTTTCTCGATCGATGTTGAATGTATATCTGGAAATGAATCTCGATTTCTTATGATTTGGAATATTATGAACTCGATTTTATATAAGTTCCAGTGAAGAAGTCGGAGATTGATCTTTTGATTTTGATAAAATTGATCACGGACATTTGATTGAGATGATAGAATCGATGTTGGTTATTGATTAAATTTGATCGATGAATTGATGACTCTTGGTTTGGAGATTTTGATTGAAGTCGCAAATCATTGATTTGGATTGAAACTGATGAACTACTGAAGAACATTCAAGAACATATGAAGAACAGTCAGAATTTTGTTTGAAATTGGGTCTTTGATCCACAATCGATATTGAGAAGATAATTTTGGTGTTTGTTGGCACTTGATAGATGCGAAGTTTGAATATTGAAGTATCATATTAAGAATCGATTGATGTGTGATGTTTGAATTGAAAGCAAAATTTAGGGTCACACAGACTTCGCTTTGAGAATGAATTTGATTTTGGATTTTGGGATAAGTTTTTTTAGTCGGTGATTTTTGGATCAAGATGCGAATGTCGATGGTTTTTGGAATCGATGTGGATTCGGTTTGGGTTGAATGAAAAACGAACTATTGTCTTTGAAGTCATAATCGACTGGTTTTTTTTTTGTTTTGGTGATTGAACGATTGAAGACTTCGCATATTGGGTTCACACATAAGGTTGTAATACGATTCGCAATTTGGAAGTCAGACAAGATGCTCATTCGCATTTTGTTATGTAATGGTGGATTCGCATATGAAATCAAATTGTGTTCGCATCTATGAAATCAGTTCGCATATGACATCAATTGAGTTCGCATTTGGTTTTGTGGGTCAAAACAGTTCGCATAAGAAGTTCACGATTTGATGTTTGAGGTTAATTGATTTTGATTTCGCAAGCTTGGAGTTGGAGATCTGGATTGTGTTCGCATCTATAGAATGTGAAGAGAATTTAATGGTGATATTCAGTTCGCATTTGGTGAGACAAGTATGTGGTTGATGATTTTTGGTTGGTTCGCATTTGAAATCAGTGGGTTTCGCATCTGGATTTCTCAAACAACTGAAATGCGAATCTCAGACAACTGATTAATTTTTGAGTTAATGCCAATGAAGACAACTGAAATGCGAATGAACTCAAAGACGGATGGATAATTCAAATGGACTAACTTCACAAAATGGGGTAATAAAAAGACAAAAGTACAAAATTTTCATTTCGCATCCCTGAAGTATTCGCAAGAAGGCAAATTTTACCCAGTTTCGCATTTGGGGTAAAAATTAAGAGAAATTGGAATATTTTCAAATCTGGTCCATGCAGTTTGTGCAAATTTACACATTTTACCCAATTTCGCAAATGGGAGTGTGTTTCGCATATTTGACTGTTTTTGGCGCAACGGGTCACTGCGGAATTTTGAAATTGACAATTTCTACCCATTTTGAGAAATTTTGTCAAAGGCGATACGTGAACGAAGCTAAAAATTCAATATTTTTTGGGTTTTCCGGATTGAAGCACAAAGTTTATGCCACATGTTAAGGGGGAGTTTTGACATGAAAAATTCCGAATAGAGCACGTTCTTTTTCCTTGGAGTTTTATAATCAAATTTCGATTATAAAAAGGGGGAGAAGTTTTATATGGAAATTCGAACTTGAATTTTTCATATTACGCGGATTTGAAGACCGAAGTGATCTTGAAGTTTTAAAGCTCACGAGATGATGCAATTGGAAGTTCGGAAGTGATGTATTCGAAATGGGTTTGGTTTATTGAAGACTTTTGGGGTGTGTTTTTATGCGCAACTTTTGGGTGATTATTTGGAGTTTGGAATACTCTTGATCATTCGTTGTTGCTCGGATTGTATTGTCTCACATCCTAGAGCCCAAATTGAAGACTCGTGGAAGAATTGAAGATTGAAGTTCGTTTCGACATGTGTCACCTTTGAGGATCGAACCGCGTAGTGCTTGGTTTTGGAAGATTTCAAGCGGGTCATTCATTCCTAACTTTGAGGGGGAGAATATTAGGGTGCAAAGTTATTCATTCATGACTTTGTAAATGTTTGACTTTTGTAAAACCATCTTGCATGTGGTGCTTTAGCCTTTAGACCCATTTGTTAGTTAGAGTGAGAGAGAGACATGTAAACACCTCTATATATAGTGGGTTCATACCACTTGTAGAGGTGTGCTTAAGAGATGTGAAAGTGAGTGTGTAAGTGTGTGTTATTTATGTAGTCTAGATCTAGATCCTTTTTGTGTAACACCATATACATTCAATATATCTCTTAAACACCCAAATCACCATGTTCAATTGTACAAGCTTTAATTCCGCATGCCAAACCATGTTCTTTGTCACTACAATACAATTTATAGATCTGGGTTCCTAAGGCTAGTTTACCATGTAAAGTTTCCAACTTTACGTGTACATATGCATGAAAAGGGATTTAAAGGCTAAAAAGACACTTAAAAGAGTAGATCTAGGGCTTTCATGCAAAATGGCTCCATAAAGGTGTTAGATCTACGTTTTTGGGAGTGAAACATGGCTAGATCCGAAGGCTAATCAATCCAATGTGATCTCTCTACTATAAACAAGCTAAGAAATGGATAAAATGGCCTAAATGTGCTTATAATGGAGAATCAAACATAGAAACAGAAGGAACCCGATTATCACCTCAATAAACTCTGTAGTGGGTGCAAGATCTTGGATCTTCTTCTATTCATTTGGATCTAGCCTCCTTCTTCTCTTCAAAACTTCAAGATTCACACAAGAAATGCTCAAATGCTCAAGGAATGGTTAGGGTTTTCTAAATGATGCTCTGAGGGTGAAGGAGGCGAGTTTGGGGCTCATAACATGGTTTAAATAGGATGAAAAACTCGTGATCTAGGGTTCCTTCCAGACTGGCAGACTCGCCGAGTCCAGGGTATGGACTCGCCGAGTTGCCAACTTAAACGTGCTCAATATCTCGTCTCTACTCGGCGATTTGGGCCTACAACTCGCCGAGTCCAAGCTAAAATGCCAAAAATACATAGATTAAAACACATACCAGGAACCAGGCGTTACAAATCTCCCCCAATTATTTTAGACTTCGTCCTCGAAGGCTGTTGCTGCAACATCTGGAAACAACTCTGGGTAGTGCTCCCTCATCTCCTCCTCCGCTTCCTACGTCCACTCAGACCCCCTTCTGGTGCTGCCACTGCACCTTTACCAACTGAACCACCCTGTTCCTCAAGGTCTTCGTCTTTCGATCCAAAATCGCAACCGGTCTCTCAATATAATTCAGGCTGCTATCAACCTGAATATCCTCCAAGGATACAACTGCTGACTCGTCCACCAAACACTTCCTCAACTGGGAAACATGGAAAGTGTTGTGGATCTGGCTAAGCTCTGCCGGAAGATCCAACCGATAAGCGACCCGACTCACCCGGGCCAAAACCCTGAAAGGACCGATGAACATGGGGCCCAGCTTGCCCCTCTTCTGAAACCTGATAACACCCTTCCAGGTGATACCTTTAGGAGGACGATGTCGCCTACCTGAAACTCCAAGTCTGATCGCCTCTTGTCGGCGTAACTCTTTTTCCGAATCTGCGCAGTCTGTAGTCTACTACGAACCTGCTGGATCAACTCTGTCATCTTGAGCACCACTTCGGTGCTCCCAATGACATGCTCACCGAACTCACCCCAAAAAATCGGGGTCCTGCACTTCCTCCCATAGAGCATCTCGAAGGGAGGGTGGTCAATACTCGCATGATAATTGTTGTTATACGAAAATTCCGCTAACGGAAGATACGTATCCCAACTGCCACCGAAATCTAGGACACATGCCCGGAGCATGTCCTCAAGAGTCTGAATCGTCCTCTCATTCTGCCCGTCCATCTGAGGGTGGAAAGCGGTGCTGAAATAGAGACAAGTACCCATCTCGTCATGAAACCGCTTCCAGAATCTGGAAGTAAAACGAACATCTCGATCTGACACCACTGAAACAGGTACCCCATGACGTGCCACAACCTCTCGCACATAAATATCGGCTAGCTTCTCAGCCGATATTCTCTCCTGGATCGGTATAAAATGAGCACTCTTCGTCAACCGATCCATTATAACCCAAATCGAATCCACTCCATGTGCGGTCCTAGGGAGCTTAGTGACAAAATCCATGGTGATGTCTTCCCATTTCCACACTGGAATGTCTAACGGCTGCATCTTACCGTGAAGCATCTGGTGTTCCGCCTTAACCTTCCTGTAGGTCAGGCACCTCTCCACATACCAGGCGACATCCCGCTTCATGCAGGGCCACCGATAGTCGGGTCGAAGATCCATATACATCTTTGTTGCCCCTGGATGGATGGAAAATCGAGACTTATGAGCCTCGTCCATCAGCACTTGTCGTACTCCGCCCCAGTACGGTACCCAAACTCTCCCATGAAGGGTCAACAATCCTCGACTATCTTAGTCGAAGGAAGCTACTCGGCCCACAATTCTCTCACACTTCTGCCTCTCCTCCTTGAGGCCCTCGACCTGAGCCTCTCTGATCTACTCTAACAATGGAGTAATTATTATCATCCTCAAACATATGTCCCTGATCGGGGCCGCTTCCGCCTTGCGGCTCAGGGCGTCGGCCACTACGTTGGCCTTCCCTGGGTGATAAAGGATCTCACAATCATAATCCTTTACCACATCTAACCACCGCCACTGCCTCATGTTAAGATTCGGCTGATCCATGAGGTACCTCAGACTGTTATGATCCGTGTAGATGGTACAACAGACCCCATAAAGGTAATGCCTCCAAATCTTGAGAGCAAACACCACTGCCCCCAGCTCTAAATCATGTGTAGGATATTTAGCCTCGTGAGGCTTCAACTGTCTTGAGGCGTAAGCTATCACACGGCCTCGCTGCATCAACATTGCTCCCATACCTGTGATCGAAGCATCACAGTAGACTACAAAATCCTCTACTCCCTCTGGCAGGGTAAGGATCGGTGCCTCGCACAATCTCTGCCTGAGGGTCTCAAATGCTGCTTGCTGCTCAGGCCCCCAGCAAAACACCACCGACTTCTTAGTCAGTCGGGTGAGCGGTATAGCTATCTTGGAGAAATCCTGGATGAATGTCCTGTAGTACCCTGCCAACCCTATGAAGCTCCAAATCTCAGATGGAGATCTCGGGACCTCCCACTGCATCACGACCTCTATCTTGGCCGGATCTACCAAAATACACATCTGATTGACGAGGTGCCCAAGGAACTGCACCTCGCACAACCAGAACTCGCACTTGGAGAACTTTGCGAAAAGTCTCTCCCTCCTCAAAATCTCTAGCACCTCCCTCAGGTGCTCCTCATGTTGCTCCTGAGTCTTGGAATAAACCAAGATGTCATCAATGAATACTATCACCGACCGATCCAACAACGGCCGACAAACGCGGTTCATGAGATCCATGAACGCGGCTGGAGTGTTGGTGAGCCCAAACGGCATCACCACAAACTCATAATGATCATATCGGGTCCTGAAAGCAGTCTTCTGCACATCCTCATCCTTGACACGCATCTGATGATACCTGGAGCGTAAATCGATCTTGGAAAACCAAGACGCTCCCTGCAGCTGATCAAACAAATCATCTATCCTCGGGAGTGGGTAACGGTTCTTCACCGTTACCTTATTCAACTCCCTATAATCTATACACATACGGTGCAACCCGTCCTTCTTCTTCACGAATAAAATCGGTGCTCCCCAGGGCGAACTTGTAACGCCTGTGTTTCCGGGCTTGCCATTTTTAGCAATGTAATAGTCTAGGTTAACCTTTGTAACCCGTTTTGAAATAATAAGATTGTATTATTTGAGTATTATGTGTTTTGTGCTTAATTGCTTAATTATGTGGTTTGATTAATTAAGAATAAAATAAGCGTCAAAATTTAAGTGTAAAATAAACTTAATATCTTTGAATAATGTTGTAGTAGTTGAAACGAGGTTTCCGAATATATATAGAACGCCCAAATCTGACTTCGTATGAGGAAGTTATGATTTATCAAAGTTTCAGCTTAGCGATGTGCAGCCCGAAATACTCGATTTGAGATCGAGCGGTTTTTAGTCGAAACAATCTAAACGAGGATCGAAGGTCTCGTTGTTGGTATCGAAGCGATAAAAAGTTAGGCGAGAACGGACGTCAAACGAAGAAGTTATGAATTTATAACGAAGTTTTTCTGTCGCGGCCTATTAAAAATAAATAATAAAAATAAAGTCAAAATTAGCCAACGGAGTCTAAACGAAAGTTGTAGAGCGTAGTCTCACCTTCGCATGGATATAAAGAACGTCGAAAATGGAGTTCGTATGAGGAAGATATGAATTTCCGAAATTTATTAAATAATTTGTATTTATTTTTAATCTTTAATTCGGAAGCATTATCCGAAGGAGTCACCGGTCTGATCCGAAGTACACCCCGCGTACACCGAAGTGTCGACACTCGCAGCAAGTGGCTCGGATGACGCATGCAGTGACGATTTCGGAAGCAGTACGCCCCGAGTACTCCGAGGCTCCAGCCTCCTATAAATAGGATCCGAAGGCAGCCGAGTCTTTTGTTCATTTTCTCTCTTCACTCTCCCGTTTTGCATCGTTTTGCGTGCCAGAAATATCCCGAAGCCCCGGTATCATACTCGAGCCCCGAGGCAAGTCCCGAGATCCCGAAGATCCCGAGAAGTGCGGTTCCCGAGCCGAAGCTCTGCCCGCGAGAAGTTCGATTTTTGTGAAGATCTTTCATATCTGCTGAGGATTACAACTTCTGCAAGTCGTAGTGCTGTCCGATCATCTTCTGATCAAGTGAGTATGTACTACCTTTCATAAACACGATAATAATACAAGTTTGGTTCGAGTGTATTAAGTATATTGTTGTTTATAAGTGTGAGTGTGTAGTTACCTTCTTCTAACGCATAAATATTAAATATTTTCTATAAAAATACGTGCTATGTGTATAGTATATTGTTGTTTATATGTGTGAATGTGTATTCACTCTCTTCTATCTCATAGATATGATTTATTCTCTATGAGATATGTGTTATGTGTGTGTGTGTGCCTCATCTGTTATGTGGATTATGTGTTGATTAAAGCATGCTATACAGGTTTTTAAACTATGTATAAAAATGTATATTTTTATCTACTAATATGTTGGGTAGAACATGGGTAGATAGTTGGTGTGTAATAAACAGATGAGAGGCCTCGTTGTTGTTTGATTTAGTCATCTAGCGGAGTTTAGATGACGACCACGGGCTATTCTAGACAGTCTTGTGGAAACATTAGCAGGTTCGCCACCTGTAGGTGTTAATGAACTCGGGTGTTCATTCGCTGTACTCCATCCCCCTCATGGTTGCCTTATTTGACTTATATTGCTGAGGTACCCCCGAAGCATGTGTTGTCGCCTCGATGAAATATTCTTAGACTAGGTCCCTTGTGTTAGTTTTTATAGGGACATAAAGTGAGAATAACGGGAATGGGTAATTGGGTTATTGTTGGTTGGTGGAAATTAAATATGATTATTCATTGTGGGTTGAAAACCCTATATGCTCACCAGGCTCCCAAGCCTGACCCACTCAGTTTTATTTGTATTACAGGAAGTGGCGCGAGGGCATAAGATGGATGAACCATCAAGTTGTTTTGTTTACAAGTCTGTATATGTTTATATTTGTTGAATGACTTGTAATGTTATCGTTTATGCTTATTGGTCTGTATCGGAACATGACACCCCGAGTTTTGATTATAATGAAAATACATTTCTTTTATGAAATGCTTTGGTAAACATTGTTTTATCATGTTTTGTTTTTGGGAAAAAATTCCGCAACTCTTTCAAATCAAAAGGATTTACTCTGAAAATATTTTAAAAGCATAAATGAAAATCGGTCTTTTCTGGCCGAGATTTTGGGGATGTCACAGAACTGCTCGGCCTGATAAAACCCTTGTCTAGCAACTCATGCAGTTGCGTAGACAACTCCTGCATTTCTGGGGGGGGGGGGGCAACCGATACGGTGCCTTGGTTATCGGAGCCGCACCAGGGATCAGGTCAATCCTGAACTCGACTTGTCTCTCGGGAGATATTCCAGGCAAATCCTCTGGAAATACATCCGGGTAGTCTCGCACTACCGGAACATCGTCAACCGTCGTCTTGCCCTTCTCCCGGGAATCTAAAACATAGGCAATATAAACGACGCAACCATGCTGGAAATAGCGCCTCGCTCTCGCTGCTGAACACAGAACTGGTCCTCGTTGTGGCCTCTCGCCCTAAATCACTAACTCTCCCCCACTGGGAGTGCGAACCCTTACTAACTGCAGCTCATAATCTATCACCGCCCCATTGGGGCTCAGCCAATCCATGCCTACTATGACCTTATTCCCTCGCAGGGGAATAGGGACCAAGTCCACCGGAAACTGCTCATCAAATAACTGTAGAGAACATCCTTTGTGTACTTTCGCCACCCTAACGGTCCTGTCGGCTGCTATCTCAACCTCAAGTGGACAATCTAGCTCCCCTGGAGCTCTGCTAAACCTCTTGCTAAGCGCAAGATAGACGAATGATCGGGTAGCCCCCGAATCAAACAATATTGTGGCTGAAATGCGGTTCACTGAGAACGACCCTATACAAAACATATAACCATAAGAAACAATCAATAATAAATGTAGAGATAAGGGAAAAATACATACCCGTCACCACATCAGGAGTCGTTCGCGCCTCCTCTGCTGTCAGCTGAAAAGCCCTACTCTTCGCCACCGACGTCTCAACTCGGCCCTGACGGCCATCTGTAATCCTCAAAGTAGCAGGAGCAGGTGCTGACACCTTCCCTGCAGCAGCTAAACTCGGACACTGGGACTTCTAATGTCCCCTCTGATTGCACTAGAAGCAAATAAGATCTGATGACGCAATGGCGGTAGTAGTGGATGTACAATCTCTGCTCATATGCCAAGTCCGACCACACTTGTAGCAGCCAGAACTCCCTGCCTTGCACGCCCCGTCGTGCAATCTACCACACTTGCCACACCGACCGTGGCTCTGCTGACTCTTGGATTTGTTATCTGAAACCTTGGGCTTTTTTCCCGAACTCCCTGAACCCGAAGCCGCCTCCGGCTTCCTTTTTCTCTCCATCTCAAGGCAATCTCTCTCTCTCTCTCTCTCTCTCGCCCTAGCAATCATGTCATCCAGCGTTTTACAGCCGGACCGGCTCACAAACTGACGGATGTCACTCCGTAGCATCTCTTGATAATGGGCCTTCTTCATTTCCTCATCAACTGCATACCGAGGAACGAGAAGCGCCCTTTCCCTGAACTTGGCGGTAATCTCCGCCACTGTCTCTGTAGTCTGGGTGAGATCCTGAAACTCCCTGGCTAACTGTTGTACCTCAACAACCGGTGCGAACTCGGCTTTGAACCTGGCAGTAAAGTCAGCCCAGGTCATAGCATCCAAAGCTGCGTCATCTCCAATGACATGTCCTGCCTCCTCCCACCAATCCCGTGCCCTATCCTTTAGAAGGCAGGACGCCAATCTAACCTTGTCCCCCTCAGGAAATCTGCTTGTGCGGAAAGCGTTGGCCACATCCGCCAACCATCTAGTACTCGCTATGGGTTCCCGCGCCCCATGATAATATGGAGCTCCACATGTCGGAACTCCCTGAACCTAAGCGTTCGTGGCCCCATCATGGCCGTCACCTCAGCACGAAATGTGCCTAGTCTCTCCTCCGGCCATCAACTCTAGTATACCCTCCTTGATCGAACCAAAGATCACTGGAGTCTGCTCAAGAATGATACGGGTCACCTCTGAAGTGAAGAACTCTCTAGTCTGCTCATCTAGATGCTCGGCTCCCGAGCCTGATCCTGATCCCTCTCCGGCACCTAAACTGCCAGCTGCTAGCCTAGGTCGCAAAACCACCATTCTGAAAACATATCATGGCAAACGCCAGTACACTGAAATATCTCAAGGGATCGCTGCTACTACAAGCTTCTCGGTCTCATCTCAGCCTTCCTTGATTCGAGTACGGATCCTCTGCTTTCAGTAGTACGGGCCCATACTACCTTCCACACCTATCCGTACTTTCCTCAAGAACCGCCTCGACTCCACCAAGTCACTCTACTGCTACTAACTTATGCTACTCACATCCTAGGCTTGCCCTAGGGAAACCTTTGACTCCACCCAAACCAGTCCTCAGCTGCTGAAGGCCTCCTTGCAATTCCAATTAGCCACCACCTGAATACCATCACATGCAATGAGGCTCGGATAATCCTTCAAGTAAAAGACTCATCCCTACAACGGTTAGACTCAAACGAGAGCTGCGCAATAGGGTTAAATCCGGCACTATGAGATTATCCAACCCTGACCACATGTGACGTGATGTATTCACCTAATGGCTAACTCCCATCACTCAGAGTCCCACTAAGCACAAAGCAAACAACATTCAGATAAAGGAAACATACTCATGCAAACTATTCTCATAATCAAGAAACTATACTAGCATACAATGCTAAGCTCATGCTATCAGGCGTAACCTACATAGGCTATCCTACTACTGCCTACTCACTACTAGCATGTAATTCTCATCAAGCTGAAACACATAAAGCAGGCACATAAGGCATCCTCCAAGATCCTTAGTCATATACTAGCATGTTGTTCTACTGAAACTGGAACTGATAATATAAACTTGTATGGGTAATTTGGGAGTACTTACTTGAGCTCAGCTGATCGCACGCACCACACATTTTTCTCTTTATCAAAACTCTCTTTCTTTCTAAGTTCTTTTTCAAAAAAAAATTTGAAAATGTTTTTCCTTTGAAAATCTTTTAGCGTTTCCTTAGTTTGATTTCAGACACACCCGAAAGTGTATCCGAATCCCTCAAACCAAGGCTCTAATACCAACTTGAAACATCCCAAAATACGACCCAAATTTTTTTTGTTTAATCAATACTAAAATCATTAGATCAATACCATAAAATAAAATTCATACGTCAATGTACCAAAACCATAACGAAGTATCACAAGAAAACTATATCAAGACTATATCAAATCATGTCAATGAAAAGCTAAATCAACTCCCAGGACAAAAACTGAAGCTATGGTGTGTGCGATGCCATCATCCCGAGCTCTTCCCTTTACTTGCGGAAGTACCTGAAACCAAAACTAAAACTGTAAGCACGAAGCTTAGTGAGCTCCCCCAAACTACCACATACCATACAATAACATATAAACACATACTGGGCTTGCCCACTGCATCGGACCGAAGTCCAGAAATTGCATCGGACCGAAGTCCGGAACTAACTAGGGCCTTGCCCACCGCATTGGACCGAAGTTCGAAAACTGCATCGGACCGAAGTCCGGAACTAACTAGGTCCTTACCCACTACATCGGACCGAAGCCCGGAAACTGCATCGGACCGAAGTCCGGAACTAACTGGGACCTTGTCCCCTGCATCGGACTGAAGTCCGGAAACTACATCGGACCGAAGTTCGGAACTGACTGGGACCTTGTCCCCTGCACTGGACGGAAGTCTGGAAACTGATTGAGCATAACATATCATAGCATAACACATCAACTAGCATAAACACATATACTACATACTGCATCAGGCCGAAGTCTGGAACACATAATACAAAACACGCTTGGATCACAAAGACATCAAGAAATCTAACTACTGCATCGGACCGAGGTCCAGAACTACTACTAACTAAACGGTCCGACATTGTGGTCGTAGACCCGTTCCTACTGGAAGGAAGACTCACCTCGTAGTCTAGTTGCTGAATGAACTGCTCTGGAATCTGTCTGATGCTGCTCCGGTTTCACCCCGGCTACAATTTCCATAAGTACACTCAATCAAATACCTATAATTATACTGAGGGTAAAATGACTATTTTACCCCTGGTCAAAGTCAACATACAGTTGACCTGAATCGTCGAGTTAGGCCACCAACTCGTCGAGTTCCTACTCTCATTTCTCAATTCTACTCGCTACTACTCGTCGAGTTTGGCATAGACTCGACGAGTTCCTCTTTGATACAAACACTTAGCCAATTTGCATCCGTCTCGCCGAGTTGTATGAACAACTCGTCGAGTTCCCCTTCATCATATGAACACTCCAACTGGGACTTGCCGAGTTGTATGAACAACTCGCCGAGTCTGTTCTTGAGATATGATGATTGCCTTGGACTCGTCGAGTCAGGGAATTGACTCGCCGAGTCCCTCCATGGATGAGTCCGATCTCCGACTCACTGAGTCCACCTAAAACTCACTGGTTCCACTCGGCATAATACATAGAACGGGAAAACTCGATGACTCGCAACTCGACTCGCCGAGTCTGAAGAACGAGTCGCCGAGTCGGTTACATGCAACTTCTGTACAATCGATTCTGCTCAAAACTACTGCATACAATTTATAGATCTGGGTTCCTAAGGCCAGTTTACCACGTAAAGTTTCCAACTTTACGTGTACATATGCATGAAAAGGGATTTAAAGGCTAAAAAGACACTTAAAAGAGTAGATCTAGGGCTTTCATGCAAAATGGCTCCATAAAGGTGTTAGATCTACGTTTTTGGGAGTGAAACATGGCTAGATCCGAAGGCTAATCAACCCAATGTGATCTCTCTACTATAAACAAGCTAAGAAATGGATAAAGTGGCCTAAATGTGCTTATAATGGAGAATCAAACATAGAAACAGAAGGAACCCGATTATCACCTCAATAAACTCTGTAGTGGGTGCAAGATCTTGGATCTTCTTCTATTCCTTTGGATCTAGCCTCCTTATTCTCTTAAAAACTTCAAGATTCACACAAGAAATGCTCGAATGCTTAAGGAATGGTTAGGGTTTGCTAAATAATGCTCAGAGGGTGAAGGAGGCGAGTTTGGGGCTCATAACATGGTTTAAATAGGATGAAAACCCGTGGATCTAGGGTTTCTTCCAGGCTGGCGGACTTGCCGAGTCTAGGGTATGGACTCGCCGAGTTGCCAACTTAAACGTGTTGAATATCTCATCTCTACTCGGCGAGTCGGGCCTACAACTCGCCGAGTCCCAGCTAAAATGCCAAAAATACATAGATTAAAATACATACCAAGAACCAGGTGTTACAACTGGATTGTGGAAATAGAAATCATTCTTCACTTCCCCCACCTCCTCCAATAATTCTCCCTGACCCACGTGTTCAAATACTTGAAAAGTTCAAGGTTACTCTAGCCCTATTGGCAAAAAGACATGAAGATGGAAAGTCGGTATGTGCTCATGTCTTGGATATGAAGTTGCATATTGATAGATTGGGAATGTTGGGTGCCGATGTCTTGGAGAAGTTGGTTGTTGACTTGGTTCTTCACTCACTTCCCGAATCATATGGTAAGTTCATAAGATAGTACTATATGATGGAACACGACGTGTCCCTCATTGATTTGACTTATTTGCTTATTGCTGCTGAATCATAAATGATTTGGTGCACTGGTCGAGCAAATTTGTCTGGTAAATCAATATTCCAACCTTCTATGGGCAATGGCAATATTAGAAGTCTAGAAAAGCTTTCTCTCCACAAGAGAAAGGTTGAGTCTGAGATAGTCTCGTGTACCATTCCAGAAGAATCCATATGTTTCTACTGCCAAAAGAGGGAGCATTGGTTATGAAGCCTCCCTGACTACCTAAGAGATCTAAGAGATGGGAGAGTCAAGATGTATGACTCTGCTTCAGGTAAAATCCAATATCTAACTCTATTAAGTTCCTATTTGGATATTCTTAATACGTGATGTGATAAGATTGCATTTTAATGTGTTGTAGGATCGAAGAAAAGAAATGAAGCTTAAAGGAAGAAGCGTGTTGACTCTGATCATGAAGATATGGATTTCGATCGCATGATTCGATGTTCGGATTTTTGAGCTGGTGCTTAGAGTTATGATAGATTGCTTAGGAATATGTAATAACATAGTTTTCATTTGAATTGCATTGTAAGGACAAGTTTTTCTGCACCTTTTATAAATAAAATAAATTTTGGTTTTGTCTTATTTATATATTTCCTTGCAATGGCATGTATGAAAATTGATGTTTGTGTATTTCTATTTTTAGCAATGCTGAAATGGATGTGATTCTTATTTGTGGTAATATCGAGAATTTACCAAATAAGGAAAGATTCTTGTCACCCGAGTTTCAATTGGACAGAAACTTGGAATCATACAACTTGTATTGTATGATGAATGAGAACCTTCATATTTGAAAATTAAGACTAATTCCTTGACAAGAGTTAAGTGAAGGACTAGGAGAACCGGTACACAATGTTGTGCAATGGTCAAGTCCACCACAAAGAACAATAAGATTATTCGTCATGATTTACTAAAAGTCTAGTAAATGTGGTTATGCTTACAAGATTAAGTATAATTTTGAATCATTGAAAAGTTTCAATGAATGGCAGAATGAATAACAAGAATCAAATAGGCAGAATGAATAAGAAGAATCAAATAAGCAGAATGATAAAAGTTTCTCCAATCTGAAAAGATGTGAGAGTACTTTAGTATCATGTTTTATGATCATCTTTTTTATTATGAAACCATATCACAATTAATCCTCTAAGGACATTTTAGTGCACTAGTATGGCTAAGAAGAGGAATCGGAAATTGTTGAAATGGTTAAATCAAAAGGTGGATCATACTTCGTTCCAAAATTAAGTCTTAGAGTCATACTCCAAGATTGTGACTTGAACGACACATCTTAAGAAGTTTTAACACACTCATCAAATGTGAAGTAGAAAAAAAATTGTTTTTCTTACTCTTGCACGTTTGAAATTGGTAAATTGTGATGTCTTGGATAAGACAAAGACCAACTAATACCAATTATGTGTAGTGTTTGTCTTGATAAGAATCCGCACTAAATCTTGAATATTTGTTTGTCAAGAAATATTTATTGACAAGAGAATCTTATATGTCAAGAGGTCAATGGGAGTCTATATGATCTTGAAAAAGTTTCAAGAACAAATCAAGAATAAACCTAGTTAGACACTAGCAAATGACTTGAGGTTTGTAACCTATCGTGTTGACACATTCTTGTTTTTGTGCCATTCCAATAAATTTGATTATGCATGTGAGTTCTAAGCGTTCTCAATAGACTACATAAAGGCAAGCACCTTGTTCAATGAAAGTACATTGACCAGTATAGGTGAGCTGCTAAATAACTTAGAAGAAATGGTGGGACCCTTGATGGCGAGAAATTAAGATTGAACAAGTCTGTCCATAAGCGTTTGGATTTGTCGCAAACAGTGTCTTCTGATGATGACAAATTCACATGGATAGAAACACATACACCATAAAATTTAAGTGGCATAAGGTGTCTCTGCATTTCATGAAAATGATTGTGAGGAAACGCTTTCACTAAGAGAGATTTTAAGGAGATAGTGATTCTGTAAATTGCATTCTCAAATTCGACTATGATTACGACATCCCTCTACATAGTTCGGATTGTGAGATTTGACAATTAGTTTAAACATTTAAGACTTATTGCTACAAGTGTTGAAATTGTTTAGACACACATATGAGTTGTCTAAGGAAAGGTGTATGAGTTTGAGAAGCTTAGATAAAGGCTTATCGAAGCATATCGTATCAGAAATATGAACTTTGGAAGTCAATAAGTAATGCATTCTAGAAGTCCAGTTGTTTTCTGAATACATGTCAAAGCTAGTGGGAGCATAAATATTATGCTGGTATGGATATTATTATCATGTTAGTGGGAGCATGACTATTATTTTAATTGTTGCAAGTTAGCAATATTAATTATAGAAAACAAGTGTTTCACCTTGCAAAGTCGTAGGGATTGAAAAGTTGTTTTGCTATAATTAAGGGATACAATATTATACTTCGTTTCAAAATCTAAAAGCTTGGATTAAGAAATTTTAATTGAATGTAGTCAAAGGACATATATGGATGTTATGTTGAAAAGGTTCAACTTAAAAGAATTATATATATGGCAATATTATAGCAACAAACTGGTAAAGTATCACATTTTTCATTATGAATCGTGTCCCATACGCTTCGGGCATAGGATCGATTGCATATGTTGTAATATTCGAACGTTCTAATTTTTCCAAATGCCTAGGGAATTAAGAGGGAAAAAGGACTAGAACCGGATTTGACAAAATTAATCAAACAACTGTGAAGGACAATCTAAGGTTCGCCAAGGATTGGTCGCTTCTGAGCAGTTGGAAGTATAGTAATGAATGGACCATATCGACAGTATCATGAATAGATAAGACTCTATTCACAATGAGTTGTCGTATGACAAGTATGGAAATGTTTCCATATTGGGAGTTGGATATCGAGAATCTATGTCTAGATTAGAAACTTTTATGCAAGAAGGATGTTCAAAGGAATGTACTTTTAATGTGAGACTTCATGTCTATGGAATTTTCTTGTAACAATCTCCAATAGAGCAGTTTGTAATTTCATTAGCAAAGTTTTGGTGACTTTGGCTCTATGAAATTAAGAAAGGATCGTTGCATAAAATGTTAGAATCTAGCAATGGAAAGAATTTTGTATTCTTACACAAGTGATAACGATTAGGAATTGTGAAATGAGCATCATTAGAAATGTTTTCAATTGATCTATTTCATAAAGTAAGGACCATAGGTAAACATAGTGTGCATTCTAGGAGCATGGAACAACTATTGTTATAATTCAAGTAATAACTTAATTATCTGAAACATTATATAATGAATAATGTGTAATCAATATGGTGACTAAATAAAATGAGTTTTATTTATACCCAAAAGTTTGGGGCCATATTGGATTTGATTATTCTTGTGTTTCACTTTGCATGTTTTGACTTCCAGAATAACTAGGTTATTTAAACCATCCACAGTCGATAAATACTTTGGAAGTAGGTATTGAAGCTAGTCTGTCATGAATCCGTCTGTAGATTGTTTAAAGTGTTTAGACATAACACAAATTAGCTACAAAGTTCATGAGTGCTCCTATAAGATTAGAGAATTGGAATAAACCCATGCTCACTTGGATCGCTTAATGGATTTTATCAAGAGTGATTGGTGAGACGATAACATCTTATATTCTTGAAACCGAGACGTGTGAGTTGTAATCTGCAAGTCGGTTGCACATTGATAATATGTAAGCGCATCAGTAACTTGGTGTTATAAAACATATTGTTGTGTGTGATTTGATGAGTAGGTACAAGCGAGCATTTGAGTCGAATTTTATCCATTCTTTTTACCTAAAGTGGGATAAAAGCGATATATGTGGGCCCCTCGATGATTTAGTGATGACACCCTAAGCACTTGGCTAAGCCGAGACTAAGTTGATGTGTTCAATTGTAGTCTATTGTCATTCGTCATAAATCGGAAATCGGGAAACAACACATGAACAGAGAGTATCATTAAAATCCATGTCTCAGTTCATACAATATCTAGAATGGAGGAATATATGATCCGTTATCTAAAGGACGCGTTACTGATAAGATCAGAGTTGACAGCGACTTTTAAAAGCTATGATTGCTGATCAGTTTCTGAAGTCATATGCATAATAGTTATTAGACTTATCCAAGTGGGAGACTGTTGGATTAGGTGTCTAAGCCCATAACTATTTTGATATGTACTTAACTCGATTCTGAGCATGGTCCTTTTGGGTTGCCTTCACCATAGCAACTGATAGGATGAGCTAAACAGAAAGAGGATTAATTATGATTTATTAATATATTATAAGAATAATATATTAAAGGAGAAATCATATTGTTTAATTAATATTAGTCAAGAATTAATTAAGATTAGTTTTGTGACTAAAAGAGATTAATTAAATAAAGGGGACCGATATTGTAATTATAAGATAGTTGCATAAATGGGCTAATGGAATACATAGAGGTTGGAGTGGAGGAAATATATGGGGAAACCCATAAGAATTCGTCCAAGGCTTCTAAGGAGGGAGTCGATGGGCTGCTTAGAGCTTAAGCAGTCAAATTAGGGTTTCCTTGTTTGATAACCCTAATAGCCTCACTATATAAGAAACCCCTAAGGCCCTGCAATCGTGTGGAAGTAATCCCTAAGGGTTCTTGGACATTTTTGTGCCTCCTCCTCCTTCTCTTTGTTCATCTTGTTGCTCATGGTGTTTATGATTCCATTAGAGGTGCAACATTTGAGGCACTAAGATTTCAAGAGTCAAGATCAAGGAGATTTGTGATTGTTATTGCTACATAACAATCAAGGTAAGATCTAAACCCTACTTCATATGTTAATTCGATTATTGTATGCTAGATCTAGGGTTTATGAGCTTTGGATGATTATTGCATGTTCATTAGACAAACTAGATCCAAAGCTTTAGGGTTTGCATGTACACCACAGGATTGATGTAGTGCTCAAAACCCATCAAAACCATCATGGACAAGAAATCCTATAGCCTAGAATTGTCCCAAAGTCATAATTCCAATGGCCCAACAAGGCCCGAATCCTAAAAGTACAAAATATGGTCCAAACTTGTGAAAGTCAACCCAAAATTCAAACAGCTGAGTGGCTAGGCATACTCAGACTTACACTTAGCACAGTCCTTCTGAGGCTAGTACACGTAGTGTATGAGCTGAGTACTCCCCACGTACTCCATAGACAGCCAAGCTAACTCATTAAGCACTTAATTGGTTAAGCCATCAAGCCAAACTTTAAGATCTGATCCTAAATAGTGACTTAGCATGTAAAATTGGCAACTTTACTCCCATGCACGACTTAATGGGACCCAAACTCAAAAAGAACCATATTAAGGATCCTAACACATGAATGGACCAAAATAACTCATAAGGTTGCATTTTTATGGACAAAGGACCTTAAAGGTGCTAAGATCTAACAATCATGGCTTCTGGAGTAGACCATAATCTCAAATGTGGCTTAAAAGACCCAAAAATTCACAAATAATACCCTAAGTTGGATCTAGCATAAAGAACCATCAAGATGAGAGCTTTTTACCTCAAATGGCTTGCTAAGATGAAGATGACTCTGGATCTACAAGCTCAATCCACTCCCAAGCAACCTCCAAGTTTTCTTCTTCTTCTACTTCACCATAAACACCACCAAAACTCACTTACATGCTCAAAAATCACAAATGGCAATTAGGGTTTCGATTTTAGGGTATATAGAGATGGAGGTTGTTCATTAGAAGATGTAAGGGTGTCTTAAGTTATTTAAATATGGCACAAACCCAAAAAATTAGGATTTGCCCATGCATTTCATACGCCATCCGTACTCCCACATATGCCCACGTACGTGGGTGAACTCACGATCCTTAAATGATCTAGTACGCTAAGCGTACTCATAAAGTACGCCATCGTACTAGCTAGGGACAAAAATGAGATAAATTTTCTACATAAAGTGGTTAAAGGAAACATACCAAAATCTCGAATGTTACAATTCTCCCCCACTTGAATCCGACTTCGTCATTGAAGTCCGCTTCCCCAACCCCCAAATCGAACAATCATGTGCACATAAATATCATATGCTAGCATATATAACATTCAAACCGATCTAACAGATCACTAATCATAGCATCATCCTATATACTAGGATACCGACCTAACAGGTCACTAACATAACATCATTCTATATACCAGGCTACCAACCTAACTGGGCACTAGTATAGCATCATCCTATATACCAGGATACCAACCTAACAGGCCACTAGCATATCAACATACAATAAACCCGGACATAAATCCGAAAAGGGTCGGCATTGGTGCCTTAGACCCTATTAGTATAGTGAGGACAACTCACCTCACAAGTATCTCAGAATGATAAAAACGTCAAACTCCCCAAATACAGCTCCAAACTGAATCACCTACATCCACCAATGATCCACTTTCATAAATTCCCAAATTACTAAAATACCCCCAAAAGTCAAACTGGTCAACCCTTGGTCAAAGTTAAATTCAATGGTCAAGGTCAACAGTCCATGTAGACCCAACTCGTCGAGTGTAGCCCACTGACTCGTCGAGTTCTTCTAGAACTCGAGAAATCATGAAAATCCTAGTTGAGTCGGCGAGTTTCCAAACAACTCGTCGAGTCCATGTAGTGTCCAAATGTTGGGAAAAACCCTAACTAACTCTTCGAGTCATCTCACTGACTCACCGAGTCCATACAAAATAAATACAAGCAATCTTCATCCGACTCGTCGATTTGAACATGCAACTCGTCGAGTCCCTTCAATCTATTTCCCATTCAGATGTTTTTTAGCAAGACCAAGGCTCCAAATTGCAGATCTAGCCTCCTAGAGCATGGTTACCACGTAAAGTTCCAAACTTTACGTACATGCAAGGTCTTAAAGGCCAAAACCAAGCCAAAGAAGAAGTTTTAGGTAAGGAGAAGGCCATAACTTGCTAAAGACTAGAACTTTATGACTATAAAGGGCTAGAGGAGTCCAAATCTGAAGTTACAACTTCAGATCACGCCCAAAACTAGAAATAACTCCACAACAAACTAGAAATATCCCTAAACCTTTGCATGAAGAGATCTAACTGGAGAGAAGCCAAGGTAACAACTTGTTACTTTCAAGATGATGCTAAGATGAAGTAGAAATCAAATCCACAAGCTTTTCCTTGCTCCAAGCTCCTCAGACTTCAAGCTCTCTTCACAAAATCGACCTTCCAATCTTCTTAACACACAAAAATGGAGAGTAGACGCGATTAGGGTTTTCTGAGTTCGAGGGGGGCGGTAAAGGAGGCATAGGGAGGCTAATGACCCTTTAAATAGGGTGTAAAACCCTGGAAATTAGGGTTTCATTTTCCAGCTCCTACTCGTCGAGTTGGGGTCCTCCAACTCGTCGAGTAGACCTCCTAAATCACGCGTCCTGATCCGATTCTACACGGCGAGTTGGGGCATCCAACTCGTCGATTAGGTCTAAGAATTTGAATATAAGCTTTAATTTTTTTGGACATATTCAAGTACTTGTCATACGTGTCAGCAACAGTCTCATATGCTAATTGATGTGTTGCAGATGTGCGCTTCTTTTAAGAACGACTGAAGATGTACATTTATGCAATGTACTAAAGCTTTTTGGTGCCTAGCATTTTAGGTCGATCTAAACCATGGATCGTGTACATCAATATCATCAAATATTTGTACGAATAGTTTTTTTTTTCTTTTTTTTTTTTTTTTTCATCCAAAACTTTCTTCTAAAATGCTCACACCAAATTTGAGATTCTCAACGAAGCAATCGTGCACGAGAAGACCATGTGTAGTTTGACAATCTCTTTTTACATAAGTTCTATATTTTGGTCTGCTTGAACTTGTAGTATATTAAAGAAGAAATGGTGTAGCTTGAACAATTGTTGTCATAACTTGAGTGTTATGCGCAAGTGATGAATGGCAGCGTCTAAACTATATAATGCAAAATAGCAAGTGTTACTTGCATAAGTTCTAGGTGGAGACTCAAAACTTAATGAAGAATCCATGGTTTCAGGGTTGAAATTTGAAGAGAATGATTATTTTTGTGAGAATATAGAGAATAAAGATTTTTTTTAATATTTAATTTGAAAAGTAACCATGGGGTGGGGGGAGGGGATGTTGGAGCCGTCCGTTGGTCAGTGAAGAAGGGGAGAGACAAATGAAAGTTCGGTTTGAAAAACTCGCAAAAGGATAGCATTGGGAGTGCCTTCCTTCCGAGTATCATTCCTCTGTCGACACCGATCACCTTAAAAACTTATAGGAAAACCAAATCATTAAAAGGAAAAAAAAGTGTAGCAATTTGCTTAGATGTGAAAGTAATGGAATTTTCCTATAAATTTACTTATTATTTATTAGTATAAATTTCATATGTTTAACGTTTGTGAACTTTAAATGTTTTTAACTTGATCAAATATTTCAAATGCTTACTATTAATTAAATTTTATGTTGCATCCCATGAAAGAACAGGCGTGTGAACTAACAATGGGATGTTAGGCTAGACACGTGAACATGATCTCCATGTGGATTCTGACGCCGGCACACACCATCGAGTCATCGACATGTTAATCTCAATCTGCCACAAACGCGTCGCCGTCTTTCCTCTCTGTAAGTGTATACCCTACTTACAACAACAAATAAATATACTGATAAAATCTTATTAGATTTTATTAAAATATCCATTAAAAAGATCGTATTAAATAAATAATAGTAGCTATTCTAAATAGTTTAAATTTAATATAACAAAATCCAACAGCTTTTCATGATTCACAACATCATTTCTCTATCTGATTTAATGTGGACAACCATAATCATAAAATAAATACCTTACCTATAAATTCTTTTTTTCCTTTAAAACATAATAAAATAAACAATTGAAAGTTAATTATATTGAAGTATTTAAATACCTTGATGGAGAAGCTTGAGTAGTTTTAAGATATCAGGTTCTAAATAATAGAATGGTTTTTTTAAGTTGTTTCACGATTAATCAAATTTTCTTGTTTATTTTATATATATTTTAATTCAATTTTTATACCTATCATAAGACTATGAAGTAACATTGTGGTCAACAATATTTCGGTTTTTTGACCCTGATCCAAGCAATTCAAATATTTTCTGTATAAAGTTTAAACGAGTAAATCCAAATAAATATAAGAAAAAAATAAAAAATTAGAAGGGAGTCAAACTTCTTGTTCTTGAATGAAAAAAAAAAAAGAATATAAAATTCAAATTAATAAAAAATTTGGGCTCAATAAGAGAATTAATCATTATTTTGTAAGCGAATCCTTAAGATTTCATTAAAGATATATTCTTTTATGATACAATCAGTTATAAATTAAATATGTAGTAATTCGTATGTCATTTTTTTTTCTAGAAATATACAATGGAACATATATGGAAAAACAAGTTTTAAGTATTATTTGTGTTTATTTTTGGTCAATATGATATGTAATTTCATCAATTGGAGTCCATCAATTGACTTTGAGACCTTCATACCGATAAACATTATCAAAGTACCATCATTACCTGACGACATTCGTTCCTAGTTCCTAAGCAATTGACTTCTTGTTGTTTCTTCTTCGTATACAACCAACTTCAAAACATTCCTACTTACTATATCAATATTAAATCAAAAGAGAGGGGTGACTTTAGTTAATTTCAAATTCTATTTCTTATTAGGCATTTTGAGTAGGTGTCAAAACGTATAAGGTATATAAGCAATTGGTACCAAATTAAAGACCGGATTAATCTTCAAATCTATTAGTGGGTAATCATCCAAAAATATCATGTACTAACTCACAACTTACAAGCGATCGAGAGGTCATTTATTGTCTTAACCATATATCAGAGGCATAATTGATAATACAACCATTAGAACTTGAGGCGGGACACGAGACATTCTTGGTTTTTAAATTCAAAACAATCTCGTTAACTTGCTAAATTTTCAATCAAATTTATTTTATAATTAAAAATTAAATAGCCCAAAACCATCTTTTTTAAAAATACATAAAAATTCATTTGTTCAAACATAGTAACAAATCAAAATCTTGTCATAAAATTGACCGAAGTCTCAAAACATAGTCATGACACCGAAGTGAGTGCAGTTACGCGATACCCTTCTCATTATCATCAAAACAACTTGATAAACATTTCAATACGACTAGTAAGCATAAAACTTAACGATTTCCCCAAGATACCACATATTACATCACATACAATGCATACCACATGTGGACTTACGACCTATCGTCGATCCGCTGAACACGCTCACGACCTCACAACTTTCCACCATAACGCACGTAGGCTTATGGACTCACATTGTTCTGCCTTATAACCTATTGGGCCTGAAGGCTCATTGGCTCGCACTGCTCTGCCACCAATAAATAAAACCATCTAATCAACATATAAAAGACTACTCTAGTCTAATCACATATTCGTATACTAACAGTACACATGTATCATACCACACAAATGAAGTATAATTTCATACATAGTATAGTGAGAAAACTCACTTAACGCTAGAACCCCAAGTCCCAAGTCTTTGCATGTGAGACAGTTAGCACAAACCACCTAATACCAATTAGAGACCAATCCTCGGTCCAATACTCATATCCATCAAAGTTTGACCAAAAGTCAAACTGGTTAAAAAGTCAATGATCAACACAAGACGTGTCGTGACAAGCACATGGTTATGTCGCGTCAACTACAATAAAAAAAAATAGGCGCGACTGATCCCTACACGATGCGTTATGACTATCAATTGGGTGTGACGTGACTATTAGGTAAAACAACCTCTTTGTTAAGCACTTATTCCATTAAGTTAGAGGCTATAACTTTCCATGAACCTTCTAATGAGGTTCTTAATGGATAAAAATCATAACTTTATCCACACGAAGCCTCTAACATGAGAAACTCCAACCCTAGATCCAAACAATGTCATAAAGGCTAGGGCATTCATGAATGTGAAAGATCTTGTATGCCCAAGAGTCATTATAGAATGATATTGCTAATAACATATGATCCTATGGGGTCACAATTTATAGAAAGTTACTACTAATTATAAATTTGATTATTAATAAATATAATCAATACTTGTATTTAATTGGAAAAACATTATTTTAGTGAAATTAATATTTTACCAACATATTGAGAATTATTGTTTTGTAGGAAATAATAATATAAAGAGCAAAACTAGTAAATATAACATGGTATGATATTTAATATTGTGTATAAACCTTTTTGATGCTTTGAGAAATGGCTTGGTTTGGTTGCAACTAGCTAGTTAAGTCGTAGGATGAAAAGCACTTTATGGTCTCCCATGCTTACTCCAAGACTATAGGTAGCATGCTCATGAGGAAGTGGAGTGTTGAATAGTGTAATGCTCTTACTTGTAAGAAAGATCCATAGAGACCAATCAAAATCTTGTCATAAAATTAACCAAAGTCTCAAAACATAGTAATGAAACCAATGCGAGTACGGTTATGCAATACCCTTCTCATTATCATCAAAACAACCTGAAAACATTTAAATACGACTAGTAAACATAAAACTTAATTCTTTCTCCAAGATACCACATATTACATCACATACAATGCATACCACATGTAGGCTTACGACCTATCGCCGATCCGCTGAACATCTGTGCACTCACGACCTCACAACTTTCCACCATAACACATGTAGACTTATGGACTCACATTGTTCCACCTTATAACCTATTGGGCCTGAAGGCTCACCTGCTCACACTACTCTGCCACCATTCCATAAAACCATCTAATAAACAAATAAAAGACTACTCTAATCTAATCACATATTCATATACTAACAGTATACATGTATCATACCACACAGATGACGTATAATGTCATACATAGTATAGTGAGAAAACTCACTTAAAGCTAGAACCCCAAGTCCCAAGTCTTTGCATGTGAGACAATTAGCACAAACCACCTAATACCAATTAGAGACCAATCCTCGGTCCAATACTCATATCCATCAAAGTTTGACCAAAAGTCAAACTGGTTAAAAAGTCAATGATCAACACAAGACGTGTCGAGACAAGAACATGGTTATGTCGCGTCAACTACAATAAAAAAAAATAGGCGCGACTGATCCCTACACGATGCGTTATGACTATCAACTGGGTGTGACGTGACTATTAGGTAAAACAACCTCTTTGTTAAGCACTTATTCCATTAAGTTAGAGGCTACAACTTTCCATGAACCTTCTAATGAGGTTCTTAATGGATAAAAATCATAACTTTATCCACACGAAGCCTCTAACATGAGAAACTCCAACCCTAGATCCAAACAATGTCATAAAGGCTAGGGCTTGGTTTGGTTGCAACTAGCTAGTTAAGTCGTAGGATGAAAAGCACTTTATGGTCTCCCATGCTTACTCCAAGACTATAGGTAGCATGCTCATGAGGAAGTGGAGTGTTGAATAGTGTAATGCTCTTACTTGTAAGAAAGATCCATAGAGACCAATCAAAATCTTGTCATAAAATTAACCAGAGTCTCAAAACATAGTAATGACACCAATGCGAGTACGGTTATGCAATACCCTTCTCATTATCATCAAAACAACTTGAAAACATTTAAATACGACTAGTAAACATAAAACTTAATTCTTTCTCCAGGATACCACATATTACATCACATACAATGCATACCACATGTGGGCTTACGACCTATCGCCGATCTGCTGAACATCTGTGCACTCACGACCTCACAACTTTCCACCATAACACATGTAGATTTATGGATTCACATTGTTCCACCTTATAACCTATTGGGCCTGAAGGCTCACGGGCTCACACTACTCAGCCACCATTCCATAAAACCATCTAATAAACATATAAAAGACTACTGTAGTCTAATCACATATTCGTATACTAACAATATACATGTATCATACCACACAGATGACGTATAAGGTCATACATAGTATAGTGAGAAAACTCACTTAAAGCTAGAACCCCAAGTCCCAAGTCTTTGCATGTGAGACAGTTAGGACAAACCACCTAATACCAATTAGAGACCAATCCTCGGTTCAATACTCATATCCATCAAAGTTTGACCAAAAGTCAAACTGGTTAAAAAGTCAATGATCAACATAAGACGTGTCGTGACAAGCACATGGTTATGTCGCGTCAACTACAATAAAAAAAATAGGCGCGACTGATCCCTACACGATGCGTTATGACTATCGACTGGGTGTGAGGTGACTATTAGGTAAAACAACCTCTTTGTTAAGCACTTATTCCATTAAGTTAGAGGCTATAACTTTCCATAAACCTTCTAATGAGGTTCTTAATGGATAAAAATCATAACTTTATCCACACGCAAGCCTCTAACATGAGAAACTCCAACCCTAGATCCAAACAATGTCATAAAGGCTAGGGCTTTCATGAATGTGAAAGATCTTGTATGCCCAAGAGTCATTAAAGAATGATATTGCTAATAACATATGATCCTATGGGGTCACAATTTATAGAAAGTTACTACTAATAATAAATTTGATTATTAATAAATATGATCAACACTTGTATTTAATTGGAAAAACATTATTTTAGTGAAATTAATATTTTACCAACATATTAAGAATTATTGTTTTTAGGAAATAATAATATAAAGAGAAAAACTAGTAAATATAACATGGTATGATATTTAATGTTGTGTATAAACCTTTTTGACGCTTTGAGAAATGGCTTGGTTTGGTTGCAACTAGCTAGTTAAGTCGTAGGATGAAACGCACTTTTTGGTCTCCCATGCATACTCCAAGACTATAGGTAGCATGCTCATGAGGAAGTGGAGTGTTGAATAGTGTAATGATCTTACTTGTAAGAAAGCTCCATTGAGACCAATCAAAATCTTGTCATAAAATTAACCGAAGTCTCAAAACATAGTCATGACACCGATGCAAGTACGGTTACGCAATACCCTTCTCATTATCATCAAAACAACTTGAAAAACATTTAAATACGACTAGTAAGCATAAAACTTAATGCTTTCTCCAAGATACCACATATTACATCACATACAACGCATACCACATGTGGACTTACGACCTATCACCGATCCGCTGAACATCTGTGCACTCACGACCTCAAAACTTTCCACCATAACACATGTAGACTTATGGACCACATTGTTCTGCCTTATAACCTATTGGGCCTGAAGGCTCACGGCTCACACTGCTCTGTCACCATTCCATAAAACCATCTAATAAACATATAAAAGACTATTCTAGTCTAATCACATATTCGTATACTAACAGTATACATGCATCATACCACACAGATGACGTATAAGGTCATACATAGTATAGTGAGAAAACTCACTTAAAGCTAGAACCCTAAGTCTCAAGTCTTTGCATGTGAAACAGTTAGCACAAACCACCTAATACTAGTTAGAGACCAATCCTCGGTCCAATACTCATATCCATCAAAGTTTGACCAAAATTCAAACTGGTTAAAAAGTCAATGATCTACACAAGACGTGTCGCGACAAGCACATGGCTATGTCGCGTCAACTACAATAAAAAAAATAGGTACGACTGATCCCTACACGATGCGCTATGACTATCAACTGGGTGTGTCGTGACTACTAGGTAAAACAACCTCTTTCTTAAGCACTTATTCCATTAAGTCAGAGGCTATAACTTTCCATAAACCTTCTAATGTGGCTCTTAATGGATAAAAATTATAACTTTATCCACACGCAAGCCTCTAACATGAGAAACTCCAACCCTAGATCCAAACAATGTCATAAAGGCTAAGGCTCTCATGAATGTAAAAGATCTTGTATGCCTAAGAGTCATTATAGAATGATATTGCTAATAACATATGATCCTATGGGGTCACACTTTATTGAAAGTTACTACTAATTGATTGTTTATTATAGTAATTTGATTATTTATATATATGATCAACACTTGTATTTAATTGGAAAAACATTATTTTAGCGAAATTAATATTTTACCAACATATTGAGAATTATTGTTTCTAGGAAATAATAATATGAAGAGAAAAACTAGGAAATATCACATGGTACGATATTTAATGTTGTGTACAAACCTTTTTGACACTTTGAGAAATGGCTTGGTTTGGTTGCAACTAGCTAGTTAAGTCGTAGGATGAAAAGCACTTTTTGGTCTCCCATTCTTACTCCATGACTGTAGGTAGCATGCTCATGAGGAAGTGGAGTGTTGATTAGTTTAATGCTCTACACCTTACTTGTAAGAAAGCTCCATGCTTTCCTTAAATTAATACATGACTTTGGTTCATGCTTGATGCAAAAAGAAATGCTTTACTAGCATGTGTGGGTCGGTTTTTCAAAAGTATTTGTTGCTAGATTAAATACCATTAATTGGTTCTCCTTAAAGATATATTTGGTATATATATTTCTATGGCTTAAGAATAACTAATATACAAGTGAAGACTAGCATCTTGAAGTGGTTTTATTCTTGTTTTGGTGGATACATTATAGAGAACTTCTTTTTGGAGTTTTAATGTCATCTTCATCAACTTCCGAATTGCCAAAAGAAAACAAAGTCTTCAAATGTTGTACTCTTCTTCTTTCTTTTGGTTATGTTTTAAGCTTTCTAAGTTTTGCAAAATGATCCTTGGTAGCTTAAAATGGTTTTATTTTATTCAAATGATAAAATACTTCTGTTGTTAATTACATCAATTTTGTCACTAAAATTAGACTATTTCTTGAATAAAACCCAAAAGAATGGTTCAAATTAAAAAGAGCCCATGCAAGCACTATTATCATCTCAATAAGTCCAAAATGTCCTTCAAGCCACTTCACAAACCTAGAGTTTCCAAAACTCTAAGATGTAACAAGAAAATAGGGAAAAAAGTGCACCAAAACACTTCTAAATTCTAGTTCTATGAAGAAAATTATTCAAGTTGGAATTTTGTCACCTACAAGGCAAAATGAAATGACAAGAAGGTTGAAATTTCACCGGATCTAGCTTCTTCTTGTACCAACACTCTTGCTTCTTCCTTAAGATTCAAAAAAATGACCTCAAGGCACAAAAATAGATGAGAAAAGGCTAGGGTTTCAAGCTTTAGGGTTTTCTAGAGGATGAAGGTTGCAAATTAGGGAATCCCTATGTGTTGGTGCATTTAAATAGCGCTCAAAGCTCGAGATTTAGGGTTTGGGCAGATTATGACCACGCATCGTGACTTTCATAAGGGCGAATTGTGACCAACTAGCAAAGACACGTCGTGGAAAATAAAAGGAACGCATCACGAATAAGGCCAAAACCACTTCTTTTTTTATATAAATTTATAAAATTGAATAATTGGAAAATAAAACATACCCGAAACTAGTCATTACAGTCTCCCATGATACTTTAGGATCTTCAGAATAGATTTACACTACATAACAATATTATATACTCGATACAACCTTTTTCGAAAATGTTTAATAGGTAAGCTACATAAGCAATATATTGATTTTCTCATAAGTCTCTAATTTTGAGCCCAAATAATAAAAGAACTTCATTATTGAGGTATTATGTACACCTAATCTGTCAATGTACAAATAATGGGTCAACTTGAAATAATCCTAAATAAAATGCTGTTATTTTGGATTCTTCGAGGAGATATATTTTTTATTTAAAAGATATGAAATCAAATAAATCATCAACCCCGCATTTCAAAATAACAATGGGATAATGTCATGAAAGCCAACTTTAATAGTTTTATCCCAAAATTGTGTTTGTATGTGAAAAAAACCAAAATTTTGTTAATGTTTTTGCACATTTGGAAATTATTTGGTTTACATTCTAATAAGGTCACCATGCCACGTAATCGGTCACATGGTTGTCGTATTTCTTCTGACCAAGCCTTTTTTTATTGATGTGGCTTGTCACATCATGTCATACCAACACTAGATAAAAAATTTGATGAAGATGGTGGGTGTTGGTATCAAAGTCGAGACCTTCAACGTATAAGCATATATCTTTACCGATTGAACTAAGGCATGGTTTTGGTAACAGTTCAGTTCTTAGGAGGTAATAGAACCATGGAGCTTAAAAAATGGGACATTATTTATGACTATGCATTATACAATGATTTGGAAGATCCTGATTATGACCTAGATGATGTACGACCAGTTCTTGGAGGGTCATTTAAGTACCCTTATCCTCGTAAGGGCAGAACAGGAAGACCCCTAACCAAATCAGGTTTAAGATATGAATAATTTTGTAATTACGTTTTGTTTTTATTGTTTAGATGTTATGTAGGAGTTATTAATAAAACATTCATTTTTAACAGACCTTAGAACTAAGACCATGCTTGTGCTTATTAATAGCTTAAACATATATGTTCATTTAACATCCTAAAAATTTCAGATAAAAATTTCACTTCTAATTCATTCCAAAACATCAAATATTAATATCAAATCAACTAAAAGTATGTCATAGTAGATAATCATTAGAGTACAAAATCCCAAAAAACACAAAATGCAAAAAACATGGGCGAATGCGGTGTGATCATGTCGGGCCCTTCCCTTTCAAGTTGGAATTACTTGAAACCACAAACATAAACTGTAAGCACAACGCTTAATGAGTTTCCTCAGAATACACCATACCATACATACATAACAGTTAAAAACATAACTGGGTCTATTTCACCCCCTTTTGTCTCTTTCAACCAATATTGGGTCTATTTCACCCCCCCCCCCTTCGGTCTCTTTCAACCGGTATTGCATATATTTCGCCCCCTTCGGTCTATTTCAACAAGTATTGGGTCTATTTCATCCCTTTCGGTCTTTTTCAACCGGTATCGAGTCTACTTTACCCCCTACAGCTAGTATATAATCATATAGACAAGAGTAATAGAGACAACAAGCACATACATGCATAACCGTAATTGTCATGAAGACAACTATCATCCTACAAGTATAATTCAGTGGGTTGGCATTGGTGCCTTCGACCCATGGGTACAGTGAAGGAACTCACCTCAGTCTTAAGATAGACAAATTACACTCCCGGGTTGCTGCTACTGTGACTCCTCATACTGAACATTCCAATTAACATTAATCAATACTCAGGGTAATAACCCATGGATGGTCCATATAACCCCCTTACATGCTAAGGGGTAAAAGACCATTTTACCCCTTCCTATAACGAGCCCCTCAATCCATGGTCCAAGTCCAAAGGTCGCAAGGCCCAATAATGGCCCAATACATATGGCCCAATACCTAAGGCCCAATATTGGCCCAAAATCTCCAAAATGGTCCCTGGTGAGTATGCTCAACGTACCACCTACATACATCTAACGTACTGCTACATAACAAGTACGATTGGGGCTTCAACCGCATACACTCGGCGTATGCTTAGGTACCCCTGGCATATGCCTCATCCAACCAAGACTTCATTAAGGACTTAATGCCTCAGTCCAACATCCATCTTTCAGATCTAGCTCTTGAGGGACGTCTTAAACGATAAAGTTACCATCTAGATACATTTGCATGGCTCAAGGAGACTCAAACCCTAGATTTAGCATTCTACTTCCATCAAATGATCACTAACTCATGCATGGTTGATCTACAACCATCAAGATGCAAACTTTATGGACTAAGGACCTCAGAAACATCAAAAGAAAACATCTCATAACTTCTGGAGTAACATTTACTCACAAGAATTCATTCATGGGACCAAAATATGCTAAAATCTGAACCAATCCTAGATCTAGACATAGGATAACCAAGGTCAAGACTTTATGCCTCCAATAAGCTGAAAAAAGTGAATAAACCTTGGATCTACAAGCTCCAACTTGTTCAATGCTCCTCTACAAGTCTTTTTCTTCTTCTTCTATATGTACAACACACACACACCAAAACACACACAAGGGTCAAATTTTTAACGAACCAAAATCAAGGGTAAAAATTTCATTTTTAATATAGCTAAAACATTGATACCATTTATTCCAAATCATCATTAAGTAAAATATTTATCATAGTCCATCCCAAAATCATTCAATGCGGAAAACATGGGTGTGTGCATTACGTTCATTCCGGGCCCTTCTTTTCCAAACCGATGATACCTAAAACAATAAACAAAACTGTAAGCACGACGCTTAGTGAGTCCCCCAGAGCATACCCCCCACACAATCCACATAACACATAACATATTAGCTTTAAAAGCTATCTCTACCGCATACCACATATCATATTATCTATAAAAGCTATCTCTACCACATATCATGTTAGCTACAAAAGCTATCTTTACAACGCAATACATACCAATTAGCTATAAGAGCTACCACTACCACATATTACATATAAATTAGCTATAGTAGCTATCTCTACCATTAGCCACAAAGGCTATCTCTATCATTAGCCACAAAGGCAATCTCTACCATCAGCCATAGAGGTTGTCTCTACCATTAGCCACAAGGCTATCTCTACCATCAGCCATAACGGATGTCTCTACCATTAGCCATAAGGCTATCTCTACCATTAGTCACAAAGGCTATCTCTACCATCAGCCATAGAGGCTGTCTCAAACATTAGCCACAAAGGCTATCTCTACCGCATATAATGCACACATACATAAGACACACACACACACCTCTACATAGCAAATATACCAACTAGTATAAATGGGCCGACCTTGGTGCCTTAGACCCATTTGTATGGTGAGAAAACTCACCTCGCACTGCTGAAGTCCCGCAGATAAAACTCTAGCTGCTGGTTGACAGGCTCCCGAACTGTCAACATCAAACAGTACCTAATTAATAATTGAATTCTAAGCCTAAGGTCCAAATCATACTCCAAAGGCCCAAAGGCCAAGTAATGGGCCAAAGCCCAATCGTATGGCCCAATTTTCCAAATAGGGCCCAAACCTCTTTATGGACTTATTTTAAGGCCCAACCTATTATTCTAGTCCAAACATTGGGCATTCCCGTGGCTCACCCTCTCATAGTTCTCAAGGCCCAGATGTGGCCCAATTATGGCCTAATTTTCCCGATTAAGCTCAAGCCTCTCTAACTGGTCTTATCCTAAAGCCCAAGGATTTCCTTAGTCCATAACATGTTCCAAATTGGCCCATTAAGGCCCACAACAACTTGGTTCAATAAGTGGCCCAATAAGAACCCAATTCTAATTAGGGTTTTTCACATAAAATGTCAATTATACTCAAGTGTTCCTACTTAACCCATTAATTCCAATATAACCTTTAAGTTAATTTGCCAATGTTGTTAATTAATTTTTAAGTTTATTAAATAATTCTTGAGCGTGTCCTGATTAACCCCAAAATTAGGGTTTCATGGCATTAGGGTTTCCATCCCAATACTAGCCCATTAATCACATGTTTGGGCTTTTATGTCAATTAGGGCCTCATTAGCCCCAATGGGATTTGACTAGGCCCATTAGGGCTTCACTGGGCACAGTAGGGTTTCAAGCTTCCAAACTAATCAGACACAACAATGCAAAGCGCACCGCCACCCGACACGGCGGCCGGTGGCGGCAGGATGCAGCAACCACCACTCTACGGTGGTGGTTTTGGGCTTCTTTTCATTATTCTAATCACCGGTTACAAAGTTACAATGCAAAATACCAAATTCACACACTCACACACGCACTAAAATACACATACACGGCGGCATATGGTGGCAGCCACCACCTCACGGTGATGGCAGTGGCTATCCTCGGTTTTCCGGCTAGACATACACACCCACGACATACATGCGCATCAGAAATAGAAACACACCCATACACCCGTGCTCGGAAAATTGGACACAACCACCCACCTGGTGGTGCGTGGTGATGGCAACAACAGCCAAAACGGTGGCTTAAGGTGGTAGTGGCGGCGTTGCAGCAATAAACCGGAGAAGAGGAAGGTTTTGCGACGTCACAACCACGTTCCAGCTTCTCCCGACATCCTCAGCGTTCCTTCCGTCGCTTTACGCTCTTTGCCGGCAACGGGTGCAACAGTGGCGGCGCTATAACGACTTTAATGAAACAATGGAAGGACCTAGCCGTTCACGGCCCACACGTCGGCGTTTAGGGTTTCTAGTGTACACAACGCCTCCGGTAGCAGAGCAATAGTGGTGGCGTTTCATCGACTAGGCAGCAAGCGGGACGGTGGTTGTCGGCCTTGATGATCGGCGGCTAAGGAGGCTCCAATGGTGGTGGCCGCTACTGGAAATGAAGAGGGAGGTATAAGGAGGGTGACGGCTATAAAGGGTTTTCTAGGGTTAGGGTTTGATCGGTGGTTACAGGTTTATATACCCAGATCCCGTAAACATGTTGCCATAATGGCAGGATTGGTCCTCCCCCATCAATATCTTTGCAAACCAACTCCCATATGTACTCTTTATACCCTTGCTCCTCTAATTCTTTTCATTTGAAGTCCGAATTTTACCTTTTTAACCCAGCCTCCTGAACTCCTTTACAAATCAAGTCTAATACTTACCAAATAGCCCCTTAGCCTCCAAAATCTTTTCAAAATAAATCCAAAGTTACTTTTTAACCTCCAAATAATCTGATTTATAACATTTTGCTTCCCCAAGCCAACACCACACTAAATAATATGAATTTATTTCAACTATTTGTTCATCAAATTTTATCTATTTATTTATTAAATAAACAGAATGTTACAACTCTCCCCCACTTAAATTAGATTTCGTCCACGAAATCATCCTTTACCATCCCTTACACGCCCGACAACTTGGGCGACATGGTTACAATCCTAGGAACACCCTAACCTCCCAGGGTAACCATGACCAGCCTTTTCAAGGAAACCATAACCCACTCTAGCAGGGTTCTAAAACCTGAAGATGAACGAATTCCTTACAACAAGATCACATTTACTCCATCTGAAATTTGTTGTCTTGAGATAGTATGATTCACTGATAGACCACTCATACTGAATCATTATCATTGAATCCAGTCTGTTTACCCCTCAACTGTCCACTCAACTTCTAATAACTCGAGGTTCTCACCATAAACAGGGTCACAGACCCAATCATCCTTGCAGATCCCTCATACTTGGCCAAGGCTCAGATACTCCCACTGTGAGTGACTTATCACTTCCCAGTCAACCAACTATTCCGATCGTATACGTAACCTGAACACCATTACTAATACTGCCTGATCGCTTAAACTGCCTGAAACACATGTTGCCGATGACCGCTTCCCAAAATCCACTGAGACCTGTCTGGTCTCAACTTGTTCACCAATCATCTGAAATATCGGATCCCGGCCCGATTACGGAGCCAAAAGACTCGCATGCAGTCGCTCCATGCGACTTCTTTAATGAAATCCTCCTCTGGAACAAGTTTCCACTAATTATGATGCCACTGTGGCTCTATCAACCTCCCAATCCAACCGATCTGGTCCATGTATAGAATCATGACGTTACCAAATCCAAGGCTAAAAGTGACTGCTACCTAACCAATGGTAGACTTATGCAATAAGCAACCTTAAGAAATCCATTGCTTCCTCGATCTCATAACTGTAGTGGCGTTCTATACAGTCTTATCACTGGCTCAACCAGATCTAATCCATCTAGGTAATTTTGAAATCCAATCCGTGGATTTCCATATCCTCACTGCTGCACCCAAACCAGTGGGTACTACTGTTCCTTTCACGTTCTAATAACACTCCCATGCTCTCTATCAACTTAGTGAATGCTACGACTACACCCACAGTCTCATGACACTCGATCACTATCTGACCGCTAGTGAATGCTATGGCTACCCCCGCAGTCTAACAACACTTTCACCCTGCTGACCTTGAGTGAATGCTACGGCCCCCGTAGTCTTACAACACTTCCATACCAACTGATCATTAGTGTATGCTACGGCTTCCCGTAGTCTTATAACACTTTCATCCTAACACAACCGTAGCCCAATACCTTACTCCTAATTTATCGATTCAAACACATACAGAGTCGAGCATGCACTCCACTGAACACTTGAACGGAACTCCATTCATGACTGGAGCCCCAGCATACTTCCCCAAATTCTGCTATCTAGCACCCAACAAGACGCGGTCTACACGCTGGGGAGCTCTACTGAACTCCAAACTCGCACAAGCCTCAAACCAAATAGCCACTTGTGCTGCCATTTTCCCTCAATGAGCACGAGAAGTCCATCCTGCTCTCCTACCTGTCCCTGTCTTGAATACCTGAGTGATTCTCCCCCACTTAGATTCAACTAGGTCCTCACAATACATGAGATTTAAAGGATTCCCGATCCTTCTTGCTCTTTAATAACCAGCTTCTGACACATGTCTCTTGTCCGTGTGCATGTTCTATTTCTGGACCAAATCCCCAAGGACCACACAACTCCTAAAGATCAGACAATCACTTCCCAAATACTAGCGAAACTAATAATCTCAAACGTCTTGAAATGATGCCCCACTTACATCTTGAAGTCCAAATAGTCGATGCCTAAACCAAGGCCTCAACAGTAACCCACTTCCCCTGGCGTTTCCAAAAGCCGACTCGAGCATAACAACCAAGTCACCAATCCTGTCTGTAGGCCTTCCGCATTAGGTCCCTGAACCACTCTCAACCCTAGACCCAGATAACATTGAACGCTCCAAACCAGCAAAGAGGGAAACAAATTTTCACTAACCACCCCGTAACACACGGTATGCAAATGGCGTATAACAAATGTTTGAATGTATAGTCAAAACACAAACAGGGCAACACACCCAGAGATACACTTACTAATACCCTCGAAACGAAAACTCCCTCATGCAGTTTCCTACAAGTACCGTACTGAGTCCTGCCCTGCTGGCCTCTCAAAAGTTGGCTCGAACTCTTAGGTCTCTTCCCGAGACCCTCCAATATAGGCACCCAATCAGTTCCCCTCTTCCCAACGTGCTCTAGACCAATCCTTGCTCTCGAACTCTAGAAATCATATCATTCAGGGTCTCGCACCTTGACCCACTCGCCAGTTTAATTGTCAACGACTGAACTACAATAGTTGGAGCAACCTCTGCCCTACACCGGGCTACCAACTATCCCCGAGACATAGTCTCCAATCCCGAAAGTGCAATAAATCGCATAATCGATCCCTGTCCGATACAAGAGATCCACGACGAACTCAAAACCCTGGCAATCCTCCCGCTATCTGGCTCACCACCAGAGTCGGGACCAAACCATGGTCCTCCCTCATGTGTGCTCATCTTTATCAGTTAAAGCGGCTATCCCCACGATCCAATCATAACCAAGAACTCTCCTTCCTAGGCTTCTTAGATTCTCCAACACTTTCCCCGATTCGAGTATGGATCCTGTGCTTTCAGTAGTACGGGCCCAATACTACCTTCCACACCTATCCATACTTTCCTCTAGAATCATCCTGGATCCTCTAAGCCACCTACTCCCATGATGTACTAAATGTCTGCTAAACAGCAACACAATATCCAGCAAAGCACCCCCTAGGCTCCCAACCTTATTGAACTGCCTCTACTAAGCTCACTGGAACATATCCTAGGCTTTCCTATGTTCTCAACCTCGCCCTGCCATCAACTGCTGAAGAACTCCCTACGATGCCAATCATCAACCTCCTGGATATCATCACATCCAATTAGTAGCTGACTCCCATCACTCAAGAGTTCCACAAAGCACAAAGCAAGCAGCATTCGTGCAGATGCACTCTGATCCAAAGAACTGTCATAGAACAATCTACCCACATATCACAACCCACGCCACCCACATCCATCCATCCTCACTGTCGGCTGCCTTATGCATGCAAATTATACACAGAACAGGATCTAATAGACTATCAAATAATCGACTCCACCCTAGGACCACAACCAAATAAGGAACAGGAAATAAGGCCAAATCAATTATTCTAAGGCTATAAGATCCTAACCGTATACAATTTTAAAAGCATACACATAGCAGTTACGAATACCAATTATCATTCTCATTCTAGCATGTCATCAAATATTCCCAAGGCTACAAGCATCACATATCAGGCCAACCTATTATTGACTACTCAGCACCAGCATGCAAGTCTACTAGCTCATACAACATATATAGGCATCTCCCTAGCCATAACTAGCATGCGATTCACCGATTCATAATCAAATCATAACAGACAACATATGTGGGTATTCTGGGGAAACTTACTTAAGCTCGGTTGATTGCATGCACCACACCTTTTCTTGTCTTATAAATTCCTTACTTAAAAACATTTTTCTTTTGAAAACCTTAAAAATCCTCAGTTTGAGTTCAGACTCACCCGAAAGTATGTCCGAATCCCTCAAACCAAGGCTCTGATACCAACTTGTAACGACCCAAAAATCAAGGGTAAAAAATTCATTTTTAATATAGCTAAAACATTGATACCATTTATTCCAAATCATCATTAAGTAAAATATTTATCAGGGTCCATCCTGAAATCATTCAATGCGGAAAACATGGGTGTGTGCATTGCGATCATTTTGGGCCCTTCTTTTCCAAACCGATGATACCTGAAATAATAAACAAAACTGTAAGCACGAAGCTTAGTGATTTCCCCAGAGCATACCCCCACACAATCCACATAACACATAACATATTAGATTTAAAAGCTATCTCTACCGCATACCACATATCATATTAGCTATAAAAGCTATCTCTACCACATATCATGTTAGCTAGAAAAGCTATCTTTATAAGGCAGTACATACCAATTAGCTATAAGAGCTACCACTACCACATATCACATATCAACTAGCTATAGCAGCTATCTTTACCATTAGCCACAAAGGCTATCTCTACCATCAGCCATAGAGGTTGTCTCTACCATTAGCCACAAGGCTATCTCTACCATCAACCATAATGGTTGTCTCTACCATTAGCCATAAGGCTATCTCTACCATTAGCCACAAAGGCTATCTCTACCATCAGCCATAGAGGCTGTCTCCACCATTAGCCACAACAGCTATCTCTACCGCATATAATGCACACATACATAACACACACACCTCTACATAAAAAATATACCAACTAGTATAAATGGGCCGGCCTTGGTGCCTTAGACCCATTGGTATGGTGAAAAGACTCACCTCGCACTGCTGAAGTCCCGCAAATAAAACTCTAGCTGCTGGTTGACAGGCTCCTGAACGGTCAACATCAAACAGTACCCAATTAATAATTGAGTTCCAAGCCCAAGGTCCAAATCATACTCCAAAGGCCCAAAGGCCAAGTAATGGGCCAAAGCCCAATCGTATGGCCCAACTTTCCAAATTTGGCCCAAACCTCTTTATGGACTTATTTTAAGGCCCAACCTATTATTCTAGTCCAAACATTAGGCATTCCCATGGCTCACCCTCTCATAGTTCTCAAGGCCCAGATGTGGCCCAATTATGGCCCAATTTTCCCGATTGGGCCCAAGCTTCTCTAACAGGTCTTATCCTAAGGCCCAAGGATTTCCTTAGTCCATAACATGTTCCCAATTGGCCCATTAAGGCCCACAACAACTTGGTTCAATAAGTGGCCCTTTAGGGTTTTTCACATAAAATGTCAATTATGGTTAAGTGTTCCTACTTAACCCATTAAGTCCAATATAGCCTTTAAGTTAATTTGCTAATGTTGTTAATTAATATTTTAAGTTTATTGAATAATTCTTGAGCGTGTCCCGATTAACCCCAAAATTAGGGTTTCATGGCATTAGGGTTTCCATCCCAATACTAGCCCATTAATCACATGTTTGGGCTTTTATGTCAATTAGGGCCTCATTAGCCCCAATGGGGTTTTACTAGGCCCATTAGGGCTTCACTGGGCACAGTAGGGTTTCAAGCTTCCAAACTAATCAGACACAACAATGCAAAGCGCACCGCCACCCGACACGGCGGCCGGTGGCGGCAGGATGCAGCAACCACCACTCTACGGTGGTGGTTTTGGGCTTCTTTTCATTATTCTAATCACCGGTTACAAAGTTACAATGCAAAATACCAAATTCACACACTCACACACACACTAAAATATACATACACGGCGGCATATGGTGGCAGCCACCACCTCACGGTGATGGCAGTGGCTATCCTCGGTTTTCCGGCTAGACATACACACCCACGACATACATGCGCATCAGAAATAGAAACACACCCATACACCCGTGCTCGGAAAATTGGACACAACCACCCACCTGGTGGTGCGTGGTGATGGCAACAACAGCCAAAACGGTGGCTTAAGGTGGTAGTGGCGGCGTTGCAGCAATAAACCGGAGAAGAGGAAGGTTTCCCAACGTCACAACCACGTTCCAGCTTCTCCCGACATCCTCAGTGTTCCTTCTATCGCTTTACGCTCTTCAGCAGCAGCGGATGCAACAGTGGCGGCGCTATGACGACTTTAATGCAACAATGGAAGGACCTAGCCGTTCACGGCCCACACGTCGGCATTCAGGATTTCTGGTGTACACAGCGCCTCCGGCATTAGAGCAATAGTGGTGGTGTTTCATCGACCATGCAGCAAGCGGGACAGTGGTTTTCGGCCTTGATGATCGGCGGCTCAGGAGGCTTCAATGGTGGTGGCCGCTACCGGAAAAGAAAAGGGGGGTATAAGGAGGGTGACGGCTGTAAAGGGTTTGCTAGGGTTAGGATTTGATCGGTGGTTACAGGTTTATATACTCTGATCCCGTAAACATGTAGCCATAATGGCAGGATTGGTCCCTCCCCCATCAATATCTTTGCAAACCAACTCCAAAATTTACTCTTTATACCCGTGCTCCTCCAATTCTTTTCACTTTAAGTCCTAATTTTACCTTTTTAACCCAACCTCCTAAACTCCTTTACAAATCAAGTCTAATACTTACCAAATAGCCCCTTAGCCTCCAAAATCTTTTCAAAATAAATCCCAAAGTTACTTTTTAACCCCCAAATAATCTGATTTATAACATTTGGCTTCCCAAAGCCATCACCACACTAAATAATATGAATTTATTTCGACTATTCGTTCCTCAAATATTATCTGTTTATTTATTAAATAAATAGAATGTTACAAAATTTCTTGAGAAATGGGTTAGGTGTGACAACCCAAACCTTTTTCCGTTAACTTTAGCCAATTTCATTAAATAAATTTTGAATTTTTACTTAGTTTCGTCAAATTCTATCGGTTTGGAAAATCGTTTAAGTTATATAATTGAATTTTATATATGAGTCGGAACCAAAATCACGTAAAACCCGAGTTACTCCGAAAAATCAGCGAATCCGGCCTGACCGGTGTTCACGGCCGTGAAACCGATCACGGTCGTAAACACGATCACGGCCGTGAACCTATTCTCGGTTGGTGGACCCCACCACCGACCACACTCCCAGCCTATAAATATGTGGTTCCTACCCTCATCCGTACTTTTTTGGCAGCAAACACACTTTCTCTCTCTAAAAACCCTCACCCGAAAACCCTAGATTTCTCAAGTTTCTCTTCATATATCACTCCATCCACCTTAAAACGCATTTTGGAGCATTAAACACCAACTTTTCGTCGATTCAAACATTATTCTTTTTGAGTTCACGGCCGTGAAACCTTCAAACCTTCAAAGACCGCAAACCCTTCAAAGTCAGTAAACAGTTCACGGTCGTAGTCCCTTCATGGCCGTAATCAGCCTTGCACCGTGAATCTTGGCTGCAAAACCACTTTTCCACTTCGATCGAACCTTGGTAACATTCCTTAACCGAAAGCAAGTTTTTTTTTAACAATTTATCTAATGAAATTACTAATTATAGATACAAATATGTGTTTAATTATTGATACAGAACTACATGTAAACTAGTTAATACAGGATTGTGAGACAACCCTTCATTTGTAGCCTTCAGGGTACGGGCTAAATCCTATCCTTTAGTGTAACCAGAGTCTCCGGGAGGGAGAGCGTGATATTTGTGAATAAATCTATTCAGGACTGACAATCCCACACATAAACTGCTAGCTACAGTTAGGCAGGCAAGCATGGGGTGACAAATATCATACCGTCCGACGCCTGAAGAACGCCGTAGAGGTCATCAGTCATATCAAACAGGGTTATACGATTCACAATAGTATAAACTAACCTTTTGTTTACGGGATTTCATTCTTCAATAGTTTTATTTTAATTAATAGAACTACTATACAATATACTGGACGATTCCAGGGATACAATTCACGGTTTATTTTAATAAATGAAACTACTATGCATACTGGTGGTAACCAGGGTTTTTAAACAAAACATTCTATACATTACTGGTGGTAGCTAGGGTTTTCATACAAAAGAGTTTTCATTTAAAGAAACGATATACAATAGTGCTGGTGGTAACTAGGCATGCAACTAATACCTTATGGAACATAGTAACAAACACATATGTTAGAAAATATTGGATTTTCTTGGAAAGCATACAAACATTTTCATACAGATTCGATGACAGGTTTTCATTACAAAAACATTCTTATGAACTCACCAGCTTAATGCTGACACTCTTTCAAAAATCGCTTGTATTATCAGGAAATCGGTAGACAGGTACTCCAGCAGGCTTTTGAGAAGACGGAGCGTATAGAGTCACATCTTTTATGTTTTGTTATACTTTTGATGTATACAACCTATGTATTAAACAGATGTAATACCTATAATTCAATGTAATGGTTGTGTTTACTTTGATTACTATGATGCAATTGTTGTGATACTGTACATGATGTCATCCACCCCCGAACGTTTCCGTTGTTTCAGTTTGGGCGTGTGAAAGATTGGTATCAGAGCTATTGTTTATAGTGAACTAAGTATACCAAACCTTACATGGTATACAACTATAAACACTAAGGGGCCGAAGTGCACTGAACTAAAAGTATACTTTTTAAAATAGAAGTACCTTATATGAAGTATACAAGTATATATACATATCAGAAACATTATCACAATTAGAACAAAACAAAAGTATTTGGATGTTGGACACTGCAGTTAAACCTGGATAGTTATGTAATCATGTCTGGAATTAATATAGCCTGATCAACTATATTTATTTGAGACATGACCAACATTTGTTGCAACAAGCCTAAAACTTACCAAGCCATATCCAACAAGAGATCAATAGAACATAACATACAACTTTAAAATACTATAAGAGTATTTTAGCTAGAGCCGAACTCAGTGTAGAGATTCATTCCAAGTGTTTCTACTTCTTTCTTTTCTAGCGATAGTTCACTTGTATCAATAGCCTTTCTTTGTATATCACTTAGTAGAACACTTTGAGATATGTATTGTTTCATATCACTTGATTCTAGGGGACTTACCATCCTCTTCTTCTTGATTCTTTTAGAATAAGATGCCTCTGAGGAAGAGACCCAACAGAAAGAACAACAATCCCCCAACAGATCTGACACTTGCACCTCCTCAGTTCGATCCGACTATGTTCCAAGTAGCAGTTACAACCGTTGTGGCTGCCACGATGTCGCAGATTAATTTTGGCAGCTCTAGCTGATCGGGAAGTGGTACCCATCCCCTTAATACTGATGGTGGTCAGGGACATCAGAAGGAGTGTTCCTACAAAGACTTTATGAACGTGAAACCCAAATCCTTTGACGGCAATGGAGGTGTTATTGCCCTCACTCCTTGGGTCGAGAAGATCGAATCAGTTTTCGAGATATGTGCGTGCCTCGAGGCAAGCAAGGTGAAGTTCGTCGTCTGCACCTTCACTGATAGAGCCCTGACTTGGTGGAATAGCCAAGTCAAATCCCTAACTCTACCAGTAGCTAATGCCATGGCTTGTGAGAGTTTGAAAGAGTTAATGCTTGCGGAGTATTGCCCGAGGGGCGAGATGCAAAAATTGGAGCACGAGCTCTGGAACCTGAAGATGAAGGGTTTCGACATTGCTGCACACATTGCTAGGTTCTGCAACTTGGCTCTTTTGTGTCCCGGGATGGTCACCCCGGAAAGCAAGAAAATCGAGAGGTATATTTGGGGATTGACACCCCCAACTCAAGGGAACGTTTTGGCTGTAAAACCTCTCACTTTTGACAGCGCCAAGTGCTTGGCGCAGACCCTGATAGATCACGGGGTTGATCATGAACCTGTAACAATCGTTCCCGAACCACCAATGGCGAGTGGTGAGAAAAAGAAGTTCTGGAACAAGCGCAAAGGAAAATCTTCACAGGAGCCCTCAAAGAAACAACAAATAGTGGCAGTTCATGCCACTACTACTCCTGCCACTGCCCCTACAACACAAGCACCTACCAGTAGATATGTTGGTACCCTTCCAAGGTGCGATAAATGTAATTTTCACTATCACGGGTCGTGTCGTGATATGTTGTGCAACAACTGTGGCAAGAAGGGGCACAGAGCCCGGTTTTGCAAGACACAAGTCTAACCCACTTATTAGGCTTCTGGTGCTGGTGTAAGCCAAGCCTGTTACGGATGCGGTGAGACCGGGCATTACAAGAGGAAATGCCCAAAGGCAACAACTGGAAACACAGGGAGAGTGCTAGCTACAGGCCAGGAAGAGGTTGTCGTTGATCCCACAGTAGTTTTGGGTACGTTCCTCCTCGACAACTCTTATGCATGCATCCTTTTTTATTCTGGTGCGGAGAAAAATTTTCTTAGTCATGCATTTAAGCATCTACTCAAGCATAAATCCCAACCTCTAACCGAAACCTTTATCGTCGAGATGGCTAATAGTAAGAAGGAGAGCACTGACGACGTATTCATAGGCTGTAACCTTACCCTAAATGATCATTCCTTTCCAATCGACCTCATGCCAGTTTCCATAAAAAGCTTCGGTGTCATTATCGGCAAGAACTGGTTAAGTCTTCATCATGCCGATATCCTTTGTTTCGAGAAATCCATTCGCCTTAATCTGCCTAATGGTGAAGCCCTCATCATTTATGGTAATAAACTCAGCAAAGACCTCTGTATCATATCATGCATCAAAGCCCAAAAATATCTTCAAAAAAAATGTCAAGCGTTTCTAGCCCATGTCGTTAATGAAAAACAATAAGTTAAGGATCTTGAGAGCATTCCCGAGGTCTGAAACTTTCCTGATATATTCCCCGAGGATCTTCTCGGAATCCCTCCTGAACGCCAAGTCGAGTTTAGAATCGACTTAATCCCCGGAGCCACTCCTATAGCCAAATCCCCTTATCGTCTAGCGTCGGCAGAAATGCAAGAGTTATCCAGCTAGTTGAATGAATTGCTCAACAAAGGATTCATTAAACCGAGCTTCTCACCCTGGGGAGCCCCGATCTTGTTTGTGAAAAAGAAGGATGGATCCTTTCAAATGTGTATAGATTATCGAGAACTAAACAAGCTCACCATCAAAAGCCACTATCCTCTTCCCCGAATCGATGACCTCTTCGATCAACTTCAGGGAGCCAGTTACTTCTCGAAGATAGACCTAATATCAGGGTACCATCAGTTGCAAGTCCATGAGGGTGATATTCCTAAAACAAAATTTCAGGCTCGATATGGCCACTACGAGTTTGTAGTGATGCCCTTTGGTCTAACCAACATACCGACGGTATTCATGGATCTGATGAATCGGGTGTGCCGCCCTTTCCTAGACAAGTTTGTGATAGTATTCATTGATTATATAATTGTCTATTCTCGGAGTGACGAAGATCATAGACAACACTTGAGGCTAGTGCTTGAAACTTTAAGGGCGGAGGAGCTATATGCGAAGTTCTCTAAATGTGAGTTCTGGATTAGAAAAGTAACTTTCCTCGGTCACGTGTGTTGGATAAGGTGTCTAAGTCCATAACTTATTTGGTACATACTTGACCCGGCCCGGCATGGTCCATTTGGGTTGCACTTCACCCAAACGATTTATGGATAATTTTATGTGAATTGTATACTTACGATTTATTAATATATTATAAGTTATAATATATTAATATGAAGTCATGTTATTTAATTAGTTTTAGTCTTAAATTAATTATGAATTAATTTAGAGATTAAAAAGAAGACTGATTAAATTATGGGCTATTATATTTTATATAGTGTGCTAATACTCATTTGTTAATGGGCTAAGCTAATATGAAATTCCATGGATGATCCATGGAGCTTTTAACCCATGGATCCTTGGAAAGGAAAAAGACATGGGTTATTAGGGTTTCACCCTAACCATGCACACTATATAAAGAAGCATATGATGCAAGAAATGACTAGGAGTGTGAGACTTAGTGGTGACCGATTCCACAAGAAAGTATACTACTCTCTCAAAGTTTTCCAAGTGTTTGTGGTGATTTGTGATTCCATTTGAGGCATTCACACTATTGGTGCTTGGCTCTCAAACTCCAAACAATCAACCATCATCAAAAGGTATGTATTTCTACTAGTACTTTTATGATTCATAATCCTTATGCTATGCTAGTTAGGAAGAAACCTTGGAAGTTATTATTTGCATGTATTTTAGGAGAAAACATAGATCCAAGGTTTATTAGGGTTGCATGCACACTTAGGAAGTGTTAGATTGCTCAAAACCCAATAGTGGTATCAGAGCCTAGGCTTGTTTTCTTGAATACTTGATGCAAATTGCTGAAAATCAAAGTTTATTTGATGTCTGCACAACAGACTCGCCGAGTCCATGAAGGGACTCGACGAGTCCAAGACAAAATTCATCCAACTCGGCGAGTTGGTTCATGCACTCGATGAGTTGGAACCCCAGACAGCATATCTTCGAGTTTTGGTGCTGGAATTGGTCTAGAATCATTACCTTAAACTGTTTTGGACTCATAAAACCTGTTTTTGATGTGGTATGATGATGGTGGACCAATTTCAAAGTTATAATCAAAATTTCAAGTTTATATGTGTTCATATGATTCTTGAAATTGTTGATGTGGATGTTCATGTTCATATGAGTTTTGTTAGATCATAGGAATTATTTGCAAATTGTTTGTTAGTTAATTCTTGATCTTAATGTGTTTTAATGGAATTCATAATTTGTCCTCAAGTTATGAAATTCCAAAAGTTTTTTCTTTTAAATGTTTTTTTTAAGAAGTCATAAGTTACACTTTGGAAGAGTTTTTCTAATAAATGCTTTTATGGACTTCATAACTTGTCCTCAAGTTATGGATTTCCAAGAGACTCTTCATTAAAAGTATTAAACACTTAATTAAAACTCATAAGTTATGAATATCCAAAAGTTTATGAATTGTTCAAAACTTGCCCTCAAGTTTTGGAATTTGTAAAGTCTCACACAAACTTTAATTCCATACCCTAGAAGTTTTAAAAGTTAAAATTCTACCCTTATACTATTATAAGATTAATGGTTAATTATTATATATATGTATAAGAACAAGTCGTTTTACCGTTAGTAGGCCTCATTCACGAAGCCGGTCTATAAGGTGGGTATAAGGTTGTTGCCTATAAAATGGCAACTTAATGGGTGTCCACTCTCACCCACCGCTTGCTTGACTGGTGGAGGGTCGTTAGCCGAACGGGTAAGACAAGGACTTATAAATTATCATTAAGTATGATGAATATTATAAAAGTAACTAAATGTTTTATTTAATTCCCAATCTTAGTTACTTTAGGAAAAATGTGAATTTGGTGCTAGCCCATGGAATTCACACTTTGTACCTTACCAAGTCGTTGGTGGAGCGTGTGTGGTTAACCGGCACACAAACTTGGACTAGTAAGGATCACGAAGGGTGACTTAATGTTTGTCATAGATCAATGGAGCGTGTGTGGTTAACCGGCATATTGATTAGGTGATAATATTAAGGGTACCAAGTGAATTGGTATGGTTATTCACACCTTGTTTTGTGATTCTCGGCATCCCAGTCACAAAATTTGAGAGGGCACACTCGAGATTGAAACATGCCATTGAAAAGTTCAATGAATCTCAAAAGATCTAGGAATTTCAAATCCAATTAAAACCTAATAAATTATTTCGTTTTTCATGGTGGAAATTGGTGAATCGTCATTCGCCTACCTTCAAATATTTTATAGCTTGGATTACGGCATCCCTCTTCCAAATTATAAAATATTGTGTTGGGTCCTAGCCTTAATATTTCATATTGGGTGTTATATTAAGGATTTTGAATCAACTAACTTGATTTTCTCCCATTATAGATGTCTGGTTCAGACAACTATGATCTTCCCAAATCTCTTGAAGATGGTGTCCCTCAACATCATGCTTCACTTCCTCCACCTCCTCCAATTATTCTCCCTCACCCAAAAGTTCTTGAAAAGTTTAAAGTCACACAATCCCTATTGGCAAGCATAGTCTATGTGTGCTCACATCTTGGAGATAAAGTCACATATTGACAAGCCGGGAGAGTTGGGTGTCAAAGTCCCGTGAAAGTTGAATGTTCAATCACTTTCTTAGTAACATAGTGAGTCTCTTTAGGACTACTATGAGACGGACTATGACATGACCCTTAATGATGTTATCTATTTGCTTGGTGTTGTGGAATCAGCAATGATTTGGAACACCAGTAAAGCAAATTTGATTAAAAGAACAACTTCCCAAGGACATTGACAATGGTAGCATTGGATATCTAGAAAAGGATTTCTCTTCCCAATGGAAAGGGATCGGCCATAGTCAACCCGGTTGACCAAATGGTAAAGAGAAAGGCTAAGTATGAGATAGTCTCATGTGCCATTACCAAAGGGTCCATGTGTTTTGTTGCCAAAGGAAGGGGCATTGGTTGCGAAGCTGCCCTATTCACCTGAAATGTCATAAGGTTGATCAAGTCAAGAGGTTTGACTCTACTTCGGGTAAAGTCCACTGTCTAACTCTATTAAGTTCCTATTTGGAGATTCTTATTACATAATGTGAATGGGTCACATGCTGATGTTTTTAAGAATCAAAGAAAAGATAGGAAGCTTAAAGTAAGTATATGTTGATTCTGATTGCAAAGGTGGGTTTTCGATCGCATGGTTCAACAATCAGAATTTTGAGCTGTTGCTTAAGAGTTATAATATATTGCTTATGAATAGATAACAGCAAGGTTTTCATGTGGATTGTAAGGATAAGTTTTTTCCGCAAAGTTTTAAAATAAAATAAAAAAGGAGTTTTAATTTTATTTATTTTAAAAAATATCCTTACAATGGCATCTGTGGAAAATTGTTGCTTATATGTTTCCAGTAATAGCAATATTGGAAAGTGGATTTGATTCTTTCATTTGTGGTAGTGTCTGAATTTACCAAATGAAGAAAGTTTTTCATCACCCAAGTTTCAATTGGACAGAAACTTGGAATCATACAAGTTGTATTGTATGATGAATGAGAATTTTCATCTTTGAAAATTAAGACTAATTATTTGATCACATGTATACGTGAGTCAATTGAAGGACTAAAGAATTAGGTACACTGGGTGTGCGTTGGTCAAGGTCCACCACAAAGATTGATTTGTCATGATTTACTGAAGATTAGTAAATATGATTATACTTATAAGGTTAAGTATAATTTTGTAACATTGGAAAGGTTACAATGTATGACAAAACAAATGAGAAGAATCAAATTAGGCAGAAAGATAAAAGTTTCTCGAATCTGAAAGGATGGGAGAGTACTTTAGTATCGTATTTCATGATCATCTTAATGATTATGAAACCATATCACAAATTCATACTCTAAGGACGTCTTAGTGCATTGTTATGGCTAAGAAGAGAGGTCATGAATTGTTGGATTGGTTAAGATCGAGAAGATGAGTCATACTTCGTTCCAAAACAATTCTTAGAGTCATACTCCAAGATTGTAACATTGAGTGACATAAAGTAAGGTTTAAAACACTTATCAAATGTAGTGTAAAATGTTTCTACCCTTGTACATTTGAGATTGGTAAGTTGTGATGTCTTGGATGAGACAAAGACCAACTAAGACCAATTGTGTGAAGTGTTAGTCTTGATAAGAATCCACACTATCTCTTGAATATTTGTTTTGTCAAGGAATGGTTCTTGACTGGGGAAACTTATATGTCAAGGGGACAGTGGGAGCCTTAAAGATCCCGAAAGAGTTTCAAGATTTAATCAAGAGTAAAACCTGTAATTTATCACTAGCACACGACTTAAGGTTTGCAACCTATCGTGTTGACATAATTCTTATTTCTGTACCTACTTCAAATAAGTTGAATTTGCATGTGAGTTATCAAAGTTCAACTTGGAAGCATTGGTGGGCCTTGTGCTACCAAGGTGACAAGAAACTAAGATTGAACAAGTTTAATCCATGTAAGGCTGAATTTGTCACTAACCTTATCTTGTGATTATGGTTTTGACAAATTCACATGGATAGGAACTCATACACTATAAAATCTAAGTGTCATAAGGTTTCTCTCCGATTCATGAAAATGATGGTGAGGAAACGCTTTCACTAAGTAGATTTTACGTAGATATCAATTGTGTTATTTGCATTTTCAAAAGTCGTTAGTGGAGCGTGTGTGGTTAACCGGCACACTGACATGGACTTGTGAGAAATGGAAAAGGTCTAAGAAATTGAGACTATGATTACGGCATCCCTTTTCATAGTTCTTGAAATTGCTTAGACACACATATGAGCTATCTAAGAAAGGGTGTATGAATCTAAATTTCAGAAGTCCAGTAGATTTCTGGAATTATGTCAGAGCTAGTGGGAGCATAAGTGTTTTGCTAATAATCATCATGTTATTGGGAGCATTATAATTATGATTAGTATTGCAACCTAGCAATGTTAATTATAGAAAAACAAAAGTTTCAATTCATGAAGTTGCAGGGGTTGAAAAAGTCGTTTTGCTATAATTAAGGGAGAGGAAATTATACTTCATTTCAATTCTAGAAGCTTAGATTGAGATTTTAATCATCTTTAGTCAAGGACATATATATGAACTTTATGTCTGAATGGTTCGACTTAAGGAAATTCTATATATATTGCGTTCTCAAAATTCAATTATGACTACGGCATCCCTCTTCATAGTTAAATTTTGAAAACATGGCAAATAAAAAATATTGTAGCAAAAGACTGGTCTAGTATCATGTCTTTATGTGAGACATAATGAATCGTGTCCCATATGCTTCAGATATAGGATCGATTTCATGTGCTATAATATTCATCCTTTCTAAATATTCATCCTTTCTAAATTTTCCAAATGCTCAGGGCATTTAGAAGGGAAAAGTCTAGAACTGGATATGACTAAAGTGATTAAGCAATTGTCGAGGACAATATGAGGTTTGCCAAAGATTGGTTGCTCAGGGAAAGTTGGAAGTATGATGTAAGTTGTCGGAAAGGACTGTATTGACATGTTCTGAAAAGAAGTAACTCTTGTTCGGAAGTTATAGTCAAAATGGGACTATGGAAATGTCTCCATAGGTGGAAGTTATTCAATCTATGTAAGATTAGAAAACCTTAATGCAAAAAGGATGTTCAAAGCAATGTACTTTGAATATGAGACTTCGTTTCCATAGAGTTGATCTCCTTTGGAATACTCCATAGTGACTGTTGACAAGTTTTGTGAATTTGTGAATAATCATTACAAGAGGAACATTGCATAAAAGTTTGAAATCTAACAGATTTTTTGGTAAATGATAGGAATCGAGGATTCTCACATTTACAATAAGGATTTGGGATTGTGAAATGAGTATCATTGGAATCATGTTCAATTGATCTACATCACAATGTAAGGATCATAGACAAACATAATGTGCATACTTGGAGTATGGCATAACTATTGTTTAGAAAAACAAAGTGTACATGCTAGGAGCATGGGACGACTGTTGTTTTATTCAAGTCTTAAGTTGATTGTTTGAAACATTATACAATGAATAATGTGTAATCAATATGGTGATAAATAAAAGGTGGTTCTATTTATATTCAAATGGGTTCTGAGACCATATTGGATTCGATTATTATTGTGTTTCACTTTGCATGTTTTGACTTCCAAAATAACTAGGTTATTCTTTCCGAATGACTAAGTTATTTAAACACTCCACAGTCGTTCATATGTTGGAAGTAGGTATGAATCAAGACTATCATGAATCGAGTTTGTAGATGGCTAAATGGGTTTAGTCATAGCAATGGTTGCTACAACATTCATGAGTGCTCATAAGTTATGAGTATTGGAATAAACCCACGCTCACTTGTATCACTTCATGGAATTTATCTCGAGTGATCGTGAGACGGTAATATCATATAAATCTTCAAACCTAGAGATATGAGTTGTTACCTATGAGTTGGTTGTGCATTGATTGCACGTAAACGCATCAGTAACTTGATGTTATAAAACGTGCCTTTTGTGTACAATTCAACAAGTAGTAGAACAAGCATATGAGTCGAAGTTTATCTGTTCCTTCTAGAAATAGAAGCGATATTTGGGCCCCTCGATGACTTTGTTGTGACCTATGTACCGGCCGGTCAGAACTAAATTGATGTGTTCGATTAAGTTCTTTGTCAAACAAATCGAAAATCGGGAAACAATCTGCTGGACAATAAGTACGACGTTGTTCCATGTATTTGTCCGGCTGATATCATGGGAACAGAGGATTATATGATCACTTATCTAAAATGGCGCTTCATAGTTCAACAGATTTTTCGAGAGCTACGATTGCTGGTTGGTTCCTGAAGTAACATACGCAAATATAGTTATTAGACTTATCCAAGTGGGAGTCTGTTGGATAAGGTGTCTAAGTCCATAACTTATTTGGTACATACTTGACCCGACCCGGCATGGTCCATTTGGGTTGCACTTCACCCAAACGATTTATGGATAATTTTATGAGAATTGTATACTTACGATTTATTAATATATTATAAGTTATAATATATTAATATGAAGTCATGTTATTTAATTAGTTTTAGTCTTAAATTAATTATGAATTAATTTAGAGATTAAAAAGAAGACTGATTAAATTATGGGCTATTATATTTAATATAGTGTGGGCTAATACTCATTTGTTAATGGGCTAAGCTAATATGAAATTCCATGGATGATCCATGGAGCTTTTAACCCATGGATCCTTGGAAAGGAAAAAGACATGGGTTATTAGGGTTTCACCCTAACCATGCACACTATATAAAGAAGCATATGATGTAAGAAATGACTAGGAGTGTGAGACTTAGTGGTGGCCGATTCCACAAGAAAGTATACTACTCTCTCAAAGTTTTCCAAGTGTTTGTGGTGATTTGTGATTCCATTTGAGGCATTCACACTATTGGTGCTTGGCTCTCAAACTCCAAACAATCAACCATCATCAAAAGGTATGTATTTCTACTAGTACTTTTATGATTCATAATCCTTATGCTATGCTAGTTAGGAAGAAACCTTGGAAGTTATTATTTGCATGTATTTTAGGAGAAAACATAGATCCAAGATTTATTAGGGTTGCATGCACACTTAGGAAGTGTTAGATTGCTCAAAACCCAACAACGTGGTTAGTGAGGAAGGCATACACGTGGACCCTTCCAAAATGAAGGTGATTGAGAATTGTTCAGCGCCGAAGACATCCACTGAAATCTGTCAATTCTTGGGTCTTGCTGGCTTTTATCGCAGGTTTATCCAGAATTTCTCCAAGATTGCTAAGCCTTTGACCACCATAACTCAGAAAGGTGTAACCTTTAGTTGGGAAGAAAAGCAAGACACTGCATTTCAATCATTGAAGTGGGCCTTATGCAGTGCACCTATCCTGTCTCTGCCAGAAGGGGCGGAGGACTTTGTTGTCTATTGCGATGCGTCCAATCAGGGCCTAGGCTGTGTGCTCATGCAGCGAGGAAAAGTCATTGCTTATGCCTCAAGACAACTAAAAGTACACGAATTCAATTATACTACTCACGATCTGGAGTTGGGAGCAGTGGTCTTCACATTAAAGATATGGAGACATTATATCTACGGAACCAACTGCACTTTATTCACCGACCATAAGAGTATGCAACACATTTTCGATCAGAAGGAGTTGAACATGAGGCAACAGCGATGGGTGGAGCTACTCAATAATTATAAGTGTGAGATACGCTATCATCCAGGCAAGTCCAATGTGGTAGCAGAAGCCCTCAGTCGGAAAGAGTACTCGGGTCGTAGAGTGAAGGCACTGACAATGACCATTCATTCCCATCTATCCGCTCAAATCAGAGAGGCTCAGCTGGAAGCATTGATACCAGAGAACATTTCGGATGAAGCTTTGAAGGGAATGGAGAGGAACCTAGAGATCAAGGAAGACAGAGTCTACTATTTCATGAACTGAATCTGGACCCCAAAGTTTGGTGGTTACAGAGAGGTTGTCATGAGTAAAGCTCACAGAACTCGATACTCCGTTCACCTAGGTTCAGATAATATGTATTTGGATCTCAAAAAGATTTATTGTTGGCCAAATATGAAAGCAGAGATTGCTACGTTCGTGGGCAATTGTCTGACTTGCGCCAAGGTAAAGGTGGAATATCAAAATCCCTCGGGTCTACTTCAATAGCCAGAAATACTTGAGTGGAAATAGGAAAGAATTGTGATGGATTTTATCACTAAGTTGCCCAAGTCTCTGAGTGGGTACGATACCATCTGGGTAATTGTCGACAGATTTTCTAAATCCAACCACTTTCTACCAATCAAATAAACCTTCAAGATGGAGAGACTGACATGAATCTACGTACAAGAGATAGTCCGTCTACATGGTGTGCATGTGTCCATTATCTCCAGTCGGGACAGCAGATTCACCTCGAGATTTTAGCAGTCACTGCAGAAGGCTCTTGGAACTAAGCTGGATATGAGAACAACTTATCATCCACAAATTGATAGGCTGAGTGAGAGGACCATTCATACATTGGAAGACATGTTGAGAGCATGTGTTATAGAATTTGCTAAGTCGTGGGACACCCATTTTCCCTTTGTCGAGTTCTCCTACAACAATAGCTAAGCGTGATCATCAACAATCACCACCTCAAGCGGGGAATCTAAGGTCCCCGGCGCATCCCCAAACTTCAGGGCTAAGTGCAACAGACACAAATGACCGGGTAGCACCCGAATCAAACAAGACATGAGTAGTCATACCATTGACCAAAAAGGTCCCTATACAAACGTAATTACACATAAGTCATGCAAAATAATAAAAGTACAGGATAGTAAACATGTACCAGCCACAACGTCTGGCGCAACCTGAGCCTCCTCAGTAGTCAGCTGAAACGCATGGCTCTTCACCGCTGGGGCTTCCCGCCTTAACAGGGCACCCATCAGTGATCCTCAGTATAGCGGGCATAGGTGCCGCCACTGCTCCTCCCCCTCCCTGCAACCTAGGACAGTCGGCCTTTTTATGGTCAGTCTGGTTGCAGTGGAAACATATCAAGCCCTTCTTGGGGTAATCCTTACTCACGTGGCCCTGCTGACCCCAAGAATAACATCCCGATATCCCAGCTATCCGGCACGCCCCACTATTAAACTTCCCGCACTTGGCACATCGGCCCCTGCCCTGCTAGCCCCTACCCAAAGAATCAGAGGTCTTAGGCTTTTTAGCCTGACCCCCTGCTGCCTGCACCTGCTCATTCTTCCGCTTTGTGCGGGTATCCAGCTCCATCTCCCTCTCACGGGTCTTCTCCACCATCTCATTCAGGTTTTTGCACCCCGTAAAACTCACAAATTCCATAATATCATCCCTCAACATGGAATTATATCGGGTCCTCCTCATCTCCTCGTCAGTATCATACTGTGGGATCAACAAAGCTCGCTCTCAAAACTTCGCGATGATCTTTGCCACAGTCTTAGTGGTTTGCTGCAAATCATGAAACTCCCTCACTAGACGTTGCACCTCAATAGTTGGTGCAAACTCCGAATCAAACCGCCGAACAAACTCAGCCCATGTCGTCTCGACCACTCCGTCTGGCCCAACCTGACTAGTAACCTCGACCCACCAATCACGGGCCCTGTCTCTCAACATACACGAAGCAAACCCAACCTTTGCCGCATCCAGGAAAGAACTCATGCGTTGGACGTTCTCGATGTCTGCTATCCAGCGTCGGCTGAAAATGGGGTCCCTGACCCTAAAGAACTCCGGCGCCCTACACGCCTTGAACTCCCGGAACGAAAGGGTTCGAGTCCCAACTTAACCCGCCGCCAACTCAGCCCTGAAAGATCTGAGTCTCTCCACCATAATCTCCATAATGCCCTCCTTGACCGTCGCAAAAATGATTGGGGTCGCGTCAAGGATTCCCCTGGTAACCTCGGCTGCAATGAGCTCGCGCAGCCTCTCATCGATGACATCAGTAGTGTCTCCTAATCCCGCCCTAGATCCAGACCCCGATCCTCACCCGAGCATTAGCTGATTCGGGGGCAAGCATCAATCTGATGCCTTTTTCATTCTTTAAGAAGTTGAATTTACCAGAACCAAGGCCGGTGAATATGAAGATCCATTTGGCGGACAAGACGATAATTCATCCACAAGGCGTTTGTGAGGATCTCCTTATAAAAGTTGACAAGTTTATTTTTCCAGTAGACTTCGTGGTAGTTGATATGGAAGAAGACCCCGAAATTCCAATTATTTTGGGGAGATCATTCTTGAACACCGCGTGTGCTTTAATTGATATATGTGAGTCTACATTGACATTAAGGGTGGGTGATGAGTCTGTAATGTTTAAAGCTATTCCAGAAGCCAAGCAAGAAGAAGAAAAGAATGAAGAAATCTCATTTATCCAATTGGATGATGAGATATTACAAAAAGAGCTTGCACTTTTGCTAAAAGAAGATCCAAGCAAGTTTTTGATACACTCTGAAGAAGATGGAGATGTTAACAAGGACTTGGAGGAGTTAGAAAAGCTACTGGAAGGAGCCAACTCAGAAAACACCCAAGAATTGATGGAACCCGATCAGACTCGCCGAGTCACTTTAATGGACTCGACGAGTCCAGTCGAATTTGACAAAGACTTGGCCGACTTAGGTCTGTTTGTTACTAGTTCTTCACATACCTTGGATTTAGATATTATTCATGATTCTTTAGAAGAACAAACAGCAGAAGGAGGAATGGGAATGAAAGTTCAATACGCCGATGTAGCATGTCTTGATACGATTCTGTTTGAAGATGGGTTGAGCACAGGAAAGGATGAAGAGACAAAGGAAAGGAGGGTGGAAGCTGATCAACCATTCACTACTAAACCTAAAGCATGAACCATCACGAAATATGAAGTAATTAAATTTAAAGAGAAGGAGGTGCAAGAGAAGGTGAAAAAGAATGGGGTAAAGAAGAAAAAGAGGAAAAGGGAAGCCCAAGCAGCTGAGGATGATGCTGTGAAAAAGAAAAGAGATGCATTGAAAAGGGCTTACAAGAAGAAGATTCACGCTTACAAGACCAAGTACAAACCACAAAAATTTAGGCGTGCGTTCCCAATGCTCGAAGATGACGAAACGTAGATGGGAAGGAGTCTAGCTAATGACTCCTTAAAAAGAAGCGCTTGACGGGAGGCAACCCGTTGTTTAGAGTTTGCTTTCTTTTACTTTTTTTTTTTTTAGATTTTTGGTTTTGTTTGATTATTTTTTTTCTGAATCATCGAACGTGTCTGGTTGAGAATATGCATGGACTAAGTGTGGGGTAGGGGGTTGGTTACATATTAGAAAATTTAGAGTCTTAATTTAGGTTAATTTTAAAATTTTGTTGCATATTAAAAATATTACTTAGGATTTAATTTAGAAAATTTTGGTAAAAGTGAAATTAGGATTTTATGTTAGAGTTGTGTTGATAATTGCATGAAGACCCAAATGTTTAGTTGAGCCTATATACGTTCTAGTGCATTTGTGGCTTCCTTATTCCAGTGAAATCATGGGACAAAAACACGACCCTGCTCAGCCTGAAGGATGCAATATGTTTAGCAGACTATACCTGAAATGTATCCAGGAAGATTGTTATCGTTAGCCAATAAAGGTTGAGATTGAGCGCCCCTGCTTAAGCATGTAGGTTTTGAGTGAAAAAAAATGTGAGGTACATGTAAAAAAAAAGAGAATTACAAGAAAAGTTGAAGAATTTTTGGAGCATCAAAGTTAAGTATGAAATTAGAAGATCAAAATTCCGAAGATTCAAAAAGTTGATGATACCAAAAATCAAACAATAAAGATGGTGAATTCAAAGAGATCAAAGATCAAATTACCAAAGGAAGTGAAGAATTCAAAAGAGCTCCATGGTGGTATCGAAAAATTTGTAATTCTAGATTATGTATGCTTGGGTTGCTCAATTAAAAACACCTTGAGGGTAAGAGGTTTTCTGCGGATGGATTCGGAGGGTTGCATAAAATGAGCATAGTTCGGGGTGAGTAGGCGAGTGTTTATGAGGATTGTGAGTATTTTGAGTATGGGAGGTCCTTAGGAAAAATTTTAGACACAAATGCATGCGTTGCGGTCTTGGCGTAATGGCTGGGTTAAATTGGAGTTGTCATATATGATTCTAATGTTTTAAATTTTAGTTTTGCTTGGGGGCAAGCAAAAGTCAAGTGTGGGGTATTTTGATATGTGCATATTTAATTCATATTAAGTATAGATTTTTATTCATTTATTAGCTAAATTATTGCATTTTATGGACAAAAGGTACTTAAAAGTGTTCGAATTATATTTTCAGTCCAAAAATGAAGCTCGGAAGCAGAAGGAAGCAGGAGAAGCGGTTGAGAGATCAAGAATGGAATAAAGAAGAAAAACACCAAAAATAACACCTACTCGGCGAGTAGGGTCGACTACTCGGCGAGTTCGATCGAAGAATCGAGAAGATAATGACTCGGGATCCCGGAGACTTATCACAATACGGGGACTGAGAGATGGACTCGACGAGTCGCCACCTGACTCGACGAGTCGATTCGTATATATAAAGATAACTCCTCAGAACGATAGAGGAAGAGTCTGGAACGATTCAGAAGAGTTTAGCTGCGATTGAGAAGGCAGAAAAACCCTAGAAGGCGACGAAAGAAGCTAGAATTCAATCCCGGAGAGTAATTGAGGCAAAATTTCATCATTCCACTTATTCTTTTGTTTTATCATTATGGTTAAGCAATTTGACTTTGTTTGTTTGCTGTTATTTACTTCAATTATGAGCTAAAACCTTTAGACTTCTGTTTGGGGATACAAAGTTGACAATATGGTTTGATTGATTGGTAGGATTAATTCTAAGTTGGTGAATTTTTGTTATTTTAGCTTGCTAAAGAACCTTGTGTGTGAATAATAATTAATTTTCTGTTAATAGGAAGATAATTGATTAGCATGAACATCTATTGATTATTAACCTCATATGCTATGTGATCACTATGCCATATGTCTAGGATTAATGAATATGAAACTAGAATTAATAAGAAAATTGAGTAAATCCATGTGCAAGCTTGTAAGATGACCATCAAACAAGAAGTTAATTAAAAGAATAAATTAGTTAACTATTGCAAGTCTAACTTAACCCGAATAATTAATCTAGTGAATTTAATTAAATTAGACAATTGGCCACTGTTTAAGTTAGTTTATTTGCTAAGGATTAGGGTAGTGAATACGAATCTAATCACTTGAATCGGTAACCAACGAAAGAACTAATCCATTGCACCATTACCTTGAAATCAACCATAGAATCAACTAAGTTGAACTAAACAGAAGTTCCTTTCCAATTATTGAATCTAGTTAAGTCTTTATTTTCTAGTTCTTAAATTAGTAATAGTTAGTAAGTTTCTAGTCTTGTAAAACTAGAGAAAACCCCTACTTATTAATTAACTTAGATAAAATTAGTTTTTAATTATAATTTACCGTTCCATGTGATCGATACCCTGCTTATTTAGCTATACCACAATTGATAGGTCCACTGCCTTTTGTGTGTTATTTAATAATTAAAAGTAGGTTTAAAACTAAGTGAGTTTGTACACATCAAGTTTTTGGCGCCGTTGCCGGGGAACGGTTCTAAAATTAATATTAAATTCTAGTTTAATCGATCCTTTGTGTGGGATTTATCTTACACAAAGTTATTTACAAAGTAATTCAGTAAGTAGAATTAGTTTCAATAATATTCTGTTTTTAGAATAACTATAAAAAAAAATTTAGTTTTTGCCTTGAACTCGCCGAGTGCATTCGAGCAGACTCGGCGAGTCCGACGCTTTTTCAGCTTTATTTTATTATTTCATTTTTGTTCTTTTTACGCATTTTGTTTCTTTTGTTTTGTTTGTTTACAGTTGTTTCATGACCCGAGGATTTGATACACCTCTGGTCCCTCCTTTGGAAGACCCAGAATCCGCACTAAGAAGGAGCAAAGGAAAAGTCGTTGGAGAAACCACATCTTCAAAGAACTCACCACTCAAAAACTTAAAGTCCGTTTTCAGCAAGAAGAAGAGCAACAAATCAGGAGCATCCAGTGCCTCGTTGACAGTTAAAGAACCAATTCAAGAAGATATCGAGTACGAGACCGAGGAAGAAGAAGAGCATACTTACGAGCACGAAACCGATTCCGAAGAAGAGTTAGCTATCACAATGGCTAACATTGATGAAGTCCCCATGGGGGAATGGAAGAAAAGGATGCGTGATGACACCGGGCTGGGACTTGTGCAACCCCCAATTCCCACGACCGCTACTTTCGAACTAAAAGGCCATATTCTCGCCCAACTCAAGGAGATTCCTTTTTACGGGAAGGATCACGAAGACGCTTACAAGCACTTGGACGAAGTGAATGATGTGGCCGATTACTTCAACGTACCGAATGTTCCACGCGAGACCCAGCTTCTTCGCATGCTTCCTGTCACATTTAAAGGAGCTGCAAAAGATTGGTTAAAGTCACTTCCTCCCGGATCGGTCACCACATGGGCCAAGATGAAAGAAGAGTTCATAGACCATTTATGCCTGCCCTCCAAGATAGCCAAGCTAAAGAAAGCCATTACCAACTTCGAGCAACAACCCGGAAAATCTCTTTATGAAGCTTGGGAAAGGTACAAGAGCCTACTTAGAAATTGCCCACACCATGACCTTAATAGCCAACAAGAGGTCTCCATCTTCTATGATGGAGTCAATGTCACCACAAGGCAATTGCTTGATTCTCAAGGCCAGCTCACAAAGAAGGCGCCCCCGATAATTAAAGAATTAATTGAAGAATTCTCTAAGCACTCTAGCGAATACCACAATCCGAGAAACGAAGTAAGTCGGGGGGTAGTGAACGCGGCAAATGATAGCATGGCAGCGGTGATAGCTAAGCTTGATAGTCTAGATCGAAGAATGACAAAAATGGATCAAACAATCCATGCAATTAGGGTAGGATGCGAAAATTGTAGAGGGCCCCATCTCACAAAGGATTGTGATTTGGATGAGAATGGAAATAAGAAAGCTCAAGTATTCTATTCAAGTGGCGATCGATATGATGAAAATTGGCGGAAACCTAAGAAGGAATGGCTACCATACGAAGAGTATAAGAAGGCAAAGGAGGAGAAATACAAGCAGAAGGAGAGGGGACTATACCAAAAGGAAGAACCGGTAGAAAAGAAAGCCGATTTAGAAGAGTTATTCACTAGATTCATAGCCGCGTCCGAAAAAAGACACAATGATCACGATGCTGCCATACACGAGACCAGAAACATGCTAAGGAATCAGCAAGCATCAATTCTCAACATTGTGAAACAACTGGGGCAGCTTGCGCATCAAGTGAATGATAGAAGACCGGGTCAACTTCCAAGTAACACCGAACCCAATCCAAGAATGGAGAATGTAAGTGTAATAACCTCCAGCAGTGAAGAAACATTTACAGAAGCACTGAGAATCTCCAAGAAGAAGGCAGAAAAGGTAGAAGAATCGGACCCAGCAAAACCCGATCCGACTCGCCGAGTCACTCCATTGGACTCGACGAGTCCATGTGTAAATGATAAAACTGTCAGTTCTTTGAAGCCTTATAATCCTCCTCTGCCATACCCAATCAAAGCCATGCCTGCAGAAAAAGTAGAAGCATGTAGAACCTTCATGAAGCATGTTAAAGCTTTACAAGTTAATGTGCCATTTGTGGAAACAATGCTCCAAACACCTAAGTACTTCAACTTGCTTAAGGGCCTTTTTGCTGCTAGGAAAGATTTGGCTGAAGCCGCAGAAATATTGATGAGTGAGCTACCTGAAAAGAAGGGTGATCCGGGAAATATTGTGATTCCGTGCCAATTTGGTAATGAAGTTTTCACCCGAGCATTAGCTGATTCGGGGGCAAGCATCAATCTGATGCCTTTTTCATTCTTTAAGAAGTTGAATTTACCAGAACCAAGGCCAGTGAATATGAAGATCCATTTGGCGGACAAGACGATAATTCATCCACAAGGCGTTTGTGAGGATATCCTTATAAAAGTTGACAAGTTTATTTTTCCAGTAGACTTCGTGGTAGTTGATATGGAAGAAGACCCCGAAATTCCAATTATTTTGGGGAGATCATTCTTGAACACCGCGTGTGATTTAATTGATATATGTGAGTCTACATTGACATTAAGGGTGGGTGATGAGTCTGTAATGTTTAAAGCTATTCCAGAAGCCAAGCAAGAAGAAGAAAAGAATGAAGAAATCTCATTTATCCAATTGGATGATGAGATATTACAAAAAGAGCTTGCACTTTTGCTAAAAGAAGATCCAAGCAAGTTTTTGATACACTCTGAAGAAGATGGAGATGTTAACAAGGACTTGGAGGAGTTAGAAAAGCTACTGGAAGGAGCCAACTCAGAAAACACCCAAGAATTGATGGAACCCGATCAGACTCGCCGAGTCACATTAATGGACTCGACGAGTCCAGTCGAATTTGACAAAGACTTGGCCGACTTAGGTCTGTTTGTTACTAGTTCTTCACATACCTTGGATTTAGATATTATTCATGATTCTTTAGAAGAACAAACAGCAGAAGGAGGAATGGGAATGAAAGTTCAATACGCCGATGTAGCATGTCTTGATACGATTCCGTTTGAAGATGGGTTGAGCACAGGAAAGGATGAAGAGACAAAGGAAAGGAGGGTGGAAGCTGATCAACCATTCACTACTAAACCTAAAGCACGAACCATCACGAAATATGAAGTAATTAAATTTAAAGAGAAGGAGGTGCAAGAGAAGGTGAAAAAGAATGGGGTAAAGAAGAAAAAGAGGAAAAGGGAAGCCCAAGCAGCTGAGGATGATGCTGTGAAAAAGAAAAGAGATGCATTGAAAAGGGCTTACAAGAAGAAGATTCACGCTTACAAGACCAAGTACAAACCACAAAAATTTAGGCGTGCGTTCCCAATGCTCGAAGATGACGAAACGTAGATGGGAAGGAGTCTAGCTAATGACTCCTTAAAAAGAAGCGCTTGACGGGAGGCAACCCGTTGTTTAGAGTTTGCTTTCTTTTACTTTTTTTTTTTTTAGATTTTTGGTTTTGTTTGATTATTTTTTTTCTGAATCATCGAACGTGTCTGGTTGAGAATATGCATGGACTAAGTGTGGGGTAGGGGGTTGGTTACATATTAGAAAATTTAGAGTCTTAATTTAGGTTAATTTTAAAATTTTGTTGCATATTAAAAATATTACTTAGGATTTAATTTAGAAAATTTTGGTAAAAGTGAAATTAGGATTTTATGTTAGAGTTGTGTTGATAATTGCATGAAGACCCAAATGTTTAGTTGAGCCTATATACGTTCTAGTGCATTTGTGGCTTCCTTATTCCAGTGAAATCATGGGACAAAAACACGACCCTGCTCAGCCTGAAGGATGCAATATGTTTAGCAGACTATACCTGAAATGTATCCAGGAAGATTGTTATCGTTAGCCAATAAAGGTTGAGATTGAGCGCCCCTGCTTAAGCATGTAGGTTTTGAGTGAAAAAAAATGTGAGGTACATGTAAAAAAAAAGAGAATTACAAGAAAAGTTGAAGAATTTTTGGAGCATCAAAGTTAAGTATGAAATTAGAAGATCAAAATTCCGAAGATTCAAAAAGTTGAAGATACCAAAAATCAAACAATAAAGATGGTGAATTCAAAGAGATCAAAGATCAAATTACCAAAGGAAGTGAAGAATTCAAAAGAGCTCCATGGTGGTATCGAAAAATTTGTAATTCTAGATTATGTATGCTTGGGTTGCTCAATTAAAAACACCTTGAGGGTAAGAGGTTTTCTGCGGATGGATTCGGAGGGTTGCATAAAATGAGCATAGTTCGGGGTGAGTAGGCGAGTGTTTATGAGGATTGTGAGTATTTTGAGTATGGGAGGTCCTTAGGAAAAATTTTAGACACAAATGCATGCGTTGCGGTCTTGGCGTAATGGCTGGGTTAAATTGGAGTTGTCATATATGATTCTAATGTTTTAAATTTTAGTTTTGCTTGGGGGCAAGCAAAAGTCAAGTGTGGGGTATTTTGATATGTGCATATTTAATTCATATTAAGTATAGATTTTTATTCATTTATTAGCTAAATTATTGCATTTTATGGACAAAAGGTACTTAAAAGTGTTCGAATTATATTTTCAGTCCAAAAATGAAGCTCGGAAGCAGAAGGAAGCAGGAGAAGCGGTTGAGAGATCAAGAATGGAATAAAGAAGAAAAACACCAAAAATAACACCTACTCGGCGAGTAGGGTCGACTACTCGGCGAGTCCGATCGAAGAATCGAGAAGATAATGACTCGGGATCCCGGAGACTTATCACAATACGGGGACTGAGAGATGGACTCGACGAGTCGCCACCTGACTCGACGAGTCGATTCGTATATATAAAGATAACTCCTCAGAACGATAGAGGAAGAGTCTGGAACGATTCAGAAGAGTTTAGCTGCGATTGAGAAGGCAGAAAAACCCTAGAAGACGACGAAAGAAGCTAGAATTCAATCCCGGAGAGTAATTGAGGCAAAATTTCATCATTCCACTTATTCTTTTGTTTTATCATTATGGTTAAGCAATTTGACTTTGTTTGTTTGCTGTTATTTACTTCAATTATGAGCTAAAACCTTTAGACTTCTGTTTGGGGATACAAAGTTGACAATATGGTTTGATTGATTGGTAGGATTAATTCTAAGTTGGTGAATTTTTGTTATTTTAGCTTGCTAAAGAACCTTGTGTGTGAATAATAATTAATTTTCTGTTAATAGGAAGATAATTGATTAGCATGAACATCTATTGATTATTAACCTCATATGCTATGTGATCACTATGCCATATGTCTAGGATTAATGAATATGAAACTAGAATTAATAAGAAAATTGAGTAAATCCATGTGCAAGCTTGTAAGATGACCATCAAACAAGAAGTTAATTAAAAGAATAAATTAGTTAACTATTGCAAGTCTAACTTAACCCGAATAATTAATCTAGTGAATTTAATTAAATTAGACAATTGGCCACTGTTTAAGTTAGTTTATTTGCTAAGGATTAGGGTAGTGAATACGAATCTAATCACTTGAATCGGTAACCAACGAAAGAACTAATCCATTGCACCATTACCTTGAAATCAACCATAGAATCAACTAAGTTGAACTAAACAGAAGTTCCTTTCCAATTATTGAATCTAGTTAAGTCTTTATTTTCTAGTTCTTAAATTAGTAATAGTTAGTAAGTTTCTAGTCTTGTAAAACTAGAGAAAACCCCTACTTATTAATTAACTTAGATAAAATTAGTTTTTAATTATAATTTACCGTTCCATGTGATCGATACCCTGCTTATTTAGCTATACCACAATTGATAGGTTCACTGCCTTTTGTGTGTTATTTAATAATTAAAAGTAGGTTTGAAACTAAGTGAGTTTGCACACATCAACGGGTCATGTGCTTTCAGTAGTACGGGCCCAATACTACCTTCCACACCTACCTGTAACTTTCCCCACTACTCTACCTGATAACTTCAATTTGTCCCACAACCAAACCATATCCCACAATTACCAAGTACATCAGCCTCAGGCTATCCTAAGATTTACTCTACTCATATCAATCAAACCAATCATGACAGGTTGACCTTATGCATGCAAATTGTACACAAAAAAGAATCAAATAGGCTTTCGAATAAGAGACTCTACCCTAGAACCACAACCAAACAAGGAATAGGAAATAAGGCCAAATCAATCATTCTGAGGCTATAAGCTCCTAACCATATACAATTTTAAAAGCATACACATAGCAAGTTCCATATAATCAACAAGGCTCAATTATCAGTATAACATGGCTAACATATTGGGGAACTACTTACTTGGCTCGGCTGATCACGCGCATTGCACTCTTATCTTTCACTTCCTTTTGAAAACCCATTTAAGTTACTTTTGAAAACCATTTTACCATTTCCTCAGTTTGAGTCCTGACACACCCGAGAGCGTGCCCGAATCCCTCAAACCAAGGCTCTGATACCAACTTGTAATGACCCAAATTTTAAAGAAAATTTTCACTTTTAATTAAGAAAACATAATTGCATAAACCATCAAATCCCAACATAATTGTTTTCAAATCAACGATTCATTACGACTTATTCAAATCATCAGAGTGTCCCCAATTCCTAACAGTGAAGAAGAGAGATTGATGAAACAAGGAATCGAGTAAGAAATGAATCAGAGTAAAAATGATCAAAGTAAGATTGCGAGATTTGAACACCGATGTAAATATGATTTCTGGTTCAGCTCTATTGCGCTCTTATGATGTTATAGAGTAGAAGAGATAATTCTGTCAAAAGACCTCTCTTTTGCAACTGTCTTCAAATCTTTCAAGTCAGATGCAAATCCAGACTTCTGAGAATTCACTCTTAATTCATTATTTTGATCAGAATTATCAATCTTCTCCAATAACCTAGACTCTAAATCTTTCAACATTCCAGAGACTTTTGTGGTTAATCTCCCTTCAAGTAAGGACAACATGCCATCAACTTCAAGGCTAGATACAGAATGACCTCCCCCAAGATCAGCTTGAGATTGAATAATAGACTTAAGCTTCGTATTCAAGATTTTGAATTGTTTCATCGTCATGAGCATATGATCCACGAAGTCAGTTTCTTCCTCATCAAATTCCAGATTCTCAAAAGTTCCCCCAAAACCTTCAGATTCATTTTCAGTATCCATGAATGAATCTTTTATTGGAGAAGTAATGGTTTGTAGATCAGTTGATTGTGAAGGAAAAAGAGTGGTAAAAGATTGTGAAATAATTTTTGCAAAAGTTGGAGAATCTGTTGTGGATGTTGTAGGAATGATAGGGGTAATCTATGAAGGTAAAGAAATGAAAGAATTTGAAACCACATTTGAAGGGTTACCTGTTGTTGCTTTATTCGAATCGTCCTCACCCATGATGACATTTGTATCCATATCAGATATGTTTACAGGGATGCCTAAAGTTTGAGCCTCCACGGTAACTGTCTTGGCAATTGAAACTTCGGGTGGTGTAATAACATATGTATCCACATGAGAAGAATCTTTAATCAAAGCTGTCTCGGGAATAGTTTCACCCTCTTCTGCAGTAGATTATGAGGTAAGAATCACCCTTCGCTTTTTCTTCTTTGATAGTTGTTTTGCCATATCAACAGCCAATCGCTTTTTCGAAGAAGGAGAAGCAGGGGGCAGGTATTTCTCTAAAAATCACCCCCTGATGAGAAACTTGGGGTTTACGAACAACATTCGTACTAGATGATCGACGCTTGTGCTTCGACTTCATCTTGATTCGTCTCAATACACCAGTCTTCGAAGGAATGACTTCCTTTTCAGTTACCTGGGTATCAGGAATAATAGGCTCCGGCTGAATTGGCTCAGGTTCGATCACAAGAACCTGCTTCGTACTCTTTCATGACTTAACCATTGTACCCGAAGACCCAGCATTAGTCTTCTTCGCCTTCTTTGACTTCTTTTCAGTTGTCTGTGTTAAGAGAATCCTAGTTTCCACAGAAGTATCTATGGATTCTAAATAAGAAATCAAGACTGGGTTTGAAGGATCAATTCTTTTTAACATAGCGTCAGGTATACGAGCAGCAAACAAAAATACATCTAAATCATCTGTTGCATCCTTCGGACAACTATAAGTATGAAACACAACTTTCTCCTCTTCCGCTGGAACTAAAATACCTTATTTTTCATTTAGATGAAGATGTAATATTAATAATAGACAACTGAGAACAATCAACATCCTCAAGATCACTAAATTCACTAATATTGTCAAAGTTATCTTCAATATCAGCAAAGATAGATTGAGCATCGGATGTTGAAGCTTTAGTCTTTTTCAAAATTTGAATTTGTTCTGACTTGGTCAAAGTATCATTTACAATTTCAACTAAATCATCAGTATCAAGATTTTCATTTACTTTGACAATTCCATATCTATATCTATCATCAGGAACTTTGTCAAATTCAACTATTTCTTTCTCACAATCATACGAAATGTTATCTACCATAGCTCTTTCATAAGCTAGAAATGGCAACAATTTCCTATGTTGTTCTTTACTGATTTCGCATGAATGATGTAGTTCGGTTAATTTCCCATACAATCTTTTAGCCGAATTACAGTAAATATTCCTCTGTGCTAACAACAATTTAGATTCACTAGACAAGTTATCCCTATCAACCATGATATTCGTTATTTGAAGTTCTAAACAATCTATCTTAGCAATTTTCGAATCTAGTATCTTCTGTGTCTAAAACAATTGAACAGACAGCTTCTTAGCCTCATTGCTAGCAGATACCACAATTGAATCAAAATAAGTAACAGTTTCATCGAAAGTTACTAATTCAGAATTATAAGCATGAACTGGAATATTGAAAGATTCAAGAATATTTCGTACCTTTGTGGTCATCGGAGATTTGTCAGCGGCTTTTGATACGAAGCATCTCCCATGAACTTCGTATGCCTCCTCATCTAATTCTTCCTCCCTCTTCACATATATTGCTCCATGGGTCGGATTTCGCATCTCCTCATCATCTGATCCAGATGACCAGATTTGATAAGTTCCATCTTCTTCTTGTTCACCATGAGCAACTAAAGAAATATTATTTGCCTTCGCTCGCAACTCCTCCAACTTGTCCACGTAATACGCTTCATCCTTTGTCTTATTCTTTTTCTCATCTTTCTTCCTTAGCAAGCAATCATTAGCTAAATGATTAGCCCCATTGCAATAATGACAGTCAATCCCAGCATCTCCCTTCAACTTCTTCTTTGTTTTTCCCTCAACAACCTTCACATCTTTCTTCTCTTCCTTCTTCTTCTCATCCCCAGCACTTTTAGTCATAAAATTCCCTTTTGTCTCAGATGACTTTGCCTTCGGATTGAATGACTTTTTGAAGAACTTTTTCACATGATTGTTTGAATAGAAAGCTATTGCCTCATCGTCTGAGTTCACGATAAAACCTTTATCTTCATCTGACACATCCTTCTCAGCTTCCCTTTCAGAGATCTTTGAAACCAATGCTAGTGGCCCTCCTAAACTTGCCTTCGATTCTTTGGCAATTTCATTCACTTTGCTTTCATGTGACTTCAGCTGATTGTACAAGTCATTCAAAGTTGACGTATCAAACCTCTGTTGGTGCTTAACCATCATGCTCACACTACGCCATTCCTTACGAAGACCCATAACAAATTTTAAGTTGAACTCCATGGATGATCTGGTGATTCCATTCGATTACATCGATAGATTAATTCATTAAGACGGTCATAATAAACCTTGAATTTTTCACCATCTTTCTATCTGAAGTCCTTAAGTTCCACCAAGCATTATTTCACAGAATTAACTTTTGTTTTCTCACTCCCTTGAAATTTTTCTTTGAGATTGTTCCATATCTCCTTTGCAGTTGTACAACTCCTTACGTAGTTGTAAACAATAGGAGGCAAATCTCCTCTCAGCTCTCTCATGCATCTCTTCTCCAGTTTTTTAAGACGATCAGATAGATTCTCTACCTCAGAATTTCCAGAAGATGAACCAATTGGTTGAACATTTGTTGGTGGATTGCGATCACCAGAAATACAATTCCACAACTCTTCATCCAATCCATTGAGATAATCCTGCATACGATCAGCCCATTGATCGTAATACTCAGGAATTTGCATAGGAATTTTGGTGGATGAACCTAAAAGATGAGAGAATGAACTCATGGAATTAAGATTGAAAGACACCATTGATGTACGGAAGAAAATCTTGAGAATTTTTGAAGAAACTTTAAGAATTTGACAACAAACTATATGATTCAAATCAGAATCACTAGTAGAACACTCGATTCAATGATTCAAATTCAGAATCGAATCACAGACTTAGATCTAATGAATTTTTCACTTTCAAAAAGTGCGGAATTTCTTAAATAAAAAAGTTGATTTAAAAACTTTTGAAAAGATGAAAATCATATCAGAGATATGATTCCTGCTCTGATACCAATTGATGAAACAAGGAATCGAGTAATAAATGAATCAGAGTAAAAATGATCAAAGTAAGATTGCGAGATTTGAACACCGATGTAAATATGATTTCTGGTTCAGCTCTATTACGCTCTTATGATTTTACAAAGTACAAGAGATAATTCTATCAAAAGACCTCTATCTAACTCTAGTAAACACTCATATTTATAGGAGAGAAAAGCGTACAAAAAATATACTAAGGACTAAACATTAAGCTTTAAATACAATGCCTTAGTAAAATATACTATAATCCATACGAAGAGTGAAAAATACTTCAACTCATTACAATCCCAAAATACCCTTACAGAGATAGAGTGCATGCTACGCCATCACACCTTGCCCTTGCCCTTGGGCTCAGATGTACCTGAAACAAATCAACAGCCTGTAAGCGAAATGCTTAGTGAGTTCCCAAGAGCATACCACACACCACACACCACACATACACATATCTTGTTAGCTAATTAAAGCTACACACATATCACATAAACCATGCATACATAAAACCTATATTAGTGCCATGGGCTACCCCACATGGTCTTTACATAGGACTGGCATAGGCTCCCCATGTGCTCATACATCCAATTCCATGGGCTACCCCACATGGTCTTTACCTAGGACTGCCATGGGATACCCCACATGGTCCTACATCCAATGTCACGGGCTCCCCCCGACGTCTTTATGCAAAACACACCATCACATATCATATCAAATCACAGAAAGACAAACACATATATCATCATCACATAATGGGCCGGCCTTGGTGCCTTTGTAACACCCAGAATCAGAAAGACCAAGAAAGGAAAGGAAAACCCTAAGTCAAGGGGGTCAACTCGTCGAGTCCATTCGATGAGTTGGAGCTAATTCCGTGTCGGGATATAAGTGACCAACTCGGCGAGTCGGCGAGTGGACTCGGCGAGTCTGGTCTGAATGAGAAAAGCCCTAATCTGAGGGTTTGCACCATATTTAAAGGACCTTATGTTCTCTCCTCAGTCCCCCTTGTCGGACAGAAGCTTCTATACACGATTCCAAACCCTAAATTGAGTGAGAGAAGGGAGAAAGTGAGTTTGAGGTTTTTGCAAGAGGAAGATTTGGAGGATTTGACCACTAAGGAGCTAGAGGATCCAACCCTTGTGTTGTGAGCATCAGTTTGAAGGTAACAATCTGTCACCTTGCCTTTGTTGCTTCTAGATCTTTCTTGGTTGAGGTTTTGGGGCAATTTTGGCATGATAAGGAACCATTTCGAGTTAGAAGTCCAGATCTGAGGTTGCTACTCCGGATCTAGGATGGTCTTGGCCCAGAAACCCATAAAGTATCAGTCCTTGGTGTGTTGATGAAGCATGCTTGTCTCAAACCCTAGCCCTAGAGAGTTTTAAGCCTATAGCTCCTTGGTTTCACGTAAAGTTTGCAACTTTACGTAAAGGATGGGCCTTACAAGAGTGGATCTACAGTTTGGAGCCCCTGCATGGCTCAAAAAGCCACTGTATGGATTAAGAACTGAAGCTACTCGGCGAGTCTGTTCTTGGACTCGACGAGTTGTATGAAGATAGGCAGGAACTCGACGAGTCTGTTGAAGATTGCCATGAACTCGATGAGTCTATTCTTGGACTCGACGAGTTGGATCTCAGAACCTCAACCTTTTCTGGTTAAGACTTAGATCGGTGAGTTGAGTGGTGACTCATTGAGTTGGACAGGATGGGACTCGGAGATCGTTGAACTCGACGAGTCGACGGGGTGACTCGGCGAGTTGAGGTGTATTTTGAGAGTTTCTGAGTATAAGGACTCGACGAGTCAACGGGTTGACTGGGCGAGTAAAGTCAGTCAGGAAGGTTGACTTTGACCAGTACTTTGACTTTGTCAAGGGTGGACTTATTTGGCTTCAACAGTTCAGTTTGGATCTAAGTGATATATATATACATTTTGATATTGGTAGCTCGGGGAGCTAGTGGAGCAGCAGTTCAGAGTATTTTTCAGACAGCAGCCAGAGGGTTATCAGCAAAGTTCAGCAGTGCAGGTGAGTTTCCCTTTGTGTAAATGGGTATACAGCCACAATGTCGGCCTATGTAGTTATGAGTAGGAAGACCCTGGGGTTAGCCCTAGGCACTGTTTGCTATTATGATATTCAGGACCAAGGTCCAATGTCAGGTGGGTGCCCAAGGAGTGGATTGCATGATAGAGTATACTTGTTGTCTGTGTGATGCATGTATGTGCCTGGTAGGGAGGTGAGTGTGGGCGAGGTCCCGTATCTCACCAATAGCAGAGTATGAATGGTGTTCCATATCTCATTAGTAGCAGAGCAGGGGCAAGGCCCGAGTTAGGTATGGAGTGCGTGTGGGCGGGGGCCCTTATCTCACTTACAGTAGGAGCTTGGACGAGGTTCCATGACTCACTAGTAACAGGATAGGGGCGAGGCCTAAGACAGGCGAGGCCTTAGGACATGAATACCGTAGGGTATGTTCAGTTATGTGTTATATGCTATTTTGTATTATGTGGTTAGTGGGCAGGGCCCAGAGACAGGAGGGGCCTAAAAGAAACAGATCCGCATCGAGCAGGGCTCGAGGCCATGCGGGGCCGTTGTAGCGGGCGAGGCCCGAAGTAGCGGGCGTAGCCCAGTATGTGCTATATGTGTTTGTGCAGGGTATGTGGTAGGTTGGGGAACTCACTAAGCTTCGTGCTTATAGTTTTCAGTTTTGGTTTCAGGTACTTCCGGTAGCGGAGGGAAGAGCTCAGGGTGATCGCATGGCACACACCATTAATTAGACAACCTGGGATGTTTTACTCTGATAAAGAGAATATGTTTTGAATTAATACTCTGAATATATGTTATGAATTATGACATGGATTTTATAAATATGGTTTTAGTAATGTTTAAAGAAAATTTTCAGTCGTGATTTTTGGTGCGTTACAAGTTGGTATCAGAGCCTTGATTTGAGGGATTCAGACATACTCTCGGGTGTGTCTGAACTCAAACTAAGGAATTGGTATAGAAGTTTTCAAAATGAAACGACAGTTTGGTAAAAGAGTTTTGAGAAATGAAACGGTTTTAGAAAAGCAAAAAGAATTCAGAAAGAAAAGAATTTTGATAAGAGAAAAGGGTGTGGTGCATGCAATCAGCCGAGCTCAAGTAAGTACCCCAAAATACCCATACAAGTTTATGTTATGATTATCAGTTAGTAGAACATCATACTAGATTAGGACTAAAGATCTAGGTAGGATGCCTTATGTGCCTGTTATATGTGCTTTTGAGCTGCATGATGGTACTGGTTAGACAGTAGTATGGTAGCCAATTTAGGTTATGCCTAAGTATATGAGATTATGCTGAATGCTAGTACAGACTCTTGATATGAGATTATGATTGCTTGAGTATGTTATGGTTAGATTTTACCTTGTCTGAATGTTGCTTACTTTGTGCATTGTGGGATTCTGAGTGATGGGAGTTAGCCATTAGGTGAATATGGCACGTCACATGTGATTAGGGTTGAATAATCTCATAGTGCTGGATTTGGCCCTATTGCGCAGCTCTCGTTTGAGTCTAACCGTTGTAGGGACGAGTCTTTTACTCGAAGGATTATTTGAGCCTCGTCACATGTGATGGTATTCAGGTGATGGCTAATTGACATCGCAAAGAGGCCTTTAGCATCTGAGGACTGGTTTGGGTGGAGTCAGAGGTTTCACTAGGGTAAGCCTAGGATGAGATAGTGTTGGGAGCATTAGGAGTAGAAAAAAGGGACCTAGTGGAGTCGAAGCAGTTCTTGAGGAAAGTACGAATAAATGTGGAAGGTAGTATGGGCCCGTACTACTGAAAGCAGAGGATCCGTACTCGATTCGAGAAAGGCCGAGATGAGACCGGGAAACTTGTAGTGTGTGTGTATGATCCCTCAGCAGTGATGAGTATTCTAATAGTTATTGTGATATGTTTTCAGCATGGCGACATTGCGTGAGAGACCAGTGGGCGGAGCAGGCGCCGGAGAGGGGTCAGGCTCAGGTTCAAGGACCGAGCAGCTCGAGGAGCGAATGAGAGAGTTTGTATCAGCGGAGGTTACGTGCAGCATACTAGATTAGAATCATGTGATCTTTGGCATGGTCAAGGAGGGTATACTGGAGATCTTGGATGAGAGGCTGGGAGCCTTCCGTACTGAGATGATGGCCTTGATGGGAGCACGTACCCTGAAATTTCGAGAGTTTAGAGCTTGCGGAACACCAGATTATCATGGGGTCAGGGACCCCATTGCCAGCAGCAGGTGGTTGACCGATGTCGCCGATGCATTCCATACGAGCCGGTGTCCTGAGGGGGACAAGGTTAGACTCGCCTCTGTATTCTAAAGGACAGAGTGTGGGATTGGTGGGAGGAGGTTGGACATGCCATTGGTGATGATGCAGCGTTGGATGCGATGGCATGGAGAGATTTCTTGGTCAGGTTCAGGTCTGAGTTTTCACCAATTATTGAGGTGCTACAGTTGGCATGGGAGTTTTAGGATTTGACGCAGACTACTGAGACTGTGGCGGAGATAACCGCCAAGTTCAGGGAGAGGGCCCTTTTTGTTCCCCAGTATGTCGCGGACGAGGAGATAAAGAAGGCCCGATACCACAAGATGTTGAGGGATGACATCAGGCAGTTTGTGAGCAGGTCCAACTACAAAACGATGGAGGATATGATCGCTCGGGCTAGAGAGATGGAGATTGATTTGGAACAGATCTGGAAGAGGAAGTCGGATGAGGTTCAGGTAGCCAAAGGTTCGGGCAAAAGGCCCTAGGGGTCAGATTCGAGATCGAGGAATTACCAGAGCCGCGGCCAATGCGGGAGGTGCGGCAGGACGCACGAGGGAGCGTGTAGGAGTGGTAGTGGTGGAGATTCGGGCTACTTCAAGTGCGGCTGGACTGGTCATTTTAGCAGAGATTTTACTGCTACCACCACACAGGGATCATACCTGATATGTTTCCACTGCAGTCAGCGGAGCCACAAGAAGGCCCAGTGTCTTAATTTGCTTCCGGCAGGACGGGTGATAGCACCTGCCCCTGCAACTCTGAGGATCACAGACAGCCGTCAGGGCCAAGCAGAGGCATCTGCGGTAGGAGGCAGGGCTTTTCAGATGACTGCCATGGAGACATGAGCAGCTCCGGACGTTGCAGGTGTGTGTTTTCCATTTTCTGTTTTTCTTTATTCATGATTATATTGTTTATGGTTCTACATCGCTATTGGTATAAGTATTTTAGAATTGAGCGGCTTGCTTGTGATTTAGTTATATGCCATTTGCATACCTTGGATAATAAAATGGTAGTTAGGGGGTTGTGCCCTATGGAAGTAGGTTACTTAGGATGCAGTAACTATAGCATGCTTGTGTAGAACTCAGTAGTGGTCCAATGGATTCAGGATGATGCTATTGAGTGATGGATTAGTTAGAACCCTAGCTGTGGCAAGCTTAGGATTTTCAGCAGATTGACTATGGTATAGTAGAGAAGATTGGGAATTTCTCTCAAGCATGGAGCAGCGAGGTATAAGCAGGATCAAAGTGGGGGAGAACCCTCCGAGTGTACAAGAGTAAGAGCACGCAGATCTAGAATGAGTACACGACCTCTGAGAAGGAAAGGAAGTAGCTTAGTGATTGATGGATTGAGGAGTTCAGCGTTGGGAGTTTGAGAAACTTCCCAACAGTTAGTTCATGTAATCAAAATGGTTAGTATCTGGTTTGGAATTCGGGTTGGAGGATCGCCTATAGGACTCGAGAGAGTTGGAATGAGGATTTTGAGAATGGTTGCATGGAATTCCTTCGTGTTAGTAATCAGGGGCAGAGGCAGCATTAAGAGCATGGTAGAGCGGCAGGAGAGCCGCAACATTTTTTCTGTCAGCGAGCCAGTGGTGGAAGGTGTTGTAAGACTACAAGGTAGCCGTAGCATTCACCATAGGTCAGTTAGCATGGATGGTGTTGTAAGACTATGGGTAAGCCGTAGAATTCCCTAGTAGCTTAGTTAGCGGAGAGTGGGTGGGGGTCGTATCTCCTAGTTAGCGGAGTTTGGGCGAGGCCCTTACCTCCTAGTGATCAAGGTAAGGATCAGGAATGGGTAGTTAATAAGAATAGTATGGAACTAGCCTGCATAGCCTAGAAAGGTGAGGCCTTGGGAGAGGCCACTCCAGGATGTAGTCGAGTGAGACCTGTGGGCGAGGCCCGTATGTGAGTAGCCGTATAGGTGAGACCTAAGATCATGGTTGCTCGGTAGTATAGTCGGGTGAGACCCGTGGGCGAGGCCCGTGAGTTTTAGTAGCACAGGTGGGACCTGGTAAGGACCTTAGGGTCAAGTTAGGGGACCGAGGATCCCAGAACTTGTAGCACCAGAGTGGCAGGGTAGATGGAGCAGTATTAGGTGGCCGAAGTTTCTTCGAAAGTCGCTGGGAGCGACTGAGATTATGATGGGACTAGCGACCGGTAGGACTCCAGTAATCCAGATATTGATAGATTAGTAGGGACCAGGGTGGTCTCGGTTCATCTGGAAGGTGGATAAAGGACATCAGAATTTTCAGTCAGTGGCAGTGATGGTAATAAGACGATGGTATAAGACAGCTAATTGATCGGGGAGTGCTATGCATCCCACAACAGGGTTGGATAATCTCAGAGGGAAGGGTTTGACCTTGTTGCACAGCTCTTGTTTGAGTCTAACCGTTGCAAGGATGAATCTTTTACTCGAAGGATTATCTGAACCATTCGTTGTGGTGGGTGCTCAGCACTAAGATATAGTAGTAAGAAGTATCCAGTGAGTACTGGCAGTAATGAACTGCACTGGAAATAACGGGAGTAATGGATTCGGTGAAGGATAGGTCCTTCACAGTGACAGGGGAAGTAGTTGGTTATGGAACGCTTCTTTGGGAAGGCCAGTAAATGCGCAAGGAAAAGGATGTGGACCCCTAGGATGTCCAGCATAAGTACTCAGGAAGTATCGGTAGGATCGTCGGTTGAAAGAGTTGTATCCGTAGGAAGTGTTAGGTTTTGAGCAATCTAACACATCCTAAGTGTGCATGCAACCCTAATAAACCTTGGATCTATGTTTGTCTAAATACATGCAAAATAATAATTTTCCAAGGTTCATAACCTATCTAACATGGCATGGGGAACATTTAAACATAAAAGAGTTAGATGAGATTACATACCTTTTTGATGAGATTGATTCTTTGGAGTTTGAGAGCCAAGCACCAATAATGTGAATGCCTCAAATGGAATCACAAATCACCACAAACACTTGGAAACTTTGAGAGAGTGTACACACACTTATATTTTCGGCCACACACAAGCACACACACTAGTGGCTATTTCATGCAACATAAGCATGCTTATATAGTGTACATGGTTAGGGTGAAACCCTAATAACCCATGACCTTTCCTTTTCCAAGGACCCATGGGTTAAAAGCTCCATGGATCATCCATGGACTTCCATCCAAGCCTAGCCCATTAACAAATGAGTGTTAGCCCACACCATATAAAACCAATAGCCCATAATCTAATTAGTCTTCCTTTTAATCTCTAAATTAATTCATAATTAATTTAAGACTAAGACTAATTAAATAACATAACTTCATATTAATATATTATAACTTATAATATATTAATAAACACATGTGTATAACTCTCATAAAATTATCCATAAATTGTTCGGGTGAAGTGCAACCCAAATGGACCATGCCGGGTCGGGTCAAGTATATACCAAATAAGTTATGGACTTAGACACCTTATCCAATAGACTCCCACTTGGATAGGTCTAATAACTGTATTTGTCTATATAACTTCAGGAACCAACCAGCAATCGTAGCTCTCGAAAACTCTGTTGAACTATGAAGCGCCATTTTAAGACAAGTGATCATATAATCCTCTGTTCTCATGATATCAGCCGGACAAACACATGGAACTATGTCTTGCTTATTGTCTGGCAGTTGTTTCTCAATTTCCGATTTGTTTGACAAAGAAATTTACTGAACACATCAGTTTAGTTCTGACCGGGCCCGGTACATGGGTCAACAAAAAATCATCGAGGGGCCCAGATATCGCTTCTATTTCTAGAAGGAACAGATAAACTTCGATTCATATGCTTGTTCTACTACTTGTTGAATAGTACACAAAGGCATGTTTTATAACATCAAGTTACTGATGCGTTTACATGCAATCAATGCACAACCAACTCATAGGTAACAACTCATATCTCTAGGTTTGAAGACTTATATGATATTATCGTCTCACGATCACTCGAGATAAATTCCATGAAGTGATACAAGTGAGCGTGGGTTTATACCAATACTCATAACTTATGAGCACTCATGAATGTTGCAGCAACCATTGCCATGTCTAAACACCTTTAGCCATCTACAATCCCAATTCATGACAATCTTGATTCATACCTACTTCCGACGTATGACCGATTGTGGTGGTTTGAATAAATTAATTATTCTGGAAGTCAAAACATGCAAAACTGAAACAATAGTAAATAATTGACAATGATAGTAACACTTTACTCATAAATAAATCACAAATTTTATTCATCATCAAATGTCGATTACATTTTACAAGTTTCAGGAAAACTATCTAATCTGTAAAACTAATATCGTCCCTCAGCCCGATGCGCCTCGCATGCTGAAAATGCTTAACCCTCGTCAGTCCCTTCATAAGGGGATCTGCAAGATTCTCATCTGACGATACCCTCTTTGCCACGAGGAGTCCTTCTTCAATCGTGTGTCTTATGAAGTGATATTTTCTGTCAATGTGTCAGGATCTGCCATGATCTCTTGGTTCCTTGGCTAAGGCAACCGCACTATTGCTGTCACAAAAAATCTCCATAGGTTCTTTAATAGCTTGTACAACTCCAAGGTCTCCGATGAAGTTCTTTAGCCATATCGCCTCCTTCGCTGCTTCACTCGCTGCTATATACTCTGATTCACAAGTCGAATCAGCCACCGTCTCCTGCTTAGAACTCTTCCAAGAAATTGCCCCTCCATTTAAGGTAAAGACCCAGCCCGACTGAGAGCGGAAGTTATCCCTATCAGTCTGAAAACTAGCATCACTATACCCTAATACTCTCAAGTCATCACTCCCACCAAGGGTAAGGATCCAATCCTTAGTCCTCCGCAGGTACTTGAGAATGTTCTTTACCGCGGTCCAATGAGCCTTGCCAGGGTTCCCCTGATACCTGCTGACCATGCTCAAAGCAAAGGCCACATCAGGGCGAGTACAAGTCATAGCATACATGATCGAGCCAACAGCGGAAGCATACGGTAATTGGCTCATCTCAGCTATCTCTGCCTCAGTACTCGGACTCTGAGTCTTACTCAGTTTGGCATTGCTTTGGATCGGTAAATCTCCTTTCTTGGAATTCTGCATGTTGAACCTTTTCAACACCTTATCCAAGTAGGTACTCTGACTAAGTCTAATTAGTCTTTTACTCCTTTCTCTTAATATCCTTATCCCTAGGATATATGCAGCCTCCCCTAGGTCCTTCATAGCAAAGCACTTCCCAAGCCAGGACTTAACCTCCTGCAAGGTTGGGATGTCATTTCCTATAAGTAGTATGTCATCCACATACAGTACCAAGAAGCTAACTATACTCCCACTAGCTCTGACATACACGCAAGACTCATCTTCACTTCTCGAGAAGCCAAACTCTTTGACCTTCTCATCAAAACAAAGATTCCAGCTACGAGATGCTTGTTTTAATCCATAAATGGATTTCTCAAGCTTGCATACTCTATTAGGGTACTCTGCACTGACAAAACCCTCTGGCTGATTCATGTACACATCCTCAGCCAACTTTCCATTAAGGAAAGCGGTTTTGACATCCATTTTCCATATTTCATAATCATGAAATGCTGCAATGGCTAGCATAACCCTAATAGACTTAACCTTTGCTACCGGCGAGAAGGTTTCATCATAATCAATACCCTGAGTCTGAGTAAAACCCTTCGCAACCAGTCGAGCCTTATAAGTATGCACTTTTCCTTCCATGTCGGTCTTCTTCTTGAAGATCCATTTGCACCCAACTGTTTTACGGCTTGGTACATTGTCAACCAAGTTCCAAACTTGATTGTCATACATGGATTGTATCTCGTTGTCCATAGCCTCCTTCCATTTAGCAGACTCCGGGCCTGCCATGGCTTCCTTAACACTGCTAGGTTCATCCAAATTTACCAGTGTACTATCACTGATAAACGTATCACCTTCCGTAGTAATATGGAAGCCATAATAAAACGAAGGTGTATTCCTAACCCGTGTGGAACGCCTCGGAGGTACAGACATGTCAGCTTGCTCAACAGGAGTTTCCTCCTCAGGTTGATTGCTAGTGTCTGAGGTTCCTTCACCAATTGCTTCTTGAATTTACTCAAGATCAATTTGCCTCCCACTGTCTCCTTGGCTTATAAATTCTCTCTCACGAAAGACCCCTCTTCTTGCTACAAAGACCACATTCTCACTGGGTCTGTAGAAGAGGTAACCGAAGGATTTCTATGGGTAGCCGATGAAAATACACCTTTCACTTCGGGGTTCGAGCTTATCATGAGTCTCACGCCTCACGAAAGCCTCGCAACCCCAAATCTTGATGTGGTCCAAATTGGGAACCTTCCCAGTCCACATCTCATGAGGTGTTTTGGTAACCTTCTTTGTAGGGACTAGATTAAGGATATGGGCGGCAGTCTCTAAGGCATACCCCCAAAAAGAGATTGGTAGCAAAACTCGACTCATCATAGAGCGAACCATGTCCAACAAGGTTCGATTACGCCTCTCAGCTACACCAGTCAGCTGTGGTGTCCTGGGAGGAGTCAATTGTGAGACAATCCCACACTCCTTAAGATAGTCAAGGAACTCGGTACTAAGATACTCACCACCTCGATCGGATCGAAGCATCTTAATGTTCCTGCCCAATTGATTTTCTATTTCCTGTTTGAATTCCTTAAACCTTTCAAAGGTTTCTGACTTATGTTTGATTAAGTAGACATACCCATATCTACTAAAATCATCAATAAAAGTCACATAATACCAATTAGCATCCCTTGTGGCGGTTTTGAATGGCCCACATACATCAGTATGTATTAGGTCCAACAAACCCTCACCCCTTTCACAAGTTCCAGTGAAGGGTGATTTTGTCATCTTTCCAAGTAGACACGATTCACAACTATCATCCGATTTAAGGTCGAATGACTCCAAGACTCCACTCTTTTGGAGTTGGCCTATGCGTTTCTTGTTTACATGTCCAAGACGACAATGCCACAATGATGCTTTATCTAGGCTAGTAGAAGAATCAATATACAACACATTATTTCCTAAGTTGTCTACAATCGACACAGTTTCATACACACCATCACAAGGTAATGCTTTAAAATAAAACACATTTTTAAAGAAAGCATTAATACCACCACATTCATTATCAAACGAAAACGTAAAACCTTGTTTTTACAAAGCATGAAAAGAAATAATATTCCTCGCCATTTCAGACGAGTACACACATTTATTCAAATCTAATTTTAACCCATTATTAAGCAACAAAGTATAAACTCCAATCTTGGAAACAGGTGAAGCCTTCCTATTCCCCATGATCAAGTTTATCTTCCCGTGCTCCACATCCTCACTTCTTCTTAGGCCCTGCAAATCAGAACATATGTGAATACCACATCCTATATCAAGCACCCAAGAGTTAGAATATGTTGAGTAATTAGACAATATAGTGTAAATACCTGCATGGGTGGGTTTCACTTTCCCATCCTTTAGATCCTGCAAGTACTTGGGGCAGTTTCGCTTCCAGTGTGCCTTTTCATGGCAATAGAAGCATTCAGCATCCTTGGGAATGGCAGAAGGAGTGACAGAACCGCTCTTGGTCTTCGATGAGGAGCCTTCAAGAGACTTTCCCTTGGTACCCTTCAAAGGGTGCTTCCTCTTTTTCCCTTTGCCTTGCCCGATGGCCAAAACAGGGGTAGATGTTGGAGTAGGAGTAGTAGAGGTAACAACCGCCTTGCCCTTAAGACCGGTTTCAGCGGTCTTCAAGAGTCCTTGAAGCTTGCTGAGGGTAACTTCCTCCTTGTTCATATGATATGTCATACGAAAATGGTCATAACAAGAAGGTAAGGAGTGCAAAATGATGTCAATTGCCAACTCCTTTGCATTCAGCTTCAGCAAACGGTCCACATACCTTTGCATCTTTTGCATGTGAGCCGTAATGGAATCACCGTCCTTCATGCGGGTAGTTATTATGGAGGAGATTATTTCATACCGCTCCTGACGAGCACTCTGATGGTACCTTTCCATCAGGTCTTGGTGCATCTCAAAAGGGTAGAAATCTTCATATGACTTTTGGAGCTCGGCTGTCATCGTGGCCATCATGATACATGCCACCTTAGTAGCATCTCTCTCATGTGTCTTGAATTCAGCGATCTCCTCAGGAGTAGAAGTAGACTCATCAAGCTCTTTTAACTCCTTATCGAGGAAATATTCCTTGTCCTCATAACGAGTAACCATCCTGATGTTCCTAATCCAATCCATGAAGTTGGAACCATCAAAGATGACCCTCCCACAAAGATTCATGAGAGAGAAAGAACCAGTTGGGTTAGAGCCCGAAGCATTAGTGTTGGAAGACATCTGAAAGAAGAAAGCAAGTTTAGATTAGATATATAGGATCCTTAATAAGACACCCAAATGTAATATTAAGGCTAGGACCCAATCACAATATATTATACTTAGAAGAGGGATGTCGTAATCTAAGTAATAATATATTTGAAAGGTAGGTGAATGAAGATTCACCAATTTCCACCATGAAAAACAAAATGAATTATTAGGTTTTAATTGGATTTGAAATTCCTAGATTCTTTTGAGATTCATTGAACTTTTCAATGGCATGTTTCAATCTCGATTGTGCCCTTCAAGTTTTGTGACTGGGATGCCGAGGATCACAAAACAAGGTGTGAATAACCATGCTAATTCACTTGGTACCCTTAATATTATCACCTAATCAATGTGCCGGTTAACCACACACGCTCCATTGATCTATGACAAACATTAAGTCACCCTTCGTGATCCTTACTAGTCCAAGTTAGTGTACCGGTTAACCACACACGCTCCACCAACGACTTGGTAAGGTACAAAGTATGAATTCCATGGACTAGCACCATGTTCACATTTTTCCTAAAATAACTAAGATTGGGAATTAAAAAGGTTTAGTTACTTTATAATAATCATTATACTTTCAATGAGGATTTAAAGTCATTGTCCTACCCGTTCGGCTAACGACCCTCCACCAGTCAAGCAAGCGGTGGGTGAGAGTGGACACCCATTAAGTTGCCATTTTATAGGCAACAACCTTATACCCACCTTATAGACCGACTTCGTGAATGAGGCCTACTAACGGTAGAACGACTTAATCTTATACATATATATAATAATTAACCATTAATGTTATAAATAGTATAAGGGTTGAATTTTAACTATTAAAATTCTAAGGGTTGGAATTAAAGTTTATTAAAGTGTGTGAAACTTTACAAATTCCAAAACTTGAGGGCAAGTTTTGTAACTATCCAAAACTTTTCATTTCATAACTTATGAATTAAAGGTTCATAAAAATGAAGACTCTTCATTTTCATGTAACTTATGTGTTTAAATGTGTGTGTTAAAGAAAGTGACCTTTGGATATCCATAACTTGAGGACAAATTATGGACTCCATTAAAACACATAAATGATCAAGAATTAATTCTAAACAATTCAGCAAATAATTCCTATCATCTTCTAAATTCATAAGAACATGAACATGATCATCAAAATTTCAAGAATTATATGAACACATAAAAATCATGGAATTTTGATATATGCTATTGTAAATGGATTAGAACAACCATTACACCAACTAAAACAAGTTTTAAAACACCAAAACAGTTTAGGGTAATGTTTCTAGTCCATTTCCAGCAGCAAAAGTCGAAAATCTTCACTCTGTGGCTCCTACTCGTCGAGTGCATGAACCTACTCGGCGAGTAGGTTGAAGATACACATGAACTCGGCGAGTCCCCCCATGGACTCGACGAGTTCATCAGGCAGACAACAAGTTTTTCGACTTTTTCAACTATTTTGCATCAATTATCAAACAAAAAAGCCTAGGCTCTGATACCACTGTTGGGTTTTGAGCAATCTAACACTTCCTAAGTGTGCATGCAACCCTAATAAACCTTGGATCTATGTTTGTCTAAATACATGCAAAATAATAATTTTCCAAGGTTCAAAACCTATCTAACATGGCATGGAGAACATTTAAACATAAAAGAGTTAGATGAGATTACATACCTTTTTGATGAGATTGATTCTTTGGAGTTTGAAAGCCAAGCACCAATAATGTGAATGCCTCAAATGGAATCACAAATCACCACAAACACTTGGAAACTTTGAGAGAGTGTACACACACTTATATTTTCGGCCACACACAAGCACACACACTAGTGGCTATTTCATGCAACATAAGCATGCTTATATAGTGTACATGGTTAGGGTGAAACCCTAATAACCCATGACCTTTCCTTTTCCAAGGACCCATGGGTTAAAAGCTCCATGGATCATCCATGGACTTCCATCCAAGCCTAGCCCATTAACAAATGAGTGTTAGCCCACACCATATAAAACCAATAGCCCATAATCTAATTAGTCTTCCTTTTAATCTCTAAATTAATTCATAATTAATTTAAGACTAAGACTAATTAAATAACATAACTTCATATTAATATATTATAACTTATAATATATTAATAAACACATGTGTATAACTCTCATAAAATTATCCATAAATTGTTCGGGTGAAGTGCAACCCAAATGGACCATGCCGGGTCGGGTCAAGTATATACCAAATAAGTTATGGACTTAGACACCTTATCCAACAGGAAGGCTATTTGCAAGGTCAAGTGTCATTCTGAATGACCGGGCAGAAGGCCGATGGAAGTGGTCAGCGGGTGTTAGGCTTTACAAGCAGAGTGTTGAAAGCATATTACATGGCGTTTGGCCATAGAGAAACTTCGAGGACGAAGTTTAGTTTAAGTGGGGGAGAGTTGTAACCCTTAGAATCAGAAAGACCAAGAAAGGAAAGGAAAACCCTAAGTCAAGGGGGTCAACTCGTCAAGTCCATAGATGAACTCGACGAGTTGGAGTTGGTTCCGTGTCGGGATATAAGTGACTAACTCGGCGATTCAGCGAGTTTGGTCTGAATGAGAAAAGCCCTAATCTGAGGGTTTGCACCATATTTAAAGGACCTTATATCCTCTCCTCAGTCCCCCTTGTCGGCCAGAAGCTGCTATACACGATTCCAAACCCTAAATTGAGTGAGAGAAGGTAGAAAGTGAGTTTGGGGTTTTTGCAAGAGGAAGATTTTGAGGATTTGACCACTAAGGAGCTAGAGGATCCAACCCTTGTGTTGTGAGCATCAGTTTGAAGGTAACAATCTATCACCTTGCCTTTGTTGCTTCTAGATCTTTCTTGGTTGAGGTTTTGGGGCCATTTTGGCATGATAAGGAATCATTTCGAGTTAGAAGTCCAGATCTGACGTTGCTACTTCGGATCTAGGATGGTCTTGGCCCAGAAACCCATAAAGTATCAGTCCTTGGTGTGTTGATGAAGCATGCTTGTCTCAAACCCTAGCCCTAGAGAGTTTTAAGCCTATAGCTCCTTGGTTTCACGTAAAGTTTGCAACTTTACATGAAGGATCTCAGAACCTCAACCTTTTATGGTTAAGACTTAGATCGGTGAGTTGAGTGGTGAATCAGTGAGTTGGACAGGATGGGACTCGGAGATCGTTGAACTCGACGATTCGACGGGGGACTCGGCGAGTTGAGGTGTATTTTGAGAGTTTTTGAGTATAAGGACTCGACGAGTAGAGTCAGTCAGGAAGGTTGACTTTGACCAGGACTTTGACTTTGTCAAGGGTGGACTTAGTTGGCTTCTACAGTTCATTTTGGATCTAAGTGATATATATACATTTTGATATTAGTAGCTCGGGGAGCTAGTGGAGCAGCAGTTTAGAGTATTTTCAGACAGCAGCCAGAGGGTTATCAGCAAAGTTCAGCAGTGTAGGTGAGTTTCCCTTTGTGTGAATGGGTCTACGGCCACAATGTCGGCTTATGTAGTTATGAGTAGGAAGACCCAGGGGTTAGCCTTAGGCACTGTTTGCTATTATGATATTCAGGACCAAGGTCCAATGTCGGGTGGGTGCCTAAGGAGTGGATTGCATGACAGAGTATATTTGTTGTCTGTGTGATGCACGTATGTGCCTGGTAGGGAGGTGAGTGTGGGCGAGGTCCCGTATCTCACCAATAGCAGAGTATGAATGGTGTTCCATATCTCATTAGTAATAGAGCAGGGGCGAGGCCCATGTTAGGTATGGAGTGAGTGTGGGCGGGGGGCCGTATCTCACTTATAGTAGGAGCTTGGACGGGGTTCCATGACTCACTAGTAACAGGATAGGGGCGAGGCCTTAGGACAGGAATACAGTAGGGTATGTTCAATTATGTGTTATATGCTATTTTGTATTATGTGGTTAACGGGCGGGGCCTAAAAGAAACAGATCTGTATCCGAGCGGGGCTCGAGGCCAGGCAGAGCCTGGAGCGGCGGGGTCGTTGTAGCGGGCAAGGCCCTAGGTAGGGGCGAGGCCCGAAGTAGCGGGCGTGGCCCAGTATGTGCTATATGTGTTTGTGCAGGGTATATGGTAGGTTGGGGAACTCACTAAGCTTCGTGCTTACGGTTTTCAGTTTTGGTTTCAGGTACTTCCGGTAGCGGAGGGAAGAGCTCGGGGTGATCGCGTGGCACATACCATTAATTAGACAGTCTGAGATGTTTTACTCTGATAATGAGAATTGTTTTGAATTAATACTCTGAATATATGTTATGAATTATGACATGGCTTTTATAAATATGGTTTTAGTAATGTTTAAAGAAAATTTTCAGTTGTGATTTTTGGGGCGTTACAGCCTTAGACCCATAGGTATGGTGAGAAGACTCACCTCTGTCTGCGGAATGCAATAGCTACTCTTTTAACAGTCTGAAACCTCCCAAGCTGAATGATGATATTAATAAATGTTAGAAATTTGGTTAACCAAGGGAACCCAGCTCCCCCAACCCTTCCACAAGGCCCAAATATCCATCCATTGCTAATGGGCCAAAAGCCTAAGTCCAAAATCCTTAATGGGCTTCTTGGCCCAATAAAGGCCCAACACTCATTCTTGGCCCGCAACAATTATATGACTCATAATTCCTAGATTACACCAGGCCCAATAATCAAATGAGGCCCAAATAGCCTAAGAGCCCAAAACAGGTTCGACCCATTTGCATTGCGTACGCTCGGCGTACCATCCTGGTACGCGCAACATACTAGGACATGGGACTACACCCCGCGTACCCTCAATTTAAGCATTTTCCCCATTAAGTGCTTAATACTCGAGTCCTTTATGTCAAAAATCTAGATCTAAGTCTGTAAAGATGTCCCAAGGCATAAAGTTGGCAACTTTATGCCTTTTCATGACTCATACACACCCACTTCTCCATTAAGACCTTTCCAAGGTCTTTAACCGATGCATGAGGCCAAAGCTCTCATCAAGCTTCCATTTTTATGGTACTAAAGGATCAAAGGACCTCAGATCTGTCTATCCCTTCTCCTGGAGTTGCTTAACTTCCAAAGGAGGTCCAAAATCATCCAAAAAGGGACCAAACAAGAAACCCTAACTAGATCGATTTAGAGATTAAGATGGAAAGGTGCAAGCTTTATACCTCCAGAAGCTTTACAAGATGACTATTAGGCAGGATCCTGAAGCACCAACTCGTTCCAAGCTTGCACAACCACTTCTCCTTCTTGAAAGAGCTCTAAAATACCCACCAAAGTCCTTTCCTTAAGCTCAAAATTCTCACACACACTACCACAACTGAAAATAGACGAAAAGAGGCTCAAGAGGCTGATAGGGTTTGGTCCAAGGGATAAAGGATGATTAAATATGGGAACAAGTCCGGGATTTAGGGTTGTGACTCTCTGACGCGTATGCGCGACATACCCTCACGTATGCCCAGCGTACGTGAGGCTCATCCGCGATCATTCATGCAGAGTACGCTAAGCATACCCATAGGTACGCCTAACGTACTCAAGGGACCAATTATGCTTATACATAAATTCTTGAGGGTTTCAAGACGTACCAGGTTTTTGGTTGTTACACAAAAACATTAAAAAACAATTATCTAAAAAATGTATTTACGATATCCGCTTTCTAATGCATTGGCTATCCGTTTAAACACATTTTTTTCGCAAACAAAACCTTCTTTTGAAATTTTTAGGTTGGTATACACAACTATCTGCAAAATAATCATGTATTAGACGCCTATGCCCTTCTGCACGATCTCTGTTTGACGCTGCATGTCTTTTCAATAGTGAAGTTGGCTCTGACGGTAGCAAGTCTGTAGAATATCGATACATCATACTTGTTGGATTAGTGTCTAAGTCCTTGACTATATTTGGTATGTACTAGACCCGGCTGTGCATGGTCATTTTGGGTTGCCTTCACCAAAGCAAATAGACATGATGATTTATGGAGAGAGAGAGAGAGAGAGAGGTTATTATGGTTTATTAATATATTAGATGAATAATATATTAAAAGAGAAATCATACAAGTTAGTTAATACTAATCAATAATTAACTAGGAAATTAATTATATGATTAAAAAAGATTAACTGAACCAAGGGGACTAGTATTGCAATTATAAAATAATTGGTTTTGGGCTGGGAATCCTCTTGGACATAAGGGGGAACGAAATTAGGGTGGCAGCCCACCTTGAAATCATCCAAGCCTTATTCCAGAAGGTTCCTTGGACTGCTTAAGGCCTAAGTTATCCAATTAGGGTTTTGGCTAAAACCCTAGCAGCTCAAGTATATAAGAAACCCCGAGGCTTCAATTTTCGGTTACCAGAATAAACCCTAGAGTTCCTTAGAGTCGAAATTGTGCCTCCTCCTCCTCTCTTCTATATCATCTTCTTGCTTGTGGTGTTTGTAAGCCATTAAAGGTGTTACACTTGTGACACTAAGCTTCTTGAAGATTGAAGATTCTTGCAACTATTGAAAGGTATCATCTAAAATTGTTTTATTATAGATCTTGTTTTTTCATAGTATGCTACATTAGGGTTTATAGCTTTGGATAAAATTTTTGCATGTATAATAGAGAGACCTAGATCCAAAGCTTTAGGTTTTTGTATGTGCACATAGGATGTTTTTTTGCTTAAAACCCATCAGTGGTATTAGAGCCTTGCTTGGTTTCTATTGTATTTGATGCATGATGTATTTGTTCATTGATAAAAATCAAATTTTTTGCAATCTGCTTGATAGAATCGTCGAGCCCAAAGAGGTACTCGACGAGTAGGATGAACTCGACGAGTCCTGCAAGCGGCTCAGCGAGTCGGGATGTCAGACACAGGGATTTTCAGAATTTTTTTCTAGTTTTTACTTAGGATAATTGACATAACTGTTTCTAATTGATAAAATACGAATTTTATTGATTCCTTATGATTATCCTTGTCAAAATAATAGATTTTAATCATTTAATTAGATAATTATTACCTTATTTGATAAATATTAATTATTTGAATTATTTGATAATTATCTTACATGAAAATGGATTATGTCAAAATTAGATAATCACCAAAATTAATTGTTTATTTAAATTTTGATCTAGATAGTTTTGAAATGTTTCAAAACTTGCCTTCAAGTTTTGGAATTTAAATTATTGATTAAAAGTTTAATTTTAAAATAATTAAACTCCAAACCCTAGAATTTTACAAGTTTAAAATTCACCCTATACTATTATAATATTATAAGAATAATTATTATATATGAATAACATAAATGCTAGTCTTACCGTTAGTAGTCCTCATTCACGAAGCCGATCTATAAGAAGGGGGGGTATAAGGTTATGGGCTATAAAATGGCCATTTAATGGGTGTCCACTCTCACCCACCGCTTCCTTGATTGGTGGAGGGTTGTTAGCCAAACGGGTAGGATAGAGCAACCAATTCCTCATTAAAAGTATAATGATTAGTGAAGTAACTAATTTTTTTTTTAATTCCCAATCTTAGTTACTTTAGGAAAAATATGAATTTGATGTTATTCCATGAAATTACACTTTGTACCCTTGCTAAGACGTTAGTGGAGCGTGTGTGGTTAACCAGCACACTAATTTGGCTCTAAGCAAAGGTGGCAAGGGTGACTCGATGTTTGTCATAGATCAATGGAGCGTGTGTGGTTAACCGACACATTGATTAGGTGACTGTAACATTAGGGGCACCATTTACATTTGCATGGTTATTCACACCCTGTTTGTGATCCTCGGTATCCCAGTCACAAACTTGAGGGGCATGTCGAGATTTAAACATGTTATCGAAAAGTTCAATGAATCTCAACAGGTCTAGATGTTTCAATACATTTAAAACTTATCTTTTGTGTGTTTTTCATGGTGGAAATTAGTGAATCATCTTTTACTTACCTTCAAATTATTTGATGTTTTGATTACGACATCCCTCTTCTAAATTGCAAATAATGTTGTTGGATCCTAGCCCTAATTTCTCATTTGGGTGTTTAATTGGAGATTCTTATCTAATCAACTCTGTCTCTTTTCCTTTTCAGGTGTCGAACTCAAACAACAACATTTCAGGCTCAAACACCTTCAACTCATTCTCACTCATGAATTTGCGTGGGAGGGTGATCTTCGACGGAAACAATTTTGACAAATAGATCCACAACATAAGGATGGTCACCCGCTACGAGGACAAGGAGTATGTCCTCGATAAGGAGCTCAAAGAGGTGAACATCAACACTACTACTCCCGAGGAGATCGTTGCCTTTGAGGCCCATGAGTGTGATGCCACGAAATTCCATTGCATCATGCTAGCGACCATGACTGCCGAACTCCAAAAGTCCTACAAGGACTTCTATCCCTACGAAATGCATCAGGATTTGATTGAAAGGTACCACCAGAATGTGAGGCAGGAGAGGTACGAGATCATCACTTCGATGATCACGAGCAAGATGAGGGACGGAGAGTATGTCACTGCTCATCTGCAGAAAATGCAGAGGTATGTCGACCGCCTGCAGAATTTAAATGTTAACTTCGATGAAGAGTTGGCGATTGACATCATCCTTCATTAACTACCACCCTGCTTCAACCAATTTCGCATGACCTACCACATGAACAAATAGGAGGTCACGTTGAGCAAGCTTCAAGGGTTGCTGAGGACTACTGAGAGCAACCTCAAAGACAAATCTGTTGCACAAACTCCTTTTCCTACTGCTTCCCCAATCTTGGCTATTGGGCAAGGGAAGGGTAAGAAGAGGAAGGCTCCTTCAAAGAGCCACCACAAGGGAAAGTCCCATGATGGCACCTCTTCTAGTGGAACCAAGGTTGGTCCCGCTGCACCCACCTCCAAACCAAAGGATGCAGAGTGTTATCACTGCCATGACAAAGGGCATTGGAAACGGAGTTGCCTGAAGTATCTGCAAGATATCAAGGATGGGAAGATCAAGCCGTCCTTCGCAGGTATTTATACTATTCAATCTAATGATTCATCACATGTTATTTCTTGGGTTCTTGACACAGGGTGTGGTTTTCACATTTGTTTTGATTTGCAGGGCCTAAGAAGAAATAGGGATGTGGAGCACGGGAAGATAAACTTGATCATGGAGAATAGAAGAGCGTCGCTTGTCACCAAGATTGGAGTTTACTCTTTAGTGCTTAGTAATGGATTAGGACTAGATTTGAATAATTGTTGCTATTTGCCTAAAATGGCAAGAAACGTCATTTCTTTTCATGGTTTGTATAGACAAGGATTTAGATATTCATTTCATAATGAAAATGGTTCTATTAATGCTTATCTTAATGGTGTTTTCTATTTTGAAGCATTGCCTTGTAATGGAATATATGAAACTGTAATGGTTGTAGACAATTTAGGAAGAAATGATGTGGTGTGTATTGATTCTTCCAATAGTTTGGATAAAGCATGCTTGTGACATTGTCGTCTTGGACATGTTAACAAGAAACACATAGCCGAACTCCAAAGGGGTGGATTATTGGATTCATTCGACCTTAGGGACGATGACGTGTGCGAGTCTTGTTTGCTTGGAAAGATGACCAAGTCACCTTTCACTGGTATTTGTGAAAGGGATGAGGGTTTATTGGATATCATACACACGGATGTGTGTGGGCCCTTTAGATCCACCACAAGGTATGCGAGCCACTTCTATGTAACTTTCACCGATGATTATAACAGATATGTGTATATCTACTTTTCAAGCACAAGTCAGAAACCTTTGAAAAATTCGAAGAGTTTAAGCAGGAAGTGGAGAATCAGCTGGGCAGAAAAATCAAGATGCTTCGATCCGATCGAGATGGAGAGTACCTTAGTCTTGCATTCCACGACTACATCAAGGAATGTGGAATCGTTTCACAATTGACTCCACCTAGGACACCGCAGTTGAATGGTGTAGATGAGAGGCGTAATCGAACCTTGCTAGACATGGTTTTTTCCATGATGAGTCGTGCTTCACTACCTATCTCATTCTGGGGGTATGCCTTGGAGACTGCCGCCCATATCCTTAACTTATTCCCTTCAAAGAAGGTTGCCAAAACACTTCACGAGATGTGGACATAGAAAGCTCCCTCGTTGGCACATATCAAGGTTTGGGGTTGCGAGGCTTTCGTAAGAAGAGAGACTCACGACAAGCTCGAACCTCGTAGTGAGCGGTGTATTTTCATCGGCTATCTATAGAAATCCTTTGGATATCTCTTCTATAGACCGAGTGATAATGTTGTCTTCATTGTGAGGAAATGGGTTTTACGAGAGCGAGAAATAATAAGCCAATGAGACAGTGGGAGGAAAATAGATCTTGAAGAGCTTCAAGAATCGAACAATAAAGGAACCTCTAACGCTGGCGCTCAACCCGAGGAGAAAACTCTGGTTGAACCGATTGACGAGTCCTTACCTCTTAGACGTTCCAGTAGAGTTAGTGTTCTGCCTGTGTTGTATGGTTTTCATATAACAAGTGAGGGTGATATGTTTATTAGTGATAGTACACTAATAAATTTGGATGAACCTAATAGCTACAAGGAAGCCATGGCAGGCTCAGAGTCTGCAAAATGGAAAGAGGCTATGGACAACGAGATTCAGTCCATGTATGACAACCAAGTCTGGAATTTGGTTGAAAATGTGTCAGGTCGTAAGACGGCCGGGTGCAAGTGGATCTTCAAGAAGAATACTGACATGGATGGGAAAGTGAACACGTTGTGAAGGTCTTTACTCAAAATCCCGGAGTTGACTATGATGAGACCTTCTCACCGGTTGCAAAGATAAAGTCTATTAGGTTGATGATTTCCATTGCTGCATTTCATGACTATGAGATATGGCAGATGGACGTTAAAAATGCTTTCCTTAATGGGAAGTTGGCTGAGGATGTTTACATGAAGCAGCTAGAGGGTTTTATCGATGCAAAGCATCCTAATAGAAGTGTTTCGCTATGAAGGACCTCAGAGAGTCTGCCTATATTCTAGGATTAAGGATAGTGAGAAACAGAAGTAAAAGACTGATAGGACTTAGACAAGGTACTAAAGCGTTTTAGTATGGAGAATTCCAAGAAAGCGGAGTTACCTATCCAAAGTAATGCCAAGTTGAGTAAGACTCAAAGTCTGAGTACCGAAGTCGAGATAGTAGAGATGAGCCGAGTACCTTATGCTTCCGTAGTTGGCTCGATCATGTATGTTATGACTTGTACTTGCCCTGATGTGGCATTCGCTTTGAGCATGGTTAAGGGAACCCTGGCAGAGCACATTAGACCGCAGTCAAGAATATTCTTAAGTACCTTCGGAGGACCAAGGAATGGTTTCTAGTCCTCGGTGGGAGTGATGACTTAAGTGTGCAAGGGTACAGTGACGCCAGTTTTTAGACCAACCGGGAAAATTATCGTTCTCAGTCGGGCTGGGTCTTTACCCTAAATAGAGGAGTAGTGACGTGGAAAAGTTCCAAGCAGGAGACTGTAGCTGATTCAATGTGTGAATCAGAGTACATAGCGGCGATCGAAGCTTTAAATGAGGCAATATGGTTGAAGAACTTCATTGGAAACCTTAGAGTTGTGCCATCCATAAAGGAGCCTATGGAAATTTTCTGTGATAATGAAGGAGCGGTTGCCTTGACCAAGGAACCAAGAGATCATGGTAGATCTCAACATATTGACAGGAAATATCATTTTATTCGACATCGGGTGGAAGAGGGACTCCTCGTAGTGAAGATGGTATTGTCAGAGGATAACCCAACAGATCCCCTTACAAAGGTACTGAGTAGGGTTAAGCACTTGTAGCACGCTAGGAGCATTGGGCTGAAGGACGATATTAGTTTAGATTAGATAGCTTCAAAATGTGTAATAGATAAATTGTAATTAACATTTGATGATTAAATAAAGGAGTATTATTTATGAGTAAAGTTACAGTCTTGTGTTAATTATTTACCTATTGTTTTACTTTGCATGTTTTGAATTCCTGAATAATAAGATTATTCAAACAGGCCACGATCGTTTATACTTTGGAAGTAGGTATGAACAAAAACTATCATGCATTGGTTTGTAGACTGTCTAAAGTGTGTTGGACATAGCCAAGGTTTGCTGCAACGTTCATGAGTGCTTATGAATAAGATTTGAGCATTGGATTAAAGCCACGCTTGCTGGCATCGCTTCATGGAATTTATCATGAGTGATCGCAAGACGATAATATCATATGGTCTTAAAACCTAGATATATGGTTTATTGTTTGCAAGTTGGTTGTGCATTGGTAATGCGTAAACGCATCAGTAACTTGATGTTATAAAATGCTTTGGTGTGCATGATTTGATGAGCGAATGGTAAATTCATATAAGTCGAAGTTTATCAGTTCCTTTTATCCTAAGAGGTTAAAAGCGATATATGGGCCCCTCGATGATTTGGTTTGACTTATGTGACGGGCCCGATAAGGACTGAATTGATGTGTTCAATTAAGTTCTATGTTAGACGAATCAGAGATCGAGAAACAAATTGTTGGACAATGAGTATGACTATGTTCCATGTAATTGTCTGCATGATATCTAGAGCGGAGGACTGTACGATCCCTTATCTAAAGGACAGATTACTGATAATATCAGAGTTCGACAGCGTCTTCAAGAGCTACGATTGCTAATCGGATCATGAAGTCGTACTTGCATTTATAGTTACTAAACTTATCCAAGTGAGAGACTGTTGGATTAGTGTCTAAGCCTGTAACTATATTTGGTATGTATTTGACTCGGTTGTGCATGGTCCTTTAGGGTTGCCTTCACCAAAGCAACTAAGCATGATGATTTATGGAGAGAGAGAGAGAGAAGTTATTATGGTTTATTAATATATTATATGAATAATATATTAAAAGAGAAATCATATTAGTTAGTTAATATTAATCAAGAATTAATTAGGAAATTAATTCTATGATTAAAAGAGATTAATTGAACCAATGGGATTAGTACTGCAATTATAAAATAATTGGTTTTGGGCTGGGAATCCTCTTGGACATAAGGGGGGATGAAATTAGGGTGGAAGCCCACCTTGAAATCGTCCATGCCTTATTCCAGAAGGTTCCTTGGACTGCTTAAGGCCTAAGCTATCCAATTAGGGTTTTGGCTAAAACCCTAGCAACTCAAGTATATAAGGAACCCCAGGGCTTCAATTTTCGGTTGCCAAAAGAAACCCTAGAGTTCCTTAGAGCCGAAATTGTGCCTCTTCCTCCTCCTCCTCCTCTGTTCTATATCATCTTCTTGCTTGTGGTGTTTGTAAGTCATTAGAGGTGTTACACTTGTGACACTAAGCTTCTTGAAGATTGAAGATTCTTGCAACTATTGAAAGGTATCATCTAAACTTGTTTTATTATAGATCTTGTTTTTCATAGTATGCTAGATTAGGGTTTATAGCTTTGTATAAATTTGCATGTACAATAGAGAGACCTAGATCCAAAGCTTTAGGGTTTTGCATGTGCATATAGGATGTTCTTTTGCTCAAAACCCATCAATACTCACGAAGATATCATCGTCGTCGTTATCATCATTGTATGGATGGAACATATCAAATGGATCAATGTTTTAGTAAATAGAAAAAGAAAAGGCAATTGAAAGCAATGTGTGATCGAGAGAAATTGATGAATTTTGTAGGTAAAATTGAGATAAAATATGTGTATTTATAAAACATATAAATATGTGTATTTAAACGATCTAAAATATTATCGTTTGAGAAAATTGCAAGCGAAATTGTCTACATTCCCTCTCGTTACCAAGAATAGGCTAATGCCATAACACCAAAAAACGCCACCCAGGAGCGGTGTTTCCGACGTTATAACGCCGTTTTTTCATTGCCACCTTGGAAAAACGCCCACTAGCGTTGCTCGTAACGATTAGTCTAAACTCTAAAGTTCTTGTGTGGTATATCCGTACGATCTCTCAAATTGTTACATTACATAAATCTATTGAATTGCATGTATCCATAAAAAAATTATGGTATTTTTGTAAGGTTAGTAATAACTATAAACCACAAGTACTATTTCTAAATTTAAAGCTATAAATAAAGATAGTTGAAAAAATAAATTAAAGAAGACTAAACATGACGATTTGAAAACTTGAGGGTTAATTAGAGAAAATCTTTAAAAGCAATAACTAATTACCAACAACACTATTACTCGATACTAAAACACTTTCCTTTTCACACACTTCCTTGAATTCTATCTCTCTATAATTCGATTCCAATGGTATAGGATAAGCTTTTGATTTTGGGCTAATATGGTGATGTGAAACCCTAGCTAACCGGAGCTAGGGTTAGGGCTCTTCGTGTTTTGAACTCCGAGCTCGATTTGAGTTTTGGAATCTCTGGATTAGATGGGGAACTGTTGCAGATCTCCGGCGGCGGTCGCCAGGGAGGATGTCAAGTCATCGAACTACTCTGGTCATGATCATAACAACCGGAAGGAGAAGGCTAACGCGGGGAATGGGAAAAAGGGACCGGTTACTGTTTTAGCTGATAAATCGAAGGAAAATATTGAAGACAAGTACGCGTTAGATAGGGAGCTTGGCCGTGGGGAATTCGGAGTGACCTACTTGTGTATAGATCGGAGCTCGAGGGAGTTGTTGGCTTGTAAGTCGATCTCTAAGCGGAAGCTACGGACAGCGGTGGATGTTGATGACGTGAGGAGAGAAGTAGAGATCATGAAGCACTTGCCGGAAAACTCGAGTATTGTGACGTTGAGGGAGGCCTGCGAGGATGAGAATGCGGTGCATTTGGTGATGGAGTTGTGCGAGGGCGGAGAACTGTTCGATCGGATTGTTGCGCGCGGCCATTATACGGAGCGTGCAGCTGCGGCAGTCACTCGGACAATTGTAGAGGTTGTACAGTTGTGTCATAAGCATGGAGTGATCCATAGAGACTTGAAACCAGAAAATTTCTTGTTTGCGAACAAGAAGGAGAATTCGCCTCTCAAAGCTATTGATTTTGGCCTGTCTATCTTCTTCAAGCCAGGTGACTATATCTCTCCTTCCAGAATTACCATAAATTAAGGATTACAGCTTCTAGTCAGGAAATTAGTAGACAATTAAGGTTCCTAATCATTGTATCTATTGGATACACACAATCTACTGTCTTATTCTACTTAGCTGCCTTATCTTAGGACAAATTCAGTTCAATGATCTATATTAGAAAACATTACTTAACATGAAGATTGAGTATAGTTGGTATAATTAGAAATCTTTAATGAACTTTCTAATAAACACCATGTTAAATATACAGGTGAGAAGTTCTCTGAAATAGTTGGAAGCCCATATTACATGGCTCCAGAGGTCCTCAAGCGTAATTATGGACCAGAGATTGATATCTGGAGTGCAGGAGTAATTCTTTACATTCTATTATGTGGTGTCCCTCCATTTTGGGCAGGTAATTGATAATTCTTCTTTCTTAGATAATTGATTTCTTACTCATCTGTATGTGAACATATTCTTAGTGTAGAAGTTACAATTCTATCGGCTTATGGTTAGTTTTTTTTTCATAATGCAGAGTCAGAGCAAGGTGTTGCACAAGCCATTCTTCGTGGGCTAATAGATTTCAAACGTGAACCATGGCCAAGTGTTTCTGAAGGTGCCAAGAGTCTTGTAAAGCAAATGTTAGAGCCAGATCCAAAGCTTCGCCTAACAGCTAAACAAGTACTTGGTATGTTTATCTTTAGGGCTAAATGCAAGAAATAGCAACATACTTTCATATATTTGTATTATAGTATATCATATTTTCTGATGGAAATTGAAGCCTTATATTTTTTTATTCCAACATTCAAGAAGTTGGGCTCTCCCAAGAAAAGAATATCAATTACAAATCAATAATGAATCCTTTTGACTCCAAGACTTCCATTTCTTTCTAGGGTTAATCTCAAAAAAGACCTTATATTTTGTGTTTTTTCCGGATTAAACCTCAAATTTTTTTTTTTGCCTGAAAAAAACCTTATATTTTTTCGTTTCTCCCGATTTGGCCCTTTTAGTCATTTTTTGCCAAAAAAAAATGGGAAATCTACAGAAAAGTCCCAAACTTTTGGGAAAAGTTAAAAAAAAGTCCTAAATTTTTTTTTTGAATGGAAAAGTCCCATTATTTTGAGAATGCATATAATCTGTCATTTGCTGTTCAAATATAAAAAAGGACTTTTTCGTTAATTTGGGTAAAATGTTAAATAATCAGGACTTTTCTGTTCAAAAAAAAAACTTTAAGGACTTTATTGAAACTTTTCCCAATAGTTTCGGACTTTTCTGTAGATTTCCCAAAAAAAAAATTGTAAAACGTGAGGCTTTTTTCGAGAAAAACTAAAAAGTTAAGGGTTTATTAGGAAGCATTTAGAAGGTTGAAGGTCTTTTCGGATAAAAAAATACAAAGTTGAGAGCTTTTTCGGAAAAAATAAAAAAATACAAGTTCTTTTTCAAGCAAAAAATAAATTTAAGGTTTAATCCGGAAAAAACACAAAATATAAGTTTTTCTTTTTTTTTTTTCCTAAGATTAACCCTTCTTTCTATTACAACATTGTACTTTCAATTTTGTTCCATAACAAACAAATGTTGTAATAGGAAGAAATGAAAGTAGGATACTATAATTAAGAATATTTATCATAAAAATAATCTTTAATTATTACAAATGAAAATCTACTTATTTTCCTTGTAATTTTCAGAACATACTTGGCTCCAAAACGCTAAAAAGGCTCCAAATGTTCCCCTTGGTGATGTTGTCAAGTCAAGACTAAAACAGTTCTCAATGATGAATCGATTCAAGAGAAAAGCTTTAAGGGTTAGTTTACTTTTCTCTTTCCCTTTCCCTTTATTTAAATTATCAATAAACTTGTGTTTTTATATAAATTTTGTTCATGTATAGGTGATTGCTGATTTCTTGTCAAATGAAGAAGTTGAAGACATCAAAGAAACATTCAAAAAAATCGACACTGATGATGATGGGATTGTTACAATTGAAGAATTAAAAACCGGATTACAAAACTTAAACTCACAGCTTGCAGACTCTGAAATACAATTGCTTATTGAAGCTGTGAGTGAGAGTCTTAACTTTTTTAAAAAAATCCACATGGAAATAAATTATTATTCCAGTTTTAAAAAACTGTTTATTTGGTTACAGGTGGATACAAATGGAAAAGGAACCTTAGATTATGGTGAATTTGTTGCCATTTCATTACACATAAGAAAAATGGCAAATGATGAACACATACACAAAGCTTTCTCATACTTTGACAAAAATGGAAATGGCTTCATAGAGCCAGAAGAGCTTCGGGACTCTTTGAAAGAAGATGGAGATGATAATTCAGCAGATATTGCAAATGACATCTTCCAAGAAGTTGACACAGATAAGGTAAACAGTGAAAACCAATTTATTTATTTGCTGTTATTTGTATTTTAACTTTTTTTTTTTTTTTTTTAGGATGGGAAAATCAGCTATGAGGAGTTTGTTGCAATGATGAAAACAGGAACGGATTGGAGAAAAGCTTCTAGGCATTATTCAAGAGGGAGATTTAACAGCTTAAGTGTTAAGCTTATGAAAGATGGCTCCATAAACCTTGGAAATACCGAGTAAGGTTTATAATTTCTTTCTTTGTAAAATTTCATTTGTAATTATGTTTTATTAGATTTCGTTACTATATTCAATTTGTGAAATGTTGTATATTTGACTTTAGACCACTTTTAAATGTTTTTTAGAGAGGTTTTATCGGTTTCTTAAAAAAAAGAGTAAATTATGCGAATGGTCCCTATGGTTTGGGGTAATTTGCACGTTTGATCCCTAATTTATTTTTTTAACTCGGAAGGTCCTTACAGTTTATTTTTGTTGCACACTTGGTCCCTGTCTTACCTAAAAAGACTATTTTACCCTTGATTTTTTAATTTATTTAAATAAGGTGAGGTAGATAAGGTAAGGGAGGGTGAGGTGAAAGTGTGGTTGGGGTGTATTTATTTAAATAAATTAAAAAATCAATGGCAAATAGTTTTTTTAGGTAAGACAGGGACCAAGCGGCAACAAAAACAAACTATAGGGACCTTCCGAGTTAAAAAAATTAGTTAGGGACCAAACATGCAAATTACCCCAAACGAGTAAATTACACAAATGGTCCCTATGGTTTGGGGTAATTTGCACGTTTGGTCCCTAACTAACTTTTTTAACTCGGAAGGTCCTTACAGTTTGTTTTTGTTGCGAATTAGGTCCCTGTCTTACCTAAAAAGACAATTTTGCCCTTGATTTTTTTAATTTGTTTAAATAAGATGAGATAGGTAAAGGTAAGGTGAGGTGGAAGTGGGGTTGGGGTGTGTTTTATTTAAATAAATTAAAAATCAAGGGCAAGATAGTCCTTTTAGGTAAGACAGGGACCTAATGCGTAACAAATACAAACTATAGGAACCTTCGGAGTTAAAAAAGTAAATTAGGGACCAAACGTGCAAATTACTCCAAACCATAGGGACCATTAGTGTAATTCTTGTTGTGTAAGAAATTGTTTTTATACGGTATTGAAATGTTATAGGCTGATAAATTGTTCTATTTATACATGTAATGTAATATGACGAAAAAATGATAGGGGTAAAAGGGTAAATTAGTATGTAGGTAAATTGGTGTGTAGTTGTTGCCTCGTTGGCTATGGAAAACAAAAAATGAGGCTACAACACATGGTTTTTTAGTATTACAAGGACAATAAAAGGTTAAAGTAGTTCACGTATAATATGTACTTTAAAATAAGTTACTATGAAACAACTGATTTAAAACTGTTTATTTAGTTCAAGGTAGCAAAACGTAATAATTAATAAACATCTTGAATAAAAAATTACGAAGGGTAAATTGGTTTTTTGTTTGCTTGGGATATTTTATGTCTATAAAAGAAGATATTGTTAAGTCTGAAAATATGTATGCACTTCAAAATAATTAGTTAAATGAAATGTTCTATAAAACATTTCATACACATGAAGATGGGTTAGTTAATTTACTTTAAAAAAAAAAAAAAAAAAAAAAAAAAAAAAAAAAAAGAGAGTTTACCATTGAAAAAAGGTGTAAAAGATAAGGCACTGGCAAGATGCACAAGCGTTTGTGGATCAAGACTCACGTGAGAAAAAACAATTGTTTGTGAGCATAATTAGATTTTCATATTATTAAAGATATTTTTTATAGATATATATACTTTTATGTAATGATATCAGATTGTTTTGTAATTACATAAAATTACATAAATCTCCTTAACTTCGATTATTTTATTATGTTCAAATCGATGATTCTAGTCCTAGTTTTAACTTTTATTAACAAATTTATGTATTTTAATTTTTAATAACACATCCAATCGCCTCTTTTAATAACACAGTCTACGACTTAATTCAATAAATAAATGCATACTTCTCCCTATCTAAAGTTAAAATAATATCTCAAATTATTTTTGTACCAATGCGGCAATGCCCAAACGTAAGAATTTGACATGACATTCCATAAAAACTTATCAATGAAGTTATACATCATTTCATATAATAATCTATCGAACTAACTAATATGTACATATATACATGTAGTAGGGATTCTTAGTGATGACTTGTTTAAAACATTTTTTTTAAAATAAAAATGTATATTAACTTATATGGTATCAAAATAGAAGTTAAGGAAAATGTTTGAATTAGCTTACATTGTATTAAAAAATAAGTTTGATATATTTTTTTTGGAGAGGGAATTTATCAATGAGGGTTTTCGGACTAGTTTTCACGTATTGACTGATCTCCCGCTTTGAACATGAGACTATGCATCATGCACTGGAGTTACTACATGCGAACCTTTATGGCCACAAAGGCTGAGTGGTGTCAGGATTTGAACACGAGTCAATAGATTAGCAAATGATATTAATTGAGATGTCCAATGAAAGATAACCAAATTGTTTGGAATAAGACATTCCGGAGCACCATTTTGGATTTTGGACTAGTAAGCATTTCAGACTCAAAGCTGCAACATCAAAAGCTTTCGTTCAGCCAAGGGTTGCTAACTGGCCGAATTTGTGTATGAAATGTCCCATTCAGACATGTTACACAAATAATTCTCCATGAAAAGGCTCATTCTCATTAATGACATATATATAAATCATACATATAATTATGGGCTCAGACAATAATATGGGCCTAATTACAATGGCCTAAAACAATATATGACTAACACCCCCTCCCCCCGACAATTTGAACGGGTGTAAAAGACAAGATGTTCAAATTGGATCTAAGTTCAAGAAACAAAGGCGTAGGCAAACCCTTGGTGAAATTATTCGCGTATTGAGAGGACGAGGGAACGTGAAGAACCCGAATCTGACCGGTGGCAACTTGCTTTCAAACAAAATAAATGTTAATCTTAATGTGTTTGTGCTCTGGTGTTGAATCGGATTACCTGTAACACTGGCATTATTACGGTAGACAATCGTAGCTTTATCAGGAGGGCGATGTAGCTCACGAAGAAGATTTCGAATCCAAGAAGCCTCAACAACCGCAATGGCAACACACAATATTCTACTTCCGCACTTGATCGCGAAATAGTTGTTTGACATTTAGAAAACTAGAAGACCAAGTTTTGACCCAAAAAGATACAGAAACCAAAAGTAGATCGTCTGGTGAGAGGACATCCACCCCAATCCGCATCAGAGTATACTATTAGGCGTTGATTAGACGATGCATACAGTTGAAGACCATAAGAAATTGTACCATGAACATACTGTAAGATGCGTTTTAGAGCATTAAAATGAGGCTCATGGGGATCGTGCATAAACAGACAGACCTGTTGCACCGCATATATGATGTTAGGTCTAGTAAACATGAGGTACTGCAAGGCACCAACAAGACTCCGATATAAAGTAAGATCAGAAACAGGAGGCCCAGTGTCACCAAGTTTAGAAGCAACATCCGCGGGGGTTCGAGCAGGCTTGCAGTTGAGCATTATTGCTTTTTCTAAAATGTCCATGGCATATTTTTGCTGAGACAGAAACATGCTAGTTCGATCACGTGAGACTACTATACCAAGAAAGTAGTTTAGATCCCCCAAATCAGTCATAGAGAATTCCCTGGATAAAGTATGTGTAGATGATGCAGTGAGAACAATATCATCAACATAAAGTAAAAGATAGGCAGTGTGAGATCCCTGTCTGTAAATGAAAAGAGATGAGTCGTAGCGACTGTGGACAAAAGCTAACTGTAGAATACTGAGCAAATCTGTGAAACCATGCACGGTGAGACTTCTTAAGACCGTACATAAACCGCTGAAGTAAACAAACATGATCTGGATAACGCGAGTCTCGAAAACCTGGAGGTAAACCTGACAATAAGACGAGTTTGGAGCGAATCGACCTTGATCCAAACCTGTTTAACAAATTTTAAAATCCAATCCAAACCGCTCCATAACCCGCAAGGTTTTGAATAATCAAACCCATACCATTGTCCACTGAATCAACAAATATCCAAACCCCACCTTAACCTGTAGGTTTTTTGAATAATCAAACAAAAATGTTTATTTAGAAAACGCATTACATACTCGAGGAATTTCGATTGGAATTAAATTCATTATTGTAGTAACTTCGATTGATTTTTGAATATCAAATGCGGTGATAGAGAATATCAATTGCAAACTTTCTTCCGGTTGATAATGACTTTATTGATTTATAAATGAAATTAGTGATTGCTTGATGAAATATTAATGAAATGATACCATGATTCTTGTTATAGACCATCTAGAAGTTGACTCATCGAGTCTTATGTAAAAATAGTTTGGCATTTGACTTTTTCCCTTTAGACTTTCGATTATAATTAAAATTAAACTTTAGACATGATAAAATATAAACGTATATTTCTAAAATTTATACGGGGTGGCTTATAAACGGATCAGATAGGTGATGATCAATTCCCGACCCTTTTAATAAAAGGGTTAGAGGGTATGGGTCGTTAACGGATAAATGAATCAAAAACTATGCTCCTAGCCCATATAATTATTAAGGGTTTGGATCGGATCAGGGTCAAAACCCGCTCCATTGCCAGACCTACCTGGAGGCTGATGCATGTACACAGTTTCATGCAAGTGACCGTGTAGGAAGGCGTTTTTCACATCTAACTATCGAACGGGCCAGCTTTAAGAAATTGTAAGGGAGAGCATCGTACGAATGGTAGTAAATTTAACAATCAGACTAAAGGTCTGATCATAATCAATGTCGGGTCACTAAGTCTTGCCATTTGCAGCCAAACGTGCATTGTACCTGGATAATGAACCATCTGCATGTAGTTTCTTTTTTAAACAACTAAATACAATTAATAACATTAGCATCTATGGGGAAGGGGTAGGAATGGCAATGGGGCGGGTTCGGGGCGGGGCGACATATCCCATACCCGAACCCGATATTTATATTTGTCCCCAAACCTGACCCGAAACCCGACGGGTTTCTTATCGGGGCGCCCCGTCAGGGCTAAAAATATCCCCGAACCCGACCCGAAACCCAAAACCCGATATAGACTCGAAAACCCGACCCGAAAATGGTGGCAGAAAAAATTAGGAAAACTACAATGAAACAATTGAGAAATTAAAACCTTACAAATGCTTAAAATACAAATAAGTTCTTAACATAAATGAACCAAATAGAAATTACTAAAGTCTAATATCGTAACTAAATTCATCACAATAGTGAGAAATTGGGAATACGTGATGGGATTAAAGGTTAAAGTCTTCGGGTGGCTGAAATGGGTAAGAGGGATGAAATCTCATTATATATATATATATATATATATATATATATATATATATAATTTTTCGGGTCGGGGCATGCATACCCCACTCCCTGACCCGAACCCGAACTAAAAACCCGATAATGACCCGAAACCCGACCCGAAACCCGATAAGAGTGACCCGACCCGCCCCAAAATCTTCGGGGTTCGGGTTTTCTCGTCGGGTTCGGGTTTTTTTGCCATCCCTAGGAAGGGGAGGGGAGAAACTAGTTTCCAAGTTCCATTTAGAATAAGTACATTAAATTCCTTTGTCATGGCAGTATGTCAGTTAGGGTCAGAAAACGCTTGAGAGTAAGACTTGGGTAGCGGAGAAGTCGAGTATGCATGAAGATATAACCGAGTAATCGGTTTGAGAATAACATGGTGAGAACATGTGGCCGTGGGATGATGAGACGTGGAAGGAGGGGGGACCGGGACAACGTCGTCGGTAGGAGCTGTTGCTAGAGGCGGAGAAGCCAGCGGTGATGGAGAAGTTGGTGGAGATGGAGGATCCGGCTGAGGTGTATGCACCAGTGTGGAAGTGGATGGTGACGAGGTGTCAATAGTGGGACCCAATGATCGAGCAAAAAGAGACGAAAATATGTTGGGATCGACAGTAGCATGATCAAGGAAGGAATATGAGGGGGATTGATCCGGAGTCATGGATCCGAATGGAAAGGAGGTTTCATCAAAGATGACATGTCTGGAAATAATGATTTTGTTGTTGGCTAAGTTAAGACATCGAAACCCACGATGTTGAGATGGGTATCCTAAGAAGACGCACGAAGTTGTGCGAGGTGAAAGTTTATGACTAGTGACAGTGTGAGGGAAACAAAGACAGCCAAAGACACATAGGTGATCTAGTAGTGTGAGAGTAGGAAGGGGGTTTGTGAAATAGTTTGTCGTAGGGAGTAAGTTTATGGAGAGTGGTGGAAGGTAGGATATTGAGAAGATGAACCGCCATATTAAATGTTTCCACCCAATAAGCCAGAGGGACATGAGCATGAAAAAGAAGAGTACGAATGACATTATTAATTATACAAAGCATTCGTTTTGATTTTCCACTCTATTGAGAGGTACGTGGACACGAAAAATGAAGGATATGAGTCATAACATACATTTGTTGACCCGAAAAATTACCACCAGATGAGGGATAAGAGTCACGATCGCGACCGCCACTTCGATTATTCCAGCCACCTTGGTTATGTCGACCACCAAAATGACCAACACAGTTAAAGGAGTGGCGACGATATTTAGAGGATGCGTTCTTGTTGTTGTTGGAGGACTGAACTGTGAGTGAAGTGGGTGATGATGAGTGATCAACATGCAAATTAGAAAGAGATTTGGAGTTCGAAAGTTTCATCATTTTCTCTTCCATGGTGAGTGTGGATCAAACATCAATGAAGGATGGGAAGGTTCTCGAATGTCGAATAACGATAACAAGGTTCTCAAACTTGGAGGGAAGACCATTAAGAGTGTATATCACCAAGTTCCGATCAAAAATTTTGTACACAATATTTTCGAGCATATCAGCCAATTTTGAGACCTTTTTAAGATAATCATTCATTGATGAATCACCCATAGACAAGTTAGGAATTCTTGTTTCCAATTACATGGCACAAGTATCTTTGTTGTCATAAAATACTAAGCAGTAGTATTTTTTTTGATAATAGATTGAAGAAGAGGTTGGGCTAACGTGCAATATATCCATGCTTGAACAATTGAATCGATCTCATCCTAGTCGGCTTTGGGATCGTTAATTTTCTCCTTTTCGGCAGTAGAGTTGGCTGGTAGGAGAAGATGTTGATAAACTCCAAAACCTTTGCAATGGTTTTTAAATAACTCACGCCAAGATTCATAGTTCAGACGTTCTTGATCTAAGAGAAGAGGAATGCGAGTCTTGATGTTGGTGATCGCATAGGGTTGTCCCCTTTGTTGATCGACATGTTGATGGGAGTAGAGAGAAGATCGACAGATCAGCAAAGAGAAGAGTAGTGGGAGGGAGGGAAAGAGCGAGAGAGATGGATCGGCAGTGATGGAGGATTGCCGCACAAGAAAGGCAGAGAATGAGATAGGGTTCAGAACCTCAAAGCGTCTGATACCATGTTACACAAATAATTCTCCATTAAAAGGTTCATTCTCATTAATGACATATATATACATCATACATACAATTATGGACCAAGACAATACAATGGGCCAAATTACAATGGCCTAAATACAATATATGACTAACAAGACAATTGGTTATTTTTAAAAGTTCAATTATGGGTTATTTTCATTAAAATTAATTTAAGTTGTGGTTATTTTTGTTAATATCTCAATAAATAAACAGTTTTGATAAGAAGTCTCAAATACTTTAAATTTAAGATAAGAGCTATGTATTAAAGATCTAAAGATTAATAAAATAAGAGTAAATTATAAATTATAACTTCTTAAGATCTAAAGATTAATAAAATAAGAGTAAATTATAAATTATAACTTCTTAAGTTTGTGCCTTTTTACGAGTATAACAAATAACTCATATAAATGACTTCAAAATTGGATTTAACTTAAGATTTTATGTAAAATACAAAAATTATATCAACAATAAAATGCAAAGGTTAAATAATTTTAAATTTTAACTAAATTTACAATTTCATGTAAAATAATACTTATATTTGTTTTACAAAGGTAAGGAATGCATGCCGCGTCCGGAACGTGTAAAGTAGACATCAGATTTGCCTTGGAAGTAACGTCTCATTCATTGTTAAAGTTAAATCTAGAAAGAATCGAATTAAAACATGCCACGTGTCAGATAATGCACCCCTGCATGCTTTTAAACTAATAAAATTACATTTATAAAATAAAAATGTTGGCATAATATGGTTCGCAACGCCACATTGCAAAAAGACAATTGCTATCATGAAATAAATGTTGCATGATATCATTTCACCAGAATATGCAACAAGGGTAACATGGTCATGGTGTCTTACTTTTCATCTTTTCATCGTAGTAGAAATGCTTTCTTTAATCTTTATGATGAGATGAAACCAATAATAAAAAAATCCTAAATCAATGGTAGAAAACTAACAAAAATTAAGAAATTTTGGTGATAGTTTTGGAAAGGATGAAAATCTAGATCAAGCAATAAAAATTTACAAAAATATGAAAAATTAATGTTGAGATTATGCACAAAAACTAGATAACAGATCAATTTGTTTTTTTTTTTTTTTACTTATATAACTTATGGTCGACACCAAATGACTTCTAATCTAGCGGTATCAGGTGGTGTCCTTCATCTTTGAGGTTGCGGATTCAAGTCCCGTTGTGAACATGTGTATGTTTTTGATTGAAAAAATCAAATATCCTCTTATTTTTTGTTTTTATCCGTTTTTGTATTCATTAATCTTTTGTTTTTATCGATCTTCGTATTATTAATATTCATTAGATCAAGATAAGTAATAATTGTTAAAATACATATCCTAATTTATGTTTTAATTATGTTGAATCATTTTTACTTGTTTTAAACTTTAACCAAACCTAATATACTTTGATCTCACATTTCCACCTCACAAGGCAAAAAGGTAAATATGACATTTCAAACAAACGCAATAAAATTTCATATCCATATTTTTTATTTAAAACGATATATTTTTATCTACCAATAATAGTTGACAATCCCATTCCACAATTTTCTTCTCAACTACAAGGGCAGAAAAGTAATTAAAACAAACCCAATAAAGGCATTATTCTCGCGATCCTTCGATAACAATCACATAGCGACTACTATATATACCATTCCTCCTCCATGGCACTTCACTTCAACCACCAAAACTTCCCTCCTTCTCCGGCGAATCATGGCGCGTTACGAACTAGACCTCACCATTTCCTCCGCCAAAAACCTCAAAAACGTCAACTGGCGTCACGGACCTCTCAAGCCTTACGCCGTCGTCTGGGTTGACCCGAAAAACAAATGCTCCACACACGTTGACGAAGAAGGCGACGAGTCGCCGGTGTGGGATCAAAAACTCATCATCCCTCTCAACGATCGAATCGAGGATTCCACTCTCTACATCGACATCGTTCATGCTAACGCGGCGGAGGACACCAAGCCATTGATCGGCTCCGCCAAGCTCAAACTCAAGGACGTCGTTGATGAGGTCGGAATCGGTGAGTATTATGTCGATACTTTAAAACTCAAACGTCCCTCCGGCCGCCCTCACGGGAAGTTGGAGGTGAAAGTCTCCGTTAGGGAACCGAGCTATCGTGCGCCGGATCCTTACTACGCACCTCCATACGGCGTTCCACCACCACAATCACAATACCCAGCTGCTCCGCCACCTTACGGTGGGGGTTATCCCTACGCTGCTCCGCCGACTGGGTATCCGTATTCTCCGTACGGTGCTCCTCCGCCATACGGTCAGCCTGGTTATGGGCAGTCTGCTGGTTACGGTGGTCAACCACCGTCGTACGGCGAGTATAAGGAGGAGAAGAAAAGTAAGTATGGAATGGGGACTGGACTGGCGGTTGGTGCGGCGGCGGGATTGGTGGGTGGACTGGCGATTGCGGAGGGGGTTGATTATGTGGAAGATGAAATCGCCGAAGATGCCGCCGATAAAGTTGAGGATGATCTCGGGTACGACGTCGACGACGAATAGACAATTAGACTTTATCCCTCTTTTTATTTTTTCTTTCTGTTTCCCTTTTATATAAAAGGGAATCGATGATGTTTGTCTAATGTGTTTTTAATCATTAGTAAAAATCAAGAATTGCATGAATTGAAGTTGTTACTTGTTTGTTGTTACATGTTGAAAATGATAAAATGATATGATCCCAGTTAATTACATTACATACATTGATTGATATGTAGCTTTAGCTTGTTCATAGATGGATTCATTTCGTAATATCTCATTTGAGTTAAATTAAAGCTGAAATTGATCTTTAAACTATAGTCTAATTTAGTCCGTTTACTTTTTTGGGTTGTCTAATAATTTGTTTTTGTTTGTGTATATTACTTCATTATAACATTTATAACAATGCCATACCAAGTCATAAGGATGTAATAGATATAGTTTTGAAAGTTGAATGACCTTTGATTTATAAAACCAAGTTTAGTGAATAAAACAAATACATTAACAATTGAAGAATAAATCTGAACATTAGCCTTTTTTAACAACTTTATTGGCACTTTAATTCTTTTGTTTTCTCATATTTTTCACTTTATTTCCAGACATTTTTTACACGTTTTTTTATTACACGAAAAATAGAAGCATCTATCAAAAAGATGAAGAGAAGAAGGGTTGTTTTTTCGGTCAATCACACACAAAAGAGTAAACATCATCGACATAAGGTTAGTGGGTGTGAACAACATGTTAAATCACATTCAATACCAAAAGTTGCCACCTCATATGTCATGTTATACATGGTGTTATAAAACCAAGTGAAAAAATCGACAACATGTTATAACATCCATTAATTTTTATGCTATCATTTTTTTAGATTTATTTTTTAATATTTATAAAAACAAAATTAATTTTATAAAACATGTTATTTCAATAACACTTAATTTTTTTATATTAAATATAACATTTAAAATTCTAAAAAAACATTACAACAAAAAAACAAATGACATTTAAAGACAAAAAATTATTACTATTTTTTGCCACTAAATTATTCATCTTCGGTATCATTGTATATATAATATGTCAAGTCTTCTTGAAGTTGCTTGTGTTTTTGTGCGTTTTGAATATCAACGACTCTGTAAATATTTTACTGTCTCAGGTTGAAATTACACGTGTCTGAGTTTCTTTAGCCATATACTCCGCAATATTTCGTCATTTATCTTCAATCACCATGTTATGCATTATGATACATGCATACATAATATCTCGTAGAGTTTCTAACTGATATGGTTGTGTCGCATGTTCAACTATGTGTCCTTTCAACTTTAGAACTTCAAAAACATGTTCCACATCCTTACGTGCTCATTCTTGTATTCCTTTGAAAAAGTTGTCTTTTGGTTCTACTAAGTGTGTTCATGAACGTGGAATATGCTGGATATATTCCATTTCCATTCAATGTGAAAGGAGCATCTACTGTCTTTCCTCACAAAAGATCATCGAATATTGGTGACGAATCAAGAATAATGACGTCGTTGTTGGAACACGCTACCTCGAAAAAAAGCATGTCAAATCCACAAATATTGGGAAGCAACGACCTCTAATACCAATGGAGATGTTCCATGATGACCACTTGCATACTGGTCTTTCCACGCCACAGGACAATTTCTCCAGTTTCAGTGTGTGTAATCAATGCTTCCAAGCATACCTGGAAAACCGTGTCTTTCTTCATGTGCCACATATAGTTGTTTCATATCATTCAACAAAGGTTTGCGCAAATAAACTCTTGCCAATCTATGCAAACTTTCTCTTGTAGTTTTCTCATACATTCTCATATAATCGTCAATAGAATTAGACGACTCCCTCATAGCCATAAGCTAACTGCTGCATCACATTTTTGCAACCCTGTGAATCATTGCTTACATCTAGCATCATATCTCATTTGGAAAAATTCATACCTAAATGTATATTTAATAGGTAAAAAATGTATTTAAATTACGTAAAAGCTACATTTACAAATTACAAAACTTGAAAGAAACAATACATGTTTTCCAAGGCGTTGGCTATCCATACAAACACATTTTTTTCGCAAATGAAACTTTCTTTTGAAATCATGTGGCTGGTAGACACAATTATCTGCAAAATAATTGGGAACTAGATGTTGATGTCCCTCTTCGTGATTTCTATTTAACATCACACATCTTGGTAGTTGATGAGCAAGATCTGGTTGTAGCAGCACATTCGTATAATACTGTACAATATTGGTACATCGTAATGACGGCGATATCGTCATTGTCATCATCGTTGTACGGGTGGAACGGATGAAACATATCCATATTTTTGGAAGTATTGAAAGTTTATGAAATATAGAGAAAGAAAATAATACAATGAAAAAATGCGGTATAGAATGTATGTATTTATAGGTAAATAAAAATTAATTAAATTTTTTTATCATCTAAAATGACCGTTTATTGGTCAAAACCCGTTTGAAAATGTTCGAATTCGTCGTCATTTTGCACGTTGCAGCTCATTACCTTGGCAACGTATAACAACACAACGGGTGAGGGGGAGGGGGCGGTGTTGCATACTTTACCACACCGTTAAGGGTGTTCCACGTCGATAATAACGGGGGTTAACGACCGCGTACCACATAGTCTAATGGAGACCAAGAGGCCGCGGTTTTCAAACGGTAAAAACATATATTAAGTAGAATTAATACATAAGTAATACTCGAATTTTGTTCGAAATGAAGTGGTAAAAAACATGTAAAATCATGTAAACACATAGTTTTAAAAAAGTGTAAAGTTGAAGATGTAAGAAAATATATGAAGACAAAGTTGTAAAAAACGTACAAAAAGTTGGTCAAAATTATTAAAAAAAAGGACTAAATTTGTAATAGAATTAAAAGTTTGTGTAAATTAAAAAAAAACATTTTGATTATCATAAAAAAGCTATTGTACTGGTTCATAATGATGTAATATATACACGATCGAAACAAGTTAAAATATTTATAGGCTTAAACTAATAGAAAAAATATAAGTAAATAGATATTTAAACAATATTTTAAGAACCAATTTGAACCTTAGTAAACAAAAAAGTCCGAGGCAAAACACCTAAAACGTAATTATGTGCATAATAAAACTATTTTTTAACGTACTGTTTTAGCTGTTTTGACTCCGTTTGAACCTTGCTGCTAAGCTTATTAATTAAGCACAAATATTTTAAACTATTGTTGTTTAATATAAAGTAAATTAGATAAATATCTAGACTAACGTTTTCTAGTGCAGGTAGTACTGGAACGATTGTTTGAGATGAAACTAGACTTTGGAAAAAAGATGCTTAAAAGGTTTAGAGATATAAATACTATTGTTTTTATGTTATTTATGAAGGCTATATTTGGAATTCCATATACGGGAAAGAATAATGCTAGTATTATTCTTTTCTTATGGTGACGGTTGATTGAATTGAACACTTCGAGGCATTATCTAACGACTTCTAAAGATATCGCGTCTAGTACGTCTATCAAAATAAAGAGTCAAAACTTATTTTATAATTTTAACACAAAACTTTTATAAATAGCTGGTAGGTGTAGTTTTTATTTATTGATATAAGTATTGTAAGTTTTGAAATATGTAAAATTATATAAAATGACAATTATTTAAAAGAATGAATATATAAATATATTTTTAAGGGCGATTTTGGAAATTGATTTAAAAAATTCAATATTGTTTTGTTAAACACAACATGAAGCAGTTTTTATATTTGAAACATTTTTTTTAAACTAAAAGCCAAATACTTGTATTTTCAAACAAATTTTTTTTGTTTAAACTAAAATGTTTTGTCAAAAGCTAGAAGCTTCTAGACGTTATGTGTCAAACACGCTTAATATATCATCCTAAACATCATTTAAATGATAGTTTACAAAATAATGTGATATTAACATCACACTTCTGTTGGGGAAAAAAAAAACAAAATAGGGTTATTGGAAATCTGGATCCCAAACAGGAATCGTGTTAACACTTTCCTTGTTTGATATTTCAACCCTATATGCCTTGGGTATCACGAAATCAAAACTGGGATAATTCATGATGTAACAATTCTGATTTTAGGCACAAAATCAAAATCAATTTTGAGAAGAAGGTGAAGAAAAAAGTGTTTCCCCTTTTTTTGTGTTTCAAAGGAGTCGTTATTTTCCCGGATTTATCCTCTCAACGGATAAACGAGAACAGTTTGTATCTTTCAAGAAAAACAGATTAGTCCTTGAATTTGCATTTTTCAAGAATGACAGATTAGTCCTTGTTTAGTAAATACAAATGTGCACTCCCACACCTCCCAATTTGTATTATAACTAAAACATTATTCTTGAAACACTTGTTAAATCCATTACATTAAAATATATTTAGTGACAAAATCACCAACAACTTCCTCAAACTAACCATTCATATATCAAATTATCAATAGTGTACACCAAGTAATAACATATACAATCTAAAAACACAAGATTCACACAACCACATTCAAAGATCCAAAACCTTAGTCCAATAAAAAAATCTAATCCAAGACCCCATTCATAAAACCGAAAAAAAAACACTCAAAAAAATATAAAAGAAAAATTAATCAAGAACACGTCAAAAGTCGCTTAATGCCGGTTTTTTGATCCGATGTAAGTCTTGAAGGAAACTTAATAGTAAACTTAACCCTTAAGTTCCCTTTCTTTGTGGGTTCTTTAGGCATAGGCATCCCTTCTCCTTTGACAACTTCTTCATAATTTGGGGAAATTACAGAGTTTATGGGAATTGTTAAGCTTCTTCCATCGAGCGTTGAAACTTGCACAATATAACCGGTTAAAGCTTCACATAATGATATCTTTTGGGTCATAACAAGATCATTTCCATCTCTTTTTAACACCGGATGCGGTTTTTCATCAACTATGAAAACAAGATCCGAAGGAATCACACCTCGCCCTTCGTTTCCTTTCTCCGGGAATGTTATTTTTGTTCCCCTTTTCCACCCCGCTTTTATATCTATTGTTAAAATCTCTTCCATTGTAGTTGTTCTCCTACAATCAAAACAATTAGTATTTTGTCATTTTAAATGTATCCGTAAAAAAAATTATTCTTTTACCAATCCCTGAGCTGATACATAGGCCCAGAAGAATCATGATATCATTATATAAATCAGATATAAATCAGGTACAAGAGTCTAGCGGCCACAAGGAGCCAATCTACATTGGAACTGAAACTCCCATGCAGTGTGTGATTTCACACTGGATAGACTTTCGAAAGTATAATGTACTGAAAATTGATTGACATTGCTATAAATGGGTAGATTTTTTTTTCATAATGCAAGGGCTTAATAAGAAAAATAAAATATAAGTATATTGTTATTTCTTGTATTTAACACGCCAATTATAATCCTTGACATGTAAAGAAACAAGTGATAATCAAATTGAATGCATAATTTGAGTTGAGAATTTTGGAAAGTAAAATCAAAGATGAAAACCAGAACTCAAACTCACCCAGTATGATCAGCAACATCTCGTGAAATCTTCATCTTCTTTGTAGTTCCTTTATACAAATCCTCCAAGGTACATGGCAATGGTCGCTCAATTGTGGCGGCTTTTCTACAGGGCATACTGGCGGAGGCGGAGAACCCTTCTCCACCACCACCACCACCGCTTCTGAACTGGGAAAATGGATCTTCATTGAAAATACTCCGGGAAAATGAACTTGATGAACGTGATCCTCTCATGTCCCTCATTCCCCCAAATGGGCTCGAGTGCCCAAAAAACTCTGAAAAAATTTCGTCTGCATTTCGAGGATTAAACCTAAATGTCGCAGAGCCTCCATCTGACATGCCGGAAAACGCACCAGGGCCCGGTGGTGGCGCCTGCCCCTTCAATCCATCTTCGCCGTACTGATCATAAATGGCTCTCTTCTTCGGATCACTCAAAACCTGAACGTATGTAATTCCGATCTAATTTCAGTAATCGATTCAAAAAGTTTATCGATGCATTAAACCCTTGCTTGAAAATCACGTATTCGGAAAATTTAGGTTTACATATATGTCAATGCACATTGATCGGTGTGAAACTGTGAATCTATACCCAATTCAAATTATAATAATCGGTTTCAAAAGTCTATGAATTTAATAAAAAACCTTTGTATACATTGATCGGTTTGAATGTATACCCAATCAATGTAAAAAATTCATACAAATTCAGTTGAAAACCTTGTTAAATTGACATTTATATGAGATTCGATACATCTCGGCATTGAAACACATATGTTGATCGATGGATTTCAGAATACATACATCGTAGGCTTCAGAGATGGTTTTGAATTTGGCTTCGGCTTCTTTTTTGTTATTAGGGTTCTTATCAGGGTGCCATTTCATGGCGAGTTTACGATAGGTTTTCTTGAGGTCATCGTCTTTAGCATTTCGGTCCACCTGAAGAACCTTGTAGTAATCCACACCCATGGCTGCTCTCTAACTCTTTCTTTCTCTCTGTATATAAAAGTAAACTTAGTGATGAGATTTTCAGGTGTTTTATTGCAGGTGGATGGTGTTTGTTGGGGCTTCAGGAAATGACAATCTCGCTTTCTCTGTTCCTTGTTGGCAACAGAGGATGAATGAAGGAGTGTATATTTGAGAAAGGAATGAATGAATCAACGAATAAAAAGACAACACCGAGACCCCAGTCTATATTTTTATATTAATAATATATTTTATAGGGTTAATATTACAAAAATGTTAGACTATTATATTTTTTATATTTTTAAACCTAAGTAAATTATTTTATGAAAAAATTTATTGGGCTACTAGATCCTGGTTCAAAATGGCATGGAGAGGCTCAGGCGGCACCTCCTCCGTGTTGTGGTAACACCATGAATACTGTCCCACTTTAATCCTGTGGTGTTTCGTGGAGATTGGAGAATACAACGACAAACATGTAATCATCTATATGTTCCCATGAACTGATATTTCATTAGATACTCACAATATATAATATATACAAGGTACAATAATAAACATAAAAGGGCCAAACACTTGGGTTGGACTATGAACACTAATACAAATACACATACAAATAATACACTAACAACCCCCCGTAGATTGAATGGGGGGAGATTCAAGAACGTTCAAGTTGTACCGAAAATACAGGAAAAGAGGTAACAGTAGGCTCTTTGTAAAAATGTCTGCATATTGAGAAGAAGACGGAACATGAAGAACACGAACATGACCGGTGGCAACCTTGTCACGAACAAAATGAAGATCAATCTTGATATGTTTGGTGTGTTGATGATGAACCATATTGGATGGCATGTAACAACACTAACATTGTCACAATAAATGATGGTTGCCTCAATAGACATATAATGAAGCTCAAGAAGTAAGTTGTGAATCCAACATGTTTCAGCAACCGCATTAGTAACCCCTTGTATTCGGCTTCAGCACTAGAGCGAGATGTCGTGTTCTGACGTTTGGATGACCACGAGAGAAGATTGTGACCTAAAAATACACAATAGCTAGATGTAGAGTGTCGAGTCACCGGACACCCACCCCAATCAGCATCGGAGTATGCAATGAGAGAGCGATTGGGTGAAGAATATAATTGAAGCCCATCAGCAGTAATACCTCGAATATTGCCTAAAATACGTTCGAGAGCGGTGAAATGAGGCTCTCGAGGGTCATGCATGTATAGGCATATTTGTTGCACAACATACGTGATGTCAGGACGAGTGAATGTAAGATACTGTAATGTACCGACTAAGCAACGATATAAGGTAAGATCATCAACAGTGGAACCAGATCCATCAAGCTTAGCAGATAAATCAGTTGGAGTAGAAGCAGGTTCGTAATTAGACATGGAAGCACAATCAAGAATCTTGGATGCATACTTTTGTTCAGACAAGAATAACTCATCAGCCGATTGGGTGGCTATAATACCCAATGAAGATCCCTAAGATCTAACATAGAGAACTATGCGCTCAATAGGGAGATAGTACTAACCAGTAACTCAGATGAAGAGCCAGTGAGGACAATATCATCCATATATAATAATAGGTATGCTGTATGAGAGCTATGCCTGTATATAAATAAAGAAGAGTCACATTTTCTATGAACGTACCCAATGCGAGATATTAACACGGCAAACCGCTAAAACCAATCCCGAGAAGCCTGCTTGAGTCCATAAAGAGACCTCTAAATAAGACACGCAAAATCTGGTCAAGTAGGATAACGAAAGCCTGGTGGTTGTTGCATATATATGGTTTCCTATAAGTGCCCATGAAGAAAAGCGTTCTTCACATCAAACTGTCTAATAGGCCACTTAGGAGTGATTGTAATGGTAATAACCGTATGTTTGGTGGCAGGCTTAACAACAGGGCTAAAAGTCTCATTACAATCAATATTGAGTCGTTGACTACAACCATTAGCAACAAGACGAGCTTTGTAGCGAGATAATGACCCATCTCCATTAAGTTTCTTTTTAAACAGCGATATACATTTAAAAACATTAGCAACAGGTGGTCTCGGAACAAGTACCCAAGTTTTGTTAGAGATAATACCACTATATTCTTCAGTCATTGCATTTAGCTAGTTTAGATCTTGAAAAGCATGTAAGTAATTTTTAGGAACAGGAATGGAAGTGTCAACGTGAAGATTAAGTTTGCGAACTGGGAGGAGCACCATCCCTGAATAAAGGAGTTGAAACCGGAGTAGATGTAAGAGGATGAGAGGGGTCGAAATTGTCAAGGAATGAGTAGGATAGGGATTTATTTGGAGTCATTGATCCAAAATGGATTACGGTTTCGTCGAACACCACATGGCGGGATATGATGATTTGATTTGTGTCAAGCTTTTAAGACACCGATAACCTTTGTCATTGGTAGGATAATCAAGAATGATGCATGGAGTGGATCTCGGGGAGAGTTTGTGGGGAGCATTGATATGGGGAAAGTAAAGACAACCAAACACACGAAGATGGTCATAAGTAGGTGTTTTGTTGTAAAGTTTATGAAAATGGGTGTCAATGGCAAGGGTGGTGGATGGAAGGATGTTGAGAAGATAAGCCGCCATGTGAAGAGCTTCCGTCCAATATATGGGAGGAAGACGAGCATGAAACAAAAGGGTACGAATGACATTATTTAAAGTGCGAAGCATACATACAAATTTTACCATTCTGTTGAGAAGTGTAAGGGCAAGAAAAATGCACCGTAATACCATTTTGATCAAAAAGATGATGAAATTTTTTGTTGTCATAGTCACCTCCATTGTCACATTGAAAGATTTTGATATCAGTTTCAAATTGTTATTGACAAAAGACCGAAATGCACAAATTTGTCAAAAACGTCAGACTTGGAACGAATGGGACATACCCACACAAAATGAGAGTAATCATGCACAAATATGACATAATATTTAATTTCACTCAAACCTTCAATTCGAGATGTCCATACATAAGAATGATTTAATTCAAAAGGAAAATGCAAAACAGAAGAAGATGAAATAAAAGGAAATTTAACATGTTTGCCCATTTGACATGCATGACATAAAGTAGTCTTTACTAGACGAACAAGAAATAACTTGATTATTAACTAGATGCTTGATAATATGATGACCGGGGTGACCAAGACGTTGATACCATATACTAGGAGTGGTGGAGATGAAAACTTGAGTAGTTGGTAACGTGATAGGATAGAGATTGCCAGAGCTATCACATTAGAGGAGGATTTGTTTGTTGTGAAAATCCTTCACAGAAAAGCCAAATGAGTTAAATTCAATGGAACAATAATTTTCACGAACATCAGTGATTAATTTTTGATTCTCAGAAGTATCTTATGTCAGTTCATCTTGGAATTCCTTTGTTCCGAGATCGTACTTTAATAACAATAAATGTGATTTTGAAGTAATCATTAATTGGGTTTTCCGAAATGGCCAAAATGTTTACCCAACGGTTATTATCCTTTAGTCTAAATAAACATGCTTTGGCATGCATTTCAATAAATTACTGAGGGATTTTCTAGATTCTGAATTGACAGTTACCCTTTTTATCATAAACAAAGTCTTTTCACCATGGTTGTTAATTGTCGCATTAGGGGTAATCTTAGACCCAAGCATTAAACGCAACCCGTTTTCGATTCAGGGTGTCATCATCGTTCTTTCGAATAGATGTGATAATAACCCACCTATATAAGGATTTTGAATCCTAAACCGTTCCCTCTTTACACTCATTATCTTTCTCCTTCTTAGAACCCTTCTTCCTTACTATGTGTTGTTCGTGTTCTTCCTCAAGCATTCAACAATGGCACCCAAAACAGCTAACTCTCCATCGAAGAAGAAGAAATATTCAAAGGGTTCTGCATCATCTTCTTCAGATACACCTATCTTGAGGGACACGTGTAACGCTCGTAGATCCGGGCTAGTCAATCTAGAGATGATAGTGGTCGAAAATGACTTTTCGACAAAAGATTATTTAGAATAAATAATCTTACCCAAGTTGTAGTACATGTTACAAGGGTTCCGTACATATAAAGAACGCCAAAATCTAAGTTATAACGAAGAAGTTATGACCCGTCGAAGTTTCGTGACGGAACCCGTACGACACCGGGAAGCATAAATAGTGAATTTATGATAGAGCGAATCTTAGCCTTAGCAATCAAAACGAAAGTCGTAGAATACGTTAAACCGAGAGTGTCCATAAAAAGAATGCCCAAATCTGACTTTGTATGAGGAAGTTATGATTTTTCAAAGTTTTGGCTTAGTAGTGTACAACCTGAAGTTCGAATAATAGATCGAACGGTTTTAGCCAACACAACCTAAACGAGAATCGAAGATCTCATTAATAGTAGCATAATGATAAAAAGATAGGTGAAAACGGACGTCGGATGAAGAAGTTATGAGATTTTAACGGACCAATCCTGTCCCGGCCTGTTAATAATATAAGTTTTAAAATAAAGTCAAAATTAGCCGATGGAGTCTAAACGAAAGTTGTAGAGTACGTTCCCGTCTACGCGTGGATATAAATAACGTCGAAAACGGAGCTCGTATGCGAAAGATACAAATTTTAGAAGTGAAGTGTGCAATTTGCGAAGCTGATGCATAGAGTGATGACGTGGCTCGATCTGGACCGTCCATTGCTGATCGGAGGACCCGCTTCGGATGAAGGACACGTCGCCCGTCGCTAAGCCCCACGTCCGAGGTTGGGTACGCCCAACGTACCTCGGCCTTATCTCTTCCGAGCCACATGCAAGCCAGCTGGATGCAAGGTGGCACTCTTATCCGGACTACGCCCAACGTACTTCGGAGTTACGCCCAATGTAATCCGAGGTCTGGGCACTATAAATAGACGTGTGAGGCTGCCTTCTTTTTCACCCCAAAAACCCACTCTCTCTCTAACTTCTTTCTCTCTCTAACGGTCCCTAACCCCCTAAAACCCTAGGGAACACCCTAGCACCCGAGGGAAACCCCAAGGCTCCTGGAGTCCCGAGAAAAATGGTCTTTTGGTTCGGAAATGCTGCTCCGAGCAAAGCCCGATTTTCTTTAAAACCCGCTGTAAGTGAGCTACGCCTACATAATGTTTAATATAGCTTCTAATTAATTATAGTAACATTATTAGGGCCTTAAAATAATTATTTGGGCTATTATTATGAGTTATATAGTGTTGTTTAACGCTTATATAATAATAATAATAATAATAATAATAATAATAATAATAATAATAATAATAATAATAATAGCTAGACTATTAAATTAGTCTCGGTGAATATTGAACTAAACCCTAGTCGTAATGATACTAGGTTTTGTCGAGGGAAATTGTTTAAGAGTAACGAAGTGCTGTCCGAGTACCGAGTTACCACCTTTCCAGGTGAGTGCATAGTTACTTTCATCTTACACATAGATATGAAGTATTTTATATAAACTAAGTGCTATGTGTGCATACTATCTGAATACTTGTTGTCTATGCTGGATGAATGTTTTTATACATGTTTTAAATGTTTAAAACTGTATATGTATTTTATATCTACAAATATGTTGGGTATTACATGTATAGATGAATGATGAGAGATAAAAGATGATGTGAGTATACATTGGCAGCTATGGACTTAGTACCTATTAGATAAACATTGGTAGCTATGGACTTAGTACCTGTTAGACGCTGGTAGCTATGGACTTAGTACCTGTTAGGAATTGTTAGCTATGGACTTAGTACCTATTAGATAAACACCTGTAGCTATGGACTTAGTACCTGCTAGACGCTGGTAGCTATGGACTTACTACCTGTTAGGAATTGGTAGCTATGGACTTAGTACCTATTAGATAAACATCGGTAGCTATGAATTTAGTACCTGATGAATGAAATTTAGCAGCTATGGAATTAGTGCTTTACGAATGAGCATGGGCATCTATGGACTTAGTGCATCTCTTATAACCATGGAAGCAAGGGACTTCAGAATGAACGAATGCAGGATAGATGACTCTTAGGGTAGACTCTTATGAGTAAGGAAGATAATGGGGATGGGTAATTGGGTTGATTGTTTGATTGTTTAAACATAATAAATATATTATTGTGGGTGAAAACCCTATGTACTCACCAGGTTTCCCAACCTGACCCACTCAGTTTATTTATATCACAGGTGTCAAAATGAAGTTATATTACACTAAGATATTAAAGAGATTTAGATCACTAGTGTAAATAAATGTAAGTTCTATTTATGCTTATTATTCTGTATTGACGATGACATCCCAAATGTTTTAAAATGAATAAAATACGTTTCTTCAAAAATGTTTTGATAACGTATTTATCGTGTTTTTCTGGAAACAAATTCCGCAACACTTTTATAAAAAATATTACTCTGATTTTCAAACAAGCATAAACAAAAAAATTCGGTCTTTTCTGGCCGTGAAAATGGGGATGTTATATTTGGTATCAGAGCATTAGTTTAAGCGAACTAGGAATATGGATTTATTTCTAGACTTAAACTTAGAATGCTAAGCAATGATTATGAGGAGTGTGTCTTAGGTAATACACCTGAATAGACACAAGCACTGTCTTATTTAGGGAAAATGCCTAACATGCTTTTATGTGCTAAATGATTTATGATGCTAAATGTATGATTGGATCTATTGTCTGTTGCCGACCGGATATGGAAACTTTATGTGTTCAGATTTCTAAACGTTTAATTGCGGTATTAGAACTGGCATGTAACTTTTCGGAGTGATAAGGAGATTTACACGTCGATCGTAAATAAAATCTTTCTTATCTAAATTCTCGTCGCTACACACCGAACGTTTAAATTGGTGAATAGATTGAAATGGAAAGAACCCGCAGTGGAGCTGGGAATGTGAATGGGAATTTGAATCAACCCCCGGTGATTCAGCAAATACCTGTTGTAGTAGAAGATGTACCCGAGCCAATCACCATGGCTGGAGTACAAGCCATGATTCAGGCTATGTTAGCTGAACAAAGGGAAGAAATGAGGCGGATTTTGAATAGGGACGGACCTACCATACCCGTTGAGCAACCAGAGCTGATTCCCGAGCAATCGGAGGAAGGGAACGATAGCCGCCAAGTGAGTCAAGTTGAGACTCAAGGAGAACGAAGGAATGGCCCAGAAAAGGGAAACAACAAGGATGGGCGAATGTATAAGAATTTATTAGGTGCCAAGCCACCAAGTCTTTCTAGAAGCCCGAAGCCGGTTGAGATAATGGATTGGATCTCCAAGATGGAGATGGTGTTTGAAAGTTGCAGCTGTAGTGAGAAACAGAAGACTGTCTTCGCAGTAAGACAACTGAAAACTGGAGTCTTGAGCTGGTGGAAGCTATTGGCAGATACGATGCCATGAGGAGAAGCCCTAAGGATGTCATGGGAAGAGTTCTTGGAGCAGTTGAAAATGCAGTACTGCTTAGAGATATATTTGATAGACCTAAACAACGAGTTTCAGAACTTGAATAAAGGGAAGATGAGTATGCCACCGCATTCACCGAGAGGATGAAGCTATTTCCCTAATTGGTTCCTACTGAACTCTCCAAGATTGATAGGTTTGCTAACGGACTGCCCACAGACTTTGGCCCAATGGTCAAAATGGAAACTACGTTGAAAACAGCCGTTAGAGCAACTAAGAACGTAGAGACCCAGATAAGAGAAAAAGGTCTAGAAAAAGATAAGGCAGGAGAAAAGCGGAAGTTTGAAGGATCTTCAAGGTCTAACAAGGAGAGAAAGTTCTCAAAGCTTGGAGGAGGAGAAAGAGGTGAAGCGATATGGTGTGATAAATGCAAGAAGAAGCATTCTGGGAAATGCAACGAAGAAGTGACTTGTTACAAGTGTAGAAGGACTGATCACTATTCCAAGGATTGTACAAATAATGATAAGGTATGCTACGGATGTGGAGGCAAGGGGCACCTATCTAGAAATTGCCCAAAGAAAAACGAAGCAGCAAGGCCGGAAACGCCACCAAGGCCAAGGACATTTCACATGATCCTCGACGAAGCAAATAACAATGCGAGGAATCAAGGATTAGGACTCCATATCCAAAGATCGAGTTATGCAGTAGCCATAAAATCATATGAGGTAGCCTATTAGAGGCATAGTCTAGGGTAAACTTGAACACCTATGTAATAGTTTCAAGAAATAATAAAACCTTCGTTTTGTTATTTGGTGTGTTAAACTGTTATGTGATTTTCTTGTGTGGTGACTTGGAAAACTGCGAGACAATACTTGGGACGAGTATGAGTAGGTGTGAATGGTAGTAGAGGCCTATACTACCGGAAGCACAAGACTCGTACTTGGATCAAGGAAAGTCACAAGGTTACCAAGGCACTAGTAATTGATTATGTTTTGTTCAAGTATGTCGTTACCATTGATTCGATAATGACTAAGAAGATGATTACTATTCCGACCCTAGTGGTCATATCATATCGAGTCCGAGTAAGATATGTATTTTATGTGGTTCTGAGAACCAAGCTCGATGTAGTGTCTGACTTAAGCCAAAATATTGAAGTGAAATATAATCGAAGCGATCAATAGAAGTATCGCGATCATTATTAAAGTAAGAAGCTTATAGCAAGAGATGCTACATGCTAAAATGTGATTATATCACATTAGAACATGAAGGAAGGTACATTTCATTCAGGAATTTGACTCTAAAAGACCTGAGTCTAAGCGTTACATCATACAATGAGAGGTCATTATAACATAACCCATCATTATGTTACGATAATCAAAGGAAAGAACCTATCTTAAATTAAGTCTGTTAAGAAGGAGCAGGAGTCTCCAATAAGGATCAAATTTGTAACTCGAAGGTTACGATTAAAAGTACAACATGGTATGAAGAGCAGGTGCAAGATTGAGTACCGTCAGCAATCAAGAAGTCCAAGAGTTAGATACTCCTTCGAAGGAACAAGGAAGTTACGAATATTACCTAGGATGAAGAGATAACATATGGAGTCATGTGCACCTTGTTTCATTGATGATTCCGGGACGTAATCATCCTAAGGGGGATATACTTGTAACGCTCGTAGATCCAGGCTAGTCAATCTAGAGATGATAGGGGTTGAAAATGACTTTTCGACTAAATATTATTTAGAATAAATAATCTTAACCAAGTTTTAGTACATGTTACAAGAGTTCCATACATATAAAGAACGCCGAAATCCGAGTTATAACAAAAAAGTTATGACCCGTCGAAGTTTCGCGACGAAACCGGCACGACACCAGGAAACATAAATAGTGAATTTACGATAGAGCAAATTTTAGCATTAGAAATCTAAACTAAAGTCGTAGAATACGTTAAACCGAGAGCGTCCATAAAAAGAACGCCCAAATCTGACTTCGTATCAGGAAGTTATGATTTTTCGAAGTTTCGGCTTAGCAGTGTACAACCCGAAGTTCGAATAGTAGATCGAACGGTTTTAGCCAGCACAGCCTAAACGAGAATCGAAGATCTCTTTAATAGTAGCATAATGATAAAATGACAGGCGAAAACGGACGTCGGATGAAGAAGTTATGACATTTTAACGGACCAATCCTGTCCTGGCCTGTTAATAATATAAGTTTTAAAATAAAGTCAAAATTAGCCGATGGAGTCTAAACGAAAGTTGTAGAGTACGTTACCGTCTACGCGTGGATATAAAGAACGTCGAAAACGGAGCTCGTATGCGAAAGATACGAATTTTAGAAGTTAAGTGTGAAATTTGTGAAGCTGATGCATAGAGTGATGACGTGGCTCGATTTGGACCGTCCATTGCTGATCGGAGGACCCGCTTCGGATGAAGGACACGTCGCCCTTCACTACGCCCCGCATCCGATGTTGGGTACGCCCAATGTACCTCGGCCTTATCTCTTCCGAGCCACATGCGAGACAACTGGATGCGAGGTGGCACTCTTATCCGGACTACACCCATCGTACTTCGGAGTTACGCCCAGCATAATCCGACGTCTGGGCACTATAAATAGACGTGCGGGGCTGCCTTCTTTCTCACCCCAAAACCCACTCTCTCTAACTTCTTTCTCTCTCTAAAGGTTCCTAACCCCCTAAAAGCCTAGGGAACCCCCTAGCACCCGTGGGAAGCCCCGAGGCTCCCGGAGTCCCGAGAAAAAGGGTCTTTTGGTTTGGAAACGCTGCTCCGAGCAAAGCCCGATTTTCTTTAAAACCCGCTGTAAGTGAGCTACACCTACATAATGTTTAATATAGCTTGTAATTAATTATAGTAACATTATTAGGGCCTTAAAATAATTATTTGGGCTATTATTATGAGTTATATAGTGTTGTTTAACGCTTATATAATAATAATAATAGCTAGACTATTAAATTAGTCTCGGTGAATATTGAACTAAACCCTAGTGGTAATAATACTAGATTTTGTCGAGGGAAATTGTTTTAAGAGTAACGAAGTGCTGTCCGAGTACCGAGTCACCACCTTTCCAGGTGAGTGCATAGTTACTTTCATCTTACACATAGATATGAAGTATTTTATATAAACTAAGTGCTATGTGTGCATACTATCTGAATACTTGATGTCTACGCTGTATGAACGTTTTTATACATGTTTTAAATGTTTAAAACTGTATACATATTTTATATCTACAAATATGTTGGGTATGACATGGGTAGATGAATGATGAGAGATAAAAGATGATGTGAGTATACATTGGCAGCTATGGACTTAGTACCTATTAGATAAACATTGGTAGCTATGGACTTAGTACCTGTTAGACGCTAGTAGTTATGGACTTAGTACCTGTTAGGAATTGGTAGCTATGGACTTAGTACCTATTAGATAAACACTGGTAGCTATGGATTTATTACCTGTTAGACGCTGGTAGCTATGGACTTAGTACCGGTTAGGAATTGGTAGCTATGGACTTAGTACCTATTAGATAAACATCGGTAGCTATGAATTTAGTACCTGATGAATGAAATTTAGCAGCTATGGAATTAGTGCTTTACGAATGAGCATGGGAATCTATGGACTTAGTGTATGTCTTATAACCATGGAAGCAAGGGACTTCAGAATGAACGAATGCAGGATAGATGACTCTTAGGGTAGACTCTTATGAGTAAGGAAGATAATAGGGATGGGTAATTGGGTTGATTGTTTGATTGTTTAAACATAATAAATATATTATTGTGGGTGAAAACGCTATGTACTCACCAGGTTTCCCAACCTGACCCACTCAGTTTATTTATATCACAGGTGTCAAAATGAAGTTATATTACACTAAGATATTAAAGAGATTTAGATCACTAGTGTAAATAAATGTAAGTTCTTGTTATGCTTATGTTTCTGTATTGATGATGACATCCCAAATGTTTTAAAATGAATAAAATACATTTCTTCGAAAATGTTTTGATAACGTATTTATCGTGTTTTTCTAGGAACAAATTCCACAACACTTTTATGAAAAAATATTACTCTGATTTTCAAACAAGCATAAACAAAAAAATCGGTTTTTTCTGGCCGCGAAAATGGGGATGTCACAACATGATACAACTATTTTCACCTGATCCAAACGATTATGATGAATCTATTCAAGTTATAATCGAGTTCATCTCGCGCCACCCCATTGCAGTTCCTTTAACCAAATTCCCAAACCCTAACTTTCCACTACGTCTACTTCACAAAGCTTTTGAAAATATCAAGATCGAAAATGGTGTTCTTGAGTGTTACCTCATTAATGGCAGGATTTTCGGCGTTACTAAGGATAATTATCTTAGAGCTATTGGGGTTTCCCCAAATTCGGAATGGATTCAAGCTGTCGGGCCAATTGCAGAAGAATTCCGACATGAACTGGTCCCCTTGATATCTAAACCACCTTAGGTATATTGTAACTTTAAAGTTATTAAAACTTATCGTCTACTAAACCAATTATCTTTTGGTCCCATCGGACGCTTTCCTCAACATATGTTGGACTCACTCCCTTCTGTCTCACCATTCAAAGCAAAACATCTTGAGGTTTCGGAATTGGTTATCCCATCAATTCCTACGAAGACCTAGGATGTTCAGCCCTCAGAAGGTGAGAAATCATCAAGAAAAGGATGTCGAATTAAGAGTAAATCCAAGAAACATCACGCCTCCTCTCCCTCAAATATTTCCAAAAGGTGATCCAAAACCGGTGAATCCTCTCAATAGGATTCACATATCGGTTCTTGACCTTACTCTGGGTCTCCACCTACCCTACCTATCCATTCTTCCGAAGTACCCTTCGGACTCTCAATTCCACATGCACACACACATGGATTCTTCACATGATCTGCACCATCCTCTCAAAAGGATGGCGTCGTCATTGAAAAAAGTTCCTTGCACCCCCCACAACACACCCACGAGTCATTAATATCCTTTTCTCTTCTACACAAGCACGAACCGGGGCCTCTACCATAGTTCCTTAGATTTTCAAGCTAGGAGTTGTTCCTCCGACCTCGGTGGCCTCAACTGAGTGCATATACACCATGGATAAAGGATGCGAATGTGTTACTTCTAATGATTGGAATGAAATATTTGACATGGATCAACTCTGGTGTCCGGATATAACAAGAGATCAAATTGAATATGTCATTCTCGGAATGAGACATCCATCACTTTATAGTAAGCTCACAATAACGCGTACCATCGAGTCTGAGGTTGATTCTCTCCTACCTGCATCAGTTCGACCGCAAATCAATGATGTTCCTGGTAACATGGATGATCCATCGACCAACGAAGCGAAGAAGACTTAAAAAACGAGATGTGCTCGAATCAATGACAATTTTGGATGAGCATGCTTTGAAATACAATCAAGCTACATGAGAAGTTCCCGTTACCAATCTTATTTCAGACAATCCTCCTCATGGTGACCATGCTGATGTTGATGTACAAACTGAGTTTTCCAATACTCGAGTTGATTTTTCAATCCTTTTTCCCTCAAGATCAAAATTTCATTTTCTTCAAGCCTCATCCTCCAAATCACAGATTGATCTTGACCTTCAGTTATCTTCTAAAGATATGGATCTTGGAGATGGTGATAATGATACAAACTAAGATGGTGATAACACTAAAGGTGCTAATGATTTAGATGATGATGATGATGATGAGAAGTCTGAAGGATACAGCTTGGACACGGGATCCTCTGACAAATAAATTGCTAATGATTTTTCTCTTTTGCAACTTCGAGACAAAGTAGATAAATTTGATTCCAAGGTCGACAATGTCAACACCAAAGTCGGAGAACTTGACTCAAAAATCGATTTGGAGATGAGCACAGATACAAAGACAACCTCGACACTGTCAACACCAACTGGATCAATTCATCTCTCTCTGATTGAAGCATACATTAGAAGAAGCTGAGCAGAGATACAAAGACAACCTCGACCACCACCTTTCCACTACCTCTATAATGCTCAAAATTCATGATGATATGATTTCTGCTACCATTGAACTCATCAAGCAAACTCATATCCATCATGAAAAACAGATTTAAAGATTGGAGAAGGAGATCCGAGAGAAAGATGGGATGAACATGTTAATGCAACAAGTTATACACAAGGTAATTCAGTCTGCCCAACACTTTGTGGACATTTTGAAGCACAATTTCGATGAAGTCCTCCGTGTTATGGATGAAAACCTCGATACTCTGAAGGCTCAGGCTCCGACTATTGATGCCTATGAAAAGTTCTCCAAACAAATCAATCTGGGTTTCCAAAGATGTTTGAAAAGATTGATGATCTGAAGTCTGATGCATTGCTTGCATCTGAAGCAGGGTCTTCCCATGCAAAAGAGGGAGAAATTATGACTGCCTGGAAGCCAAGCTCGGAATTAAAGCTTTGAGATGAGTCAACATATGAAGAAGAAGGAGAAGAGTTATTGGTTATTAGTGAAAGGAAAGAAGGAGAAGAAGATAATGATGATGATAAGGACCTGGTGAAAGTGGTGCTTGCTCTTCTATCCGAAAGAGAACAATCTTCAGTAGAAAAAATCTTTTCCGATGAAGATATGAAAAAATGGTCATCTTGTGCATGTCCTGTAAACCTGGCTGAGTCATTCAAATGAAGTATGGAGATGGCCAAACTAAAAACAAAGTCAAATATTGATGCGTTTGAAGCCACCCAACAAGTGCATCCTTCAATTCTCTTCCGAGAATTTTGGAGAATGATCAGGGTTCCCCAATCCAAAAAGATGACGGTCTCTAGACACCGGAATTAGTCTTACCTATTTTCGAGGTACTTGTGATTCCTGCAGCTCAGCCATTCACTCAAGTCACACCTAAAGCGCCCATTAAAGATAAAGGAAAAGGAATTTCATTTGAGCCCATTAGTCTGGTGAAGTCGTTAAAAAAGTATAAGAGTTAGCCACAAGATCTGATTAATCAAGCTATTGAAGAGAGCCTCAGATTTAAGCTCTAAAGGGTTCACCTAACCCTTTTGTCAGAATTTCTCCACTCTGTCCTGATAGGATCTTGCATGAGCATCACATGGTGCCTTGTATGGGCAACAATCTTGTAGTCTCAGATGCTGATCAACTTGACTTCCTGAGATCTCCACATTCTATGTCAAATTTGCTCGTCTAAATCCAAATGAAGATCAAGAAAACATCATCCAAGACAAAAAATAAGTACTTCAAAGATTCTACTCCTCCAACGCTCATACTGAAAAAAAACGTCGGGTCTAAGAAAAGAATCAGACACATTAATGGATGTGGACGAAAAGTCTTGAGCAATTTCTGACAAAACTGCATCTTGTACATATATTTTGTCACTCGAAATTCTCAAAAGCATATTACAATCATGGATGAAGATTTTCCAAGGATCAACCCCAATGACATACTCATGATCGTCGCTCATCTCAAAGATAATAAAACCAATGATACAAGTGTTAGAGCCTATTGTACAACTCTGATTTTTTCTGAACGACTACATCGCTGAGTTTGGACGATCAGATGTTGAATTTTCTCTACTATTCAAGAGCAAGAAGCTCCTTGCTCTAAGTGACACATCACTGGAAGAAGTCGACTTGCTAAATGAAGGTCCAATTTCCAAACCAAAACATGGATACATCTACCGGAAGAAGAATTTACACAAGAAAGAATTCTTTAGAGATGGACATAAGCACTTGGTTTCCACCAGTGTGCTACAAAGATTATTGCCAAGACAGCCAAGTCTGAAGGTTCTGAGCAAATGAAGGAGTAGTTGATCAAACAACTCAAGTCATGCATCGAAGTAAGAAACTGGTAGCAAACCGCCTATTTGTTTATCTTTGGTGTTAAAGTGTAAAATCTAATGGATTGACAAGGCCACTTAGGCGGAGATTGTTAGTGCATGAAAAGTGACCGTTAGTCAATCTGAACCAATGTCTATTTCCATAATGATGTATGTTCCAAGATGAGAAGGTTTTTGAGTAGAATAAAATTAAGAGATTATGTTATTTTCGAGATTAGTCAAAAATGTTATGCCAGAAGTGAAAGTACTTCTCTGTTGTTTACTATTTGTAACTTAGTGTCGTACAACCGACAAGATCAAAACCAATGGTTGTGTCAGGCTGTTGATCTCCAGTCCATGCGCACTTTATTTGTATTTGTCTTTTGTAACTCCTTAGCTATAAAAGGACTGTCAACCTTGTAAACTATAACAACTTCACTTCAATCAAATCGAGAATTATTCATTTAATAATTTCTCACTAACATTCTTCTTATTCTTAATATTGTTCATTGTTCATACTTTACTTTAATTTATTTTGGCACTTTGTTGAGTTATATTATTCAAGATTTGACTGGTTTATCCAAACTTGCTGGACTTAAGATCACTAGAAACAATTGTCGTTATTGAATTTAAGGTTTGACTTTTCAACCCTTTTCCATGCAAATACGTGTTTCCACAAGACTATCTTAGCGATCAGACAACTAAAGATTGGTGATTGGCGTATTAAGCTAGTGGAAGTTGTTGGTTGATTCTATGCTAAAGGGAGAAGAAAACAAGATGTCATGGGAGAACTTCATGGAACAATTGAAAATGCAATACTGTTCAGAAATAGATCTCCTAGAAATAAACAATGAATTCTAGAATCTGAAGAAAGGAAAGATGAGTATCAACGAGTATGCAACAACTTTTATTGAGAAGATGAAGCTAGTTCCTTACTTTGTTCCTACCAAACTTTCCAAAATAAATAAGTTTGCTAAGGGACTACCATGGGATTTTGGTCTAACGGTGAAGCTAGAAACCACTCTGAAAGCAGCCATCTAGGAAATTAGGAATGTGGAAACCCAGAAAAGGGAGAAAGGTCTAGACCGAGCTGAAATGGGGGAGAATATGAAGTTTAAAGGATCCCCAAGGTAGAGTAAGAAGAGTAGGTTTTCAAATTTCATCCCCAATGACAAGAAGTTTGGGGGTAACAAAGAAGTGAAATGGTGTGAGAAGTGCAAGAAGAAGCAATTTGGGAGATGTGATGGATATGTGACTCGCTACAAGTGTGGAAGGGTTGGTTACTATTCTAATAAATTTACGTTCAATAAGAGGGTATGTTACGGATCTTGGGATAGGCATATTTTGAAGGACTGTCCAAAGAAGAAGGAAACTATAAAGTTGAATGTGCCACCAAAGTCAAAGGCGAGAGCATTCCAAATGGCCTTGGAGGTAGCGAAGGATGAAGTAGATGTCGCTGAAGGTACATTTTGGTAAATGATTTCTTTGCCAATATATTTTTTGATTATGGAGCAAACTATTCCTTTATTTCTCATAAATTTGGTAGAAACATGCATTATCTGTATGCATAACTAGAAAATGCCTTACTAGTCAAGTTGCTAGTTGTAAGATCGTACCTGTTAGCGAATGTATGAAGAACATCGTCATTGACTTAAATGGGTATAAGTTCCATGAGGAATTATGGATATTGAGTTAGATGGTTTCAATATAGTACTAGGAATGGATTGGCTTAGTACAAACGATGTAGATAGACTATGTAGAAAGAAGATGGTGAAAGTAAACCCTCCTTGAAGAGAACCATTTATGGTGTTCGGGGACAAACACCAAATGAATTCTGGTATAATCTCTACGATGAAATCCAGTAGGGGTGAGCATGGTGCGGTTTTAAGGGAAAACCGAACGGCAAATCACATGGTGCGTTTTTTTGGATTCTTAAAACCGTTGGGTGCGGTTTTTCAATGGTTTGGTTTTGCGGTTTTTAAATGTGGTTTCGGTTTGTATCGGTGCGACTTCGGTTTTAAACCGTGTCTAGCCTTCGGTGCAATTTTTTTATGTTTAATGGTGTAATATTTTTGATACCTTGAAAACTGAAAACCATGTTCATTTAAGCTTGTATGGTGTGACTTTTTTTCATTTTTGAAACCATTCATTTTAGCCTAAAACAAAAGTACATAAACATAAATTGTAAGTGGCTTAAAAACCAACAATGTAACTGTAACTACTCTCGCAAACTAATAAATTAATAATTGAACTTTGGTTGAATTTGAATTTGTTATAATCTTATAAGACACATTCGATTAGTAAGTTTGGTTAATGTCTTATTGATATGCAATTCCTTTTGCAGCCCATATAGTCTTACACAAACACAAAGTACAAACGAAGATGATTCCCATTAAACTTGTTTTTATCACAAAAGAAAAAGCTAAATTCAAGTTCTCATAAAAATCCATCGAATGTTTTTTTCCATTATCCACTTGAAGCTCGATCACCTTAAATTAAACATATTGCATTGAAATAGAATGCCACAAAAAAAAAATCAAACACACTGCACAACCAAATTTAAACAAATTGCATTGAAAAAAACAGAGTACTGACGTTGCTAACTTATACCATGTGATTCAGTTATTTCTTATTGCAAAAAATTAGAAACACACACAACTTATTACGTTTCACTAATTACATTGACAACTTTAACACACTGATCTAAAAAAAATCATCAACAAAAATCATACACGTTGCATTGAAATAGAAAGAAACATATCACTAACCACTATTACTTTCTACTATATGATTCAGAGAATGACAAAAACCATCAACAAAAGTCACTAACTAAAATTTCAGAAAAAATACATTGAATGATAAAGGGTTAGGATCGAGAATTTAAGTGCAAGACACAAAAATTTAGCAAAGAGTTAGGGTTCATCAATAGATTAGTGAAATTAGAAAAAAAACTGCGGACTATGATGAAGTCGTGACTGTCGTCGAAGCTTGGAGTCGTGATGAAGAATGGTTGGAGGCTGGGAGTGATGTCGCAACTTGCAAGACGCTCATAAACTATTATGATTTCATGTGTAATAAAAGCCAAAAGGTAGGAGGCTAGGAGTGAAGGTAAAAAAAAGAGTAAAACACAGCGGGGATTGGGCCTAGTCGGTACTCGCTTGTAATAAAAGCCAAAAAGAATTCCTTTTCAATATGTGAACATGGATTAAATTTTGGGTTTAAGTTTTAACCTAACGTCAATTCGTCAAACTCAAGTCAACATTTAATATATATATATATATATATATATATATATATATATATATATATATATATATATATATCACTTTATACAACTAGGGTGCGGTTCGGTTTTGGTAGACCGGTTTTGGGATAAAAACCGCACCGCACCGTTGACCTTCGGTTTTTGCAAAAACGAAATCCGCACCATTAGTTTTTGCATCGGTTTCGGTTTGTCAGTTGCGGTTTATTGCGGTTTCACCGGTTTTTTTAGTCGGTTCGGTTTTTTCTCACCCCTAAAATCCAGGAAGTGTTTGGCTAAAGGATGTACATCATTTATGACATTCGTTATCAATGCAAGGAATGAGAAAAGGGAGATGCAGATAATACTAGTGGCGTGTGACTTTTCGGAAGTATCTCCTGAAGATCTTCCTGGATTGCCCTCGATAGGAAAGTAGAGTTCCAAATAGACTTGTTGCCAGTAACGACACCATGTAACACTTGAATCCTAGTATGTTTCTTTATTTCCCTTATTATTATTTGTAACGTAACACAAATACAGACCAAAAATTTCGTTTTAAAATTATTTAAGAAAACCATAATTCATCAAACATCATAGTAAAGATCATAAGTTATGTATATCAAATCATCATAACAAAATACAGTATCAAAATCATGTGTCAAATATCAGAGTGAAAACATCCCCAGCTGAACAAATGGTGTGTGCACTGCAACCATCCCGAGATCCTCCTTTGAAACCGAAATACCTGAAACCAAAACTAAAAACTGTGAGCACGAAGCTTAGTGAGTCTCCCCAAGCTACCACATACCACACACATAATCACATACTGTGCCTGTCCCACTACATCGGGCCCCGCCTGGCATCAGACGAATCCAGCATCAGGCCCCCTCGGCATCGGATCGAAGTCCGACATATCGTAGGCCTCGCCCACCACATCGGGCCTCGCCCGACATCGGACCGAAGTTCGGCATAACTTGGGCCTAACCCACTGTATCGGGCCCGCCCGACATCGAACCAAATTCCGGTATACATAGCATATCAACAAGCATAACATAGTCACATAAAAGCTAAACATCCATCGGGCTTGCCCCGACATCGGTCCGAAGTCCAGAAACATACCATCTACATCAGACTATCCCCGGTATATACTATCACACATAAACAGGCTAGCCTTGGTGCCTTAGACACGTTCCTTTAAGAGAAGACTCACATCACACTGCTGAAGTCCCGCTGACAAAACCTCAGCTGCTCGATGACAGATTCCCGAATCTGTCAACATCAAAATTACACCCAATTAATGATTGGGTTCCAACACATATCCATAAATCCATGCTTGGGGTAAAGACTAATTTACCCCTAACTTAGCTTGAATCAAGCCCAAGGCCCAATCCAAAGGCCCAAAGTGTAATAGTGAACCAGGGCCCAACTATGGCCCATTTATGGAAAATTGGGCCCCAACCCCTTACATAGGCCTTAACCTAAGCCCATTAAAATTTTCTAGTCCATTTGCTTGCTCTTGGGTGGTCCATTATTATCCCAATCACCAAGGCCCAATAGGAAGGCCCAACTTAAAACCTAAGTGAAATTAGGGTTTCACAAAAAATGACAATTAGGGTTAAGTGTTTCAAACTTAACCCATTAAGGACTTAATCCATTAAGTCCATCAGTCTGTTAGATAAATCATATGGTGTGATTGGGAGTAATTCACAATTCCATTCCAATGACCCAAAACTAAATCTTTAAGTCCATCAGGGTTTCATTAGGTCAATTAGGGTTTTGCTAGTCGGGCACCACCCACTACCACCTCGGGTAGTGGTGGTCAACGGCCGCTCACGGCAGTAGCCACCACCTTACAGTGATGGTTTGAGTTTCTTTTCATTATTCTTTTTGCTAATTAAAATACAATGCTTTAATCCAAAATAAACACACACACACTAAATAACATAAAAACACACACACAGCCACCCTAGTAGTGGCCGGCGGTGGCATATGGTGGCAGCCACCACCTCACGACGGCGCACGGAGGTCTGGCAGGAACTGCAGTGTCTTGCGATGACAACCACCAGCTCACGGTGGTGGCGGTGGTTCTTTTGATTCCTTGCCTAGCAACACACATCCACACGAACATGCTTATAGAATGGCGGCGATGGAACATCAACGCTACACTGGGGCTTATGGTTACCAAGTCTTCACTAGGCGGCGACAGCGGGAAGTTGAAGGTGGAGAGGGTGGTGGCCGGTGGGAGTCATAAGGGGGGGTGACAGCTGGAGGGTTTAGTTAGGGTTAGGGTTTATATGGGCTATATACCCGTGCCCTAGGAACTTAATGCCAAAATGGCAGAAATGGTGCCTCCTCTTATCATTTTCTTTCAACCTTAATCCCATTTTTACCATTTAAACCCTTAGCATTAAAATCCATTACAATTTATACAAAATTTATGAATTGCACCCATGCTTCCAGAATTCCTCTCAATTTCGATCCCTAATTTACCAAACAACCCCTTAGCCACCAAAATTTCTTCAAATGAAGTCCCAGAAGTTACCATTTAGTCCCTTCCTTCATAAATACTTACAATACCAACCCGAAACTTACACTTTTAACCCCCAACTTCTAAATTATGCCAGTTAACTCCTCGAAACCAACACCTTTCTATATAATTATTGATTTTAGGTCTATTATACAATCATTTATTTATTTAATAAACAGGGTGTTACAACTCTCCCCCACTTACACCGGATTTCGTCCTCGAAATCATTCCTCACCATTCCTTACGCGCCAAACCACTCAAGTAACATGACCACTATCCTGGGTACACCCTAGCCTTTCCAAGGTAATCCAAATCATCCCTTCATATTGCTTATACCTTGTCAAGGCTCAGCTAATCCCACTGTGAGTGACTTGTCACTTCCTAATCAACCAACTATTACGTCCGTACTGGCAACCTAAAGAACAAATACTAATACTGCCAAAACACTGAAATCGCCTGAAGCACTGAACTGCCAGAAATAGCATGTTGCCCCATGGATGCTTTCCAAAATCTACCGAGACCTCCTTGGTCTCAATTCATTCGTCAGTCATCTGAAATACCAGGTTCCGACCCAGTTGCAGAGACAAAGGACTCCCACTTAGTCATCTCACATGACTTCTGAACGAAATCCTTCTTTGGAACTAGTTGCCACTAGTTATCATGCCACTGTGGCGCTAACAACCTCCTGATCCAACCGATTGGATCCATGCGTCGAATCCTGACGTTACCCAAATCCAAGGCTAAAAGTGATTTCTACCTGACCAATGGTAGCCATAAATCACAAACGACCTTATACGGTCCATTGCTTCCCTGATCCCATAACTGTAGTGGCATTCCTACAGTCCTATCATTGGCTCAACCAGATCTAACCCCTCTGGACAGTTCTGTAATCCAATTTGTGGATTTCCATATCCTCACTACTACACCCGAATTGGTGGGTACTGCTGTTCCTTCCGCGTCCTAACAACGCGTTCATGCTATCTACCAACCTAGTAAATGTTGCGGCTACACCCACAGACTTACATCACCCTAGCATTATCTGCTGCTAGTGAATGCTACGACTACCCCTGTAGCCTTACAACACTTTCCACGCTAACCAACTGTTAGTGAATGCTACGGATACCCCCATAGTCTTACAACACTTTCCATACTATGAGAATGTTAGTGAATATTATGGCTACCCCCGTAGTCCTACAACACTTGTCCAAACTGGGTCAAAATTGTACTCGGCCTAACACTCAACTGAACTTGAGTCCTAATTGGAATCCCTAACCTGATTTCCTAAAGCTTGCTATCATGTGACCTTACTGCATCAGTACCACACCCATGCCCGTGATCGAAGCGTCATAGTAAACTATGAAATCATCTACACCCTCTGGTAGGGTGAGAATCAGTGCCTCACACAACCATCTTCTGAGAGTCTCGAAGGCTGCCTGCTACTCATGCCCCTAGAGAAAGGCCGCCGACTTCTTGGTCGGTCGGGTAAAAGGAACTACAATTTTGGAGAAGTCCTGAATAAATATCTGGTAATAGCCTGCTAGACCCAGGAAACTCCGAATCTCAGTTGGAGACCTCAGAATCTCCCACTTCATTATGGCCTCCATCTTGGTCGGATCGACTAGTATACCCTTCTGGTTGACAAGGAGCCGAAGAACTTGCACATTGCGCAACCAGAGCTCATATTTGGAGAACTTTTTAAAAATTCTCTCCCTCCTTAGAGTCTCTAGCACCTCCCTCAGGTGCTCCTCGTGCTGCTCCTCAATCTCAGAATAAACCAAGATGACGTTGTACTCTCCCAATCCCGAAATTTGGGAAATGATCTATCGACATCCGCTAATAATTCTCGGTATGCAATTGGTATATGACATCTCTTGAAAATATAATTCAAACACAAATAGAGGATAACCCAAATTTAGACTTACTTAAACCCTTGGGACAAAAGGCTCCCTTATGTAGTTTCCTGTAAGTGCTACACCGAATCTGGTCCTGCTGGCCTCTCAAAATCTAATCCTAAATCTTGTGTCTCCTCCCAAGACCCATTAGTATAAGCAACTAATATGATTCCCTCTTACCAATGTGCTCCAATTCCATATCCCATTCTTGAGCTCTAGAAGTCATATCATTTAGGGTCTTGCACCCCGAGATACTCACGATCTCCCTGCTATCATTCTACAATGTGTTCTGATACCTTACCTTCTTCACTTCCTCATCTATTGCATACTATGATACCATATAAGCTCTTTCCCGAGACTTGGCAGTTATCTCTGCCACAGTCTCAGTCGTCAGGTGGAGATCTAACAACTCTTGCACCAACCGTTGCGCCTCAATCACCTGGGCACACTCTGCCCGGAATCTGGTCTAAAATTCATCCCATGACATAGCATCAACCGCATCATCACTCAACCTTCTACCAACCTCTTCCCATCAATCATGTGCCCTATCCTTCAGGAGGCAGGAAGCAAATCGGTCCCTGTCCCCTTTCGAGACTACGGTTGGTATGAAAATATTGGCGACATCTGCCAATCACTTGCTGCTAGCAATGGGGTTCCTAGCCCCATGATAATCTAGAGCTTCTCAAGCTTTGAAATCTCGAATCATCAGCATACGCATCCCTATCATGGCTGCTATCTCAGTTCAGAATGCACTCATCCTCTCATCATAAATCTCTAGAATGCCTTCCTTAATCATACTGACGATCACAGGAGTCTGGTCAATGGTACTGCGCGTACCCTCAGATGGAATGAGCTCCCACATCTGACCATCAAGTTGACCGGCTCCAGAGTCCGAGCCTGATCCCTCGTCGGCACCAGAACTACGCTCTGGTCTAGCACGTAGCGTCACTATACTTGAAAACATACCATCACAATCTTCATAATACTCATCATATCTCGAGGGATATCACAAACTACAAGTTCCTTGGTTTCATCTCAACCTTCCTTAATTCGAGTACGGATCCTCTGCTTTCAGCAGTACGGTCCCATACTACCTTCCACATCTATCTATACTTTCCTCAAGAACTGTCTCGACTCCACCAAGTCCCTTCTACTACTACTGCTAATCTCCTGCTAATCTCATCCTAGGCTTGCCCTAGGGTAACCACCAACCCACTCTCCGCTATCAGCTGCATAAGAAGTCCCTGCTACCTCCCCCTAACTACCTCGTAAATACTATTACATATCACTAAGACTAGATAATTCTTCGAATGAGAGATCCTACCCTACAACAGTTGGACTCAAACAAGAGCTGCGCAATAGAGCTAGAACTAACATTCTGAAATTATTTAATCGTCTCAATATGTAACTTAACATATTCATTTACTAGTTAGTAAGAGATAAATAGAACTCCTAAAAGCACAAAGCAAGCAGCATTCCAGCATTGAGTGCACATAATCAAGCATATCACATTTAGGCCATCACTGACTAATCTGTACTAGAATGCGGTTCATAAAGTTGAGATACACATAACAGGCACATAAGGCATCCTTCCTAGATCCTTAGTCCTAAACTAGCATGCAATTCTCATAAAGTCGATACACATATAATAGGCACATAAGGCATCCTTCCTAGATCCTTAGTCCTAATCTAGCATGTAGTTCTCATAAACATATTATAACATAACTTGTATGGGTAATTTGGGATTACTTACTTGAGCTCGGCTGATTGCATGCACCACACCCTTTTCTCTTTTCAACATTCTTTTCTCCTCTAAAAATTCTTTTTGTAAAAATGATTTTCTTTTGAAAATTTTCATACCATGTACATAGTTTGAGTTCAGACACACCCGAGAGTGTGCTCGAATCCCTCAAACCAAGGCTCTGATACCAACTTGTAACGTAACATAAATACAGACCAAAAATTTCATTTTAAAATCATTTAAGAAAACCATAATTCATCAAACATCACAATAAAGATCATAAGTCATGTATATCAAATCATCATAACAAAATACTATATCAAAATCATGTGTTAAAATATCAGAGTGAAAACATCCTAGGCTGAACAAATGGTGTGTGCACTACAACCATCCCGAGCTCCTCCTTTGAAACCGAAATACCTGAAACCAAAACTGAAAACTATAAGCACGAAGCTTACTGAGTCTCCCCAAGATACCACATACCACAAACAAAATCACATATTGTGCCTAGCCCACTGCACCGGGCCCCGCCGGGCATCGGACGAATCCGGCATCGGGCCCGCCTGACATCGGACCAAAGTCCAGCATAGCTTGTGTTGGCTTTTGAGCATTCTAACACTCCTAAGTGTACATGCAACCCTAAATACCTTGGATCTATGTTTTCTCTATTATACATGCAAATATGAACTTTCCAAGGCATTCATCCTAACTAGCATAATAACATTGATTCATATGATTATCTTAAATTAGAATTACATACCTCTTTGATGTAGAATGTCTTCATGAAGCTTGAGCGCCTAGTTCCCCAAGTGTGACACCTCAAATGGTTCACACAACACCAAATACACTTGGAATAACTCGAGAGAATATACACACTTCATGAAAACCGGCTAGCCCTTTCACATATATTCTAGTGCCGATTTTGTCAACAATAAGATGCTTATATAGTTAGTGACAACTAGGGTAAACCCAACTTTCCCGTCTTGTCAATATGTGACTTCATCTCCAAGGTGAGCAAACATAGACCTTGCTTGCCATTAGGGCTTGAGTGACCTTGAACTTGTGGGTAAGAGAGAATAATTGGAGGAGGTGGTGGAAGTGAAGTTCCAAGAGATTTGGGAAGATCATAAATGTATGAACTAGACATCTTTTGGGAGATATTCAAGATAGTTGATTTAAAATCCTTAATATAACACCCAATATGAAATATTAAGGCTAGGACCCAACACAATACTTTTATAACTTGGAAGAGTGATGCCGTAATCCAAGCTATAAAATATTTGAAGGTAGGTGCATGACGATTCACCAATTTCCACCATGAAAACGAAATAATTTAATTAGGTTTTACTTCGATTTGAAACTCCTAGATCTTTTGAGATTCATTGAACTTTTCAATGGCATGTTTCAATCTCGAGTGTTCCCTTCAGGTTTTGTGACTGGGATGCCGAGGATCACAAAACAAGGTGTGAATAACCATGCAAATATACTTGGTACCCTTAATATTTACCCCTCAATCTATGTGCCGGTTAACCACACGCGCTTCACCGATACTATGATAAACATTAAGTTACCCTTTGCCTACCATGTTAAATCAAGCTAGTGTGTCAGTTAACCACACACGCTCCACTAACGACTTAAGCAAAGTGCAAAGTGTAATTTCATGGGTTAGCACCAAATTCACATTTTCCTAAGTAACTAAGATTGGGAATTAACAAACGTTTAGTTACTTAGTATTTTTCATTAATACTTTTAATGAAAGGAGAATTATAGTTCTTGTCCTATCTGTTCGACTAACAACCCTCCACCAGTCAAGGAAGCGGTGGGTGAGAGTGGACACCCATTAAACTGCCATTTTATAGGCAGTGACCTTATACCCCCCTTATAGACCGACTTCGTGAATGAGGCCTACTAATGGTAAGAATGACTTGCTCTTATATATATATGTATATATATATATATATATATATATATATATATATATATATATATATAATTAAGTTATAATATTATAAAGTATAAGGGTTGAATTTTAACTTTAAAATTCTAAGGGCTTAACTTGGAATTCAAGTATTCATAAGAGAAAAGTTTTCAAATTCCAAAACTTGAGGGCAATTTTTGAAAATATTCAAAAATAATTAATTCCATAACTTATGTGTTTAAAGTAGTTTTAATTAAAAAACTCTTCAAGTTCCATTACTTGAGGACAAGTTATGGAAGACTTTAAACTATTAAAGAATGTAACTCTTCTTCTTTGTAACTTATGGAACTAATTAAGGTTACACATGTTAATGATTTAATGAAGTGACTCTTGAACATCCATAACTTGAGGACAAGTTATGGAGTCATAAAACCATTTAATTGGAATCAAACTTTTTCATGTAATTAGCCTGATCCTTAAACTAATACAAAACATGAATCTATTGACAATTATCTTTGAAATTGGATTAGAATGAACATTACCATATCAAAAAACAGGTTTATAGGTTCAAAACAGCTTAGGGTAATGTTCCTAGTCCATTTCTAGCCTAAAAGTCGAAAATATGCTGTCTGGGACTCCTACTCGTCGAGTGTATGAACCTACTTGATGAGTTGGATGGTTTTCTTAATGGACTCGACGAGTTCATCAGTGGACTCGGTGAGTCCAGTGCCCAGGAAGCCCAAAAATCGATTTTTTTCAGCATTTGTCAACACTTTGCATCAAGTATAATTGAAAACAAGCCTTGACTCTGATACCACTGTTGGGTTTTGAGCATTCTAACACTCCCGAGTGTACATGCAACCATAAATACCTTGGATCTATGTTTTCTCTATTATACATGCAAATATGAACTTTCCAAAGTATTCATCCTAATTAGCATAATAACATTGATTCATATTAATATCTCAAGTTACAAATACATACCTCTTTGATGTAGAATGTCTTCATGAAGCTTGAGTGCCTAGTGCCCCAAGTGTGACACCTCAAATGGTTCACACAACACCAAATACACTTGGAATAACTTGAGAGAATATATACACTTCATGAAAATCGGCTAGCCCTTTCACATATATTCTAGTGCCGATTTTGTCAACAATAAGATGCTTATATAGTTAGTGACAATTAGGGTAAACCCTAATCGTCATGGCTTTCCATTTCCTTAGATCCATGGGTTCAAATATACCACGGAGCATCCATGGAGAATCTTATGGGTTTTAGCCCAACTTGCCAATCCATGGAGCATTAGCCCACTATACAAGTATGGATGATTTACACAATCAACCCATATATTTAATTAGTCTTCTTTTGATCACTTAATTAATTCTTGATCAATACTAATTAAATAATCTAATTAATATATTAGAACTTATAATATATTAACAAACCTTGAGTGTTATTTCTCTCATTTTAGTCTATCCAAAGGCATGATGCCATGCAACCCAAATGGACCATGTCGGGTCGAGTCAAGTCTTATCAATTACAGTTATGGACTTAGACATTAATCCAACAGTCTCCCACTTGGATAAGTCTAAAACTATTATTGTGTATGACTTCAAGAACCTACTGGCAATCGTAGCTCTCAAAAGCTTCCGTCGAACTCTGACCTTGCCGATGATCTCTGACCTTTGTCAATGACTTGTCCATTAGATAAGGGATCATATATTCCTCCATTCAAGATATCATATGGACTGAGACATGGATTATAAATCATTCTCTCTATCCATTTGTTGTTTCCTGATTTCTGATTCATGATGATTGACTGATTGAACAAATCAAATCAGTCTTGGCTTGGCCAAGCACTCAGACGTATCATCATTAAATCATCGAGGGGCCTATAGATATCGTTTTTATCCCGTAGGTAAAAGGAATGGATAAACTTTGACTCATATGGCTTGTTGTACTACTTGTTGAATCATACAAAGGCACGTTTTATAACATCGAGTTACCAATGCGTTTTCATGCAATCAATGTACAACCAATTCATAGTAACAACTCATATCTCTAGTTTTGAAGAATATAAGATATTATCGTCTCATGATCACTCGTGATAAAATCCATGAAGTGATTCCAATGAGCATGGGTTGAATCCAATACTCATAACTTATGAGCACTCATGAGTGTTGTAGCACAACTTTGTCCATCAACCTGGACCTCTTCAAGCTAACCCATGACAGTCTTGATTCATATCTACTTCCAACATATGACCGACTGTGGATGGTTTGAATAACTTAGTCATTCCGGAAGAATAACCTGGTTATTATGGAAGTCAAAATATGCAAAGTGAAACAAAAGAATGAATCTAATATGGTATCAAAACCTATGAATATAAATAAAACACTTTCTATTTATCACAATACTGATTACTCATTATTCATTGTTTCAGATTTATCAACTTTATACTTGAATTAAAACACTAGGTGTCCCATGCTCCAAGCATGTACACTAAGTTTTTCTAAACACTAGTCATGCCATACACCAAGTATGCACACTATGTTTATCTATGATCTTTACATTGTGAAATAAACCAATTGAACCATGATTCTAATTTCACACTCCCAAATCCTTATTGTAAATGTAAGAATTCCTAATCCTTATTTATCCAAATCTGGTAGATTTTAAACTTATATGCATTGGTCCTCTTGTAACGATTATGCACAAAGTCACAAAGACTTGTCAACAAACATTACAGAGTATTCCAATGGAGAGCAACTCCATGGAACCGAAGTCTCATATTCAAAGTTCATTGCCTTTGAACATTCTTCTTGCATTAAGTTTCCTAATCTTACACAGATAACTTCCACCTTCCCATATTCCCATTTTAACTATCACTTCTGAACAAGAGTTGCCTCTTTTCAGAATATGTTATTATGGTCCTTCCAAAATTAACACCATACTTCCAACTGTCCCTGAGCAACCAATCTTTAGTAAACCTTAGATTATCCTCGACAATTGCTTAATCCTTTTAGTCATATCCAGTTCTAGACATTTTCCCTTCTTAATTCCCCAGGCATTTGGAAAATTTTAGAAAGGATGAATATAGCACATGTAATCGATCCTATATCCGAAGCATATGGGACACGATTCATCATGTCTCACATAAAGACTAAACCAGTCTTTCGCTATAATATTTCCATTTCAATTTGCCAAGTTCTCATAATTCAGATTATGAAAAGGGATGTTGTAATCATAATCGAATTTTAGAACGCAAATAATAGACCCATATATAGAATTTTCTTATGTTGAGCCATTCCAACATAACATTCATATATATACTTGACTAAATCTGATTAAAATCTCACAATCTAAGCTTATAGATTTGAGATGAAGTATAATTTCCTCTCCCTTAATTATAGAAAAACAACTTTTTCCTAATTGAAACCTTTTGTTTTCTATAATTAACATTGCTAACTTGCAACCTTTATCATAATTATCATGCTCCCACTAACATGATGATTATTAGCATAACACTTATGCTCCCACTAGCTTTGACATGTACTCAAAAATCAGCTGGACTTCTAGAAGTCAATACTGTATTAACTTTCTTACCAAAGTTCAGATTTCTGATACGAGATTTCTTTGATAAAACTCTATCAAAATCATATACATTTTTCTTAGATAGCTCACATGTGTGTCTAAACAATTTCAAAACTATGAAAAGGGATGTCGTAATCATAGTCTCAATTGTTTGGACCTTTGCTATCTGCTTCAAATCTACTTAGTGGAAGTGTTTCCTCATCATCATTTTCATGGATCGGAGAGAAACCTTATAACCCTTATATTTTATGGTGTATGTGTTTTTATCCATGTGACTTGTCAAAACCATAGTCACAAGACAAGGATATTCACAAATGCCAACACATATGGACTGAACTCAATCTTAATTTCTTGCCACCTGGCAGCTCAAGGGCCTGCCATTGCTTCCAAGTTGTTATGCAACCAATTAAGAACTCTAAGAACTTATATGCAAAGCCAACTTTAACTGGAATGTGCACAAAAATAGAAATATGTCAACACGATAGGTTATAAACCTCACGTCGTGTGCTTGTGTTAAACTACATGATTTTATTCTTGATTAGATCTTGAAATTCTTTTCAGGATCTTTAAGACTCTCACTGTCCTTTTGACATATAAAGCTATCTTGCCAAATATTCAAGAGATTGTGCGGATTATTTATCAAGACAAACACTTCACAGAATTGGCCTAAGTTGGTCTTTGTTTTATCCAAAACATCACAACTTACCAATTTCAAATGTACAAGAGTAGGACACTGTTACTCTTACATTTGACAAGTGTTTAAAACCGTTCTTTAAGATATGTCACTCAAGTTACAATCTTGGAGTATGACTCTAAGAATTGTTTTTGGAACGAGGTATGAATCATCTTCTTGATTTGACCACTTCAACTATTCATAGCTCCTCTTCTTAGTTATCAAAATGCACTTAGAGGATGAATTGTGATAAGGTGTCTTAATCATTAAGATGATCATATAACATGATACTAAAGTAATCTCCCATCTTTTCAAATTTGAGAAACTTTTATCCTTCTGCCTAATTTGATTCTTCTTATTCGTTCAGTCATACATTGAAACTTTTCAATGCTTCAGAATTATACTTAGGCCTGTAAGTGTAACCTTATTTACTAGACATAGTAAATCATGATGAATAGTCTTATCCATCTTTTGTGGTGGACTTGAACAGTGCACAAGAATGTGTACTCGATCCCTTAGTCCTTTACTTGACTCACATATACTTGTGAACAAGGAACTAGTCTTAATTTTCCAAAGCTGAAAGTTCTAATTCATCATACTGTACAACTTGTATGATTCCAAGTTTCTATCCAACTGAAACTTGGGTGATGAGAATCTTTCCTTATTTGGTAAATTTAGATACTACCACAAATGAAAGAATCATATTCATATTTCCACTCTTGCTATTAATGAAATCTTATAAGCAACAAATTTTTTTCACAAATGCCATTATAAGGATATTTTAAAAATAAAAAACAAAAATTTTCCTTTTATTTTAAAACTTTGCGGAAAAACTTTTCCTTACAATGCAACTTTGAATGAAAACTATGCTACTACATGTTTCCTAGCAATCTATCATAACTCCCTAAGAGTAGCTCAAGAATCCGATCTTCAATCAAGCAATAGAAATGCATCTTCGCGACCAGATTCAGCATACTCTTTATTTAAGTTTCCTTCACTTTTTCCTTTGATTCTTAAAACATCAACATGTGACCCACTCGCATCATGTAATAAGAATCTCATAATAGACACTTAATCGAGTTAGATAGTGGACTTTACCTGAAGTAGAGTCATACTTACTGACTTTACCAGCCTTATGATCTTTCAGGTAAATTTGGCAGCTTCGCAACCAATTTTCTTTCCTTTTGGCTATAGAACCATATGGACCCTTTGGTACATGGGACAATCTCAGAATTAGCCTTTCTCTTTACCATTTGGTCAACCGAGTTGACTATGGCCAATCCCTTTCCATTGGGAAGAGAAAGTTTTTACTGGGTATCCAATGCAACCATTGTCAATGTCCATTGAAGGTTTTGAAAGTTGATATACTAATCAAATTTGCTTTACTAATCCTCAAATCATTTCTGATTCAGCAGCACCAAGAAAATAGATAAGATCATTAAGGGTCATGTCATAGTCTGTTTCATAGTAGTCCCAAAGGAACTCACTATGTGACTTAGAAAGTGATTGAACATCTAACTTTCTTAAGACTTTGACACCCAACTCTCCCGTCTTGTCAATATGTGACTTCATCTCTAAGGTGAGCACACATAGACCTTGCTTGCCATTAGGGCTTGAGTGACCTTGAACTTGTGGGTAAGGGAGAATAATTGGAGGAGGTGGAGGAAGTGAAGTTCCAAGAGATTTGGGAAGATCATGGATGGCTGAACTATACATCTTTTGGGAGATATTCAAGATAGTTGATTTAAAATCTTTAATATAACACCCAATATGAAATATTAAGGCTAGGACCCAACACAAAACTTTTATAACTTGGAAGAGTGATGTCGTAATCCAAGCTATAAAATATTTGAAGGTGGGCGAATGACGATTCACCAATTTCCACCATGAAAACGAAATAATTTAATTAGGTTTTACTTGGATTTGAAACTCCTAGATCTTTTGAGATTCATTGAACTTTTCAATGGCATGTTTCAATCTCGAGTGTTCCCTTCAGGTTTTGTGACTGGGATGCCGAGGATCGCAAAACAAGGTGTGAATAACCATGCAAATATACTTGGTACCCTTAATATTTACCCCTCAATCTATGTGCCGATTAACCACACGCGCTCCACCGATACTATGATAAACTTTAAGTTACCCTTTGCCTACCTTGTTAAATCAATCTAGTGTGCCAGTTAACCACACATGCTCCACTAACGACTTAAGCAAAGTGCAAAGTGTAATTTCATGGGTTAGCACCAAATTCACATTTTCCTAAGTAACTAAGATTGGGAATTAACAAAAGTTTAGTTACTTAGTATTTTTCATTAATACTTTTAATGAAGGGAGATTTATAGTCCTTGTCCTACCTGTTCGGCTAACGACCCTCCACCAGTCAAGGAAGTGGTGGGTGAGAGTGGACACCCGTTAAACTGTCATTTTATAGGCAGTAACCTTATACCCCCCTTATAGACCGGCTTCGTGAATGAGGCCTACTAATGGTAAGACTGACTTGCTCTTATATATATATATATACATATATATATATATATATATATATATATATATATATATATATAATTAAGTTATAATATTATAAAGTATAAGGGTTGAATTTTAACTTTAAAATTCTAAGGGCTTAACTTGGAATTCAAGTATTCATAAGAGAAAAGTTTTCAAATTCCAAAACTTGAGGGCAATTTTTGAAAATATTCAAAACTAATTAATTCCATAACTTATGTGTTTAAAGTAGTTTTAATTAAAAAACTCTTCAAGTTCCATAACTTGAGGACAAGTTATGGAAGACTTTAAACTATTAAAGAATGTAACTCTTCTTCTTTGTAACTTATGGAACTAATTAAGGTTACACATTTTAATGATTTAATGAAGTGAATCTTGAACCTCCATAACTTGAGGACAAGTTATGGAGTCAAAAAACCATTTAATGAGGACAAGACTCTTCATTTTGTAACCATTGCCAACTTTTATGAGTTCTAAGAAACTTTGATGTGACTTTTCATGTAACCTGAGGACAAGCTACACAAACACATTTTAGAATCAATTCTTAGATTAAAATGGATCAAAGACACATAATCAATCAACCTTTTCTATTAATCTAAGCGACCCATATGAACAAGATAATTGGAATCAAACTTTTTCATGTAATTAGCCTGATCCTTAAACTAATACAAAACATGAATCTATTGACAATTATCTTAGAAATTGGATTAGAATGAACATCACCACATCAAAAACAGGTTTATAGGTTCGAAACAACTTAGGGTAATGCTCCTAGTCCATCTCTAGCCAAAAAACTCGAAAATATGATGTCTGGGACTCCTACTCTTCAAGTGTATGAACCTACTCGATGAGTAGGATGGTTTTCTTCATGGACTCGGCGATTTCATCAGTGGACTCAGCGAGTCCAGTGCCCAGAAAGCCCAAAAATCGATTTTTTCAGCATTTGTCAACACTTTGCATCAAGTATAATTGAAAACAAGCCATGGCTCTGATACCACTATTTGGTTTTTGAGCATTCTAACACTCCTAAGTGTACATGCAACCTTAAATACCTTGGATCTATGTTTTCTCTATTATACATGCAAATATGAACTTTCCAAGGTATTCATCCTAATTAGCATAATAACATTGATTCATATAAATATCTCAAGTTAGAATTACATACCTCTTTGATGTAGAATGTCTTCATGAAGCTTGAGTGCCTAGTGCCCCAAGTGTGACACCTCAAATGGTTCACACAACACCAAATACACTTGGAATAACTTGAGAGAATATACACACTTCATGAAAATCGGCTAGCCCTTTCACATATATTCTAGTGCCGATTTTGTCAACAATAAGATGCTTATATAGTTAGTGACAATTAGGGTAAACTTTGGCCAAGCACTCAGACGTATCATCATTAAATCATCGAGGGGCCTATAGATATCATTTTTATCCCGAAGGTAAAAGGAATGGATAAACTTTGACTCATATGGCTTGTTGTACTACTTGTTGAATCATACACAAAGGCACGTTTTATAACATCGAGTTACCAATGCGTTTTCATGCAATCAATGTACAACCAATTCATAGTAACAACTCATATCTCTAGTTTTGAAGAATATAAGATATTATCGTCTCATGATCACTCGTGATAAAATCCATGAAGTGATTCCAATGAGCATGGGTTGAATCCAATACTCATAACTTATGAGCACTCATGAGTGTTGTAGCACAACTTTGTCCATCAACCTGGACCTCTTCAAGCTAACCCATGACAGTCTTGATTCATATCTACTTCCAACATATGACCGACTGTGGATGGTTTGAATAACTTAGTCATTCCGGAAGAATAACCTGGTTATTATGGAAGTCAAAATATGCAAAGTGAAACAAAAGAATGAATCTAATATGGTATCAAAACCTATGAATATAAATAAAACACTTTCTATTTATCACAATACTGATTACTCATTATTCATTGTTTCAGATTTATCAACTTTATACTTGAATTAAAACACTAGGTGTCCCATGCTCCAAGCATGTACACTAAGTTTTTCTAAACACTAGTCATGCCATACACCAAGTATGCACACTATGTTTATCTATGATCTTTACATTGTGAAATAAACCAATTGAACCATGATTCTAATTTCACACTCCCAAATCCTTATTGTAAATGTAAGAATTCCTAATCCTTATTTATCCAAATCTGGTAGATTTTAAACTTATATGCATTGGTCCTCTTGTAACGATTATGCACAAAGTCACAAAGACTTGTCAACAAACATTACAGAGTATTCCAATGGAGAGCAACTCCATGGAACCGAAGTCTCATATTCAAAGTTCATTGCCTTTGAACATTCTTCTTGCATTAAGTTTCCTAATCTTACATAGATAACTTCCACCTTCCCATATTCCCATTTTAACTATCACTTCTGAACAGGAGTTGCCTCTTTTCAAAATATGTCATTATGGTCCTTCCAAAATTAACACCATAGTTCCAACTTTCCCTGAGCAACCAATCTTTGGTAAACCTTAGATTTTCCTCGACAATTGCTTAATCCTTTTAGTCATATCCAGTTCTAGACCTTTTCCCTTCTTAATTCCCCAGGCATTTGGAAAATTTTAGAAAGGATGAATATAGCACATGTAATCGATCCTATATCCGAAGCATATGGGACACGATTCATCATGTCTCACATAAAGACTAAACCAGTCTTTTGCTATAATATTTCCATTTCAATTTGCCAAGTTCTCATAATTCAGATTATGAAAAGGGATGTTGTAATCATAATCGAATTTTAGAACGCAAATAATAGACCCATATATAGAATTTTCTTATGTTGAGCCATTCCAACATAACATTCATATATATACTTGACTAAATCTGATTAAAATCTCACGATCTAAGCTTATAGATTTGAGATGAAGTATAATTTCCTCTCCCTTAATTATAGCAAAACAACTTTTTCCTAATTGAAACCTTTTGTTTTCTATAATTAACATTGCTAACTTGCAACCTTTATCATAATTATCATGCTCCTACTAACATGATGATTATTAGCATAACACTTATGCTCCCACTAGCTTTGACATGTACTCAAAAATCAGCTGGACTTCTAGAAGTCAATACTGTATTAACTTTCTTACCAAAGTTCAGATTTCTGATACGAGATTGCTTTGATAAAACTCTATCAAAATCATACACATTTTTCTTAGATAGCACACATGTGTGTCTAAACAATTTCAGAACTATGAAAAGGGATGTCGTAATCATAGTCTCAATTGTTTGGACCTTTGCTATCTGCTTCAAATCTACTTGGTGGAAGTGTTTCCTCACCATCATTTTCATGGATCGGAGAGAAACCTTATAACTTATGGAAGACTTTAAATTATTAAAGAATGTAACTCTTCTTCTTTGTAACTTATGGAACTAATTAAGGTTACACATTTTAATGATTTAATGAAGTGACTCTTGAACCTCCATAAGTTGAGGACAAGTTATGGAGTCATAAAACCATTTAATTGGAATCAAACTTTTTCATGTAATTAGCCTGATCCTTAAACTAATACAAAACATGAATCTATTGACAATTATCTTTGAAATTGGATTAGAATGAACATTACCACATCAAAAAACAGGTTTATAGGTTCAAAACAGCTTAGGGTAATGTTCCTAGTCCATTTCTAGCCAAAAAATCGAAAATATGCTGTCTGGGACTCCTACTCGTCGAGCGTATGAACCTACTTGATGAGTTGGGTGGTTTTCTTAATGGACTCGACGATTTCATCAGTGGACTCGGCGAGTCCAGTGCCCAGGAAGCCCAAAAATCGATTTTTTTCAGCATTTGTCAGCACTTTGCATCAAGTATAATTGAAAACAAGCCTTGGCTCTGATACCACTGTTGGGTTTTGAGCATTCTAACACTCCTAAGTGTACATGCAACCATAAATACCTTGGTTCTATGTTTTCTCTATTATACATGCAAATATGAACTTTCCAAGGTATTCATCCTAATTAGCATAATAACATTGATTCATATGAATATCTCAAGTTAGAATTACATACCTCTTTGATGTAGAATGTCTTCATGAAGCTTGAGTGCCTAGTGCCCCAAGTGTGACACCTCAAATGGTTCGCACAACACCAAATACACTTGGAATAACTTGAGAGAATATACACACTTCATGAAAATCGGCTAGCCCTTTCACATATATTCTAGTGCCGATTTTGTCAACAATAAGATGCTTATATAGTTAGTGACAATTAGGGTAAACCCTAATCATCATGGCTTTCCATTTCATTTGATCCATGGGGGTTCAAATATACCACGGAGCATCCATGGAGCATCTTATGGGTTTTAGCCCAACTTGCGAATCCATGGAGCATTAGCCCACTATACAAGTATGGATGATTTACACAATCAACCCATATATTTAATTAGTCTTCTTTTGATCACTTAATTAATTCTAGATTAATTCTTGATCAATACTAATTAAATAATCTTATTAATATATTAGAACTTATAATATATTAACAAACCTTGAGTGTTATTTCTCTCATTTTAGTCTATCCAAATGCATGATGCCATGCAACCCAAATGGACCATGCCGGGTCGAGTTAAGTCTTACCAATTATAGTTATGTACTTAGATATTAATCCAACAACTTGGGCCTCTCCCACTGCATCTGGCCCCGCATGACATCAGACCAAAGTCCGACATAACTTAGGCCTAGCCCACTACATCGGGCCCTGCCCGGCATCGAACCACAGTCCAGTATACATAGCCTATCAAAAAGCATAACATAGTCACATAAAAGCTAAATATCCCTCGGGCTTGCTCGACATCTGACCGAAGTCTGGAAACATACCATCTACATCGGGCTAACCCCGACATATACTATCACACATAAACGGGCCGACCTTGGTGCCTTAGACCCGTTCCAATAGGAGAAGACTCACCTCACACTGCTGAAGTCCCACTGATAAAACCCCAGCTACTGGATGAAAGATTGTGCATGGTCCTTTCGGGTTGCCTTTTGGATTAGTGTCTAAGCCCGTAACTATATTTGGTAAGTACTTGACCCGGTTGTGCATGGTCCTTTTGGGTTGCCTTCACCATAGCAACTTGACAAGGTAATTTATGGAGAGAGAGAAGATATTATGGTTTATTAATATATTATAATAATAATATATTAAAATAGAAATCATATTATTTAATTAATATTAGTCATAAATTAATTAGGAATTAATTTGGTGACTAAAAGAGATTAATTGAATAAAGGGGACTTAAACTGTCAAATGTTTGATAGTTGTATTTTGGGGTGGGAAACCTAATGGATTAAAGGGTGAACGAAATTATGATGGGAGCCCATCATATGTTAATCCATGGCCTTATTCCAGAAGGTTCCATGGGCTGCTTAATGTTTAAGCTATCTATTAGGGTTTTGACTGAAACCCTATATGCTCACAGTATAAATAGGACCCTTGGGTTACAAAAATCGGCCACTGCTTCTCTAAGAAACCTAGAGCCGATTTTGTGTGCCTCTTCCCTCTCTACCCTCTTGCTAGTTGGTGTTTGTAAGTCGTTAGGAGTTATACTTGTGACTCTAAGCTCAAGGAAGAAGAAAGATCAAGAGTTATTCAAGATGTAATCATCTAGATCTCATTAGTTACATTGATTTTACAATATGTATGCTAGATCTAGGGTTTCAAATCTTGGATGAATTGCATGTACAATAGAGAAACCTAGATCCAAGTATTTAGGGTTTACATGTACACATAGGAATGTTCTTATGGCTCAAACCCATCACTTCCAATATAAAAATGCTTTTGAACTCACCAACTTAAATGTTGATACACTTTCAAACTCACTTGTATTCTTAGGGAACTAGTAGACAGGTACACTTACAGGTTTTGAGAAGACGGAGCATCATAGCGTCACGTCTTATATTTTTTGGTATACACTTTTGGTGTTATACAAACAATGTTACGAACACAATTTAAAACTCTATATTATTAATACCATGGTTGTTTCTTTAATTACTATTATTCAATTGTTGTGATACTGTACATGACGTCATCCGCCCCCGAACATTTCCACCGTTCCGGTTTGGTGGTGTGAAAAAGGCATTGATATGACAACTTTTAGAACAAGATATGGTGACCATGAGTTTTTGGTTACGTTGTTTGGACTGACCAATGCCCCAACAATATTTATGGATCTGATGAATAGGGTTTGCATACCTTCACTTGATATACTTCTGAGAAATTTACGATGATCAGAGAAAGGATGTTAGCAGCTTAGAATCTTCAAAAGAGATATGCAGATAAGAAGAGACAACCGATTAGTGAAAAGTTTACACTTCGTGGCATAAAGATAATGTCTCCATATCTTTAGTGAAAAAAACATCGTTGCCAACACCAAATCATGAGTGTGGCAGTCTTGTTCGTGGATTTTCAGTTGTTGGGATGCGTATGTTATTGGGCTAGATAACAACCTAACCCACCTCGAGATGCATCACTGTAAACTAAGAAGTCTTCAACTCCATTGAGTAAAGCAATAATTGGTGCTTCATACAATCATTTCTTCAATTTCTCAAAAGCTTCTTCATGTTTCTCGCTCCATGCGTAGGTAGCCTCTTTTTTGGGTCAAGGATGTCAATGGAGCAGCTATTGAAGAAAATCCTTGGGTAAACCTCCGGTAATATCCAAATAATCCCATAAAACTATGAAACTCAGTGGGACATTTTGTTCATTCCTAGTTCATCACCGCTTCAATCTTTGTTGGGTCTACCATTATGCTTTCTTGGTTAACCACATGACCCAAGAATTGTATCTCTATGTTCCAAAAATCACATTTAGAGAATTTTGCATACAACTTCTCCTTCTTTAGAACTTCCAACACTTCTTGGAAGTGCTTCCCATGCTCGTTCTAGCTCTTAGAGTAGATCAGAAGTCGATGAACACTATTACAGATCTATCGAGAAAAGGTTAACAAAACTGATTCATCAGATCCATGAATGTTGTTGGAGCATTGGTTATTCCAAATGACCTAACCAAAAACCCATAATGTCCATATTTCATTCTGAAAGTTGTCTTCTCAATGTCTTATTCTCTCACCTTCAACTGATGATATCCCGATCTGAGATCAATCTTTGAAAAATAGATCGTGCCTTTCATCATTCCTGGGCAGTAGGTATTTATTCTTCACTGTTGCTTTATTCAACTCTTTGTAGTCGAGGCCCATTCTCAGCTTCCATCCTTCTTCTTCACGACTAATATCGGATCTCCCCAGGGTGACGAACTAGGTCTAATGAAAGCTTTATCCAACAATTCCTGAAGTTTTATCAGAAGCTCTATCATCTTCTTCGATGCTAATCAGAATGATGCTTTTGCTATTGGTGTCATTCTTGGCAACAAGTCTATTTGAAATTCTACTTGTCTATTATGGGCAATCCAGGAAGATCTTTGGGAAGTACTTTCCGAAAGTCACACATTACTTGTATTCTCTACATCTCCTTTTTCTCCTTTTTCGCATCAATTACAAATGATAGATATGACGTACAGTCGTTGACCAAATACTTTTTGGCTTTTATCATGGAGATGGTTGCAAAATTCACTCGATGTTTGCCCCTGCACCATAAATGGTTTTCTTCCGTGTGGGTTTATTTTCACCATCTTTTTTCTACATAGTATCTCAACATCGTTCGTACTAAGGCAATCCATTCCTAATACTATGTCGAAACCATTTAACTATCCTGGCAGTAATTCCTCGGGGAACTTATTCTCATTCAATTCAATGATGATGTTCTTCATACAATCGCTAACAGGTACAAATTTGCCACTAGAAACCTCAACTATTAACGTATCATCTAGTCTATCTATAGGCAACACTAGTCTTCTAATAAATTTATGAGAAATAAAGGAGTAGTTCGCACCAAAATCAAACAAATATTTACAGGAAATTTATTTACTTGAAATGTACCTGAGGCAAGATCTGCTTCTTCCTTTGTTGCTTCGAGGGTCATTTGGAATGCTCTTTCCTTTGGCTTTGGTGGCACATTCAGTTTTGCAGCTTCCTTCTTCTTTGGGTTATCTTTTGAAATATGCTAACCACACCCACATTCATAACATTTCTTGTCATTGAATATTAAATATTAGGAATAGTGACCAGTACTTTCACATTTGTAGCAGGTCACTTCATCGTCGCTTCTCCCAAAGTGCTTCTTGCACTTCTCACAACATATGGCTTTGTTGTTACCTCCAAACATCTTGTCGTTGGGGTTGAAATTTGAAAACTTATTCCTCTTATTGGACCTTGAATGTGACATACCAAAAACCATGATACATTTTTTTTTCATTTTTATAAAAACACTTCCATAAAAGTTCATTAAATAACAATCATTGTTTTCAAATCTTGTCCAAGAAACCTAGAGTATCAAGTAAATCTCTCATAACGTAAAACCATAGAAGGATGTGTACGATCACGCCTTCGCCTTGTCCTGATCATCAGAAGTACCTAGAAACATTGAAATCAAAAACTATAAGTCAAGGCTTAGTAAGTTTTCCTAAAATACCCCACACACTATACATATACAATGCATGCACACTGGGCACCCAACATGAGACTGGATTTCCCCTGAGCCCACAACTTGAGACTAGATTGCCCCTCCTGGCCCATAGCGCATGACTAACTTGCTCCTGAGCCCACAACATAATACTAAATTTCCGGCCCCAACCCTCAGCCTGTTACTGGATTGCTCTCGGGTTTGTTGGCTTACAACACAAAGTAGTACCGCCTCAACCCACCCACAATATGTCGACATATACAAACAGATAAACAATAGCCTCGAATACGTGTAATCTTAAATATCTACCAATCTAGTAGACCACCATAGCATAGAAACATCCTATAGTCAAGGATACATAACACAATCTAGTGGACCGACATTGGTGCCTTCGACCCACTAGTATAGTGAGAAACTCACCTCGAAGTCTAGAAGATAACTGAACTGATCACATCACCAAATATCGGCTCTACGGGTCACCTAAAAAACAAAAAGGGATCGAGTCTCCATTAAAACCTAAAATCCTCAATTTTATCTAATGTCAAACTTGGTCAAAGTCAATGGTCTAAAAGTAAATAGCCGTTTGCCACGACGTGGACAAGCAACGTCGTGGGAATAATAAGACAAAATGGTCGCAAATATGCCAAACACCATGACATGGTGACTAATACCTCATGACGTGGGAACCTTCCAGACCAGCCAAATCCATTATGCTCTTAATCCTTTTCCCCACTCATTCAAACTTTCCAAAATGATTCCAAACTCCTAAAATATCGTAAAAACCACAACTTTATAGACATGCATGTCTTGAGCTAAAGCTACGTCAAAAAGTGTAAAAATAGGGCCAAGATCTCATGCAAGTGTTAAAAACTCTATCAAACATCAGACCCATCTCTCTAAACCATAGAAGGACTCTTGGGATCAATAAAGTTTTCAACTTTATGGAACCCCAACCTTCCAATTGGCCTAAACATGAAGAACAACACAAGAAAACCTAGATATAAGCACATAGAGTCATAAAGCTTGGAACTTAAGGACTTACAAAAGTCGAGAAAACATGCACAAGGAGGATGACAAGGCTTGCAAGCTGAGATGATGCACTAAGACTCCTTCTCTTATTCTTATTAGCTAGAAATCACCCAAAAAAAACTCAAAGACTTCAAAAATGGAGCTAGGGTTTTAGTGAGGGAGGAAGGGAGGTGATGGAGGTTGAGGGTGTTCAAACCCTAGCCGTCACATCTCTTAAATAGCGGCGTAAACCCCAGATTTAGGGTTGTCATTAAACAGCTGCCACATCATCACAACAATGTGTAACGCCCTATATTTTTTGTTTTATATTTTAAAATCGTTAATTATAGGAGAAATTGATTTATAATGTTAAGGGTTATTATTTTCGGGTTGAAAGTAATAATATGATTTTAAGGATTCATATTAGTTTGTACAAGGTATATATGGGGGATTAGAAAGAGATAACATTAATAGAAAATGTTAAGTTTGCTAAGGAGTTAAGGAGGAGGACCTAGGTGTAAATGTTTTGAAGCATCGGGATCAAATTAAGCCAAGGAGGATCATAAACTAATATAAAACTTAAAACCCTAGCTACTCACTAAGAGAGACTTCGATCATGCAAGAGGAAACGAATCCAAGTTGATGAATTTCCGAAATTCCCGTTTTTGAAGACCTTGAAGCAGTGTTTGGACGATCCCCAGAGAATTAACCGTTGGATTATCGTGAAATTTGGAGCGACTCCTACCAAGGCATATATCCAAGTTGTGACCGTAGGGATTTGAGTTTCAATAACGGGAGCTCGAGTTACAGATCGTTGATCATGGAAGAGGTTTTAGGGTTGTTGTCGAAATCGTTTTCAGTGGAAGGCTTGTATGGAGCTTTCAATCTAAAAAACATAGAAAAATCGTATGAAGGTGTGCAAGTAATACTTTTAAAGATAAGGACATGATCTCTCTTCATCTGATATAGTTTTGACAAACACGAAGATTAAGGTGGGCAAAACAGGAAGTGTGTAGGGCAAGCAGGTGTGAGTGAGTTTCAGGTTGCTTTGGAGATTGCTTTGTTTTTGGAGGTGAGTTCTTCACTACACCATGTTGTGTTATATTCTCTTTACATTAGCTCGTGTGTGATATGTGTTGTTTATGCGGGTATTACTAGGTGGGGTAGAGTCTAGTGGTTTTCCCTCACGTATTGAGGATTATGCATGGTACCACTCGGCGCATCCGAGTGGGGATCGGGTGTAGCCAATATGTCCCAAAGGCTCAATGAACTGAGAAAGGGGGATTGGGCATGGACAATGTGTCCCAATGGGTTCGGGTATTGGGGATCGGGCTTAGCCAATGTGTCCCAAGGGCTCGATGTACTGAGCAAAGGGGATCGGGCATAGCCAATGTGTCCCAGTAGGAGTATGTCTGTTAGTGATTCATTCTTTGACATGCACGTGTGGTTATGTGTTTGATACCGTTTGTATCCGTGTATAGGGGTAAGGATTATATGATATGATATTGTGTATGTGTGGAATTCACTAAGCTTTGTGCTTACCCTTTTTCCCTTAAAAAAAAAATACTATTTTAGGTACACAAGATGGTTGTGCATGATTATACACACTGGCTTGAGGCGGGTTTTTGGAATTAATATTGAATTTGTTGTGTTTCCATAAATTTTAGAATTATAACTTATAATGTTTGGAAACATAATTGATCTTGGGGTTTGGTATTTCACTTGTTTTGAATAAAATATATCAAATGGATGATTTATATAAAAAAAGTTCAATTTTATTGGAAATTTTGGGATGTTACACAATGTTGTCACACCGTAGCATCCAATAAAGATGTGCACATCCCCAGATCATGGCCACATCTTGGGAACTCATTACCCATGTTGGCGCCCCAAAAAGTTCTAAACTTAAACATTAACTACTTAAATGAACATACTAAAAACTTAGCGTTACAGTTCTCCCCCACTTGAACCAGATTTTTTCCTCGAAATCCTTGGCTAAAAACCAATATTGGTAATGATCGTGCATTTATACCTCATGCTCCCAAGTGCACTCGGAACTCTTCCGATGCTGCCACTACACCTTAACCAATGGTACCACCTTGTTGCGCAAGGCCTTCATCTTCCTATCCAGAATCGTCACCGGCCTCTCTACATAATTCAGACGCTCATCGACCTAAATGCCATCTAATGGAACCACCACCGAATCATTAACCACACACTTCCGAAGCTGAGAAACATGGAAGGTTCTATGAATCTAACTAAGCACCTTAGGAAGATTCAATCGTAGGCCACCTTGCCTACCTTGGCCATTACTCAAAGGATCTGATAAATCGGTAGCCAGACTTTCCCCTTTTCCTGAAGCGTATAACACCCTTCCAGGGTGATACCTTCAGTAGTACCATATCCCCAACCTGAAACTCTAACTCCAACCATCGTCTATCAGCATAACTCTTCTACCGACTCTATGTTGTCTATAACCTCCGTCTGATCTATTGAATAAGCTCCATCGTATAGAGGACTACCTTGGTCCTCCCCATGACCCTTTTGCCAACCTCTCCCCAACAAACTGGAGTACGACACTTCCTCCCATATAAAATCTCATACGACGGTGCACTAATGTTATAATGATAGTTGTTGTTGTACGAAAACCCAGCTATGGGAAGGTAGGAATCCTAGCTCCCACATAGGTCTATGAAACAAGCCCTTAACATATACTCGAGTTTCTGAATAGTCTGCTCACTCGGACCATCAGTCTGAGGGTGATAAGCAGTGTTGAAGTGCAGTCTTGTACCCAACTCCTCATGAAATATCTGCTAAAACTAAGAAGTAAACCATACATTACGATCAGACACTATAGAAACATGTGCACCATTGTGAACAATGATCTTGTGCACATAAATGTTGGCCAATTTCTCGGCCGAAGAACTCTCTTGATTGGAAAGAAAATGGGTGCTCTTGGTGAGGTGGTCAACAATAACCCAAACGACATAAAATCCCTTGGCCACCCTCGGCAACTTGGTGATGAAATCCATGATGATCTACACCCATTTCCACATGGGTACCTCCAAATGCTGTAGCTTTCCAAGCGACCTCTGGTACTTTGTCTTGACCATCCGATTGGTGACGCATCTCCTTACATACCATGCTATCTTTCGCTTCATGCACGACCACCAATAGCTAAGTCTCAGGTCTCAATACATCTTCGTGGTTCCAGGGTGAATCGAGAACCTCACCAAAAACTAGGACCCAAACCCAACCACATTGGGTCATATGCCCATGAATATCGATGGAAAATCTACTAATTCGACCCTTGATCTTCTCTTTCTTCTAATTCTCCATCCTGATTCCCCGGGCCTAAGACTCCCTAATCAAATCAAGAAGTGGTGATTGGATGGTCATCCTCAAATAGAGCTCTGGCATGGGAGTACTAGCCGCCTTACGAATCGAAGTGTCGACGACCACATTAGCCTTCCCCGTATGAGAAAGAATCTCACAGTCATAATCCTTGACTACATTGAGCCATATGTGTTGCCTTATGTTTAGATTTTGTTGATCCATAAGATATCTCCATCTCTTGTGATCTGTGTAGATGGTACAACGAACCCCATAGATATAATGTCGACAAATATTGAGGGAAAATACCACAACCCCCAACTCCAAGTCATGCGTCGGATACCTAACCTCATGAGGCTTCAATTTCCTAGATGCATACACAATGAAACTACATCACTGCATGAGTACTGCCCACAAACATGTGATCGACGTCTCACAAAATACCACAAAGTCCTCAACAACCTTAGGAAGATTCAATATTTGGGCCTCGCATAACTTTCGCCTCAGAGTCTCAAATGCGGCCTGTTGCTCAGGCCCCCAATGGAAGTCCACACTCTTCTTCGTTAAAAGAGTAAGAGGAACGAAAATCTTGGAAAAAATACTAAATAAACCTCCTTTAGTAACCTGTTAATCCTATAAAACTCCTAATCTCATATGGGAACATTGGGACCTCTGTTGTGCATTTTATATACTATTAGCTTCAAGTTTATAAAACTAACCTACTTTACTAACTAATTTCACTTAGGCAGTATACCTAGTTCTTGCCTCATAACCATTGCCCTTCTCATCTGGAGTATTATCAAAGCTTTCATAAGCCTTGTCTGATTGAAAACAGCTACTTGATTTGTCGACCTTTTTATCCTTCTTCTTCTGGAACTTGGATTCTGGATCATCAAGTGGGGGCACTGTGACATCCCCAAAATCACGGCCACAAAAGACCGATTTTCATTTATGCTTTTAAAATAATTTCAGAGTAAATCCTTTTGATTTGAAAGAGTTGCGGAATTTGTTCCCAAAACAAAACATGATAAAACAATATTTATCAAAGCATTTCATCAAGAGATGCATTGTCATTATAATCAAAACTCGGGATGTCATGTTCCGATACAGACCATAAAGCATAAACGATAAACATTACAAGTCATTCAACAAATATATACATATACAGACTTGTAAACAAAACAACAAGATGATCCATCCATCTTACGCCCTTGCGCCACTTCCTGTAATACAAATAAAACTGAGTGGGTCAGGCTTGGGAGCCTGGTGAGCATATAGGGTTTTCAACCCACAATAAATGAATTATATTTAATTTCACCAACCAACACTATCCCGATTACCCGTTCCTGTTATCCTCACTTTACGTCCCTAAAACAACATCTATCTCAAGGGACCTAATCTAGGATTTTCATCGGGACGGACATTACTGCTAAGGGGTTTCCTCTACAATAAATATCCTAAAGGCAACCATGAGGGGGATAGAGTACACCGGTGAACACATCGTTCACAACACCTACAGGTTATGAACCTGCTAGCGTTCCACATGACTGTGTAGAAAGAGTCCGTGGTCGTTATCCATACTCCGCTGAATAACTAGATCAACAACAACAACAACATCGAGGCCCCTCATCTGTTTATTACACACCAACTATCTACCCATGTTCTACCCAACATATTAGTAGATAAAAATATATATTTTCATACATAGTTTAAAACCTGTATAGCATTCTCATTCAATATATATTCCACACAACAGATGAGGCATACCCACATAACACATATTTCATAGAAACAAATCAGATCTATGAGATAGGATAAAGTGAATATACATTCACTGATATAACAACAAAATATACACATAACAAGTATATCGTATAAAATACTTCATAGTTATGCTTTAGAAGAAAGTAACTACACACTCACACATACAAACAACAATTTACTTAATACACTCAAACCATACTTGTATTATTATCGTGTTTATGAAAAGTAGTATACACTCACTTGATCAGAAGATGATCGGACAGCACTACGACTTGCAGAAGTAGTAATCCTCAGCAGATCTGGAAGATCTCCACAAAAATCGAACTTCTCGCGGGCAGAGCTTCGACTCGGGAACCGCACTTCTCGGGATCTTCGGGATCTCGGGACTTGCCTCGGGGTTCGAGAATAATACCGGGGCTTCGGGGTATTTCTGGTACGTAAAACGATGCAAAACAGGAGAGAGAAGAGAGAAAATTGGCAATTGGGTCGGCTGCCCTCGCATCCTATTTATAGGAGGCTGGAGCCTCGGAGTACGCGGGGCGTACGCCTGTACGCGGGGCGTACAGGCCTACGAAATCGTCATTGCATGCGTCATCCGAAGTGTCGACACTCTTCGGAGTACGCGGGGCGTACTTCGGATCGGACTGCTGACTCCCCTTCGGATAATGCCGGATTTAAAGATTTAATTTAAATACAAAATAATTAATAAACTTCGGAAATTCATATCTTATTCATACGAACTCCGTTTTCGACGTTCTTTATATCCACGCGTAGGTGAGACTACGCTCTACGACTTTCGTTTAGACTCCGTCGGCTAATTTTGACTTTATTTTTATTATTTATTTTTAATAGGCCGCGACAGAAAAACTTCGTTATAAATTCATAACTTCTTCGTTTGACGTCTGTTCTCGCCTAACTTTTTATCGCTTCGATACCAACAACGAGACCTTCGATCCTCGTTTAGATTGCTTCGGCTAAAAATCGCTCGATCTCAAATAGAGTATTTCAGGTTGCATACCGCTAAGTCAAAACTTCGATAAATCATAACTTCCTCATACGAAGTCAGATTTGGGCGTTCTATATATATTCAGAAACCTCGTTTCAACTACTACAACATTATTCAAAGATATCAAGTTTATCTTACACTTGAATTTTGACGCTTATTTTTATTCTTAATTAATCAAACCACATAATTAAGCAATTAAGCACAAAACACATAATACTCAAATAATACACTTCTATTATTTCAAAACGGGTTACAAAGGTTAACCTAGACTATTACATTGCTAAAAATGGTAAGCCCGGAAACACAGGCGTTACAATTCTCTCCACCTTAGAATGATTCCGTCCCCGGAATCACACATCCACAAACAAATGTGGATAGCGACCCATCATGTCACTCTCCGTCTCCCAGGTGAGATTCGGCCCATTCGTGTGTTTCCATCGGACAAGCACTAATGCAACCATCTTGCGTCGCAATTTCTTAGTCTTTCGGTCAACAATTGCCTCTGGTTCTTCAATCAACCTTTTGTTCTCATCGATTCTCAACTCCGAAAGTGGAATCATATCGGGAACTTCTCCCGTGAACTTCCTCAAATAACACACATGAAAAGTGTTATGAATTCCATTAAGTTCTTCTGGTAGTTCGAGCTTGTAAGCTTGGTTCCCAATCCTCTGAAGAACTTTAAAAGGTCCAATAAACCTTGGACTCAACTTTGCCCTTTTACCAAATCTTATAAGTCCCTTCCACGGCGAGACTTTAAGCAAAACCGAATCTCCAACCTCAAAAGTTATCGGTCTTCGCTTTTTGTCAGCATAGCTCTTTTGACGATCTTGAGCTGCTAACATTCTTTCCCTAATTATTTTCAACTTTTCAGCAGTTTGATGAACAATCTCCGGTCCCATAAACTGCTTTTCCCTAGCCTCAAGCCAACAAGACGGCGTACGACACTTTTGTCCATACAAAGCTTGGTAAGGTGTCATCTTAATGCTCGAGTGGAAACTATTATTATAGGAAAATTCTACCAAAGTTAAATGTTCATCCCAATTACCTAGGAATTCAAGAGTACATGCTCTCAACATATCTTCAAGCGTTTGTATCGTTCGTTCGCTCTGACCATCAGTCTGTGGATGGTAAGCTGTACTTAAACACAACTTGGTACCCAATTCCTCTTGTAGACTTTTCCAAAACCTCGAGGTGAAACGGCTATCACGATCCGACACAATCGTTAACGGAACACCGTGAAGCCTCACAATTTCTTTTACATAAGAATTAGCAAGCTTTTCCATAGACCATTTCTCCTTGGCTGCTATGAAATGCGCACTCTTAGTGAATCGATCAACGACCACCCAAATAATGTCGTGAACATTCTTTGTTCTGGGCAGTTTAGTGACAAAATCCATAGCAATGTCTTCCCACTTACCCATAGGCACAGACAGAGTTCTAAACTCCCGTATGGTTTCTGATGTTGTGTCTTGACTCTTGCGCAAGTCACACACTCAGCCACATACTTTGCAACATCAAGCTTCATCGTCGGCCACCAGTAGTAGGGTTTTAGGTCCCTATACATTTTAGTGCTACCAGGATGAATCGAGTACATGGTTTTGTGAGCTTCTTCCATCAGAAGATCTCTGACTCCTCCTGTCTTAGGTATCCAAATCTGATCTTGGAACACCTTCAGTCCATGACTGTTTACACCGAACACCAACGTTTTGCCCAAACGTTCTTCCTTTCCGTCGTTCTTCTCAGAAGCTTCGCTCTGAGCTTTCTTTATACTTTCTAAAATAGTCGATACAACTTCAATTCTCAACGCTCTTGGCCTTTTCCTTTCAAGATTGACTTTCCGACTGAGAGCATCAGCAACAACATTAGCCTTACCGGGGTGGTAAAGTATCTCACAGTCGTAGTCTTTAAGTAATTCTAGCCAGCGTCGTTGCCTCATATTCAATTCCTTCTGATTAAAGAGATATTGGAGACTCTTATGATCAGTGAAAAGTTTGCACTTCGTGCCATAGAGGTAATGCCTCTATATTTTCAGAGCGAAAACTACCGCTGCCAACTCCAAATCATGAGTCGGGTAGTTCTTTTCATGCTCCTTCAGCTGTCGAGACGCATATGCTATCACCTTTTCTCTTTGGGTCAAAACACAACCCAATCCAACCCTAGACGCATCGCTATAAACAGCGAAGTCTTCGACTCCATCGGGTAGAGAAAGTATTGGTGCCTTGCATAGCTTCTTCTTTAGCTTCTTGAATGCTTCTTTATGCTTCTCACTCCAAGCATAAGTAGCTCCTTTGTGGGTCAAAGCTGTTAATGGCGTAGCAATCGAAGAAAAACCTTGGATAAACCTTCGGTAATATCCGGCTAATCCCAAAAAGCTTCGAATCTCCATGGGACTTTTCGGTTGTTCCCACTTCATCACAGCTTCGATCTTCGCTGGATCAACCATTATCTCTTCTTGGTTGACCACGTGACCCAAGAATTGGACTTCATGAATCCAAAAATCACATTTGGAGAACTTCGCATACAGCTTCTCCTTCTTCAAGACTTCTAACACTTCTTGCAAGTGTCTGCCATGCTCCTCTTGGCTTTTTGAGTAAATCTGAATGTCATCTACGAACACGATCACAGATTTATCTAGGAACGGATTACAAACCCTGTTCATTAAATCCATGAATGCTGCTGGAGCATTGGTCAGTCCAAACGACATAACCAAGAACTCATAGTGTCCATATCGTGTCCTGAATGCAGTCTTCTCTATATCCTGCTCTCTTACTTTCAACTGGTGATATCCTGACCTAAGATCGATCTTCGAGAAATAGTTCGAACCTTGCAATTGATCAAATAGGTCATCAATCCTCGGCAACGGATATCTATTCTTTATTGTTGCCTTGTTCAACTCTCTGTAATCAATGCACATTCTCATACTTCCATCTTTCTTCTTCAGAAATAACACTGGAGCTCCCCAGGGTGATGAACTAGGTCTAATGAAACCTTTGTCCAATAACTCCTGAAGTTACATCAGTAGCTCCTTCATCTCCGTTGGTGCTAATCGATAAGGTGCTTTTGCTATCGGGGTTGTCCCTGGCAACAAGTCAATACGGAATTCCACTTGCCGATCAGGCGGCAATCCAGGAAGATCTTCGGGAAAGACTTCCGGATAATCACACACAACTGGAATATTCTGCATCACCTTCTTTTCCTTCTTAGCATCGATCACGAATGCTAAATATGATGTACACCCCTTGGTCAAACATTTTCTGGCTTTCATTAGAGAAATGATTCCAGAATTTACTCTGCGTTTATCTCCATACACCATAAACGAATCTTTTCCAGGCGGGTTTACTTTCACTATCTTCTTCTTGCACAAAATCTCAGCATCGTTGGCGCTAAGCCAATCCATTCCCAATACGATGTCGAAACCATTAAGTTCGATAGGCAATAATTCCTCGTGGAACTTATTCCCATTCAGATCAATTAAGATGTTTTTCATTCGATGGCTAACAGGTACAAACTTGCCACTAGCAACTTCGACTAATAAGGCATTATCTAGTGTATCAACAGGCAAAGCTAGTTTTCTACCAAATTCATGTGATATAAAGGAGTAGTTGGCTCCAGAATCAAATAAAATTTGGGCAGGCAAATTGTTAACGAGAAAGGTACCTGAAGCGACATCAACTTCATCTTTAGCAGCTTCCAGTGTCATCTGGAATGCTCTCGCCTTTGGCTTTGGCGGAATGTTGGGTCTAGCTGCCTCCTTCTTCTTCGGGCAGTCCTCGACATGTGTCCCTCCTCACCACAACCATAGCAAACTTTCTTAGTGAGGGTACATTCATTGGCATAGTGCCCTGGCTTTCCACATTTGTAGCATGTGTTCGCCACCTCACATTTTCCATGATGCTTCTTCTTACATTTGTCGCACCATTTCGCTTCGCCTCCACTTCCCCTCGAACCAGACTTCGAGAACTTGTTTTTCTTGTTGGACCCTGAAGTTCCATCGAACTTCCTCTTTTCGCCTACATCTATCCTTTCCAGACCCTTTCCCTTCTGCTGGGCCTCCACATTCTTAGCTGCACGAACAACCATTTTCAGAGTAGTTGCCATCTTGACTGTCAGACCAAAGTCGGCAGGCAGTCCATTAGCAAACCTCTCAATCTTGGAGAGTTCCGTTGGCACTAGGTACGGAAATAACTTCATTTTCTCAGTGAATGCAGTAGCATAATCATCTATGCTCATTTTCCCCTTCTTCAAGTTTTGGAACTCGTTGTTCAGATCAATCAGATCTATCTTCTAACAATACTGCACCCTTAGTTGTTCCAAGAACTCCTCCCATGACATTTTCAGGGCTTCTCCTCGTGGCAAAGTATCTGCCAACAACTTCCACCAACTCAAGACTCCAGTCTTCAGTTGTCTAACCGCAAAGACGGTCTTCTGTTTGTTGCTACAGTCGCAACTTTCAAATACCATCTCCATTTCGGAGATCCAATCCATTATCTTAACAGGCTTTGGGCTTCCAGAAAGACTTGGCGGCTTGGCGCCCAAGAAGTTCTTATACATTCGCCCATCCTTGTTGTTTCTCCTTTCCGGATCGTTCCTTCGTTCCCCTTGAGTCCCAACTTTACTCATCATGCGACTATTGTTCCCTTCCTCCGATTGCTCGGGAATCAATTCGGGTTCCTCAACAGGTATGATAGGTTCATCCCTATTATCCAACATCCGTCGCATCTCATCCCTTTGTTCGGCTAACATAGCCCGAATCATGGCTTGCACCCCAGCCATTGTTATTGGTTCTGGTGTTGCTGCTACAACAGGTATTTGCTCAATCACTGACGGTTGATTCCTGTTTTCATCCGCGTTTCCAACGCCACTCCTTGTTCTCACCATTTTTGATCTACACACCGAATAAGGTGAAATTAGATCCTCATTCACGATAGATACTCAAATCATCCTTATTACTCCGAAACGTTTACATGCTAGTTCTAATAACGTAGGCATACGCTTAGAATCCTACACACATAAGGTTTCCAGATCCGGTCGGCAACAGACCGTAGATCCGAACAAATAATATCATATATGGCAACATATAACATTTAGCACATAAAAGCATTTTAGGCAACTTTCCTAAAATAAACTAGTGCTCGTGTCTAAAATCCAACAGACACACATCTCAAAATTCCACTTAGAATTCTAAGTTTAATTCTAGAAATCCTACAAATTCCTAGTTCGCTTAAACTAATGCTCTGATACCAACTGGGACATCCCCAAAATCATGGCCAGAAAAGACTGATTTTCATTTATGCTTTTAAAATAATTTCAGAGTAAATCCTTTTGATTTGAAAGAGTTGCGGAATTTGTTCCCAAAACAAAACATGATAAAACAATATTTATCAAAGCATTTCATCAAGAGATGCATTGTCATTATAATCAAAACTCGGGATATCATGTTCCAATACAGACCATAAAGCATAAACGATAAACATTACAAGTCATTCAACAAATATATACATATACAGACTTGTAAACAAAACAACAAGATGATCCATCCATCTTACGCCCTTGCGCCACTTCCTGTAATACAAATAAAACTGAGTGGGTCAGGCTTGGGAGCCTGGTGAGCATATAGGGTTTTCAACCCACAATAAATGAATTATATTTAATTTCACCAACCAACACTATCCCGATTACCCGTTCCCGTTATCCTCACTTTACGTCCCTAAAACAACATCTATCTCAAGGGACCTAATCTAGGATTTTCATCGGGACGGACATTACTGCTAAGGGGTTTCCTCTACAATAAATATCCTAAAGGCAACCATGAGGGGGATAGAGTACACCGGTGAACACATCGTTCACAACACCTACAGGTTATAAACCTGCTAGCGTTCCACATGACTGTGTAGAAAGAGTCCGTGGTCGTTATCCATACTCCGCTGAATAACTAGATCAACAACAACAACAACATCGAGGACCCTCATCTGTTTATTACACACCAACTATCTACCCATGTTCTACCCAACATATTAGTAGATAAAAATATATATTTTCATACATAGTTTAAAACCTGTATAGCATTCTCATTCAATATATATTCCACACAATAGATGAGGCATACCCACATAACACATATTTCATAGAAACAAATCAGATCTATGAGATAGGATAAAGTGAATATACATTCACTCATATAACAACAAAATATACACATAACAAGTATATCGTATAAAATACTTCATAGTTATGCTTTAGAAGAAAGTAACTACACACTCACACATACAAACAACAATTTACTTAATACACTCAAACCATACTTGTATTATTATCGTGTTTATGAAAAGTAGTATACACTCACTTGATCAGAAGATGATCGGACAGCACTACGACTTGCAGAAGTAGTAATCCTCAGCAGATCTGGAAGATCTCCACAAAAATCAAACTTCTCGCGGGCAGAGCTTCGACTCGGGAACCGCACTTCTCGGGATCTTCGGGATCTCGGGACTTGCCTCGGGGTTCGAGAATAATACCGGGGCTTCGGGGTATTTCTGGTACGTAAAACGATGCAAAACAGGAGAGAGAAGAGAGAAAATTGGCAATTGGGTCGGCTGCCCTCGCATCCTATTTATAGGAGGCTGGAGCCTCGGAGTACGCGGGGCGTACAGGCCTCCGAAATCGTCATTGCATGCGTCATCCGAAGTGTCGACACTCTTCGGAGTACGCGGGGCGTACTTCGGATCGGACTGCTGACTCCCCTTCGGTTAATGCCGGATTTAAAGATTTAATTTAAATACAAAATAATTAATAAACTTCGGAAATTCATATCTTCTTCATACGAACTCCGTTTTCGACGTTCTTTATATCCACGCGTAGGTGAGACTACGCTCTACGACTTTCGTTTAGACTCCGTCGGCTAATTTTGATTTTATTTTTATTATTTATTTTTAATAGGCCGCGACAGAAAAACTTCGTTACAAATTCATAACTTCTTCGTTTGACGTCTGTTCTCGCCTAACTTTTTATCGCTTCGATACCAACAACGAGACCTTCGATCCTCGTTTAGATTGCTTCGGCTAAAAATCGCTCGATCTCAAATCGAGTATTTCAGGCTGCATACCGCTAAGTCGAAATTTCGATAAACCATAACTTCCTCATACGAAGTCAGATTTGGGCGTTCTATATATATTCGGAAACCTCGTTTCAACTACTACAACATTATTCAAAGATATCAAGTTTATCTTACACTTGAATTTTGACGCTTATTTTTATTCTTAATTAATCAAACCACATAATTAAGCAATTAAGCACGAAACACATAATACTCAAATAATACACTTCTATTATTTCAAAACGGGTTACAAAGGTTAACCTAGACTATTACATTGCTAAAAATGGTAAGCCCGGAAACACAGGCGTTACAGGCACAATCTTAGAGTTTGATCTCGTGATCATATATCACTGAAACAAAACAAAACAAAAACATAAAAACGAACTAAAACAAAATAAACAAAAAATAATAAACGAATGGTGCCCACGTCGTGGCAAATAATTCACCATGTCGTGGGAGCTAATTTCTCAGAAAAATAAAAAATGCTAAAAAATGACTTTTTTCGGTTTTTACTATACAAAAAGGATTGATTAACTAAAAGTAATCAAATTAAAACCTAAATAAGTCATTTCCCGGCAACAGTGTCAAAACCTTGATGTGTAATTTATAAGCTACCAATTTTAAATTTATACACCTAACCTACTTAACTAAGTAATTGCACTTTGTCAGTTTACTAGTCAAATTATAGAATAGTTTAGGTAAGTCAAGTGTCGATCACATGGAATAAAATTTTAATTTATACATAAATACTAATAATTAAATTAAGAAACAACTTTAAATACGGGTTTTTAGTGATTTTCCAAGTACAACTTAAATCAAATAATCATCAATTAAACGAATATGAAAACTAAGCATGCAAGAAAAATATTTTCAAGCTTAATGAGTAGTTCCGTTTAGTTCCGAATTCCCCTTCTCTTATGGTTGATTTCTGGTGGATAAATTATATTGATTACCAATTCATTAAATTACTAGTTATCATGATCTAATACATAGATTTGCCAATCTATGAATTACCATAAAACGATCAAGCACAAGTTAGACACAGAATTGATTTAAGCACGAATTGGACTATGAATGATAAATCTATGAATTACCTATGCTAGATCAATACAAGAAACTCAAGCAAAAATTGTTGATCAATTATTCTCTGTAACATAATCAAAGTAGCTAACTTTTATTTACCTAATTCTAGGATTTGTTCAATCACCATATGTCACACCCCAAAACCAAGAACGGCGGAAACGTTCTGGGGAGGAGGACGTCATGTACAGTATCACAACACAGTAAATGTAAATAAGCAAACAACATCATCCATTGCATTAAATATATAATTTTAATACAAGTGTTTTGTACAGTTATAGACACCAAAAATAATGTAACACAAAATAATATGAGATGAGTCTTGAATGCACTCCATCTTCTCAAAAGCTGGCCTCGGTACCTATCTACTGATGACCTGAGAATACAAGTTATTTTGAAAGAGTTTATCAGCATTAAGCTGGTGAGTTCATAAGTATTTTAGTGTCAATGTTTCTTGTCAAAAACGTTTGAACCTGTCTCAATGTATAAGATTGTAAAAATGTAGGTAAATGTTTGAAAGTGTTTGTAAAAGTTTGAATCTCTCAGAAAATCCTATATTTTCTATAAAAGTAACCTTCTACCAAGGCTAAACTGTTTTGTAAACTCGTCTGTTGTAAAAGTGTGTAATTAACCAAGTATAACTATCATTTGTTAAAAATATAGATTGTACATTAAGGTTTAAGTCATGTTATCACTAAAATATGTAATGGGTAAATCATTGTAGTACTGTAGCTTTGTATAATAAGACTACTGCTGCACTAAATACTACTACCTTAAACCGGATTTATATTAAGGTATATTGTGATTAATTGCACCATGCTATCGACTAGTAACAACGACATAATGAATGGTCGTAATAAAGAAATGACGTTTGGCACCCGCAGACCTGCAGGTCCGGCTGTAGCTAGCAGCAAGGTGTAGGATAGTCAATCCAGTATAGATCTATACGCAAACTCACGCTCTCCCTCCAAGAGAATTCTGGCTACAATTCGGGCCATGACATTTAAGGCATGCTCCGATATAGTGGATCACAATTGTTACGTATTCATGTATATGTAATGTTTCTCGTTCTAGTATACCTGTATATGTACTTGTTTCTCGTATATCTGTATATGTACTTGTTTCTAGTATATCTGTATATGTACTTGTTTCTAGTATATCTGTATATGTACTTGTTTCTAGTATATCTGTATATGTACTTGTTTCTAGTATATTTGTATATGTACTTGTTTCTAGTATATCTGTATATGTACTTGTGTTACCCCGATGGTAACCAACTATTGATGTACTGATAAGTATGAATATGGAAGTACTTTTATGTCTATACGTGTATATATGATATATAAGTAATATGGAAACGACCTTCGGATGGTCACCCGAAATCCCACCAGACCACATCCAAATCGAGGAAAAGGAAATAGGGTGGATGGCCTTCCTAAGCCCTTTAAACATTATTTATATATCTATACATATATGGGCATGCAATTGGATATATAAAAGCATAAATAAGTTTTCATAAAACATTTGAAGCATAAATATGATTTCAAGAGGAGATCGACTTGATGTCGATCTATAAAACAATTTGAAGGCATAAGTTAATAAAACAGTTTAAGTATAAGAAGCATTTGTTTGAATCACAGTCTATAAGTAAGTTTGGATAGTAAAACAGTTTGTAAAACATTTCAAAGTAAAGCAATTTGATAAACAGTTTAAACAGTGGTAAAAATCGTTGTTTTCCTAGTTATTAATCACATGTGACTAAATGCAATCACATGTGATTGAAGCAATAACTTATAAGTATTTGACTTGTATTCCCCCCCCCATAAAGTATTTAAAACACTTAAAATCATTTCAAAGGTTGATTCAAGGGGTATGAACTCACTTGTGGTGAGTCGCTTGAATTGTAGTGTCGGCTACCGTGCTAGGTGGCAAACGGAGACCTGTTTACACGCACGAGCCTAGTTATCATATAATAAGCATATATATAACTAATTAGACAAATAATAACTTAAATAAATAAGTTAAGACACTTAGGAACATGTAAACACTTTTTATAAGTGTTTAAGGTCCAAATGGTTGCATCTAAGTTGCTACGGGACAAGGCAAAAGGGTTTGAAACATCAAATGGCCTTACATAGGAGTTCACCACCCAACAAACCCCACACCTTGGAGTTTATGGCCGTAAACTCATAGGTTTATGGCCGTGAACTCCTCAAAGGGTGGTTTTGGGTGTTTTGTGGTGCTTTCTTGATCCTAGAACACTCCTAGCTTTGTTGGAATAACACATGAAGTAGTTTAAGGCCTTGGAAAGCTCCATAGGGGAGTTTACGGCCAAAGGACCTCATCCCCTAGAGTTTACGGCCGTAAACTCCTATGGGGTGATGGCTTTTAATTGTTTTGAGGCCCTTGCATGTGTAGGATAGCTTCCAAACTTTTATCTAAGGCTAATGGGGACAAGAGGCACACATTTGTGCCATTACTTGGAGTTTACGGCCCAAGATATGTTCCTTGGCCGTAAAATCCTTTCAAGGAGTGGTTTTTATGTGTTCTACTCTCCATTCTAGTCCCAAATATTCAAGGTAAATTGTCTTAAGGCCTAAGGTGTGATTGGAATGCATTTTACCTTAGTAAAAGGGGTTTACGGCCCAAGAGGAGTTCTTGGCTGTAAACTCCTACTAACTTGTGATTTTGATGGGTTTTGATGTCTTAAATAAGCACAAGCACTTGAGGATTAAAGTCTTTAAGCATAAGGGGAAGTTTAGGGCACATTAAGCCCTTGAAAAGGGGGTTTACGGCCCAAGGAAGTTCCTTGGCCGTAAACTCCAAGAACTTGTGTTTCTTGGATGCTTTTTAGGCTACAAAGATCATACACTAAGTCCTTTATAAGTCCTCTAACATGGGAATGGGTCTAGAAAGCATTAAAGTTCCATTTTGGAGTTTACTCCCCAAGAACGTTCTTGGGCGGTAAACTCCCGGATCTTGAAATCTAAACATGTTATTAATGTTAATAAGCCTCTAACAAGTATTGAAACACATTTAGTAAAGTAGACTCACAAAATGGGATGAAAATCCGAAGATCCGTCAGAGAGAATATGGCTTTTCTCTATTTGGAATTGTGAATAATGAATTAATTTAATTCAGAAAACTATTTATAGTCCTGGAATATTTTGGCAGAAAATATTTTTATTCCTGATATTGGACTGTAAGATTATGAAACTTGAAATGCCCAAGTTTCACAAAACCAGGAGTATCCACTCTCCTGATATCATCTAAAACATAAAACCTAATGTACACAAACTTGTTCGGAAAAGCTTGAAAATCACTGAAACTGAACTAGCTTCTATTGAATAGATGAGGTTCGTACAAATGGAAATTTCAGGTTGTCACATCATCCCCCTGTTAGAGGGAATTTCGTCCTGAAATTAGAATTTAAGCAAACAAAAGTTACAAACAATCAAGCGAAAAGATGAGGGTATTTCAACTTCATCTGATCCTCGCGTTCCCAAGTGAATTCCGGTCCTCGCTTGGCGTTCCAGCGAACCTTCACAATAGGGATACGGCTTTGTTTCGTCTGCTTGACCTCACGGTCCATGATTTCTACAGGTTCTTCCACGAAGTTGAGGCTCTCGTTGATCTCGATCTCGTCGAGTGGGATTACGAGAGTCTCGTCGGACAGACACTTTTTCAAGTTAGATACGTGGAATGTAGAATGTACGTTATGCAGTGTGTCGGGTAGATCAAGTTTGTAAGCTACGGGGCCGAATCTGGCAAGAATCTCGAAAGGCCCTATGTACCTCGGATTAAGCTTCCCACGCTTGCCAAAGCGTATCAAGCCTTTCCAGGGTGAGACTTTGAGAAGGACTCGGTCTCCCACCTGAAATTCCAAAGGTTTTCTTCGTTTATCGGCGTAGCTCTTCTGTCGGTCTCTAGAGGCTTTCAATCGTTCACGGATTTGAACGATTTTCTCTGTCGTTTCCCGAATGATTTCTGGACCAGTGAGAGTACTGTCGGAAGCTTGCCCTCTTGCTAATTGGGTATCACCAACCTCAGCCCAACACAGAGGGGATCTGCACTTGCGGCCGTAGAGAGCTTCGAATGGAGCAGCCTTGATGCTGGTGTGATAGCTGTTATTGTAGGAAAATTCGACAAGGGGTAAATGAGTATCCCATGCCTTTCCAAAATCAATCACACAGGCTCACAACATATCTTCCAGTGTTTGGATGGTCCTCTCACTCTGTCCGTCGGTCTGTGGATGGTAGGTTGTGCTCATGTCCAGCCTTGTTCCTAGGGAATGTTGTAGTGATTGCCAAAATCTTGAGGTGAACCTACTATCTCTATCGGAGATAATGGAAATAGGTACACCATGTAGCCGTACGATTTCCCTAATGTATGTTCTCATAAGTTTCTCCATCTTGTCGGTTTCTTTGATAGGCATGAAGTGTGCAGACTTGGTCAGTCTATCAACGATGACCCATATGGTGTCAAGTCCACCCGTCGTCTTGGGCAACTTGGTTATGAAATCCATAGTGATACGCTCCCACTTCCATTCTGGAATCTCTGGTTGTTGCAATAAACCAGAGGGCTTCTGGTACTCGACCTTAACCTTTGCGCAAGTAAGGCATTTACTTACGAAGGTAGCAATCTCTGCTTTCATATTAGGCCACCAGTATAGCTTTTTAAGATCCAGATACATCTTATCTGAACCCGGGTGGACGGAATACCGAGTGTTGTGCGCCTCGGTCATGACCAAGTCTCGGAAACCACCGTGTTTCGGTGTCCAGATCCGGTTCATGAAATATAACGCTCCGTCACCCTTGGCTTCAAAGTTCTTGTCCATTCCCCTAAGGGATTCACTCGACACATTTTCAGGCTTCATGGCCTCAGTTTGAGCCGCCTGAATTTGCTTAGTCAGATGTGAATGGATGGTTATCGATAATGACTTGACTTTGCGACCAGAATATTCCTTCCGACTTAGGGCGTCTGCTACTACGTTGGCTTTACCCGGATGATAACGAATATCGCATTCGTAGTCACTGAGTAGCTCGACCCACCGTCGTTGTCTCATGTTGAGCTCCTTCTGATCGAAAATGTGTTGTAAACTCTTGTGGTCGGTAAAGATAGTGCTCTTCGTTCCATACAAGTAATGTCTCCAGATCTTCAGAGCAAACACTACTGCTCCTAGTTCAAGATCGTGGGTCGTGTAGTTAACCTCGTGTGTCTTCAACTGTCTCGAGGCGTAGGCGATGACCTTACCTCGCTGCATCAGAACACATCCGAGTCCTTGATTTGATGCATCGCAATAGACTACGAAGTCTTCTATTCCTTCTGGAAGGGATAGTATTGGTGCGGTGCACAAGGCTCGTTTGAGCGTTTGGAACGCTCTTTCTTGCTTCTCTTCCCAGTCAAAGGCCACGCCTTTCTGGGTCAGGGTTGTAAGAGGTTTCGCTATTCGGGAGAAGTTCTGAATGAACCTGCGGTAGTAGCCAGCGAGACCTAGAAATTGACGAATTTCTGTAGGCGTCTTTGGTGCTGACCAGTTCTCAATGGCTTTAATTTTGGATGGGTCCACGTGGATTCCCTCTTCGCTTACCACGTGTCCTAAGAATTCGACTTTTCGGATCCAAAATTCACATTTCGAGAACTTCGCATAAAGTTTCTCTTTTCGTAATGTCTCTAGAACTTGTCGCAGATGATCACCATGCTCTCTCTCACTTCGGGAGTAGATCAGGATGTCGTCAATGAAAACGATTACGAAATGATCTAAGTAAGGTCGGCATACTCTATTCATCAGATCCATGAAGACTGCGGGCGCATTGGTCAATCCGAATGGCATCACCACGAACTCGTAGTGTCCGTAACGAGTTCGGAAGGCTGTCTTCGGCACATCCTCCTCTAGCACTCGTAACTGGTGATATCCGGATCTCAGATCAATCTTGGAAAAATAGTTTGCCCCTTGCAGTTGGTCGAATAGATCATCTATGCGCGGCAGAGGGTAACGATTCTTGACCGTCAATTTGTTGAGTTCTCTGTAGTCAATACACATACGGAATGATCTGTCTTTCTTCTTAACGAACAAGACCGGTGCTCCCCAAGGTGAGAAACTTGGCCTTATAAAGCCCTTGCTGAGCAGTTCGTTAAGTTGACCAGAGAGTTCTTGCATCTCGGCTGGTGCTAAACGGTAGGGCGACTTGGCTACTGGGGTAGCTCCTGGGACTAAGTCGATTCTGAACTGGACTTGTCGCTGCGGAGGTAACCCGGGTAACTCTTCTGGAAAAATGTCGGGGAAGTCGCTCACTACTGGGAGGTCCTTTAGTTCTTTCGTTTCTAGGTTCGTGTCAACGACGTGAGCAAGGAATGCGCGGTATTCTTTGCGCAGATATTTCTGTGCTTGCATACTAGATATAATGCGAAGACTCGCACCAGGTTTGTCACCGTAGACTATAAGGGTCTCGTTAGATGAGAGGTTTAGACGAACTGCTTTCTCGTAGCACATGATGTCGGCGCGATGAAGACTTAACCAATCCATGCCGATAATAACGTCGAAACTTTTTATTGAGACCGGCATAAGGTCGATTGGGAATGAATGGTTATCTAAGGTTAGAAGACAACCTAAGTATATGCTATTAGTACTTTCAGTTCTCCCATTGGCCATTTCTACTGTGAATTGTTCGTTAAGTGCGTGTGGTTGTTGCTTAAGCATGCGAGCAAATTTGTGGTTTACGAAGCTTCGCTCCGCTCCACTATCGAACAGAATGCATGCATAGGAGTTATCAAGGAGGAACGTACCAGTTACCACTGTCGGGTCAGCAACTGCTTCCTCGTGGCCTATAGCTAGTACCTTCCCTGGTCCTCCAGTATTCCTCGCTTTGGGGCAATCCCTCTTATAGTGGCCTGCTTCGCCACATCCATAGCAAGTTGGGCTCGCGCCTGAGCCAGGAACTTGGGAGATCGGTTGTGCCGAGAACTTACAGAATCGGACGGTGTGTCCTTTTCTGTTGCAGTTAGAACACTGCATTTCACGGCAGGCGCCGTGGTGGTGGAAGTTGCATTTGTTGCACTTCGGCAAACTTCCAGAATACTGCTTCCCCGGAGCAGTAACAGCAGTAGGGGATACCGCAGCATGTACTGCCACGATTTGCTGTTTCTTTGAAGCTCGTTGCTTCTTCTTCTCATCCCAGAACTTCCGCTTGGTGCCAGCGGGTTTGGAGGGTTCTGGAATGGCTTGGGAGGTTGTGGTTGCAGGGGTCTTGACTCCATGGTCAATGAGTCTTTGTGCCAATCGCTTGGCACTGTCGAAGGTAGCAGGGTTGGATGCTAAGACATTCCCCTGGTACGGAGGCACTAGCCCCCATACGTACCGTTCAATCTTTTTCCCTTCAGTGGGAACCATATTGGGGCATAGGGCCACCAGTTCGCTAAAGCGGGCAGTATAAGCGATCAAATTGGTGCCCTTCATGGTCAGATTCCAGAGTTCATGTTCTAACTTCTGGACTTCGCCCCTCGGGCAGTATTCCTCAGTCATGAGGTCCTTCATCGTTTCCCAGCCCATGTCGTTAGCCACGACGAGAGTTAGGGCTTTGACGTGGCCGTTCCACCACGTTAGGGCTTTACCCTCAAAGGTGCATGCGGCATATTTCACTTTGAATGCAGCAGGGCACGAACAGATTTCGAAGACTGATTCAATCTTCTCGAACCATTGCGAGAGAGCAATGACTCCGCCGGTGCCATAGAAAGGCTTCGGCTTGCAGTTTGTAAAATCCTTGTAGGAGCACTCTCTCGAGCGCACAGGGATTTCGACTGGGATAGATTCAACAGGGGTTCCACCTCTGCTAGCATCGGATGAGTGATACTGAGCCATGGCAGTTGCCACTACTGCAGCTACGACAGCATTCAGAGCTGCAGTATCGATGACCGCAGGTGGAGGAGGCGGTGGAGGTACAGGATTATTCCTAGTCCTGGGAGATTTGTGAGGAGGCATCTTTCAGCTATAAGTTTATAAAGATAAGAAAGATGGTAAGAATCAATTTGCAAGCAACGTGAGAGTGATACATGGACTAACTAACCATAGCCCAATAGTTGAATGAGTGTTTGAAATCACAATAAGAAATATCAGTAGGAATACACAAGTGTACAAATTTTTCCCACAGATCAGATAGATTTCAATAGTACAGGTATTACTGATGTAATAAGTTCAAGGAAAAATCGACCTAACAGTAGGTCTTACATCATACCATAAGGACAAGACTGACAGTCCTAGATTCCTAGTTAGAGTATCGAAAGTTAGGAATATTTTACAGACAAGTGCTACTTAGAGCACATAAGTTCCAGGCTATCCCTAAATCAAAAGACAGAGATGTACTAGACATCATCTAATGGCGATGGGAATTCCTCGGGCGAGCCCTGAGGTCGGACACTTGGCGAAACACCTCTTGAAGGTGTCGGTCCTGAGTTCTCTGACGAGCTCGAAGTTCTAAGACTTCAGCACGGGAGGCAGCTAGCTGTTGCTGCAGAGTTTCGTTGGTTCTCCGGGTCCGTTCCATGTCTTCTTCGAGACGGCGGATGCGGACTGTATTGACGCCTGAATTGGCATAAATCTCCATGACCCGGTCGATGGCTGCTCGACCTTGCTCGACATTACGAGCTATTCTGCGGATGATTACCGGCAGAGCTCTGTCAGCAGAGCCACCATCGCTGATGTTGTAAAAGGTTCGGTCCCCAAAGTATGGTAAGGGTTGACCTTGTTCATCACTCCAGCGATTCAGATTGTTTGCCCACATGGGTGTAGGACCTGGAAACGCTGGTCGAGGGTTGTTGTTCGGGGCTTGACCTATAAGCGGTAGGTTGTTGACTTCAGGCTCGGAGTCAGATCCATCAGAAAAGCCTTCTGCGAGGTGATCATCCAAAGGGATTGGATGCTCATCTTCGGGCTCTTCATCGATCCACCCAGCATTGCCTTCATTGGGAAAGTACGGGTCGCCATGATGGAATCCAGCCATTTAGATCTACGCGAGAAGAGAGGTATAAGAATATAGTATACGTGTAACTAGTAGCACAAAATACTCCTATAGTATTTTAAGTTTTAAGTTCTACTGATCTTCTTGTGGTATTGTTGGTAAGTTCTTAGACTTGTTAACATATCACAACCATTCTAGGGCATATGCTAATCACTCCTAGGACCAGCATAGTTGATCAGGCTATGCCATTCACAGGACTGACCATACATCCCCGAGCTCACTTGTGATATTCAACAATCGTAATACTTTTGTTCTTGTCATTGTGACACTGATTTTTGTATGAATGCAAACTAGTAAACTTAATTAAATATTTTATTATTTAAAGTATAGACTCTTGGTCAGAGTGTTTTAGTCCCTCTTTGGGTTTATAGATTAGTATATCTTTTATGGGTTGATATACTTGATTCACTATAAACAATGCTCTGATACCAATCTGTCACACCCCAAAACCAAGAACGGCAGAAACGTTCTGGGGCGGAGGACGTCATGTACAGTATCACAACACAGTAAATGTAAATAAGCAAACAACACCATCCATTGCATTAAATATATAACTTTAATACAAGTGTTTTGTACAGTTATAGACACCAAAAATAATGTAACACAAAATAATATGAGATGAGTCTTGAATGCACTCCATCTTCTCAAAAGCTGGCCTCGGTACCTATCTACTGATGACCTGAGAATACAAGTTATTTTGAAAGAGTTTATCAGCATTAAGCTGGTGAGTTCATAAGTATTTTAGTGTCAATGTTTCTTGTCAAAAACGTTTGAACCTGTCTCAATGTATAAGATTGTAAAAATGTAGGTAAATGTTTGAAAGTGTTTGTAAAAGTTTGAATCTCTCAGAAAATCCTATATTTTCTATAAAAGTAACCTTCTACCAAGGCTAAACTGTTTTGTAAACTCGTCTGTTGTAAAAGTGTGTAATTACCCAAGTGTTACTATCATTTGTTAAAAATATAGATTGTACATTAAGGTTTAAGTCATGTTATCACTAAAATATGTAATGGGTAAATCATTGTAGTACTGTAGCTTTGTATAATAAGACTACTGCTGCACTAAATACTACTACCTTAAACCGGATTTATATTAAGGTATATTGTGATTAATTGCACCATGCTATCGACTAGTAACAACGACATAATGAATGGTCGTAATAAAGAAATGACGTTTGGCACCCGCAGACCTGCAGGTCCGGCTGTAGCTAGCAGCAAGGTGTAGGATAGTCAATCCAGTATAGATCTATACGTAAACTCACGCTCTCCCTCCAAGAGAATTCTGGCTACAATTCGGGCCATGACATTTAAGGCATGCTCCGATACGGTGGATCACAATTGTTACGTATTCATGTATATGTAATGTTTCTCGTTCTAGTATACCTGTATATGTACTTGTTTCTCGTATATCTGTATATGTACTTGTTTCTAGTATATCTGTATATGTACTTGTTTCTAGTATATCTGTATATGTACTTGTTTCTAGTATATCTGTATATGTACTTGTTTCTAGTATATTTGTATATGTACTTGTTTCTAGTATATCTGTATATGTACTTGTGTTACCCCGATGGTAACCAACTATTGATGTACTGATAAGTATGAATATGGAAGTACTTTTATGTCTATACGTGTATATATGATATATAAGTAATATGGAAACGACCTTCGGATGGTCACCCGAAATCCCACCAGACCACATCCAAATCGAGGAAAAGGAAATAGGGTGGATGGCCTTCCTAAGCCCTTTAAACATTATTTATATATCTATACATATATGGGCATGCAATTGGATATATAAAAGCATAAATAAGTTTTCATAAAACATTTGAAGCATAAATATGATTTCAAGAGGAGATCGACTTGATGTCGATCTATAAAACAATTTGAAGGCATAAGTTAATAAAACAGTTTAAGTATAAGAAGCATTTGTTTGAATCACAGTCTATAAGTAAGTTTGGATAGTAAAACAGTTTGTAAAACATTTCAAAGTAAAGCAATTTGATAAACAGTTTAAACAGTGGTAAAAATCGTTGTTTTCCTAGTTATTAATCACATGTGATTAAATGCAATCACATGTGATTGAAGCAATAACTTATAAGTATTTGACTTGTATTCCCCCCCCATAAAGTATTTAAAACACTTAAAATCATTTCAAAGGTTGATTCAAGGGGTATGAACTCACTTGTGGTGAGTCGCTTGAATTGTAGTGTCGGCTACCGTGCTAGGTGGCAAACGGAGACCTGTTTACACACACGAGCCTAGTTATCATATAATAAGCATATATATAACTAATTAGACAAATAATAACTTAAATAAATAAGTTAAGACACTTAGGAACATGTAAACACTTTTTATAAGTGTTTAAGGTCCAAATGGTTGCATCTAAGTTGCTACGGGACAAGGCAAAAGGGTTTGAAACATCAAATGGCCTTGCATAGGAGTTCACCACCCAACAAACCCCACACCTTGGAGTTTATGGCCATAAACTCATAGGTTTATGGCCGTGAACTCCTCAAAGGGTGGTTTTGGGTGTTTTGTGGTGCTTTCTTGATCCTAGAACACTCCTAGCTTTGTTGGAATAACACATGGAGTAGTTTAAGGCCTTGGAAAGCTCCATAGGGGAGTTTACGGCCAAAGGACCTCATCCCCTAGAGTTTACGGCCGTAAACTCCTATGGGGTGATGGCTTTTAATTGTTTTGAGGCCCTTGCATGTGTAGGATAGCTTCCAAACTTTTATCTAAGGCTAATGGGGACAAGAGGCACACATTTGTGCCATTACTTGGAGTTTACGGCCCAAGATATGTTCCTTGGCCGTAAACTCCTTTCAAGGAGTGGTTTTTATGTGTTCTACTCTCCATTCTAGTCCCAAATATTCAAGGTAAATTGTCTTAAGGCCTAAGGTGTGATTGGAATGCATTTTACCTTAGTAAAAGGGGTTTACGGCCCAAGAGGAGTTCTTGGCTGTAAACTCCTACTAACTTGTGATTTTGATGGGTTTTGATGTCTTAAATAAGCACAAGCACTTGAGGATTAAAGTCTTTAAGCATAAGGGGAAGTTTAGGGCACATTAAGCCCTTGAAAAGGGGGTTTACGGCCCAAGGAAGTTCCTTGGCCGTAAACTCCAAGAACTTGTGTTTCTTGGATGCTTTTTAGGCTACAAAGATCATACACTAAGTCCTTTATAAGTCCTCTAACATGGGAATGGGTCTAGAAAGCATTAAAGTTCCATTTTGGAGTTTACTCCCCAAGAACGTTCTTGGGCGGTAAACTCCCGGATCTTGAAATCTAAACATGTTATTGATGTTAATAAGCCTCTAACAAGTATTGAAACACATTTAGTAAAGTAGACTCACAAAATGGGATGAAAATCCGAAGATCCGTCAGAGAGAATATGGCTTTTCTCTATTTGGAATTGTGAATAATGAATTAATTTAATTCAGAAAACTATTTATAGTCCTGGAATATTTTGGCAGAAAATATTTTTATTCCTGATATTGGACTGTAAGATTATGAAACTTGAAATGCCCAAGTTTCACAAAACCAGGAGTATCCACTCTCCTGATATCATCTAAAACATAAAACCTAATGTACACAAACTTGTTCGGAAAAGCTTGAAAATCACTGAAACTGAACTAGCTTCTATTGAATAGATGAGGTTCGTACAAATGGAAATTTCAGGTTGCCACACCATATCTAAATATTTAGGGGGTGTTTGGCTTAGCTTTTCAAACCCCAAAAGTCCTTTTTGGAAAAGTTACAAAAAGTCAGGATTTCCTGAATTTTCCAAAAAGTTCCTTTTCCTTATGTAAAAATTTCAAAAGTAGCTTCTAAAAGTAGTTTGCCAAACATCTTTTGCTTTTTTTTCTTTTCCAAAAAGGACTTTTGGCTTTGAAAAGCTAAGCCAAACACCCCCTTAATGTCCATAACCAACTAGATAACAAATTCATGCAATTAGAATGATCATCTACTACAAAAACTTGTATGAAAAGCAATATAAGCTGGAAATTCAACAGGCTAGGATTATGATTATCAAACACTAGTAATGTAACACTCTAAATTTTCAAACAATTTTTTCATTTTTAAAACCACATAAAACAAAATCTAACATTTCTCATAACCCAAATGTATAAGTTGTTCAAAACACAAGCCAAAAAAATGTTTGATAATATCCCAGAATCCTCAAAACATAATCACAAGCTGGTGTGTACAATCATGTTGGCGCCTTCCAGCGATCCTGAGATGTACCTGAAACACATTTTACACAAACACTATAAGCACGAAGCTTAGTGAGTTACTCAAAATACCACACACAAATAAATATCCTCTCATAGCTATATCTCAATAAGGACCCTTCGGCCATGTGTCTCAGTGAAGACCCTCCGGTCTCATAGCTTGGGTTGGACCCTCCCGTCCTGTATCTTAGTCAAAAAGGGGCTCAACTCGTCGAGTCTAGTGAAGAACTCGACGAGTCGGAGCTGGCTCCGTGTCGCAGAATAAGTGGCTGACTTGGTGAGTCGGTGAGTGGACTCGGCGAGTCTGGTCTGGGTTAGGAAAGCCCTAATTTCGGGACTTGGTACCCTATTTAAGCATCTTATTCTCTTCCCTAGGGTTCATTATACCCTCTCTCATCCAGAACCCCAAAACCCTAGCCACCCAACTTCATTCTTGAGCTTTTGGTGAAGATTAAGGTCCATTGGAGTGGATTTTTAAGTCTTGGAAGAAAGGAGCAAGGAAAGAAGAGTAGATCCAGCCTCCATATCGACTTGGCAACTGTTAGGAGGTAAAAAGTCTAGACCTTGATCTTTCAATTGGTAGATCCCCTTTCTAGCTTGCCTTTTTGTCACATTTGGATCATTTCAGAGGTTAATCCGAGTACTAAACTCTTGAGGATGGATTTGGCAACAGATCTGGATACTCTTGAGCTTTAGATGCTCAAAGTTGTTGGCTTTATCCAGCTGAGATCCCATTTCATGACCTAGATCTTCTTTCTAGCTTGGATTAAGAGTTTTGACTTCATAACACCTTGCATAAGGAGTCCAGATCTATGAGTTTGAGGTGTTGGAATGGACTAGAATTGGCAGAATAGAGTTGTCATAAAATGGACTCGGCGAGTCAGTTCATGGACTCGACGAGTCGGGTTGCAAACCCAAACCCTTCTGTTTATGAGTCGGATCAGTGTGTGGGGTTAGTGAAGGACTCAACCAGTCTGTGTCTGTAATGGACATGAAGATCATGGTACTCGACGAGTTTAAGGAGGAACTCGGCAAGTCCTAGGCAATCTCCTTAGCTTATGAAGATGGACTTGACGAGTTGTAGAACAACTCGGCAAGTCGGTTGAAGATGGTCCCGAATGTTTACTCGAAGGAGAACACGTCGAGTTGTTGCTAGACTCGACGAGTAGAGTCGAGGTTGTTTTGGGATTTGAGGAGCATGGACTCGACGAGTTGGTAGAACAACTCGGCGAGTCGAGTCAACTGGAAGTTGACTCTGACTGTTGACTTTGACCTTGAGGAGGACCTTGACCAGAGTTGACTTAGTTGGCTTCTTGAGGACAATTAGGATAAGTGTTGTTATTGGTATTGGTAGCTTGGGGAGCTGGAGGAGCAGCAGTTCGGGGAGTTGTCGGATAGCAGCAAAAGGGTTATCAGCGGTGTTCAGCAGTGCAGGTGAGTTTCCCTTTGTGTGAATGGGTCTATGGCCACAATGCTGGCCCATGTAGTTATGAGTAGGAAGACCCGGGGGTTAGCCCTAGGCACTGTTTGCTAGTATGATATTCAGGACCAAGGTCCAACGTCGGGCGGGTGACCAAGGAATGGTTAGCATGATAGAGTATACTTGTTGTCTATGTGATACTTGTATGTGCCAGGTAGGTGGGTGAGTATGGGCGAGGTCTCGTATCTCACCATTAGCGGAGTATGGATGGGGTTCCATATCTCATCAATAGCCGAGCATGGGCGACACCCAAGTTAGGAAAAGAGTGAGTGTGGGCTGGGCCCGTATCTCACTATCAGTTGGAGTGTGGACGGGGTTCCATGGCTCATCAGTAGTAGGACAAGGGCGGGGCCCAAGACAGGCGAGGCCTTAGTACAGGAATACAGTAGAGTAGTGATGGTTTATGTGTTATGTGATATGTTAAATGTTTGTATATGTTTAGCGGGCGGGGCCCAGAGAAAGGCGGGGCCTAAGAGAAACAGATATGTATACCGAGCGGGGCTCGAAGCCAGGCGAGGCCTGGAGTAGACAGGGCCTGTTGTAGCAGGCAAGGCCTGAGGTAGTGGGCGAGGCCCAGTATTTGCAGTATGCAGTTATTGTTGGATATAGTGTCTAAGTCCATAACTATATTTGGTATATACTTGACCCGACCCGGCATAGTCCATTTGGGTTGCACTTCACCCGAACAATTTATGGATAATATTTGAGAATAGTACAAGTTATGATTTATTAATATATTATAACTTCTAATATATTATTTATTTAGTAGTGATCTATAATTAATCTAGGATTAATTTAGTGATCAAAGATATTACTAATTAAATATGGGCTTCTATATTTATATAGTGTGGGCTTATGCTTATTTGGAATGGGCTAGGCTTGGATGGAGAAGTCCATGGATACTCCATGGAGCTTTGACCCATGGATCTCATGGAAATGAAGAGACATGGGTATTAGGGTTTACATGGATGTAACCCTAATCCACCACACTATATAAAGGAGGCTTTGGCTCTTGAAATCATACTAGTTGACACATGTTGAGGTGAGGGCCGATTTCAAGAGAAGTGTGACTATTCTCTCAAAGTTCCAAGTTTGTGGTGATTTGTGACTTTCATTTGAGGCATCCACATTATTGGTGCTAGGCTCTAAAACTCCAAGGAATCAACTACAACTACAAGGTAAGTGTTTCTACTAGCTTTATTTTGATTCAAGTTCCCCATGCCATGCTAGTTAGGATATAAGCCTTGGAAAAATAATTATTTCCATGTATCTTAGACAAACATAGATCCAAGGTTTATTAGGGTTGCATGTACACATAGGAAGTGTTAGAATGCTCAAAACCCATCAGTGGTATCAGAGCCTAGGCTTGTTTGTTTGATACTTGTTGCAATATGCTTGAAAAGTCGAAATCTTGTTGTCTGACTGATGGACTCGCCGAGTCCATGGGGGGACTCGCCGAGTCCACTTGTATCTTCAACCTACTCGCCGAGTAGGTTCATGCACTCGACGAGTAGGGTCGACAGAGTGCAGTTTTTCGACTTTAGTTGCTGGAAATGGATTAGAAACATTACCCTAAACTGTTTTGGTACTTGAAAACTTGTTTTAGAAGGTGTAATGTCTTTTCTAACTCATTTACAACAACTAGTGATCAAAATTACAAAGATTAAGTGTGATTTTGATATATGAAAGTGTTCATGTTCATGATCTTGTTCTTATGATGTTTAGATGATCATAGGAATTATTTGTAACCTATGTGGTAGATTAATTCTTGATCATAATGTTATTTAATGGAGTCCATAACTTGTCCTCAAGTTATGGAAAACCAAAAGTCTCTTGGATTGAAAACCATTAAAAGAACACAAGAGTTAGAAAAGTGAAGAGTCTTCATTTTATTACTCTATTAAACTCATAAGTTACAAGATATGAAAAGTTTTGAAAGTTTACAAAACTTGCCCTCAAGTTTTGGAACAAGTAAAGTCAAGTTAAAACTTTAGTTCCAACCCTTAGAATTTTAAAAGTTAAAATTCAACCCTTATACTTATATTATTATGATTTAATAATTATATATATATGTATAAGAACAAAGTCGTCTTACCACTAGTACGCCTCATTCACGAAGCCGGTCTATAAGGTGGGTATAAGGTTGTTGCCTATAAAATGGTGACTTAATGGGTGTCCACTCTCACCCACCGCTTGCTTGACTGGTGGAGGGTCGTTAGCCGAACGGGTAACACAAGGACTTATAAATTCTCATTTAAAGCATGATGAATATTATAAAGTAACTAAATGTTTTATTAAATTCCCAATCTTAGTTACTTTAGGAAAAATGTGAATAAGGTGCTAATCCATGAAATCACACTTTACACTTTGATTAAGTCGTTGGTGGAGCGTGTGTGGTTAACCGACACACTAACTTGGACTTAACAAGGTAGGTAAAGGGTGACTTAGGGTTTATTATAGTATCGATGGAGCGTGTGTGGTTTACCGGCACATCGATTGAGTGATAAACCTTAAGGGTACCAAGTGATTTGCATGGTTACTTCACACCTCGTTTTGTGATCCTCGGCATCCCAGTCACAAAACTTGGAGGGCACACTCGAGATTGAAACATGCCTTTGAAAAGTTCATTGAATCTCAAAGTATCTAGGAATTTCTAAGAACCAATCAAAAACCTAATACTTAAATATTTCGGTTTTCGTGGTGGAAATTGGTGAATCGTCATTCACCTAGCTTTCAAATATGGTATAGCTTAGATTACGACATACCTCTTCTAAGTTATATTATATTGTGATTGGATCCTAGCCTTAATATTACATTTGGGTGTTTTATTAAGGACTCTCTTATATCTAAACTAATCTTGTTCTCTTCTTTTCAGATGTCTTCAAACAATGCTGCTTCTGGCTCTAATCCTAATGGCTCCTTTACCCTTATGAACTTGTGTGGGAAAGTCACCTTTGATGGATCCAACTTCAATGAGTGGATCAGAAACATCAGGATGATTACCCGCTACGAGGACAAAGAATATGTCCTTGACAAAGAGCTTAAGGAGATTGATGAGACCACTGCAACTCCTCAGGAGATCGCTGAATTTTGGGCACATGAAAGGGATGCTACGAAAATGGTTTGCATCATGATGGCCACGATGACAGCGGAACTCCAAAAGTCTTATGAGGATTTCTACCCTTGTGAAATCACTACTAGAAAAACAGCCTTTTACGACGGTCATTGCGCGTCGTAAAAGGCTCAGACGACGCGCAAATGTGCGTCAAGGAAGGCCCTATCATAAAGAGAGACGACGCGCTTTTGCGCGTCGTCTATAGACGACGCGCATTTACGACGCTCATTTACGACACACATTTACGACACGCAATGCGTATCAAGGAAGGCCCTGTCATAAAGGAAGACGACACGCATTTGCGTGTCATAACCTTACGACACGCGTGTTAATGACACGCGATGCGTATCAAGAAAGCCCCTGTCAAGAAAGGCCATGTCATAAATGAAGATGACACACATTTTTGTGTATCATAATTTTAAATGTTTAAACAAAATTATTTATAGATTTACTAATTTTCAAATTAAATTTGTATTTAATGTCTCATAATAGAAAATAAATATCATATACAAAAAATACAACCCATTGCATAAAATTTAATTTCATACAAATAAGATACCATAAATAACAAAGATAATTCATTTCACTAATATGTCAAATACAAATAATTATTCCAATAGTGAGTAAATGTTATAAAAAAATGAACTCAAGAGAAGCAGAATATACAATTGCATTATCTAGCTTACTATCTGCCAAAAACTCTCTGTGTGTTTGCTTTTTGATTGAGTCTCGTTTCCTCCAAAACTTCTAGATACAGTGGCTTGCTTCTTCCTCATTACTGTAAGCAGAACCGAATTACCTTAGATGCTAATGTCGTAATTAATTATGTTGCAAAGGATAAGGGTGGGGCTACTAGAAAGACTTATTTATATTCAGCATCTTATATGTTTAAAATGAAATACTATAATACTCCAATCAAAAACAAAAAGGAACGAAGATATACATTCGTTTATCATGAAGCTCGTCTCTTTTTTGACTTATGCTTATTGAAACCTTTGCGATAACTAGATATTCGAGCTTCTAAAGCATTCATCTCCTTTTGACGATTTTGGACATGTTCTTCTTGTGCTTCCATATCTCTCTTAAGTTTACTGATTTCATCATTCAGTAGATTCTCCTATAATATAACAAAAGGAAACCATTTTATAGTTAAGATCTCACAAACATTATTTCCATTCATGTATATGTATATATGAATGTAATGATTACCTGTTTCAAGCTTATAGATATTGGAATCAAGAAATGATCATCTCTAAGATGACTAACAACATGAACCATTGAACAACGATAACATTTTACATATTAGAGCACTTGGATGAAAGTATCACTAAATAACTAAAGTAAGAAAAAGTTACCATCTTGTGTAAGATCCTCAAATATTTGCATGAATTCAGTCTTAAGATGAGAAGGTTCCATAGTAGCAGTAAATTTCCCCAAATTTGTAGCAGCAGATCTTCTAACCATTGGCATATCATCTTGACACAACTGACTATATAAAAACCTCTAATATAAGTGTTCTTATCATTTCATAATGAAGTAATGCCTATAAAACCTACATACAATAAAAGGAACACTAAAAGCAACAAAAAACCTATTTTGCAAATATCTAAGATTAACAATAACTTACCTTCACTAGAACCATAAAGCACTTCAGCTGCAGAAAGCCGAGGTATTGCCATATATGAAGACATGTAAACAGAACTTGAACCATGCATTTGTGCAGCTTTATTCTTGGACACAAAGCTTGTCATCTTGTCATGCAACCGTACACTAGCCTGGCAATGCACGATTTATCAAAAAAAAATTCCGAATGCATCTGGTAAGAACTAGAAGAAAGAAGCCCATGAGTCATACATCTGCTATATGTGAATGGTGAAGCTCTAGCCATACAGGATCAGATCCTCTAGAAGGACCTCTTTCTTTTCTGGAAGGCCACCTGTTTTGCTTGCAACCTAAGTAGTATAGTTACTTGATTTATAATAGCAAAATAACGGTATAAAAAAACTTGATGAACACTCCATGGCTAGAAACAGAGCCTAACCTCATGAAAATATTTATTCCCATCCATGTTAGGCATTGCATATGTAAGAGTTAAAATTATATGTAAGAGTTAACAAAAAACAGCAAGTTAGGCATTGCATATGTAAGAGTTAAAATTATATATTGTGATCTGAAACACGCTCAGGGTAGCTTAAAGTCATAGCCACTTTGATAGGAACTCCAACCTGGAATAATAAATACTCCCATAAAAAAGAAAAAAGAAAAATGGGGAAGCAAGTGAGTGAGAGTGAGTGACCTCTGTAATCTTTAGATTAGGTTTAGGGGAGATAACTGTCCTTCCAGTATACTCAAAACGCTTCCTAGATAAGTTTTTCCGAATATGCCCTTGCTTGCCTTTTTGGTGTTGAACAAGGCCAGTAATTCGTTTGACATTCTGTTGAGATGAATCAGATACATGGGCATCACTGTTTACATATTGTGCAACACTAAGTTGGAGATTATCTCATAAAACACCCTACAACAACATCATCATATGGAACATCTGAATTAGTAGTCTAGTTAATCTGCTTCAACACTTCACAACAGGGTATCAATAGATAAATAAATAAATGAGAAAAGAGATTATTTAAGAGGGATAATAAGATTAAATAGAAATAGAAAAACAAAACAGTACCAAGCTTTTGTTATGGACACTTGCTCCTGATAACGCCTCATGAACAGATGCATTGGCTCTTATAATTTCTGTATTTGAAGCTCATTTCCATGACTACGCAACCAAACACCAACACAATTGGAAACATCTGACAGAAAGAAGCAAGAATATACTTTGACAGTTCATGTGGGCCTAAAACCCTCAACTGCCTTTTTCTTTGCCTTTTAAATCATAACCATAACCAATCATTCTTGATTGGTAATCCTTCAAATTGTGTTCTTCGGCATGAGAGAGAGAGAGAGAGGTTAGATGGCCATTCTTTTCTAACTACCAGGCAATGTTCCAAAAAGATCAGAAGGGACTCCCCATTCTTTTTTGACTTTATTACCCTCATCACTCAGCAAGGTAAATGGGAGTCTGTATTTCTTTGCAAATGCCTACGACAATAATAAAAAACTTATGTTACTATATTACACATTAAAACAAGAATAACAATGGATATACATGTGTATGGGTGTACTAATTGATATGTGTACACATCTACCAAGCTTATAATTGCAACATTAGAGATTGATTCTTATTATTATTACCTTGTGTGATTCTGCATCATCACCACTAATCTCGATAACCTGGGCTCCTGCTTTCTTGAATTTTTCATAAGAGTCTCTGAATGCACATGCCTAAAGATTGCATAACAAATATTGTTTATCTACTCATATACTTTCTAGACGAGAATCAACAATAATTTTTCCAAAGATGTTTAAGCATCCAACATTAGCAGATGTAAGCTTCGAAAAGATCATTTCTTTAAGGATAACGACATGAGAAAATGTGATTCGAACCTGTTTAGTGCAACCAGGGGTTTCATCAGCAGGGTAGAAATAGACCATAATAGTGCATGAAACATAGTTTGGTAGACTAAGAAGTATTTGCGGCCCATACTATTTGGCCCATACTGCATGTCATACATTTAGAGCATTAAGCAACCATGTCATGTCAGATTAAAGTTTTACAAGTAAATAAAAAGAGAAGGAGTAGAGTAGACATACTGAATTATGTCTTGATTGGGCTGAAGTTGATGACAAAGGTAATGCAGCTCCATGGGTGTTATGCAGAGTAGTTTGTTGCGTTGTTGTAAAAAATGACTTGATTCCAAATTCAGAGTCATTGTTTATCTCTGGTTGTAAAGATTAAAGATTAGGATCCCTTAATTTTATGTTTTATCAGCAAATTATGTAAAATAAATATTACCTCAAGAGTATAGTGCGAATTTGAATAGTGAGAATCCATTTATCTTTGTATATTGGTACATCCATTTAAGCTGCATAGAAACAAAATAGTATAAGAAAAAAGAAATTCCGAACAATTTTAAATTCAAAAAATGATCGTTAGTATATTTTTATTCTCTCTTTTTTGTTATATTAAATTCTTATAGCTTTTAAAACATATAATTTGCTCTCGTTTAATATATTACTTTACATGAATAATCAAAAATACTTATGATATGTTACTTTAACTTTTCTTCTGCTGTCTCCAAAAAAATGGGACATTGCAATGTAAATTAGTCAAAATTGTACCACAAACAATAGCTATCTTATTAAAAACATTTTGACATATGAGTTTTTAAAGATTAATTAGCACACGAGTACCTTCCTCTTAGTAGCTCTGTTTCATTGCTGCAGAAAGAAAAAGAAAAAAAACTATAATAAGATTTTGCATCAAAAGGTCTACGTATTTACATCATGGTCTAGCTTCTCAAACATCTTCTTCAAATCCTATGTATGTGTGTTCTATTTAGTTTCTATTTGAAGATAGTTCAAATGAGTGTTGAAAGCATATGTGGGCTTAATTAAAGGTTATCAGATTTCCTTTTTATACTTACTTGTTGTGTTAGTTGGCCAAACTCAAGCAACGAGAAAACTAACTCTAAAACTAACTCTGTAATTACCCCTGTAATCGATGAGAACTGAGAAGCATCAGTAACATCCTTTCATAAGAGTTTTTGGTGCTTGCAAGTTAAAAGCAACTTTAGGTACTGTCGAACCCTTCTGTGAGTATCCCATTGTCTGAACATTTTATATACTATATCTTACCAAACACTTTTTTCATCCCCTTCATTCTTACATTAGGTTTTTTCACTCAACGAAGAAGAAATAAAACTTGGTTGTAGCATTTCATCGACCACCTGGTGTGCATCATCAAGCTTGTCACAAATTAACAAGATATCATTATCTTTTCTACCTTATTCCTACTATCATTTATTTTCTTTAATTTCAACATCAAATCCAAAGCTCCAAATCTCTTAAAAAATCAAGATAGACATAAATTCGCATTAAGCTAGTCAACAAAAGCAACAAGAACAAATTATTAAAAATACTAAATGATAGATCCTTCTTACCTTCAAGTAGATGCCTGTAAGATTATGTGTGTGAAAGGCTAGGAGGTTTTTGAGACCACATAAACACATAATCATCAACCTGAAGAAGAAGAAGAAGAAGAAGGATTAACAACAAAATGAAAGATATAGAGAAGAAGGAGACAAAGCCCATTATCAACGTGGTCTCCTCACCTTCAACTTAACAAATTGAAACATAAGAGTACCTGAATCAAAAGACGATTAAGCAGCATATGAAGATGAAGAAGAATCATTGAGATTAATGATGTTTGAAAGAAATTAGGTAACAGTATGTTGACCATCACCTTGCTTGGTTTGATCGAGGACAAATTGGGGGATTTTTTTTTGTAAATTGATGAAGAACATATACCGATGATGAAATCAGCAAACGGCAAAAGGCGTAAGATGTAAGAAGAAGGCGCATGATGATACGCAGATGGTTGAAATTAAACAACAAGAATTCTCCATGCCGATGCTTATACAGGTCTTCTAGAGAGAGAAAGAGGAAGACAGAAGACACCAACCTTAATATGAAGCTCTATTCTCAAGTCGGTGTAGCAAATAAAGAAAAACATGGAGAGATGTTCGCCAGAGTGACTCAGCCACCGATCATGGCAACTGGAAAAGCTAGAAACAGCTAGTGGCAAAGCTAGGAGAGAAACCCACCAGCGAAGTCTTCTATGGGCAGCGGCCGGCTTCCAATTGGTTAAGGAGGTGAGATAGGCAGCCAAGCTGCTTCCACATCCACAAAATAGGTTAATATTAGCCGCCCAAAACACTCTCATTGGAGGAGGAAGCAGATCATCGACGCGGACATAAGTTGAACTCTTCAACTTATAGGTAATGATATAGCTCATTAAGAAATAGAATTAGGGTTCTTATCAGGTATTTTCGGACAGAGGAACCACCGCCACAAACCACCATCTCCAAAGCTTCTACAAAAAAATTGAACAAAACCATACCAGATCGACGATGGTAGTTGATTCCGGATGAACGAAACCATATCATAGAATGTAACCTGAAAATGAGGTCTAGGGTTTACATGGAAAGGCAAATCTACTGTTGCCTTGATCGACGGACTACCGGGAATAGCAAGTAACGATGGTCGAAGTGAGAGGGAAGAAGTAGGCGGCGTCGATAATTAGGGCAAGAGGGAAAGGAGAAAAAAGGAAGGCGGGGTTTTTAATATTTTTGGATTTCATTTTCCCCCTGGCTATTAAAGGATGGAACGCGCATTACATTAAAATTTATAAAGCGACATCCTTAGACGACACGCATTTTGATAGAGGCGCCCTCCGTGTTTTTTTGTTAGACACTAATTTAAGGGCACGCAATAATGCGTGATATAAATTCGTAAATTTTTTGAAGAGATGACACTTTTTTAATGTCACTCTCTGTTGCGTAACATAAATCAACGAGTGTCGTGGTTTGCGCGTCATAAAAGGGTCTTTTTCTTGTAGTGAATGCACCAAGATTTGATGGAAAGATACCATCAAAGTGCAAGACAAGAGAGGTATGAAATCATCTGCTCCATGATAACAACCATGATGAAGGACGGGGAATCCGTCACGAGCCACATGCAGAAAATGCAAAGGTATGTGGATCGTTTGTTGAAGCTTAATGTGAACTTCCCTGAGGATCTTGCAATAGATATCATTTTGCACTCCTTACCATCGTGCTATGATCAATTCCGCATGACATATCACATGAATAAGGAAGAGGTCACACTCAGCAAACTTCAAGGACTTCTCAAGACCGTAGAATTAGGTCTTAAGGGGAAGTCGGTTGCTATCACTCCTACTCCAAACTCAACTCCGGTTTTGGCAATTGGGAAAAGTCGATGGAGGAAGAGAAAGAGATCCTCGAAGGGTACCAAGGCTCGGACCCTTGATGGCTCTTCTTCAAGTGGAACCAAGAAAGGTTTCGTCACTCCTTCTTCTGACCCAAAAGAGGCTGAATGCTTCTATTGCCATGAAAAGTCTCATTGGAAGCGGAACTGCCCAAAGTACCAGCAGGATGTGAAGGATGGGAAAGTCAAACCCAACCATGCAGGTACTTACACTATCATTTCTAATAACTCACCCCATTCTAAATCTTAGGTCCTTGATACCGGTTGTGGTATTCATATTTGTTGTGACTTGCAGGGACTAAGAAGAAGTGAGGATGTGGAGCAAGGAAGAATAAACTTGATCATGGGGAATAGGAAAGCTTTACCTGTCACCAAGATTGGAGTTTATTCTTTATCGCTAAGTAGTGGGTTTAATTTAGATTTGAATAAATGTTGTTATTCTCCAGGAATGGCAAGAAATATTATTTCCTTTCATGCTTTGTACAAACAAGGGTTTACCTTTTCATTTAATAATGAAGTTGGTTCTATAGATGTTTTCTATAATAATGTTTTTTATTTTAAAGCATTACCTTGTGATGGTGTGTATGAAGCTGTATCTGTTGTAGATAACTTAGGAAATAATGTTTTGTGTATTGATTCTACTAATAATACTAACTTGGATAAAGCATCATTATGGCATTGTCGTCTTGGACATATAAGCAAGAAACGCATAGGCCAACTCCAAAAGGATGGAGTCTTGGAGTCGTTTGACCTAAAGTCAGATGATAGTTGCGAATCATGCTTACTTGGAAAAATGACAAAGTCACCCTTCACAGGCTCGTGTGAGAGGGGTGAAGGTTTGTTGGACCTTGTACACACGGATGTGTGTGGACCATTCAAACATGCCACAAGGGATGCTAATCGTTATTATTTGACTTTTACTGATGATTACAGTAGATATGGATATGTCTACTTAATCAAGCATAAGTCAGAGACTTTCGAGAGGTTTAAGGAATTTAAACAGGAAGTCGAGAATCAATTGGGCAGGAACATTAAGATGCTTCGATCCGATCGAGGAGGTGAGTATCTTAGTTCAGAGTTCCTTGACTATCTTAGGGAATGTGGGATTGTCTCACAATTGACACCTCCCAGGACACCACAGTTGAATGGTGTGGCTGAGAGGCGTAATCGGACCTTGTTGGATATGGTTCGTTCCATGATGAGTCGAGCTACGCTACCAATCTCATTCTGGGGGTATGCCTTAGAGACTGCCGCCCATATTCTTAATCTTGTCCCTACAAAGAAAGTTGCCAAAACCCCTCACGAGATGTGGACTGGCAAAGTACCTAAGCTAGACCACATCAAGATTTGGGGTTGTGAGGCTTTCGTGAGACGCGAGACTCATGATAAGCTCGAACCTCGAAGCGAGAGGTGTATTTTCATCGGCTACCCACAGCAATCCTTTGGTTACCTCTTCTACAGACCTGGTGACAATGTGGTATTTGTAGCAAGAAGAGGAGTCTTTCGAGAGAGAGAGAATTTATAAGCCAAGGAGACAGTGGGAGGCAAATTGATCTTGAAGAAATTCAAGAATCAAGCGGTGAAGGAACTTCAAACACTAGCCCTCAACTTGAGGAGGAAACTCTTGTTGAGCCAGTTGATGAGCCTATACCTCTGAGGCGTTCCACGAGAGTTAGGAATGCACCTGAGCATTACTATGGTTTCCATATTATTACGGAAGGTGAGACACTTATTAGTGATGAGACACTAGTAGGTCTGGATGAACCTAACAGCTACACGGAAGCCATGGCAGGACCTGAGGCTGCTAAATGGAAAGAGGCAATCCATGTATGACAATCAAGTTTGGAACTTGGTTGAGAATGTACCAGGTCGTAAGACTGTAGGGTGCAAATGGGTCTTCAAGAAGAAGACCGACATGGATGGTAAAGTACACACTTATAAGGCTAGACTAGTTGCAAAGGGCTTCTCTCAAATTCCTGAAGTGGACTATGATGAGACCTTTTCTCCAGTAGCCAAGATTAAGTCTATTCGGGTTCTGTTAGCCATAGCTGCATTTCATGACTATGAAATATGGCAAATGGATGTCAAAACCGCTTTCCTTAATGGAAAGTTGGCTGAAGATGTTTACATGAGTCAGCCAGAGGGTTTTGTCAGCAACGAGTACCCTAATAGAGTGTGTAAACTCGAGAAATCCATTTATGGATTGAAACAGGCACCTCGCAGGTGGAATCTTTGCTTTGATGAGAAAGTCAAGGAATTTGGCTTTTCGAGGAGTGAAGATGAATCTTGCGTCTATATCAAGGCTAGTGGGAGCATAGTTAGTTTTTTGGTATTGTATGTGGATGACATACTACTCATAGGAAATGACATCCCAACCCTGCAGGAAGTAAAGTTCTGGCTTGGGAAGTGTTTCGCTATGAAGGACCTTGGTGAAGCTGCCTATATCCTAGGGATAAAGATTTTGAGAAACATGAGTAAAAGGCTTATTGGACTTAGTCAAAGTACCTACTTGGACAAAGTGTTGAGAAGATTCAACATGCATAACTCCAAGAAAGGTGAGTTACCCATTCAGTGTAACGCCAGATTGAGTAAGACACAAAGCCCTAGTAGTGAGGCTGAAATAGCAGAAATGAGTCGACTTCCTTATGCTTCAGCTGTAGGATCGATCATGTATGCCATGACATGTACTCGACCTGATGTAGCTTTTGCTTTGAGCATGGTTAGCAGGTATCAGGCGAACCCTGGCAAGGAACACTGGACTGCGGTAAAGAATATCCTCAAGTACCTGCGAAGGACTAAGGACTGGGTCCTTACCTTCGGTGGGAGTGATGACTTGAGAGTTGTAGGGTATAGTGATGCTAGCTTCCAGACTGATAGGGATAATTTCCACTCTCAGTCAGGCTGGGTCTTTACCCTAAACGGAGGAGCAATTTCTTGGAAGAGTTCCAAGTAGGAGACAGTGGCTGATTCCACTTGTGAATCAGAGTATATAGCAGCAAGCGAGGCAGCAAAGGAGGCGATATGGATAAAGAACTTCATCGGAGACCTTGGAGTTGTACCAGCTATAAAAGAGCCAATGGAGATTTTCTGTGACAGCAATAGTGCGGTTTCCTTAGCCAAGGAACCAAGGGATCACGGGAGATCCTGACACATCGACGGAAAATACCATTTTATCAGACATCGAATTGAAGAAGGACTCCTCATGGCGAAGAGGGTATCATCGGATGAGAACCCGGCAGATCCCCTCACGAAGGCACTGAGTAGGGTTAAGCATCTCCAGCATGCTCGGAGCATAGGGCTAAAGGATGATATAAGTTTTAGTAGTTAGATAACCCAGAAATTTGTAAAGTGTAATTGACATTTGATGATGAATAAAAGGTGTTTTATTTATGAGTAAAGTGTTGCTATCTCTTGTCGATCTTTTACTATATTTCTTTTGCATGTTTTTGTTGGATTAATGTCTAAGTCCATAACTATATTTGGTATGTACTTGACCCGACCCGGCATGGTCCATTTGGGTTGCACTTCACCGACACAATTTATATGGATAATCTTTTGAGAATAGTATGTTTATGATTAATATTAATATATTATAAGTTCTAATATATTAATATGGAATCATATTATTTAATTAGTATTGATCAAGAATTAATTTATAATTAATTAAGTGATCAAAAGGAACTAATTAAGTATGGACTCTTATATATATGGAATGGGCCAAGTTCATTTAGGTTGGGCTAAGCTTTCATGGATAGTCCATGGAGTGTTTAACCCATGGATCCTAGGAAATGAAAGGTCATGGGTATTAGGGTTTAACCCTAATCCTCCATACTATATAAAGATGTCTTTGGTTGGTGAAATGGGCACTAGTGTGGATACACTAAGAAGGGCTAGCCAATTTCACAAGAGAAAACCAAGTATCCATATTCTCTAAAGTATTCCAAGGTGTCTTGGTGATTTGTGATTCCACTTGAGGCTTCCACACTATTGGGGCTAAGCTCTTAAAGCTTGAAGACATCAAGCTACATCAAGAGGTATGTATTCTATCTTGTTACATTCATAGTTTTTGTATGCTAGATTAGGATAATACCTTGGATTTTCTTATTTGCATGTATAATAGAGAAAACATAGATCCAAGGTATTTAGGGTTGCATGTACACTTAGGAGTGTTAGAATGCTCAAAACCCAACAGTGGTATCAGAGCCAGGTTTGCTTTCTCTTATACTTGATGCAAATTGTTGAAAAATGTTGAAAAACTCGATTTTCTGGCTTTCTGGGCACTCGACTCGCCGAGTCCACTGATGAACTCGCCGAGTCCATGAGTAAAATCATCCTACTCGCCGAGTAGGTTCATGCACTCGCCGAGTAGGAGCCCCAGACAGCATATATTCGACGTTTTTGGCTAGAAATGGACTAGGAACATTACCCTAAGTTGTTTTTAAACTTATAAACTTGTTTTTTGATGTGGTAATGTTCATGCTAATCCGTTTTCAAAGATAATTGTCAATAGATTCATGTTTTGTATTAGTTTAAGGTTTAGACTAATTACATGAAAAAGTTTGATTTGAATTATCTTGTTGTTATGAGTTGCTTAGATTAATAGAAAAGTTAAGTGAAATTATTGTTTTCAATCCAAATTAATCTAAGAGTTGATTCTAAAATGTGTTTGTGTAACTTGTCCTCAAGTTATATGAAAAGTCACATTTAAGTTTCATAAAACTCATAAAAGTTGGCAATGGTTACAAAATGAAGAGTCTTGTGTCATTGAATAATTTTTTTATGACTCCATAACTTGTCCTCAAGTTATGGAAGTTCAAGAGTCACTTCATTAAAGAAAAATATGTAACCATAATTAAATCCATAAGTTATAAAATAAAGAAAAAGTTAGTTCTTTTATTAGTTTAAAGTCTTCCATAACTTGTCCTCAAGTTATGGAACTTGAAGAGTTTTTGGATTAAAACTACTTTAAACACATAAGTTATGGAATTAATTAGTTTTGAATAGTTTCAAAACTTGCCCTCAAGTTTTGGAATTTGAAAAGTTTTCCTTATGAATACTTTAATTCCAAGTTAGCCCTTAGAATTTTAAAAGTTAAAATTCAACCCTTATACTTTATAATATTATAAGTTAATAATATATATATGTATAAGAGTAAAGTCAGTCTTACCGCTAGTACGCCTCATTCACGAAGCCGGTCTATAAGGTGGGTATAAGGTTGTTGCCTATAAAATGGCAACTTAATGGGTGTCCACTCTCACCCACCGCTTGCTTGACCGGTGGAGGGTCGTTAGCCGAACGGGTTTGACAAGACTATAATTCTCCTTCATTAAAAGTATTAATGATAATACTAAGTAACTAAACTCTTAATAATACCCAATCTTAGTTACTTAGGAAAAATGTGAATAAGGTGCTAACCCATGAAATTACACTTTACACTTTGTCTAAGTCGTTAGTGGAGCGTGTGTGGTTAACCGGCACACTAACTTGGACTTAACAAGGTAGGTAAAGGGTGACTTAATATTTATCATAGTATCGATGGAGCGTGTGTGGTTAACCGGCACATCGATTGAGGGGTAATTTATTAAGGGTACCAAGTGAATTGCATGGTTACTTCACACCTTGTTTTGTGATCCTCGGCATCCCAGTCACAAAACCTGAAGGGCACACTCGAGATTGAAACATGCCTTTGAACAGTTCAATGAATCTCAAAGATCTAGGAGTTTCAAAACCAATTAAAACCTAATAATACATTTCGTTTATCTTGGTGGAAATTGGTGAATCGTCATTCACCTACCTTCAAATATTTTATAGCTTGGATTACGGCATACCTCTTCTAATTTATAAAATAGTTTGTTGGGTCCTAGCCTTAATATTTCATATTGGGTGTCATATTAAGGACTTTAAATCAACTATCTTGAATATCTCCCAAAAGATGTCTGGTTTAGACACCTATGATCTTCCCAAATCTCTTGAAACAAGGTTTCCTAATGAGGATGATGTCCCATGGATATCATACTTCTTTCTCCTCCTCCAACTAATCTCCCTAACCCACAAGTTCTTGAAAAGTTTAAGGTCACTCAAGCCCTATTGGCAAGGCAAGGTCTAGGTGTGATCACATCTTGGAGATGTAGTCACATATTGACAAGCCGGGAGAGTTGGGTGTCAAAGTCTTGAGAAAGTTGGTGGTGCAACTACTTTCTAAGTCACATAGTGAGTTCTTTTGGAACACCTATGAAACAGACTATGACAAGACCCTTAATGATCTTATCTATTTGCTAAGATCAACTTCCTAAAACTTTATGGACATTGACAATGATGACATTAGATATCTAGTAAAGCTCTCTCTTCCCAGTGGAAAGGGATCGGCCATAGTCAACTCGGTTGACCAAATGGTAAAGAGAAAAGCTAAGTCTATGATAGTCTCGTGTACCATTATCAAAGGGTCCATATGTTTATATTGCCAAAGGAAGGGGTATTGATTGTGAAGCTGCCAAATTTACCTAAGGATGTTAAAGTCAATAAGTTTGACTCTACTTCAGGTAAAGTCCACTATCTAACTCTGTTAAGTTTCTATTCTGAGATTCTTGATACATGATGTGACTGGGTCACATGGTGATGTTTAAGAATCAAAGAAAAGTGAAGAAACTTAAAGAAAGAATATGCTGAATCTGATCGCGTAGATGGATTTCTATCGCATAGCTTGAAAATCGGATTCTTGAGCTACTTCTTAGGAGTTATGATATTTTTGCTTAGGAATAGATAACAACAAGTTTGCATATGGATTGTAAGGATTAGTTTTTCCACAATGTTTTAAAATAAAAAGAAATTTTCGATTTTATTTATTTTAAAATATCCTTACAATGGCATTTGAGGAAAAATTGTTGCTTATGTGATTCCATTAAGAGCAAGAGTGGAAATATGAAGTTGATTCTTTCATTTGTGGTAATGTCTATATTTACCAAATAAGGAAAGATTCTCATCACCCAAGTTTCATTTGGACCGGAACTTGGAATCATGCAAGTTGTATAGCATGATGAATGAGAACTTTCAAGTATTGGAAAATTAAGACTAATTACTCGCTCACATGGATGTGTGAGTTAAGTGAAGGACTAAGGGATCGTGTACACATTCTTGTGCACTGATTAAGTCACCAAAAAAGATTGATAAAACTATTCGTCATAGTTTACTAAAGCTCAGTAAATATGATCATACTTACAAGCTTAAGTGTAACTCTGAGACATTGGAAAAGGTTCCAATGTATGGCAGAGCGAATAAGAAGAATCAAATTAGGCAGAAGGATAAAAGTTTCTCAAATCTGAAAAGATGGGAGAGTACTTTAGTATCAGTTTTTGTGATCATCTTAATGATTAAGAAACCATATCAAAATTAGTTCTCTAAGGAAAATCTTAGTGCATTCTTATGACTAAGAAGAGGAACTTGAATTGTTGAAATGATTAAATCAAGAAGATGAGTCATACTTCGTTCCAATACAAGTCTTAGAGTCATACTCCAAGATTGTCATTTGAGTGACATGTCTTAAAGAAGGTTTAAAACACTTGTCAAATGTAAGAGTAAAAGTTTTCTACTCTTGTACATTTGAAAATGGTAAGTTGTGATGTTTTGGATAAAACAAAGATCAACTTAGGCCAATTGTGTGAAGTGTTTGTCTTGATTAGAATCCACACTATCTCTTGGATATTTGACAAGGGAGTCTTATAGGTCAAGAGGACAGTGGGAGTCTTAAAGGTCTTGAAAGTCTCAAGAACTAATCAAGAATAAAACCTGAAGGTCTTCCCTAGCACACGACTTGAGGTTTATAACCTATCGTGTTGACATATCTGTGCCCATTCCAGTTAAAGTTGGCTTTGCATATGAGTTCTTAGAGTTCTCAATTGGTTACACAACTACTTGGAAGCAATGGCAGTCCCTTGAACTGCCAGGTGGCAAGAAATTAAGATTGAGTTCAGTCCATATGAGTTTGGATTTGTCATTATCCTTGTCTTGTGACTATGATTTTTACAATTCACATGGATAAGAACACATACACCATTAAATCTAAGTGTCATAAGGTTTCTCTCCGATTCATGAAAATGATGGTGAGGAAACACTTTCACTAAGTAGATTTTAGCTAGATATCAATTGTGATATTTGCATTCTCAAAGTCATTAGTGGAGCATGTGTGGTTTACCGGCACACTAACCTGGACTTGTGAGAAGTGGCAAAAAGGTCTAACCATTATGATTACGGCATACCTCTTCATAATTGTTTAGACTCACAAGTGTGCTATCTAAGGGAAGGTGTATGATTTTGATAAAGTCTTATCAAAACAATCTAGTATCAGAAATCTGAACTTTGGTAAGAAAGTCAATGAAGTATTGATTTCTAGAAGTCCAGCTGATTTCTGGGTACATGTCAAAGCTAGTCGGAGCATAAGTGTTATGCTAATAATCATCATGTTAGTGGGAGCATGATAATTATGATAAGTATTGCAAGTTAGCAATGTTAATTATAGAAAAACAAAAGTTTCAATTGGGAAAGAGTTGTTTTGCTATAATTAAGGAGAGGAAATTATACTTCATCTCAAATCTATAAGCTTAGATCGTGAGGTTTTAATCATTTAGTCAAGGATATATATGAATTCCATGTTTGAATGGCTCAACATAAGGAAATTCTGTATACGGGTCCATTATTTGCGTTCTTAAATTCGATTATGATTACGGCATCCTTTTTCATAATCTGGATTATGAGAACTTGACAAATAGAAATGGAAATGTTATAGCAAAAGACTGGTTTAGTCTTTATGTGAGACATCATGAATCGTGTCCCATATGCTTCGGATATAGGATCGATTACATGTGCTATATTCATCCTTTCTAAAATTTTCCAAATGCCTGGGGCATTAAGAAGGGAAAAGGTTTAGAACTGGATATGACTAAAAGGATTAAACAATTGTCGAGGACAATCTAAGGTTTACCAAAGATTGGTTACTCAAGGACAATTGGAAGTATAGTGATAATTCTGGAAGGACCATATTGACATAATCTGTAAGGAGGCAACTCTTGTTCAGAAGTGATAGTCAAAATGGAATCTGGAAATGTTTCAAAGTTAGAATTTTCAATCTGTGTAAGATTAAGGAAACTTAATGCAAGAAGGACGTTTCCATGGAGCTGATCTCCTTTGGAATGCTCTGTAATGATTGTTGTCAAGTCTTTCTGATTTTGCACATAATCATTATAAGAAGATCAATGCATATAAGTTTAGAATCTAACAGATTTCAGTAAATGGCATGAATTTGGAATTCTTGCATTTGCAGTAAGGATTTGGGAGTGTGAAAAGAGAATCATTGAAGTTATGTTCAATTGATCTAGTTCACAAAGTAAAGATCATAGACAAACATAGTATGCATACTTGGTGTGTGGCATGACTAGTGTTTAAGAAAACATAGTGTACATGCTTGGAGCATGGGACAACTATTGTTTTAAATTCAAGAATAAAGTTGATAGCTGAAATAGTATACAATGAATAATGTGTAATCATATGGTGATAAATAAAAGATGTTTTATTTATGTTCAAAGAGTTGATACCATATTGGATTCAATTATTATTGTGTTTCACTTTGCATGTTTTGACTTCCCGAATAAACTAGGTTATTCTTCCGGAATGACTAAGTTATTCAAACCATCCACAGTCGGTCATATGTTGGAAGTAGATATGAATTAAGACTGTCATGAGTTGGCTTGTAGAGGTCTAAGGTGTTGGACAAAGGGCTACAACACTCATGAGTGCTCATAAGTTCTGAGTATTGGATTCAACCCGCGCTCATTGGAATCACTTCACGGATTTTATCACGAGTGATCATGAGACGATAATATCTTATATTCTTCAAACCTAGAGATATGAGTTGTTACTATGAGTTGATAGTACATTGATTGCACGAAAACGCATTTGGTAACCCGGTGCTATAAAACGTGCCTTTGTGTATGATTCAACAAGTAGTAGAACAAGCCATATGAGTCGAAGTTTATCCGTTCCTTTTACCTTCGGGATAAAAGCGATATCTGTGGGCCCCTCGATGATTTGATGATGACAAATGGAAGTGCTCGGCCGGGCCAGGCCTGATTTGATTTGTTCAATTAGTCAGTCGTCATAAATCGAAAATCAGGAAACAACAAATGGACAGAGAGAATGATTATAATCCATGTCTCAGTCCATATGATATCTAGAATGGAGGAATATATGATCCCTTATCTAATGGACAAGTTCGTTGACAAGATCAGAGTTCGACAGCGGCTTTAAGAGCTACGATTGCCAGTTAGGTTTGAAGTCATACGCAATAATAGTTTTAGACTTATCCAAGTGGGAGACTGTTGGATTAATGTCTAAGTCCATAACTATATTTGGTATGTACTTGACCCGGCATGGTCCATTTGGGTTGCACTTCACCGACACAATTTATATGGATAATCTTTTGAGAATAGTATGTTTATGATTAATATTAATATATTATAAGTTCTAATATATTAATATGGAATCATATTATTTAATTAGTATTGATCAAGAATTAATTTATAATTAATTAAGTGATCAAAAGGAACTAATTAAATATGGACTCTTATATATATGGAATGGGCCAAGTTCATTTAGGTTGGGTTAAGCTTTCATGGATAGTCCATGGAGTGTTTAACCCATGGATCCTAGGAAATGAAAGGTCGTGGGTATTAGGGTTTAACCCTAATCCTCCATACTATATAAAGATGTCTTTGGTTGGTGAAATGGGCACTAGTGTGGATACACTAAGAAGGGCTAGCCAATTTCACAAGAGAAAACCAAGTATCCATATTCTCTAAAGTATTCCAAGGTGTCTTGGTGATTTGTGATTCCACTTGAGGCTTCCACACTATTGGGGCTAAGCTCTTAAAGCTTGAAGACATCAAGCTACATCAAGAGGTATGTATTCTATCTTGTTACATTCATAGTTTTTGTATGCTAGATTAGGATAATACCTTGGATTTTCTTATTTGCATGTATAATAGAGAAAACATAGATCCAAGGTATTTAGGGTTGCATGTACACTTAGGAGTGTTAGAATGCTCAAAACCCAACAGTTTTGACTTCCAGAATAATTATGTTTGGTATATCATATTATTCAAACCTCCACAGTGGGTCATATGTCGGAAGTAGGTATGAATCAAGACTGTCATGATTGGTTGCAGAGGTCTAAGGTGTTGGACATGGCTACAACAATCATGAGTGTTCATAAGTTCTGAGCATTGAACTCAACCCACGCTCACTGGAATCACTTCATGGAATTTTATCTCGAGTGATCGTGAGACGGTAATATCATATAAGTCTTCAAACCTAGAGATATGATTTGTTACTTACGAGTTGGTTATGCATTGATTGTACATAAACGCATTGGTAACTCGATGTTATAAAACATGCTTTTGTGTGTAATTCAATGAGTGGTAGAACAAACATATGAGTCGAAGTTTATCTGTTCCTTCTTGGATTAGAAGCTGATATCTGGGCCCCTCGATGATTTTGTTTTGACCTATGCACCGGGCCCGGTCAGAACTAAATTGATGTGTTCAGTTGAGTTCTATGTCAAACAAATCGGAAATCGGGAAACAAATGTTGGACAATAAGCAAGACAATGTTCCATGTATTTGTCCGGCTGATATCTAGAACAGAGGATTATATGATCACTTATCTAAATGGCGCGTTCTAGTTCAACGGAGTTTAAAGAGCTACGATTGCTGATCAGTTCCTAAAGTTATACTTGCAAATATAGTTACTAGACTTATCCAAGTGGGAGACTGTTGGATATAGTGTCTAAGTCCATAACTATATTTGGTATATACTTGACCCAACCCGGCATAGTCCATTTGGGTTGCACTTCACCCGAACAATTTATGGATAATATTTGAGAATAGTACAAGTTATGATTTATTAATATATTATAACTTCTAATATATTATTTATTTAGTAGTGATCTATAATTAATCTAGGATTAATTTAGTGATCAAAGATATTACTAATTAAATATGGGCTTCTATATTTATATAGTGTGGGCTTATGCTTATTTGGAATGGGCTAGGCTTGGATGGAGAAGTCCATGGATACTCCATGGAGCTTTGACCCATGGATCTCATGGAAATGAAGAGACATGGGTATTAGGGTTTACATGGATGTAACCCTAATCCACCACACTATATAAAGGAGGCTTTGGCTCTTGAAATCATACTAGTTGACACATGTTGAGGTGAGGGCCGATTTCAAGAGAAGTGTGACTATTCTCTCAAAGTTCCAAGTTTGTGGTGATTTGTGACTTTCATTTGAGGCATCCACATTATTGGTGCTAGGCTCTAAAACTCCAAGGAATCAACTACAACTACAAGGTAAGTGTTTCTACTAGCTTTATTTTGATTCAAGTTCCCCATGCCATGCTAGTTAGGATATAAGCCTTGGAAAAATAATTATTTCCATGTATCTTAGACAAACATAGATCCAAGGTTTATTAGGGTTGCATGTACACTTAGGAAGTGTTAGAATGCTCAAAACCCATCAGTTATATGTAAGGTATGTGGTAGGTTGGGGAACTCACTAAGCTTCGTGCTTACAGTTTGCAGTTTTGGTTTTAGGTACTTCTGATGGCGGAGGAAAGAGCTCAGGGCGATCGCATGGCACACACCATAGTTAGTCAGCCTGGGATGTTTACTCTGATAATGAGAACATGTTTTGAATTGATACTCTGAGTTTATGATCTGAATTATGTTATGGTTTTATAAATATGGTTTTAGTAACGTTTTTAAAGGAAATTCTTAGTTGTGATTTTTGGGTCGTTACAATAATATACAACATCAATCACAAAGACAATGCATAATATATTGCATAACTCAGTATAAGCACATAAGACCCTCGGTCGCACAATGATTACCACTCAGGTAAGTATAGTGAGAGGACTCACATCTCCTAGTAAAGCAATATATCCTACACTTGAACTGCTGGTCTAGACTTCGTGTAACACCCGGTTCCTGGTACATATTTTAACTAAAGTAAATTCATGTTTTACTTTGGGACTCGGTGAGTTGGAGGCCCAACTCGTCGAGTAGACTCGACTCTAGATCGGCAAGATAGGTGACGTACTCGATGAGTCGGAAGACCGACTTGACGAGTAGGACTGTCTGGATGAAACCCTAATATTTAGGGTTTGCACCCTATTTAAACAGCTTATAACGCCCCAACACAGCCTCCATTCTTCCTCCCAACCCAAAGAAAGCCCTAAATCGAACCCTAAGCCTCTTTTGAGTCTTTTTGAGCTTTTTGGTGACTTTTGTGAGCATTTGAAGTTAGAAGAGAAGTAGGAAGCTTGGGAGTTCAAGTGGAAGCTAGTAGATCCAGAGGTTTTGCTTCATTCTTAGTTCATTCAAGGTAAAAAGCTTGAACCTTGACCATCTATCTCTTAGATCTTGTTTTGGGGCTATTTTCCTACCGTTTTTATGAGTTGTGTAGTAATAATCGGATTTTGTGATGTGTTTGGAGTTACACTTCAAATCTGGAACCATTGAGGGTTCCCATGGCATAAAGGTGCCGAATTTATGGCCATGCGAGACCCATGCTTCTTATATACCTCTTTTTATGGCTTTTGAGCCAAAAACCCCCATGTATGGACGTCAAGATTGGAACTTTATGTATAAAATGGACCCTAGGAGGTCAGATCTATGGTTTTGATGCATTAAGACCCATTATAATCGACTGAATAGTTTTGGACAAAGAGGGACTCGGCGAGTCACTTGGGTGACTCGGCGAGTCGGGTCGCATTTTCCCCCAAATGTTTTCTGGAAATGGTTTTTGGTTGAGTGGAAGGAACACTCAGCCTGTTAGGGGTTTCTTATGGACTTGAAGATCAAAGGACTCAACGAGTTCAAGAAGAAACTCGGCAAGTTCAAGGCAATGTCCCAACCACATGAAGACGGACTCGACGAGTTCAAGGATGAACTCGACGGGTCATAGACTGAACACCTTCATATGGATGAAGATGAACTCGACGAGTCGGTTGAAGATAGTCTAATGTGTTGTTGAAGGAGAACTCATCGAGCTCTAGCTAGAATCGACAAGTAGGGACATGTTAGTAGCATTTGGTGGACATGGAGACTCGGCGAGTTGGTGGACCAACTCAGCGATTCGATTCAACCAGATGTTGACTTTGACCAAAGTTGACGTTGACCAAGGTTTTGACCTTGACCAAGGTTTTGACGTTGACGTTGACCAAGGTTTTGACGTTGACGTTGACCAAGGTTTTGACCTTGACTTTGACTTGGACGTGAGTGACCCTTGTAAGGGTTATGAGTATGAATTGATAACTTAGAGAAGTTGTCGTGTAGGGATTGAGAAGTCAAGGAGAGTCGATTTTCACACTGAGGACAGTGCAGGCACTGCATGGCATTGAGGTGACTTACCTTCTAATAGAAATGGGTCTAAGGCACCAAGGCCGACCCACTAGTAGTTGATTACAGTTAAGATAATTGTCTTTGTGATAATTGTCTAGTTTGCTATTACTTGATGTGTTCAATGTGCCATTATGATATGTTCTATGTGAGAGTGGTAGTAGGAGGGAAATAGTCCCCCAATTCGGTCGTTAGGACCGAAGGGTAGGTCGGACACCACAGATCTGTCTGACAGCATGATTATGATATGTTATTATGTGATAGTAGTAGGGGTGAAATAGTCCCCGTGACCGGTTGATATAGAACGAAGGGTAGGCAGGCACCCCAGAAGGGCCTGACATGGGTAGGTCAGCACCCCAGAATGGCTTGACATGGGTGGGTCACCACCCCATAATAGCTTGACATGGGTAGGTTGGGCACCCTAGAATTCCCCATCAGTATGTATGATGAATGGTATATGGTATGATGGGGGAACTCACTAAGCTTCGTGCTTACAGTTTTTAGTTTTGGTTTCAGGTACCTCTTCAGCTAAGGGGAAGGGGTCGATAGGGTAGCAACGCATCGCACACACATCATTTCCGCTTTGAGAATCCTAGGATTATATTCTAACATTTTACTATTTGATGTTATGTTTTTCAAGACTTGTAATTTTTGACTTGATGTTTTGAAATGACAGTAATGATGTTTCCGTAAATTTTTTTTATAAGTAATGTAATTAAAAAAAATTGGGTCTCGATTTTGGGATGTTACACTCCACCACTCCATGGTCTCCAAAATCCACAGCTTGACCAAAACCCTAAAGTCAACAGAAGTCAACAGTCAAAGCTAACCCTACTATTCGAATGCTACTCATGAACTCGTTGAGTTCCTCAGTTCTCAGTAAATCACGAAAACCCGAGTCAACTCGCCGAGTTGCTAACCAACTCGTCGAGTCCATGCAGATTCCAGAAGATCGGGGAAAACCCTAACCACTCATCGAGTTTACTCTGTATACAAAAACGGAAGAACCTAACTCAACTCGTCGAGTTCTTCAGCCATTTCACATTAAACTCATTCCAGTCGATTTCAACACTCCAAACTCCAAATCCAACCTCCTAGGATGAAGTTTCCACTTAAAGTTGCTAACTTTACGATCATGCAAGGCCTCACAAGGCTAAAACACCCAATACTAAACTCAAGAAAAGGTTAAGACATGAAGACGGGTCAAAGCTTCATAAAGCTTGAGACTTTAGGCCTAAAGGGCCTAGTAGTGTCCAGATCTGAGGTCTCGGCTCCATAGCATGCTCACAACCATTAATGACTCAAGGAAAAGCTAGAAAGGGCCATAAACTCTCTAATGGAGAGATCTAAAAAACAAGAAGTCAAGGTATTGACTTTTTACCTTCAAATGACTGCTACCACTGAGATGATGCCGGATCCAAAGACTCTTTCTTGTTCCAAGCTTCTTCTCTTCAAGGAATTCACCAAAACCCACCCTCTATTAGCTCAAAACACTCTTAAATCGAACGTACTCAATTAGGGTTTGTCTCAGGGTGGCAAAGTGATGAGGGGTGGGGTAAAGGACTTAAGGTCCTTTACATAGGGTGCAAACCCTAAAAATTAGGGCTTTCACACTCAGCTCCTACTCGTCGAGTTGGGTCCCCCCAACTCGTCGAGTAGACTCTAAAAATCATGCGACCATCTCAAATCTCTACTCGGCGAGTTGGGGCCTACAACTCGTTGAGTTGCCCTGACAAAGTGAATATAATTTAATTAAATAGTATACCTGGGATTCGGGATGTTACAAGTAAAATCATTATAAAACTAGGAGTGTTCAAAATATCTGAAAACCTAAAAACCTAAAAACCGTACCGATTTTCTATTGTATTCCATAATATCTTTTTTTTTCTAAGTTATCTTGGGGGTATATCTTACCTATATTTAGTTGATTTTATTATGGGATTGTGGGACTATTTATGTCTCTTGATTTGTATGTTTTTTCCATGAAGAAAATATATAGAAAACCTTTTTTCTTGTTCCTCTAGAATTTTTAGATGGTATCAAAGAAGGGTTCACAATCCTAGCTCCGATTGATTGTAGTTCTTGAAGGATGACATGAGACGACAGTTAGAACAAAAACAAAGATGGAGAAGGATCCAGTGATTCGATCAAACTCCATTCACCCTACTACCTTCATCCCTCCGAGTATCCCAAACAACTACATGTCAACGAAGTCCTCACTGGCCACAACTATGCTGATTAGAGTCAAGAGATGACAAACTTCCTTTTTTCAAAGAACAAAGTAGATTTCGTTGATGGAATGATCAAGAAGCCAAACAAAACGTTTAAGGATTACATGCCCTGGATGCGTTTCGATGTGATGATAAAAAGATGGTTGACAACCACCACGGAGAAGAACATACAAAACAACGTGAAGTATGGAAGTATGATGCTAGAGATATGGTTAGATCTGAATGAACAATTTGGGAAGGAGAGTGCTCCTAGGGCGTATGAATTGAAATATAACACCGCATCCACTCGACAAAATGGTATGTCCGTTTCCACCTATTACACCCAATTACGATCCATATGGGATGAATCCTAGTCCATACATCCTTTTCCTCGATGTTCCTATGACATGTGTGAGTGTGATGTGGGTAAGAAAATCAATGAATACCAAGAAAAAGGAACAACTTTATGAATTTTTATGGGATTGGATTCTGAGTTTACACCCATTAAAACCCAGATTTGGCCACAAAACAATCCCATCTCTTGGAACGTTGTATAACATGATGGCTGAGGATGAAAGACAGAGGGTAATCATGACTGAAAAGAGATCCTTACCGGAGTCAACTGCTTTTAAGGCCTCTCTAAAACATGATGGCACTTTTAATTAGATCAAAGAAAAAAAGTGCCAATAGAAAAGTGAAGGAATGAAGTGAACATTGGACATTCTTCAACAGGGATGGTCATAAACGTGAAGGGTGTTTCAAGTTGATTGGGTTCCCGATTTGGTGGCCCATAAAGAAGGGAGAAAAGACCAGAACCAAGGATGCATGTGTCGAGGCTGACTTGAGTCCTATTCCCGGTTTAACAAACCAACACTGTTAACTTTTCTTGAAACATTTATCTGGATCACGAAATGGTGAGAAAAATAAACCAGTTGCTAACATGGCTCATAAAGAAAATTTAAAAGGTTAATGGATTACTTATTCAGGTTGAACCGAGCATATAACTCATTTATCTAACATTCTTATAAACAAAAAATGACTGCCCTTGAAGCTCCTGTCGTTATTCCAAATGGAGATGCCATTCCAGTCGAAGAAAAGGTGACTATACCCTTTCAGAGGGAGTCAAAGTCAAAGATCTTCTTTATGTATCAAACTTCAAGTGTAACCTTCTTTCGGTTAGCCGACTTAATCGCGACCTTCAATGTGCAGTAACATTCTTTCGTGATTTTTATGTCATGTAGGGGTTATGAACATGGAACTTGATTGGAGAGGGTAGATGCGAAGGGGGACTGTACCAGATGGGAATGATTCATGAAAGAAGAGTCATGCCCATCACTATTGACACATGGAACGTAAGACTTGGTCATGCCTCAAAAATAAAACTCTTTAAAGTAGACTTTCTTAGAAGAAGTAATATTGATTTTGATAATGTTTGTGATTCTCGTGCAAACGCAAAACATGCCAGAACACCTTTTCCTACTAACTTCATTAAAACCATGCACCTTTTAAATTAATTCATTGTGATATATGGGGAGGTTATCAGGTACCTTCATACACAGGGGCTGATTATTTTCTCTTCAAGCATAAATGTAAAGCGAGCAAATGCCTCATTGATTTCGATAAGATGATTGAGGTCCAATTATAAAAATACATCAAAAGAGTTAGGTGTGACATGGGGAATTCACATCTAACAATATGCTCGATTTTTACAAAGAAAAGGGAATTTTATTAGAAATCACTTGTCCACACACACCCCAACAAAACAGAGTCGTTGAAAGGAAACACATACATTTACTCGAAGTTGCTCGTGCTTTAAGATTTGATGCCAATGTTCCTAAACGATTTTTTTTTTTTTTGGGGGGGGGGGGGGGGGGGGAGTGTGTCTTAACCACAACATTTATCATTAGTTGCCTTCCATCCAAAGTTATTAAAATCAAAACCCCTTTTGAGTTAATTTGGAATAAAAAACCATATTATTATTTTTTAAGAATTTTTAGATGTCTTGCATATTTTAAAAACAATAATACTAAGGGAGATAAATTTGAAGAAAAAGGGAAGGCAGGAGTTTTTCTTGGATACCCTTCGGGAACTAAGGGTTTCAAAACATGATCTTGAAAACAAAAAAATTGTTATTAGTAGGGGTGTTGTTTTTCATGAAGAAATGTTTCCTTTCAAAAATATTGAAATTGGTACTGAGGTTAGTAGTGATGGACCTACTAAATATCATAATTGCAATTGTCACAAGGAGTTCACTTTAGCCCACATAGAGACACCAAGCACGTTAGAAAAACACCAAGAGATCCCTTTGGGCCAAAAAAATGGCAGGATGCCCATTGATGAGGATCAAAAGCCTTTTTGTTGATAATGAAACAACCCAAGACAATGATCCTAGGTATACTGAGACAATTCACAATGATAACAAATCACTTGACCAAGCAGAGAATACAGCCGAGACCAGGATCACACGAACCAAATATCGGCCAAGAACATTTGATGATTGCATTGTCAAGCTTCCCCTTTCGGTCAATCATCCATCATCTGCATTCAATCAAGTCACCTCTATGGTATACCCCATTTCCAATTTTGTTTCATATGATAAGTTTTCTGCTAATCATAAAGATTTCTTGACAGCCATTAGCACCATTGAAGAGCCAAAATCATTCAAACAAGCTTCACAGGAATGTGGATGGAGAGAAGCTATACAAAGGGAGATTAAAGCCTTAGAAGAAAATGGAACATGGACCTTAGAAAACCTTTTGGAAGGAAAACGAGCCATAGATTCAAAATAGATCTATAAAACCAAATTTAAACCAAATAAAGAAGTTGAAAGATACAAGGCACGTTTGGTTACAAAAGGATTCACACAAGTAGAAGGAGTAGATTATCATGGCACCTTCATACCAGTCGCTAAACTTGTGATTGTTCGAACTCTATTAGTAGTTGTTGTCAAGAGAGACTGATTATTCACCAACTTGATGTGAATAATGCTTTTTTACATGTTGATAATGCTTTTTTACATGTTGATTTGAATGAGGAAGTTTACATGAAGATCCATCAAGGCTTTTCCAAGGATAACGATACACGAGTTTGTCGACTAAAAAAAATCCCTGTATGGTTTAAAACAAGCCTCCCGCAACTGGTATAAAAATTCCACCGGTTTCCTTTCAGGCTTAGATTTTCGACAATCCAAGTCAGATCATTCTCTTTTCATCCACGACACTAGTGATTCTATGGTGGTTGTTCTGATCTACGTGGACGGCGTTGTAATTACCAGAAATAACCCTACCAAGATCTAAGAGACCTAAAACCAGATATACCCTGGAAATTTTAAAGGATAGTGGAATGTTGGGTTGCAAACCAAGTTTGTTTTCCACTGAACAAGGTTTGAAGTTAAAAAAAATAGGAGAATGCAGCACGAGTTGATGCAAATCATTATCGTCGCTTGATTGGTCGACTTCTTTATCTTCAAGTCACTAGGCCGGATATAGCATATTCGGTAAATATGTGTAGCCATTTTGTCGCAGACCCACGACACAACCATATGGAGGTAGCTTATTGCGTCCTTCGATACTTAAAGGATACACCAGACAAAGGCATTCTTCTTTCCCATAAAGGAGCTCCCGTTTTGACTGCCTTTTATGACTCTGACTGGCTAGGGTGCCCTTATACGCGATAACCGCGAATTGGGTAATTTTTTTCTACTAGGACGATCTCCTATTTCTTGGAAGACCAAGAAACAATCAGTAGTCTCTTGTTCTTCTGCTGAAGCTAAGTACTGAGTGATGGTTTTTAAAGTCAGTGAAATTGTTTGGCTTTCTTGGTTACTCCGGGAATTGCAAATTCCTATTTCGTCTCCCACGTCTTTATTCTGTGATAATGAGGCAGCCCATCACATTGCTAATAATCTAGTTTTTCACGAGCGAACCAAACATGTTGAGATGAATTGTTTCTTTGTTCGTTGAGTCTAAAGATATTATTCCCTTTCATATTTACATCAAGATGCAAGTTGCAGACCTACTAACTAAGGGGCTTGGAACACAACAACTTCATTTTTTACTTGATAAGATAGGCATTGCAAATTTGCATGCTTCATCTTGAGGGGGAGTATTGGATTCCATACTATCTATTGGATTCCACAATATCTTTTATTTTTCTAAGTTATCTTGTGGGTCTATCTTACCCATATTTAGTTGATTTTATTATGGTGATGTGGGACTATTTATGTCCCTTGCTTTGTATGTTTTTCCAATTAAAAAAATATACAAAAAACTTTTTCTTGTTCCTCTAGAATTTTTAGATGGTAACCAAACCAATATTTTTGAATTTTTCTATTTGGTTAACCAACCGGTAAAATCTTCGGTTTGTTGGTTCGGTTACAGTTCATATTTTTTGCTACGGGCGATTAACCGAAATTCTATTTTCTATTTTTTAAAATATTTTTTTGTTTAGTCATTTAAGTTAATGTCAAATTATTTCTTAGAAATTTCCAATTACAATTAATAATCGTCATATTATTTAAATTTTCCATTTTAAACCAATAATCATCATCATTAAAATTTATTATAAATATACATAAGTTGATATAGTTTAAAATTGTCATTTGCATTTCATCACCATTTCACATAAATAACTAAATATTTGACTACTTTTAATCTATTAATTAATAAAAAAAATTCATTTTTGATTTAGTCGATATTATTTTCTATATTCCATGGATATTTGATAATTTATCCTAAAATCATTATTATTAGAAGCAACAATATAACTAAACAAATTATATAGGTTATTCATTAACATTCATTCTTTTTTAGGAAATTTGTTATGGGGTTCAGTATTCTTAACATATTTTTATTAGTTAGTAATGGTTAATTGGTTACCGGATAACCGAACCGAAAAAATCGGTTAACTGAATATCGGTTAACCTGATTTTTCGATTTAGGTTTAGGTTCAAGAAATAAATGAACTGATAGTCTCAGTCAACCTTCTGAAACTTGTTTACAGTTCAGTTAACCATCCATGAACACCCCTACATATAATATCCATAAATTTGAAATCAACATATAGGATATAGGTTCATCTTCACCAAACATAAAGTATAGGGTGATTAGCCCATAACTAAAACAGAAACAAACATAAAATCAAAGCTAATTAGACTAGACATGGTTAAAGCTAGAAAACCAAATGATTAAATTTTGTTCTCTTTCTAAATCTCTTCAATGCTCGAACATCAAACGAATTTCCATCTTCAAAGGGTTCTCTAGGGGGTTTTAGTCGCAATTCTTAACTTAATTCCAAGCCAACTCCCAAAATTCGACCTAAAGTTTGATATATATATATATATATATATATATATATATATATATATATATATATATAGTTTCCAAAAATTGGTTTCCACGCTGTGGGAATTAGACCTCCACGTCGTGGTCCTCATTTTGTGTCAGGAAGGATGGCCACGTCATGGCCTTGATATTTCCACGTCCTGGCAAGCAGTTTGCATGACTTATTCTTTTTTCTTCTCTATTTTCAGCTTCAATCCTCCAAGTATCTTACTCTTTTCAATTTCAGCTCATTTTCCTCAAGAATACACTTTTGGCTACAACATACAATTTAATCATTATAAGTACCAAATATCTTTGCATTTTACCAAAATATAGCTCAAATGTATAAAAATAATGCCTAAATATATGTACAAATATGGCAATATCAACCTCTCACTGGAAAATTGCTTCAATCTTGGCCGAATCAACCAGAATCTCGTTTTGATTGACGAGGTGTTACAGGAACTGGACCTCTCGTAACCATATCTCACATTAGGAGAAGTTGGCAAAACGCCTCTCCTGTCTCAGTACCCCAATAAACTCTCGTAGATGCTCCTCATGTTTCTCCCTGGTCTTGGAGTAAACCGGAATATCATCAGTGAAAACAATAACATATCCATCGAGTAACGCCTTGCACACTCGGTTCATCAAGTCCATAAATGTTGTCAGGGTGTTGGTGAGCCCAAACGACATCACCACGAACTCATAATGACCATAACGAGTTCGGAATGCTGTCTTATCCACACCTTCCTCCTTGACCCTCATTTGATGTTAACTCGGCCTCATATCAATCTTGGAGAACCAAGATGCACCCTGCATCTAATCGAAAAGATCATCAATCCTAGGAAGTATGTAACGATTCTTCACCATCAACTTGTTCAACTCTTTATAATTTGTAACACCCATTTTTGGGTCTTTTCTTAATTTAGGGTTGTGGACCGAAACTCGATCATGAAAAGTATTTGGTATTTGAGAAAGTAAAGTTGGACCTTATTAAAGGTTTATAACGTTGGTTATGAGGTTTAAGCCCTTGATTTGTAAGCTAGACCCAAAGGGAAGAAAGTGAAAAGTTATAGATTGGGCTTCTTGCATGAAATACGGTTTTAGTTCGGTAGGTGATAAGACAAAAGTAATTAGATAGGATTGTAGGGCTCTTCAATACCTTTCTTTTTCATATAAAGAATGTCGAATACAAAGTTGAAACGAAGAAGTTATGGATGCTTGAAGTTGAAGTGGAAATTGTAAACTTTTGAGTTATGAAAGACATAAATAAAAGTTACGCAGGGCGTAACTTCCTAATTTTGGGCATGGGTTTAATGAATTAAGAAGGGAATAATTTATGTTACGTAATGCGTAGCCTGGGCAGATCAAAACCCTAAATCTCCAATTTTGAGCCCTATTTAAGGGCTCTAACTTATGGGAATCCCTCTCATTACCATCCCCAATCACCTAAGATCTTTCCTTTAGAAAGCCTAGCCTCCTACTAGTTGTTTTTTTAGCCTTGGCATCATCTATGAGCTTATTTCTCCATTGAGCAAGGTGGTGGCAAAATTTCTAGAAGAAAAGTTCAAGTATAGATCCAGCAAGATTACATCATTCATTGACCATTGTGAGTAAAAAGCTTCTAAATTGCTCATTGGTTTCATAGATCTAGCTATTTGTCATATTTGCCACTTTTTGGTCAATTTAGTGCATAAATTTTAGATGAAGGTGGAAACTTTATCCATCTAAACATCATAATGATTCAGATCTGAAGGTTGGAGACCTGGACTTAATGGATTAAGATGAGAAAAATGCATTTTGGTCCCTTTAAGACCTAAAGACTAGATCTTGGTCGTTTGTACCATCCTAATGGATAAAGTTGGAAACTTTATCTATTATGGAGCTAGTAGAAAACAAATCTAAGCTTTGAGTGAAAGGTCTTAATATATTAAGTACTTAAATTAATGTTTGGCAAGGGACGTTGTACTCGGACAATGTAGCCTGATTCTTACCAGTTTTCTGGATAAGACTCTATGCCCTACGCAGAGTAAGGCGTCTGTGCCACGTAAGTCAATGAAGTCAACGAAAGGTTGACTGGTGACTTTTTGACCAGTTTGACTTTTGGTCGACTGTAAGGGGTTGAGGATATAGAAGGGAAAAATGGTCTTTTTTCCCAAGTGAGGACTTATCTTGGTATCTAGAATTGCTAAGTTAGAGTATTTTCGTTAATTACTAATTAGGGTTTGGTTTGTGGATATATTAGTGGGAGGGACTTCAACACCATCGGCTCGTGCGTGAGATCTATCTGTTACTGATCGAGGTGAGTCTCCTAACTGTACTCATAAGTCGAAGGCACCATTGTCGGCCCACTGGATTATGTTATGTAGGAAGACCAGGCGGTGGCCCCTCGAAATTATATGAAAGACTTGCATATGGCTCTCGGAAAACTGTATGCAAGACCAAGACTTGGACCCTAGAAGTTATATGTAAGATACTAGTTGTCTTTGTGATGCCTGCATGGAAGAGCAGTAGGTGGCTCTTGGCATTTGTTTGTAAGATCCAAGTTTTGGATCCTGGCTTGGCAAGGAAAGACCATGATACGACTCATAGCATGATAGTATTTGTTAGACTATGGTTGACACATAGCATTCTCTATTATATGTATAGTATGTTATATTTCGGAAAACAAACAAACATTTGTGCTTACGGTTTCATGTTTATGGTTTCAAGTGCTTCCGGTTCCAAAGGGAAGGGCCCGATGTGACTGCATAGCATCCCCCAGAGTTTTCCGCATTGGTTATCTGTGATTTTTACTTTGACGTTTAATTGATATATTCACTTTGATTGGTTTTGGGACAACTCGTCTATATGGTTTAATGTTTTTAAAATGAAGATTTACTATGAAATTTTGGGACATTACATAATCTATGCACATACGGTGATACCCATCCTTCTTCTTCACAAAAAAAAAATCAATGCTCCCCGGGGTCAACTACCCGGTCTGATAAACTAATTGCGTAACAGCTCATGGAGCTGAGAGGACAATTCTTGCATCTCTGGTGGTGCCAGGTGAGACGGCACCTTAGAGCTCGGGAATGCACTGAGGATCAGATTTATTTTGAACTCCACCTGCCTTACGGGAGGCACACTGGGTAAATCCTCTGGAAAAACATCTGGAAACTCTCTGACCACCGGTACATCTGAAACTGAAACCTTCACTTTAACTCGATTTTTAGCCACATAAGCGAGATAACCCAAATATCTATGTTGGATATACTGCCTAGCTCTGGCAGTCGACCAAAATGTTGATCCTACTCTGGTACTCTCGCTATAAATCATTGGTTCTCCCCCACTTCGGGTTCAAACTACCACCAGTTGCCTCTCACAATCAATCATGGCTCCAAACTTGCTCAACCAATCCATTCCCATGATCACGCACATATCCCCCATCGTGATGGGAATCAAGTATATCAGGTAGGAAACCCCAAAGATCTCCAAAGTACAATCACAAAAAATACTCAAAGCAGAAACCTTTTGTTCGTTTGAGATGGAAACTCGCAATGGACACTCCAACTCCCTAAAGGTCATATCAAAATCCCTACATAAGGGCTGAGATACAAAAGACCGACTCGCACCCGAGTCGAAAAGCACAAGAGCATGCAAGGAACTTACTAAGAATATACCTATCAAGGGCACAAACATAAGCATACAGAAAACAAGTTGATAGAATAATAAATGAATACATACATGTAACAACGTCAGGTACCACCCTAGCCTCCTCTACTGTGAGCTGCAATGCACGACTAATGGCCTTCGGGGCCACGACCCTCCCCTGGCGTCCATCTATGATCTGAAGAGTGGTTAGAGTTGGTGCCTATACTGGTCTAGCAGCGAGCAAGGGACATTTGGCCTCCATATGTCCAACCTCATCACAATGGTAACAAATCCTCACACTCGGCAACGGAGCTTGTTGACAGCAATCCCTCGCATAATGACCCTCCCTTCCGCAATTGAAACATGTTGTCGATGGTCGACATACCCCCTCATGCATCGTCCCGCACTTGCTACAAGTGCGAACCCTTTTTCCTCTAGATCGTGAATAAGGGGGCTTAAATCACTTTGCTGCTGGATGTGACTGTATTGCGTTCTACCTCTTCTCTCTCGTATGGGTCTCAATCATAATCTCCCTCCTCCGAGCGAAAACTACATCTCGAAAAGAGAACTATACCTCTGAGTCGATACAAACTCTCAAATCTCTTTCTTGAGCATGCTCAAGTAGCAGGACATGTGAACCTACCCCGAAGCAGCATACTCGGGGCAGAAAAGGGCTCTCTCAATGAATATCTTGGTGATCTCCATCACTGACATTATCATTCTTCAGCGAAAGGTACTCATGGGCTAACCCTACCCTCTCTAACAGAAGAACATACTCGATGCGAAACATCTCTGTAAACTGCTCCCATGTTATTGCGACCTTCTCTGCAGTCGAATAAGCACCGGTCACCAGCTTTCACCAATCCTTCACCCCCAAACGAAGAAGGTTCAAGGTGAACTTGACCTTCCAGTACTCTAGGCACGAGCATGTGTAGAAACAACCCTCAACATCAGATAGCCACCTCATGGCACTGTCAAACTTTGGGGGCTTTGTGTTGCTGAAGTCATGGTACTACACTATCCTTCTCCCCTTAATTCCCACAACAGTAGCGGCTGCAGTAGCAACAACCTCGATGACAGCAGTATATCGCTCATCAAATAGCTCAATCTAACGGTCTTGATTGACCCAAACATCTCTAGGATCTCCTCCCTAACTGTCATAGTCACCTGAGTGGTGATCATCTCACAGATCACCTCACCAGTCAATCCTGGCCTCTCCAGGCCGCCAACTCCTGATCCTGAACCTGTAATGATCGTCATACTGAAAATAAATCGAAATACATCATAAAATTCACAATTCATACTAACATATCACTCCTGGGTCACTAAGTTCTTAGAGTTTTTGAATTCCTTGTTACGTGTATGGGTATTGTGCTTTTAGTTACACGAGCCCATACTGCTTTCCACACATACTTATATTTGTCTCAAGGATCATCAAGGTCCTCCCAGCCATAAATCCCAAGAAAATAGGATACACATACATCCTATACTCACTCTATCAAGAGTAGCTAATCTATTCATACGCTGGCCCTCTACTAACCAAGCCGACTAATGAAGCTTCCACTAACCCTGTAGCCGCCTTATGTATGTTAATCATACATAACACTAAATTCTACAGACAGTCGAATAATTGATTCTACCCTAAGCCCATAACCAAACAAGGAACAAGAAATAAGGCTAAATCAAACATTCTCAGGCTATAAAATCTTATTTATGTATAACTATGATGCATACACTAAGCAACAACAATAATAATGTCAGTTCCATATAGCATATCGAGAAGTTTTTCGAGGCTATCAAAAATCATAAATCAAGCAATTATGTCATGTAATTCGTGAAGATCCCTAGCCTACAAACTAGCTTGCACTTCTATCATATCATCAATACACAAAACAAGTGTGGGTATCTTGGGGAATACCTTCCTTGGACTACGGCTGATTGTACACATCACATCATTTCCTTTGCTCATTTAAGATTTAATTGTGAAAATTTATTTTGCAGTTCCATAGTTTCAGTATGGAATCACACAAATGTTCATCCAATTCTCTCAAACTAGGGCTCTGATTCCAACTTGTAACATCCCAAAAACCATGATAAAATTTTTCACTTTTATAAAAACATTTCCACAAAAATTCATTAAATAACAAATATTTTTCTCAAATCATGTCCAAGAAAATCAGAATATCAAGTAAATCTCTCATAACATAAATCAATAGGAGGATGTGTATGATCACACCTTCGCCTTTCCCGATCATCAGAAGTACTTGAAAACCTTGAAATCAACAAATGTAAGCCAAATCTTAGTGAGTTTTCCCAAAATACCTCACCCGTTATACATATACAACGCATGCACTTTTGGCCCAGAACATCAAACAAAATTGCCCATGAACCTACATCATGAGACTGGATTGTCCATCCCGTCTCACAACTCATGACTGGCTTGCTCCCAAGCCCACAACATAAGACTGGATTGCTCAACCTGACCCTTAACTTATGATTAAATTGCTCCGGAGTTTGTTGGCTTACAACACAAAGCAGTACTACCAATGGCGAATCTAGAACTAAAAACCACATGGTTGCTTATGTAAATGAAACTAAAAAATATGAAAGTGTAAAAAATACTAGTGGTGACCAAGCGGGTCAGGTTGTATGGTGGGTCGGGTTCTATACTTGGACGTTCAAATGGATCAACAGCTTGTGAGTTCAAATTAACCTTCGTATACTTATGTTGTTGTTAGCTACCTTTTTTCTTTTTATAAAACTTATGTAAAGACATTCTTGAATGATTGAATGTTGATTCTTGATTCTTGATTCTGAAACTGAATGTTCTTATATCAAATATATAATAAGAAATTAACAACTCTAAATAAAAAATAACAGCTAAACATTGAAAAATGTTCTTATATCAAAGACACAATAACAACTCTAAATAAATTCGTAAATTGATTGTATATTAATCAAATGTTAACATAAAAAATTCTGAAATCTGATCACTAGGTCAATGAAATTGATATATATATATATATATATATATATATATACATATATATATATATATATATATATATATATATATTACAATCATTAATCATACGAAGCCACAAAGGGTTTCGATTTCGAACAAAAAGAATTCTGTAATATGAAATTGTATAACTTACAAACCTGAAACGAGGTTGTTGACTGAGTGTTGAAGGAGAACAAACTGATGGGCTGGACTGCTATGGACTGTCGTTGGACGGCTGGAGGAAGTGCAGTGGCCTAGCCGGACGGTGACCGGAGCAACCAACGATCGGTGGATGATGATCGATATCAGAACAAGGGACAAGCGGACAATGAGAAGCCGAGAACGAGATAGTATGCGACGTTGGGTTTCATTTTTTTTCTATTTCCTTTTTCCTTTTTTTTATGTAATGGAGCATTGGATGATTGGGCTATTGATTAATAGATCTGGGTTGTTAAATGTGAAAGATATGGTCTGGTGATAAATAAAAATTTGCCGAATAAAAGTAGGTAGTTACTTTGATAAAAATAAGGTATCTCCTTATTTCTTTGATACATACTTAATACATTAGAAAAAAAGGTAGTTCCTAGGCCTACCTTCTCTCTCTTTGCCTACGCCATTGAGTACCGTCTCAACCCAACCACACTATGTCGACATATGCAAACAAATAAACAATAACCTGGAATACAAGTAATCTTACAGATCTACTAATCTAATAGAGCACCATAGCATAGTAACATTCGATATTCAAGGATACATAACAAAATCTAGTAGGCCGACGTGGGTGCGTTCGACCCACGAATATAATGAGAAACTAACCTCGAAGTCTAGAAGATAGCTGAACTGATCACAAAATCAAATACCAGCTCTACAGGTCACATAAACAACCAACAAGGATCAAGTCTCATTTATAGCCCAAAATCCTCAATTTGACCTAAAGTTAAATTTACTCAAAGTCAACGGTTAACGGTAAAAAAGTCAACAATCGGTCACCTTGACATGAGCAAGCATATGCCACGCCATGAGAATAATAAGACACAATGGTCACAAATCTGCCAAACCCCACGACGTGGTGACTAATCCTCCATGTCGTGGGAACCTTCCATACCAGCCAAATCCATTAAGCTTTTAATCCTTTTCCCCACTCATTCAAACTTTCCAGAATAACTCCCAAAATATCATAAAATCACAGATTTATATACATGCATGTTCAATGCATGTATTGAGCTCAAGCTAGGTCAAAAGGTGTAAAAAGGGGACGAAGATCTCATGTAAGAGTTCAAAACTCTGTCAAACTTCACATCCGTCACTCTAAACCACAAAAGGACTCTGGGGATCTATAAAGTTTTCAACTTTATGGAACCCTAACATTCCACCTAGCCTAAACATGAAGAATAACACAATAAAACCTAGATCCAAGCATACAGAGTCATAAAGCTTGGAACTTAGGGACTTATAAAATTCTAGAAAACATGCACAAGGAGGGTGGTGAGGATTTCAAGCTAAGATGATGCACTAAGACTCCTTCTCTTCATCTTCTTGGCTAGAAATCTCCCAAAAAAGCTCAAAGAGTTCAAAATGGAGCTAGGGTTTCAATGAGGGAGTAAGGAAGGTGATGGAGGCTGAGGGTGTGCAAACCCTAGCCATCACATACCTTAAATAGGGGCACAAACCCTAGAATCAGGTTTTTCATTAAATAACTACCATTTCGTGGCCACAATGTTGCCATGTCGTGGCACCCATTAAAGACACACGCATCCTCAGATCATGGCCACGCCGTAGGAATTCATTCCCCATGATGTGGACATGAAAAATTCCAAACTTTAAACATTAATTCTTTAAATGCACATAAAAGAAACTTGGTGTTACATTGAAGTTCCTTCAAACTTCCTTTTCTCTCCCGTTTCAAATCTCTCCAAACCCTTCTCCATTATCTAGGTCTTTACATTCCTAGCCGCCCAGATGGCTACTTTCAGAGTGCTTGCTAGCTTCATCGTTGGAGCAAAATTCGATGGAAAACTTATTTACTCTGGAGAGTCCGGTAGGAACCAAGTAAGGAACTAGCATCATGTTCTTAGTAAAAGTTTCAGCATACTCGCTGACACTCATCTTTCCTTTCTTCATATTCTAGAATTCATTATTTATCTCCAGAATATATATTTCTAAGCAGTATTGCATTTTCAATTGTTCAAGGAAGTCTTCCCATGACATCTGAATGCCTTTTCCCTTTGTCATGGTATCAGCCAACAGCTTCCAGCAACATAACACTCTGGTTTTTAGTTGTCTGACCGCAAGGACAGTCTTTTGTCGGTTGCTGTAGCCGCAACTCTCAAAAATCATCTTCATATCAGATATCTAGTCCATAACTTCCATTGGGCCTTAAGGAGGAGATGTTTAGACCTTTTCGATGGAGGTAATGATGTTTACAAGATCTAAACCTTTGTTTGGAGTCACAGGGTGAAACGGGAAAAGTCATAGGCTTAGAGACTAGATCTTGTTTGTTGGGACCGTTCTAATGGATAAAGTTGGAAATATATCCATTATGGAGCTATTATGAACCATAAAAATGTGATCTTGGCCCTTCTATCCCTTCCATACAAGAGTTGTGATGTCTTATTGGGTTAAGAACTTAGGTTTTTGGACAATAAGCACTTTATAGCCATGCAAAGTCATAAAGTTGGAAACTTTATGACTTAGGACATCATTTTGGGCTTGGATATGAGTTTTTGACGTAAGGGCTTAATAGAATAAGCTCTTAATGGAGTTTTGGGACTGGGTTGTGTACGTTAGGCGTACCTGGTGGTACGTTGCGCGTACGCAGTTAGCCCGTTTTTGGTTAACATCATGGTATGTTGGGCATACTCTCTTGGTACGCACGAAGTACTCCGTTGGGAAGAAATATTGACTTTTGGACCTTGACCGTTGACTTTGAATTTGACCAGGGTTGACCAAGGTTGACCTAAGGGCATTTTGGGTAATTTGATTTATAGTTTGATATTTGGGTTCCTGTTTGTAACACCCGATTCCTGGTACGTATTTTAATTAAAGTAAACTCATGTTTTACTCTGGGACTTGGTGAGTTGGAGGCCCAACTCGTCGAGTAGACTCAACTATGGATCGGCAGGATAAGTGACCTACTCGAGGAGTCGGAAGACCGACTCGACGAGTAGGACTATCTGGATGAAACCCTAATATTTAGGGTTCGCACCCTATTTAAATAGCTTATAACGCCCCAACACAGCCTCCATTCTTCCTCCCAACCTACAAAAAGCCCTAACTCGAACCCTAAGCCTCTTTTGAGTCTTTTTGAGCTTTTTGGTGACTTTTGTGTGCATTTGAAGTTGGAAGAGAAGGAGGAAGCTTGGGAGTTCAAGTGGAAGCTAGTAGATCCAGAGTTTTTGTTTCATTCTCAGCTCAGTCAAGGTAAAAAGCTTGAACCTTGACCATCTATCTCTTAGATCTTGTTTTGGGGCTATTTTCCTACCCATTTTATGAGTTGTGAAGTTATAATCGGATTTTGTGAGTGTGTTTGGAGTTACACTTCAGATTTGGAACCATTGAGGGTTCCCATGGCATAACGGTGCAAACTTTATGGCCATGGGAGACCCATGCTTCTTATATACCTCTTTTTATGGCTTTTGAGCCAAAAACCCCCATGTATGGACGTCAAGATTGGAACTTTACGTATAAAATGGACCCTAGGAGGTCAGATCTATGGTTTTGATGCATTAAGACCCATTATAATCGACTGAATAGTTTTGGACAAAGAGGGACTCGGCAAGTCGGATTGCATTTTCCCCCAAATGTTTTCTGGAAATGGTTTTTGGTTGAGTGGAAGAAACACTCAGCCTGTTAGGGGTTTGTTATGGACTTGAAGATCAAAGGACTCAACGGGTTCAAGAAGAAACTCGGCGAGTTCAAGGCAATGTCTTAACCACATGAAGACGGACTCGACGAGTTCAAGGATGAACTCGACGGGTCATAGACTGAACACCTTCATATGGATGAAGATGAACTCGACGAGTTCAAGGAAGAACTCGACGAGTCGGTTGAAGATAGTCTGATGTGTTGTTGAAGGAGAACTCATCGAGCTCTAGCTAGAATCGACAAGTAGGGACATGTTAGTAGCATTTGGTGGACATGGAGACTCGGCGAGTTGGTGGACCAACTCAGCGAGTCGATTCAACCAGATGTTGACTTTGACCAAAGTTGACGTTGACCAAGTTTTTCACCTTGACTTTGACTTGGACGTGAGTGACCCTTGTAAGGGTTATGAGTATGAATTGATAACTTAGAAAATTTGTCGTGTAGGATTGAGGAGTTGAGGAGAGTCGATTTTCACACCGATGATAGTGCAGGCACTACACGGAATTGAGGTGAGTTACCTTCCAGTAGAAGTGGGTCTAAGGCACCAAGGCCGGCCCACTAGTAGTTGATTACAGTTAAGATAATTGTCTTTGTGATAATTTTCTGGTTTAAGTGAACTCGACGAGCTCAAGGAAATGTCCCAACCCACGTGAACACGGACTCGACGAGTTCAAGGAGAACTCAACGATTCATAGACTAAACACCTTCATGCAGATGAGGATGAACTCAACGAGTTCAAGGACGAACTCGGCGAGTCCGTTGAAGAAGGTTTCGATGATCTGTTGAAGGTAAACTCGTCGAGGTCTTGCTAAACTTGTCGGGTAGGGATGAGGTTGTAACATTCTATGGACGTGGGGACTCGAAAAGTTGGTGAACCAACTCGGCGAGTCTAGTCAACCAAAGTTGACTTTGATCAGGGTTTTGACTTTGACATTGACTTGGAATTGAGTAACCCTTGTAAGGTCTATGAGTATGAAATAGTAATGTAGAAAGGATGTTGTGTAGGAATTGAGGAGTCGATAAGAGTTGATTTTCGTACCGAGGACAGCGCAGTCACTACACGACATTAAGGTGAGTTATCTTCCAGTAGAAGTGGGTCTAAGGCACCAAGGCCGACCCACTAGTAGTTGATTACAGTTGAGATGATTGTCTTTGTGATAATCGTCTATTTTGTTACCACCTGGTATGTTTATGTGTTAGCATGATTATGTTATGTTAGTATGCGATAGTAGTAGGGGTGAAATAGTCCCCGTAACTGGTTGAGATAAACAGGAGGGGTAGGTCAGACACCCTGGTATGTCCGATAGGAGTAGGTTAGGCACCCCCGTATGCCTAACAGGGTAGAGCAGGCACCCAAATACGCCTGACAATATGTTTATAGTAGGGTATGTGGTATGATGGGGAACTCACTAATCTTCGTGCTTACAGTTTATAGTTTTGTTTTCAGGTACCTCTTTAGCGAAGGGGAAGGAGCCGGCACGGTAGCAGCGCATCGCACCCACACCTGATTCTGCACTACGATGATCTTGGGATTTTACTCTGACATTATTATTATTCTATGACATGTTTTTATGACATTTGACTTATGGGCTATGAGTTGATATGATATTGAAGTTGTTTTTCAAAAATGCTTTTAATAAATTAACTAATCAAAAATGAAAATTTTGGTTTATAAAATTGGAACGTTACAAAGGATTCTTTGAGTATGTTCAGATTATTGTATGGTTACTTTTCAATATGGTGATGAGCACTCATTGAGGAGGTTCGGGCTCAGGTGATGGCATTGAACTGATGGAGGAGAAGACGCGGGACTTCATCTCATCGGAGATCACCCGTAACATTTTGGAGTAGACTCATTTGACCTTTGTTTCTGTCAAGGAAGGGATTATGGAGATTTTGAATGAGCTCCTGGGCACATTATGCATGAAGATTTTGGCTATTGTGGGGGCTCTCACTTTTTCCTTCCGTAAGTCTCGTGCTTGTGGAGCTCCTAAGTTCTTTGGGGAGAAGGACCCCATTTCTAGTAGGAGGTGGTTAGCATACATGGTGAATGCTTTTCAGTCAAGCTTCTACCCCGAGGAGTCGAAGATCAGACTACTTCTTTTGTTCTGAAAGACAGAGCCCGAGTTTGGTGGGAAGAGGTGGAATTCTCTTTGGGAGGCGATGTCATTGAGACGATGAATCAGGAGGATTTTGTGCCCCGTTTAGGGTAGAGTTTGCACCAGCTATCGAGGTGCATCAGTTGGTGAAGGAGTTTCAGGACCTTCGCCAGATGACTGAGATTGTGGTAGAGATCACTGCCAAGTTTAGGGAGAGGGCTCTTTTAGTTTTGCAGTACGCCACAGAAGAGGATTTGAAGAAGACGCGATACCATGATATGTTGCGAGATGGTATAAGGGAGTTTGTCAAATTTTTAGCTTGTCGGACTTTGGAGGACATGATACCTAGAACTGAGAGCAGGAGATTGATTTGGAGCACCTCGGGAAGAGGAAACCAAAGCAGGTGCAGACAGTTCGGGGTCCAACAAAGATACCTAAGACTTTTAATCAGAAAGTGAGAGGCCAACCGGACTGATGTCAGTGTAGCACGTGCAGGAAGCAGCACAATGGAGTTTGTCGATTTAGGGGTTCGGGTTACTATAAGTATGGCAAGCTTGGTCAGATCAGCAGAGATTGTCCCCAGGGAATGATTCTGTTATGTTTCCACTGCAACTAGGTGGGCCAAGGGAAGGCCGACTATCCAATGTTATGGGGTGAAGCAGGGTGTGTACCTACTCCAATTACTTTGAGGATAACTGATGGTCGCTAAGGAAGAGTGGATGTTCCCATGATGAAGAGCCGAAAATTATAGTCATGGGCTGAGGAGATCCGAGTTCCACCAGTAGATGTCGTAGATATTTTATTTTGAGAATCTTCATATGCCATTTTGCATACCGAGAGCCATGCTTAGAAGATATTCGAGTAAGTCAGTGTTGGATGTCGATTTGGGAGGCATTAACCACTGTCAGAGCAAGATTTAAGTGAGAGAATACCAAAAGTCAGCTCAATTTTTGGTGGTATCAGCAAGGAACTCAAGGAATCTACAAGGTGGGCATGTTGGGTTTGAATGTAGGAATTGTTGGGGTCATTCGGGAATACGAGGCAATGAGGAATTGATTTGAACGTGGGTGTAAGATCAGTAATTTTCAAGTTCGTACATTCGAAGTGTGGTCAGTTGTAGGTTCACATGGGCATTAGACTAGTGCAAGTAGGTCGTTGAATTGGTTAGGTACCCGTTTCGATAGTTAAGATTTTTTTTCGTCATCCGATAAAGTCGTCGAGGACTTCATAGTGGATTCAATGGAAAGTGCTTGAGTATATGTATCTCGTTGAGATTTCGGGGAGTATTCATTCAGTTTTGGAAAGTGTGTGTTCGCTAGGATTGGCTAGTAATGGAATGATAGTACTTGTGGGATCAATTTGTCGGCAGCTTTGAGTAGTTAGGTTGCGAGATAGATTGGAAATTTATCAATTTTGTGGTTGGAAAAGCACGGTTGAATCCAAGTGGGGGAGAACCTCTTGGACTATGGGATTGTACAAGGAATGAGATTTTATGTAGCACCCGATTCCTGGTACGTAATCTTATTTGAAGTATTTCCTTTCTTTAAGCCTTGGACTCGGCGAGTCATAGGTCCGAATCGCCGAGTGGATGCGGGACCCGGGACACGTTTAAGTTGGCGACTCGGCGAGTCCATATCCTGGACTCAGCGAGTCACAACTGTTGGATGAAACCCTAAGTTTCAGGGGTTTGCGCCCTATTTAAGCGACTTATCCGCCCCAGGCCAGCCCCCATTCTCTCCCCAGAGCTCCCAACCCTCGTTTATGCTTGTTCTTTGAAGATTTGAAGTTTTGTTGTGTGCTTTTGAAGGCTTTGAAGGAGGAAGGAAGTAGATCCAGAAGAAGGGAAGCCATCCAGGCATTATTGTGTTCTTCCAGCAGTTCCTTTGAGGTATAACCCCTTTTCCCCATGATTCTATGCTTAGTACTTCATCTAGGTCTTTCTTGGGCATATCCCCAAGCTTGTATGTGCCTTATATGTCGTAATAAGTTGATTGGCCTCTAGATCTGGACAATATTGAGCTCCAGGAGCTCAGATCTGTTAGCTTTATGGACCCATGTTGCTTGTTCATCCTAGATCTACTCTTTTGAGGCATTTTGAACCCTAAAATCCATATTGGTGAATATCTACACATAAAGTTGGAAACTTTACGTGTGAATCGTGTCCTAGAAGTCCAGATCTGTGAATGGCATGGACTGGAATCGAGCAAATCGGTGTATTTTAGGAGTGCATGGAAACGACTCGGCGAGTCTGCTCGCGAGTCTCCGAGTTTGTCCCCTTTTCGTAGTGTCGAGTGAGCAGTGAGTCACGGGGTGTGACTCAGCGAGTCGGAAGCCGAACTCATCTATGGAGGTACTCGGTGAGTCAATGCCCTGACTCGGCGAGTCCAAGGCAATCTTCGTAGATCAAGAACAGACTCGACGAGTTGTTCATACAACTCGGCGAGTCTAAGCATGAGTGTTCATCGGATGAAGATGGACTCGATGAGTTGTTCATACAACTCGGCGAGTCTAAGCATGAGTGTTCATCGGATGAAGATGAACTCGACGAGTTGTTCATACAACTCGGCGAGTATGATGAAGGACTTGAGTATCTGTTAAGAAGGAGAACTCGTCGAGTCGTCACCTAACTCGACGAGTAGGAACGGGTTTCAGGGCAAACGTTTGAGTAGGGACACGGCGAGTTGGAAATCCAACTCGGCGAGTTTGGTCAACTGAAAGTTGACTCTGAGCTTGACTTAGGACTGGACCAGGTGTAAAATGGTCATTTTACCCAAAGGACAGTTAGCAGTGTTTGATTGAGTATGTCGTGGGTATTGTAGCCGGAGGATTTCCGGAGCAGCAGCAACAGCAGCGGTCAGCCAGTTCCCGATCAGTTCAGCAGCTACTTTGAGGTGAGTTACCTTCCAGTAGCGGTGGGTCTACGGCCACAATGTCGGCCCACCAGTAGGAGTCGTATGATAGATGATTGTCTTTGTAATATCATCATGGTTACTACTACCTGTTATGTTGTATGCTAGTATGATACGTTATATGTGATAGTAGTAGAGTTTGGTTGTTAGGACCGAAGGGTGGTCAGACGCCCCAGAAATGTCTGACAGTATGTGATGATATGTTTGTATGCTGGCTTGTTATGTTATGCGATAGAGGTAGTAGGAGGGGGACCAGTCCCCGAGGATCGGTTGTTAGGACTGATGGGTAGTCAGCACCCTAGAATGGTTGACATGGGTAGTCAGCACCCCAGAATGGCTTGACACGGGTTGGTCGGCACCCCAGAATGGTCGTACCGGGTAGTCAGGCACCCCAGAATAGCCTGGCAGTATGTGTGTTATTTGTTTGTATGGTATGTGGTACGATGGGGGAACTCACTAAGCTTTGCGCTTACAGTTGCAGTTTTGGTTTCAGGTATCTCTTCGTCGAAAGGGAAAGAGCTGGCGCGGTAGCAGCACATCACACACGCACTCTGGTTTCCGCACTTACGAGATTCACTGGGATTTATGCTCTGATAATTTGATGATTGTATGATGTGACTTTTAGACATGGTTTACATTTGTTATGGTTTGATCAAACAATGTTTCTAACTATAAATATTTTCGAAAGTAATGTTTTTAAAACAAAAATTTTTGGTCGTGAAATTTGGGTCGTTACAAGTTGGTATCAGAGCCCTGGTTTGAGGGATTCGGACTCACCTTCGGGGGTGTCTGAACTCAAATCGAGGGATTAAAAGATTTTTTTTAAAAAGGAAAATGTTTTCTAAAATTGAGAAAAGATTACAAGAAAGAACGAAGTGTGTGATGTGCGCGACCGGCCGAGCTCAAGTAAGTATTCCCCAAAGTACCCATACAAGTTATGTTATGTTTATCAGCTTTTGTAGAACAGCAGGCTAGAATAGGACTGAGGATCTAGGAGTGATACCTTATGTGTCTGCTTTATGTGTTCCAACTGTATGAGAATTGCATGCTAGTATAGAGTAGACAGCAGTAGGGTAGCCTGTTAGGGTGTGCCTGATAGTATGAGTTAGCACGATGTGCTAGTTCAGTTTTTCTCTATGAGAGCGGAATTGCTTGTGGTTGTTTCCCTTGTCTGAATGTTGCTTGCTTCGTGCTACGTGGGACTCCGAATAATGGGAGTTAGCCATTAGGCAAATACGTCACGTCACATGTGATCAGAGTTGAATAATCTTAGAGTACCGGAATTGATCCTACTGCGCAGCTCTTGTTTGAGTCCAACCGTTGTAGGGACGAGTCAGGTACTCGAAGGATTATCTGAGTCTCGTCACATGTGATGGCATTCGGGTGATGGTTGATTGGCATTACAAGGAGGCCTGCAGCAGCTGAGGACTGGTTCGAGTAGAGTCGGAGATTTCCCTAAGGCAAGCCGGGGATGAGTATAGTAATGATCAGCCTTAGTGAAAGGGATCTGGTAGAGTCAAGGCATACCTTGAAGAAGGTACGGATAGATGTGGAAGGTAGTATGGGCCCATACTACTGAAAGCATAGGATCCGTACCCGAACCAAGGGAGGCCAAGATGAGACCAGGGAACTTGTGGTAGATATGATTCCTCAAGGAGCATCAGTATCACTAATGAATGTTATTTATGTATTGCAGAATGGTGGTACTTCGTTCGAGGCCAGTGGATGGCGGTTCAGGAGAGGGGTCAGGCTCGGGATCAGGTTCCGAGCCGATAGATGAGGGGCTACGCGAGTTCATCGCGTCAGAGATCACTAGGGGTATCCTTGAGTCGACTCCCATTCTCTTTGGGTCGATCAAGGAAGGGATTATGGAGCTGATGGAGGATCACCTTCAGGCATTCAGGAGTGACTTGGCATCCAGCCAGTTGGGATCTCGCACACTGTCCTTCAAGGACTTCAGGGGCACTGGTGCGCCGGATTTTCATGGGGTGAAAGACCCCATTGCTGCCAGGCGATGGATTGCAGACATCGAGTCTGCACAATTGATCAGCTTCTGCCCCAAGGGGTCGAAGGTGAGGTATGCGGCAGGGTGCTTACGGGACCGAGCCCGGGATTGGTGGGAGTCAGTGGGTGACTCGTTGGGAGCCTCAGCTATAGAGGCTATGACCTGGTCGGACTTTGTGACCAGGTTCAGGGCAGAGTTTGCGCCGGCTGTCGAGCTTCAGCAGCTGGCCAGGGAGTTTCTGGATATGAGACAGACGACGGAGACTGTGGCGGAGATCACTACCAAGTTCCGGGAGAGGGCTTTGTTGGTGACCCAGTACGCTGGTGACGAGGATATGAGGAGGACTCGTTATCACGATATGCTACGGGCTGACATCCGGAAGCATGTTAGTTTTTCAGCTTGCCCCACCCTGGACTCTATGATTGCCAGGGCGAGGGAGAGAGAGATAGACCTGGAGCACATCTGGAAACGGAAATTAGAGGAGGGACAGGCAGGAGGGGCTTCGGGGAAGAAGCCCAAGGGATCAGATGGTAGGCCGAAAGGCCAGTCAGGACCGAGCCGCTGCAGGAAATGCGGCAGGCCGCACGAGGGAGCGTGCAGGATGGGATCATCAGGTTGCTACAAGTGCGGCAAGTCTGGGCACATCAGCAGGGATTGCACTGCTCCGGCAGCAGTTATTCAGACATTAGAGTTGTTGTGTTTCCACTGCAACCAGAGGGGCCACAAGAAGGCCAACTGCCCCCAGTTGACAGTTTCAGCGCCAGTGAAGTCGCCAGCTCCAGCGACCCTGCGGATCACGGATGGCTGGCAGTGCAAGGCAGAGGCTCCGGTGGTAAGGAGCCGAGCATTCCTGTTGACTACCGAGGAGGCACGCGCTGCACCCGATGTGGTGACGGGTATGATTCTTTCCCTCTATCTTTTGTTTTATGATGTTATGATATTGATATGTGCTCCATATGTATATGTATGCATTAGGATCGTTCCATGTGAACGGCATCCCAGTTCAGGTATTGTTCGACTCGGGTGCATCCCGATCATTTGTTTGTCTTGCGCTTAGCAAGAGGTTTCATGAGACTTCAGGCGAGTTAGATTGTCCTTTAGAGGTAGAGATTGCTGATGATCGATCAGTGCGAGCATCGATGGTGTTTCGAGATTGCGTTCTACGACTGTTTGAGGAGCGTTACCTGGTAGACTTGGTTCCCATTCCGTTGCGTGGGAACAAGGTGATTATTGGCATGGATTGGTTGAGCCCTAATGGGGCGGTGATAGATTGCGCGCAGCAGCTAGTGCGGGTCAGGACCCTAAGTGGGGGAGAGTTAGTGATTCATGGCGAGAGGTCGCAGTGTGGACCCGCTGTATGTTCAGCAGCGAGGGCTAGGCGCTATCTCCAGCAGGGATGCGCAGGTTATGTCGCGTATGTGATGGATACCCGGGAGGCGGGTAAGGCGACAGTGAGCGAGGTTCCGGTGGTTCAGGATTTTGCAGACGTTTTCCCGGAGGAGCTACCTGGGATACCTCCGGAGCGACAGGTGGAGTTCAGGATTGACCTTATCCCCGGAGCGGCTCCGATAGCCAAAGCACCGTATCGGTTGGCTCCTCCCGAGATGCAGGAGTTGTCTACGCAGCTGCAGGAGCTGTTGGACAAGGGATTCATTCGTCCGAGCAGTTCGCCTTGGGGAGCCCCGATTCTATTTGTGAAGAAGAAGGATGGGTCGCATCGGATGTGTATAGATTACCGGGAGCTGAACAAGGTAACGGTGAAGAACCGTTACCCACTCCCGAGGATTGATGACCTCTTTGATCAGCTTCAGGGAGCATCTTGGTTCTCCAAGATTGACTTGCGTTCGGGTTATCATCAGATGAGGGTCAGGGAGGAGGATGCGCAGAAGACCGCGTTTCGGACGCGCTATGGCCACTATGAGTTTGTGGTGATGCCGTTTGGGCTCACCAATGCTCCTGCCGCATTCATGGACCTCATGAACCGCGTGTGCAGACCGATGCTGGATCGGTCTGTGATAGTCTTTATCGATGAGATCTTGGTTTATCCCAAGACCCAGGAGGAGCATGAGGAGCATCTGAGAGAAGTGTTGGAGACCCTGAGGAGGGAGAGCTTGTATGCCAAGTTCTCCAAGTGTGAGTTCTGGTTGCGCGAGGTGCAATTTCTTGGACACCTCGTCAACCAGAACGGGATTTTGGTCGATCCGGCCAAGGTCGAGGCCGTGATGAGATGGGAGGTTCCGAAGTCTCCATCTGAGATTCGGAGTTTCCTGGGATTGGCAGGCTACTATCGGAGGTTTATTCAGGATTTCTCCAAGATAGTCGTGCCCCTGACGCGGCTGACGAAGAAAGTCGTGGTCTTTCGGTGGGGACCCGAGCAGCAGGCTGCATTTGAAACATTGAGACAGAGATTGTGCGAGGCGCCGATCTTAGCCCTGCCAGAGGGCGTAGAGGATTTTGTGGTTTATTGTGATGCGTCCATTTCTGGGTTGGGCACGGTGCTGATGCAGAGGGGGCACGTCATTGCCTACGCTTCGAGGCAGCTCAAGCCTCACGAGGCGAACTACCCGACGCATGATTTGGAGTTGGGGGCGGTGGTTTTTGCCCTCAAGATTTGGCGACATTACCTCAACGGGGTTCGATGTACCATCTACACGGACCACAAGAGTTTGAGGTACCTCATGGATCAGCCGAATCTGAACATGAGGCAGCGTCGGTGGTTGGATGTGGTGAAGGATTATGATTGCGAGATCCTTTACCACCCGAGGAAGGCCAACGTGGTGGCCTATGTGCTTAGGCGCAAGGCAGCACCGATCAGGGATGTCTGCTTGAGGATGACCGTGGTGACTCCCCTGTTGGAGCAAATTCGGGAGGCTCAGCAGGAGGCTATCAAGGAGGAACATCGGAAGAGCGAGCGTGTAGTGGGTCAGGTTTCCTCCTTCGATTATGATAGCCGAGGATTATTGACATTACACCGTAGGGTGTGGGTGCCGTATCACGGAGGTGTGCGCCAGACTTTGCTGGAGGAGGCGCACAAGTCCCGATTCTCTATTCATCCCGGGGCGACGAAGATGTATAGGGATCTTCGTCTGGATTATTGGTGGTCCTGCATGAAGCGGGATGTGGCATGGTACGTCGAGCGGTGTTTGACCTGCAGGAAGGTCAAGGCCGAACATCAGAGACCGCATGGCAAGATGCAGCCGTTGGATATTCCACTGTGGAAATGGGAAGATATCACGATGGATTTTATCACAAAGCTTCCCAGGACCGCGCGTGGAGTGGACTCGATTTGGGTCATCGTGGATCGATTGACCAAGAGTGCTCACTTTATCCCAATTCAGGAGAGCATATCGGCCGAGAAATTGGCCGACATCTATATCAGAGAGATCGTGGCGCGGCACGGGGTGCCGGTATCGGTGATCTCGGACAGGGATGTGCGTTTTACTTCCAGATTTTGGAAGAGATTCCATGATGAGTTGGGCACACATCTGCATTTTAGCACCGCCTTTCACCCGCAGACGGATGGTCAGAGCGAGCGGACCATCCAGACTCTGGAGGATATGCTGCGGGCGTGCGTGCTAGACTTCGGTGGTAGCTGGGATACCTATCTTCCCCTGGCCGAGTTCTCATACAACAACAGCTACCACGCGAGTATTGATCGTCCTCCATTTGAGATGTTGTACGGACGAAGGTGCAGGACCCCGATATGCTGGGGTGAAGTTGGCCAGAGAGTCATGGGGAGCACCGAAGTGGTGCTCAAGACGACCGAGAGGATCCAGCAGGTCCGGAGCAGGCTTCAGACTGCTCAGAGTCGGCAGAAAAGTTACGCCGACAAGCGTTAATCCGACTTGGAGTTTCAAGTCGGGGATATGGTTCTCCTGAAGGTGTTGCCTTGGAAAGGCGTCATCCGATTCAGGAAGCGAGGCAAGTTGGGCCCGAGATTCATCGGACCGTTCAGGGTCGTAGCCCGGGTGGGCAAGGTGGCGTATAGGCTGGATCTGCCAGCCGAGCTCAGCCAGATCCACAGCACTTTCCATGTTTCTCAGCTACGGAAGTGCTTAGTGGACGATTCAGCGGTAGTGCCGTTAGAGGATATTCAGGTTGATGACAGCCTGAACTACATTGAGCGCCCAGTCGCAATCCTCGATAGGAAGTCGAAGGATTTGAGGAACAAGAGGGTGGAGCTAGTGAAGGTGCAATGGCAGCACCGCAAGGGTTCGGAGTGGACTTGGGAGCCGGTAGACGAGATGATGGAGCATTACCCCGAGCTATTTCAGGATCGAGCAGCAGACTTCGAGGACGAAGTCTAAAATAAGTGGGGGAGATTTGTAGTACCCGGTTCCTGGTACGTAATCTTATTTGAAGTATTTCCTTTCTTTAAGCCTTGGACTCGGCGAGTCATAGGTCCGACTCGCCGAGTGGATGCGGGACCCGGGACACGTTTAAGTTGGCGACTCGGCGAGTCCATATCCTGGACTCGACGAGTCACAGCTGTTGGATGAAACCCTAAGTTTCAGGGGTTTGCGCCCTATTTAAGCGACTTATCCGCCCCAGGCCAGCCCCCATTCTCTCCCCAGAGCTCCCAACCCTCGTTTATGCTTGTTCTTTGAAGATTTGAAGTTTTGTTGTGTGCTTTTGAAGGCTTTGAAGGAGGAAGGAAGTAGATCCAGAAGAAGGGAAGCCATCCAGGCATTATTGTGTTCTTCCAACAGTTCCTTTGAGGTATAACCCGTTTTCCCCATGATTCTATGCTTAGTACTTCATCTAGGTCTTTCTTGGGCATATCCCCAAGCTTGTATGTGCCTTATATGTCGTAATAAGTTGATTGGCCTCTAGATCTGGACAATATTGAGCTCTAGGAGCTCAGATCTGTTAGCTTTATGGACCCATGTTGCTTGTTCATCCTAGATCTACTCTTTTGAGGCATTTTGAACCCTAAAATCCATATTGGTGAATATCTACACGTAAAGTTGGAAACTTTACGTGTGAATCGTGTCCTAAAAGTCCAGATCTGTGAATGGCATGGACTGGAATCGAGCAAATCGGTGTATTTTAGGAGTGCATGGCAACGACTCGGCGAGTCGTTCATGTGACTCGGCGAGTCTGCTCGCGAGTCTCCGAGTTTGTCCCCTTTTCGTAGTGTCGAGTGAGTAGTGAGTCACGGGGTGTGACTCAGCGAGTCGGAAGCCGAACTCATCTATGGAGGTACTCGGCGAGTCAATGCCCTGACTCGGCGAGTCCAAGGCAATCTTCATAGATCAAGAACAGACTCGACGATTTGTTCATACAACTCGGCGAGTCTAAGCATGAGTGTTCATCGGATGAAGATGGACTCGACGAGTTGTTCATACAACTCGGCGAGTCTAAGCATGAGTGTTCATCGGATGAAGATGAACTCGACGAGTTGTTCATACAACTCGGCGAGTAGGATGAAGGACTTGTGTATCTGTTAAGAAGGAGAACTCATCGAGTCGTCGCCTAACTCGACGAGTAGGAACGGGTTTCAGGGCTAACGTTTGAGTAGGGACTCGGCAAGTTGGAAATCCAACTCGGCGAGTCTGGTCAACTGAAAGTTGACTCTGAGCTTGACTTAGGACTGGACCAGGGGTAAAATGGTCATTTTACCCAAAGGACAGTTAGCAGTGTTTGATTGAGTATGTCGTGGGTATTGTAGCCGGAGGATTTCCGGAGCAGCAGCAGCAGCAGCGGTCAGCCAGTTCCCGATCAGTTCAGCAGCTACTTTGAGGTGAATTACCTTCCAGTAGCGGTGGGTCTACGGCCACAATGTCGGCCCACCAGTAGGAGTCGTATGATAGATGATTGTCTTTGTGATATCATCATGGTTACTACTACCTGTTATGTTGTATGCTAGTATGATACGTTATATGTGATAGTAGTAGAGTTTGGTTGTTAGGACCGAAGGGTGGTCAGACGCCCCAGAAATGTCTGACAGTATGTGATGATATGTTTGTATGCTGGCCTGTTATGTTATGCGATAGAGGTAGTAGGAGGGGGACCAGTCCCCGAGGATCGGTTGTTAGGACCGATGGGTAGTCAGCACCCCAGAATGGTTGACATGGGTAGTCAGCACCCCAGAATGGCTTGACACGGGTTGGTCGGCACCCCAGAATGGTCGTACCGGGTAGTCAGGCACCCCTGAATAGCCTGGCAGTATGTGTGTTATTTGTTTGTATGGTATGTGGTACGATGGGCGAACTCACTAAGCTTTGTTCTTACAGTTGCAATTTTGGTTTCAGGTATCTCTTCGTCGAAAGGGAAAGAGCTGGCACAGTAGCAGCACATCACACACGCACTCTGGTTTCCGCACTTACGAGATTCACTGGGATTTATGCTCTGATAATTTGATGATTGTATGATGTGACTTTTAGACATGGTTTACATTTGTTATGGTTTGATCAAACAATGTTTCTAACTATTAATATTTTCAAAAGTAATGTTTTTAAAACAAAAATTTTTGGTCGTGAAATTTGGGTCGTTACATTTTAGGTTACCTTGCGTATTAGTGCTAGTGCATGGAGGGTATGTGATTAGTTTCAGGTGGAGGGATTGTGTTAGAGCCTCTTTGCATGTTCTTGTCTGGTGAAGGCTTTGGGGTTTGAAGCATAAACCAAACAGCTGATTGGGGTATAGTCGGATGAGGTTTCGACTCTTGATGATTATGTTTGGTATGGTAGATGCATGGTAAGACCATGGTTGGGTCCATGGCAATCTGGAAGTGGTGTAAGACTGTGGGGGTGGTCGTAGCATTCACTAGGTTAGCAGGTAGTGATAGAAGTGTTGTAATACTGTAGGGTGGCCGTAGCATTCACTATCTTGGAAGGTAGTAATAGAGGTGTTGTGAGACTGTGGGAAAGCCACAATATTCGTGGGATCAAGGATGGATGTGGGCCGTATGGGGTCGGTCGTTATGTAAGACTACAGTTGGACGTATAGCATTCATTTTTAGCAAAGTAAGTTACATTGCATCAGTGTGATGGTTGGTTATGATATCCTTGGTTAGAACAGGAGGGTTGTTAAAGCCTTATATACAAGTAGGTTAGCGTAACCTGGCTAGACTGACTCTTGGATAGAGTCTCGTCGTACAATCGTTTAAAAGGATTTTGGTTTGGGTGACCGGTCGGGAATCCAACACTTTAGATAATTGGTAGATCATCTTGAAGCTCAAAAGATAGTGGATAGATCGAAAATGTGAATGTTCGTCAGCAGGATAATTTAGGGTTGTAAGGATTTTTCGAATTAGATTGCAAAGTGGAGACATATTGGTTGTGATTTAGAATGGTTTTGTATGTCGAGAAGTCAGATAAGGTATTGGATTCCTGCTTTTAAGTTAAGTAGTGATGGTTGTCCTTTATTAGTTAAGGTCAGCATGAGCAAGGATTCATCTGTCATTATGTGAGTTCTGCTTAGGATGTGTTCGATTATTGGAAGGCCATCGTATATTAAGGTCGAATTTTATCAGGGATCTGGTAGGTGGTCGAGGTGTATATGTTTTTGGGTATTTGTAAATTTGTTCAAACTGGTAGGTTTGTTCGGTTCGGGTTGTGAAGTTGAGTTTTTGTGGGGACAATTTTGTTTGGTTCTATCTGTCTGGGAGTCTAACATTGTTCAGGGTTTTCAATTTCAGGTATAGAGGTTGGATACTCGTTGGCTTAAGGGAAAACGTTGAGGTTCATTCTTTGTTAGGGATTGTGATATCTGCTATTTTGGGTTCGACAACAGTAAGGGTGGGCAGTCATCAGAGCGAGGTGACTTCCCCAGTCATTTTTGGGGTTCAGGGATTTCATTCAGGATCATTAAGTTTGGCAAAGTACATAGTAAGGAACGATTTCGAGGACGGAATCTAATTTAGGTAAGGGAGAGTTGTAACACCTTGTTCGACATCATTATGTGATTCAGGGTTGTGGGCTGGAAGTAGATTGTGTAAAGGATTTGGGCTTTAAATAGGCGATGTTTAGAACTTTTGGATGGAGGTAATGATGTTTACGATATTTAAACCTTTGTTTGGAGTCAAAGGATAAAATGGGAAAATTCATAGGTCGGGTTCTTGCATGAAATATGGATTTTTGTTCAAGAAGTTTTTAGTCTAAGATATTTAGATAATATACTAGAGCACTTCAATACCTTTCCGCAGATATAAAGATCATCGAAAACGGAGTTGGAACGAAGAAGTTATGACCATTTGAAGTTAGGGCGGTTTTGGGTTTAGCCGCATACATTGGGCGTACTCAACGTGTACGTTGGGCGTACTAGGGCATCCCTAGTACGCTCAACGTAAATTGAGTATGTTGGGCATCCACGATCAGTGCCCAAATCGTATTTCCATGGGTTGAGCCCAATTTAAGCTCCTTAACTCCCGTAACCCCATTCCATTCTCAGCCGCCACCTCTCCAACACCCTCTCTTGTGGCCCTAACCCTATATTGAGCCTTGTGAGCAAAAGAAGGGGTTTTTAAGTGCTTTGGAATGTTCTTGGTGCACCTTGGAGAAGAAGGAACTCATTGAATAAGTGTTGGTTGCATTGGAGCTTGTAAATCCAGACTTTGTTCACCTTGATATTTCTTAAAGAGGTATACAGTTTGAAACTTGATGATGAAATTATTAGATCTAGCTAGTTTTGGGTGTAGTGAGCTTTTGGTCACTTTAAGTGCATAAAGTTTAGATATTGAAAGTTTGTGACCTTGTTATGGATAAATTCGGAAACGTTATCCATCTAAACATCATTTTGATTCAGATCTGATGGTTGGAGACTTGTACTTAATGGATTAAGTTGAAAAAGATGTTTTTTTTTGGTCTCTTTAAGACTTAAAGACTAGATCTTGTTTGTTGGGACCATTCTAATGGATAAAGTTGGAAACTCTATCCATTATGGAGCTATTATGAACTATAAAAATGTGATATTGGCCCTTCTATCCCTTCCATACAAGAGTTGTGATGTCCTATTGGGTTGAGAACTTAGGGTTTTGGACATTAAGCACTTAATATCCATGCAAAGTAATAAAGTTGGAAACTTTAAGACTTAGGACATCATTTTGCGCTTGGGTCTAAGTTTTGAACATAAGGGCTTAATGGAATAAGCTCTTAATGGAGTTTTGGGATTGGGTTATGTACGCTAGGCGTACCTAGTGGTACGTTCCGCTTATGTGGTCAACACCCCGCTTTTGGTCAACATCAAAGTACGTTGGGCGTACTCCGTTGGGAAGAAATATTGACTTTTGGACCTTGATTGTTGACTTTGACATTGACCAGGGTTAACCAAGTTTAACCTAAGGGCATTTTGGATAATTTTATTTATAGTTTGAGATTTGGGTTCCTATTAATTGTATATGTGACCGGTAGAGATAGCTTTTAGAGAAATGATCGATGCAGCTCTTATTTCAGACTGTGAGGTGAGTTTTCTCACTATATCCATCGGTCGAAGGCACCAATGCCGGCCTGTTACTTGTTACGTGGAATGCTTGCATGAAAGTCTCGGATCTGGCCCCTCGAATGTGTATAAAAGACTAGGATCTGGCCCCTGACACGTATATGTAAGACCGGGATTTGGCCCTCGGCATTACAAGAAAAGACCACAGGGGTAACCCATGGACTTGTATGTTAATGTATATGGTATTTTGGAGAACTCACTAAGCTTTGTGTTTATGGTTTCATATGTATGGTTTCAGGTACTTTCGGTTCGAAAGGGAAAGGCCCGACATGATTGTGCAGCATCCCCCATAGTTTTCTGCATTGACAATTAATTATATTACTCTGACGTTTAAATGATATATTCACTTTGATCGGTTTTGGAAGAATTGGTTTGTATGATTTATTGTTTTAAAAATGAAAAAAAATACCTTGGATTTTCGGGACGTTACAAATGGTGTAGTGACTTCTCTCTATTCACTTGGAGCAATTGTATGGTCTCCTCCATTTGCTCAACTAGAATTACCCGAATCATGGCTGGAACTCTTGCCATCGTTATCGATTCAGCTGTTGGCATGACTTCTGGGGCACGCTCGATTACACGTTGAGGTTCAGGTTGTTGATTTCCATTATCATTTCCCAATCTACTACGAGTTCTCACCATGTCGTAAGGTACACCAAAATAATCGTTCAATGTACCGAGACGTGAGTTTATTATGATATGGAAGATTTTATTTATGTATAGACACATAATCCTTCTTATCGCTCTAAAAAGTTATATGTGAGTTCTACTACATTAATTATACGTTTAGAATCTTGGACACATAAAGTTTCCAAATCAAGGTCAGCAATAGACCTTAAATCTAGTTAAGTAATAGCAATTTAGTTAGGCAACCTAGTGCTTGCAATAATATAAATCATTTAGTACATAACAGAAAATTAGGCATTTTTCAAAAACAAAGTTAGTACTTGTGTCAGTTCAGGTATACTACCTAAAATATAATAGACACACATCTCACGATCATCATTTAGCATTCTAAGTAAAATCTAGAAATCCTCATAATTCCAAGATCACTTAAACTAATGCTCTGATACCAACTGTGACATCCCCATTTTCACGGCCTGAAAAAAAAATTCTTTATGCTTATTTAATTTAGAGTATTCTTTTATTGCGGAATTTGTTCCCAAAATATTATTTTAATCAAAGCATTTCCAAAGAAACATTTTTCATTAATATATAAAAATTTGGGATGTCATAACTTATCCAAAACATAAGCATAAACTTATTGTTAAATCTATTAGGAACCCGGTGAGCACATAAGGTTTTTAACCCACAACAATTAAATCCTTTAATTGTTCTTTTCACATCAAACAATTAACCCAATTACCCATCCCCGTTATCTTTAATATTCATCTCTAGGGACCTGTCCTAAGGATCATCGCAAGTAATAGGTGGATAGTACTCCTTCGGGGGTACCTCAACAATACTTGTCAATAAGGAAACCATGAGGAGGATATAGTAAATCGCACTAACACTTAGTTCATCACCTATAGGTTGCGAGCCGGCTAGTGTTCCACTTGAATGTCTAGAATAGTATGTGTCATCATCTGTACTCTGCTAGATGACTACATCAATAGTACAATAATACTATAAAATTCATGGCCTCTCATTATCATTTTCATCTTTAATCACCCTTCACTACCCAATATATTATAAGTATGAAAATACATATACGATAAAATCAAAATATTATTTCGTTTAGTACATATATAGATAAAGAGCACATGTGGCATTTGATCATCTAAATACTTCATATCTATGTGTAAGATGAAAGTAACTTCGTCTAACACCTTAGCTTTTCCTTTGATACGACCTAGGTATACACATCACTAAATCTTAGTCTTATATTCCTTGTGACAAATGATAGTCTACATTCCTCAATAATCTCAATGTCTACATCAAGATCTATCAAGTAAGGAATAACCAGATAAGATCATATCGGAGGTAGGATCCATTTGGTATACAAAGTATACTGTTTGGAAATCCCACATTAAACACCTCACTAAATTTGGTCTAGACATCACTCCCGTAAGTAGATATATCAATATTATGACATGGAATCACTGATAAATCTTATTTATAGGTTCATAATAACGGCTATGAATATAAATATAAGTTGCACTTTAAATAAAATAAGTGCAACTTAACTTACACAGTTTGTTGACAAATTTTCGGAAAGTTCGCAAACAAATATACGACCCAAATGATTCTATTTTTTGGACTCTCCGAAGATTCGCATCCCTACTAAATACTTCAAAAAATTTAGGAAAAAGTCGGATATTAAGAGGGTAGTTTACTCAGAGAAAGATATGGGTGTGAGAGCAAATGAGCAGCAAACACTGTTATTTTAGGCATTTTTGGGAGGCGCACCGTGCCCTTTGGCTACATCAGTTATAATATATGTGACAAGGATTCCGTACATATAAAGAACGTTAAAATCTGACTTCGAATGAAGAAGTTATGCTTCTTCGAAGTTTCACGATTAAATCGACACGGCTCTGCGTAGCGTAAAAAGTGAATTTTTGATAAATTACTTTTTAGTCTTAGTGATCTAAGCAAAATTCATAGTATTCGTTAAACCAAGAGTATGCATATATAAAACGTCCAAATCCGACTTCAGTAGAAGAAGTTATGATTTTTCAAAGTTTCAGCGCAACAGTGTGGACACAAAAATTGAATTTTAGATTGGTCGATTTTTATCCAAAATGATTTAAATGAGAGTTCAATGTATCGTTAATAGGAGTTCAACGATAAAAAAAACAGTTGAAAATGGAGTCCGTATGTAGAAATTATGAATTTTACACAGTCATTAGTAGTATAATCTTCTCAGACTATTAATTTAAAGATCGGTCAACAATTAGCCGATGCGGTCAAAAGAACAGTTGTAGTACTCGGAAATAATTACACATAGATATAAAGAACGTCAAAAACGGAGCTCGTATGTGAAAGTTATCACTTTTTGAAGATCTGTAGTTTTACATGCGTCCGGTGCCACGTGTCAGCACCAAAGGCGAAGCATTGGTACCTATGCATGGTCACGACGTGAGAGGCATGTATGACGACGTGAGAGACCCCTAGGTAGCTTATAAAAAGAGTCGAATTTCATTCATTTCTTTACACCTTTCCATTCTATTATCTCCCAAACCCCTATGGTCCCTAGGCCTTATTCTAGCACTTTCTACGGGTTAATAGCGAAGCTCCGGAGCACTAGAAACCCCCGAGAAATAGAGCTTTTGGTTTAGAAGTTCTGTTTGCGCAGAGTCTAGTTTCTCACATAACCACCTGTTAGTTGAGTTATGTTTACCGTGCTTTAAGTATAATTTATGTTTAAGTTCATTATCGTTATTATGAACATATAAACAAGATTTATCAGTGATTCCAAGTTGTTATACTGATTGATCTACTTATGGGAGAGGTGTCTAGAATGGTCACGTTGGCTTGGTTGTTGGATTTTAGAAAATCTATACGCAAAAAAGATCCTGCCTCCCAACTGTCTTGCCTGGCTAATCCTTACTTGATAGATCTTGAAGTAGACTTTGAATTAATGACGAATCTAGACAAATTATTAGTCGCAAGAAATATTAGACTTAGACTTAGTGATAATAATACTAGGTTACGTCGAAGGAAAAGCCAGTTGCTAGGAGAAAAGCGTTGTCCGAGTTTCAAGTCATCACTTTAACAAGTGATTGTATAGTTACTTTCATATTACACATAGATATGAAGTATTTAAGATAAATTATCGGGTATATGTGCCTGTTATTTGTGTTGCTGATATCTATGCTAGATGAGAGATTTATACATGTTTTACTTATTTAAACTATATATGTATTTTATACCTATATATATATATATATATATATATATATATATATATATATTGGGTAAAGATAGGTAGATGATATAGATGATGAGAGATGAAAGATGAGATAGATAAAACGAGGCATTGAGTTTGAAGATGATCTAGTCGTCTAGCGGAGTATAGATGACGACCACATATTATTCTAGATAATCCAGTGGAATGTTAGCAGGATCGCAACATGTAGGTGTTTTTAAACTAAGTGTTCACCATGTGTACTCCATCCCCTCACATGGTTGTCTTACTGACATATATTGTTGAAGAATCGCCTAAGCATTATTGTCTATCCCGAAGATAATCATTAGAATAGGTCCCTTAAATTAGATGTTTTAGGGACAGAAAGTGAGGATAACTGGAATGGGTAATCGAGTTGAATGATTTGATGAAAATAAAAAATTTAATTATTGTGGGTTGAAAACTCTATGTGATCACCAGACTCCCAAGTCTAACCCACTCAGTTTCTTTTCTTACAAGTGGTGGCACAAGATCACATGTGTGATGATCAGATGAGAGATTTATGATTATATGCCAGCAGAATAATATATGTTTGTAAGGCCTATGTTATTTCCGTTTATGCTGATGTATTGTATTAACGATGACATCCCAACGTTTTTAATATAATTAAAATACATTTTTTCGGAAATGATTTGATAATATCTTTATCATATTTTTGGGAACAAATTCCGCAATATTATTCTTCAAAATGATACTCTGATTAACATAAACAAATCGGTCTTTTCTAGCTGTGAAATTGGGGATGTCAGAGTTACCAACTCTAGGATATAAGTTAGATAATTAATTTCACGTGCCTTTAAATGTCATGAAGCATATGCAACAAATTTGTCCCCATTGGGTAGGAACGCAACTCAATCTCGTGCCGAGAGAAATTATTTGAATCCCGTGTCCCATTACACAAGGAAAGAATCAATTTTCACACAATTTAATTTTCAAATCTTCAAAAGCCTCTTTCTTGATCCTTAGACCAATTAAAACTCACACAGTTCAAGGTAGTCAAATGACTTTCTACTTTGGATCTTGGTTTTAAAAAGCGTAAAGCCCCCTAACGTGCTAAAGCCTTTGGGGACCTATGCACTAAGTGTTAAGCGAAAGTGTTCTCCTAGAGTACACGGTGCCCCCAAATTGATATATATATATATATATATATATATATATATATATATATATATATATATATATATATATAATATGGAAATACTTATAAATACTTAAAAAATCTCATAAAATTATAGTAGTATCATGTTAAATCCTAAGTACTGATAAGTCATCTAATCTATCATGCATGATAACAACTTATGAATTATTTGTATGACTTAACATTTAAGTAACACAAGTTAACAACTAACAACATAGTTCATGCTTCATATTATCAGATTTTAGAGTTTCATACTTGAAAAGAGAATAGAATATGTAGATTAGTAGAATGGAATCGAAGTAGAAAACATTAGTAGAGTTGATTTAAGTTTATTGGAGAAGATGAATCAGAAAGACGATACGATTTGCTATGTTTTGTTTAATTGTGTTTACCGCCTCTGATAAGATTGATTCTTCGTTTCCATCCCTTTTTTTATTTATATAAACCTATTGGCCCGTCTAACTTAATTAAAAGCTCATTTTCTATTAATTACCCAAAGCGTTATTAAGCGTTGAAGCGTGAAGTGAGAAAAAGCGGAAAAGGCGACTCACTAAGGGAATCGCATCACATCTCATTACTTGAAGCGCTTTAGGCCATCGCTTGGGCGCCTAGTCAGCGCTTTTTTAAACCAAGCTTTGGATTATTCTCTAATGAATCTCCTATAATAACTCATTAAACCTAGAAACTCTACATTTCATTAGGCTCTTAGATTCCCAGGTTATCATGATTTATATCTTTATCAAGTCCACTTTAATTTCCATTTTGGTTCAGAATATGCCTTAAGAATTGGACATCATGAATCCAAAAAATCACATGTTGAATGTTTGACATAACGCTTTTCATCCTTAAGAAAGTCGAGTACTTCTCTAAAGTGCTTTTCAGGTTCCTCTGCGGACTTAAAGTAAAGGAGAACGTTCTTAAAAACAACTATCATGGACTTGTTGGAAAAAAGTTTTCAAACGAGGTTCATGAGATCCATAAAAACCGTTAACGTGTTAGTCAAACCAAACAACATCACCAAAAATTCAAAATGGCAATATCTTGTGTAAAATTCCACATGATCATGATGTTGCCTTTGCAATGAGGGTAATACCTTATATCGAATAAATGTAGAGATCAACTTCCCGATCCAATAATTATCCAAGAAGGTTATCGGGAAATATCTCAGGATTTCTCATACCACCCTAACATTTTCTAATTTCCACTCTTTTCTTGCATGACTAAGATCATATAAGCTAAATAGGAGTGACAACTCCTTAGCTATTCACCTCGTGCATCGTGCATAATGATGGTGTCTGAACAAAGAGCTTGAGTCTTTTCCTCCTCCTCCTCTCCCAACCTTCCTTCTCATTCTCTCCCTTTTAAGTAATGTTCCCGAGTCTTAGAAAAAAAAAAAGAGAAGTGAAATGAAAAGATATTGTATTTTCGTATTTCTAAGTTCCAAGGAAATGAAAATTTTATGTGTCCTCAAATTTAAAAGAATAAAACTAAAATTTAAGTTTTATTTTTAACATCCAATTCTTTTCTTCACAAATATTTTCAAATTAGAAAGAAAATTAAGAGGAAAATTTGTCTTTTCTCTTCATTTCGCATCTTTCCGATTCGTTCTATTGAAAAACTCCAAAACATTAGTTTTCTTTTTCCTTTATTTTCAGCTTCATCTACTCCTTTCATTCTCTAACACGACACAACATAACACAACACGATATCGTGTTTTTTACACTTAACACTAACACGATACGAACACGAATTCAAATTTCAGTTCCGTCCTAATTTTGTTTTGTGTCGTGTCATCAATTGTCACATTTAATTCTCTCTTTAAGCATGACTAGTGAACTAAACGGTAGCCTTTTGTTGATTTTTTCAATTAATGAATTTACTAAAACCTAATCTTACTTTAAATAACCATCTAATGAGTGTTGATCTTTGCGATTAATGAATTTACTAAAACCTAATCTTAATTTAAATAACCATCTAATGAGTTTAGGTGTCACTACAACCCCAACTCTAATGATTAAGCCCATTGCCAATCTTTTCTACTTTAACTTCAATTATTCATCTAAAAATTAAGATAACTTCTTAATTTCTCACATTTCTTTCATTTCAAAAACCATCCCTTCATCTTTAAGACTTTAACTCTTCACCTAATTATTCTATTAATATTTGAATCCTTGCAATAGTTTGACTCAAATAATTGGAATTATCAATAGTTAAAGTTGAAACTTATGCTATAATAATGCTTCTCTTGAGTTAACAAAAATGGTACGAGGAAATTGGCATGGGTTTGTCGTTGTTCTTAAAGAACTTGAATTAGAACCAATGTTAAACAAAAAAAAACGAATCATCATCAACAAATATGCAACCTCAAATTGTAACAGATAATCAAACTTAATTGCATAATAAATTGATACAATAGTTTATAACAACCACAGTTGTGTATCCCTTCATCTTTCTTAAAACCTTATAAAACTTTTACTAAAAAGTAAAATCCCAAATCTAAATAAAACCAAACCCTATAACCCCTTCCCGGAGACCCTCGCCGGCGATCCTTTTATTCCGACCGGTTGGCATACCTTTCAACATTCTTATCAAGGTTCAAACCCACCATGGCTTCACCCAATCCACAACTCACCTCCGCCAGCATCGCCGGATCGGTGTAATGCGTCACCGCCTGAACAATAGCACGTGCCCGGCGAGCCGGGTCGCCGCTCTTGAACACCCCCGACCCAACAAATACGCCATCGCATCCCAACTGCATCATCAGAGCTGCATCCGCCGGAGTTGCAACGCCTCCTGCTGCAAACTGCACCACCGGAAGCCGCCCCAGTTGCTTCGTCTGCATCACTAAGTCATATGGGGCGGCGATTTTCTTCGCGAAAGTGAACACCTCATCGTCGTCCATGTTCGCCAGAACCCTAATGTCCCCCATCACAGATCTAACATGCCTCACCGCCTCAATTATGTTGCCTGAAAAGATCGATGAAAAATTGGTATAAATTCACTAAACAAATCCCCTGAATCTGCATGTTTCTTTCTGATTAGAACCCAACAATGAAATCAAGGATTTAACAGGATAAGATAGAACGAAATCTGTAAAACATACCAGTTCCTGCTTCGCCTTTAGTACGAATCATGGCAGCTCCTTCACGAATCCTTCTCAAAGCCTCACCCAGATTCCGGCAACCACAAACGAACGGAATCCTGAAATTGTGCTTGTTAATGTGGTTCATATCATCGGCCAACGTCAACACCTCGCTCTCATCCACATAATCGACTCCAATTGCTTCCAGAATCTGAGCCTCAACGAAATGCCCAATTCGAGCCTTCGCCATGACAGGTATCGTGACGGCTTGTTTGATTTCCTTGATGAGTTGTGGGTCACTCATCCGTGCAACGCCGCCTTGTGCACGGATGTCGGCGGGCACGCGCTCTAGCGCCATGACGGCACACGCGCCGGCTTCTTCTGCTATCCGGGCTTGTTCGGCGTTAACTACGTCCATGATGACGCCGCCTCGGAGCATTTGAGCAAGGCCGACTTTGACGGAGAAGGTGGACTTCTTGCTCTCTGTTAACGCGCCGTTGCCGTAAACTGCGACTACTCCGGTGCCGTCCATCGTTTTCTTGCCCTTTTGATCTTCGATATGTGTGATTTTGGGAAGAGAAACAGTTGTTTCTGTAAGAGGGTTGGAGAAGAGAGATTGAGGAGTGGCGAGTTTTGGGCTTTGAATGCTTCTGATATATTGGGGGTTGGGGATGAGAGAGAGAGTGACTGTGTAATCTACTGGAGTACGAAATTAGGGAAGTTGTTATTTAAAGCCATTCTACTTTCTAACTTGGCAAAAATGACCACTTATGTTTTGATCTATATCAAATTGTTAAAATGCAAAAAAAAAAAGAAAAAAAATATTAGAACTCGAATTTTCTATTTGTTTTGCAAAATTACGATATTTTTATGGGATATGAATTGTCAAAACCATTTATATATATATGGAGTGAAACACATGTGTGGGATTTAACAGGAGTTTTCTTTTCTTATTGGCTTACGGAGTAGAGTTTTCACTATAAGACATAGTGTTTTAAAAGTTACCTATGTAAAATGGCAACACTTAAAAGAGCATGCATGAAAATAACACATGTTTATATCTTTTGCGTTTGATAATTTCGGTTTCTTTGTGCAAGATGTTGTGTAGCTCATTAATAGAGTCTAACAGGTCATGCATAATAATGTTATTTTGAGTTAATTTTTTTTATATATCATTTTATGTTATTTTTCCGTTTTATTAAAAGTATTTAAATGTAGTCATTATAATAAATATGATAATAACAATAAATAAATATCAATTTTATTAATACAAAGTTCTTCTTAATTTTAAATTTCCTAAATTGAAACATAATTATTTTATTCGTTTATTTATTTAAATTATGAATTCAAATATTTGAAAAAAAATATTAACTTCAATTTTTAATAATTCAATATTTTTATTAATTTTCTTATAAATTCAAACTTCCTAGATATTTAGCTTTATAATTTCTTTTAATACATTTTGTGTTAACACTTAAACGATGAGGGGGCTGCAAGGCAAAAAACAATACTATGAGGTTGTAATGAATAAGTTAACATCGTAAGTTGAGAGCTGAAATTATCAGTACGTGGCCCCTAAGAATTCCAGTCGCGGGCGGATGTTGACGATTAAGGTAAGATTGTGAATATATATAATATATTTTATGTTATTCTCATAACAGTCTGATATTGGTTTTCATATTATTTATTTTTAAATTCTATTTAATAGGTTATTATTATTTTCTTTTAAGTTTTTTTTTATATTATTAAAATAGATTACAACCTCATAATCATAATTATTATTGAATTGTATGTATCATGACATTCAATATACGAGAATGTGTTTAAATTTATTTAAGTTTATATGAATGACATGTCTGTTTGAAATGTACAGCAATGAGAACATACAAAGATATTTAATAACATATTTAATACAATTAATAAAATAAATGACTTAAAAACAAATTGTGTATTATTTGTTGTATTTTATAACCTTAACACTATATTTTTGCTTTTCTAAATTTTAATTTAAGATCATCTCACAAAATATACATCTATTTTTCGGATATATTTATATTCTAATATACTGTATTATATAAAAACCGTTCAACTAATTTATGTCATATTTAGGGTGGTTTTGGTTTACGAAAGAATTAAAGAGACTCAAGTTTGAAGTTTGATAATTATAATGGTTTAAGAAATAATTAAAAAGACTCAAGTTCGAAGTTTAATAATTACAGTGTGTGACTTTTTATATGTTTTGATCTTCATGATAGTTATCATTTGGACTCATTGTCATATGTTTATCCCATATGCATATAGATTTGATTATTTGAGGCAGTGTATTATTCGATAGGAAATTGATTTATTAAGATAATTATCTTTTTATTTTATTTTATACAGGTAACTTTTTTATTTATATTTAGAATTTTTTTAAAGTGTTCATATATGACCATTATAATCGGCTGTAGAAAATTATATACAATCATAATGGTCATATGCGAACACTTTCTTCAAGTTCGTAACCCAGATGTGTACAAAAATAATTATAGATGTATACAAAAAAAAATTACTAAATATTATCAAAACGAAAAAATAATTACCCTAAAAGACAATTTTTTTTTATTTTACCTTTTAATTTGGATTTGGTATAAATATAATATAGATGGTAAATATTTTTAAAGTCATACGATTTTGGTAAATATCTTTTTAAAATAAATTACTTTGGTACAAAAAAAAACTCTAGATTTGATATGGAATAAAAAAACACATCATCGTTTTATAGAATTTTATTGTTTAAGATATTAAGTATAAAAACTTTAATTTACTATAGACTAAAAGTTTCAGAGACGGAGACCAATAAAATGAAGAACAACACAATCTTCAATTAAGTTTGCTTTATATATTATAGGAATTTATAATACAAAAAATAAAAGTAGTTTTATCTACATCGATAACATTGCTCTTGTCCCATATATATATATATATATATATATATATATATATATATATATATATATATATATATATATAGAGAGAGAGAGAGAGAAGTGAATATACCCTTAATGATATATAAGTTTAGATACCCAAACTCATCATACTACGTTGTTTTGTATCATATATACATTGTAATTGTCTAATGTTCATATAATTCAACTTCTAACTTGATTTACTTTTAAGATTTTTATAAATTTCACATTTATCTTTCTCTTACATAATTTTCATTTTCAACTACAATATATATAGCCTAGAAGATGTTCGACAAAAAAATGTGATGTAAGAGAAAGATAATAATGAAATTTCGAAAATTTTGAAAGTAATCAAGTTAAGGGTTAAAGTTTAAGAACATTATAATGAATATATCAAACAAAACGGCGTATTATAATGATTTTAGGTACTTAAGCTTATATACCCTAATGGGTATATATTCACTTTTTTCATATATATATATATATATATATATATATATATATATATATATATATACACACACACACACAAGGTGTGACACTAATGTATTACATGGATTTATTTTAAAAAAACAATACAAATTCTGAACATTTGAAAAGTATGAATTTATAAGAACAGTGAGAACAATATTGAATTATAAAAATTAAAGTTTTTTTATTTTTAAATTTAAACAAATAATTTAGATAAATAAATAAAGAAAATTAATGAATCTTTAATTTGGTAATTTTGAAATTAAAAGAAAAGTTCATTAATAAAATTGATATGAATTTATTATTGAATATAAAGATTATCTACAATTTAATAAAATTAAAAAACCATAAAATGACATGTGGAATAAAAATTAATTTAAAATAACCACAAAATTATATGTGGCAAACTAAATGATAATGTGACATGTAGCAAAAAAGATCTTTATTTATTACGAAAGATATATATATATATATATATATATATATATATATATATATAACTTTATATCATTATTCATTAATGAATATATGAACAATGAAGCATTAATATTCATATTAAAGTTTAATAAATTACTACACATATATGAATTTTTATATATTAATATACACATAACAAATACTATTATACTGTATATATTAAATTCATAACAGGATAATAACATAAAAATAGTGTTATTACATTCTCATTTTATTTATTGTTGTCATTTGAACATTATATATATATATATATGCTATCAAAAACGCCTGCCAACATTTCGTGACCAATTTAAATGCTTTTAAATGGTCATAAATATTATTTTAAGGGAATTTTATTAAATCTATTAATATTACAAACATTATTATCGGCTACCTTAATAAAAATGCAAATTGAATTCTCATGGTAATTACTTTTGCGTTTTGTTTGTATTTTTGTAACTTTTTTTTTGTACAAAACTAGTTAACAAACTTGTTGAAAGTGTTCACATATACTATTATGATCGGGTCTAACCTGCTACAGACGGTAATAACGGTCGTATGTAACACTTCAAACAAATTTATTACCTATATGTATAAAAAAATAAATAGTTGCCTAGATATATACAAATTAAAAAATTAATTATCTTAATATGTTCAGTTACTTCTCATTTTTTTAGGTTTTAAAATAAAACATAAAACTCCACTCGTTAAATCATTTATTTATTTTTCTGTTTTTTTCTTAACGAGGGATATTTACAAAGGAAGACATGCAGCCCTCTGTTGCACACGTATGATTTTTCTTTAACATTCATCTTTGTGGGTCCCATACATTTGTTTTGTATATTGTTTATTACATAATACATAATTGGTATATAAATATGTGGATATATTTATATTTGGACTAAATTACATATAAACTCAAAAACTGTATTCATTTTAAGACTGATAAAAATTAAGATTAAGAAAAATATAAATCTTTAATAAAGTATATATATATATATATATATATATATATATATATATATATATATATATATACCCATTAACGACGAAAAGAAGAAGGCTTCAAAAGTGTAACATGAACAGATTCATATCGTGGGTGTCAAACTTTTTAATTTTAGAATAATCATAAAACTCATAATGAAAAATGTATATAAAAGAAAAAAAAAAGAAATTGGTCAAAAAGGAGAACTGATAATGCAATATAAGAGGTGTAGAAGAAGGCAATAGCGAGTGCCTCAAATTTCCCATCCATGACAACATTATTTCTTGCCACTTGAATCTTTGTTCCAAAAGACATGATATTAGACTCTACTCCACTAAACTAATAATAATAATAATAATAATAATAATAATAATAATAATAATTAAAATTTATTGATTTTGAGAATATAGCTAATAAAAATTGTGTTTTTTTTATATAAAAAAATGGGATGATACGTTTAAGAGAAGATCCCTGAACATTCAAAATGTAGCCTTACGAGTTTAGACAACAAACTCAAGATTCGGTGAACATCGTCTATATGACCGAAACTTACATTTGGGATATCTTTAATAAAATTTGTTAGTAGCTAAAAGCTTATAGTTAGATGCTATAACCTAATAAGAGTTAGTTAGATAGAAGTTGTAGTTTTTATTTGTGTAAGAATGTTCGAGGAAAATAGTTTTAAAATTTTGAATATATATATATATATATATATATATATATATATATATATATATATATATATATATGAGTAGGATCAAATAAGAACACCAAAAATATTGAGAACGCGAGAACAGATCTGAACTCTTCAAATATTACGATCTAAGGCTAATATAATTTATAAAAGTCTTGAAATGAAATTGTAAATTTCTAAAAGTCATGGGATAAGATTGTAAAATTTTAATAGACTAAAGGGTAATATGGTCATTAAACGTTAGCCTATTTTTGTCAGGTTGTTGGAATTTCTCTCTCCCCCCTCTCTCTTTCTCACTCACCTATTCAAACCTTTAAACCCTAATTGAGCAGTCAGCATCATACGACTCTTCCCCAACCCTTCCATTTACCTGCTTTGAACGTCGGCGACATAATGATGAAAGCGATTCACACAAATTGAAAACCTCTATTTTCAATCTCTCTATCATCGTCCTCATTCTATCAATTTCCCTTTTTCGCTTCAGCAAACCCCCTTAGAACCAAACCCTAACCCTCGAAATATCACCAAAATCACAAGAACAAGAAAGGACACTAGCTAGGAGAAACTACATAGTAAGATTTGTCGAGTACAAGAAAGCGGAACAGCACAAGGAGTATCTCAAGCAGAGCACGAAGGAGAAATTAAATGGATCTTCATCTTGGGAATGGATTAACAAAAATAATCTTGCTTCTAAATTCCCTACCGGCTTCAGAGTCGTGGCAATCGACGATGACCACCAGTAAGCGTCGACTACCGTGTTATGCAATGATCGACCTACCATCTATTAACCCTAACCTTTCACCTCAATAGTCGTCGCTGCTTTTTCTACCCTTAAGCAAACAACTTTGGACATATTTCAAGTTTTGGCCTTTCTATTTTCAGGTTCTGTTTTGCATTCTCGCTTGATTTTGTCATATGCTGGTGGAATTTGTGTTCTTATGTAGTTATGTTAAAGATGCCCCTGAGGTTGTACTTGTATTTTTTCTTGACCAATATTTCATTGTATCATTCAAAGCTTAATGTTATAGGTTATATTCCTAGTTCTTTCTTTATGAATATAATGTATACATGAAGCTAATAAAAATATATAAATCAAGCTATATGAATAAGACTTTAATCATATATAAATAAGACTCTAATCATATATGAATTGAATAATATGATTTTTTTTCATTTATGATTATTATGTATTTTCTTCTTTGTGTTGTATTTTATTCCTTTATGATTAAAATTTTTAATAGATTTATGTTTCTACATTTGTACAGTGAAATCCAAGATCTCTTGGAATATAATGTTGGAATGGTCGTGTTCAAGATAACACTATAAAGTGGAAATGGTGAAGACTTATTCATTTATGATTATGGACTTCAACCCAACACTGCAAAATGACTTATTCATTTATGAATTATAGAATAATAGTTAATTTTTGTATTCAAATTTTTGTTTGAGTTGTAATTATGATTATAGGGAAAATAGTTAATTAGTATATTCTAACTTTGTTTTCTTTTATTCATTTATGATGAGATGTATAATCTACTTATGTATGCAATGTGGTTTATTCATTTATAATTATGGTTTTATTGGAAACTTTTTATCTAAAAGTTGTGTTTTATTCATTTAAGATTATAATATGATTGTATAGAAATCTTTTATATCCAAATTATGTTTTATACATTAAAGCTTACAACAATATTCATATATGATTATAAATGTGTTTTTAATATGTCGTTAAAAATATTCATGTGTCGTTAAAAATATTTGGATAATATGAGAAACGAGGTTTTAAGCCCGCGCGTTGCGCGGTAGTTTAAACAATAATTAAATTTTTTGATGCAATGTTCTTTTGAAGTTTAGGTTAGTCGCACTTATAATGCTTTACCTACAATATCATTCCATATGAAGTTTTCCCATGGGTAAAACACTTAATTTGGAAAAATATACATGTTTGTTTCTTTTGACTTAATTGGACATAATAGCTTAACGCGCTAAGCCATAAAACTTGGCTTAACGGATTAAGAAGCTAACCTTTTACCTATTTGATTTCTTATTTTTCCTCCCAACTTCTTTCGGTTTAAAATTAACAAACATTGTGAAATTTGTTATTGATGAGTTGAAAAACTCTTAGATCGATTAGATCTTCAACGGTTAAACACGAGATGGAATCAAAGTAATGCTTAATGAATCAAATGTAGTCACGCCTCAGCAGAGCTCGACAAAGAACTTCCACTATAGAGGCGAGCTAGGGTTTGTAGTACAATTACTATGAATAATAATGAAAGTGATCAATTACTAAGGATGCATGTATGCACCTAAAATACTAAACCCTAATACAAAAATCACGGTTGGATATGCCCAAACCGGATAACAAAACTGGGCTAAGGACCGAGCCCAAAGACGTAATACTTCTTAACTCAACAGTTATTTGGAATATAAGGGTGTAATGGAAATATGATTTCATTTATACACTTACCATTACCCAAACACGACTTAATAGGGATAAAAAAGAAACATACCCTTAACTTCAAGTCTAAATGTAAATTCTAAATTTACTCACAGGTTTAGGGGTTTTGATTTCAGCTACCAAGCCATGAAATGGTTGACTGAGTAAAGACATGACATCATTGTCTATTGGAGCAAGTATGTTACACCTTCCTTAGACCATCAACCATGGTTGCATCAATGTCACCATGAAGCGAATAAGAAATAGAATGTACCAGGAAAATAAGAACTTGTAAGAAGATTATAAGATTATGTAAGGAAGGAATGTTTGAATTGATAATATGAAAAGTAAAAATCAATTAAAAGATTGCCGAAGGCACAAAGCATAATACTCAGGAGCCAATACAAACATAGAAAATAACATAATGATGGAGAAATGAAATATTCCTTCCCCTTTTATTCTGTTCTCTTTGTAACCAACATTAACCACTTTCTTGGTTTGCCCTCCCGATTCTTCTAGAATACTTCAGTAGTGGTCTAGGTGTGTTCTCTTTTGTGGTTATTAGATTTGTATCCATTTCACACTATCTCCAACAACTGCTCGCTATCTTCTCTTTCTCTTATATTTCTTCTTTGCATTGCACCTGGATACCATCAAACCTTATTTTTTCCTTCATTCAATCTCATCATCAACTTCCCACTGTCTATGTAACTTTGTTACACACACATTCCCATTTTTAAATTACCAAAATGCCTTTTGTGGGACCCAAAAGATTCAAGATTTCATGCCGGAATGATATGCTTAAGCATGGGATTGTTAAATCATCATCATGTTTCTTCATCTCAAAATACAAATGTAATCTCATATGAAACCAAAAACCCAAGAAAGTGTCATCAAGCAAAATTAAAATAAATAAATAAATAAATAAATAACTAAGCCTGCAAAATTTCACTCTTTCTTTATATATTTTTTCTGTCTTTCTAACTTTTATAAGCTCTTTTAACACTAACTAATCGCATTATATACATATTTATTTATTAAGATATGAAAATAATCATTATCTTTTCCGGATATATGGAGATGACTTTTCCACCAATTATCCTATATTTCTCATTTTCAAAATCATCCATGCAGAGCCTCCGGTGGCGATGGAGGTGCTGACTGTGTCGCCAATAGTGGAAGTTTCAACAGTGGTGTAGTTCAGAACCCATTAGGAGAGCCTAATTGATGACTATCTTTGAACTTTTAGGATTATTGATCTTGGAATCTTGGGTCAGTAAAGAAACAACATATGGATTTGAGGATGGAAGTCTTTGTGTATGAAAAACCGATATTTCTAAAACTAATAATAAAAAAAACCATTTAGCATTTTGTAAAATTAATATAAATTGCAGAAAATTTACTAAAAGTAGATAGATAACTCACCCGCATGTTTGTTTTTTTGACTTCATCATTGGTGAGACCATCTACTGATCACATAAGATCACAAATTTGCTTGGGAGTAGCAACTGCAAGAAAAATGGAACAAATATTGATTTATTATTATCTAATTAATCATATTTATTTCCTCTTATCAAAATCAAATTTCTTACAGTTTTCATGAGCCACTGATGATTAACAATTATGTATGCTACAAAAATTGATCCTAAAGCAACATATAATCCAATCTGTAGACAACTAAGTACCGATTCATATACTGCAACTATGATCCAAAAATCATTCCCTATGAGATATCTCTAAATAACTACGAATCAGTTAAAATCTAACATTTTAGCATAAAAATACTTACTTTTCAAGAACTAACCTTTTGAACATCCACCTCCATGCAGTTGAAGATCATTTAAAAACAACAACTTCTTTGCTTCCTAGACGTTTGTTGTTGTGGTGGCTGGGGCTGACGGGTACAATGTTTACATTTGATTGAATAACATTAGTAACCATTTTCCCTCATTGGATTCTTGATTCCAGGGGTAATAAAGGAAATCCACGGAATTAGTAATTCATCCTCATCTTCATTCCTTGTAAAGTATCCCTTAAATGGGATAAACTAATATATAAGCTTCTATTCCAATAATAATGTTTTAGTTAGGTAATTTAAGAACCAGTCATCAAATAACCCTAATAGGCCTCATGTTTGTCAGGTCAATGCTGCAAAAAAAAAAGAGCTCTTAGTTACCTTTGTTCACAAAAACATTTAGGTGAGGATCCAAAAAGGCATTATAACTATACATGGGGACTGATTCAACTTCCTCTCAACCTTCGCCAACAGTAACATGGTTGTCGTGATGGTGTTCAGAGTGGCGGAGGTGTTCAGGATGGTGTTGGTCAAAACAGAAAAAAGAAAATCAAAATTCAAAAATGAAAGAAACATAGATTAGCAAACACACTACTAACACTCATTTAAAAAATTACGGGATCTTTGCCTGTACGGGTCTCAAAGAACAAAATAGAATCATGGGTCTCAAAGAACAAAATAAAATCGGGTTTCCGTTCCTTGCTAGGTATGTGTTGGATTAGTGTCTAAGTCCATAACTATTTTGGTATGTACTTGACTCGATGGTGCATGGTCCTTTTGGGTTGCCTTCACCAAAGCAACTTGATAGGATGAATTATGGAGAGAAAGAATTAAATATGATTTATTAATATATTATGAGAATAATATATTAAAGGAGAAATCATATTGTTTAATTAATATTAGTCAAGAATTAATTGGTAATTAGTTTTGTGACTAAAAGAGATTAATTAAACTTAAGGGACTGAAATTGTAATTATAAGATAATTGCAATTTGTGTCATGGATTGCTTTGTAATAAGGGGTGGACGAATTATATGGGGAAGCCCATAAGGAAATCGTCCAAGGCCTTAATTAAAGGAGTCCATGGGTTGCTTAGGGCTTAAGCATCCAAATTAGGGTTTCCTTGTTAGATAACCTTAATGGCCTCACCATATAAAGACCCCTTATGACCCAAGAACGTGGTGAAGCTTTCCTCTAGGGTTAGAACACGTTTTGGGCACCCTCCATCCTCTCTCTCCTCTTCATCCTCTTGCTTATGGTGTTTGTGAACCATTAGAGGAGTGACAATTGTGATTCTAAGCTTTCTAAAGTCAATACAAGGAGATTTGGGATTGTTATTGCTACATAACAATCAAGGTAACATCTTAGACCTATTCTCATGTTAATATGATTACTTGAATGCTAGAATTAGGGTTTATAGTCTTGGATAACTTGCATGTACAATAGAGAAACCTAGATCCAAGCATTGGGGTTTGTATGAGCACATAAGATGTTCTTAGGACCAAAACCCATCAGTGGTATCAGAGCCTTGATTGGTTTCTATTGTATTGATGCATTATGTGTTTGTTCAAGTTGCAAATCGATTTTTGGGCTCCCTGGCTGATGAACTTGGCGAGTACCACAGTTTACTCGGCGAGTAGGCCTCAACTCGACGAGTACAATGTGGTACTCGGCGAGTTCGAGCGTCAGATGGAGCTATTTTCGGGATTTCTTGCTGTTTATCTTTGAGATACTTGCCTTTATCATATTAGATCAATTTAAATCCGATTTTATGATATATTTGACTATATTCTTGATCTAATTGAAGATATTTATCAATTAATAAAATATTTGTTTCCTTATGTGATATTGATTGATTATTTTGATTAAATTGGTAAATTGTTTTGCAAGAAATCATTAAATAAATCAAATATGGATAATTATGTGATTAAATGTTAATTTAGATTATTTGTTATTTGATCCTTGTTTTTATGAAAGTTTCATATTTTCCCCTTTAGGTTTTATAGTTTAAATTTGAACCCAAAAGTTTTGTTGTTTTGAAATTTAAATAGTTGAAACCCTAATGTTTTGAAAAAGGTTTCAAAACTTGCCCTCAAGTTTTGGAATTTAATTTTTGATTAATAGTTTAATTTTGATGTATATTTAAATTCTAAACCCTAATGTTTTGAAATGTTTCAAAAACTTGCCCTCAAGTTTTGGAATTTAAAAGTTGATTAAAAGTTTAATTAGGAATGTTAAATTCTAAAACCCTAGTATTGTTTTGAAAAGTTCAAATCATACCCTTATGGTTTTATTTATTAATTAAGGAGTATAATTAAAAGAGGTTTAATAAATCCATAAAAGTTTAGGTTAACAATTTAATTGAATTAAAAGTATAATTGTTAAATTAAACCACCTAGTATTTTAAAAGTGTAAAATACACCCTATACTATATATATAACATTAAAAGTTTAACATTATATATATGTATGAGTAAAAGTCAGTCTTATCGTTAGTAGGCCTCATTCACGAAGCTAGACTATAAGGGGTGTTTAAGGAAATTGCCTATAAAATGGCAATTGAATGGGTATCCACTCTTACCCACCGCACCCTTGACTAGTGGAGGGTCGTTAGCCGAACGGGTAGAATAGGACGAAACCTTCCATTATAAGTATAATGAATTATTAAAGTAACTAAATGTTTTCATAAAATTCCCAATCTTAGTTACTTAGGCAAAAGTGAATTGATGCAATTCCATGAAATTACACTTTGTGCCCTTGCAAAAACGTTAGTGGAGCGTGTGTGGTTTACCGGAACACTAAATGGTTCTAAGCAAAGGTAGCAAAGGGTGACTCAATGTTTGTCATAGTTCGGTGGAGCGTGTGTGGTTTACCGGCACATCGAATAGGTGACTGTAACATGTGAGGACACCATGTAAGTTTGCATGGTTATTCACACCCGCTTTGTGATCCTCGGCATCCCAGTCACAAACGAGAGGGGCTTATCGAGATTTAAACATGTCATTGAAATATGAATCTCATAGGATCTAGGAGTTTTCATAGATTTAAAAATTAAATTTCTTTTTCGTTTTTCATGGTGGAAATTAGTGAATCGTCATTCACTTACCTTCAAATGTTCTGCAATTTGGGTTACGGCATCCCTCTCCCGAGTTGTAGAATATTGTGTTGGGTCCTAGCCTTAGTATCTCATTTGGGTGATTTACTAAGGACTCAATCAATCAACTAACTTGAATTTGTTTTCTCCCGTTTTGTATATGTCAAAGTTCGACAACTATGGTCTTCCCAAATCCCGTGGAACAAGCTTTCCACATGAAGATGATATTCCACGATTCGATCGAGGAACAAGAAATCATGCTTCATTTCCTCCACCTCCTCCAATTTTTCTCCCTAACCCACAAGTTCGAAGGCTTGAAAAGTTCAAAATCACTCAAGCCCTTTTGGCAAGTAAACATAAAGAAGGAAAGTCGGTGTGTGCACACGTCCTAGGGATGAAGTCACACATTGATAGGTTAAGAATGTTGGGATCCGTTGTCTGTGAGGAAATGGCTGTTGATTGGGTTCTTCAGTCGCTTCCTAACTCATATAGTGAGTTTGTAAGAGAGTACTATATGATGAACCGCGATGTGACCCTTATAGATCTCACCTATATGCTTATTACTGCTGAATCAGCAATGGTTTGGCGCAATAGAAAAACAAAGTTGATTGGTGAATCTGCCTTCAAGACCCCTATGGATATAGACAATGGCAATGAAAGACATGCTATGATCGAAAAGTTTGATCATAAGAGAAAGGCAATGTCTGAAGTAGTTCCATGTCGTGTTCCAAAAGAGTCAATTTGCTTTTATTGCCAAGAGAAAGGGCATTGGAGACGAAGCTGCCCCATTTACCTAAGAGATCTAAGAGATGGGAGAGTCGAAACGTGTGGCTCTAATATAGGTAAAATCCATTAACTAAATCTTTTAAGCTTCTATTCTAGATTCTTAATACATAATGTGCTAAGATTACAATTGATGTTTTGTAGGATCGAAGAAAAGAAAGAAAGCTTAAGGGAAGAAGTGAGCAGAATCTAACCGTGAAGGAATGGATTTCGATCACATTTCTCGAAGATTAGATTCTTGAGCTACTACTTAGAGTTAGAATTAGATAGCTAAGAAAGATGTATTAGCATAGTTTTTCAATGAATTGCATTGTAAGGACAAAATTTTTTCCGCAATAAAATAAATTTTGATTTTATATTATTTATTTATCCTTGCAATGGCGTATATGAAAAATTGATGTTTGAATGTTTCTATTATTAGCAATAATGGATTTGGTTCTTATTATGTTATTTATGGTAAGGTCGAGAATTTACCAAATAAGGAGAGTTTCTCATCGCCCAAGTTTCAATTGGACAGAAACTTGGAATCATGCAACTTGGTTGCACGATGAATGAGAAATTTCATATTTGGAAATTAGACTAATTCATTGACAAAGTGTCAAGTGAAGGACTAAGAGATCGAGCACACAAAGTTGCGTGTTGATCAAGTCCACCATAAGAGTAACAATGATATTCGTCATGATTTACTAAAGGTTTAGTAAATATGATTAGACTTACAAGATTAAGTGTAATTATGAATTGATTAAAAAGGTTTAAATCGATAGCAGAACGAATAAGAAGAATCAAGTAGGCAAAAAGATAAAAGTTTCTCCATTCTAAGAAGAAGGGAGAGTAGCTTTTATGCTTTATGATAGGTCTTAATGATTAAGAACCATATCTCAATTAATCCTCTAAGTGAGTCTTAGTACAATTGTATGTCTAAGAAGAGGAATCAAGAATTGAAGAAATGGTTAAATCAAGAAGTCAATCATACTTCGTTCCAAAACAAGTCTTAGAGTTAAGATTGCGACATTGAGTGAAAAGTATTAAAAAGGTTTGTAACATTCATCAAATATGGAAAGTTGTGATGTCTTGGATAAGACAAAGACCAAATAGGACCAATTTATGAAGAGTTTTGATAAAAGCTACACTAACTCTTGAATATTTGTTTGTCAAGAAATGTTTTGACAAGAGAATCTTATATGTAAAGGAGTCAGTGGGAGTCTTAATGGTCTTGAAAGGTTTCAAGAACAAATCAAATAAACCTTATCGATCATCACTAGCACACGAGTTGAGGTTTACAACCTATCATGTTGACATTATTTTGTTTCTGTGCCAATCCAATCGAGTTAATTATGCATGTGAGTCCTATGAGTTCTCATTTGAATGCATAAAAGGCAAGGACCTTGATCAATGGAAAGTACATTGATAAAAAAAGGTGAGCTGCTTAACTACTTGGAAGACATGGTGGGCAGCTGTGCTACCATAAGGCAAGAAATCGAGATTGAGAAAAGTTCGATCCATATGAGTTTGAATTTGTCGTAAACTTTGGTTTTGACAAATTCACATGGATAGGAACAAATACACCGTTTAAATCTAAGTGTCATAAGATTTCCTCCTTCATGAAAATGATTGTGAGGAAATGCTTTCACTAAGAAAGATTTTAAGAGGATAGTGATTGTAAAATTGCATTCTCGAATTCGATTATGGTTACGGTATCTCTTTCCATAATTTGAATTGTGAGGTTTGGCAATTGTTTACACACACATATGAACTATCTAAGGCAAAGGTGTATAAGTTTAAGAAGCCTTGATAAAAGATTATCAAAGCACTAAGTATTAGAACATGAACTTAACAAATTCAATAAGCATTGTTTTTCTGAAAGTTAAGCTGTTTCTGAATACATGTCAAAGCTAGTGGGAGTAAGTGTTATGTTTTATAATAATCATCATGATAGTGGGAGCATAAATGTTATGATTGTATAATTATTAAGGCACGTATTGCAAGTTGGCAATATTAATTATAGAAAACAAGAGTCATTCTTTGCAAAGTTGTAAGGATGGAATAGTTGTTTTGCTATAATTAAGGGAGAGAATATTATGCTTCATTTCAAATCTAAAGGATTAGGTTGAGACATGTTAATAAATTTAGTCAAGGGTACATAGTGTGTTCTTAAAATTTCAATTATGATTACGGCGTTCCTCTTCACAATTCGAATTTTGAGAACATAGCAAATAAAACATTATGCGTCGTGTCCCATACGCTTCGGGTATAGGATCGATTGCAAATGCTTTAATATTTTACCATTCTAAAATTTTCCAAATGTCTAGCGCATTTAGAGGGAAAAGGGACTAGAATCGGTTTTGACTAAAATAATTAAACAACTATCAAAGGACAATCCAAAGTTCGACGAGGATTGATTGCTTGTGATTAGTTGGAAGCATGGTATTGAATGGACCATATCGACATTATTATGAATAGAAAAGATTATATTAAGAATGAGTTGTCATATGAAAATATGGAAATGTTTCCATATTGGATGGACCATATCAACATCATTACGAATAGATAAGATTCTATTAAGAATGAGTTGTCATATGGAAAATATGGAAGCGTGTCCATATTGGGAATTGAATATTGAAAATCTATGTCTAGATTAGAAACTTTTATGCAAAAGGATGTTCAAAGAATGTACTTTGAGTGAGAGACATCATATCTACGGAATTGTCTTGTAATAATCTCCGTTAGAGGACTTTGTAATATCATTGGCAATAGTCTTTGTGACTTTGGTGCAGTGACATTACGAAAGGATCATTGCATAGAATGTTAGAATCTAGCATATTTTACAAGTAACAAGAATTTGATATTCTCACACTTATGAAAAAGGATTTGGTGTTGTGAAATGAGAATGATTGGAAATGTGCTCAATTTGGTCTATTTCACAAAGTAAGAACCATAGGTAAACATTGTGTGCATGCTAGGAGCATGGGACAAGTGTAATAATTCAAGTAAGAAGTTGATTACCCGAAACGACAAATAATGAGTAATCGATATGGTGATAAATAAAAGGAGTTTTATTTATACTCAAAGGTTTCAGACCATATGGGATTAGTATTATTCTTGTGTTTCACATTTGCATGTTTTGACTTCCAGAATAATTGAATTTATTAAGAATAATCGAATTATTCGAACGGGCCACAGTCGTTCATATGTTGGAAGTAGATATGAATGAAGACTGTCGTGAATTGGTGTGTGCATTGTCTAAAAGAGTATTAGACATAAGAAAATGTTTGCTGCAACGTTCATGAGTGCTTATGAATATGATTTGAGCATTGGATCAAACCCACGCTCACTTGGATCACTCCATGAATCGTATCATAAGTGATTGGTGAGATGATAACATCTTATATTCTTGAAACCGAGATGTGTGAGTTGTATCTTGCAAATTGGTTGCACATTGATAATATGTAAACACACTAGTAACTTGGTGTTATAAAACATATTGTAGTGTGTGATTCGGTGAGTAAGTGCAAGCAAACATTGTATCAAAGTTTATCCGTTCCTTTTATCCAAGGTAGGATAAAAGCGATATCTTTGGGCCCCTCGATGATTTAGTGATGACAAACGTAAATGCTCGGCTGGGCTAGGGCTAATTTGATTAGTTCAATTAGTCAGTCGTCATAAATCGAGAATCGAGATATAGTACAAAGAGAATGATTTGAAATCATATCTCATATGATATCTAGAATGGAGGAATATATGATCCCTTATCTAAGGACACATGTATCTAATAGGATCAGAGTTGACAACGGATTTGGAAAGCTACGATTGCAGATCAGGATCTGAAGTCATACGCAGAATAGTTATTAGACTTATCCAAGTGGGAGACTGTTGGATTAGTGTCTAAGTCCATAACTATTTTGGTATGTACTTGACCCGATGGTGCATGGTCCTTTTGGGTTGCCTTCACCAAAGCAACTTGATAGGATGAATTATGGAGAGAAAGGATTAAATATGATTTATTAATATATTATGAGAATAATATATTAAAGGAGAAATCATATTGTTTAATTAATATTAGTCAAGAATTAATTGGTAATTAGTTTTGTGACTAAAAGAGATTAATTAAACTTAAGGGACTGGAATTGTAATTATAAGATAATTGCAATTTGGGCCATGGATTGCCTTATATTAAGGAGTGGACGAATTCTGTGGGGAAACCCATATGGAAATCGTCCAATGCCTTAATTAAAGGAGTCTATGGGTTGCTTAGGGCTTAAGCATCCAAATTAGGGTTTCTTTGTTAGATAACCCTAATGGCCTCACTATATAAAGACCCCTTGTGACCCAAAAACGTGGTGAAGCTTTCCTCTAGGGTTAGAACACGTTTTGGGCACCCTCCATCCTCTCTCCTCTTCATCCTCTTGCTTATGGTGTTTGTGAACCATTAGAGGAGTGACAATTGTGACTCTAAGCTTTCTAAAGTCAATACAAGGAGATTTGGGATTGTTATTGGTACATAAAAATCAAGGTAACATCTTAGACCTATTCTCATGTTAATATGATTACTTGAATGCTAGAATTAGGGTTTATAATCTTGGATAACTTGCATGTACAATAGAGAAACCTAGATCCAAGCATTAGGGTTTATATGGGCACATAGGATGTTCTTAGGACCAAAACCCATCAGTATGTGGATCTAAAAGAACAAAAGAACACTCATGTAACATATGATTCAATGTTTTTATCAGACAATAACCATGAAATCCATCTCTTTATCCAAAACCCTAAGCGAGCATAGAGAGAGAGAGAGAGAGAAAGGGAGAAGGAGAGAGAGAGAGAGAGAGAGAGAGAGAAACCTTACTCATTTGATTGTGATTGGTAAAAATTTATCCTATTTACAAACATTTGAAGACCTTGGGCTTCGTTTCCCACTCAGATGACTCCTGATGTGTGGACTCGCCAGACCGACGACATCAATGGTGGTGGTGGGGGTGACAACCAAGGTTCTTTGAGTGAGAACAAATAGATTCTTCACGAAGCATGTGAAACTTTTTGAAGGGATGGTGGGGAAGAGGAAGTACGGGAAAAAGCTTTCAGTCACAATGCAAAGAACTCATGGATTTCTTTAGAAAGCGTGTGAGAGAGTTTTGACGAGACAGTGGAGAGAGAGGGAGTACGGGAGAAGCACTAAAGCATGGAGCAAAGTCTTCAAGCTACATTGAAAAACACTATAGAACACCAAAAGTGATTTAAAAGCTATTATGATCAATTTTCCCAAATCTCTCCTCCAACTTCTAAAATTCGTGCAATTCAATAAGGACACCTAAAAATCATGAGACTTAGTTTTCTGAAAATCTTAATGTGTCACTTAGTTTTCTGGAAATCTTAATGTGTCTAGTTTCTTCAAACTTTGAGTCACAATTCAAAATTCCAACTCTTTAAGGGGTAAAATTGGCAATCTTCTCAGGCTGGTCCTTGCTGTCACATATTTCATGCATTGTCTTCAAAAAATCATAATAAATTCATCAAAACTCCAAATGCCAAAATTCTAAACCCTGTAGTTAGATATGGATGTATAGTTTCCCACATATAAAGGGACTGATGTAATTCTTAGTAGATTGGTATAGTTTATTCCAAGAGGGTTGATTGGTCAAGTAAGTGACAGCTAAAAGTTACTAAGTTGTAAATTTAATATAAAATAAAAAAAATCATTAAAACGTGATCTTTATATTTGTGAAAAGATAAAAGGCCGGGGGGGGGGGGGGGCTTTAACAATATAATTTTATCAAATTTTAATAATGGGTTGAAAGTTAATAAAACATATCCCAAACAGAGCACTACAATCAAAGAGAAAATAATGAAATATATACATAAGTTTTATAAGATTAATACAACAAAGCACAAGCTAAATAATGTTATAAATTTTGTGTAGGTTCTCAGAAAGGAAAGGATCCATCTTGCTCATGCTAGCTAATTTAAAAATTCAAGGAGGTGAGTTACATTAACTCTCTTATTATGTAGGCATTACTTGTTTTATGGTATTGCTCACGGATACCCTAATCCAGTAGAGTGAACAAGGAAATGCAGAATGTAGTTTGTTTTCTAGTGAGACAAGCAGACAAGATTCATTTATGCATTCTCGACTCTTTAATTGCTCTCGTGTATTAAATCACATGTGATTATATAATCTAATCACATATGACTTATAAGCACAAGCTTCATTTTTTGTGTTTTTGATTCGATAGTTGTTCTTTGTTCATATTAATTGTATGTGATTAAATACATAAAATAACATATGATCAAATACATGATAACAACTATTGAGTTGAGAACGCAAATTTGAACCTTATTCACATAAATCATATATGCTTAGATATGTATAATCACATGTGATTAAATACACGAGAACAACTATTGAATCGAGAACATGAAAATGAATATTTTCCACATAAATCATATGAGATTAGATACATATAATAACATGTGATTGTGTGTATCTAATCACATATGATTTATGTGGCTAAGATTCATTTTCGCGTTCTCGATTCAATAATTGTTTTTTTCACTTTAACATATGTAACTAAATACATTTAATCAGATGTGATTATATGCTTCTAATCACAAATGGTTTTATTTGGAAAAAACTAATCTTGTCTATATAAATCATATGTGATTAGATACATACAATCACATGTAATTATATACACAATAACAAATATTGAACCAAGAACACGAAAATAAATCTTTATCCAAATTAATCATATCTGATTTTATATATATATATATATATATATATATATATATATATATATATATATATAATCACATGTGATTATATGAATCTAATCACATATGATTTATGTGGACATAATTCATTTTTGCATTGTTGATTTAATAATTGTTTTCATGTATTTTATCACATGTGATTATATGTATAATCGTATGTGACTAAGTACATGAGCACAAGTATTGAATCGAGAAGGCAAAAATGAATCTTGTCCACCTCAAATCATATGTGATTATATACATATAATCACATGTGATTAAATACACAAAAACAATTATTCAATCGAAACTGCAAAAATAAATATTGTCTACATAAATCATATCTTATTAAATACATATAATCACATGTGATTATATGTATCCAATCATATATGATTTATTTGGATGAGATTCATTGTCACGTTCTCGATTCAGTAATTGTTCTTTGTCCACACTAATCATATGTGATTAAATACATATAATCATATGTGATTATATGTATCCAATCACATATGATTTGTATGGACAAAAAATAATGATGTCTATATAAATCATATGTAATTAGATACATATAATCACATATGATTATATACACGAGAAAATTATTGAATTGAGAACACAAAGATAAATATTGTCCACATATATCATATGTGATTAAATGCATATAATTACATGTGCTTAAGTACATGAGTACAACTATTGAATTGAGAAAGAAATAATGAATCTTGTCCACATAAATCATATGTGATTAGGTACATATAATCACATATGATTTATGTGGACAACATTCATTTTTACGTTTTTAATTCAATAGTTGGTCTCGTGTATTTAATCACATACAATTTATGTGAAAAAGATTAGTTTTCATGTTCTTGATTCAATAAATCATATGTGATGAAATATATATAATCACATGTAATTATATACACGAGAACAACTATTGAATCAAAAACATTAAAACAAATTTAAGTCCACATTAATCATATGTTGTTAAATACTTATAATCACATATGATTAAATATATGAGAAAAATTATTAAAACGAAAACTCAAAAATGAGTATTGTTCATATAAATCATACGTGATTGGATACATATAATCACATGTGATTATATGTATCTAATCACATATGATTAAACTTGACAAAAAATAATTATTGAATCGAGAATGCAATAATGACATATATGATTAAATATATCTAATCACATTTGATTATATGTATCTAATCACATGATTTATATGGATAAAAAAGAATATTGTCCATATAAATCATATGTGATTAATTACAAATAATCACATGTGATTATATACAAATAAACACGGGTGGTGGTGGTGTGTAGTGATGTTTGGTGGTGGTAGGTGGTAGGTGGTGGTGAAGGGTGGTGGGGGTGACATGTAAGGAGGTGATTATAGTGGGTGGCAGGTGGCGGTGGCGAGTGGTGGTTATAGGTGGTGGAGACGGGGTGAAGGTGATAGGTGGTGGTGGTGGGTGGGTAAGTGGTGGTTGGTGGTGAGGGTAGTAATGGTGTATGGTGGTTTTGGTGGGTGATGGGTGGGGTGGTGGTAGCAGGTGGTTGTGATGGGTGTTGGTAAGTGGTTGTCAGTGATTGGTGGTGATGGTTGGCGGTAGTGAGGGTGGTGGAGGTAGGTGGTAGATGCGGGTGGTAGTAATGGAAGGTGGTGGTGATAGGCGGTGATGGGTGGTGGGTGGTGGTTAGTGGTAATGATAAGTGGTGGTCATAATGGCGGGTAGTGGGTGGGTGGTAGTGATGGGTGTGGAGGTAGGCGGGTGGTGGTTTTGGTGGGTGGTAGGTGGGAATAATGGGGGTGTGTGGTAGTAATTGGTGGTGGTGGATGGTGGTGTTGGGTTGTGGTGGCGAGTGGTGGTGATGGGTGGTTGGTGGTAATGATGAGTGGTTGTCATAATGATGGGTAGTGGCTAGCTGGTAGTGATGTGTGGTAGAGGTGGGTGAGTGGTGGTTGTAATAGGTGGTGGTGATGATGGTGAGTGGTAGGTGAGGATGATGGCGGCGGGTGGTGGTTGTCGGTGGTGATGGGTGCTGGTGGTGGGCGATCGTGATAGGTGGTGGGTGGTGGTAGTGGCAGGTGGTGGTCATAGTGGTGGGTGAGTGGTAGTGATGGGTGGTGGAGGTGGATAATGGTGGTGGGTGGTGGTGATGGTGGCGGGAGGGGCTGGTGATGACAGGTGCTAGTGATGGGTGGTGGTGGATGATTGTCATGGTTGGAGATGGCGAATGGTAGTGATGAGGTTGGGTGGTGCGTGGGGGTAGTGGTGATGGGTGGCGGTGACGGGTGGTGGTGGTGGATGATATTGTTTTGGTAGTAGTTAGTTTTGGTTAGTGAGTTTTTTAATTTTTTTACTTATTTTTTTAATTTATATTAATATCATTTGATGATTTTAATTTAAAAAAATTATGTTGTCAAAATTTGTTCTCAAATGTTCTCACGATAAGAAAATGTTCTCGATTGAACGCTCCTATATATATATATATATATATATATATATATATATATATATATATATATATATATATATATATATATATATATATAAACACCATTATAACCAACAACAAACAGTTATCCCCCTTTTTTCTCTTCTTTGACACCATTATAAAAGACACCATTATAACTAACAAACAGTTATCCCCCCCTTTTTTTCTCTTCTTTGTCTTGTTCGTCATATGTATAACCCAATGCAAATGACAAATTCTTTTTTAAGCACATCTAAATGCAAAAAAAGGAATTTGATATATATATATATATATATATATATATATATATATATATATATATATATATATATATATATGCAAATGACAAATTCTTTTTTGAGCACATCTAAATGCAAAAAAAAAAAAGGAATTTGATATATATATATATATATATATATATATATATATATATATATATATATATATATATATATATATATATATATATATATATAGGAAAAATGAATATGTGACTGTTATGTATCAAAGCTTAGGTATAAAACCTTTTAAACGAGAGTGTTTTAAATAAAACAAATCCAATTTCATTTTCTCTTAGTTTTGTTTTAATAGAATATCATTGATTTAAGTTCAATTATGGAATGAAAAGGATCAATTATATATATTCTTATTGCAAATAATTATTGAAGTTTATAAAGAAAATAAAAAACCAATATTTTTTAACGAATATAACTCAAACGTTATGTCTTTCAATTGAAAAACTATATCCAATGATTTTGTGAAAAGCTTGATTGAGTTATGACATGTTCTTCTTTTATCTTTTATTCTATTAGTTTTTATTTAGAATTTAGTAGGGTTGATTAAATGGTCATGATTTTTAATGCTCTAAGTTCTTAGACATAATGAAAAAAAAGAACATAAATTTGATCGATTTAGTAAGTCACATGATTAATGAAGAATAGTAAAAAAGATATCATGATTAGTTTGGGTATAAATGGATCAGAACTACATTGTTTGGAAGGTTCTATATATAAGCTTAGGTACATTACAACCACATATTCCCTAAGCCCTATATATATATATATATATATATATATATATATATATATATATATATATATATATCGGTCCGACCCTGACATGTTAGATGCCTTGTGCAATAATCAAAGTTGAGACATCATAAAAAATTTCTTGTTAAATATTATTAAGTAATTTTACTACCACTAAATTCAAAACTCAATGTTGCTAACAAACATCTCGTAAATTCATTATCATAACATCATGTATTCAATCATTAAATGTTCTAGTTTCTACGATAATATATGTTCACTAGAATATCTTCTGTGTCATCATCTTTGCCATGGAAGGTTGATATGTCTACATCTATACAAAACATATCTTCTAGAACTTTCATTTTAACTTCTTCTTCTCTAGGTTCTTCCAAAACATTCTCTAGGTTTTTCCATAGTTTCATGAACTTCATCCATGTTTTTAGGCACATGTAATTCAACTTCTTATTCTATATGTTCTTCCATAACTGACTCTTCATGTATTTTGATATTTGTTTGACGATTAATCAATTGATATATTTTACTATGAATAAATTGTTATTCTTTTTATTTTCTTTTACATTTAGAACAACCCGATTCAAAATTTATAATTAGAGGCATCTTTTTTTTTTAACAAATAAATATCAATGTTAATAACTTAACAATATGTATTTTAGTATTTGTAATATTTATCAAAAGTTAATATTTAAAATAGTTAGAACATTAAATAAAATTTTTGTTTTCTAACTTTTCTAAGTATTAGACTATATTATATTAATACTAGAAGCCAAAAAATGGGAAACTCATTGCCCCTCCCCCACCCTGACCCTAAAATTTGTCAACCCTCTATTCCGACTCCTCTATACCAAACAATTAAAAGTTAAAGTTGTAAAACATAGTAATAGAATGATAAAAGTAATTTAAAAAACAATATACTATATGAACCCCCTATACTAAAACAATGAAAAGACAAAGCAACTAAGCATAGAAATCCAGTGTTAAACACAATTCATAAGACACTATATTATATAAAAGGAAAAACCAATAACATTGTTTTTTACTTTCTCTATTTTATTATTCATTAACTTCATTATGAATTCATAAATATGACATTGAAAAAAAGAGCATTTAGTGTGGGAGAGAAAAAAGTTAAGCACAGTTGGGATTTGTGAAATTTAAAGAGATAGAAGATACTAACATGTAGTTTTGGAATCAGTTAGAGGACTTAATGGATGACAAGTCAACTACCAACAGTTCTACGATATATCAAGATTTAAGATAGAAAAATAAAAGTTTTCAACGAGAGAGACGAGCAACACCGATTTACTGGTACCGTTATTATGTTTGTTAGGGTTTGATCTTTTAGTTATTTTTATAAAAACTAAAACATTTGCTTGAATTTATATAAGGACCATATGTAGATGATCTATCGGTACCATTATTAGGTTTGTTAGATTTTCTTTTTGGCGAGTTTTATAAAACACATGCTTGGAAATATATTAGAAACACTTTGTTTTTATATAGATACCATTACTTTAACTGTTGATAAATTACAGAATCTATAAGAAGATTTTGATTTTTTTTATTTTAGTTGTTTTTTTTTTCACAACTAAAACTACTTTAAATTGCAACAAAATGTTACATTGCATATAAAGCTAACTGTTAATTTTCTTTAATAAAAACACATAAAAATATATTTTATGAAAATACCAACATCATTACTATATACTGTTCCTAAATCTGGAGGTCTCTTAAAATCAGAGGCATATACAAATGCATCACTCGCACACTCTCAGGGCCGCCACAATATATATATATATATATATATATATATATATATATATATATATATATATATATATATATATATATAATTTATAACAAATCAATGTCTAGATGTACAAAAAGAAAAAAGTTAGGTTTTTTTTTTCTTATTCAAAATACACATGTATATTTTTAAAACTAATATATACCACATTAATGTAAATTAAATAGTTTAATTTGTTTTCCTTAATGTGTCATTTTATTAGTATATTAATTATTTAGATGATTTTAAGATAATGGTGTTTATAATTTTTTTTATGAACTTTAATAGAAAAAAAAATTAATAACAAAAAGTTAAAATGAAAGTCAAAAATAGTATATTAAAAAGACTAAAAAGAATTAAAAAAAACTAAAAATTTTCAAAATAAATAAATAAATAAATAAAACTTTTAAAACTACACCTATTTGATAGTATTTTTAAAACTATGTTTATATATATATATATATATATATATATATATATATATATATATATATATATATATATATATATATATATATATATATATATATATATATATAGGGAAAAGTTATTTGGAAAACAAAAAAACCCTAAAAATCATAAAAATACATAAAAAAAATACCTAGAGATCACAAAACTTTTTTTTTGACTTTTTTTATGAAAACATCGCAGGTTTTTAAAGAAAATCGCTGAAAAAAATTTGAAAAAAAAAACTTTTTTTTTTATAAAAAAAATTTGATTTTTTTTTCAGCGAATTTTTATAAAAAGCTGCGATTTTTTTTAAAACAAATTCAAAAAAAAGTTTTGTGATCTCTAAGTATTTTTTTATGCATTTTTATGATTTTTAGGGTTTTTTTGTTTTCCATAGAACCTAAACTATATATATATATATATATATATATATATATATATATATATATATATATATATTGAAAAAGAATATGACTAAGATTTTACCACATAATAGATTTTGAAAATTGAAACCTTAGTAGCTTTTGTGATTTGGTGTTAAATTCACCAGCTTTGCAATTGTGTGATAATTTTTCCCATGTTAATTTTTCTTTAATTTGGTATTTGTTTTTTTTTCTTGACAGCTCACTGTTTGATTTATTTGATAGTTTAACATGTCACTCTTTGATATATATTTTGTTGACATATCGCTCTTTATAATTATGCAATTCTACTGTTGAATCCAAATTTTACACATAGTAGTATAAGGAAGTTGGATCCTACGCCTAATTTTCTTAGTTTGTCTAAAATTTCTATTGAAAATTTTTAGGGACCTATCTTAAAATTTTTTTAGGACCAACTTAAGTATAAAAATCTATGAATATGTATAGAAAAATTTATATAGAAAAGTTAATGAACTATATGGTTTTCTGACTCGCCACTGCACAGTCTAGTATATATTTTTGTTGAAATAGATGTTTTATTGGCTTTCTTTTATGATTGATTAACAAAAACACTTGAGTTGATTGTTTTTAGAATGACAATCCTAATTTGTTGTATTCTACATTTTAATTCCACTTATTTCTCTAGTGGGACTTCATTTAACCACTCACCGACACAAAATATATAGGAGTAGGTGCATCTATATTTTTTTTTATTACGATCAAATATAATAATACAAAAATATTTTAAAATTACTCATATATAAGTATAATAAACTAGTGTAGACAAGCTTTATGAAAGACAAATTGGTCATTTCATAGGTCCTATGATTTATCATAGAAACATTTCGAAGTTGCTGATTTGTGAAAAAAAAATTGATTTTGTTGGTATAATTCTTAGGGGACATGATTATCTGTGCGCTTTTCATGGAGATAATGGGTAAAACTGAAAATTGTTGTTCATGGTGGGAATGAAATGTCTTTAGTTAAGAGAATTGAGTAATTTGTTGATATTTTTTTTCTTGTCGCATAAAAGTGTCAGTAGAAAAAGTAGAAACTTTTTACATGTTTTCAAGAAACCAATTTGACGTTAACGAAATGCTTTTGTTATTACATTGGCATGTTTTTGTATTAATAGAAATATGAATATCAATGATTAATGAAAGTATTTTTCATGGGGAATAAATGAAAACTAAGAAATGAGATATAAAGAGAGTGATGGTAAAACTTAAAATACAAAATCCAACGTAAAATAAAAGAATGAACGGAAGAATAAGGAAGGTGGCCCATATTATACATTAGTAGTGAAAAGCCCAAAAAGAAGGGTGGTCTTGGGCTCCTATTAAGGTCTGAATCCCTTTGTAGGTAAAAATCGAGAATGTATCTTTAACAATGCATGGAAAGCCTCATCAAAAGTTAGAAAGCCATAACTAACGCATCAACTACTAACTGCTTTATCAAACAAATTCCAGACATCCACATTCATCTCTTCCAACAGTTCTTCAAAAGAATCCGAAATTTCAAAATCAAATGATCCGAATTTATCCTCAATAACATCCATAAACACAAACTTTAAACAAATCATCATACCCCAATAACACATACACCTTATAATAGCCATGTAAGTTACAACATCACGCTTAAACCACATTCTTTCAAATGGGTTATTAAGAACAATGTACTTTTTGGTTTTGTTTGCAATTAGGCTAAGACTTCAGTGAATCTATATCTATCCTACACAAAGTGGTAATAATCGATTGAATTGGAACTACTATTTTTGTGGAAAATTTGAGAATATATATATATATATATATATATATATATATATATATATATATATATATATATATATATATATAGGGAGTGGTTCAAATGAGAACCAAAAAAGATTAAGAACCGTAAGAACCCCATTAGTTAGTAAATATTTACATGATATTCATATTAAACATGTGAAAATCCTATTTTTTTTTTTCTCTTTTTGATAAAAAAGGACAAAATGGTAATTTTTGCAGTATAATATTTTCATTCTTAAATGTTCTCATATTTGAACACAAAACTTATATAAATTACAAGTTTATACAGTCCATTTATAGTTTAATTCACAAATTCACAACTTAATACAAACCATTTTACAATAATTCACAAATTCAAATAAATCAAAAATTCAAACTCTACTACTATCACCACTACACGCTGCCACTAACCACTTGTACCAGCATCGCAACCATCATTTTCTTCTAAATCAGATCTGTAAATAATGTCATGCATTAATAATTTAAATACTACATTCACAGTCTAATAAAACAATTTATTTCATTCATTTTGAATTTAATGCAAAATTATTATTAAAACTAATGTATTCTTACATACTTATACAACACAAAAAATAAATATATTCAGAACAAAATTAACAAAAAAAAATTATACATAAATCATTCATATTTTAAATTGTGAATTTAATATATTAAGCCGTGAATAAAATTTACAATATTTCAAAAGTAAAAAAATTATAAAATAATCACAATTTAATATACATTCATTCATAGCTTAATACAATCAATTCAAAATTTAATACACAAAGTTCACAGTTTAATATAGTCAATTTATAGTATAGGAAGAAAATTCACTGTTTAATGCAGTTAATTCACAATTTAAAACACAAAAACCACAGTTTAGTACAAAAAATTCAAAGTTTAATACACAAAAAGTAAGCATCCATAACCATATTTTCAACTTAACACTCTTTATATAGTCAATTCAAAGTTTATACACAAAATTCATAGCTTAACTTAATACAAGTAACTTCATAGCTTCATACACATAATTTAAAGCTTAATTGTTGGGGTACAAAGTTCTTCATTCATGACTTTGTAAATGTTTTACTTTTGTAAAACCCACTTGCATGTGGTGCTTTAGCCTTTAGACCCATTTGTTAGAGAGTGAGAGAGAGACATGTAAATACCTCTATATAAGGTGGGTTTGTCCACTTGTAGAGGTGTGCTTGAGAGATGTAGAAGTGAGTGTATAAGTGTGTGTTAATTATGTAGTCTAGATCTAGATCTTTTTTGTAACACCATATACATTCAATATATCTCTTAAACACCCAAATCACCATGTTCAATTGTGCAAACTTTAATTCCGCATGCCAAACCATGTTCTTTGTCACTACAATTGGTATCAGAGCGGGTCTTCAAGATCAAGGTGATATTTGAAGAACGATTCTCGGTTTGGCAATTTTTGTCGCAATTTGAATAATTTTGGTGAGTCTCTCTCTATGATCTCTCTTAATCTCATTGAATCGTGTGTTGCGTTCTTGATTTTTGATCCTTTTGACTCGTTGGATCTATTTCGTTTTAAACCCCATTGTTGATCCAACACAATTTTTTTTATGTAGCCTATAACAAATATTAATTGAGCTTTGATTAATTCATAAGCCCAATATTCACTTTGATCCGTTTGCGAATTTATTCTTAAGATTTAAGCCCAAACTCAAAATTCAAGTACTGTTCAATTTTTTTAGCCCAATTTTAGTTACTACTGTTTATCAATTTCAATTTGATGCAACCGATGCATCGACAATTCTAGTTTCAAACGATTAATCAAGATGATTAATCTCATCGTTTTTTATTTTCAATATTTTTCGAATATCATCAAGCTCGTGTTTCTGGATCTCAGCTTGTGAATCAATTTCACGATTTCAATTTCTTTGAAATTCTAATTTCTTCATGGATTTAAGTGGATTGTTCTAATTCCTTTGTTCATTCCATATGCTTCAACGACTTGTATCTTCTGTTGTTCTTGACTTTGTTCCTTATGAAATGGTGATTATTTGTAGTCGTCATTCACATCGGTTTTTTTCTTGAAAGTCAAACAAATTTTTTTCTCAAAATCGATGTCAGTTTTGGAAGTGAATAATAAGTATGTGAAATTATTTGATATTGTCGATTGATGATTTTGGAATCGGAATGTTTGGAATCAAACATCGATTGTAAATCTATGATATCGATTAGAAACGAAGTCTTGAAGTTTTATTGATGACAATTAGAATTGATTGACGGACGATTTGAATCGATTGACGAACAAGTTTTGGTTTCACATCAAAAATCGAAGGCTGAGTATTATTGTTTGATTTTATGATACCGAGTCTTGAAATCGAAAGATTGAAATCAAAAAGCGAAGGTTGTATACTGATTTTATAATCGATGTTGATAATTTGGAAAAAGGATTGATGATTTTGGGTTAGATTTCGAAGATTTGATATTTGGAGTCGATATATCAATGATCAAATGATTTTGATGTTAAAGTCGAAGAATTGAAGAACGAACTGGAAGTGGATAATTTGGAATTTGGGTTAATCGATTTTTGGTTCGCATCTTATGATTTCGAAGGGTTAATACTTGATAACGAATAAATGTTAGATTTTGGGGATGAAGGATTCGAAGGGTGTGTTGCTGATTAAGATACGAAGGGTTCTGTGTTTGTAAAAAATGATCCTGGCTCTGATACCAATTGATGAGATTTAGAATCGAGTTTGAATGTAATTCGAGTATGAATTGAGTAAATGATTTCAAAAGAAGAACAGAGAAGTAAATAGAATATTTGATCAGCTCGTATTATGTTTTTGAGTTTACATAATACAATGACTAAAATGTAAATCTCTGATCTAGACTTTGTTGAATACTAAAGCATAACAAAACTAAGGACTAAGAGTTAAGACTTGACTTTATAATGCCTTAGTAAAATAACAATACATCCGAAGACCTATATATACGAAGACAACAGATACTTCGTAACAATCAAACTGACCCTTCGACTATTACAACATTCTAGCCCTTACAATCTCCCCCTTTGGAATCAAGGTCGAAGTCTTCAAGACGTCAGTGATTGGACAGCATACATCAGCACTCTTCGGATCTCCATATACCATGAGATAACTTTCTTTATCTCTTTCTTGTCTCCTTCATTGTTTTTCTTGCAGTGGTTCATACGAACAATTAAATTCGTATATTGTGAATTTGAGTATCTCTCCACTTCACAAGTTTGAAATAAAAATCTTTTAGCTCTTCCAGCCTTATCTTTTCCTGCAAAAACAATCCCCAGTGGCTTTAAACAAATTTCACCATCTTCGTACTTGTTCAGCTCAGTCTGTTTCTTCGTTGGTGCCATTGGTGCAGTTATGTCAAAGCCTTTGACAGTAGCAAGTTCGACATCTGTTTGAGCCAAACACTCAAAGTAATTCTCCAAAAATATTTTGATGTGTTTGCACCCAAGACTAAAAACATCTGGCTCAGTGTCTTGAAGAAAAGAAAATGATTTGTCTTTGAGCATCAAGGCGATATTGATTAGATCATACGTATTCATCAAAGGAAAGTCTGCCACTATAAATTCTTGTATCTTTCCACTTGCTCTTGCCACATTATACTTGAGATTTTCAAACTTCCCTTCGAATACAACATCCCTTTTTATGGATATCACCTTTTTAATCTTCTCTAAAAACCACACTTCTTCCTGAGCTTTAGCCAATACTTCATGAAATCTTATTTTCATCTTCTTTCCCTCTTCGATTTCCAATAATTTCATTTCAGCTTTGAATTGTGGCATAACAAACATCATTTCATTGACAGGAAAATCAAGTTGACCAAAATCTGTGTTTGTAACCACATAGCTCTTTTTAGGGACCTTCTCAAAAGAATACATGTGATCAAACATCACCCTGGATTCTATTGTTTCGTAGTTGAAAACTTTCGAAGGATCACCCTTGTTAACTTTCGAATTATCCAAAGCTCTTTGTCTCATTATACTTTGAAGATGTCTCATTCTTTCAACCTCAGCTGCCACCTCAGCTTTCTTCTCTTTATTTGACTTCTCAATCATAACTCATTTTCCCTTGTCTTTAATGTTTGACGAAGCCATATTCTTTGAAGAAGAGACATCAATTTGTTTCTCAATTACAATACCTTTTGAAATAGGTTTTGAAATTGGAAGTGTTGTAATCACAGTCGAAATGACTGGATCAGCTGAAACAACAGTTGGCTTTACTACCACTTTCAAAGGATATACTTTTCCGACTACCTTCGTATCTTCGGTTGTCTTTATTTGTTCCCCAGCCTTTGTATGATCAATCTTTTCTCCCCCTTGCACCCCTGTGAAAGCAGGCGGGGCATCCGATACATTTGGTAAAAGGCTCGAAATGCGAAGTAGTGGAGCCAAATTCTTGTGTAAGATGGCTTTGAATTGAGAAAATTTTTGAGACATAAATTCTTGAGAAATAATCGAAGAGACATTCTTCGAAGACAAGTCTTGTAATTCTTTCAATAACCTGACCAATTCTCCAAAACTTTGTTCTTCTTTGGCAGAAATAGTTGTCAGTTGTGGATTTATCTGCTCAAACATTTTGACACATTTGACAACAACATCACAAATGATGTCAATTTTCTTATTTGCTAAAGCATAATCTTGCTGAGCAGTCTGAACTTCCTTCTGCATGTCTTCGCGAAGTTCTCTGATCTGTAAGTTGACATCTTCTCGTACTTTCTTGACTTCCTATACAAAGAGCACATGATTCTCCTTCGTAACCATTTTAAGATCTTCCAACTCTCGTACAAAATCAGATCTCTGAGAATTAATACGATTCTCATTCGAAACATCATGCTGATCAACTTTTTCAAGAATACGACTCTCTGAATCCCGAATGAGCCCAGATGCCTTCGAAATCACACGGCTCTCCATCATCTTGATTAAGGAATCAACTTCCAAACTTGTAACCCCACTACTACCCACATCAGCTTGTGATTGCAAGATTGAATTCAATTTTGAATTTAAGATCTTGAATTGCTTCATTGTCATCAACATGTGGTCTGGAAAATCTTCTTCGGCATGATCAAAATGAAGAGCTTCGAATGTACCTCCAAAGCCTTCAGTATCAGTTTCATCATCAGCAGCCATAGTTTCATCAATTGGGGATGATTGGTTTGGTGGATCAGTTGATTGTGTTGAAAATATGGTAGTGAATGGTTGATCCATGATAGATTGAAAAGTAGGAGAATCAGTAGTCGATGTAACCTGAGGTAATGAAACAACAGGACTTTGTTCAATAGGCTTCGAAAGACCAACAGACACACTGGTCTTTGCGTCTTCATGAATTCGAATCTCCGGTGTTTCAGGAACTTGTTCTACATCTTCTATTCTTTGATTTTTCTTTAGAAACTTTGCAAAATCTTCAGCCCTTCGCTTTTTGGATGATGGAGACACCGGAGCAGGAATTTCCCTAACAGTTACACCCTGATGTGTAACTTGTGTTTTCTTAACAAGCTGAGACGAAGACTTTCGCTTTATTTTTACTCTACGAAAAACTCATGTCTTCGATGGAATAGTTTCTTTCGAAGGGGATACTTCAATCACAGGTGTATCAACAACTGTTGTTAAAATGAGAGAAACATCTTCACTTGTAGCAGATTTAGTTTGTGGAGATTTTTTCTTCTTCTCATCCTTCACCACTTTTTCCGAAGATCCAACATCTGTCTTCTTCGATTTCTTGGCTTTTATCTTCTCTTCTTCATACAACATTCCTATCACAACTATTGTGTCAATTGATTGCAAATATGACACCAAAACTTCATTTGTTGGATCCACCTTCTTGAGCATCGCATCCGGAATACGAGCTATAGATGTAAAAACCTCAGGATCATCAGCAACTTCCTTCGGACTGTCATACATGTGAAACACTGCTTTTTCTTCAAAATCGGGAACTTCGATCTTCTCCTTGTTGTAAACATATTGGATAATCAAACTCCAATATCGAGCACATGAGATTCCCTGCTTGGCACTTGTCTTGGAAATACTTGTTAAAAACTCTGTCCACAGCTGTTTAGAGTAATCAACATTCAGATCATAATAAATCCCTGCCACCATTGCATAAACTTCCATTCGTCCTTTATCGAGACCTACAGTTCTTCCAGTAAGACATCAATGAAAAATTCCGAACAAGAAATTCCATATCGTAGGTAATCCAGACTTCTTAAAGTCACTGATACGCGTCAATGAAGGTTGATGTCCCATTTCGTTGAACATGAACACTACTTGAGAAGATGAAATTTCGTCATACGTACCAGTATTCGGAATCCCCAAAATTTTGCAAAATAACCGCTTAGATACCCTAATACGAGTATCATTCACCATTGTAAATTCCACGTAACCAGTCTCCTTGTTGTATGATGCAGTGGAAGCAGCCTTTGATAACCACGACATAGGAACAGCAAAGAAATCAAACATGGCTTTGGACAGAACTGAATTCTGTAAAGCAACCACCAACATTTTGAGTTCATCTGGATATTTGGATAAATCCGACTCCACTTGGTAAATTGAACATTGGATCTTCAAGATTGGAACACTAACGACTTCTTCAGTTGTTGGTGATGATGTAACACTGTCTTGTTTTTGAGTCGCCATTGATAAGTATGATCAAGATGATTGAAGAAGATAAATGTTTGAGAGATGAATTGTACAGTGAATTTGTATGACTGAGAATGTGTGATCGCGTAAAGTGTTATAGACCTCTGAGTTCCCTTTTTATATTTAACCCTAGAATTTTGAATTTGAAGCGGGATTCATTAAATGCTTGCTGACATGGCGCCTTGAAAGACGGGTCGTACTCATCAAAAAGTAACAATCGTAACTGTCAGCACGCCTAAAACTCGTATCGTATACCATACGTCACCAAGAGACAAGACTGATTGATATTCCCCAAAAGAAGTGTAACCGTCGGATTCCTTCGAATAAAGGTAAGGCTCTTTCGCTTTTGGGTTGAAAAAACGAAGTCATATGCCAGAGATTTGAAATCATCAGATTGAGTTGGTAATACTCAAACCTCAAGGATTTCGTGTGTGCTGTGTTCCAAAAAAATAGAGAAGAACCAAATAAGAAAAATTTTGAACCCTGTGATGTCAAAAAAATTTAATTTGACACAAAGCTATTGAATCCCGGGCAAAGATTTCTTCGAAAATTATCAAGAGAGATAATTAGCAGCTTGCTTGGTTTCCCGTGAATTACAATCGATAACTTGTAGAGAAGTTTCGAAGGGTTTCTTTTATAAGGCAAAAGGGTGGCTTCGAAAATTTCGTTACATATCAATCTTAACATAAGATGATAAATTGTAACCGAAATTATTTGTGTGACCAATGTAGTCAGTGACAAATTGGTTTCGAATGATATTCAAAGTAACTAGGATTTTCGAAATATACTCACACAGAAATCATATTCATACAAAAAAAAATTTATGCTGGATCTTGTTGGGAACAAACATCGTAGGTTTCGAATGTTTGATTAAGATCACTCAAAAGAAATGAATATGTTTTTGAGTATAGAAGGTACTGAAACAAATGTTTCGTAAGTTCTGGAACATAGTTCCCCGTCAATTCCTTAAGGTTTATGATATTTGGGTTTCACCTCCATCACAGACTCATGATGTTAGATCATAAACACAGACTTGTGATTTGTCTAAGTTTTGATTGGTTTTATCAAAGACCTCAAGGACAAATCTCTTCAAAAATTTGGATTAAAAGAATTGTTTGGTATAAAAAGATTGGATAAGAATCGAAATGTACCTCTGTTATAATGGACAAAACAGAAAACTCTTAACTCATGTGAGAAGAGTAGGGTAGCTCTTGTTGACTTATGCGAATACAGGCCTTGTTGGGAAGAAATTTTCATGAGATAATTTCATCAAGGCTTTCATTTCCCACACATAGAGTCATATGAGGCTTGAGGCAACATGCAGCAGCATGCTTCTAGGGACATCCTAACTAGTACACAATTTATTGAAATCATACCTTCCTATAGAAGACACAAATATGAGCTCTTCGCATTTTAGTCCTGTACTAAATTCTCAGCACACAAGGGTTAAAGAACAAAGAAAACAAAAATATTTTTGTGATTTTTGAATTTTTCAAAATGAAAAACATAACAAAATAAAATCTTTTTGGATTTTTGATTTTTCAAAAAAAATTAATCAAAAGAAAATATTTTTGATTTTTCAGGTTTTTCGAAAGCAAAGAAAATAAAAAAAACGAGAATTCTAACCGTAGTTGAGATATGTATTATCTTCATACGAACACGAAGCATCCGAACCGTTGACTTGGAACAGTAGTCTTTGAATATGAACTGCAACATTGAATAAATCATATGAATGCGAACCATTCAAAGTGTTGACCATGAACAGTAACCTCTGAACACTTAATCACCCTGTCCGTCAGTTCACCAATTCATTCAGGCCCATCACTCTTCGCTTTTATCACATGTAAGTGAATTTCCATCAATCATACCCAATACTTCTAAGATACGAAGAAATGATTTTTCATCCAATGCCTTTGTAAAAATATCTGCCAATTGTTCCGTTGTTTTCACAAAATGAACTTCAATATTCCCTTCTTCCACATGATCTTTTATGAAATGATATCTGAGATCAATATGCTTAGTCTTCGAATGCTGCACAGGATTATGACAAATTCTTATTGCACTTTGTGAATCACAATATAAAGGAATATTTTTCATATTTATAGCATAATCACGTAATTGACTTTGAATCCAAATGATTTGTGATGTACACGCAGCTGCAACAACATATTCAGCCTCGGCCATAGATATCGAAACACATGTTTGCTTTTTCGATTGCCAACTGACCAATTTTCCATCTAGTAATTGACATCCACCAGTTGTGCTTTTTCGATCAAGACTGCATCCTCCAAGATCCGCATCTGAATAAGCTTGTACAAAGAACCCTGTTTTCGAAGGATACCACAAACCTAACGAAGTAGTGCCTTTCAAATATCGAAAAATATTCTTCACTGCTGTTAGATGTGGTTCACGTGGATTCGATTGATACCTTGCACAATTACAAACAGAAAACATAATATCAGGTCGACTTGCAGTTAAGTACAATAAATACCATATCATGCTTCGATACAGAGTGATATCAACAACATATTTATCTAACGAAGGAGTTAGCTTTATGCCCGTTGCCATTGGTATTCGTAACCGTGTGCTATTCGTCATTCCAAACTTTTCTAACAAATTCTTCGTATATTTCTCCTGATTAATGAAGATGCCTTCTCTGTTTTGACGTATATTTAAACCCAAAAAATTATTGATTTTGCCCATCATACTCATTTCGAATTTGCTTTTCATCAAGTCTTCAAATTCTTTAGATAAAGCAGGGTCAGTAGAGCCAAAAATGATATCATCAACATAAATTTGAACAAGCATTAGATGAATCCCAACTTTCTTTCGAAATAAAGTGGGATCAACTGATCCTTGTTTAAATTTAGATTGTTTCAAAAATGATGTTAATGTTGCATACCATGCTCGTGGTGCTTGTTTCAACCCATACACAGCTTTATCTAAAATATAAACATGACCAGGATGTTCGTTATTTATAAAACCTGGTGGTTGTTCAACATAAACCGTTTCTTCAAGTTCACCGTTTAAGAAGGCACATTTTGACATCCATTTGATAAACGTCGAAATCTTTATGAGCTGCATAAGCTAGAAAAATACGAACAGCCTCGAGTCTCGCGACAGGGGCAAATGTTTCTTCATAATCAATTCCTTCTTGTTGAGAATATCCTTTAACAACAAGTATGGCCTTATTTCGAATAATGTTTCCATCTTTGTCAGTTTTGTTTTTAAAAATCCATTTAAGTCCAACAATTGAAACATCAACAGGTTTATGAATTAATCTCCAAACTTTGTTTCTTTCAAATTCAGACAATTCAGCTTGCATTGCAACAACCCAATCAGAGTGTTCCATTGCAACCTTAACTGTCTTTGGTTCTATTTTGGAAATGAAAACATTAAACATGCACAACTCTTGGTGAGTATTTAATACCTCATTTCTTGCATGAAGTTGAGCCCTTGTCAATACTCCCGCTTGTAGATCTCCAAGAATTTGTTCTTTTGGATGATTTCTTGTCCATTTATCTAATGGTGGATAATTAGGATCAAAATCCAAAGGTGCATCTTCAAACATAGCATCATTTTCTGATCCATTTATTGAACACGCATCCTCAACATCATCAAAATGTTCTTCTTCAAGAATTGGATCCTTCTCAAGTATGGGCTTCCCCTCGATGATTGACTCCCCCTCAATTATTGGCTCCGCTTCGATGTTTGGCTCCACTTCGATGATTGACTCCCCCTCAACATTAAAATTGGTTGACATTACTTCTGCTTCGTAAGAATGTTCCCCTTCAACAAAACTATTCGAATCCAAGTGCTCCCCCTCCATTGGACCACCATATATTGCATTTGTGTTTTGATTCGAACACGAAATTGAGTCATTATCAAGCTTCGAATTTTCTGATTGTTTATTGTCTTTCGCATTTCTCTCTGCATGAATTGCTTGATCTGAAATACCAAAAATCAATTCATAATTAGCATCATCCATTTCAATTGATTCATTTTCATTCAAAGAATTTTGCAAAATAGGATAATTTGCAAATTGATGATTAGTCTTTTTAATGTAATTATCATCAAATGTCAAATTGAATGTTTCTTCCACTTTGCGAGTTCGCTTATTTAACACTCTATAAGCAATAGAATTATGTGAATATCCCAAGAAAATTCCTTCATCAGCTTTTGTTTGAAACTTCGAAAGATTATCCTTAAGATTCATTATGAAACATCTGCATCCAAAAACATGAAAAAATTTGACATTAGGTTTTCGATTATTGATGATTTCATAAGGAGTAGCATTAAACCGTCTATGAATGAATGATCTATTATGAGTAAAACAAGCAGTTGAAACAGCTTCGGCCCAAAGATATTGAGGTAAATTTAAATATGCCAACATTGTTCTTGCAGCTTCGCATAATGATCGATTTCTTCGTTCAACTACACCATTTTGTTGTGGCGTATATGGAGATGAAAAATTATGCGAAATACCTTTTTCCACCAAAAATGAATCTAAAACACGATTTTTGAATTCAGTTCCATGATCACTTTTAATTTTTCGAACTGGCTTTTTCAACGAAATTTCCATTTTCTTGATAAAATCAATCATCATTTGTGAATCTTCAGATTTTAACCTGAGAAAATAAACCCACGTAAATCTTGAAAAATCATCTACAATTACTAGAATGTACCTTTTCTTGTTAAGAGTAGCAATTGTTGAAGGACCACATAAATCAATATGCAAAAGTTCGACGGGTTCAACAATCTTCGAATCTATTGTGATTGGATGACCTTGTTTGTGTTGTTTTCCTACTTCACAGGCTGCACACAAATTGTCATTGTCATATTTAAGAATGGGTAAACCTCTTACTAGATCTTGTACGACAAGTTTGTTGATGTTTTGAAAATTGAGATGTGATAACCTCCTGTGCCAGAACCAGCTAACATCGGCAGCAGCCTTCGAAAGTAAACACACAGCAGGTTTGCCAACAATGGGAACTATATCCAATGTAAACATATCACCTTTTCGTTTTGACTTGAGTAAAACTTCATTTGTCTCAACTTTCGAAATAACACTGCCTTCTTCATTAAAAAGAACTTGATTTCCAGTGCCCACAACAAGTTGTGAAACACTTATCAAATTATGCTGTAAGCCTTCGACAAATGCAACTCGATTGACAGTGAATGTTCCATTCGTTATCTTTCCATAACCTTTGACTTTGCACTTGTGATTATTGCCAAACTTAACCACTCCACCATTCTCTAGACTTCGAAAATCTCTTAAGTTTTCCTTCTTCCCAGTCATGTGACGTGAGCAACCACTATCAATATACCACTTGTTATCATATTGCTCGTCACAAAGTACCTGCAATTATTGAAAAAATTTAGGTACCCAAAACTTGTTGGGTCCATTCATATTATATGTCTTTTTCAATTGTAAAGTACAACCATTAACCCAATCACAAACTCTTGTTTTGAAACTGTCAACAAATTTAACATTTTCATTCAAGGGGTCAGATATATGAGTTTTTAATGTTTTCAAATTTTCACTGATATACCCCTTCGCATGTTGAGTTTGTGATATGTTGGTTTTCGCTTTTGAGACTGGTTTCCAGGCTTTAACTGTAATGTTGGACTCCTTGGATGATGAACTGCCATTTGTTGAAGGATTTGCATACTTGTCATATGCCTCATGTATCTGTTCTTTTGAAAACTTACTTGATTGATACATTTTTCCCTTTCCTTCCAACCAATGATCAATATTTCTTTTAGTTGTTATACCCTTCGCATATGATACTTTGTCAGCTTGTTTCTTCGAAGGATTATAACATTTTGCTGAACTTGGAACATAATCCACTTTTGGTTTTAAAAGACATGATTCATGATAAGACGTATTGAATTGTGATTTTGAAATCTGTTTTTCAACCTTTTCATGAAAACTTTTTCTTGGAAGTATTGTTTTTGTTTCTTTAGAAAAGTTTGTTTGAATATTTGAAAATGAAGTATTTTTCTTTTTAAAATTTCGAATCTTTGACTTTCCTCTAAAATCTTTTCCTCCTTTTGAAAAATTTAATGATTTCTTATTTAATGACTCAATAGTTTGCCAAAAAATTGTTATTCTTGCTTGACGTTTAGAAATATTATTTTCTTTTGAGAATTTTTCAACTTGTGCTTTAAACTCTTTTGAATTTAATTTTATAGCTTTGTTGACTTCTTTAATTTCTAGTTTAACATTGTCGTGCTTTGTGAACACATTTTCAGTTGTGTTAACTATCTTCTTTTCAAGCTTCGACTTTTCAACCCATATTCGTTTTGGTTTTTGACGTTGAAAGATATATGAATTCTTTGTTAGATTGTTTTCAATTGTGCTTTGATTCGAAAAGAAACCCTCATCAGAAGTTTTCTTATTGTCTTCCTCTACCAAAATTTTGAATTCAGGCTTAATATTTTAAACATTACCTGTTGTTACGAAGATTTGGTTTGGGAATACAATATCATCAGTGCATTTGAAGATTGGATAAACCACAGTATTCGTTTCAAGATAATGAGCACCTTTTTCACTAAGAATTTGCTCAAACTCTTGTGAATCTATATAAACTTGATCAACAACCACTCGAGGAATTTCAACTTCTTTCAAACTTTTATTTGTCTTCGAATTTGTACTTTCTTCCTCATTATCACTATCATCTGTCTGACTATCATGTATTTCCACAAATTCCATATCACAAACTTTCGAAGTTGAAGGTTGATCAGTGTCAATTTTTACCAATAAATCTTCACATTTATCTTTCCCTTTAAAAGAATTTGCTACATTTATTACAGACAATTGAGAACAATCTACATCCTCTAAATCACTAATTTCACTAATATTATCAGAATTATCTTCAATATCAACGAAATTAGATTCTGAATTAGATGTAGAATTCTCAGTCTTTTTCAAAATTCGAATCTGTTCAGATTTAGTTAAGGTTTCATTCACAATGTTTACTAAATCATTAACATCAAGACAATCTTCGACTTTAGCAATTCCATATCTAAACCTATCATCTGGAACTTTGTTAAAATCAGAAATTTCTTTTTCACAATCATATGAAATACTATCTACCTTGGCTCTGTCATAAGCTAAAAATGGTAGCAATTTTTTTATGTTGTTCCTTACTTATCTCACTTGAATGGTGTAATTCAGTTAATTTTCCATATAGTCTTTTTGCATAATTACAAAAAATATTTCTTTGAGCTAACAACAAATTTATTTCTTTTGACAAATTCTCCCTATCTACCATAATATTTGATACTTGCAATTCTAACTTAATCTAGTCAATTTACAGTTCAAACAGAAAATTCACAACTTAATGTCGTCAATTCGTAGCTTAAAAAGAAAATTCAAAGCTTAATGCAATCAATTCAAAATTTAAAACACAAAAGTCACAACTTAGTACACTAAATTCACATTTTAATACGCAAAAAGTAGTATTCACATCCATATTATCAACTTAAAACACTTATTACAATTAATACACAATTTAATATAGAAAGTTCACAAACTAATATAATAAATTCTAAGTTTAATTCAAAAACAATTATACATTCACAACTTAATAGCAGTTAAAACTAATATTAACAAAATTATACGACAAATGAGAGATTAAAACATCAAATTCACATTTTAACAGAAAAAAATAAACAAAAAAACTATATCATAAAGATCTACAATAGATGCAAGTAGAAAACAAAACTTAAAGGAGATTTATTTATAAAAATCGACATACCTGATTTTTTTTTAAAGATTTATCTTAAAAAATCAGATTTGATGCAAGCCAACATGAAATGCACCAGATACACCTGATCCATACGTGAAATGCATCATACACATTAGATTTGATGAAGGTTTGGTGTTAAGTAGTAGATCAATAACAAATGATAAATAAAAACATTAAATTCACAGCTTAACAAAAGAAAAATGATAAAAAAAAATAGTGCATCATAGATAAGAGAAACAAAGATGGAGATCTGGTGATGTTTTACCACAACTTAACAAAAGGAAAAAGAACCAACACAAAAATTACCATACCTGATGCAGATCTGGTGATGTTTTACCAGAGATAAGAGAAACAAAGATGGAGACAAGTTGCAGATTTTTCACCAGATCTGAAACTTGATGAAAATGAAACCACAGATCTGGACATTTATGGTGGCGGAAATCATAGATCTAGAACATACAAATTCACATCTTGCAGCAGTGTAAACAACGATGATAAATCTAGTGCGAGTGACCTCTGGTGCGATGAAGACGGTGATGTTTCACTGGAAATCTAACCTAAACACATCAGATCTGCATTAGATCTAGAAGTTTTTCACCAAAAATCAGAGAGGAAAAGAAAGATATGAGAAAAATCAAAGGAGGCAACAGATCTGATGGTGTTTCACTGGAGATCGGAGGATGACGACAGCAGTGGTGACGATCGTTGATGATAAGGGTGGATCTTCTATGCTTGTCGGAGGTTGCAGATCTGGAACAGAAAATAAAAGATCTAGTGACGATATTTTTAGATCGGAAACTGAAAATTTACATTTGGAACTGGTCAGTGCATGCAGATCTGATCGGAATAGTTCGCCAGAGGTAGGAGGCGGCGGCGACGGTGGTGTGACGACGACATGCCGACGGTACGTCGGTGGTGTGGTGGTGGTAGCTGGTGTAAGGTTGAAGTGTTCTTCAAGTTTGATGAAAGATTTTGAAAAAGTTTGAGTGTTTGAATGTTTGGTATTTGATACATAAAATTAGTCTTAATAATAAGCCAAAAAAGTGGTTCTTAGAGTTCTTAACTTTTAATGGTTCTCATTTGAACCTTTACCTATATATATATATATATATATATATATATATATATATATATATATATATATATATATATATATATATATATATATATATATATAAAAGAAATTATTTTCAAACTTAATTAATATTTTTCAAAGAAATTTACCAATTCCTCGATTATCCTAGCACATTAGCCTTTCTTATCATATATATATTTTTTATTTATCAACTTCACCTGTAACTATTCTTAACTATGGAAATCTTCATGTTTTTCGTCCCTATCATCCCATTCTTCTTTTATTAAAATATGAATAAAAAGGAAACTAATACAAAAATAAAAAAACAAATTAAAGCATATAAAACTAGTAATTAAAATAACATTTTATTAATAAAAAATTGCAAGCCTAAACGATAATCAAATTATTTCATTAAAATTACATAAAATATTTCATTATCACATTCTCAATCGCACGTTCTACTATTTCATGATTGCAAGCTTGCAGTACATTTAATGTTGGTCAAATAATCATGTGGCGTTACATAGATCTAATTGATGTATATATATTTACATGAGTTTATTTAAAAAAAAAAAAGTTAAATATTAAATTTTAACAATTTGAAAAGTTTGAATTTATAAGAAAAATAAGAAAAAATTTAAATTATTAAAATTAATAAGGCTTTAATACATTGAATACATTACATATATAAATCATTTCTAATAAATATCTTGCATATATATTATCTTACATATTAAATGTGAAATTTTAATTTAATAAAATGACAAGTGGAAAATAAAAAATTCAAAAAATCTATAAAATGTCATGTGTTCAATTGAAGGAGAAAAAGACATGACAAAACAATTTTGATTTATTAGGGAGGATATTTTTAGGGAACTAAGTTTTGTGAATTAAGTGTGAGAAATCAAAGGACCTTGATGGGTTTTGTGAGCTTATCACGCGACTTTTCCTTCGGTTTGAGTCCATATATTTTAGCATTGCTTTGGATTGAATCCATTTGGAGTAAGAATTTTAAAATTGTTGTGAAAATTTAAGAAAATGACAATGATATTTATAGACTTTTTTGTTCATAAAATAATTAAGTCATTACAACAAAGAAGAGAGCCATTGACGACGGTTACAAAAAACAACTCATTGTGGATTCCAATTTCGTGGTACCGAGACGTTGGGGGGGGGGGGGGGGGGAGGGGTATTCTATTTTATGAATGATCATTAGAGAAGTGAGGAGAAGTCTATGATGGGTTACGGGCCTAATCTAAGATCAATTCGGGACAACAGAAACAACAATAAATTCAGGTTTCTGGACTCATAACAACCAGATCCATCACAAACAATCATTACAACTTTATGGACTTAATAGATCGAACAATAACTTCGTGTTTTTCTTCAACTTCTTAGGTCTCACCAATTGATCGAACTTGAGAACCCAACGTAGAGTTCCTCTCTTTTGATCGCACCCAAGATGCAAAATACCAACAACTCTGAAAGCTAACCCGAGAACCAGAATGAAGAAGACTTGATTAGACGAATCTGGCAGCAACCACGACGTGGCGACGAGCTCTAGCTCTTCTAGGATTTTTCTTAGGGTTTTCGAACTTTGGTAGTGAAAATTCTATTTTTTATGTATCTAAAACTAGATTTTGACCCCTCTTTATATAGGAAAGTCATTTGAAACCGTAGAGATAATTACCAAATAAAATTATAATTATCTAGGCTTTTTGTAATTATCAAAGAATCAAATCATTCTAGAATATTGAATATTCTTTATGTTTCCGATTAATTAATCAAACTATTAATTAACTAACAAAACTAGTCCCTAAAACAAATATCTTTTTAGTTTTGCTTTATTTTGCTATTGCGTTTAGCCCATAAGGACACCGTTTTATAGTAATACTAGGTTAAAACCCGTGGAATCCACGGGTTAATTTTAAATACAATTAAAAAATCATTTATGTAATAAAATAATATATTATTAATTTAGAAAACTTATGAATTGTATTGTATTTTTTTATTAACTTTATAATTTGTAAATATTTAATAAGTATGTAAGTCCAACTATCTGATAAAATTCATTAGTTTGTATAATGCAACATACATTTGAGTAAATGCAACATACATTTGAGTAAACAGAAATACACAAAATCATTGAAATTGAATTGCTATGAAACAAACAAAACATTTCAGTAATGTAATTAACATAAAAAAATACAATACATATTTATAGATAAATTAATTAATATGATGGATGAAGTGTGGTTTACTAAAAGTGACTAAAAGTATGTTTATCCTAAATTGATATATTATTGATAAAATAAAATATAAACAAATAAAATTTATATTAAACACAATTAATATTTGTAAGATGGGACCCTAAGACAATATATATATATATATATATATATATATATATATATATATATATATATATATATATATATATATATATATATATATATATATTATTAAAGTAGAAATTAGTTAAGTATTTATAGAATTTGACGAGCACATGATATGATTTTTAACATGAAACAAATATTAATTTAAAAAAAAAATGATACAAAATAAAAAGTTCATAAATGTTTGTTAAAATTTCAATTTATATGTAATAGTCATTTGTAAATTTGTAGTATTATGTTGCTTAGTACGTTTCAAGAAATGGGTTGCCTAAACCACATACCTAAATTCCACTAAATGGGTCGACCCTATACCACATTACCCTAGTTATACGGATGAATCCTCCATTTACTCTATCCAACAATTTGATGTCCTAATCGATCCCTATTTGATCGAGTTTCATAACAGGATGATTATAAACGAATCATACCGACGGTCTGGAATCTCCGACGGTGGTCTTTCGATTATGTCAGACACCGACGAGTTTTAGAGTTTAGACGTTGTTAGTCTTCTACGGTTGTGCGACGGCCTCTCATCGGTGTTGCATCTGGAAATGAGAAATTACATTTACCAGTCGTTTGGGTTTCTGGTTGATTGTAATAGGACGACAGTTGATGTTAAGTTTCCGGCACCTGATTGAGTTCGTTAGAAAGATGATGGGGTATGGGCTCGCAGATCCAGTGAACAGAAAAGAGTATTTTGATTACTCGAGGATTCAATGTACGATTAATATTGAGGTAAGCCTTTACACTATCAAATAGTTGGTGTTCAATACAATATACTAATTCTTATGAACTTGACACAAAAATAGCAACGCATATTCTCAATATTAACTGAATAAACGACAACGAAACGTTACACGGACCATTTTTGTAATTAATATAACTATTTTGAGAAAAATGTACTTATTTGCAATTATAGTTTAACGAAAACCATTTTTTTTTGAATTTATACTTTACAGTGAGCATTTATAGGGACCATTTCTGTATTCAATAATCCTTCTTGTTATATGAATATGTAGTTATTTGATGGCTTTCATAAAAACATAGGAAGATAACTAAATATGACAGAATCTTGAAAAAGACAATAATGCCCTTTAGTTTAGTTTTACAGCAAAACTTCAAATAATCACATCGAATTCTGCTATCCCTTGCCTGCAAAACTCATGATAATTCATATATACTTGAATAAACCTATCACAATGGACAAGAATTATAAAAAAGACCAATTTGCCCTTTGAATTTTTTACAAATGCCATCATAACCCGAATGAATATTGCCGCAATTATCATGAAAAATACCATAAAAACATGTAGAAATTTGATTGTATCCATGCTTTGATCCATCAAAAACCGGAAAAAGGAGAATAATAACCTTATAAAAATTTACTACATTGATTCTTAAAAAAAATTACAACAATGATATTGATTATTTAAAAAATTACAACAATCATTTCTCATTTGATGCTATCGCATCTGTATAACATATATAAGTACATGTATGGATGTTACCTCATCATGGCAGAGACTATTGCATTTGTTTTTTTTATAAGTAACTAAACATATAAATACGAAATATAGTTCAAATAAGCCTATTCAAATTGCATGAATTTGTTTATAGTTCAAGAAAAAAAAGAATGAAAAATAGCATGACATTATCAGAATTTCCATATTTGCCTGTGTTTATGTACAAAAGCTTAACTCAAATCAACTAACAATAATGGCTGAATTGGAAAAAATAGAATTATACATTTGTTTATTGGATTTGCTGCAGTAGAAAACGAATGGCGAGGAAGAAAAGTAAAGACGGAAAAACTTGAAACAATGCTTATATATGCGAAGGTGACGAGCCGATTGTATTTTTAATCTCAAATAATGTGAATGTTGATTTCAGTCGATGAAGATACAATTGTAATACTGAAGGGATCATGTTTTTACTATATTTAAGGTAATAAGTTGCGTGATTTTTATTGTCGATAATTAAGGTTTCATATATTAAGGGGTAAATTTATGTAGATACCAAATAAAATTGAAATGTTGTTTTTGGGCTAATGTCATAAAAACCCTCAAGTTTTCAGGGTTTTGTCGATTTTTCCCAAAGTTTAATTTTATGTCCGTTTATACACTAACATTTTCCAAAAAAATGTTCGGTTTTACCCTTGTACCGGTGATAACAGGTTACCATTATATTAACTTTGAAAAAAAAGCCTTAAGTTTATAGTTTTTTACATTTTTACCCTTAAGTTTATATTTTTTTATACACTTTTACCATTTGTATTTTTTTTCATATCATATGTATTCATGCAGAAAAATTATATTTATATACGAAAAATTTTTAATTAAATATTGTATTTATATATTTTTAATGTTATTTTTTCATATATATATATATATATATATATATATATATATATATATATATATATATATATATATATATATATATATATATATATATATCTGTGTGTGTATGAGTTTTTTTCTTGGATAAACCATTTAAGATGTAAAAAATACACAAATTAATATGTTTTTAGAACTACAAGTACATATTTTTATGTATTTAAAAATATACATATCAATAAAAAAACTTGTTGAATCATAAACATGTTTATATAAGTATATACATATATTTTTAGAAGTGTAAATATGTATTTTGATATATGTTTCTTTTTATTGTTACTATAACGTCTTTTGTGAATATAACAACATATATCATTGATTTTAATAATTCGACTAATAAAGTTCAATACATATCGATGGAAGGCAAACAGACAATAAGCTGTGTCACAAGCCCTTTCTGGATGACAAAACTAGTTCTTTTGAAAACAACATCTTTGGATCTAGGAGATATGACATTAGAAGCATGACCCGTTGAACTTTTTTTTTTAAAAGTATATATACATATTAATATATAAAAATGTAAAAATATGTATTTATACTTCTAAAAACTATATCTATAAAACACGTATTCATAATTCTAAAAATATTATTTATCTTTTTAAATGGTATAACATTGCAAACACACACACACAAACAAACAAATATATATATATATATATATATATATATATATATATATATATATATATATATATATATATATATATATAACATTAAAAAAATATAAATACAATAATTAATTAAACATTTTTTCGTATATAAATACGATTTTTTTGTATGAATACGTATATTATGAAAAAAAATACTTAGGGTAAAAGTGTAAAAAAAATTATAAACTTAAGGGTAAAAACGCAAAAAAGGGTAAACTTAACCTTTCCTAATTTTCTCGGATTTTTATCTAAACTATATATCTTATTCTTTGTTATCTGCAGTAAAAAACAAATACATAATAACAAAAAAATGAAATAGAGATGATTGTTGTTAGCTGTAACTTGCAGTAAATACCGAGGTTGTAAAAATCCCTCGACAAAAAGGATCAGCGCTCCCCACGGCGAGCTACTCGGTCGAATAAACCCTTTTCCCAGCAGCTCCTGAAGCTGCGAGGATGACTCCTGCATCTCTGGTGGGGCAAGCTGATAAGGCGCCTTGGCGATAGGCGCCGCTCCCGGAACTAAATCAATGCGAAACTCCACTTGCCTTTCGGGAGGCACACCCGACAACTCCTCGGGGAAAACGTCCGGGAACTCTCGCACTATCGGTACATCATCAACCGAACTCGGCCTCCCCACGACCACTCGTGTGTCCATCACATAGGCCACAAACCCACTACAGCCCTGCTGCAGACTCTGCCTCGCTCTAGCAGCCGAACAAATTGCTGACCCAGAACGGGTACCCTCGCCGTACACTGTAAGAACTTACCCACTAGGGTCTCGTATGGTTACCAGCTGATGCTCGCAGTCGATAACCGCTCCAAATCTGCTCAGCTATGTCACACCCCAAAACTGGAACGGCGGAAACGTTCTGGGGTGGATGACGTCATGTCAAGTGTCACAGCACATGCATTATAGTAATCAAAGTACAACAAAACATTGCATTAATAGTAATAATTTTACATGGTTACATTACGACAATTCAAAGTATACAAACAAATATAATAAGTACAACAAGGTACTAAGCCGTCTTCATCAACAGCTCTGGGGGTGTACCTGTCTAATGCTATCCTGAGAATACAAGTTATTTGAAAAGCGAGTATCAGCATTTTTACAAATGCTGGTGAGTTCATAAATATTTAGTGACATTTATTCAAATAACTTTATAAAGTAGTAGTTTAAGTGTTTACTGTGTATTAGAGTTCTTTCCAGAAAATCCTATATTTTCTTTAATAAAGCAACCTTCTACCAAAACTGGTCAGTGTTATGTGGTAAAAAGTAGTTTTCCCTTAATTGCTATCATTATCAAAATACTGAATTTGATTATTAAAGAAAGCAAGAGGCGTCAGGGAAATACATATGCCTCAACAGTGAGGACTGCTGACTAAGGCAAAGAAATCATAGACTCCAGGAAAATATCGAACAAACGACACGCCTGGGTTAGTCTAACAAGTGGAGACACAGACCCCAGAAGGCATCAAATGAAAGGTACAACTGGTAAGGTCTAAAACAGTGAATACAGACCCCAGATGCGTCTTGTAAGGTCAAAACAATGAATACAGACCCCAGACCGTATCAAATGAAAGATACGTCTTGTAAGGTCAACACATAGAATATAGACCCCAGACCGTATCAAATGAAAGATACGTCTTGTAAGGTCAAAACAGAGAATACAGACCCCAGACAGTATCAAATGAAAGATACGTCTCGTAAGGTCAAAACAGTGACTCTGAAAATGAGATACCAGCATACAATGTAAATTGCCGGCAAAATACCATTACCTTAAGGCCAATGAATTATAAGGTAACCCGGGATACTCATAACCATACTGACTAGAGTACCAGACACCCTACAAGCGTCTAAAATATGATATTTGTCACCCGTTGGCTTGGTAGGCCGGGATTGTAGCTAGCAGTCTGGGTGCGGGGGTGTCAATCCCGTATAGATCTATACACACAATGTCCGCTCTCCCTACAGGAGATTCTGGTTACCAACTAGACGACGGAGAAGGCCGTGTCCTGAAGATCCCAAATAGTGGGTAGAGACTTCCAAATAGTGGGTAGTGTGTTTCTAATGTAAGTGTAGACTAGAGGTAGAGACTCTTAACTGAACTGACTAGAGAATTCCTGTATGTCCATACTCATATACATAATATATAACTAATGAATCAAACGACCTTCGGATGGCCATCCGATCCCACCAGACCACATCTCAACGAAGAAAAGGAAATAGGGCGGACGAGCCTTCCTAAGCCTTTCAATCATTACTTATATGTACCTATATAAGCACAGACATACATCTAACTACGACTGAGTGTGTATCAAGTAGAAGTGATTCTTGTGAAGTAGGAGTGTCTAACAAGTGAAGTAGGAGCGGTCGCAAGTGAAGTAGGAGTGTCGAACAAGTATAAGCGTATCACGAAGTAGAGACGACAATAAGTGAAGTAAGAGCGTCTATCAGGTATAAGCGACTACAAGTATAAGCGATATAGAGACAATAACCGGTATAAGCGTATCACGAAGTAGAGACGACGATAAGTGAAGTAAGAGTGTCTATCAGGTATAAGCGACTACAAGTATAAGTGAAATAGAGACGATAACAGGTGTAAGCGTATCAGGAAGTGAAAGCGTTATCAAGTAGGAGTTTACAATAAGTGAAAGCGAAGCAGCGGTAACTAACAAGTATAAGTATTCGACGTGAAAGAGAAATTTGATGAAAACCTTGGAAAACCTTTATATTTAGGAAAATCGCATTTTGTATTCTTTGGTAAAATCAGTGTGAAAACCTTTAGAAATCCTTGGAACCATTATAAATCGGTTTGAAATGATTTTGAATAAAACAGTATAAGTAAGAGTTTGAAACAGTTTGAAAACCTTTTTGAAAGTCATCATAGTATCCTACTCGGTAAAACAGTGTACAGTGTGGTAAAATCTTGTGCATGCGGGTTATCAATCACATGTGATTGATATAATAACTGGCATGTTTAACTTGTATTCCCCCTATAAAACATGTAAAAACATATAAAAGGTTCATTCAGGGGTATGAACTCACCTGGTGTAAGTAGGTCCGACGAAGGTGCCGTTTGGGCGTTCGGTGTCACGTAAGGACTCGAACACACTCAATGACCTATTTAACATATGATAACATATGTTTACATACAATTAGTATATTTAATACTAATTAAACACGTATACGCACTCAAAGGAGCGGAAAACACTTTGGTTAAGTGTTTGGGGTGTCCCGGGTAGCATCTAAGGGCTCAAATGGCTTAGGAATGGAGTTTACTCTCCGAGAGTAAACTCTCCATACCATGTTTACGGCCCAGAGACTACTCACCATGAGTTTACGGCTGTAAACTCATGGTGATGGGTTCTAGGGTGTTTTAAGGCTTCTAACTTGTTCATGGAATTATTCTAGGTCCAAAACTATATAGCGTGAATGAGTTTAAGGTCTTTAAGGGCATCTTTAGGGAGTTTACGGCCGTAAACTCTCATTCTTTGAGTTTATTGAAGTTTCAAGCCCTTATTACACTCCTAGTAATTTATTCAAGGCTATAGGGGTGTTTGGGGTTCCAAAAGTGCTCTCCTTTAAAGTTTATGGTCCAAATGACCAATCCTTGAGAGTTTACGGCCGTAAGCTCTATGGCTTGGCCGTGAACTCTCATACACCCACAACTCTTTGATTTTTAAGCCCTTGTTTCAATCCTAGCATTTTATAGAAATAGTCTAAGCCATTTGGGGAATAAAAACCATTATTTTGGCATGTTTGAAGGTGTTTACGGCCTTGACACATGTCTGGGCCGTAAACTCCTTTTACCCCTTCATTTCCTTGTGTTTAAATGATCTAAACCCTAAATGGTATGCCCCTAATTTATGTATTAAGCCCTAGGGTGATTTAGGAGTGTTTTTGGGGCCCTTTTGCAAGGTTTTAGAGGTGTTTACGGCCTTGGCATATGCCTGGGCCGTAAACTCTCTTTTATGCCCTAAATCCATGTGTTTTAATGTTTAAACACTCCTAGGCTAAACCCTCAATTTATTTCCAAGCTTTTAGGGACAAGTTTGGGTCTTTTTGGCCTCATTTAAGGGGGTTTACGGCCTAAGGAGGCTCTTAGGCCGTAAAATCCTTTTTCATGTCTCCATCTTGTGATTTTTAGGCTAAAAAGATAATAATGTACACATAGAACAAGTTAGGGTTGATAGAAATCGCGGTTTTTGAGTCGAAAACGAGTCTAGAGAGAGAGTGTGTGGGAAAGGTTGAAATGGGGTTTACTCCCCTTTATATATGGGTGGGAGTTGGAGCTCAGTGAAATTCTACCCGATACTATCGTTATACGGGGCTTTTGGTCGCACCCGATTTAGTGGTCGTAATAATAAAAGTTAACTTTTCCAACTAAATGGAAATGTGTAATACGAGTTTTTATTTTCTTTTATCACGACTTAACGACATAAATAAATGAAATATTTGGGATGTTTATTAAATTGACAACCTCTAATTAACGGAACTTTTATAAACTGGAATATTCTGTTAACGGTAACGGGGAAATGTAACGGAACAACTTGGGTTGTCACAAGCTAGTCCATGCCTACGATGACACAGACATCCCCCATCGCAATTGGGACCAGATCTATCGAAAACTCAACACCGAAGATCTCGAGTACACACTCTCGAATCACATCAGTGGCATACACTGCTCGCTCGTTAGCTATGGAAACTCGTAAAGGTCAACTCAACGCCTCTCGACGGATACTGATATGCTGACTAAACGCTAATGACACAAATGATCGACTCGCACTCGAGTCAAATAACACAAAAGCAGGTATAGAACTCACAAGAAAAGTACCTACGCATATCATAAAATAAGCACAATATCTCAAACTGAAAATAAATAGATGAGAGAATACATATCAGCCACAACATCGGGCGCTGCGCGGACCTCCTCCGCTGTCAACTGGAAGGCTCTCCCGCGAGCCTTTAGTGCCTCGGCCTTCACTGGACGGGTCTCGGTGGCTCTGGTAGCAGGTACAGATCCCTGTGTTGATCCCTGCAGCAGCTGTGGACACTCGGCCTTCCGATGGCTGGTCTGGTTGCAATGAAAGCAAACCGGGAATCCCTTGGGGCAATCTCTTGCAAAATGCCCCTCCTTCCCACACTTGTAACATATCCTAGATCTGCACGCCCCCTCATGGCTCTTGCCGCACTTCCCACAAGCGCGGCCCTTTGGACCCCTAGATCTCGAATCAGCGGGTTTTGCCCGCTTGGCTGCCGGCTGAAACTGTGCCAGTCGCCGATCCTTCCCCTGAGACTCCGCCTCCTCCCTGACCTGAGTCTCCAACTCAATCTCCCTCTTCTGAGCATTTTCCTGAAGCTCGACAAACGTCCGGTACGTTGAGTTCGCCATGAACTCGCGAATGTCTCTCATCAGAATGCTCAGATACCGACTCATACGCGTCTGCTCAGTAGACACCTGCTCAAGGCAGAACATCGCCCTCTCATGAAACTTCCTGGTGATCACAGTAACAGAATTAGTGCCCTGATTGAGGGACAAGAACTCCTAAGCCAAACGTTCCCTCTCCACTGGGGGGACGTACTCATCACGAAACATAGCGGTGGACCTCTCCCAGGTCACCGCAGCAAGCTCAGCAGGGGTGAAATCCGCCAACACAAACTTCCACCAGTCCTTCTCCCCCAAGCGAAGATGGTTCAGCGTGAACCGTACTCTCAAATGCTCCGGACACGAGCAGGTATAGAAACATCCCTCAATATCAGAAATCCATCTCATCACAGCAATCAGATCCTGCGTCCCATCAAACTCTGGTGGCTTCGTGTTGCCGAACTCCCAAAATAGCAACGAGTCACCCCCCTAATGTCTAGTAGCAGCCACAACTGTAGCCTCAGTAACCGCTGCTTATCTCTCATCAAACGTCTCAATCAAAGGGGTCTTGATAGACCCAAACATCACCGGAATCTCTGCGCGGATAGCCACTGCCACCTCATCGTGGATCATCTGATGAAGCTCCTCGTCACTCACACCGCTGGTCCCCAGTCTGGGGCGCGTCCCAACCATGATGCCTCTGAAATACAACATAAGGAATATCAGAGACTCGCTCGAGCATACTCGTACTCGATAACTCAACCCTACTTGCTCCTTAGTACCTTAAGGATTCTTACTTAGACTGCGCACTGATCCGGTGTTTTCAGTAGTACGGGCCCTTATACTACCGTCCACACCGCATCAGTATTCACCTCAAGTCCTCCTCCTAGCATCCCAGATCACAACTACTCTAATCTCGCTACGCATAGGCTACTCTCCAGCAGACCTCTCATAAGCTCCTCGCTGCTACCTACTCACTCTCAAGCATCTCATAGTAGCAGAAATCCCTAGGCTAAGGCATCACAGATCAGGCCACTCTAGTCCTAATATGAATACCTAGCCTACTCTAGCATGCATAACATATCATATCATATCTCATAACACATAATGTAAAGGTATTTTGGGAAATCACCGTTCGGGCGCTGACTGATCATACACACTGCTCCGCTCTGCTCGTCTTAATACCTTTTACCCTTTTTAGAAAATTTATTTTTATTGTGAAAAATTTCTCAAATCCTCAGTTTGAGTTCAGATACGCCCGAAGGTGCATCCGAATCCCTCAAACCAAGGCTCTGATACCAACTTGTAACAACGTAAATTTGCCAAACAATTTTTCACTTTAAAAATATAATTTCATTTATAATATTATCGAATCTTAATGTATCACATGACAACACCATAAAACAATTCCGAAGATCACAATACATAAAAACTCCGCAAGTGTGTACAGATCATGCTGACGCCTTCCCGCGATCCTTACTGGTACCTGAAACACATAACACACAACACGGTAAGCATGAATGCTTAGTGAGTTCCCCAAAGTACCACATACAACACATACACCACTCGAGGCTATAGTACGACCCTCCGATCGATGTGTCTCAGCGGGATCCTCCAGTCCCGTAGCTTGTTGGACCCTTTGGTCCGGTCATAGCTCGTTGGACCCTTCGGTCCAGTCTATATCGTTGGACCCTACGGTCCGGTCTATACAACACATAGCATACATATAACAAATGCACATAATCTCATACATACACATAGCACACATGACCCTCTAGTCTACACATGGATACCACTCTAGGTAATGTATAGTGAGAAGACTCACCTCGAATGAAGTCGGATAAACTCGCGTGCTCGACGTCCTGACCTAGCCTCCTCCTATCATCCGAATAACATTCCTGATCAATACCCTCTCATAGTCTCATCTCTAAAGATTCGGTAGAAGGCCATTCTACCCCTCCTTGAACTCTCCTAAATTAGCTTAACCAAAAGCCTAAGGTCAACTGAAGTCAACGGTCAAGCTTTGACCCGACTCGTCGAGTGCACATGGGCGACTCGGCGAGTCCATGCGGATCCTCTGAATCCTTCTAGTCTCGCTTGGCACGTCGAGTCATCCCTTCACTCGACAGGTTAATCCTGTCACGAATCGCGGGGCAACCGCGACTCGACTCGTCGAGTCCACTTATGAAATCGGTGAGTTGCTTCCATGGCAACACTCAAATGACCTTCTGAGGTCAGATCTGCTTCTCTAACCTATAGATCTGACCTTCCCAAACACGATAATCACGTAAAGGTTCAGTCTTGACATTCATGCAATGTATACAAGGCTTTCCTTGGTGAAATGGCTTCTAAAATGGCAACATAGTCTCATTCCCTCCATGAACCAACATAAAACAGAATGGATAAGGCCCTTTGGACCTCTAGAGGTCCAGATCAAGAGTCTAACACTCAAAGGGACAACATACTCAACAATTCAAGCCAATAAAGGGTATAGAAAACCCTAAAATTTAAGGATCTTAAACCAAACATAGAAAGGATCGATTTGCTACCTCAACACTGTAAATCCAAGCTTGAAAACCACAGATTAGCAACCCTCTTGACCTCCTCTATCTGGAAACACCTTCTTCTTTGCAAAACAACACCAAAAAGGATTAAAATGGCTTGCTCTCTCACACAACTCGCTCAAGCTCTCTAGGGTTTCTCTCTCTGGACTGGTAGCCGCAAATGAGGGCTATAAGGACCCTTAAATAGGGCACATGCCCAAAGATTTAGGGTTTCTGCCATCAACACGGACTCTTCGAGTCACCTCTCTGACTCGTCGAGTCCATTCATTAATCCAGTCAGCAAAATCGCGATCCTACTCTATGAGTCTAGGCGTCGACTCGTCGATTCCCTCTCTTTAACTCAACATAAATGAATAACATAGAATACCTGGGAATCCGGATGTTACAGTTATATATGTTATGTTGTGTGGTGGTACCTTGGGGGAACTCACTAAGCTTTGGCTTACAGTTTCTATTTATTGTTTCAGGTACTTCATATGACTATGGCAAGACGAATATGTGATCATACCCCTCCTTCAATGATATGTTTTTGGAGATTTTATGTTATCCTGATCTTGGGAATATTTATATCTAGCATTTTATTTGATATATTTCTAGGTTGAAAATAATGGTTTCTTTTCAATTAAAAATGAAAATTTTATCGTGATTTTTGGATGTTACATAAAGGCTTTTAGCGCAACAACTATTTTAAATATTTTTAAACTTTTTTTTTATTCTCAATGTGGAGTTTGTTGAAGATGCTTCAAAATACTTTCTTGCATGACAATGTTGTCATGTATTCTTATGGGTGTAGCATTTTCTGGAAGTGGTGCATTTGATGATGTATTATAGCAATACTTTCCTTTATGCATCATTTTTCAATTGTTGTTACATATTTATTTTTAATGTGAGTTACGAAAATATTATGTATTAAGGAGTTATAGATGGTTACTAGGACTCCTATTTTATTTAACAATATTTCCTATATATAAGTGTTATTTGAGAATCATACTAGATTTTATAAGACTATAACATGAAGTCATTTCGATGCCAATTTTTATTTATTTTTTCATCTCTTTTTTTCTTATTTTCCTTTACATTTTTAGCCTATAACATACGTTTTTATAGTTGAGTTTCATTAAGATATTAAGTTGTGCTTTGTGGTTTTCCCCGCATATAAGGGTTTTTGATTATATTTGTATTCTTGGTATTCTTATTTTTATTCTTGTCATCATCATATTTATAATTAGACATTGCAAATCCAGACACGAATACATAAATATGTGAGTGACATGACATGAATACATCTTAAAAATTAAGATAAAGCTTATTTCTTTTCATGTATTTATATCGTGTCAAATTCGTGGTTGACATGTTTTCATGACACGAATACACGAATTGTCAAGTATATCTATAATAGTAGAGAAATTAAATATCCTCCTACATTTTCTTCCTACCTATCCTTCTTCCATATTAAATGGTGACCAGGGCCTGTACTGAGGGGGGTGCAAAGTGTGCAACCGCACACGGACCCGAAAAAAATAATGCTCAAGTTTTAGCGAAATTGTAGTCCAACGGTATCCGGTGTTGCCATCCCTTCTTGAGGTTGAGGGTTCAAGTCCTGTTGTGGACATATGTAGATTTAAGGAGTAGTTAGGAGTAGATTAGATTTGCCGTTTCATATATATATATATATATATATATATATATATATATATATATATATATATATATATATATATACATACGTTTCAAAATAAAATGAGTGAAAGGTAAGCAAACATATTCGAACCAAAGACCCTTAGTTTGATAACCCAATGCTTTTATCACCAAGCTAAGCTTCAACTTGTCTTTGTAATCTAAGAAATACGTATATATACATATATAATCAACAAAATAAACTTTAAAGTCAGGGACCCATTAGAATTGGGGACCCAAATCCCTTGCCTAGTTTTGCAAATTAATTAACTAATTTGAAAAATTTATGGAAGATCAATTGCCTAGCCCGCACGCCTGTTTTATTTTCAAAATCCAGTAGACGAAGGATCGAATCTATCTGTATCCATTATGTGCTTTATTTTTTTTGCTACTAATTTCACTTCTACCTCTTTGTCAATTCCATTTACCCGATTTATGCCCATTAACCACAATGTCCTTTTTTTTTTCTTCACTTCAACATAATTCCCATTAAACTCAATTACGAGTCCACTAAGTTTTTTTGTATTCCCTTTTTTTAAGCGCAAGACACACACAAAAATTAATGGTGCGTTTGGTTGGCAGGTAAGGAATGGAATTCGAGGGAAAAGGATTCTAATTGCCTCGAGTTAATGGGTTTGGTTGGACTTAGAGTAGGGAACATGATTCCTAAATGAAATAAACTTTCCACCATATGGAGGAAAATGAATTCATTCCAAAGTTGGATGGAAAACATTCATTTTCATCAACAAAAGTGGCAGATTACAAAAATATCATTTGTACTTATCAGAAAACCCACCACCACTACCACCAGTATCACTGACCACCACCACCACCATCGCCACCATCACCACCACTGCTGCCGCCCCACCGACCACCACCACCACCACCACCACTGCCGTTACAACAACTAACATCGTCGCCGTTTCCACCACTTCCACTGCCGCCGACCACCACTACCACTGCCATGACCACCACCTACTATCACCGCCGCCGCCACCCACCGCCACTACCTGTGATGCCACCACCACTACCATCATCATCATTACCACCGTCGCCGCTGCCACCAACCACCACTAACACCACCAACACCACCACCGCCACCATTGATGCCCCCACCACCACCACCATTACCTACCATCACTACCAATGCCATCTCCCACCACCATCGCCGCCACAACCACCACCACTAATAACACTACCATCACCACCACTACCAACGCTGCCACCATCACCACTACCGCCACCGCCACCGCCACCAGCCACCACTATTACCACCAACACCATCACCACTGTTGTTGTTGCCACCAGCTGACACTGCCACCATCACCACCACTTTCGCCACCGCAATCAATGCCACCGCCACCATCACCATTACCGTTGCAACCACCATCACCGCCACCCACCATTATCGCCGCCACCACCACTGTCACTACCACCGAAATTTTACTGTTTTTATAATTTTCATAATGTATTTTTACATATAAGTTAGAAAACAAGGTAAAATTAAGCAAAACAGGCAACAATGGTAATTATGTCATTTTACATGAATTCCAATTCCATTTCCTGCGAACCAAACATATTATGGAATTAATTCTAATTTCATTTCCTGCCAACCAAACAACATATGGAATTAGATTCAAATTCCTGATAGATTCCTTTTCTATATCAAATTCAAATTCCTTCAGCAACATTCTGCGAACCTAACAACACCTAAATTTCTATTTTTTTTCTTTGTTGGTCAGCATGTCGTAAATGGAATTACTTTTTTCTCTAACCTAATTTTTATTTATCGACTTATCATAGTATTAATGATTTTTTCTTATATATTAAAAAAATTATATTTAAGGGTCTATTTTTATATTTCACAGAGGGCCTGAAAATCAATAGGACGATCCTGAAGATGACAAGTGTATTAAAAAATTATTAATTTTATTAAATGTGACACATGTCATCATTTAATATGGATAGGAGGATAAGTATGACTAAAACGTTGGAGGATATTCTATTTTACATAATAGTATTAACTCATATATTACTTACCAGATATAGATTAACTCGTATGTCTATCAATAAAAACAACATAAACTAACAACATACCAAAAACCTTACTTTTGTCACACAAACTCAAATTTTATTAGACAAATTTAGAGTACATATCTCCACATGTCCGTCCTCATGGAACTACCATCAAGACCAATCAACAAACTCCATAGGCAAAGACATAACCCAAACCAACAATAGGGAAGAAAACAACATAAACCCACAACATAATAAACATTATTTTTGTCATTAAACCTCACATTTTATTCAACAAACCTAAATAGATCTTAACCTACGGCACTGGCAGCAACAGTGACATCAAACTCGGTAGGCAACAAGTCCCAACGCAAACTCGGTGTCCAGTCAGCTTGAAAAATTGCTAGTCGTATCTCACTTGCCACTGTTTCGCTCGCAGCTGCTGTAAAATGTATCCCATCTCTGTCATCATGAACACAATTATTAGACAATATATTAATTGTTTATATTCAATAAGCTATGCAACAAGATTGATGCCACATGACTGATACTGATAATAATATTAGTACCAATACTCGACCGGCTTTGAAACAGGAACTCCTGCTTCCAAAATTCGTTTATGGTTCTCAATGTTATGATTATGCGTTCTTTTTTAACAAAATATTGTTTTGTTTAATTATATAATAAATAAATCATTTTAATCATTGAATTACCTTTTCTTCAAATTCATGTTCTAGCAAAAAGTTAATATGAGTATGTTGCTAGGATGTGTAAGCAAAACATATGTACGTTGCTATTATGGGCAAAAGATAAAGTACATTGACATATTGATAACAAAATTGTTAAAAGTTGGGACTTAATGGGGACAATCTCATTTTTCTTGTTTTTTTCTTGTTTTTTTTTTTTTTTTTTTTTTTTTTTTTTTTTTTTTTTTTTTTTTTTTTCTATTAGGTTGTTCTTTATGTATAAAATAATAAAGAAATACCCATATATTAGGTCATGTCCCAATGAAGTCCATCTACTCTAATAAATGAAATTTTTTTTGCCACATGTCATATTCTTATTGATTTTATCACATATCATTTTGTGGTTATTTTCAATTAAATTTTTTTCTACAAGGCATTTTGTGTTTTTTTATTTTATCATATTCCACATAATATTTAAATGTAATAATAACAATAAATGTAATAATAAATACATATCAATTTCATTAATTGACTTTTCTTTTAATTTCAAAATTTCAAAATTAAAACCTTGTTAGTTTTTTTGTTTATTTATCTAAATTATTTGTTTAAATTTAAAAAAGAAAATAAAACGCATTAATTTTAATAATTCAATATTTTTCTTTCAAACTTTTAAATGTTTAGAATTTCATATTTAATTTTTCTTTTAAATGAACTCATGTAATACATGAGTTTTTTAGTAAGATAACAAAAGAAGTAGCAACATATTTGTCGAAACATACACTAATTAATGAATAGATAAAATAAAAGTTAGGAACAAATAAAGCATATTTACTTACAGAAAGCTGGTAGTCAACCAGTCAGGTCGTCGTTGAATTAAGGTGAAAAGATCAATAGCCTTGATATTCATTTCTTTGCATAAGGTCAGACAAGCATCAGAGTATATTCCACACTGTTCGTTTTTACGATTCTCAATACTGGTTTTATAGAAGAACAGTTATAAGATCAAACGAGAATTGATAGTTAGAAGGAATATTAAATAATTAAAAAAAAACTTAGGATAGTAATATATAATCACCCCAGAACTTCTTTCATTTGTTCCTCGTTCACAGGAGGGGCAGTAAGAAATATTAGGCGTGTGGTCTCTGAAAGGCTCTGGTAAGAAAGATTAGGTTGTGTTAAAATTTAAAATCAATCTACTTAAGGATGTATACTAATGTGCCTTTGTATTAATACTAGTAAATGATAATTATATGTTAATATATCAAAATATATTTATTATGTGAAAATTTACCTGTAGATGGGTAGCAATGATCCTCATGTTTTGAACATAATCATCAAGTGGTACATGAGAACTTGGGACATCTGGATCATAAAGTACTGAATCGTTACCTCCAAAATAAACAATCACTAGAGATGGTTTTACAGCATCATCCTAAAAACAAGAAAAAAAATTAAAAGAAGAATGCTATTTTCAAAAAATAATGGGAAGTAATAATATGAATTTGTTTTGAAGTTGACAACTAAACCGAAGAAATTACCTTTGGGAAAACTTGCTCCACAACTTCACGAGCTTGCCTCGAATTCCAACCAGAATATCCTCGCATGAATATATCTGCCTATATATATCATTTGCAAGTAATTAAAGAGATTTATGTACAGAAATTAACAAATACATGATACAAGTATCGAATAACTAATCACATTTAATGCGTCATAAGATTCAATAAAAGAATGTAATTTACTCTTTATAAGATCATATGATTTTAAACCAACCCCAGATGCCATTGATCATCCTAATGGATTATATATCAACTTTTTAAGAGATGTGCTGAATTAATGACAAGTTTGAGCCTTAAGTTGTGAGCTACAAATAACTTCCATGCATCTCCATCATGGTTTTGAGTTGATTATGAGGTTATTGGGTTACTTTAAAACATCATGGATAAGTGATGTATAGGAATATAAATATAAGAAATATATATCAGATTTAAAATCCAACCTTGCGAGCGTAATAGTGTGAAAGATCCGCAGCCCAACCTTCTTGAAAAAAGCCAAATTGAACGATTGAAGAACCGAACAACACAAACTGTGGTCTCGCTGGTCCGACCATTGTTTCAAGCTCTACTAATTAACCTCAGATCACTTCCGCAGGTAACAAGTGTAAAGTGTTGTGTTGTGGGGGTATCACGCTTGGATTTTAGAGGGTGGAAGTGTAGACCATATGCCACCTAACACCGACTGGTTGAAGAAGTATTTTTTTTTGAGCCAAGTCGTATGATTAGTTCGATTATAATAAATGATTGTATTTAAAAAATGGTTACCCATTTCATCGGTTTGATATTGTATTATGTATATAAAAGTAGGGATAGTCGTTGAGAGAAATGAAAAGTGTTTTTACACAAAATGATGTCTTATGAAAAATATAATAAAATAATCAGTTATTTAATAGAATAATTTTAGGAAAATATATTAATTTGGAAAATCACCTTATAATGATCCTCGTTACACAATCTGTATTTATTTCATAAAATAATACTTTCTCTGTCTCACAATTATAGTCCATCCTTTTTTTTTTTATCTCAAAATAATAGTCCATTTCTAAAAATAAATAACATTTTTATCAAAATATTTCTTCATTATTACTTAACCAACTAAGCATTTAATGCATTTAAGTTCCATTAAATGCGGAATAAATACAAAATTATCATTTTATTATATAAAATGAGTGGTAATTAATATTTCCTTAATTTATGTACTTTTTGTCTAGACAATAATTTTAAAAAGAAGTATGTATTATTATTTATTAGAGCCACTGTTTTGAAAACCAAACCGGTTCAACCAGAAACCGGCAAGATTACCGGTTTTTCAGTCCATGAAAACCGCTTTTATGGCAAACCGTTTAAGCCGGTTTTTTATGAACCGCGGTTCAACAGTACCGGTCCAACCCACTGAAAAGTGAAAACCACAGTTCGATGCTTTCAACTCGGGTTAGCCCATTAAATAGCAACCCAACTGATTGGTTATATAAAGGATTAAGTTGGCAAATGTTTCTTGTCCCACGGGATGTGGGATACCTCCAAGCTTAGAGTTAAAAGGATATGAGCAATCCTTTTGTATAATTGAAATTGATGTATGATTTATCATGCCAACGATGTGCTTGTCGATGGCAAGTTTCGAACTATCCAACAATGGAAATACTTCAACAAAAGCCACGCAACTTAACCATCCATCCAAGAATTTCAAATATTATATGAATGTATAACTAATTCTTATCCATTGGATTAAAATAAATGAATGATTGGGATATGAGGGTACATGTTATTAACATGTGGTAATATTTACTATATAATTGCATTTAATTAATTGTAATAATTGTTAAAAAGTATATATGGAATGTGATTTTTCATAGGATGTCAATTTAAAGTTAAATATTTATTTTTATTTATATACTGTAATCGTTTTTTACACAATACTCAAAAACATGAAACATATTTCATTCTTTAAGAATTAGGTTTTCTTTTTTCGCCACCTATAATGTTTGATTTTTTTTTATCATGAGAACAATTAAGAATTAATTGTTGTGACTTATTTTATGTCATTCTTATGCTTATGAATTACAATCTTTTAATAATTCTCAGGGTTGATACAACATTACGAAATTCTTGTAGAATGATTATGAATGACATTTTTGTAAGAAGTTCTTGTAGAATAAAACATTAATTAGATGTCATAACTGATATTCTTGAAGAATAGTTTAACATTCTTAAAGAATAAGACGTTAATTTCAAATGCATAACCAACATTCTTGAAATAGTAAAAGAAATATTCTTGAACAATAAGGCAGGAAATAAAATAAGAACCTAAAATTTCAAATATAAAATTATGACATTCTCATAAGGATGATGATAGTTTAAAACTGAAAATCTAACATTCTCATGAGAATGAAAATAATGTACAATTGCATAAACATTATGGCTTGATATTTGTGCAATATGAGGAACTAACTACTACAATGAAGGTGTTATAGGTCTATGTTGGCTTGCTAGAACGTGGATAAGGAGCCACATGGCGTGGAACTATTTTTTGTTCTCTAAGAAGAGCACAGTGAAAAGAATATATAGTGCCCTTGCTTGAAAACACATCATCCATCCTACAGGCCCTTCATGCACCATTTATCTTTACTACATTCAAGCCCTTGATCATAACATTTTGTGAGAATAAATGTCATCAAATCGAATTATATGAGGATAAAATTTTATGAGAATGGTTATTGTCAAGCTTTTATCCCTTGTTCATGACCTGCAAAAATAAGTGAAAAGAATAAAAAAAGTAAATTTAAGAAAAAATAAAATAAGATTCCCAAATTTCAAATGCTTTTTTCATCTCCCGAATAAAAATAAAAAGTGAAACAGCTTCATCATACCATCGCAACGTGCATTCTGAAAGAATCTTGCAGCAACAAAGAGAAAGAACAAAATCACCACTTTTATTTTGAAAACATTCTGAAATAATATTGAAAAACATTATGAAAAAAAATCAAAACTCAAAATAGTTAAAACCAAATCAAACTAAATTACGTAAGGATAGAATGAGAGTTGAAATCATATGAACATGTTGAAGAGCTAATTGACGGAGACTGGATGGTGGCTTGAAGATCGTAGTGTGGGGTTTCCGAGAAAGAGAGATGTATGGCTAGTGATTAGTAATTAATCCCTAAAATGGTGTATTTTAAACGAATTTATAACAAAAACATGATAAAAATCTGTAACAACTTGCAATTTACTTGATTTTAGAGGCAATATTACTATATTAATAATAAAATGAAGTCATTAGTCTCTACTTGTTTGGCATATAGTCAACTCAAAGAACATGATGAAAGTCAAGAAGACAGTGTGTACAATTCTGAAAGAATATTGCAGCAACAAAGAGGAAGAACAAAATCACCACTTTTATTTTGGCAGAATTACGAACATATATTGAAAAACATTATGAAAGAATATTATAGTATGCATTCTTAAAAAAGCAATGTATTCTTAAAGAATGCTATAGTATGTATTCTTAAAGAATATTGCAGTATGTCATCATTTATTAAAAATTCTCAAAGTGCATATAAAGTTATCATCATATTCCCATAAATTATCTCCAGAGTTTTATAAATTGTATGAATTAGATGACAGGTAAAGGTCTACATAAAACTAGGACAAATAGAGAACATATAACAGGAAAGTACAGGCAACAATATACAAATCTGGTAACAAGGTGCATAGAGACAAGACCAGCAAAGAAAATTTTCATCAAAGCAAGATAAATGAATACAAGAAAAAGGAATAAGTAGTTTGATAGAACAACTTACATAATTTCTTGTATAGAAGATAAATGCTCGATATATTGAAAAAAGGTCCGAATCTCCCAAACTGCAAATATTAGAAGAAAGGTCCAGAATCGGCCAAAACAGGGATGAACGGATTTTTAAATAAAGATGATAATTCAAGTAGTTTTTTTTTTCTTAAAACTGGTGAATAAAGATTGAATTGTAGGTATATATTCTTCATCTTGAAATCAATTTGAAGGTGTTGAAATCGAGACTAATCCATGTCACTCAGATCCAATAACAAAGCAATGGAAGGGTATTGTTGTATGATGGTGTTGATTACACCTGTAGCAAAATCTATCGACTCCAATAAAATCATAAATCGTTGCTCAATACAAGGGAAAATAAACAACAAAATAAATGTAAAAATGGCTTCCAAAGTAACACATTTTCAAATCTTCTAAGACATCTTAATTTCTAACTTCAAACACCATCACATGCTCCAATATTTGATGTGTTGGAATCAAAACATTTTTTCAAAAGTGAAGTAGGAGACGGCAGAATAATGTTAATTTTAGGGATTTTCTGTGAAAAAATGTAGTAAAACAAGTTAGGGTTTAATCGATTGGATCATAGATCCATCGTAGATGTAAAAGAGAAAAAGAAAGAAGATGAAAGGAAGCTTATGGAAAAACCTACCTGGAGGGTGGCGAATGGAATAGAAGGTACTGATGCCAAACCTCTGTGGTGTTGGATATTGCAATTAGGAGGCGGTGTATGGTGGTGACAGGTGAAGGTAACTATGTTGTGGTTTAAAAGGGGGTAGGCCGGTGAGGAAGACGAAATCCATGAATCTGGCATGCTCTTCTGTGTTTGTCGTTCTTCCTCTTTCTCTTTTGATATGCGTGAATCCAACTTCCCCCAAAATAACCTCTCAAAATTAGTTCGAGCTAATATCTGGTGGATTTGAAATCAAATCCCTTGTTACTTTCACTTACCATAATTATAGATTCATCATTTAAAATTAACTAATTGATTTATATATCAAATTATTACTATACATTTTTAATTGATTAGAGGAGAATCAGCCATACATTCACACAATATTTATACATTATATATGAACCTAACTCTCTCTCTCTCTCTCTCTCTCTCTATATATATATATATATATATATATATATATATGTGTGTGTGTGTGTGTGTGTGTGTGTGTGTTTCATCCAATTTTTAGGGCGTCGAACCATTTGAACCATCGAACCGGTAATACGACCGGTTCAGCGTCCGGTGTGGTTTTCAAAACATTGAGTAGAGCTAGATAGTATTTATCATTTTCGTTTACAAAATTAATCGTTTTCTAATCACTACATGAAAATTCCTTTAATGACCAATTATTAGTGACCTCCTAAATTCGAGTCATTAATATCATCATTTAGTGACCATTTATTAAGTCATCATTGAATTTTGGTAATGCTACAAGTTTAGTGACCAATTCTATGATGGTCTTTACTCACCGGTCACTAACCGTAGAAAAAAGATCATATTTTAATATCTTAATTAGTTTAGTGACCTAAAATAATGGTCACTGCATTGGAGACCAAATGACAAAAAAAGTGGTCACTTCTTCATTAGAGGCTTAGTGACCAAAAATTGTGGTCACCGAGTACTCTTCTTTATTCAAACTCATCTAAACATCATGTCGAATGGCTGTGACGAAACTATATGGTCATTGAAATACAAAATGAAAAAAAGTTCGGTGACCACAAAAGTGGTCACTAACTATATATAATTTTTATTTATAGTGCCTAACTCACCAAACCACAAGGGTAAAAATCTAACTTACCCTAAAATAGGAGTGGCAATACAAGACACACAAGACACACAGACCATTACATGTATAAATGAATGCAAACCAATTTCTCCCATCGTTTCACCATCGTTCTCATCCACCATCTGTAAGCCCTAAACCTTCCCCAATCTGCAATTAATTATCGCCAAATCCAATTTCTACTACCTAGGGTTTTTGTTTCAGCCGAGAGTTTCAAGGATCCGGAAAATGGCATTTTCGGTGACCAACGTTGTCTATACCCAACTCATCACGTTATCAACAAAGTCTGAGAAGAATTCATCAATATTCGTGGTCTTGGCGAAAGCCTTACTTCTTACTTACGATAATGTTCATCCCCACGTCCCCCTTCCACCGACTGGCGCTGCCACCTCCTTCCCCACATCCTCCTCTGTCTCTCTGTCTCTCTCTCTCTCTCTCTCTCTCTCTCTATATATATATATATATATATATATATATATATATATATATATATATATATCTCAATTGGTCTTGTGACTTCATCGATTTGTGAGATTTTGAAAGAAGGTTACGTGGATAGTTGAATGTATGTTCTTATGATCAACATCTAGGGACATAATTCATCTTCTCCCCATTCAATAGAATGTACACAAAAGTTGTTCAATGAAATGATTACATGAATTGGGAGTGCATCTTGAGTATATTTATCTCCCTCGGTTCATAATTGGTGATCTCTCTCTCTCTCTCTCTCTCTTCAATTTGTTTTACTCGGTTCAGGTGTAACAAACTCATCAAACTCATCCTAATTATGCATTAGTCAAGTTTCTTAACATGTTATAGATATAATTCATTGGGTAAAGAAATTGCAGATTATTGATTCTGTGAAGAAAGCTTCAATGTAAAATCTTGGGAAGACGGGCATCTGATTCACACTTGTAGTTCTATGTGAACAAAATGTTTGCATGTCCAAACATCAAATGAACTATAAAAATCAACAAAATGTTGAATAGGCATAGGATCCATTGGATTTGGATCGTATTTTTGATAAATTGATTGTGCATGATTAGGGGACATTGGTCCCACATTAAATGGATGATTTGTATGTGCTTTACATGATTAATGATGCATACAAATGGCACATGTAACCTTTTACTACTTCTCTCTTTAATCATTACTATATTGTTTAGTTGTTTACTTGGTTTCTTGTTTGTGGTGTGCATACTTGTTGTTCAGGCACATGGTCATGGCCCATGATATGGTGGCTGATTTATGGACATATGGGTACATTCTTGTAGTTGTAAACTTAAGCGTTGTTGGTCTAAGCGAGACTTAGGTCAGTCCACTATAACTAATTCAAACTTATGTTGATTTTGTATCTGTTTATAGTTCTCCACTAAATTATATAGAAGAGGCAGAAGAATCCAAAGGATTTGTCACTTTCTCCTTAAATAATGGACCAGAATATCATGTCTCCATGGTTTGTTGACTTCATCTTGTTGCTTTTCCTCCTTTCTGGATCTCTACTTAGATTGTTGATGCCTAAACAGCTTCAAAGATTCATCTATGTAGCTCATAAGTCACAATTTATGTTTTTGTATTACCTCTAAAAAGAATTTCATTGTTTTCTTCATAATTTTTTCAGGTTCTTGGATGCAAATACCAGAATAAAATGCTTGAGATTATTGATTCCAGGTAATCATATATGTTTTCTAATTATTTTATAACATAAACGTTTAAAAAAATATTTCAATTAACATATTCTTTTTTACAGTGAATTGCCTGAATTTTTGGGTGGCAAGTGTACTTGTGCAGATCTAGGCGGTTGTCTTTATCTAATAAAGGGCCATGGAAGAATCCTGAAATCATGAAGATTTTTATTTTTATTTATTTATTTTTATCGTGTTTTATATTTTCTTATAGAGTTTTGTTTTAACAATGAACCAAGACGTACAAGATAGGTGGTTAAAGTTTTAAACAGTGAAGGAAATTTTGTAGCTTATGCTAAGCCTTAATTACCCATGGTTAGTTTTTTTTTTTTTTTTTTTTTTTTTTTTTTTTTTTTTTTTTTTTTAATCTTGTTAATGCTATTTTCCTAGAAAATGGTAAATTTATTTTTTTATTGTTTTGAGCAGCTAAAAAGCGGTGATACGTTGACAGCTGAGTCAAGATCAAAAGTTGAAGATATTGCACCTCCGAAAGCAATAATGAATTATTCCCATCTTAGGTTGGCTCCAATTCGTGGAAATGGTGAAATTTGAATTGTAGATTATTTTATTATATGTGTTGTTGTTTATTAATTGAGTTGTGTTTGTTTGGAAGTGAACTTGGTGATTGGAGGTTACTACTTACTCCAAATGTTCTTATATTCCACATTTCCACTTATTATTTGGCTATTTGTTAGTAATTTTGTTGTCAATAACTTACTTGAAGCATCTTCCAGGAACTCTAGAGACATATATGGCATTGAAAAGTTTGTAAAAAACCATTAAGTCTAGAAACATACTTCCCATATGTCAACATGAAAAAGAGCAAGATCGAACAAGATAACTTAATCGGATGCTTGGCCACTTATGGAACAGTTGAGCTTAAACCAGATGTTCAGGAAGTGGTCGACTCAATGGTTGACCGACTTAAAACCTTAAGTCACAAATTAGGTGTACAATTTGTAGCAGATGACTTGAGGCTCGACATGTTAGATCATAAGGTTGTTAAGGATATATGGCACAAGAGATTGCATTTTTTTAAGAAAACTTGGTTTTGATAAGGATATTACTATTTATTTGACTCTATCAAGATGGGGTACTAGCCTTGATGCTTTGAAAGAACTCTTCCCTAAATCTTACACAAAGGTGAGACATAACATAAAAGAACATTTACATTTCTTGATTTAATTTGAATTACTGATTGAATGATTGATTAGTTTCAGGAGGGAATAATGCTAATGTATAAGAAGTCAAAGTTTGTTGAATCTGAATATGAGAAGGTGATTGAATATTTCTACATATGTTTATAGATTGATATATTCTTTTTATATTTTCATGGAAAATAAGAGGCCGAATCCATCTTCTTTGAATATCATGTATAATCCTACTTAATACAAAGGTGAATATATGTGTTTTACCTTTTAGTCATTTATGTATTGTATATTATGGATTTTGTTTAAATTTGAGAATAGTTTATGCTTATCATTTTACTTTTTAGTCATTTATGTATCGTATATATGTGAATATATGTGTTTTTTACATTTTAGTCATTTAAATATTTCCATGCTAGTTACTTAAATGAGTTAAATGCAATAAATAGGAAGTACAATCAGTAACGACTTTCTATTGTCACTAAGTTGGTAAATCAGTGACCACTTTTTATGGTCACTGATTTGGTAAATCAGTGACGGACCTATAGTGACGAAAAGTGACGACCAGAAGTTTGGTCACTAAATCACTTAGTGACGAGTCTTTCCATTGTTAGTGACAATTTCGTTTTCGTCGCTAACTGACATTTTTTTGTAATGAATTTTGCTCTTATCCCACGGAGAAAGAAAACTTTTGGTAGCTTTTTAAGTTCAAATGCTACTTAAGTATTGGAAAACTAATTTGGAGTGTATTTGAAAAGGAGGTTAAGTTAGTCTTGTAAATTTATATGTTAATAATTAAAGACTAACATTTATCTATTTCATTTACAACTTTTCAGTCATTTTTTGATTATTTTATCTGTTGACAAATTTTTAGTTATTTTTGGAGAGAAACCGATTAATTGTTTTTTTAATTGTTTATAAACCATTATAACCTTTCACAAAAAGTTGCAATAAGGGGCGACTCAACCAATTTGAGGGATATAAATATGAAGTTTGTTGAAATTTTGATCTCCCAGTCGATGTGGGACTCAAAGGTAGAGTTAATATGAAGCAAGAGGATGGTCGAACTTATATAAACGAGGAGAGTTGGTTGAGTTTCATCCATGATCAATGTGAGATATGTCTAAGTAGCTTCCAAAATAAAATGAGTAAAAGGTAAACAAACATACTCAAACCAAAGACGCTTAGTTTGATAACACAATGCTTTTACCACCAGACCAAGCTCCAACTTGTTTTTATAATCTGAGAGATACGTATATATACATATATAATCAATGAAATAAGCTTTAAAATTGGAGGCCTATTAGAATTTAGGGCCCTAAACCCTTACTTAGTTTTGCAAAGGATAGATCTGACCCTAATTGTTGTAGTTTTGTGCTATAAATTTGTCTTTTAAAAATACATATCGAAGTTTTAACACAAGGGAGTTAAACAAAAAAATATAAATGTATAGACCAATTTATCTCTTTCAGTTCCATAACCACGTTAACTGTCGAAATGAAAAAAATAGGCACAAGTGCACAACTTCAAATAGTATCAACTCGTGCATTGAAAAGTCCCCATGATTTGCCTTTAAGTGAAGAAGTCAAACCTGGAAGAAATTCCAAACGTGGTAGATCTAGCCCATTTTTTAAAGGAGATCCTTTTTTTTTTTCTACGGAAATCTATTTAATTAATTTTGACACAATATAGTATTAGATCCACGCATAAAACGATATGATATGTTTATCTAGTTGTATCTAATAAATTAAAATTTGCAATATGTTTATCTTGTATAATAATAGAGTAGGTTAGGATAGAACTTTCTTACATTTTTTGTAATATGTTATAACTTGTATAATTAGTGTTATAAAAATAGAACAACTATTAATGTGGAAAAACAAGCATTAATATATATATATATATATATATATATATATATATATATATATATATATATATATATATATATATATATATAGGAGGGTTCAATTGAGAAAAAAAAAGTTGAGAATGGGGGAATCATTATCAGCCACTCATTTATTTTTGCTGCAAACGCCTCCGTCGTACCAGCAGAAATGAGAAAGGAATAAACATGTGTTTTTCCAACAAAACATGTTTCCTTAAACTATGCTAATCATTACCTTAATATATACAAAAACATAGTTTTTTTGTTTTTTTTTTTAATTTTTAAGAAGCTATTTTTATCGAAAAATGATTTTAAATATATCAAAATTCATGATTTTTTTATTCTCTACAAATAGACATCCATATTGATATAGTTTTAAGATAAAATAAATTTTTTTTTTTTTATATTTTCAGCTATCGTTATTCATAACTGAATAAAAATGAATCAGGTTTTTACTACAGTACATTCGTTATTCAATTATGAATAAAAACTATGATTAATTTTTTTTTTTTACAATTTAAGTATCATTCATGTATGAATATAACATATAATAAACATAGTATATTCATATTTAAATATTAGACGATGCATTCACTTATGAATATTACATAGTATATTCACTTGTGAATATTAGATGGTATATTCATTTATGAATATTAGATAATATTTTCATATTTACATAGTATTACATGGTATATCACATGTGAATATTACATAATATATTCATTTGTGAATATTAGATGATATATTCACTTATGAATATTACACAGTATATTTACATATGAATTTAACACAGTATATTCACATATGAATATTACAAGGTATTTTCACAAATATATATAATTTTTATATGTTATTCACATATGAATAACATACAGACTTGCATATTTGTTTTTTTGTTTTAATAATCATATACTGAGAAAACATATTCATATATGAATATAACGTGGTAATTTAGTTTATGCATTTCATCAAACAGTTGGAGTGCATACAATTTAAGTTTTTTTAAAAATGTTAAAAACATGATATTTTGACAATTTAAATCTTACAAAAGAGTAGATTGATAGAGAATTATATGAAATTTTTCAAAAAAAAAAACGATTTGATCTTTTTCTAACCTCAATTTTGAAGTTTTATTTGATAATCGATGTTGAATGAATGATATGAAGTGGATCGTGTTGATTATTGACGAAGATCGATGATTGATTAGCACTGGATGATGTTGATGATGGTTTAATTGAAGAAATCTGGATGATTGTTGAAAGTTGGAGAAGAAATTTGGATGATGAACGATGAATGAGTTTGAACTGTAATCTAATTCTCTACAGATACATATTTGAGATTGAAGGTTGTTATCATATTTACAAGTTTGCCACCGTGTCTTTTTTATGCTTAGATAAAATGAGTGGCTGAGAATGATTCCCCCATTCTCAACCTTTTTTAGTTTATCAATTGAACCCACCTATATATATATATATATATATATATATATATATATATATATATATATATATATATATATATATAATCCTAAGTTTTTAATGTGTAATTGGAAAAAATCATAATATTTTTTTATTACTGCTATGACCAAAAAATTATCATCCTAGGCCATTTAAGGAGTTTTATGGTTAACTTTATTATTATTATTATTATTATTATTATTATTATTATTATTATTATTGTTTTTTTTTACAAAATCAGTATTAAAATTGGTTTAGAGTTCAAACTTGGTCTTTATAGTTTGTAAAAAATTATACCACATTGTTTTTTTAACTTTATTTTTTGATTTTATATACTTTATTTATTTTCGTTATATATATATATATATATATATATATATATATATATATATTATCCTTTTTTAACTTTATTTTTCAAAAATTTGATTTATTTATTTTTCTTTTTTATCTTTTGTTTTTTATAAGTAAATAAACTTGAATTCAATTTAAAATATTATAACAATTTTTTTATAGAGACCGACTATTATTATTATTATTATTATTATTATTATTATTATTCTTTTAGTCTATTATTATCAATTAAAAAATATTATCTTGAGTTTAAATTATTGATATCATATACAGAGATATGATTTAATTTGCAAGTTATATCACACATTGAAACATTAATTCTCAATAAACAAGCTTTTTTCGTAACATAAATATAATAGTACTAAATAACAAAAAAAAAAAATATAAAGAAAATAAGTTTGACCGAAATTATAAATATAAATATACCTTTTAAATTTACTTGAATAAAAATAAAAAAAATTACAGAAACTATAAATTACCAAAATTGTAATATACTCTAATGTGTTATATTTAACTTTTTGAAAAATATAAACATAACTTCTTATCTATGCCTCGTGTAATTCATTAAAGGCCCGTTACGCCCTCTGCAATCCAAAAATCTCAATTTCCACTTCAACTTCAAACAATCATAACTTATTTGCTTTAACTCTGTTTTCGGCGTTCTTTATATGTACAAAAAAGTATTGAAGAGCCCCACAATCCTATCAAATTATTTTTGACTCAAAACATACCGAACTACAATCCTCAATTCATGAAAGAAGACTGAAGCATCACTTTTCCCATTTTATCCTTTGACTCCAAGACACAAACCAAGATCATGGATCACATAACCAAAATTATCCACATCCAGTGGGGTCTAAAACCTATTCCCTTGAAGCCCAAGACCTTTACTTGACCCATTTATTATCCATAATCCTGAAATAAGAACTTCTCGAAACAAGATGTTACAATTTTCTCCCACTTAAACTAGATTTCGTCCTTGAAATTCGTCTTGGTTAGGATCTCTGAAACAATTCAACATATTCCATAAGCTCCCTCTAACCATCTTGACACCAAAGAATCTTATAAAGAAAACTTGAGAGACCACACAGGAACCTACAACTTGATGGGTTTTGAGCATTCTAACACTTCCTAAGTGTACATGCAACCCTAATAACCTTGAATCTATGTTTTCTCTATATACATGCAAATTTCTTTTTCAAGGTTATTTCCTAACTAGCATGGCATGGGGAATATATAAAACATAAAAACTAGTAGAAATACATACCTTGTTGTTGCTTGGATTCCTTCAAGACTTTATGAGCCTAGCACCCTAAATGTTGTGCCTCAAATGCTTCACACAACACCAAAAAACTTGGAATAACTTGAGAGAATACTTCTTACACTCAAAAGTCGGTTATGCCCTCTCTAGTAACACTAGGTGCCGATTTTGCTAGCCAAAGGGTCCCTTTTATAGTGGTGTCACAATTAGGGTTTCATTAAGAAGACCCATAATTGTCATGACTCTTCATATCTCATGACCCATGGGTTTGTAACTCCCATGGACTATCCATGGAGCTCCAAATGGTTACATCCATAACCCATAAACCATGGCTCAATAATCCACCATAAAAGAATTGATGATTGTCATAATCAACCCTATATATTTAATTAGTCTCACTTTGATCACCAAATTAATACTAGATTAATACTTGATCAATACTAATTAAATAATACTATTATTAATATATTAGAACTTATAATATATTAATAATCATAAGTGCCTTATTCTCTCATTTAGTCTATCCAAGCATTGCAATGCCATGCAACCCAAATGGACCATGTCAGGTCGGGTCAAGTACATACCAAATAAAGTTATGGACTTAGACACTATATCCAACAGCCTCCCACTTGGATAAGTCTAATAACTATATTTGCAAATATGACTTCAAAATCCGACTAGCAATCGTAGCTCTTTCAAAGTCTCTCGGAACTGAGATGATGATGATACACCATTTAAGATAAGTGATCATATAATCCTCTGCTCTCATGATATCAGCCAGACAAACACATGGAACATGGTCTTACTTATTGTCCAACATTTGTTTCTCGATCTCCGATTTTTTTCGACATAGAACTAAATTGAACACATCAATTAGGTTCTGACCGGGCCCGGTACATAGGTCAAAACCAAATCATCGAGGGGCCTAGATATCGCTTCTATTTCTAGAAGGAACAGATAAACTTCGACTGATATGCTTGTACTAACTACTTGTTGAATTATTCACAAAGGCACGTTTTATAACATCGAGTTACCAATGCGTTTTCTTACAATCAATGAATAACCAACTCATAGTCATCAACTCATATCTCTAGGTTTGAAGATTTATATGATATTACCGTCTCACGATCACTCGAGATAAATTCCATGAAGTGATGCAAGTGAGCGTGGGTTGAATCCAATACTCAGCCCTTATGAGTACTCATGAATGTTGTAGCAACCATTGCATTGTCTAAAGCACTTTAGAAAAATCATACAAGCCAAATTCATGACAGTCTTAAATCAATACTTACTTCCGAAGTTTTACTGACTGTGGATGGTTTGAATAATAACATAATTATTCTGGAAGTAAAAACATGCAAAATTGAAACATAGTAAACAATCAACACAAGACAGTAACACCTTACTCATAAATAAATAACAACTTTTATTTATCATCAAATGTCAATTACATTTTACAAGTTTCAGGAATCTAATTATTGAAACTAATATCATCCTTCAGCCCAATGCGCCTCGCATGCTGTAAATGCTTAACCCTGCTCAGTCCCTTCGTGAGGGGATCTGCCGGGTTCTCATCTGATGATACCCTCTTTGCCACGAGGAGTCCTTCTTCTATTCTATGTCTGATGAAATGGTATTTTCTGTCAATGTGCCTAGATGTCCCGTGATCTCTTGGTTCTTTCGCCAAAGCAACCGCACTTTCACTGTCACAGAAAATTTCCATTGGCTCCTTTATAGCTGGTACAACTCCAAGGTCTCCGATGAAGTTCTTTAGCCATATCACCTCTTTTACTGCCTCGCTTGCTGCTATGTACTCTGATTCACAAGTTGAATCAACTACTGTCTCCTGCTTGGAACTTTTCCAAGTAATTGTTCCTCCCTTAAGGATAAAGACCCAGCCTGACTGAGAGCGGAAATTATCCCTATCAGTTTGAAAGCTAGCATCACTATATCCTTCCACTCTTAAGTCATCACTGCCTCCGAGGGTAAGGACATAGTCCTCAGTCCTCCGCAAATACTTGAGAATGTTCTTTACCACTGTCCAGTGTGCCTTGCCAGGGTTCCCTTGATATCTATTGACCATGCTCAAATCAAAGGCCAAATCAGGGCGAGTACAAGTCATAACATACATGATCGAGCCCACAGCGGAAGCATATGGTATCTGACTCATTTCAGCTATCTCAGCCTCTGTACTCGGACTCTGAGTCTTACTTAGCTTGGCATTACTCTGGATTGGTAATTCTCCTTTCTTGGAATCTTGCATACTGAACCTCTTCAGTACCTTATCCACATAAGTACTTTGACTAAGTCCAATTAGTCTCTTACTCCTATCTCTCAATATCCTTATCCCTAGGATATAGGCAGCTTCCCCTAGGTCCTTCATAGCGAAACACTTCCCAAGCCAGGACTTAACCTCCTGCAAAGTTGGGACGTCGTTTCCTATGAGAAGTATGTCATCCACATACAACACCAAGAAGCTAACTATGCTCCCACTAGCCCTGACATACACACAAGACTCATCCTCACTCCTAGAAAAGCCAAACTCTTTGACTTTCTCATCAAAGCAAAGATTCCACCTGCGAGATGTTTGTTTCAATCCGTAAATGGATTTTTCAAGCTTACACACTCTATTAGGGTATTTTGGATCGAAAAAACCCTCTGGCTTAGCCATGTAAACATCCTCAACCAACTTCCCATTAAGGAAAGCGGTTTTGACATCCATTTGCCATATTTCATAATCATGAAATGCATCTATGGCTAACAACACTCTAATAGACTTAATCTTAGCTACTGGTGAGAAGGTCTCATCATAGTCAACTCCCGGAGTTTGAGTAAAGCCCTTCGCAACCAGTCGCGCTTTATAAGTGTGCACTTTCCCATCCATGTCAGTCTTCTTCTTGAAGATCCATTTGCACCCAACTGTCTTACGACCTGGTAAATTGTCAACCAATTTTCAAACTTGATTGTCATACATGGACTGAATCTCGCTGTCTATAGACTCCTTCCATTTCGTAGACTCAGGGCCTGCCATGGCTTCCTTATAATTATTAGGTTCATCCAAATCTATCAGTGTACTATCACTGATAAATGTATCACCTTCAGTGGTGATGTGATAACCATAATAAAAATCAGGTGTGTTCCTCACCCTAGTGGAACGTCTTGGAGGTATAGACTCATCTATCAGCTCAACAGGAGTTTCCTCCTTAGGTTGGCTGACAGCATTTGAGGTTCCTTCACCACTTGACTCTTGAAGCTCTTCAAGGTCAATTTGCCTCCCACTGTCCCCTTGGCTTATGAATTCTCTCTCACGAAAGACTCCTCTTCTTGCTACAAAGACCACATTATCACTAGGTCTGTAGAAGAGGTAACCAAAGGATCTCTGTGGGTAGCCGATGAAAATACACCTCTCGCTTTGGGGTTCAAGCTTGTCATGAGTCTCACGCCTCACAAAAGCTTCACAACCCCAAATCTTAATGTGGTCTAAATTGGGCACTTTCCCAGTCCACATCTCGTGAGGTGTTTTGGCAACCTTTTTAGTTGGGACTAGATTAAGGATGTGGGCGACAGTCTCTAAGGTATACCCCCAGAAAGAGATTGGTAGCGAATCTCGACTCATCATGTCCAACAAGGTTCGATTGCGCCTCTCAGTCACACCATTCAACCGTGGTGTCCTAGGAGGTGTCAATTGTGAGACAATCCCACATTCCTTAAGATAGTCAAGGAACTCAATGCTAAGATACTCTCCTCCCTGATCGGATCGGAGCATCTTGATGTTCCTGCCCAATTGATTCTCAACTTCCTGCTTAAACTCTTTGAGCTTTTCAAAGGTTTTTGACTTATGCTTGATTAAGTAAATATATCCATATCTACTGTAATCATCAGTAAAAGTTACATAATAGCGATTAGCATCCCTTGTAGCAACTTTGAAGGGCCCACACACATCCGTGTGTACAAGGTCCAACAAACCTTCACCCCTATCACAAGTACCTGTGAAGCGTGACTTTGTCATTTTTCCAAGTAAACAAGACTCGCAACTATCATCTGACTTGAGGTCAAATGATTCCAAGACTCCAGCCTTTTGGAGTTGGCCTATGCGCTTCTTGTTAACATGTCCAAGACGACAATGCCACAAGGATGCTTTATCCAAGCTATCAGAAGAATCAATATACAACACATTATTTCCTAAATTGTCTACAACATTCACAGCTTCATATACACTATCACAAGGTATTGCTTTAAAGTAAAAATACATCATTGTAATAAACATTAATAGCACCATTTTTATTATCAAATGAAACTGTAAAACCTTGTTTGTACAAGCCATGAAAAGAAATAATATTTCTCGCCATTTCGGGTGAGTAACAACACTTATTCAAATCTAACATTAACCCATTATTAAGCAATAAAGAATAAACTCCTATCTTGGTAATAGGTGATGCTTTCCTGTTGCCCATGACTAAGTTTATCTTCCCGTGCTCCACTTGCTCACTTCTTCTTAGTGCCTGCAAATCAGTACAAATGTGAATACCACAACCTATATCAAGCACCCAAGAATTAGCATTAGATGAGTTGTTAGACAATATTGTGTAAATACCTGCATGGGTGGGTTTAACCTTCCCATCCTTTACATCTTGCAGATATTTGGCGCAGCTTCTCTTGAAGTGTCCCTTATCCTGGCAATAGAAGCACTGTGCTTCCTTTGGGTTTGAAGAAGGAGCAATGGGACCTTTCTTTGTCCCACTTGAAGAGGAACCATCAAGAGTCTTACCCTTGGTACCCTTCGAAGGGATTTTCCTCTTCTTACCCTTTCCCTGCCCAATAGCCAGAACAGGAGCTGTTGTAGGAGTACAAGTAGCAACCGCTTTACCCTTAAGGCCATTTTCAGCTGTCCTTAAGAGTCCTTGAAGTTTGCTAAGTGTGACTTCCTCCTTGTTCATATGATAAGTCATACGAAACTGATCATAACTTGAAGGTAAGGAATGGAGAATGATGTCAATCGCCAATTCCTCAGGGAAGTCAACATTGAGCTTTAGCAACCGATCAACGAACCTCTACATCTTCTGCAAGTGACCGGTGATGGGTTCACCATCCTTCATCCTTGCGGTTATCATGGAGGGAATGATTTCATACCTCTCTTGACGCGCGCTCTGATGGTACCTTTCCATCATATCCAGGTGCATCTCATAGGGGTAGAAATCTTCATAAGATTTTTGGAGTTCCAGAGTCATTGTGGCCATCATGATGCAGGACACTTTGGTGGCATCCTTCTCATGTGCAATGAACTCCGCAAGCTCTTCTGGAGTAGCAGTGACTTCATTAACAACCTTAAGCTCCCTGTCAAGTACATATTCTTTGTCCTCATAGCGGGTAATCATCCTGATGTTTTTGATCCACTCGTTGAAGTTGGATCCATCAAAGATGACCTTACCACACAAGTTCATTAGGGAAAAGGAGTTTGTAGGGTTTGAGCCAGCAGCATTATTGGAAGACATCTGAAATAAAAGGAAGATAAGTTTCATTAGATTAAGAGTCCTTAATAAGTCACCCAAATGAAATATTAAGGCTAGGATCCAACAAACTATTTATAGGTGGAAGAGGGATGCCGTAATCCACACTATAAAATATTTGAAGGTAGGTAAATGATGATTTACCAATTTCCACCATAAGAACGAAATATTTTATTATTAGGTTTTATTGGTTTTGAAACTCCTAGATCTTTTGAGATACATTGAACTTTTCAATGGCATGTTTGAATCTCGATTGTGCCCTCTCAAGTTTGTGACTGGGATGCCGAGGATCACAAACAAGGTGTGAATAACCATACAAATTGACTTGGTACCCTCCACAATATTACCTAATCGATGTGCCGGTTAACCACATACGCTCCAACGATCTATAATAAAGTCAAGTTACCCTTTGCCACTCTTACTAGTCCATGTTAGTGTGCCGGTTAACCACACATGCTCCACTAACGACTTGGTAAGGTACAAAGTGTAATTTTATGGGCTAGCACCAATTTCACATTTTCCTAAAGTAACTAAGATTGAGAATTTATAATGTATAGTTACTTTATAATTCATTATACTTTTAATGAGAATTTAAAGTCGTATCCTACCCGTTCGGCTAACGACCCTCCACCGACCAAGGAAGCGGTGGGTGAGAGTGGACACCCATTAAGTCACCATTTTATAGGTAACAACCTTATACCCCCCTTATAGACCGGCTTCGTGAATGAGGCCTACTAACGGTAAGAATGACATATTCTTTTACATATCTATATAATAGAATTATAATAATAGTATAAGTGTTGATTTTTAAACTTTTTAAAAATATAAGGTTTAATTTGGAATTAAAGTATTAGAGTGTAAGACTTTTCAAATTCCAAAACTTGAGGGCAAGAATTGAAACTATTCCAAGTCTCTTCAATTTGTAACTTATGAGTTTTAATGGTTCATAAAAATGAAGACTCTTCATTTTATGAAACCTCTTTAGTTCTTTAATCACAATTTAAAGAAGTGACTTTTGGTTATCCATAACTTGAGAACAAGTTATGGACACATCATTGCCATTAAGGTCATGAATTAAACATACATGGAGGTTACACATAATTCCTATGATCTTCTAAAAACTCATAAGAACACAAATTCATGTCAAGTAATTTCAAGAAATCATATAAACATATACAATACTTGTAAATTGATAAAAGTCATGCAAAAATGGGTTAACATAATCATTATCATTTTGAAAAACAGATTTCACAAGTCCAAAATAGATTGGGATAATGATTTTAATCCATTTCTAGCAACAAAACACGAAAAGCTGCCCAGCATGCTCCTACTCGTCAAGTGCATTATCCTACTCGACGAGTAGGATGAATTTGTTCATGGACTCGGCGAGTCCTCCCCATGAACTTGGCGAGTCCAGTCGTCAGTGAGCAGATTTTTCAATTTTCAAGCAGTTTTGCATCAAGTATACAGAAAACAATCCTAGGCTCTGATACCACTGATGGGTTTTGAGCATTCTAACACTTCCTAAGTGTACATGCAACCCTAATAACCTTGAATCTATGTTTTCTCTATATACATGCAAATTTCTTTTTCAAGGTTATTTCCTAACTAGCATGCCATGGGGAATATATAAAACATAAAAACTAGTAGAAATACATACCTTGTTGTTGCTTGGATTCCTTCAAGACTTTGTGAGCCTAGCACCCCAAATGTTGTGCCTCAAATGCTTCACACAACACCAAAAAACTTGGAATAACTTGAGAGAATACTTCTTACACTCAAAAATCGGTTATGCCCTCTCTAGTAACACTAGGTGCCGATTTTGCTAGCCAAAGGGTCCCTTTTATAGTGGTGTCACAATTAGGGTTTCATTAAGAAGACCCATAATTGTCATGACTCTTCATATCTCATGACCCATGGGTTTGTAACTCCCATGGACTATCCATGGAGCTCCAAATGGTTACATCCATAACCCATAAACCATGGCTCAATAATCCACCATAAAAGAATTGATGATTGTCATAATCAACCCTATATATTTAATTAGTCTCACTTTGATCACCAAATTAATACTAGATTAATACTTGATCAATACTAATTAAATAATACTATTATTAATATATTAGAACTTATAATATATTAATAATCATAAGTGCCTTATTCTCTCATTTAGTCTATCCAAGCATTGCAATGCCATGCAACCCAAATGGACCATGCCGGTCGGGTTAAGTACATACCAAATAAAGTTATGGACTTATACACTATATCCAACACAACTGTCAACCAACAACCCAATAACTTGAAAATGCTCAACCACAATAATTTTCTTTCTCTCCCTAATTGTAAGACCCCACTTCTAGAGAAAACCACTCAATCAAATGACTACCCGGTCCCACCCATATGAATTATATAACCACTGGTTCATGATACATCGTGACACCTTCTAAGCACTAAAACGATAAGCTCATGGTACTACGCCGATCTTATCTTCATTCCATCACAGGCCTGAAGAATCACATCCAATACCGTATGGGGCCTAAATATACACAACCATCAAGCAATCGACTTGTAGGAACCCCATCATCATCCCTTTCAATACTAAACAAACACCACAAGAGCCATACCCTTCTATAACACACCATTCCTATCACAAAACACGTCGCGACCAACGCAAAATCAAACGAAAACATGGTTACACACAACCAGAGAAAAAGATAGGTTATTGTACTCTTGTTCCAATTCAAAGGCTATAACCCAAAACTAACCCTAGTAGATATATTGTATTCATTTTTCCTCACGACCTTACGTAAAAGGTGAAGTACCAGTAGATCTAACGAAATGAAGAACCTCAATTGTTAACAAAAAGATCCTCATAATTGACTAAAACAAGGAACTACCCCTTGATTGAAACTGAACAGATTCCACCAATATGTAACTATCTCGATAGAACTTTCAAAGTTATCCAAAAATGATGCTAAAATGCTAGTCAGATCAATCCAAATATCAACCCTATCAATACGACATGCCAAAATTAAATTAAGCGTAGATCCAAAGCCATACCTGAAGAACTAAACAATACTGCCCCAACATCCGAACTTCCAATGTTTGCTAAACTCAAGCCTGCTATGGACAATAATTCCACAACCAACAATTGGGGGTAAACATACCTAGAAGCCAAAATATGCAACATATAGATTTTGATGATAGGTTGACATATCCATTGAATCTCCACTGATACAATTTAAAACTTTCGAAGAACCTCATCTATTGACGATGACCAATGATCGAGAATGCATTGACGACTACTCCACTGATCTAATACACTATTAAACAAATCCCATGTGGAACTACACATACAAAAATCTGAAGTTGATTGACAGATCATCAACTGCTCACCCTAGACTATAGATAGCAATTTATAAAACGACCTAACAGTCCATCAATAACCGATACTCAACCTGAGTGACTCAAATGCCTCATGACTTAATCATCGACGATCTCGAATGAAACCACTAGATTCAACGAGCTCCTTGTCTAATAGATTCCTACTGTGAAGACAACTCATGCATTCCTAAGCTGTGACATCCCCAAATTCAACGTCAATTTAAAAATTTTATCTATGCTTATTTAAAAATAAAAGTATCCATTTTAAAGAAATTATGTCGCAAACTTTGTTTCCCAGAAAACATGATAAATATATTATCAAAGCATTTTCGAAGAAATGTATTTTGTTTATATTAAAACTTTGGGATGTCATTGTCAATACAGAAACATAAGCATAAACAGACCTTACATTCTTTTACAGTAATGATTTACATCTCCTTTAATCTCTCAGTGTAATGTGACTTCATATCGATACCTATGATACAAATAAAATGAGTAAGTCAAGTTGGGAAACCTGAAAAGTATATAGGGATTTCAATCCCACAATGTTATATATATATATATATATATATATATATATATATATATATATATATGTTTTAGAGCTCACAATATATACAATTTCACTTCAAATAAGCAATTTACCCCACCTCGTCAATCCTCACAATGACACGATCTATACTCTTGGATCTAAAATTAACATCTTCACCTAATCCATACTCTTAGATCTGGTATGTCTAATGCATGCTCTCAGATCAATAACTATGTCCATTCCATACACTTGGACTTGGGACAACTAACTATGTCTAATCTATGCTTCCAGATTAATGACAAATAACTATGTCATATCCATACTCTCAGACTAAGGACAAATGACTATGTTTAATCCATGCTCTCGGATCAATGACAAATCTTAAAGTTTGATCCACCGTGTATATCTCACCCACACTCATAAGGAGAAACTACCCGATATCCATCTCAATTAATTTAGGTTTGTACTGTATCCTAAATCATCATATATTATCAGATATGCTCTTAACACGTATTTCAGGCAATGACAAATATTTCACACACAAACATATATTTAATACTTTAATCAATACTTTTCTAAAAATCATGTTCATGAAAGGGACTATGCATTCACTTGTTAAAGTGATGACTCTAAACTCGGGTAGTGCTTCGCTTCTAATAATTTTATTTTCCTTTGACGAAACCCAGTATCATTACCACTAGATTTTAGTCTAATATTTATTGCGACTAATTATTAGTCTAGAATTACGAGCGATATTGTTTTATAAGTGTTAAAAAAATACTTTTCAACTACTATGTACAGACATGGGCCAAACATTAAACACCGGAGAGCATGGCCATTTTGGCATTTAAGCTGTTCTGAAATCCAACAACCCTATGCGGCCCTTCAAACAAGATTCCCCATACCGCAAGTAGTTAAAAGTATTGGATTAGTGTCTAAGTCCATAACTATTTTGGTTTGTACTTGACCCGATTATGAGCATGGTCCTTTTGGGTTGCCTTCACCATAGCAATATGTAGGATGAAATTAAGGAGAGAAAGGTTTAATTATGATTTATTAATATATTATTAGAATAATATATTAAAGGAGAAATCATAATGTTTAATTAATATTAGTCAAGAATTAATTAAGAATTAATTTAGTGACTAAAAGAGATTAATTAAATTAAGGGGACTGATATTGTAATTATAAGATAGTTGCAAAGTTGGGCTTAGGATCCATTAGATGGCAATGGACGAATTCTATATGGAGGACCATAAAGAAATCTTCCAAGGGCCTTCTAGAATGGTCCATTGGACTACTTAAGGCTTAAGCAGTCGGATTAGGGTTTCCTGGTTGAAAACCCTAATAGCCTACATGTATATAAAGGACCCTTAAGCCCCAAAAACGTGGACAACACTTCCTTTAGGGTTTCCAACCGTTTTTGGTGCCTCCTGGCTTCTCCCTCTTCATCCAAGTTGCTTAGTGGTGTTTGTGATTCCATTAGAGGTGCAACACTTGAGGCACTAAGCTTTCTGAAGCCAATCAAAGCAAGGAATTGATTGTTATTGCTATATAACAATCAAAGGTAATTACTAAACCCTTATTTCAGTTCTTATACGATAGATCTAGGGTTTATGGCTTTGGATTATCAATTGCATGTTCATTAGACAAACTAGATCCAAAAAGCTATTAGGGTTTGCATGTACACCATAGGAATGATGTTTTGCTTAAAACCCATCAGTGGTATCAGAGTCTAGGGTTGTTTGTTTGATGTATTTGATGATATAGTTGATTATTGATGCTTTAAAATCGAAAATTAGGGTTTCTGGGAGCTGGACTCGCCGAGTCCATGGCTGAACTCGCCGAGTCCATGGGAAACTCGCCGAGTCCATGCTTGACTCGACGAGTCAGCTGGTCAGAAAGAGGTAATTTCGGGATTTTGTGCTCCTTTGGCTGTGGGATAGTTACCAAAACCTTTTTTTCATCGATAGATGTTAGGTGTGTCAAACCCAACAAATGAAGGTGTACAATATACTCCAAAATACACTGCTTTAATGCACTAAAAAGTAGTACAAGGCAAGCAGGGTCGAACCACATAGACACGGGACAAAAGTCTATACCTTTTGCACAAGGTACTTTGGTCACAAATGGGGGTTTTGTTTGCAAAATTCAAATAATGAAAATAACAATCTACTTTAAAAACATGCACAAAATAAAACAGATTTGTAAACAAATTGTAAAAGTGCTTCCAGTTCTAGTTCTCAATGTTGTTGTTCAACTTGATTATGACTTGATGTAATTCATGATTGCTATTCTAAGTTGGTACTGAAAGATATTAACATGCTCTAACACCTCTCGCTTGTCAAATTATCTAACCAAAACACGCTCTTTGACTAGACCTAGCTTTACTAATTCAACCTAAACACGCTCTTAGATTGTATTGAAAAACTGCATTAAGTTTTGTACAAGCTTCCCAACAATGTTCATTTCTTCTCATACGCTCAGAAATGTGAAAACATGTGATATATGTTTTACAATAAGAAAACTTATTGCTTGTTACCAATTCTTAACTTAATAGAACGATTAGGTTCCCTAAAAGTTAATTAACTGCACAAGAATTCAATTCATGAAAGTGGCCAATCAAACACAAATCAAATTCAAGGATTCTAGTTTAAACAAAAACATAATCACTAGAATAGAATCACAAATCAAGCATCAAACTATATGCCTTAAGTCAAGCAGTCAACATGTTTTGAACAAGAACTAGAAACTAGGGTTTCTTAGCCACACATGGCTAAGAACAAATCAAACAAGAATAAAAATGGAATTGGAATGTTTAATCCTTACAAAAATGAAATCCAAGTGTTTGCAATGATTAGATCTTCTCAAAAGCTCCAAGAATTCTCCCCAAATTGCCCTAGATCGCCAAAAACTGCTCCCAAAACCGTCCTGTCTTCAAATGACGTTCTTCTGCTCTTTTAATTAAAGTTCACATGACTTGCCATAAGGCCATGCGTTTTGACCATGTGTTTTTGGCATGGCCATTTGTCTTGACCATGTGTTTTTGGCATGGCCCATGCTTTTTGCTAAAATTCCAAGAAAGTCTTCACTGTTGGCTCCATCTTCATGTTTTCTGCCATGGATTGACCGGTTCATCTGTTGGATTAATGTCTAAGTCCATAACTATATTTGGTAAGACTTGACCCGACCCGGCATGGTCCATTTGGGTTGCATACCATCATGCACTTGGATGAGAGAAATAAGACACTTACGGTTATTAATATATTATAAGTTCTAGTATATTAATAATAAGAATAATAAGGTTATTTAATTAGTATTGATCAAGAATTAATCTAGGATTAATTAAGTGATCAAAAGAAGACTAATTAAATAAATGGGTTGATTGTGTAAATCATCCATACTTGTATAGTGGGCTAATGCTCCATGGATAATCAAGTTGGGCTAAAACCCATAGGATGGTCCATGGATGCTCCATGGTGTATTTGTACCCATGGATCCTAGGAAATGGAAAGTAATGACAATTAGGGTTTACCCTAATTGTAACACTATATAAAGATATTATTCTTGACAAAATCGGCACTAGTATGATTCTAGAGAGGGCTAGCCGATTTTGATGAGTGTAGAATTCTCTCAAGTCATTCCAAGTGTTTTGATGATTGTGATTCCATTTGAGGTGTCACACTTGGGGCACTAGGCACTCTAGCTTCATGAAGACTTTCTTCTCCAAAGAGGTATGTATTCTATCTTGCTATAGTCATTGTGTTTGTATGCTAGATTAGGATAATACCTTGGAAGTTCTTATTTGTATGTATAATAGAGAAAACATAGATCCAAGGTATTTAGGGTTGCATGTACACCTAGGAGTGTTAGAATGTTCAAAACCCAACAGTGGTATCAGAGCCAGGTTTGTTTTCTTGTTATACCTGCAATAGAAGCTGAAAAAACGAATCTGGTGCTATCTGGCCATCAGACTCGGCGAGTCCATCAGGAGACTCGGCGAGTCCATGCCTTAAAAGTGATGAATTCGATCCAACTCGCCGAGTTTGTTCATGCACTCGACGAGTTGGACCCCCAGACAACATATTTTCGAGTTTTTTGGCTAGAAATGGACTAGGAACATTACCCTAAGTTGTTTTTGATCTTATAAACTTGTTTTTGATGTGGTAATGTTCATGCTAATCCATTTTCAAAGATAATTATCAATAGATTCATGTTTTGTATTAGTTTAAGGTTTAGACTAATTACATGAAAAAGTTTGATTTGAATTATCTTGTTCTTATGAGTTGCTTAGATTAATAGAAATGTTGAGTGAAATAGTTGTTTTCAATCCATTTTAATCTAAGAGTTGAGTATAAAATGTGTTTGTGTAACTTGTCCTCAAGTTACATGAAGAGTCACATTAAAGACTCATAAAACTCATAAAGGTTGGCAATGGTTACAAAATGAAGAGTCTTGTGTCATTGAATGTTTTTTTTATGACTCCATAACTTGTCCTCAAGTTATGGAAGTTCAAGAGTCACTTCATTAAAAGAAAAATATGTAACCATAATTAAATCCATAAGTTATAAAATAAAGGAAAGGTTAGTTCTTTTATTAGTTTAAAGTCTTCCATAACTTGTCCTCAAGTTATGGAACTTGAAGAGTTTTTGGATTAAAACTACTTTAAACACATAAGTTATGGAATTAATTAGTTTTGAATAGTTTCAAAACTTGCCCTCAAGTTTTGGAATTTGAAAAGTTTTCAAGTATGAATACTTTAATTCCAAGTTAGCCCTTAGAATTTTAAAAGTTAAAATTCAACCCTTATACTTTATAATATTATAAGTTAATAATATATATATATATATATATATATATATATATATATATATATATATATATATATATATATATATATATGTATAAGAGTAAAGTCAGTCTTACCGCTAGTACGCCTCATTCACGAAGCCGGTCTATAAGGTGGGTATAAGGGTGTTGCCTATAAAATGGCAACTTAATGGGTGTCCACTCTCACCCACCGCTTGCTTGACTGGTGGAGGGTCGTTAGCCGAACGGGTTTGACAGGACTAGAATTCTCCCTTCATTAAAAGTATTAATGATAATACTAAGTAACTAAACTTTTAATAATACCCAATCTTAGTTACTTAGGAAAAATGTGAATAAGGTGCTAATCCATGAAATTACACTTTACACTTTGTCTAAGTCGTTAGTGGAGCGTGTGTGGTTAACCGGCACACTAACTTGGACTTAACAAGGTAGGTAAAGGGTGACTTAATATTTATCATAGTATCGATGGAGCGTGTGTGGTTAACCGGCACATCGATTGAGGGGTAATTTATTAAGGGTACCAAGTGATTTGCATGGTTACTTCACACCTTGTTTTGTGATCCTCGGCATCCCAGTCACAAAACCTGAAGGGCACACTCGAGATTGAAACATGCCTTTGAAAAGTTCAATGAATCTCAAAGATCTAGGAGTTTCAAAACCAATTAAAACCTAATTATACATTTCGTTTATCTTGGTGGAAATTGGTGAATCGTCATTCACCTACCTTCAAATATTTTATAGCTTGGATTACGGCATACCTCTTCTAAGTTATAAAATAGTTTGTTGGGTCCTAGCCTTAATATTTCATATTGGGTGTCATATTAAGGACTTAAGATCAACTATCTTGAATATCTCCCAAAAGATGTCTGGTTTAGACATTTATGATCTTCCCAAATCTCTTGAAACAAGCTTTCCTAATGAAGATGATGTCCCATGGATATCATACTTTTTCACCTCCTCCAATTATTCTCCCCAACCCACAAGTCCTTGAAAAGTTTAAGGTCACTCAAGCCCTATTGGCAAGGCAAGGTCTAGGTGTGATCACATCTTGGAGATGTAGTCACATATTGACAAGCCGGGAGAGTTGGGTGTCAAAGTCTTGAGAAAGTTGGTGGTTCAATCACTTTCTAAGTCACATAGTGAGTTCCTTTGGGACACCTATGAAATAGACTATGACAAGACCCTTAATGATCTTTGCTAAGATCAACTTCCTAAAACTTTATGGACATTGACAATGATGACATTGGATATCTAGTAAAGCTCTCTCTTCCCGATGGAAAGGGATCGGCCATAGTCAACTCGGTTGACCAAATGGTAAAGAGAAAAGCTAAGTCTATGATATTCTCGTGTACCATTATCAAAGGGTCCATATGTTTGTATTGCCAAAGAAAGAGGCATTGGTTGCGAAGCTGCCAAATTTACCTAAGGATGTTAAAGTCAATAAGTTTGACTCTACTTCAGGTAAATTCCACTATCTAACTCTGTTAAGTTTCTATTCTGAGATTCTTGATACATGATGTGACTGGGTCACATGGTGATGTTTTAAGAATCAAAGAAAAGTGAAGAAACTTAAAGAAAGAATATGCTGAATCTGATCGCATAGATGGATTTCTATCGCATAGTTTGAAAAATCGGATTCTTGAGCTACTTCTTAGGAGTTATGATATATTGCTTAGGAATAGATAACAACAAGTTTTCATGTGCTTATGGATTGTAAGGATAAGTTTTTTCCGCAATGTTTTAAAATAAAAGAAAAATTTTTGATTTTATTTATTTTAAAAATATCCTTACAATGGCATTTGAGGAAAAAATTGTTGCTTATGTGATTCCATTAAGAGCAAAAGTGGAAATATGAAATTGATTCTTTCATTTGTGGTAATGTCTAGGTTACTAAATAAGGAAAGATTCTAATCACCCAAGTTTCAATTGGACCGAAACTTGGAATCATGCAAGTTATATAGCATGATGAATGAGAACTTTCAAGTTTTGGAAAAATTAAGACTAATTACTCGTTCACATGGATGTGTGAGTCAAGTAAAGGACTAAGGGATCGAGTACACATTCTTGTGCACTGGTCAAGTCCACCACAAAAAGATTGATTAAACTATTCGTCATAGTTTACTAAAGCTCAGTATATATGATTATATTTACAAGCTTAAGTGTAACTCTGAGACATTGGAAATGGTTCCAATGTAAGGCCGAGCGAATAAGAAGAATCAAATTAGGCAGAAGGATAAAAGTTTCTCAAATCTGAAAAGATGAGAGAGTACTTTAGTATCAGTTTTGTGATCATCTTAATGATTAAGAAACCATATCAAAATTAGTTCTCTAAGGAAATCTTAGTGCATTCTTATGACTAAGAAGAGGAACTTGAATTGTTGAAATGGTTAAATCAAGAAGATGAGTCATACTTCGTTCCAATACAAGTCTTAGAGTCATACTCCAATATTGTAACTTGAGTGACATGTCTCAAAAGAAGGTTTAAAACACTTGTCAAGTGTAAGAGTAAAAGTTTTCTACTCTTGTACATTTGAAATTGGTAAGTTGTGATGTTTTGGATAAAACAAAGACCAACTAAGGCCAATTGTGTGAAGTGTTTGTCTTGATTAGAATCCACACTATCTCTTGGATGTTTGACAAGGGAGTCTTATATGTCAAGAGGACAGTGGGAGTCTTAAAAGTCTTGAAAGTCTCAAGAACTAATCAAGAACAAAACCTGAAGTTCTTCTCTAGCACATGACTTGAGGTTTATAACCTATCATGTTGACATATTCTGTGCCCATTCCAGTTAAAGTTGGCTTTGCATATGAGTTCTTAGAGTTCTCAATGTGTTGCATAACAACTTGGAAGCAATGGTAGGCCCTTGAGCTGCCAGGTGGCAAGAAATTAAGATTGAGTTCAGTCCATATGAGTTTGGATTTGTCATTATCCTTGTCTTGTGACTATGATTTTGACAATTCACATGGATAAGAACACATACACCAGTAAATCTAAGTGTCATAAGGTTTCTCTCCGATTCATGAAAATGATGGTGAGGAAACACTTTCACTAAGTAGATTTTAGCTAGATAGCAATTGTGATATTTGCATTCTCAAAGTCGTTAGTGGAGCGCGTGTGGTTAAACGACACACTAACATGGACTTGTGAGAAGTGGCAAAAAGGTCTAAACATTATGATTACGGCATCCCTCTTCATAATTGTTTAGACACACAAGTGTGCTATCTAAGGGAAGGTGTACATGCTATAATTAAGGGAGAGGAAATTATGCTTCATCTCAAATCTATAAGCTTAGATCGTGAGGTTTTAATCATTTAGTCAAGCATATATATATGAATTTCATGTTGGAATGGCTCAACATAAGGAAATTCTGTATATGGGTCCATTATTTGCGTTCTAAAATTCGATTATGATTACAGCATCCCTTTTTATAATCTGAATTATGAGAACTTGGCAAATTGAAATGGAAATGTTATAGCAAAAGACTGGTTTAGTCTTTATGTGAGACATCATGAATCGTGTCCCATATGCTTCGGATATAGGATCGATTACATGTGCTATAATCATCCGTTCTAAAATTTTCCAAATGCCTGGAGCATTAAGAAGGGAAAAAGGTTTAGAACTGGATATGACTAAAAGGATTAAACAATTGTCGAGGACAATCTAAGGTTTACCAAAGATTGGTTGCTCAAGGACAATTGGAAGTATAGTGATAATTCTGGAAGGACCATATTGACATAATCTGTAAGGAGGCAACTCTTGGTCAGAAGTGATAGTCAAAATGGAATCTGGAAATGTTTCAAAGTTAGAATTTTCAATCTGTGTAAGATTAAGGAAACTTAATGCAAGAAGGATATTTCCAAGGAGTTGATCTCCTTTGGAATACTCTGTAATGATTGTTGCCAAGTCTTTATGACTTTGTGCATAATCATTACGAGAGGATCAATGCATATAAGTTTAGAATCTAACAGATTTCAGTAAATGGCATGAATTTGGAATTCTTGCATTTGCGGTAAGGATTTGGGAGTGTGAAAAGAGAATCATTGAAGTTATGTTCAATTGATCTAGTTCACAAAGTAAGGATCATAGACAAACATAGTATGCATACTTGGTGTGTGGCATGACTAGTGTTTAAGAAAACATAGTGTACATGCTTGGAGCATGGGACAACTATTGTTTTAAATTCAAGAATAAAGTTGATAGCTGAAACAGTATACAATGAATAATGTGTAATCATATGGTGATAAATAAAAGGTGTTTTATTTATGTTCAAAGAGTTGATACCATATTGGATTCAATTATTATTGTGTTTCACTTTGCATGTTTTGACTTCCCGAATAAACTGGGTTATTCTTCCGGAATGACTAAGTTATTCAAACCATCCACAGTCGGTCATATGTTGGAAGTAGATATGAATTAAGACTGTCATGGGTTGGCTTGTAGAGGTCTAAGGTGTTGGACAAAGGGATACAACACTCATGAGTGCTCATAAGTTCTGAGTATTGGATTCAACCCGCGCTCATTGGAATCACTTCATGGATTTTATCACGAGTGATCATGAGACGATAATATCTTATATTCTTCAAACCTAGAGATATGAGTTGTTACTATGAGTTGATAGTACATTGATTGCACGAAACCGCATTTGGTAACTCTGTGCTATAAAACGTGCCTTTGTGTATGATTCAACAAGTAGTAGAACAAGCCATATGAGTCGAAGTTTATCCATTCCTTTTACCTTCGGGATAAAAGTGATATCTGTGGGCCCCTCGATAATTTGATGATGACAAATGGAAGTGCTCGGCCGGGCCAGGACTGATTTGATTTGTTCAATTAGTCAGTCGTCATAAATCGGAAATCGGGAAACAACAAATGGACAGAGAGAACGATTATAATCCATGTCTCAGTCCATATGATATCTAGAATGGAGGAATATATGATCCCTTATCTAATGGACAAGTCACTGACAAAGGTCAGAGTTCATCTACAAGGTCAGAGTTCGACAGAAGCCTTTGAGAGCTACGATTGCCGGTTGGTTCCTGAAGTCATACACAATAATAGTTTTAGACTTATCCAAGTGGGAGACTGTTGGATTAATGTCTAAGTCCATAACTATATTTGGTAAGACTTGACCCGACCCGGCATGGTCCATTTGGGTTGCATACCATCATGCACTTGGATGAGAGAAATAAGACACTTACGGTTATTAATATATTATAAGTTCTAGTATATTAATAATAAGAATAATAAGGTTATTTAATTAGTATTGATCAAGAATTAATCTAGGATTAATTAAGTGATCAAAAGAAGACTAATTAAATATATGGGTTGATTGTGTAAATCATCCATACTTGTATAGTGGGCTAATGCTCCATGGATAATCAAGTTGGGCTAAAACCCATAGGATGGTCCATGGATGCTCCATGGTGTATTTGTACCCATGGATCCAAGGAAATGGAAAGTCATGACAATTAGGGTTTACCCTAATTGTAACACTATATAAAGATATTATTCTTGACAAAATCGGCACTAGTATGATTCTAGAGAGGGCTAGCCGATTTTGATGAGTGTAGAATTCTCTCAAGTCATTCCAAGTGTTTTGATGATTGTGATTCCATTTGAGGTGTCACACTTGGGGCACTAGGCACTCTAGCTTCATGAAGACTTTCTTCTCCAAAGAGGTATGTATTCTATCTTGCTATAGTCATTGTGTTTGTATGCTAGATTAGGATAATACCTTGGAAGTTCTTATTTGTATGTATAATAGAGAAAACATAGATCCAAGGTATTTAGGGTTGCATGTACACCTAGGAGTGTTAGAATGCTCAAAACCCAACATCATCTTCTTTTCATGTTCCAAAGCTCTATGCTCCATAATGCCTGCAAAATAAATCCAAAATAGTGAAATACCAGGCATTCTTAATGAAATATGCAATTACCCTAATAATCAACTAAATGCAAGAATTATGAAGTGGAATGCTATAAAAAGACGGAAATAAACATGCAAAATAGGTGCATAAAATGCACCTATCAATATAAATCAGATTTTTATGATATTGGATGATTATCCTTGCCAAAATAAAAGATAACTTCATATTAGTTAAATAATTATTTTCTTATATGATAAAATTTAATTATTTGAATTATTTGGTGAATTATCTTGCATGAAATTGGACTAGGTCAAAATTAGATAATTCCCTTATTTGAATTTTGTGATCTAGAATGTTCCTGATAAAGTTTGGAAAGTTTCAAATTAACCCTTTAGGTTTCATAGTTTAAATTTGAGCTTAATAGTTTTAGTTTTGAAATTTAAATAGTTGAACCATAATGTTTTGAAATGTTCAAAACTTGCCCTCAACTTTTGGAATTTAAAATTTAATAAAAAGTTTAATTTTGTAATGTTAAATTCTAAAACCCTAGTACTTTGAAAAGTTCAAATTACACTCTTTTGTTTTTATTAATTAATTAAAGTGTATAATTAAAAGATATTTAATAAAACATAAAGTTTTGGTTTACATTTAATTAAATTAAAAGTATAATTTATTAAATTAGACCACCTAGTATTTTAAAAGTGTAAAATACACCCTATACTATATATATGTAACATTAAAAGTCTAATATATATATATATATATATATATATATATATATATATATATATATATATATATATATATATATGAGTAAAAGTCAGTCTTATCGTTAGTAGGTCTCATTCACGAAGCTGGTCTATAAGGGGTGTTTAAGGAAATTTCCTATAAAATGGCGATTGAATGGGTATCCACTCTTACCCACCGCACTCTTGACTAGTGGAGGGTCGTTAGCCGAACGGGTAGGATAGGACAGAAACCTTCCATTATAAGTATAATGAAGTACAAAGTAACTAAATGCTTATACAAATTCCCAAATCATAGTTACTTTAGGCAAAATGTGAAATTGTATGCTAATCCATGGGATTACACTTCGTACCCTTGTCAAACGCTAGTGGAGCGTGTGTGGTTAACCGGCACACTAATTTGGGGATGAAATCGGTGGCGAAGGGTGGATCGATGCTTATCATAGATCAATGGAGCGTGTGTGGCTAACCGGCACATTGATTAGGTGATAGTAGCATTGGGTGCACCACGTGATTCGTATGGTTATTCACACCTTGTTTGTGATCCTCGGCATCCCAGTCACAAATAGTAGGGCATAATCGAGATTAAACATGCCATTGAAAAGTTCAATGAATCTCAAAAGATCTAGGAGTTTCAATTCATTTAAAACTTAAACTCCTTTTTCATTTTTCATGGTGGAAATTGGTTAATCGTCATTTACCTACCTTCAAATATTATGCGACTAGATTACAACATCCCTCTTCTAGGTTGTAGAGTATTGTGTTGGATCCTAGTTTGATGTTTCATTTGGGTGTTACATCAAGAATTCTAATCAACTTAACTTGAATTTTCTCCTGTTTTGTAGATGTCTAGTTCTGACAATCATGGCCTTCCCAAAATCCAATGGAACAAGCTTTCCAAATGAAGATGATGTTCCACGATATGATCGAGGAACAAGAGATCATGCTTCGCTTCCTCCACCTCCTCCAATTGTTCTCCCTACCCTACAAGTTCAAAGGCTTGAAAAGTTCAAGCTCACTCAAGTCCTATTGGCAATTAAGCATGAAGATGGAAAGTTTGTGTGTGCACACGTCTTAGAGATGAAGTCACACATTGATAGGTTAAGGATGTTGGGTGTTGATATCTTAAAGATATTGGCTGTTGACTGGGTTCTTCAATCACTTCCTGAATCATATAGTGAGTTCGTTAGAGAGTACTATATGATGGATCACAACGTGGCCCTCATTGATCTCACCTATTTGCTTATAGCTGCTGAATCATCAATGATTTGGCGTGTTGGTCAAGCAAATTTGTCTGGTGAATCAAACTCCCAAAATTCAATGGGTGTTGGCAACATTGGAAGTCTAGAAAGGACTAAGTCTGTGATTGTCCGATGTGTTGTACCTAAGGAGTCCATTTGCTTTTATTTCCAAGAGAAGGGGCATTGGAGACGAAGCTGCCCAAACTACCTGAGAGATCTAAGAGACGGGAGAGTCAAGATGTATGGCTCTGCTTCAGGTAAAATCCATTAACTAACTCTTTTAAGTTCCTATTCTAGATTCTTAATACATGATGCGATAAGATTGCATTTTGATGTTTTGTAGGATCAAAGAAAAGAGAGGAAGCTTAAGGGAAGAAGTGAGCTGAATCTAATCGTGAAGAAATGGATTTCGGTCATATTGCTTGAAGATTGGATTCTTGAGCTACTACTTGGAGTAAGAATAGATTGCTAAGAAATATGTAATGACATAGTTTTTCAATTGAATTGCATTGTAAGGACAAATTTTTTCCGAAATAAAATGAATTTTGATTTTATCTTTTTAATTATCCTTGCAATGGCGTGTATGAAAAATTGATGTTTGAAGGTTTCTATTATTAGCAATAATGGATTTGATTCTTAATTATGTTATTTGTGGAAATGTCGAGAATTTACCAAATAGGGAGAGTTTCTCATCGCCCAAGTTTCAAGTGGATAGAAACTTGGAATCATGCAACGAATATTGTATGGTGAATGAAAAACTTTCACATTTGGGAAATCTAGACTAATTCTTTGACAAAGTGTCAATTGAAGGACTAGGAGATCGAGTACACTAGGTCGTATGTTGATCAAGTCTACCACAAGAGTGATAAAGATATTCGTCATGATTTACTAAAGTTTAGTAAATATGATTATACTTATAAGATTAAGTGTAACTCTGAGTGAATTGAAAAGGTTTCAATGAATGATAGAACGAATAAGAAGAATCAAGTAGGCAGAAAGATAAAAGTTTCTTTATTTTAAGAAGAATGGAGAGTACCTTTTATTGTATTTTATGATAAGTCTTAATGATTAAAAACCATATCCCAATTGATCCTCTAAGTGAGTCTTAGTACATTTGTATGTCTAAGAAGAGGAATCGAGAATTGTGGAAATGGTTAAATCAAGAAGTCAATCATACTTCGTTCCAATATTGAATCTTAGAGTCATACTCCAAGATTGCAAATTGAGTGACAAGTCTTAAGTAGGTTTATAACACTCATCAAATGTGGAATTTGGAAAAGTTTTCTTATTCTTTCACATTTGAAATTGGTAAGCTGTGTTGTCTTGAATAAGACAAAGACCAACTAGGACCAATTATGTGAAGTGTTTTGTCTTGATAAGAACTACACTAACTCTTGAATATTTGTTTTGTCTAGAAAAGTTTCCTAACAAGAGAATCATATATGTCAAGAGGTCAGTGGGAGTTTTAATGATCTCGAAAAAGGTTTCAAGAACAAATCGAGAATAAACCTTATCGATCATCACTAGCACACGACTTGAGGTTTACAACCTATCGTGTTGACATTATTTTGTTTCTGTGCCATTCCAATTGAGTTAATTATGCATGTGTGTTCTGAGTTCTCATTTGAATGCATAAAGACAAAGTACCTTGATCAATGGAAAGTACATTGATATGTAAGGATGAGTTTCTAAACTAATTGGAAGACATGGTGGGCACTCGTGTTACCATAAGGCAAGAAATCAAGATTAAGAAAGTTCAGTCCATATGAGTTTGGATTTGTCGCAAATTTTGGTTTTGGCAAATTCACATGGATTGGAACTCATACACCATAAAATCTAAGTGCCATAAGATTTCCTCCTTCATGAAAATGACTATGAGGAAATGCTTTCACTAAGAGAGATTTTAAGAAGATAGCAATTGTGAAAATTGTATTCTCAAATTCGATTATGGTTACGACATCCCTTTCCATAGTTCGAATTGTGAGATTTGGCAATTAGTTTGAACATTTGGAACTTAGTAACATAAGTTATGAATTGTTTAGACACGCATATGAGCTATCTAAGGCAAAGGTGTATAAGTTTGAGAAGCTTAGATAAAGGATTATCGCAGCATCTGGTATAAGAAATATGAATTTTGTGGAATTCAATTAGCATTGTTTTCTAGAAGTTCAGCTGTTTTCAGAATACATGTCAAAGCTAGTGGGAGCATAAGTGTTATGCTTATATGATAGTAATCATCATGATAGTGGGAGCATAAGTGTTATGTTTATATGGTTATTATGGCAAGTATTGCAAGTTAGCAATATTAATTATAGAAAAACAAAGATTCAATTTGCAAAGTTGCATGGGTTGAAAAGTTGTTTTGCTATAATTAAGGGAGAGAATATTATACTTAGTTTCAAAATCTAAAGCTTAGATTGATAAATTTAGTCAAAGGATACATAGTGTGTTCTCAAATTTCGATTATGATTACGTCATCCCTCTTCATAATTCGAATTGTGAGAACGTGACACATAAAATATTATGGCAGAAGATTGATAATGTATCATATCTTTATCTAAGACATTATGCATCGTGTCCCATACGCTTCGGGTATAGGATCGATTGCAAATGCTATAATATTTGACCATTCTAAAATTTTCCAAATGTCTAGCGCATTAAGAGGGAAAAAGGACTAGAATCGGTTTTGACTAAAATAATTAAACAGCTATCAAAGGACGATCCAAAGTTCGTTAAGGATTGGTCGCTTGTGAGTAGTTGGAAGTATGGTATTGGATGGACCATATCGAAATTATTATGAATAGATAAGATTCTATTAAGAATGAGTTGTCATATGGCAAATATGAAAATATTTCCATATTGGGAGTTGGATATTGAGAGTCTATTTAGAAACTTTTATGCAAGAAGGATGTTCAAAGGAATGTACTTTGAATGTAAGACTTCACGTCTGTGGAATTGTCTTGTAACAATTTCTGATAGAGTACTTTGTAATTTCATTGGCCAAGTCTTGGTGACTTTTGTGCTATGACTTTGCGAAATGACCATTTCATAAAATGTTAGAATCTAGCGTATTCTAGTAGTGGCAAGAACCTTGTGTTCTAACACTAATGATAAGGATTGGGAATTGTTAAATGAGCATCATTGAAAAGGTTTTTCAATTGATCTATTTCACAAATTAAGGACCATAGGAAACATAGTGTGCATGCTCTGTGCATGGGACAGCTATTGTTGCAATTTGAGTAATAAGTTGATTTTTTGAAACAATAAATAATGAATAATGAGTAATCAATATGGTGTTTAAACAAAAGTGTTTTATTTACTCCCACAAGTTTGGGGCCATATAGGATTAAGTATTATTGTTGTGTTTCAGTTTGCATGTTTTGACTTCCAGAATAACTGGGTTATTCGAACCTCCACAGTCGGTTATACGTTGGAAGTAAGTATGAAGGAAGACTGTCATCAAAAGTGTGTAGATTGTCTGAAGATTTTAGACATAGCACAAGTTTGCTGCAGATTTCATGAGTACTTTAATAAGATTAGAGTATTGGATGAAACCCACGCTCACAAGAATGACTTCATGGATTTTATCACGAGTGATAGTGAGACGATAATATTTTATATTCTTGAAACCGAGACGTGTGAGTTGTTATTTGTTTGCCAGTTGCACATTGATAATAAGTAAATGCACCAGTAACTTAGTGTTATAAAACTTAATGTTGTGTGTGAGTCGATCAGTGAATGCAAGCAAGCATATGAGTCGAATTTTATTCATTCCTTTTACCCATAGTGGGATAAAAGCGATATCTGTGGGCCCCTCGATGATTTAGTGATGACACCTAAGCGCTTGGCCAAGCCGGGACTAAGTTGATGTGTTCAATTGTAGTCTGTTGTCAGTCGTCATAAATTGGAAGTCGGGAAATAGTATAGAGAGAATGATTGAAATTCATGTCTTATGTCTATACGATATCTTGAGAATGGAGGAATATATAATCCCTTATCTAAAGGACATGCTATCTGATAAGATCAGAGTTGACAATGGCTTTTGAAAGCTACGATTGCTGATCAGGTTCTGAAGTCATACGGAAAATAGTTATTAGAATTATCCAAGTGGGAGACTGTTGGATTAGTGTCTAAGTCCATAACTATTTTGGTATGTACTTGACCCGATTATGAGCATGGTCCTTTTGGCTTGCCTTCACCATAGCAATATGTAGGATGAAATTAAGGAGAGAAAGGTTTAATTATGATTTATTAATATATTATGAGAATAATATATTAAAGGAGAAATCATAATGTTTAATTAATATTAGTCAAGATTAATTAAGAATTATTTTAGTGACTAAAAGAGATTAATTAAATTAAGGGGACTGATATTGTAATTACAAGATCGTTGCAAAGTTGAGCTTATGATCCGTTAGATGGCAATGGACGAATTCTATATGGAGGACCTTAAAGAAATCGTCCAAGGGCCTTCTGGAATGGTCCATTGGACTGCTTAAGGCTTAAGCAGTCGGATTAGGGTTTCCTGGTTGAAAACCCTAATAGCCTATATGTATATAAAGGACCCTTAAGCCCAAAAAACGTGGACAACACTTCCTTTAGGGTTTCCAACCGTTTTTGGTGCCTCCTCTCTTCTCCCTCTTCATCCAAGTTGCTTAGTGGTGTTTGTGACTCCATTAGAGGTGCAACACTTGAGGCACTAAGCTTTCTGAAGCCAATCAAAGCAAGGAATTGATTGTTATTGCTATATAACAATCAAAGGCAATTACTAAACCCTTATTTCAGTTCTTATATGATAGATCTAGGGTTTATGGCGTTGGATTATCACTTGCATGTTCATTAGACAAACTAGATCCAAAAAGCTATTAGGGTTTGCATGTACACCATAGGAATGATGTTTTGCTTAAAACCCATCAAAAAGATATTATAATAACACTTTGTATATTATATTTTATAATACATATATTGTTTAAAAGTTCATAATAACGATATTGAACTTAACATAAGCTATACTTAAAGTAGGGTAAGCATAACTCACTTACTAGGAGGTTTGGCTAGGAACCGGGCTCTGCGGGTGTAACAACCCGAATCCTGGATGAGAATTTAAGAGTTATAATGCACTTTTGGGAACATACTCGACAAGTAGGGTGGTGCCGACTTGTCGTTTAGGGGCTGAGCTGGCCACGCGTGTTTTGAAGCCTACTCATCGAGTCGGGGGGGGGGGGGGGGGCTGGACTCGACGAGTTGAGTGTGTATTAAGAAAATCCTAGTTTTAGGGCATGCACCCTATTTAAAGGCCCTTAAGCCCTTATTTTCGCCTCCCTGACCATTTAGACACACTTAGAGAAACCCTAGACGAGCTATAGTCGTTTTAAGAGAGAGAAAGGCTAAAGATCTTGTGTTCAAGTGCATTTTTAGAAGAGGAATTGTGACATCCCCATTTTCACGGCCAGAAAAGACCGATTTTGTTTATGCTTTATAAAAATTAGAGTACCTCTTTTAATAAAAATGTTACGGAATTTGTTCCCAGTAAAATATGATAAATGCGTTATCAAAGAATTTCCGAAGAAAAGTATTTGTATTCATTTTAAAACATTTGGGATGTCATGGTTAATACAGAAACATAAGAATCAATAGAACTTACATTCATTATCACTAGTGATTTATATCTCCTTTAATGTCTCAGTGTAATGTGACTTCATATCAACACCTGTGATATAAATAAATTGATTGGGTCAGGTTGGGAAACCTGGTGAGTACATAGGGTTTTCAACCCACAATAATATAATTATCATGTTTAATCATCAAACAGTTAACCCAATTACCCATCCCCATTATCTTCTTTACTCTTAAGGGTCTACCCTAAGAATCAGCTATTTCTCAGTCATTCATTCCTAAGGATTATCCTAAGGAATAGGTACGAAGTCCATCGTTGTCAATGACATAGCTGTCAAGCACAGCTGCTAGTTCTATCACTTAGGCGCAGCTGCCATAATTGTGACATTATATATGAGGCGCATTTGCCGGTATAGTCCTTTAGGCGCATTTGTCGGGGTCATGAAGTTCTCTATTAGGCGCTTCTTCCGGTAGAGTCCTTTAGGCGCATCTGCTAGGGTTTTATTGACAATATCGTTTTCGAGAGTCCACTCGCAATACATGTCAATGGGTTTTTAGAGTACACCGGTGAACACATCGTTTACAACACCTACAGGTTGTGAGCCTGCTAGTGTTCCACTGGACTGTCTAGAATAGTCCGTGGTTGTCATCCATACTCTGCTAGATGACGGGGCCAACATTTGGGAACAAGGCTTCTCACATCGTCCACCTCTTACCCTTACCTCATGGTCTATATCACCTCTAAACTCATCATCCAACTCATATTTCATCTACTCATGTTTTACCCAACATATTACGTAGATATAAATACATATACAGTTTAAATGATATAAAACTTGTATAAAATCATTCATCTAGCATAGATAGCAAGTATATAGATAATATGCACACAGAACACGTAGTTTATATAAAATTCATATCTATGTGTAAGATGAAAGGGACCATGCACTCACTTGAAAAGGTGGTGATTCCGAACTCAGACAGCCCTTCGCTTCTTAAAAATAATTTCGTTCGACGAAACCTAGTATTATTACCACTAGAGTTTAGTCTATTATTCGTCTAGATTAATTAATAGTCTAGCTATTATTACAATTATATAAGCGTTAAACAATACTTATATAACCCATAATAATAGCCCAAGTACTTATTATAAGTTCCTAATAACGTTACTATAATTAAATAAAAGCTATATTAAAAATAGTGTAGGCGTAGCTCACTTACAACGGGTTTTATAGAAAATCGGGCTTTACTTGGAGCAACGTTCCCGAGCCGAAAAGCTCTTCTTCTCTGAGACTTCAAGCACTCCAGGGCTTCCGCCTCGTGCTAAGGAGGTTCCCTAGGCTTTTTGGGGTGTTTCGGGGCTAGAGAGAGGTTCTAGAGAGAGAGTAAAGAGAAGAAAGAATGGGAAAGGTGTGAAGAAAATGAGGGTGGGAGAGTGTTGAGAATAAAACCCTAATTGAGATTTACTGAACAAGATGCGGAAAATAAGAACAAACACAAATATGAAGATTATGTCGAATGATCACTCGATTTATTCAAATCATGAGGAATAAATTATACTTTCAACATAGACTAAAGAATCTAACACTACATAAGAAACCCCACGTGTCGGCTACATTTTGCCTCACTCTTAACCCTAATTATGAATAATACATGACTATTTATAGGGAAAAGACAAGTCTTGGGCTTTTAACCTACACTTCATCAAGGGGCCCATTGTCATCATCCATGGAGTGCTTTGAAACCCTACAATCTCCCCCTCAAAGTATGGAATGGATGACAATGCTTTAACTTCCAAAACAAGCATCTAGCGAATAAAAAGATCTTGCAACGAGGAATAAATGAAGCAATCCACGAATCTTGATTCTTCAATAGTCTTCAAACACAGACTCTAGGATATATAAATCATGCACTGAAGTAATGTCTTTAAACTTCATTTTCGAATGTAAGCCTAAAAAAATCTTCATGAAAACCAAGCCCACCATAAAAACCCATTTTAGAACAAAGAAACCGAATCACTTCTGGTCTTTGAAGAGCTCCCCTTCCAAGTCACAATGATCTTCGAATAAGCTAATGATATAAGCCATCAAAAAATATCATGTAACAACCCAAACTTTAAGATTCTTAATGCCACTTGATCGAGAAAATACTAGAAGTCGGAGATATAACAAGTCCTTACTAGAGCTCGATAAAGAACTTCCGTTGTAAAGGATACTTCTCTGTAAAAGATTTAGCAGAGCTCGATGAAGAACTTCCACTGTAAAAGCTACCTTCATAATTCTATCACAAACTTTATCAAAAATCTTCAACTTTGAAAAGTCACAAATCCAATTTCGAATGGCCATACCAAATTCTCCCCCGATTTATAATAAAAAACATGATTATAAAGCCTTCAAATGGTCATGAGAATGATCTTGAATGATAAAAATTTACTAAGCTCCCCCACGACAAAATGTTATACACAATGAAGTATAAAATCCAAAAAAGTCGTGAAAAATTTGACGTTATCACAAAAAACGACTTTCCGAACCGCCAAGACTTGATGAAATCTTTATTTTTCTGTTCACGGAAAAAATATGTGCGTTAAAGAATCCAAAACTGTTCACCGGCCCTCAAAATTGTAAACTTTTCTGAATATTGGGCCAAAATTGTCACTTGCTGAAAGACAGGGGCTGGAATGATAACTTAGCATAAATATACCCCTTTATTTGAAACAAAATTTGGAAATGGACCATTACAGCCAAGTCACGAAAAATTCAGGGACCAGAACGGTCAAATCTTTGAAGTTGAAGTGACCAGAAGTGAAACATAAGCTTTCTTCCCTACTTTATCTGTGATTAAAAGAACAACTGGAACGAATCCAATCATAGACGAAAACCAAAGTATCGATTCCAATCAATTCCATCGTTTCCTATCATAAAGACGCGAATCTGAGTCACTTTCGTTTCAAGCACAAGCAACCGAACCTAAGTTCGTTCCAGGTTCATTGAATCGAAACCATGTTCAGTCCGAGCACAGGTTCTCTTTTGGTTCATCCCCATTTTGTTCCATTACTTTTGTTCCAAGCTCTTTCGTTCCAAGAGCTACCAGCCGAACTCAATTTTGTCGATTATACAACAAAGAGAAGCACAGTAAACTAACATTCACAGGTAAGAGTTCTTTCTTTCGTTCCCAATGGAGTACATTCCGAATCCGATAATGTTCACAGGAGAGGCATTCGTTCCAAAGTTCTTAGTCAATTTTGACTTTTCATTTAGATCATTATGCATACCAATTGAGATTCGATTCATTCGCAGGTAATGTCTTCAAACCAATTTGACTTTCAGTTTGACCATTGTTCATCCCAATTAATACCCGTTCGCATCAAATTTCCGAGTATGACAGAAACCATGATTGCAATACACACACTCATAACAACATCTTTGTACATCGTCTTGATTGAGAGACCACTGATCCTGATTGCGAGACGAATTTGCAAGAACATATGCTAAAAGTTACGATACCATCTTTCCAAATTAAATGACTTCGTATTTTAGTTCATAACAATCGCAATCCATAGTTTACTTCCGTTCACTTCTTAGCAGATGAGAGCACCATTCCCAAAAAAAGTCACAGTATCGATTCAATCTCCATAATTTTCAATTTTGACTTTTCTTGTTTGACAATTCAAATCCAATTGCTGACAAACACCAAAGTTTAATTTCCACATAACCATTTCAGATCAAACATCAAATTCAAAATCATTATCAATTGTTCTTGACTGATCTTCATTAGGAATCAACAAAACACCATTTAATGAGATTTCTTCAAAATAATCCTCAGAATGTAATCGAGAAGAAGAACAGATGGAGCAAATCGATTCAAACAACATAATCAAATAACAAAATAGAAATCTATTCTGAGAATGGTATTGTTTATGGATATCGGACTCAAGAACAGAAGAATTTGAAGGAACGACAATTACAGATTCAAGATGAGTCAGTAAACGATTTTAAAGAACAAGATCTATGGTAAGGTCAAACCGTGAACAGTAGCGAAAATAATGGGCTTAATAACAAAAACAAATCGGTGGAATAAATATGGATCAAAACAATTGGGACAAACGATCAAAACAATAAAATCGATATTGGATCAAAGAATTGATCAGATTCAAACAAAATATACAAAACAGAGATACGAATCAGGTTGAAATAATACTAGATGAATGCCTGACGAACACCATAAATTATCATGAACAGTAGCTTAAACAGAATTTTGATTCCAAGACGTCAAAACATCAATTATCTTCTATAAAATGTACAAAAAATCATCAAATCAAGAATCGATACTTTAAAAATCAATAGATCTTCAAAGACCCGCTCTGATACCACTTGTTGAGAATAAAACCCTAATTGAGATTTGATGAACAAGATGCGGAAAATAAGAACAAACACAAATATGAAGATTATGTCGAATGATCACTCGATTTATTCAAATCATGAGGAATAAATTACACTTTCAGCATAGACTAAATAATCTAACACTACATAATAAACCTCACGTGACGGCTACATTTTGCCTCACTCTTAACCCTAATTATGAATAATACATGACTATTTGTAGGGAAAAGACAAGTCTTGGGCTTTTAACATACACTTCATCAAGGGGCCCATTGTCATCATCCATGGAGTGCTTTGAAACCCTACAGAACTTAAGATAAGTTCCTTTATTACTACAATGAACGATGTGTTATATTCTAATGACCTATCATCGTATGTTGCATTGCTTAGACTCAGGTCTATTAGAGTCTTCCAGAATAGACTATACTTTCCTTCATGTTCTAATCTCATCTTAAAATGTAGCATTTCTAGCTACAAGAAACTATCACGATACCTCTACCGATGGCTTTGATTATCTTTTATTTCAATCTTCCGGCTTAAATCAGATGTTACATCAAACTTGGTTCTCTGAACCACGTAACATACTTATCGTAGTCGGACTCAATTCGATATGACCATTAGGGTCGGAATAACAATCCTCTTCTTAGTCATTACCAAAACTATAGTAATGACATATTTGAATAAAACGGAATCAAGTACTAGCTTCTTGGTAACCTTGTGACTTTCCCTGATCCAAGCGTGAGTCATGTGCTTCCGGTTGTATAGGCCTCTACTACCATTCACACCTACTCATACTCGTCCCAAGTATTGTCTCGTAGTTTTCCAAGTCACCATACAAGAAAATCATATAACAGTTTAACACACCAGATAACAAAATGAAGGTTTTATTATTTCTTGAAACTATTACATAGGTGTTCAATTTCACCCTAGACTATGCCTCTAATAGGCTACATCATGTGATTCTATCCCTTTGGCTACTTCATAGCTAGATCTTCAGGTATGAATTCCTCATCCTTGATTCCTCGCGTTGTTCTCTGCTTCGTCGAGGATCATGTGGAATGCTCTTGCTTTCGGTTTTGGCAGCACATTTGGCCTTGTATCCCCTTCTCTCTTTGGGCAGTCTTGCTTGAAGTGCCCTTCCTCATTACATTCATCACATACCCTTTTGTTGAATGTACATTTATTGGCGTAATTCCCATGTTTTCCACACTTGAAACAAGTCACCTCTTCTCCACATTTTCCTAAGTGTTTCTTCTCGCACTTATCACATCATCTTGCTTTGCCTCTTCCTCCTCCTCCAAACTTCGAGGATTTACTCTCCTTGTTGGGCCTTGAAGATCCTTCAAACTTCCTCTTTTCTCCTGCCTTATATTTTTCTAGACCCCTTTCTCTTATCTGGGTCTCTATATTCTTAGACGCTCTAACGACTGTTTTCAAAGTAGCTGCCATTTTGACCGTTGGGCCAAAGTCTGCAGGCAGTCCGTTAGCGAACCTATCTATCTTGGAGAGTTCAGTAGGCACCAAGTAGGGAAATAGCTTCATCTTCTCAGTGAATGCGGTGGCATACTCATCAACACTCATCTTCCCTTTCTTCAGGTTCTGAAACTCGTTGTTTAGGTCTATCAAATCTATCTCTGAGCAGTACTGCATTTTTAACTACTCTGTGAATGCTTCCTAAGACATTCGTATGGCTTCTCCTCGTGGCATTGTATCTGCCAGCAACTTCCACCAACTTAACACTCCGGTCTTTAGTTATCTGACTGCAAAGACTGTCTTTTGCTTATCACTGCAGTCATAGCTCTCAAATACCATCTCCATCTTGGAGACCCAGTCCATAATCTCAACTGGCTTCGGGATTCCGGAAAGGCTTGGTGGCTTGGCACCCAAGAAGTTCTTATACATTCGTCCATGCTTGTGGTTTCCCCTCTCTGGGCCATTCCTTCTTTCTCCTTGAGTCCCAACTTGACTTACATGGCGGCTATAGTTCCCTTCCTCCGATTTCTCGGGAATCAGCTCAGGTTGCTCAATTGGCATGGTAGGTTCGTCCCTATTTTCTTGCAACATCCTCCTCATTTCTTCCCTTTGTTCAGCTAACATAGCCCGAATCATGGCTTGTACTCCAACCATGGTGATTGGTTCAGGTGCAGCTTCTACTACAACAGGTATTTGTTCAAGCACTAGGGGCTGTTGATTCCTATTTCCATTTGCGTTCCTGACTCCACTTCGGGTTCTTTCCATTTCAATCTATACACCAATTCAGACGTTCGGTGTGTAATGACGAGAATTAAGATAGGAAAAGATTTTATTTACGATTGACGTGTAAATCTCCTTATTACTCCGAAAAGTTCCATAACAGTTCTAATACCGTAATTAAACGTTTAGAAATCTGAACACATAAAATTTCTAGATCTGGTCGGCAATAGACCATAGATCTGATCAAACGATAGCATAAAGCATCACAAATCATTTAGCACATAAAATCATTTTAGGCATCTTCCCTAATTAAGCTAGTGCTTGTGTCTATTCAGGTGTACTTTCTAAAATATATTGGACACACTCCTCACGATCATCGCTTAACATTCTAAGTTTAAGTCTAAAAATAAATCCTTCCTAGTTCGCTTAAACTAATGCTCTGATATCAACTGTGATATCACCATTTTCACGGCCAGAAAAGACCGATTTTTTTTATGCTTTACAAAAATCAGAGTACATCTTTTAATAAAAATGTTGCAGAATTTGTTCCCAGTAAAATATGATAAATACGTTATCAAAGCATTTCCGAAGAAAAGTATTTGTATTCATTTTAAAACATTTGGGATGTCATCGTCAATACAAAAACATAAGCATAAACATAACTTACATTCATTATCACTAGTGATTTATATCTCCTTTAATGTCTCGGTGTAATGTGACTTCATATCAACACTTGTGATATAAATAAACTGATTGGGTCAGGTTGGGAAACCTGGTGAGTACATAGGGTTTTCAACCCACAATAATATAATTATTATGTTTAATCATCAAACAGTTAACCCAATTACCCATCCCCATTATCTTCTTTACTCTTAAGGGTCTACCCTAAGAATCAGCTATTTTCAGTCATTCATTCCTAAGGATTATCCTAAGGAATAGGTACGAAGTCCATCGTTGTCAATGACATAGCTGTCAAGCACAGCTGCTAGTTCTATCACTTAGGCGCAACTTCCATAATTGTGACATTATATATGAGGCGCATTTTCCGGTATAGTCCTTTAGGCGCATTTGTCGGGGTCATGAAGTTCTCTATTAGGCGCTTCTTCCGGTAGAGTCCTTTAGGCGCATCTGCTAGGGTTTTATTGACAGTATCGTTTTCGAGAGTCCACTCGCAATACATGTCAATGGGTTTTTAGAGTACTCCGGTGAACACATCGTTCACAACACCTACAGGTTGCCAGCCTGCTAGTGTTCCACTAGACTGTCTAGAATAGTTTGTGGTTGTCATCCATACTCTGCTAGATGACGGGACCATCATTTGGGAACAAGGATTCTCACGTCGTCCACCTCTCACCCTTACCTTATGGTCTATATCACCTCTCAACTCATCATCCAACTCATATTTCATCTACCCATGTTTTACCCAACATATTACGTATATATAAATATATATACAATTTAAATCATATAAAACTTGTATAAAATCATTCATCCAGCATAGATAGCAAGTATACAGATAATATGCACACGTAAAAAGTATTTTATATAAAATACTTCATATCTATGTGTAAGATGAAAGGGACCATGCACTCACTTGTAAAGGTGGTGATTCCGAACTCAGACAGCGCTTCGCTTCTTAAAAATAATTTCCTTCGACGAAACCTAATATTATTACCACTAGAGTTTATTCTATTATTCGTCGAGACTAATTAATAGTCTATCTATTATTACTATTATATAAGAGTTAAACAATACTTATATAACCCATAATAATAGCCCAAGTACTTATTATAAGTTCCTAATAACGTTACTATAATTAAATAAAAGCTATATTATAAATAGCGTAGACGTAGCTCACTTACAGCGGATTTTATAGAAAACCGGGCTTTAATTGGAGTAGCGTTCCCAAGCCGAAAAGCTCTTCTTCTCGGAGCCTTTGAGCACTCCGAGGCTTCCGCCTCATGCTAGGGAGGTTCCTTAGGCTTTTCAAGGGGTTTCGGGGCTAGAGAGAGGTTCTAGAGAGAGAGTAAAGAGAAGAAAGAATGGGAAAGGTGTGAAGAAAATGAGGGTGGGAGAGGTTCTATTTATAGGGTGAAAATGGCTGAACTTGGTGCCACATGTCACCATCTAGTGGCAAGACTTGGGGAGACAGCAATGGCCAAGATTGTGCCACATCACCCATTTTCGCACAGCACACTTCCGTCTTCTATAATCCGTAACTTTCACATACGACCTCCTTGTTTGACGTTCTTTATATCCACGCGTAGGTAAAAATAAGATCTACAACTTTCATTTTGACTCCGTCAGCTAATTCTCGATCGATCTTAAATTTAACAGTATGAGGAGATTATACTGTTAATTGTCCGCTTAAAATTTATAACTTCTACATACAGACTCTATTTTCGTCCATCTTTTTACCGTTGAGTTCCTATTAATGAGATCTTCAATTCTCATTTAGGCAGCGTAGGCCAGAAACCGCTCGATCTAAAATTCGAGTTTCGGGGCGTGCACTGCTATGCCAAATCTTAGAAAATTCATAACTTCCTCATACAAAGTTAGATTTGGGCGTTCTTTTTTTGTATGTTCTCGGTTTAACGTATACTATAAATTTTGTTTAGATCACTAAGGATGGGCCATAAATTCTTCGTTATAACTCGGATTTTGGCGTTCTTGATATGTACGTAACCCTTGAGACATATTCTACAACTTGGTTAAGATTAATTCTTCTAAATAATCTTCCATTAAAAACTCATTTTTGACGCTCATTGTCTCTAAATTGGCTAGCCTGGATCTGCGGGCGTTATAGGAATGAAGAGCAAAATGGTTTGGAATGAGAAGAAGCTTTGGGTCCAGTGTTTTTTCGGTGCAAGCTGTAAATTGGAGGTAAAAAGATATCTCCTTGATCATTTCTTTTGTTAGATCTCTTTCTAGAGAGTTTTAGGGCTTTATTCCATCCATCTTTTGGTTTGGAGTTGTTAAGCAGGTCATGGGAGTTGAGATTATAGATCTGAGCTATATGAGTCCCGATGAGCCCAAAGATTCGAGCTTTATTAATCTTTGGGAAAGTCTTCAAGCATAAAGACCTTTATGGAGCATGTTTTGACATTTTAAGCCCTATATGCCATGCATGAACGTAAAGCTTGCAGCTTTACATGATGATTCAGCCTTGGGAGGATAGATCCAGAGTATGAGACCTTATTTCTGTCGAAAATCGTCTGAATGAGAAATTAGACTTAATGGACTCGACGAGTTGATGAGACAACTCGACGAGTCGGTTAGGGTTTACCCCGATGGTTTGGACGCGTTGCAGACTTGGCGAGTTGACGATACAAATCGATGAGTTGAAAGGGTTTTACCCGTCTTTGGATTTAGAGTAGACTGGACGAGTTGATGGGACAACTCGACGAGTAGGTGGGGTTTTCCTGGTCTTCTGGATTCTGCATTGACTCGACGAGTTGGCTAGCAACTCGGCGAGTTGACTTGGGTTTTCGTGATGTACTAAGTTATGGGATACACGACGACTTGATGAGCTGTACTCAGTGAGTCGAGTCAACATGGGTTGTTGACTCGAGTGTTGACATATATTGACTTTAGGGTTTGGTCAAGATAGGGATTATGAGGACCATGGAGGGGTAAAATGGTCTTTTACACATCCCAAGAGTTAAAGAGAGGAATTAGCTTGGTTTCAGGTATTTCTCAGGATCGCGGGAAGGCACCAGCTTGATTGCACACATGAGATGGAGTTATGTTTTTGGAGGATCCTGGATTTTATTCAACAATTATGAAAATGTGTTTTCGACAATTTGACAATTGAGGATTTTGTGAAATGTGATGATGAGATTTATGTCATTTAAAAATGAAAATTTTGTCTGAAAATTTACGGTGTTACAAGTTAGTATTAGAGCCTTGGTTTGAGGGATTTAGATGTACCTTCGGATGTGTCTGGACTCAAACTAAGGATTTGAGAAAAAATTTAAAAGAAATGATTTTTCTAAAATAAGAAAGAGTTTTAAGAGGAAACGAGTTGGAGCAGTATGTACAATCAGCTAGAGCCCAAACGGTGATTTCCCAAAATACTCTTACTTATTTGTGTTATGAGATATTAGTGATGCATGCTAGAGGATATGATAGGTATTTCATATTTTAGGGCTAGAGTTGCCTGATTTGTGATGCCTTAGCCTAGGAGTTGTTGCTATCTTTTATGTTCCTTGAGTATGTGCTGAGTAGGAGTATCTAGTAGGAATATTTTAGAGAGAGCTTCAAGTAATGGAGTAATCTAGGAGAGATACCTAGATGTGCTTTTGGAGGAATCTACTCAGAGGGTAGTTAGATGCCACGACGGGTAGGGTTGCCTAAGTCGGCGATGCCTTTTGAGTTGTGGATAAAGCGAGAGGAGTTATATGCCAGAGTGGTTTTACGTGCTGGTGGAGGTTATTCGATGCCCGAATGCTGCTTGCTTTGTGCTTTGTGTAACTCTTGATGATATGAGTTAGCTACCGAGTGAATATGACGATATTTAGGAGGTAGATGGCCGACATCATGAGGAGTTCTTCAGCAGCTGATGGCAGGGAAATGTGAGATCCTAGGAAGAGCTCGTGGAGTGACTTTAGTCAAATGAGTACGCTGATAGAGGAGAGTATTTGCTGGAGAGCGGCCATGTGTAACAGGATTAGTGATCGAGAAGGTTGAGCAGCTACTTAGGAAATATGGGACGATCCATGTGGAAGGTATGGGTAGATGTGGCAGGTAGTATGGGCCCGTACTACTGAAAGTAGAGGACCCATACTCGTAGCAGGGAGAATCCAAGAGGTTCTAAATAGCAGGTTAAGGGGAGATAACATGGTTCGGGTACCATGATTCGTAGCAGAGGGTATTTTCATCTTTACCAGTTATCCGATGATGAGTGTTCAGATTGAGAGAGGATATGGTAAACTGTGGGGCCAAAGGGCCATGTCGATTGAACTTCGATGGAGTGTACCTTGTGAGAGAATTGAGTTTAGATCCCGAGGAGTTTACTGGTGGGCTGCCAGTTGGAGTCGCATGACTTGAGGAAAAATTGGAGGTGATACGCTGAGGATAATTTCGGTTTGGGTTGAGTGATCGACCGATGGTTGAGATGTCACATCCTATGATGAAGATTACATTATTTCCGCTTCTCGTGTGGAGTGAACGAGATAATGAGCTTTAGGTTCCAGAGTTTGGAGGTAATTATGTGGGGTATCATATAGTTGCGATGTTTTCACTAGAGTAATTGTGATATGTTGCTGCGAGGTATTTCTTATACCATTAAAGAGTAATTGGTGGGGACTGAGATGGATGAGGACAAGGAGATGCCTTGGTCGAGTAAGGCATACTTTTAGTAGCAAATTTAGGTGATCAAGAGGAGTATACCGGGGCGGTGGCCCTCGTTGCATGCATTGTGTATCGACTGTGAGAGTGAGGTCTCTTGTTTCTATGATGATCCACATGATGGAATGTTGGTTGAGGGATCGGAGACATGGTGTGTGATAATGCATTACTTCCTGATTGAGATTTGTGACTAGTTCAGGACAATTAGGATATCCGATGTTGTGTCGGTATGAGATTTCGGGATGACTAGAGGCACTCATGTTGGGAGGGTTCTGAGGATTTCATCTGAGATTCGGGATATTTGGAGTTGCTTGGTCTCTATCGGAAAGATCGTCGAGTGTTAGGTGGTATGATTCCAAGAGTCAAGTGTGATGTACCCGGTGAAACAGTCTGTTCAAGGGCAGTTAGAGAACTGGTTATGGAGATCTGCAATGTGGACACATGAGACTTGGGTTATTGGTGGATGAGGCGAGGTGCAGACCGAGATGATGCGTGTTGCATGTGTCCAGGATAGGATGAGTGTATCTACATCGAGTAGCAGTTGGCTAGAGACCTTATTGTGGTTAGGAACTCTTCGTGTTCAGTTTGTAGTGGTTGAGTTCGAGGCGGTTGGCTCGTTGAGGTCTAGTTTCGACTGTTGGGAATTCTGGTTCGATGTATTGGTTTTTATATGCACTCCAGAAAGGGCAACAATTCTTTTGGCAACCAAATCCAGAGTCGATATGAGTATTCTCGCATGGGTTTTGAGCAGTAGAGGATGGGGTTTCGGATTGTCGTCAACATGTCCTTAGTCTTTGACGATTCCTCCATGTTTCAAGTTGTGATTTAGAGTATTTCGAGGTCACAAGTTGTGTGAGTGGAAGATCAGTGGTCGAGGCAAGACATGGTGAGATTCTAAGAGGGTGTATTGCGGTTTCCGAGTATGATACCGTGAGTGGAAGATCGGTGGTTAAGGCGATACATCGTGAGGTTTTGTGATGGTATACCGGGGTATCCGAGTATGACACCCTAAATTTTTGGATTATTTTGAGACTTGAGTTTGTAAGATGGAAAGTGGGGTACTGAGTGACTATTGTTCCAGTGGGATCCCTTCAGCTAATTGTCTTCGAACGGGATTACCCAAGAATGTGAATCGTAGCAGGAGAAAGTGTTCTATTGTGGCAACTGTCGTCAGAAGTAGTGATGCTTAATATGGGTAGGTGTGTGCACCTATCTATCATTGGACCACAGAGCATGAGTTATCGAACTTAGTGGGGTGACGAATCGAGGATGGGATTGTGGGGGTGATAAGAGAGCGAGTGGATCCGGGTGAGAGTAATCACTTATGACTGTCAGGGGAGACATTAGAGTGAGCCCATGAAGAGAGAGAGAGAGAGAGAGATAGATAGAGAGAGAGATGGCATCGTAATACTATGGGGAGCCATAGCATTCACGATGTCAGTACAAGAGAGTATCGTATGACTGCAGGGAGCCGTAGCATACATGAGTCAGAGAGGGAGTATTGTATGGCTGCAGGGAGCCATAGAATACATGAGTTAGAGAGAGGGTATCGTGTGACTGCAAGGATCCATAACGCTTGTTTATCAGTGAGAGAGTGTTGTATAACTGTAGGGAGCCGTAGCCTTCACTAGTCAGAGCATGACGCAGAGGAATTCTTAGGCTTGGGTAGCTTTACCAATTGAGTCTTTGGGAAACTGGAGGTTGGACTAGGGCGAGACTGGGGTCTCCGTGATGGTTGGGAATCGTTATATCCCAATTGGAGGAGTGTTGTACACATAGATTTGTGGATCATGGGGCGTGAGTCGAGTCTCAGATTGGATGAGTGGCTCCAATTTTTCCTGTTGAATCAGACTTCCAAGATGAGTTTGGCCATATTTGTATATTAAGTAGGCAGGATGAGGTTTTGAATATTCGGATGGGTTCCTTTTGAGAGGTTATGGTTTCCATTTGATGTTTTAGACATGTGTAGGTCAGTACGTTGGATTGGGAAGGACCACGAGACGCATGGAACCAGTAGGTGGTAGACGACAGAGATCAGAGGTGAGACGACTTCAGATGGGGTTGTAGTGATTCGTTTGAGGTAGAGCGAACTTCGTGACTTCGTGTGTCATGATGGGTTGAGATAGCTATTGTGAGAAGGAGTCGGTAAAGCCGTTCTAATGGGTGTGCAAGGATAGCCTTGGACGTTCAACTGTTCGGTCGAGAGCTGACCTGGTGCATGGTGTTGGGAGAGATATTTGAGAGGAAGCAGAGGCTTATGAGTATAAATGTCAGAGGATAGTTCCGAATGGGTATGATCATTTTATTGTCTCTAAGGAAAATATATTGAGGTGCATTTTTTTCAGATGAGTTCTGATACCAGTAGGTGGTGGGTCCCTAGTGAGATGTGATCCTTCCGTTCCTTTTGAGCTGCGATCTGGATCGATTGGTATATCCGACATGAGTGATCGATAGCCAACTATCGGTCAACGACTTGTTTTCTTTAGTCACAACAAGAAATCGGAGTTGGCAGTGTGTTATCGGGGTCTGTTATTCGATGACTGAGTAACATGATGATATCTTTCATGGGCGGTCTAGAAGGGAGACAGACCACTAGAACTTCTAGGTTTTGGAGAGTCAAAACTGGTACTGCAGCAGCAGTGGGGTCCGTCCTGTTTCGGAATTGGGAGTTCCTGATTAGGTTCGAGTGTCTTGGAAGGGAGGTTGTTGTATGATATGAGATTTTTGGTGGTGCTTCTCGGGTTATTGGGTTTGATCTACGTGTTGTCAAGGAGCGATTTCGAGGGCGAAATCTAATTCAATTGGGGGAGAATTGTAACACCCTGAATCCTGGATGAGAATTTAAGAGTTACAATGCACTTTTAGGAACCTACTCGACGAGTTGGTTGGTCCCAACTCGTCGTGTAGGGGCAGAGCTGGCCACGCGTGTTTAGAAGCTTACTCGTCAAGTCGGGGGGGGGGGGGGGGGGGACTCGATGTAGTGAGTCTGTATGAGAAAACCCTAATTTTAGGGTTTGCACCCTATTTAAAGGCCTTTAAGCCCTCATTTCCGCCTCCCTGACCATTTAGACACACTTAGAGAAACCCTGGACGAGCTGTAGTCGTTTTGAGAGAGAGAAAGGCTAAAGATCTTGTGTTCAAGTGCATTTTTAGAAGAGGAATGAAGAGCAAAAAGGTTTGGAATGAGAAGAAGCTTTGGGTCTAGTGTTCCTTCGGTGCTAGCTGTCAATTGGTGGTAAAAAGCTATCTCCTTGATCATTCGTTTTGTTAGATCTCTTTCTAGAGAGTTTTAGGGCTTTATTCCATCCATCATTTGGTTTGGAGTTGTTGAGCTGGTCATGGGAGTTGAGATTACATATTTGAGCTACATGAGTCCCTATGAGCCCAAATATTCGAGCTTTATTTAGCTTTGGGCAAGTCTTCAAGCATAAAGACCTTTATGGAGCATGTTTTTGGAATTTTGAGCCCTGTATGCCATGCATGAACGTGATGATTCAACCTTGGGAGGCTAGATCCAAAGTATGAGACCCTATTTCTATCCAAAATCGTCTAAATGAGAAATTAGACTTAAGGGACTCGATGAGTTGATGAGAGAAATTGACGAGTCGGTTAGGGTTTACCCCGATGGTTTGGATGACTTGCAGACTCGGCGAGTTGACGAGACAACTTGACGAGTTGAAAGGGTTTTACCCATCTTAGGATTCAGAGTAGACTCGACGAGTTGATGGGACAACTTGACAAGTATGTGGGGTTTTCCTGGTCTTCTGGACACTGCATGGAATCGACGAGTTGGCTAGCAACTCAGCGAGTTGACTTGGGTTTTCACGATGTACTGAGTTATGGGATACACGACGAGTTGATGAGCTGTACTCGGCGAGTCGGTTCAACGTGGGTTGTTGACTCGAGTATTGACATTTGTTGACTTTAGGGTTTGGTCAAGATAGGGATTATGAGGACCATGGAGGGGTAAAATGGTCTTTTACCCATCCCAATAATTAAAGAGAGGAATTAGCTTGGTTTAGTCAGAGTTGTGATTTAAGTGCTAATTGGTGATAATTATCGTATGTGTTAGGCGGAGGCTAGATCGATGATTCATGTACGAGGTTTATTGGCTTGCTTACAAGGTGAGTCTTCTCACTATACTTACCTAGATTGGTAAGTTTTGTGTGACCGGAGGGTCTTATGTACTTATATTGAGTATTATGATATCCTATATTATGTCTTTGTGATTTATGCTGTGTATTATTCTGAGCTTACTGAGTTAGGACTGAAGGGTCCACCCGAGTTGTGGGACCGGAGGGTTCCATTGAGACACATTAACCGGAGGGTCTTATTCGAGTATAGCCATGAGAGGCTAATGAGATGTGTGTGGTATTTTGGGGAACTTACTAAGCTTCGTGCTTACCGTGTTATGTGATATGTGTTTCAGGTATTTCTCAGGATCGCGGGAAGGCACCGGTTTGATTGCATACACGAGATGGAGTTATGTTTTTGAGGGGTCCTGGATTTTATTCAACAATTATGAGAATGTGTTTACGATAATTTGACAATTGGGGATTTTGTGAAATGTGCTGATGAGATTTATGTGATTTAAAAATGAAACATTTGTAACGCCTGTGTTTCTGGGCTAAGCATTAACGAAGAAGTTATGACATGTCGAAGTTTCGCGACAGAACCGGTACGACACTGCGTGACGTAAATAGTGAATTTACAATTGAACAATTTTTAGCCTTAGTGATCTAAACGAAAGTCGTAGAGTTCGTTAAACTGAGAGCATGCATAAAAAAAACGTCCAAATCTGACTTCGTATGAGGAAATTATGATTGTTTTAAGTTTCGACTTAGCAGTATGTAGCCCAAAACTCGAAATTTAGATCGAGTGATTTTTAGCCGAAACAATCTAAACGAGAATCGATGATCTCGTCGATATTAGTGCAACACAAAAAAGACAGACGAAAACGGACGTCGGCTGAAGATGTTATGAATTTTTGACGGACTTTTCCTGTCGCGGCCTATTAAAAATATATCTTTAAAAATAAACTCAAAATTAGCCAAGAAAGTCTAAATGAAAGTTGTAGAGCATAGTCTCACCTACGCGTGAATATAAAGAACGTCAAAACCGGAGCTCGTATGCTAAAGATACGAATTTTAGAAGTTTGGAAATTCGAAGGATGTCTGGTGTACTCGTGTTCATGGTCTGAGTTGGGCCACGTAGCCTGCTCCATCGCATGGTCGAAACGTGAATGTAGCTCTGATGCGTCCGAGATGATCCACCCGTACGCCCCGCATACGAGGGGTATGCCCCGCGTAGTGGACCGCCTCGCAGTACGCCCAACGTACTGAGCACTTACGCTCAGTGAAGTTAGTAGCTTCAGACTACTATAAATATCAATTGAAGGCAGCCGATTTTTGTTTACTTTCTTTACATATATCACCCTTATACTCTCTCCTAAATTGCAGGAAATGCCCCCGAAGCCTAGTGTATCGTCCTAACACCCGAAGCAAGTTCCAGAGCCCTGTAGATCCCGAGAAAAAGAGTTTTCGAGCCAAAACTCTGTCCACGTAAAGCCCGGTTTTTGAGAAAATATCCCGGTTTCAACATAGAATATTGTTTTAAGAGACGAAGTGCTGCCCAATTATCGTCTTAACAAGTGAGTGTATAGTCACTTTCACCTTATACATAGATATGAAGTATTTTATATAAGATACGTGCTATGTGTATATATGTTGTTTGTTTATCTGAAATGGATGTTGAAAGAATGTTTTATACATATTTTAAAATGTATATGTATTTTATATCTACAAATATGTTGGGTAAAACATGGGTAGATGAAAGAATGTTTTATACATATTTTAAAATGTATATGTATTTTATATCTACCAATATGTTGGGTAAAACATGGGTAAATAATGAATGATGAATGAAAGTACGGTATAGATGTACGTTGGTAGCTACGGATTTAGTACCTTGGCAGCTATGGACTTAATGCATGTTGTATAAACCCAGGCGAAAATGTGACTTCTTGCCTCTCCCTTTGATTACCTTGGAAGCTATGGACTTAGTGCTTGTTATATAAACCCTGGCGACAATGTGACTTCGTGCCTATTTGACATAAATTGCTGAGGAAAAGCAATGTTGTCATCCCGATGTTTGCCTTATTTGACATAAACTGCTGAGGAAAGTAGTGCTGTCACCCCGATGGAGATGGTTGCCTTATTTGACTTAAATTGCTGAGGAATACCCTAAAGCAGTGTTGTCACCCCGATGAAAATCCTTAGGCTAGGTCCCTTATGAAAGGTGTTTAGGGACGTAAAGTGAGGATAACGGGAATCGGTAATCAAAGTTATTGTTGTTTCATGAAATTAATAAATTTATTGTTGGTTGATGAAAATTAATAAATTTATTATTTGTGGGTTGAAAACCCTATATGATCACCAGGCTCCCAAGCCTGATGCACTCAACTTTCTGTATTACAGGTAGTGGACCCCGAGCATAATTGGAAGACAACGAGAGAATTTTTTATTATAGGCCTGTAGTTGTAAATAACTGTTGTAAGGTTTATAATGTACTGTTTATGCTTTTGATATGTCTCGGAACATGACATCCCGAAGTTTTGTTATATAATGAAAACATATTTCTTTAAGAAATGTTTTGATAAATTTTTATTATATTTTGTTTTGGGAAAAAAATTCCTCAACATCTTTTGTAAAATTACTCTGATTTTATTTTAATAGCATAAACTAAATCGGTCTTTTCTGGCCGAGAAAAATGGGGATGTCATTGTTGGTATCAGACACGAGCACTAGTATATTTTAGGAAAGATGTCTAAAATGCTTTTATGTGCTAAATGTTATATGTTTGACATATATGATTATTTGTTCAGATCTATGGTCTGTTGCTGACCGAATCTGGAAATTTTATGTGCTCAAGATTCTAAATGTTTAATTACGATATTAGAACTGGCATGTAATTTTTCAGAGTAATAAGGAGGAATATGCGTCAAAACCTTCCTTTATCTATATATTTTCGTTCTGATATGGTGAATGACTGCTTTTGTGAACATAACGTCATGGTGAAGACTCGTTGTGAACGGAGTAAATGGAGGAAATGAGAAGGTTTACGATAGTAAATGATACCTACTAGAAGATATCGTAAGAATGGTATCTTGCCTCTAGAATACGTCTAATAAAATAACAGTACGTATAGAAGAGTACGGTACATCCGAATGTACACATTTGATTGGCGGGATGATAGAACGGTAGGTGTAATTTCTGAAGTTGTTTTATCGTCTGGCGTTTCCATCACCAACCGAGCTGAAGCATAATTGATGATTGAAGATATGCATGGAAGAAGTCTGAGTAGAGTCTAGGGAAATTTGTATGATTATTTGGACACATTCATATGTGTTAAATCGTTTTGTGATTTTAGGAAATAAGAACTTAGGGATTGCGAGACAATACTTGGGGCGAGTATGAGTAGGTGTGAATAGTAGTAGAGATCAATACTACTCGAAGCACATGACTCACACTTGGATCAGGGAAAGTCACATGGTTACCAAGAAGCTAGTAATTGATTTCATTTTTGTTCAAGTATGTCGTTACCATCGTTTCGGTAATGACTAAGAAGATGATTGATATTCCGACCCTAGAGGTCATATCGAATCGAGTCCGACTAAGATGAGTATGTTATGTTGTTCGGGGAAACTTGAGTTCAAGGTTTATTCGACCGTTTAAAGTTCTTCAGAAGATTGGGAATCAAGCTTACAAACTGTATTTTCCAGAAGAACTAAATAAAATTCATAACACTTTTCATGTGAGTTATTTGAGGAAGTTCATGGGAGATGTTCCCGACAAAATTCCAATTTCTGAGTTAAGTTTGGATGAAAGCAAGAGGTTAATTGAAGAACCGGAGGCAACTGTTGACCGTAAGACTAAGAAGTTGTGACGTAAGATGGCCGATTTAGTGCTTGTGCGATGGAAACATTCGAATGGGCCAAATCTCACCTGGGAAACAGAGAGTGACATGATGAGTCATTATCCGCATTTGTTTGCTGATGTGTGATTCTGAGGACGAAATCATTCTAAGGAGGAGAGAATTGTAGCGCCCGTGTTTATGGGCTAAGCATTAATGATGATATAATGGTCTAAGTCAACCATTGGAACTCGTTTTGAAGTAATAAGAATGAATTATGTGCTTTAAACTTAATTATTATGATTAAGAATAAAAATAAGCGTTGAAAATTAATATTAGATAAAGCCGATATCTATGAAGGAAGTTGTAGTGGTCGTGGCAAGGATTCCGGATATATAAAGAATTCCGAAATCCGAGTTATAACGAAGAAGTTATGACCTTTCAAAGTTTCGCGGCAGAACTTATACGACACTGCATGACGTAAATAGTGAATTTACGATAGACCAATTTATAGCCTTAGTGATCTTAACGAAAGTCGTAGAGTTTGTTAAACCGAGAGTGTGCATAAAAAGAACGCCCAAATCTGACTTCGTATGAGCAAGTTATGATTTTTCTAAGTTTCGACTTAGCAGTATGTAGCCCAAAACTCGAAATTTAGATCGAGTGATTTTTAGCCAAAAAAATCTAAATGAGAATCAAAGATCTCGTCGATATTAGTGCAACGGTAAAAAGACAGACGAAAACGGACGTCGGATCAAGAAGTTATGAATTTTGAACGGACTTTTCCTGTCCCGGCCTGTTAGAAATACAACTTTAAAAATAAATTCAAAATTAACCAACGAATTCTAAATGAAAGTTGTAGAGCATAGTCTCACCTACGCGTGGATATAAAGAACGTCAAAAACAGAGCTCATATGCGAAAGATACGAATTTTAGAAGTTTGGAAATTTGAAGTACACCCAGCGTACTCGTGTTCATGGTTTGAGTTGGGCCACGTAGCCTACTCCATCGCATGGTCGAGAAGTGATTGTAGTTCTGATGCGTCCAGTATGATCCACCCGTACGCCCCGTGTACAGGGGGTACCCCGCGTAGTGGACCGCCTTGCAGTATGCCCAGCGTACCAAGGACTTACGCTCAGCGTAGTCAGCAGCTTCGGACTACTATAAATATCAACTGAAGGCAACCAATTTTTATTTACTTTCTTTACATATCTCACCCTTATACTCTCTCCTAAATTGCAGGAAATGCCCCCAAAGCCTAGTGTATCGTCCTAGCACCCGAAGCAAGTTCCAGAGTCCCGAAGATCCCGAGAAAAAGAGTTTTCAAGCCGAAACTTTGTCCACGTGAAGCCCAGTTTTTTAGAAAACATTATGGTTTCATCAAAGAATATTGTTTTAAGAGGCGAAGTGCTGCCCAATTATCATCTTAACAAGTGAGTGCATAGTCACTTTCACCTTACATATAGATATGAAGTATTTTATATAAAATACGTGCTATGTGTATATATGTTGTTTGTTTATTTGAGATGGATATTGAAAGAATTTTTTATACAGATTTTAAAATGTATATGTATTTTATATCTATAAATATGTTGGGTAAAACATGAGTAGGTGAAAGAATGTTTTATATATATTTTAAAATGTATATGTATTTTATATCTACAAATATGTTGGTTAAAACATGGGTAGATAAAGAATGATGAATGAAAGTACGCTATAGATGTACGTTGGTAGCTATGAATTTAGTACGGTATAGATGTATGTTGGTAGCTATGGATTTAGTACCTTGGCAGCTATGGACTTAATGCCTGTTGTATAAACCCAGGCGACAATGTGACTTCTTGCCTCTCCCTTTGATTACCTTGGCAGCTATGGACTTAGTGCCTGTTGTATAAACCTTGTCGACGATGTGACTTCGTGCCTATTTGACATAAATTGCTGAGGAAAAGCAGTGTTGTCATCCCGATGTTTGCCTTATTTGACATAAATTGCTGAGGAAAGCAGTGTTGTCACCTCGATGAAGATGGTTGCCTTATTTGACTTAAATTGCTGAGGAATCCCCTAAAGCAGTGTTGTCACCCCGATGAAAATCCTTAGGCTAGGTCCCTTATGAAAGGTGTTTAGGGACGTAAAGTGAGGATAACGGGAACGGGTGATCAGGGTTATTGTTGTTTCATGAAATTAATAAATTTATTGTTGTTTGATGAAAATTAATAAATTTATTGTTGTTTGATGAAAATTAATAAATTTATTATTTATGGGTTGAAAACCCTATATGCTCACCAGGCTCCCAATCCTGAACCACTCACCTTTCTGTATTACAGGTAGTGGACCCCGAACATAATTAGAAGACAACGAGAGACTTTTTGATTATAGGCCTTTAGTTGTAAATAATTGTTGTAAGGCTTATAATGTACTGTTTATGCTTTTGATCTGTATCCGAACACGACATCCCGAGGTTTTGTTATATAATGAAAACATATTTCTTTAGGAAATGTTTTGATAAATTTTTATTATATTTTGTTTTGGGAACAAATTACAAAACATCTTTTGGAAAATTACTCTGATTTTATTTTAAAAGTATAACCTAAATCGGTCTTTTCTGGCCGATAAAAATGGGGATGTCACAAAATTTATGTTGGGCTGAAAAGAGTTTTGGTGTTGCGTCTTTTGGGCTCGTTAGATTAGCCTTTTATTCTCCGGTTTGGGCCTGTCCAACCGAGAGCCTTTTATGTATTGTATATAAGTTAAATGCTTGCATGCATATTAGGTTAAGATTCCAGAGATTATCGATACAGCGATTGATCAAGAGTATTATATTTTTCTGTTATCGTTCTTGTAATCTTCTAATCCTTTACAGTTGATGTTCTTAATCGAGCTCTTCTAAGGATTTTATTTAATCATTCGACACGTTTGATTCAAGCTGTTTGTTCTTATTATTGCGTTGTTAACTGTTTTATATTCATATACTTGTTCAAGATCTAATCGATCTTCTTAGATTAAAAGTTGTTTTAATCCCATCAATTGGTATCAGAGCAGGAGGCTGTGTAATCGATACACATCTTTTCTGTGAAAAAGATTTCCATTAGGGTTTTCCGCAATCATCGATATTTATTGAGCCGTCATCTTAATTGACGTATCTTAGTATTTATTGTTTTGCCCTAATCTGCTTTATTACAAGTCTGATCTTTGAACAGGTGTTTACGATCATTATGGACGCAACGCAATCAAACCCTATTAATATTTCCAACAGCATCGGTTCGACGACAAAGATTCCAATCTTATACACCCATGACTATGAAGTATGGGCGCATCATTTCGAAGATTATGTGATTGGATCGGAGGACAATGGTTATCTCATATGGGAAGCCATCATCAGTGGACCGTTTTCTCATTCTACGTCGTCCAGAATCATCAAGACGCAAAAAGAGTACAATGATCTGCTCAAGGACGTGACAAATATCGCGCAAGATGAAAAAGACAAACTCCAGTGCAATATTAAGGCACTTAGGTTGATCAGATTCGCCCTTCAATCCGACACATTCAGGCTGGTCAGCTCATGCACTACGGCAAAGGAAGTGTGGGATAGACTTCGTGAACTGTATTCCACAGACGAAGATCTTGAACATTCCATCCAGACCTTACTTCTATCTGAATTTGGTGAATTCAGGCAAGGGGCCGAAGAAACTGTGACCCAGACGTTTGATCGCTTCAATCATCTTTTCAGCAAGATGATCAAACACGACATTGAAAGGAAGCTTATCGAACAAAAGGTTACTTTTTTGAATGGACTGCGATCTGAATGGAGAGCAGTTGTTTCCACAGTCAAAGCCCATGAACAGTTTAAATCATATTCTTTGGCAAAACTGGTAGGTATTCTAAAGTCCCAAGAGAAGAATGTGGTTCAAGAGAAGAATGTTGTCTCTAGTCTTGGTTCGTTGGCCCTCCTATCTAAAAGTAAAGCTGTGGTGGAGGATGAAGAGCTCAACTTGGATGAATATGACCTCTCAACTGAGGATTATGCCATGATGGTATCCAATCCTAAGAGGTTCATAAAGAAGAGATTCCCCAGCAACAAAAACCGAAACTGGCAGGGGAGTTACAGCTCAGAAAAAGCAAACAATGAACCGAAAGCTGAGGAGCCCAAAAAGGAACCGAAAGCAGATGGCGATTCCGGAGTAAGCTGTTTCTATTGTGGTGGCAAGAACCACTACGCTAAGGACTGTGTTCTTAAGAAGATGGCTGAAAAGGACAATGGAAATGATGAGGAAGCTGTGCTGCAGAAGAGATTGGATGAGTTAAGAAAGAAGAAGTCTACCGTTAACCCTTCTATTAATGCTCTTATTGTGCAGGGTTCGGTCAATGACGATGAGTTCGGTAGCACTGAAGTTTGGTCTACTGACTCAGAAGACGAAGAAGTGAGAAAGCCTACTCATGGAAAGGCATATGTGGCTAAGGAGGAAAGCAGTGGTGGAAAATGCTTCATGGTGACTGAGGTGTCTCAAATGAGGGGATACAACACCGATGGAGGAAGCAATGGACCGAAGGTGCAGGAGGATATGTGCTTTACGGCTAAACCACTCAGCCAGCAGTTCAATGAACTCGATGAACTGATAAAGAAGGTACAATCTGCTTTTATTTCATTTAAAGTACCACCATCCTCTTACGAGAAAGAACTAAAAAATATCAATACAAGAATTTCTCATTTAGATAGTAGCCTAACTCAAACTCGAGTCACCAATTCTAACCTGACTGATCAATTAAGCAGGGCGGCGTCGAAGAGTGAGGAGCGGCGAATGTGGATTGAGTTAAAAGAGTCGGAATTAATTAAAGTTAAAGACAAAAACATTTATTTGCAGAGAGACAATTTGAAATTGTTAAAACAACGAAATGTTTTTTGTTTAATAGCTAAACGTTTGTATTCCAATATTACTCAACTTCACTTGGACTGTGAGATAGGTCAAAAGATCCATCGCATGATTTTGCCCTTTCTAGAATTTAAGGAGGATGAAATCGATGCCGAAGCCTACAATTGTGAAAGTGTGATATCGTCTGATGATGTCAATCCAACCTATATGTATGGACTGGACAAAATTGAGTCCTTCATTAAGTCCAAAGACCACAAGGACATGCTCAAAAACCTTTTGGACGAAAATGACCGACTTAAACTGAGAACCGAAACCATGCAAAAATTTAACTCTCTTAACGCCAACGTAAGCTCAGAAAACAAAATCGATGTTGAAAATTCATCTGAGCTTAACGAGGACGAAAACTTGAGTGAAATTTCTGTGGAGGATACGGTTGACTGCTCAGAATTTGTTAAAAGCGAAACTGAAAACCACAAAAACCTTATTTCTGAAAATTCTGTGGAATTCGCTAGATTGTCCCAACAAAAGTCCCCGAACTTAGTAGAAAAAGCTGTTGTGTATCAAAAGGTCAGGACCACTCCAAATCAAGTATACAAGGTGACTGGAGTAACCGAACATCAAACAGCTGAACTCACAGCTATTGTTAACGAAGACAATGCTGACGGTTGTGATGAGTATTTCTGGGAAGCTCCCATTGATAATGGAAACGAAACCGTTGGTCTTTCTGAAAGAACCTCCTGGATGAAGAAAGGGAGGTACATACCTGAACCCTTGAACAAGCCTGATAATTTCAATGAACCAAGTACAAGTGGTACCAAAGAAATTCCTCAAGAGGATGATTGTTTAGCAAAAGAAGACATTCCTTCAACACCTACAGCTCGAAGCGAAACTTCATCAGATACTCCTTCCGCTTCCTCAGTACAAACTGAATCTTCTTCAGATATTCCATCTGTTCCTTCTGCACAAAGAATAACTCCTGAAGTTCAAAAGGAATCAGTCAAAGTTACAGCAAAAACAAAAGCGAACGTTCATCATCAACCTAAGCAGATGAGGGATAAGAAGATAGAGAGGAACCAAAGATACAGGAAAAATCTTTCTGAAAGGAAACAATTCTGGCACTCCCAGAACGCATACTATACACACAAGGACAAGAATCTGAAGTATGAAAACAATCCTGTACGAAAGCCTGAAAGTTCCACTAACCGAAAGCCAAGGTTCGGTTCGCAAGAAGATACTAACCGAAAGCCAAGGTTCGGTTCTGAAAAGGACTTCTACCGAAACCAAAGATTCGGTTCCAAGAACAACACCAACCGAACGCAGAGGTTCGGCTCCAAAATGAAAAAGGAACAAGACTCAAAGATTAACCCCACCAACGATAAAAAGCAAAAGGGTCACCTAGAGTCATCAGCAAGGAAGACATCTCCATCCAAATCCAAATCCTCTCTTCCTAATTCTTCTCGTTCTTTTACTTCCACTCATTCATCTCCATCTAGTTCCATAACTAATCCCGCTTGCCCTCGAAAACCTCATTCTTCAGCTGAACAGAAGGGAAAGCAAAAGGTCGATGAATCCAAACCTGAGTCCAAAACGAACATCCCTAATGTTCATAAAATAAAAGTCTTTACCATTAAAAAGAAAGATGAAACAACTCTAATAAAACGAACATATCTAGTTGACATCTCTCTCACTATTCCTGTTCCCATGAAAAGCTCACATGGACCCAAGAAACTTTGGGTTCCTAAATCTGCTTAATTTTTTGCAGGTTATAAGTGACGAGCAGTTTGACGAAGAATGGTACATCGACAGTGGCTGCTCGCGTCACATGACAGGGAGGAAAGAGGAGCTTAGGGAATACAGATCCCTTGCAAATGGTGGCAACGTTAAGTTTGGAAATAACTCTTTCGGGACCATAAAGGGATATGGGATGATAACGAATGGTGATTTTACCATACGAAAGGTGGCCTATGTGGAAGGACTTCAACACAACCTCATCAGTGTATCTCAGCTTGTTGGAGGTACTGGTCTCAAAGTTTCATTCGATGATGAAGGTTCGGAAATCATAGAGAAAAAGACAAAGAAAGTGATTCTGAAGTCAGAGCGAAAGGGTGAAATGTTTCCTCTGAACATGAAACCCATCAAAGGAAATCCAGCCATATGTCTGCTATCAAAAGCTCAATCCGACGAAAGCTGGTTGTGGCACCGAAGACTCTCTCATCTCAATTTCAAGGATATCAATCGACTTGTCACTGGAGGTCATGTTAGGGGTCTTCCATTGCTCAAGTTTGACAGAGAGCATTTGTGTGCTGCATGCGAAATGGGAAAGCAGAGTCGTCAAAGTCACCCATCCATAATTAACACAAAAGTTGTTGAACCACTCGAATTGCTTCATATCGATTTGTGTGGTCCTTCATCTATTGAAAGCATCGGTGGTAGCAAGTACATTCTTGTTATCGTTGATGACTTCTCTCGATTTACATGGGTGTTCTTTCTAAAGCTCAAATCTGAAGCGACTCAAAAGCTGAAAGTGTTTATCAAACAAATTGAAGTCCAGCTCAAGAAGGTCGTTCGCAACATAAGGAGCGACAATGGTCTCGAATTCAAGAACAAAGAGTTTGAAGAGTTTCTTGCAGAAAAGGGAATCAGTCATAATTTCTCAGCTCCCTACACACCACAGCCAAACGGAATCGTCGAAAGACGAAACCGATCGTTGTGTGAAGCTGCCCGAACTATGCTAAGTTTCGCTTCCTTACCTCTTTATTTTTGGGCTGACGCTATTTCTGCTGCTTGTTATACACAAAACAGGTCCTATCTCAACAAGCGATTCACGCTCACACCATATGAGATAATAAATAACAGAAAACCCAACGTGAAATTTTTCCACGTGTTTGGCTCAAGGTGTTTCATCTTTAACTCTAAAGAACACCGCAACAAGTTTGATGTCAAGGCTGACGAGGGAATCTTTCTGGGTTACTCACTCACTTCAAAGGCGTACAGGGTCCTAAACAAACGATCAAGAAGGATTGAAGAGACATACTATGTGACCTTCGACGATAGCTATGTCAAGAAGCTACAGGCCATAGATGACACTGCCAGGGAAATCTTTCCTCAAGCTGGTCAAGTCACAGTCTCAATCGCCAATATGTACGAGAACTTTCTGGATCTCTTTGACGAACCGGAAAAAGCTTCTCTCTCCGAAGCAGGTGCAGCTGACAACAAGATAGATCATATGAAGAAGATTGTCGAAGATGTTGCAAGAAGAATGCATGAAGGAGAATCGCCCACTGATGACTCTCCAACCAACAATGCTTCAGTCGAGGGGGAGCCAAGTTCTCATATCGAGGGGGAGCAAAGCTCTACAACCTCACCCGAAGGTACTTCTCCAACCGAAGGTACCCCTCCAAACGAAGGTGCTTCAATGCCTGAAACTCCAGCACCACAAGAAACCCCTGAAACTCATGTTTCTCAAGACTCATCAATTGAGGGGGAGCATGATGATATGACGAATGATGACGATAGCCAATCTGAGCCCGAAGAGATGATCAATGCTGAACTAGATCCAACCTTCGATCCGAATTACCCTCCTCTCACAAAATGGACCAGAGATCATCCTATCTCCCAAGTAGTTGGTGATGTATCTGAAAAGGTTCTGACCCGAGCTCAACTGAAGGCAAAACAGACATCCTTATTCTCAAAGGTTGAGTTTTGTATGTTTAATTCATTCGTATCAAAAGTTGAACCGAAGACAGTGAACACTGCCCTCGATCACTCTGATTGGGTTCAAGCGATGCAAGACGAACTGAATGAGTTTGAAAGGAACAAAGTCTGGCGCCTCATTCCAACTCCTCCAGATGCTTCGGTTGTTGGTCTTAAATGGGTTTTTAGAAACAAAATGGACAAGGAAGGTAATGTCATAAGGAACAAGGCTCGTCTGGTTGTCAAGGGATACTGTCAGGAGGAAGGGATAGATTACGAAGAAACGTTCGCTCCAGTAGCTAGGCTAGAATCGGTTAGAATATTTCTGGCCTATGCTGCTCACAAAAACTTTGAGGTTTTCCAAATGGACGTCAAGTGTGCATTTCTCAATGGAGAACTTGAAGAAACTGTGTATGTGGAACAACCTCCTGGGTTCGTGAATGAAAAGCATCCAAATCATTGCTACATTCTGGATAAAACTGTGTACGACCTCAAACAAGCTCCGAGAGCCTGGTATGAAACGCTTACAAAATTTTTGAAGATGTCCAAATTTAAACAAGGTTCGGTTGACCCAACCTTCTTTCGTAAAAAGGAAGGTAACCACCTTATGATAGTTCAAATTTATGTCGATGACATCATCTTTGGCTCCACGAATCCAAGCTTAACAGCTGAATTCAGAAAGTTGATGGAGACTAAGTTTGAAATGAGCTCAATGGGTCCTATTAACTTTTTCCTTGGTTTAAACATAAGACAGGGACCCGAAGGCATCTTTATCAATCAGGAAGCTTACACGAAGACTCTCCTAGCGAAGTTTGGAATGATGGGAGACTCAAAAGTCAAAGTCCCAATGGCATTCGGCACCAAGCTGACCCCTTCACTAGATAAACCGGCTGTTGACATCACGCTCTATCGTCAAATGATAGGCTCATTGATGTATCTAACTGCTAGCAGGCCTGATATCATGTTTTCTGTGTGTTATTGTGCTCGATTTCAGGCTAACCCACGCGAACCTCACATGCTGGCAGTGAAGAACATCTTACGCTATCTCAAGCGAACCGCCTCCTTAGGTCTATGGTATCCATCCAATTCAGGCTTTTTCGTTCAAGCCTATTCTGATGCTGACCTTGGAGGATGTGGACTCGACCGCAAAATCACAACTGGTGGCTGTCAATTTCTTGATGGGAAGTTGGTTAGCTGGCAATCCAAGAAACAAACATGTGTGTCGCTGTCTACTGCTGAAGCGGAATACATTGCCGCTGCATCCTGCACATCACAAGTGATTTGGATCCAGAGTCAACTTCGAGACTATGGACTCAATATGAAGAAGATCCCACTATATTGTGACTCTGAAAGTGCAATTAGGATCTGTCATAACCCAGTGCAACACTCTAAAACCAAACACATAGCACTAAGGTATCACTTCATCAAAGATCATGTGGAAGATGGAAATGTCGAAGTTCACTTCGTAAGAACCACTGATCAACTGGCTGATGTCTTTACCAAAGCTCTTCCTGAAGCATCATTCAATAAAATATTGCAAGGGCTCGGTATGATGGAATCAGAATCAGTTCCTCACACTACCACTCAATCTCAACCGTAAGAAGCGAAACCAACCGAACGTTCGGGTTCGGTTCAACCATCTGACTCGCTCATTACTTCAAAGGTAGTTTTTCTGTGTTGTATATTTCTTGTGCAAAATTTATTTTTCTTTACGTAACAAGTTTTTTTATCTCTAAACTTCTTGGTTTCTTCAAAATTTTCAAGAACCGAAACCAACCGAAGGTTCGGGTTCGGTTTTTCAAAATTTTCAAGAACCGAAACCAACCGAAGGTTCGGGTTCGGTTTTTCAAAATTTTCCTGAACCGAAACCAACCGAAGGTTCGGGTTCGGTTTTTCAACTTTTTCCAACCGAAACCAACCGAACGTTCGGGTTCGGTTTTCCATTTTTCATTTTTATTTTTTTTTATTTTTTTTATAAATTTCAAACACTCCAAAAATATGTTTTTATTTTTTTTTATGTTCGTTTACTTATGGGGATATATTTGCTGAATTACTTAAGTGTCCCTAGAAGCATGCTGCTGTATGTGTCCCAAGCCTCATAAGATTTTGAATAATTGCCTTCACGACTTGGTATACACAAACCTTGTCTTCCCAATCAGGCTAACTTATTTATTCTAATCGTGAGCTACCTCACACTCTTCTCACATGAGTTAAGAGTCTCCTGCTTGGTCCTTTCTTTCGCAGCAGAGGTACTATGTCTTCTTTCACCATCCCCATTACTCTTCTCCATAACATTCGTTTCATCACTGTAACCCTTGACACTCTCAGAAACTACCACTGAGGTTTATGGTTACACAACATCTGTGTTTATGATCTTAGTTTCGTGCCACTACGAGCTGAGTGAAACCCAAAATTCAACACCAAAGAATTGACGGTGACAAATTAATTTGATCAAGTTTTCACCAATGAATTGACGAATGTACCTTCATGAAATCTCAATTTTTTTTCTCGATTCCAATGAAATTGTTACACACCATAACATTTCTTCCCATGGGATCCAGTTATAATTTTTATCTGAGATTTTATACTTATCCAAGTCACTTAAAAATCAACTCCAACCTACTTGTTCAACAGACTACACCGGTCTCACAAGTACTTTGTTCACATTCGTTCTTATATCAAGAATTGAATTGTTGAATCAAAGCGTAACCACCCTTAATTAGCCTTATTAAAAGAAGCCTTTCAACATTTATTAATAAATGTTTGATCGTAATTCAACGGGATTCCACACTAACACTTTGAGGTCTCTCTTGATCTTGAAGGAAGAGATTCGTGCCCGGGATCATCAGTTTCGTGTCATAATTGACATCACAGATAATCCCAAAAAGAGTTGCTTTATTTCCTTATCTTTTACACTCTTTGCACGAAAATCCTAGATTTTCAAAATTTTGTTACTAATTATTTTACAGGCTGGTTTATTACTGAGGGATTACTAATGAAGTTGTGGCCAAAAATTAGCCACGTGGGTCCTCAATTGAATACAACTGATTAAAAAGGGGAAAAAGACAAAAAGTTGCTGACGCGGCGGAAGTTCAAAGGATAGATATTCAAACGACGGTAAAAAGGAGGGCGCGTGAATTTGAAACGGCCGCGCTTTTTCTGACTCATTTGGACGCGTGTGCAGTATTGAAGCGTCATCCATCTGGCATTAATGGCGCGTGTGGAAATGGAAACGGTTCCTCTCTCTGAACCGGCGCTTATTGGGCGGCGTGATCCTAGGAATCTGACACTCTCTCTCCTACGTGATCATCGCACGTCCCAACTGTCACCAATCAGTCACTCAAAAACCCTTCCGTATTTCCATAAGAGATTTGAATCGATCTTTCTCTCTCCTATCACCTACTATAAAAACCCATCCAGACCACCTTTTACCTCTTTACTGCCCCATAATTTCCAAAGCAAAAATACTTCCAAACTCTCTCCCGGTTATCTTCTTCTCCAACCTGCAACAATGGCTGAATCCTCTTCCGTCCATGCTACTTCTCAGATTCTTCCAATCCGTCCTCAGCAATGCCTCGTGATTGATCTGAACCCACTGGCATATGATCCCTACATGTCGCCGGTCATCGAGTGTCTCAAATACTCCCAGCTTGCTCCGGCACTGTCACGGATTGAAACGGTGCCAATGGTGGCCCTATCTCAGGTCTACGCAACGGCTTATTACGACAAGGCCGTTGACAGAGTCTTTTTCGAAGTGGCGGAACACAAGACGTCGATTTCTCGTTCCCGCTTCTGCTCTATGCTTGGGTTTGCTGCTGACCCATCGCGTGTTCACCCGGAGACAATTCCGGTTGGTATGCTCTACAGCATGTTCTACAACATGGGCTACACGGAAGTTCTCACCTCCGTCGCCAGATTCAAGAAGTCATGCCTACCGCCCCAATGGAATGGGTTATTTACAGTTCTCTTCATGGGACTGTCAGAACGAAGCTCAGGATCGGACGGAGCCAGTCGTCTTTTCCTGTCAATCATGTACGGGGTGTACAACGGGATCAACCTCGATTATGGGTTTGTCCTTTGGCAACAACTGATTCAGAGCCTCTCTTCCGCTTCCCGACACTCCGAGGTGTCACTAGCCCGGTTCTGGATCTTGATCACAAGATGGGCTATGGACAGGTTCGATGTCCAAACTGCTGACGGTGCACCGATGTCTTGGATTGGTACGATCCACACCACGAAGATCATCGTATCCGCTGCATCGAAATTCTCCTTCATTGGCTCTATCCCGGAGTCGATGTATGGTAGTGTGCCATTAGACAGCAGTATGATCAAGGCGATCAAGGAGTTAGGGCCATCTGGTCCGAGGGAACTGACACCGGACATGTTGAGATCGATTCATGATGCCGATAAACCGGTGGCCAGGGGTAAGAAGGCAGACAAGGGGAAGAAACCATCCAAAGCCCCAAAACCTACTCCCAAGAAGCGCAAACAACCGAAGGCTGCTTCGTCACCACAACCGAAAAGGAGGAAGACCCAACAAAAGCGAAAGCTAATCCTTTCCTCCTCATCCAGTGAATCCGAAGTTGAGAGTTCGGACGCTGAGGGATCACAAGGCGATGTCTCTCCTCTACGAGGCAACACACCCCCTCGGTCCCCAACCCCGGAGATGGAACTTCACCAATCCCCAGTTCCTTCCCCTCCACCCACAATACCTATTTCCATTCCCACCATAACCCCTACTATACCACCAACCTCATTCCCTATACCTCCACCCATATTCACCACCTCAACCGAAACACCACCTGTAACCGAAACCCCTCCCGTAACCAAACCTCCACAAACCGAAACCCATACACAACCACCACCCGAAACTAACCCCCCACCTACTCAACCTGAACCAACTAAACCCATAACACCCCCAGCTTCACCACCACCTCAATCTCCAGAAGACGCCTCCGATGGCGATGATCAATTCCTTGGTGGTGATCACATGAACTTTGATTCGGTCTACTATAGTCCGTTTCAAGTTCAGAGTGATGAGGAGGATGATGCTCCAGTGACAAAGAAGCATCTCCGCGATCTTAACGAGAAGGTTGATCAACTTCTCGCCTCCTCTTCAAACCAGCAGTCCACCTTATCTGAAGCTGCCCTTCAGAGGATCGTTGATGCCTTCTCCCGGGCTCAACATGACTCAGTAGCCTCAGCAACTGCTGCGATAGACGCCTCCACCCGAGCCTGTGAGGCAGCGACCGAAAAAGTCGATAAACTATTCTCCGACGCTTCGGACCTGCTAAAGTCTCTGCAGGAAAGCGCCAATGCCACAAAGACGACTCTTGAACCGATTGTTCAACAATTGGCCAAGTTCGTCTCGACGGAGTTGACTTCGTTCGCTACCCTCTGCCAAAACCTCAGCGACGACAACTCGGCACTCCGTGCCTCCATCGATGCCCGTCTGGCAAAACTCCAAGAGGATCTTGCGGCAGAGAACTCTCTGATGGACGTTCTGGCAAGTAAAACCACTGCCCTAAAGGTCAAGAGCACGCAGCTTTCCAACTCTGAACAACAATTGGAAGCTCTTCGATCCGAGAGGGAAGTCATCAAGACGTGTGTTTCGGATGTCCACGCGGCTCTATCCAACATCCTGGAAGCACACGACCCAATCCTTAATCATTCGGTGAGGCGCACCCTCGCTGAAAAGCTCTCCCCGGCCATGGCCCTCTTAAGCAAAATTGAAGGCCTTCCGAGTTTCGTGTCCATTCCGAAACAAGGGGGAGAAGAGAAGAAAGGATCGAAACCACCTCCGTCCTCCAACGCTACTCACACAACCGAACCACCCCAAACTGGTCATGCCTCGGGTTCGGGTGTGAAGAACAAGGGCAAACACATAGCAGAGGATGGAGATGAAGATGAAGATGAAGACAAGGAGACTATTGCGGACATGTTAAAGAGAAAGAACAGTCGCAATACTGATGACGATGTCAGTCGTGTGGCACGTGAAGCTGAAGAAGCCGAACGTAAACAAAAAGAAGCCAACGATCTCCTTGAGAGCCGAAAGTTGCTCTTCCCTGCCTGGACCAGGGATCGGTTGATAAAAGAGGCCATAGAGACTCCAAGCATACTATGGCTCGAGCCGGTGATATCGTTCGACTGCAACAACACCATTGATTCGCAGTTCGATATGCCATTGACTCAAAAGGCGTTCATCTTCCACGCCTTCTCCAACATTTCTGAAGTCCCGCATCCGAACGATGAGCTTGACAGGGAGCTCATTGACTTCTACCTGGAGGCCGCTCGCCCTCAATTCCTTACATGGAGCGCCCAGAAGATTGTCAATGTTCGGGTGATGAAGCCTTTTGCCATGGGGAGATTCACAAACGTCAAGTTCAAGCTTATTCGAGGATCTGCAAGAACTGCTCACATGATCTCTCTGGCGGATCTGCCCAATCTGAACCCTCATGATTGGATAGTCTTGTACAACATCCTGCTGACAAACGAAGCCGAATATGGTCCCATCTTAGACCATGTCAAAAGGATGCTGGCATGCTACATCATGGAGGTGGCCCTAATGGATCAGGAGGTTGCCACAGTTTTTAAGAAGAAACCGAAAGTCAAGCTTGTGGGATCGGCCAGTGATCTGAATCAAATGCTAATGGGCAAGATAGATTCAAGGTGAAACTCTGTGATGTTCACTAGAGCCGAAGGACAGAAATGTCTCTTCGCTTTAGCTGACAAACATCTTTACACTACAACTTGCTTGGAGCACATCTTATTCATCATCAAGCAGTGTAAAGACAATTCGGCTGATGATATCAAGTACTTCAACGATATGATCAATTGGTACATCCGGTTTAGACAGACCATCCTTTCCATAACCAAGTGTCTGTTTAGTACTGTGAAGAAGAAGGTACCAGCTTCAGCCGCCGGCCCAAGTAGGAAGTGAAAGTCTCGCTCCAAATTGACGCAAAGGGGGAGATTGTTGGGCTGAAAAGAGTTTTGGTGTTGCGTCTTTTGGGCTCGTTAGATTAGCCTTTTATTCTCCGGTTTGGGCCTGTCCAACCGAGAGCCTTTTATGTATTGTATATAAGTTAAATGCTTGCATGCATATTAGGTTAAGATTCCAGAGATTATCGATACAGCGATTGATCAAGAGTATTATATTTTTCTGTTATCGTTCTTGTAATCTTCTAATCCTTTACAGTTGATGTTCTTAATCGAGCTCTTCTAAGGATTTTATTTAATCATTCGACACGTTTGATTCAAGCTGTTTGTTCTTATTATTGCGTTGTTAACTGTTTTATATTCATATACTTGTTCAAGATCTAATCGATCTTCTTAGATTAAAAGTTGTTTTAATCCCATCAATTTATATGAAAATTTACGGTGTTAAAGCGGGGGCAGAACTACCGAGCCGAAAGCTCTTCTTCTTGGAGCCTTATGGCACTCCAGGACTCTCCTCTAGCACTCGGGAAGTGCTAGGGAATGGGAGGGGCTAAGAGGGTTGTTTGAGAGAGAAAGAATGGGAAAGGTGTGAGTTTTTGGGGTGATTTGCGCCTCTATTTATAGGTTGAGTCAGGTTTGAATGCTAGGCGTTCGTGGCCAGGTGTCATCATCTGGTGCCAAGCCGTGGTGAGGAAGCAGTGGCTCAGATCACGCCACATGTCGCTCGTTGGTTACTCCAAATACTAATTATACACGTTCTTTATATCCACGTGCTCCGTTTTTGACTATCTTTATATCCAGGCGTAGGTATTGACGAGATATACAACTTTCGTTTAGACTTCGTTGGCTAATTTTGAATTTATTTTTAAAGTTATATTTTAAAAGACTTAGACAGTTAAAATCCGTTAAAAAATCATAACTTTTTCATCCGATGTCCGTTTTCAACTGTCTTTATATTGTTGAGCTCCTATTAATGAGATGTTCAATTCTCATTTAGGTTGTGTTGGCTAAAAATCGATCGATCTAAAATTCGATTTCCGGGTTGTGCACTACTATGCCAAATTTTAGAAAAATCTTAACTTACTCATACGAAGTCAGATTTGGACGTTCTTTTTATGCACACTCTCAGTTTAACGTATACTAAGAATTTCATTTAGATCACTAAGGCTAAAAAGTGTTTTATCGCAAACTCACTTTTTACATCACGCATCGTTGTGCTGGTTTTGTCGCAAAACTTCGACATGTCATAACTTCTTCGTTATAACTCTGATTTCAGCGTTCTTTATATGTACGGAACCCTTGTGGCATATACTATAACTTGGTTAAGGTTATTTATTCTAAATAATATTCTATCAAAATGTTGTTTTTTAATGCTTATTGTCTCTAAATTGACTAGCCCGAATATACGGGCATTACAATTATGTCCACCTTAGGATGATTACGTCCCAAAATCATCAACGAAACATGGCTTGTAAAATGACTCCATATGTTATCTTTTCATCCTAGGTAATAACCGTAATTCCTATGTTCCTTCGAATGAGTATCTAACTCTTGGACTTCTTGACTTCAGGCGGTGCTTGATCTTCCAACTGCTCTTCGTACTATGTTGGACTTTCAATTGTAATCTTCGAGTTACAAACTAAATCATTTTTGGAGACTCCTACTCCTTCTTAAACAAAATTAAATTAAGATAAGTTCTTTACTTAGATTATCGTAACAGGCCGACGAGTTATGTTCTAATGACCTCTCATCGTATGATGCAATGCTTAGACTCATGTCTTTTTTTGAGTCAAATTCTAGAATGGAATATACCTTCCTTTATGTTCTAATTTGATATGACCACATTCTTGCAAGTAGCACTTCTATCTACAAGCTTCTTACTTTAACAATAATCGCCATACTTTTACTGATCGCTTCAATTATCTTTCACTTCAATCTTCTGGCTTAAGTCAGATGCTACATTGATCTTGGTTCTCTAAACCACGTAACATACTCATCTTAGTCAGACTCGATTTGATATGACCACTAGGGTTGGAATAACAATCATCTTCTTAGTCATTACTGAAACGATGATAACGACAGACATGAACAAAACATAATTAATTACCAGCGTCTTGGTAACCTTGTGACTTTCCCTGATCCAAGTGCGATTCATTTGCTTTCGGTAGTATAGGCCTCTACTACCTTTCACACCTACTCATACTCATCCCAAGTATTATCTCGCAGTTCTCCAAGTCACCACACAATAAAATCATATAACAACTTAACACACTAGATAACAAAACCAAGGTATTATTTCTTGAAACAATTACATAGATGTTCAAGTTCACCCTACATTATGCCTCTTATATTAGGCTACACCACATGATACTATCTACATGGATACTTCATATCCTGATCTTCGGATATATAGATAATCACTCCTGATCAGGTTCGCCTGCCTCATTAAGGATCATCTGGAATGCTCTTGCCTTTGGCTTCGGTGGTACATTTGGCTTTGTAGCTCCTTCCCTATTTGGGCAGAGTTGCTTGAAGTGTCCTTCTTCACCACACTTAAAGCAGGCTTCTCTCTTGGCCGTGCATTCGCCTACATACCTCTTTAGAGCATCTCCCAAGGTGCTTCCTTCTACACTTGTAACACCACTTTTCTTCATTGTTATCCCCATACCTCTTGTTTTTTGGGTCATACTTCGAGAACCTATTTTTCTTGTCAGATCTTGAAGACTCCTCAAACTTCCTCTTCTCGCCAACTTCAACTTTGTTGGTGGTTCTGCCTTTGATCATTTCCTCGACAAACCTAGCAACCCCGATGGATGCCTCAAGAGTACGTAGATGCATGGCGTACAGGCACAATGTACTCCCATGGTAGTCCTTTTGTATACTTATCGATTTTTGTTAGCTCTTCAGGGACGATGCGCAAATAAAAATCCATCTTGTCTGTGAAGGCATTGGTATACTCATCAATGGACATGTTTCCCTTTTTCAATGTCAGAAAATGATTCTCCAACTCTAGCATGTTTTCGGCTGAGCAAAACTTGCGTTTAAAGTGTACCAAGAATTATGCCCATGTCAGTTGTAGTGTCTCATTGGGGCTCATAATCTTTCCCAAAGCGTTCCACCAACGAACAGCTCCACCCCTAAACTGACGCACAACATAAGTGGGTTGTAGCTTGCCCTTGCAAGCACATGTTATGAAAGCTATGGCAAATCTAAGAAAAATCATAACTTCCTCATACGAAGTCAGATTTGGACGTTATTTTTTTTGCATTCTCTCGGTTTAACGTATACTACGAATTTCGTTTACATTGCTAAGGCTACAAAGTATTTTATCGCAAACACACTCTTTACGTTACCCAGTGTCCTGCCGGTTTTGTCGCGAAACTTCGATAGGTCATAACTTCTTCGTTATAAATCAGATTTCAACGTTCTTTATATGTACGGAACCCTGGTGACATATACTATAACTTGGTTAAGACTATTTATTCTAAATAACATTCTATAAAAATGTTGTTTTTTAATGCTCATTGTCTCTAAATTGACTAGCCCGAATCTGCGGGCGTTACATAAGCACATACATCTGATGACAACTTGCTCTACACCACGACTTCACTAAATCTTGAACCAAAATATCACATACACGAACCGTAGATACCCGTGGCCCATTCTTCTGAAACCATAGGCTCTAACAGATCAATGACCATCTAAGGAGAATACACAGTTCTCCCCCACCTAGGTTTCGAACTACCAACAATTGACATTGCAAACATACCAAAACTCAAACCGGCTCAACCAGATACGTAACGTCCCTGACCCTCGGAATTCATAACATAACACAATATGACCTTCCAGATAATGACCAAGCAAACTCAAAGAGATTTTGAATCTTAGATGGAGACCTCGGGAACTTCCCAATCATGACTGCCACTAACATCAAGAATCCCATGCAGATGCACAAGTAGTACTCCTGACAGTCCATTCATAACATCAATTCTTTATCTAGAAAAAATGCACTACCAAACACCTTGGCTATAATTCTCACAATAGGGATACATTAGGGACAGTAAAAGTTTTCTTCTTTCATTCCAAATTCACTTCCTTGCTCACCTGAAACAATCAACTAGCACCTGACCTGACTATATTCAAAGAAAGCAGACCCTTAATATCATCTCAAGGCAACCATACCTCAAGAATCCTCTTGTGCATTCCCACGGTACCATACTTGCCACAAAGAACCAAAACTATCTAGCCCCATGCTTGGTCTACCTCCCTACTTTGAAAATCACATGTCTGCTCCCTTTTTCCTCTAAATGCGGAAAATTGGAAGTGCATAACCCCCAATAAAGATGGTGGCATCCCAATCCATCTGCCAATTATTCAGCCTCAGGCTGCAATCCTCGACCCGAACAACACAATCGCTTCCTTCTTGTGTCTTGCGACTTGGCTGGCATTGCCTCGAGCAAGACCCTCAAGACCTAAAAATCAACTAACTCATCCAGATCTATACCATTCAAACCCAAACTGACATGGCCACTAAGCCCCCAACAATTCACCAAGCCCATCATCATTCCGAACAACCATACCGATAAATTGCTAAGAATGGAGCCACATCAGTGAATCATGGTGCCCAACCATACAATCTACTCTCCATCAATACCCTAGAATCCCTAAAATCTAGCTCGATTCGAGTATGAATCCTATGTTTTTTTAGTAGTACGGGCCTAATACTACTTTCTACACCTATCCGTACTTTTCATCAAGAATCGTTCCGGATCCTCTAAGTAACTAATCATGTCTACTACTGCTCGATTTAATCACATATACCCGCTTTTCAACAAATACACACCGTTGAACAACACACCAATTTCTATAAGGAACTTCCTAGGATACGCATACACCATACACCCACTCTCTCAAGAGTAACTAACAACTCTTTACTTGCTGGCCTACTACAAACCATACACACTCATGGAACTTCCACCAACCCTGTAGCTGCTCGTGCATGCTAATCATACATAACGTTGGATTCCATAGACAATCGAATACTTGATTCTACCCTAAGCCCACAACAAGACAATGAACAAGAAATAAGGTTAAATCAAACATTCTCATGCTATAAAATCTTAGTTATATACAACTATGGTGTACATACTAAGCAACCACAGTAATGATGTTAATTCCATCTAGCATAACAATAAATTCTCCTAGGCTATCAAGCATCATTAATCAGACAATTCTATCATGCAATTCCTGATGATCCCTAGCCTAACAACTAGCATGAAATTCCATCATATTATCTCTACACAAAAAAGTGTGGGTATCTTAGGGAATCACCTTCCTTGGCTCCGGTTGATTGTACACATCGCATCCTTTCTGTCGGTCTTTTTAGAGTAAAATTTGAAAATATTTTGCAGATCCTTAGTATGAGTCTAGAATGACACAAGTGTTCATCAAATTCTCTCAAACCAGGGCTCTAATACCAACTTGTAACATCCTAAAAATCAAGGAAAAATTTTCATTTTTCAAACCATTTTGATAATCCATAAATTGTTCAAAACATTGTTCTAAAATCCATAATCATTAATCTGATTATCCCAAAGTCATTTATCAATAAAATATCCAAGGTTAATGTGCACAATCATGCCTTCACCTTGCTCCGATCATCTGATATACCTAAAACCATGAAATCAAACTGTAAGCCAAAACTTAGTGAGTTCCCCAAGGTACCTCACACGACCAAAACAGATAACAACATGCAAACATGAAGTTTTTAGCTTGACTGGACCGCCTCAAAAGGCCTACATCATATCTGGACCGCTCTCTGGGCCTTCGGCTTGACTGGATCGCCTCATAAGGCCTAAAGCCTATCCGGACTGCCACAGGTGTCTTGGTCTTCAATATAAAGCAGGACTTCCTTAACCCAACAAACCATAACATTTCGACATGTGCATCAGATAAACATAGCATATAATCATCAAGTACAAGTAATTATATAAATCTACCAATGTAATAGTGCACTACAACATAGCAACATCCCATATACTAAGATACATAACACAACCTAGTGGGTCAACATTGGTACCTTCGACCTACAAGTACAGTGAGGAAAACTTACCTCACAGTCTGAAAGATAGCTGAACTGATCATTGCTCCAAATATTGTCTCTACAGGTCACATATACAATAAACAAGGACCAAATCTCAATATGTTATACAAATTACCCAAAATGACCTAAATTCAAACTTGGTAAAAGACAATGATCAATGGTCAACAGTCAAAAGTCAATGGTCATGATGAGACCGAGTATGCCCTACGTACATCAACTCTACGCCCTACGTAGCGGGTGACTTGGCTTTTACGGGATACTTCTGGGTTACACGCTGCGTGCTGGGTTTTGTATACTACAATATCCTAGGTGCACATACAACCCTAAATGCCTTGGATATATGTTTTCTCTAATTATACATGTAATGGTGTTTCCAAAGCATCAAGCCTACAACTAGCATGCAATTGACATGAACAATATAAAATACTAGTTAGGATGACATACCTTTTTATGTAGCTTGAAACCTTGTTGTATTTGGACTTAAGAGCTTAGCACCAAAAGTATGAATGCCTCAAATGGCTCACAACACACCTAGGACAAAGGTGACTCTTGAGAGATAATTTCCATGCACTAAAACACCTCCATGAAAACCAAGAACTAGAAGTAGGCATTTGTAGATTATAGAGCTTATATTTATATGTAGGATTCCAAGAGTCATGGGTATAACCCAAATCCATACCCATGGGTTTATGATCCATGGTTCATGTGGCCCAACACTTTATGTATCCATACATAAACTTAGTCCAATATAGATCATAAGCTAAACACATATAAATATAACCAATTACCATAATTAGTCCCAATAAATTTAATTAGTCTCTTTTGATCACTAAATTAATTCCAAACTAATTCTTGATCAATACTAATTAACTCAAATGATTTCATATTAATATATTAGAACTTATAATATATTAATAAATCATATATAACCTCTTCTCAAAAGTCCATCCTAACAAATTGTCTTGATGATATGCAACCCAAATGGACCATGCTAATCTCGGGTCGAGTACATACCAATTATAGTTATGGGTATAGACTACTAATCCAACAGTCTCCCACTTGGATAAGTCTAATAACTATTATTGCAAGTACGACTCCGAAATCCATACTAGCAATCGTAGCTCTTAAAAGCCGTTGTCGAACTCTGACCTAGTGAATGACATGTCCAATAGATAAGAGATCATATATTCCTCCATTCTAGATATCATATGGACTGAGACATGGATCATTCTCTATGACCATCTGTTGTTTCCCGATTTTTGATTTATGATGACCAACTAATTGAACAAATCAAATCAGTCCAGGCCCGACTGAGCACTTAGGGTTGTCATCACTAAATCATCGAGGGGCCCATAGATATCGATTTTATCCCTCTAAGGGTAAAAGGAACGAATTAACTTCAACTTATATGCTTGCTCTATGTACTTATCAAATCACACACAACAATGTGTTTTATAACACCAAGTTACTGGTGTGTTTTCACATTATCAATGTGCAACCGACTTGTAGACTGCAACTCATATCTCTCCGTTTGAAGAATATAAGATATTATCGTCTCATGATCACTCGTGATAAAATCCATGAAGTGATTCAAATGAGCGTGGGTTTAATCCCATACTTAAATCTAATTCCAGGAGCACTCATGAATACTGCAGCTATGTGTAAAACACCTAGACATACCACAGACCCATTCATGACAATCTTGCCTCAATACCTACTTCCAAAGTATGATCGAATGTGGACTGTTTGAATAACCTAGTTATTCGGGAAGTCATAACATGCAAAGTGAAACACAAGAATTATACTAATCCTATATGGCCCTAAAACTTTTGAGTCATATTGATTACTCATTATTCATTATATAATGTTTCAAGTAATCAACTTAATACTTGAACTAAAACAATAGTTGTCCCATGCTACAAGCATGCACACTATGTTTACCTATGGTCCTTTCTTTGTGGAATAGATCAATTGAAAGCATTTCAATAATGCCCATTTGACAATTCCAAATCCTTATGATAAATGTAAGAATACAAGATTCTTTGCCATTTACTAAAATTTGTTAGATTCGAAACTTATATGCAACGATCCTCTTGTAATGACTATGCATAAAAGTCACAAAGACTTGGAAACATACATTACAAAGTATTCCAATAGAGAGTAGTTCCATGGAAACGAAGTCTCACATTCAAAGTACATTCCTTTGAACCTCCTTCTTGCATTAAGTTTTCTAATCTTACACATATTTAATGAATAACTTCCACCTATGGAAACATTTCCATATTCCCATTTTGACTATCACTTCTAAACAAGAGTTGCCTCTTTTTATAATATGTCAACATGGCCTTCCAAAATTTACACCATACTTCCAACTATCCATGAGCAACCAGTCTTTGGTAAACCTCAGATTCTCCTCGACAATAGCTTAATCATTTTAGTCATATCCAGTTCTATTTCTTTTTCCCTCTTAATTCCCAAGGCATTTGAAAAAATTAGAACGGATGAATATTACAACACATGTAATCGATCCTATATCCGCAATATATGGGACATGATTCATGATGTCTCACATAAATACATGATACTAGACCAGTATTTTGCTATAATATTTCTATTTGCCATGCATGTTTTCATAATTCGAACTATGAAAAGGGACGCCATAATCAGAATCGAATTTTAGAACGCAAGTAATATTTCCATATACAGAATTTCCTTATGTTGAACCATTCTAACATAACATTCATATATATACTTGACTAAATTTGATTAAAATCTCAATCTAAGCTTTTAGAATTGGAATGAAGTATAATTTCCTCTCCCTTAATTATAGCAAAACAACTTTTCAAACCATGCAACTTTTCAAATTGAAACTTTTGTTTTCTATAATTAACATTGCTAACTTGCAAGATTCATCATAATTGAATATGCTCCCACTCGCATAATAATCATTACCAAAATTTAGTAAATCATGGCGAATAGCCTTATCGTTCTTTGTGGTGGACCCGATCAGCACACAACCAAGTGTACCCGATCTCCTAGTCCTTCACTTGACTCACATATACATGTGAACAAGGAATTAGTCTTAATTTCCCAAAGATGAAAATTCTCATTCATCACACAATACAAGTTGCATGATTCCAAGTTTCTATCCAACTGAAACTTGGGTGATGAAAATCTTTCCTTATTTGGTAAAGTATGACACTACCACAAACGAAAGAATCAAATCCATTTTCCAATATTGCTATCAATGGAATCATATAAACAACAATTTTCACAAATCCCATTGTAAGGATACTTAAAATAAATAAAATCAAAAAATTTCCTTTTATTTTAAAATTGCGGAAAAACTTATCCTTACAATGCAAATACATACGAAAACTATGTCGTTATCCATTCCTAAGCAATCTATCATGACTCTTAGCAGCAACTCAAAATTCTGATCTTCGAATCATGCGATCAAAATCCATCTTTACGATCAGATTCAACATACTCTTCTTCTAAGCTTCCTCTTTTTTTTCGATTCTACAAAAACATCAAAATGTGACCTAGTCACATCACGTAATAAGAATCTCCAAATAGGAACTTAATAAAGTTAGATAGTGGACTTTACCTGAAGCATAGACAAAATTTTGACTTTTACCATCCTAGTGAACTTTCAAGTAAATAGGACAGCTTCGCAACCAATGCCCCTTCTTTTGGCAATAGAAACATATGAACTCTTTAGTAATGGTACATGGGATTATCTCAGATTTAGCCTTTCTGTTTACCATTTGGTCAACCGGGTTGACTATGGTCGGTCCCTTTCCATTGGGAAGAGAAGACTTTTCTAGACTTCCAAAGTTTCCATTGTCAATGTCCATGTAAGTTTGGGAAGTAGATCTTCCAATCAAATTTTCTTTACCAGTGCTCCAAATCATTGCCGATTCAGCAACAACAAGCAAATAGGTAAGATCATTAAGGGTCATGTCGTGGTCTGTCACATAGTAGTCCTTAATGAACTCACTATATGACTCGGAAAGTGATTGAAGAACCCAGTCAACAGTCAACTTCCTTGAAACTTCGACACCCAACTCTCCCAGGATGTCAATATGTGACTTCATCTCCAAGATGTGAGCACATATATAAATTGCTTGCTAATAGGGATTGAGTGGCCTTGAAATTTTTAAGAACTTGTGGGTTAGGGAGAATAATTGGAGGAGGTGGAGGAAGTGAAGTATGATTTCCAGTCTCATTAATACACATCAAATGGATTAATCTTTCACCTTGATCGCCATTTGGGATATCATCTTCATTAGGATAGCTTTATCCAAAAGGATAAGGAAGACCATAGTTGTCATAACCAGACATATATGATGGAGAAATTCAAGTTTAGATGATTTAAGCCCTTAATATAACACCCAATATGAAATATTAAGGCTAGTACCCAACACAATATTTTATAATTTGGAAGAGGGATGTCGTAATCCAAGCTACAAAATATTTGAAGGTAGGTAAATGACGATTTACTAATTTTCAACATGAAAAACGAAATTTAACATTAGGTTTTAAATGAATTGAAACTCCTAGATCTTTTGAGATTCATTGAACTATTCAATGGCATGTTTAAATCTCGATTGTGCCCTTCAAGTTTGTGACTGGGATGCCGAGGATCACAAATAATGAGTGAATAACCATCTAATTAACTTGGTACACTTAGTGTTACAACCACCTAACCAATGTGCCGGTTAACCATACACGCTCCATTGATCTATGATTAACATCAAGCCACCCTTGTCAGTCCCGGATTAGTGTGTCGGTTAATCACACACACTCCACTAACGACTTAACAAGGTGCAAAGTGCAATTTCATGGGTTAACACCAAATTCAAATTTTCCTAAAGTAACTAATATTGGGAATTTAATAAAGTTTAATTACTTTATATTTATCATTATAATTTTAATGAAGGGAGAATTAATGTCCTGTCCTACCCGTTCGACTAACAACCCTCCACCAGTCAAGGAAGCGGTGGGTGAGAATGGACACACATTAAACTGTCATTTTATAGACAGTAACCTTATACCCCCTTATAGACTGACTTCGTGAATGAGGCCTACTAACGGTAAGACTGACTTACTCTTTTACATATATATATATATATATATATATATATATATATATATATATATATTAAACCTATAACATTATAATAATATAAGGGTTGAATTGTAAACTTTTAGAATTCTAAGGGTTGGAATTAAAGTATACATTGGAGGGGGGGGGGGGGGGGCTAACTTTACAAATTCCAAAACATGAGGGCAAGTTTTGAACAATTCAAAAACTTTTGGTTTCCATAACTTATGAGTTTAATATGGTTTTATGGAAGACTTTTCAAGTTTCATAACTTGAGGACAAGTTATGGAAGACATAAAACTATTTTATGATGACATTTAAAAACAACACCTTTCATTTTTCATAACCTATGAACTTTAATGAATCTTTTAAAAGAAAAAAACTCTTCATTTTCCATAACTTGAGGACAAGTTATGGAGTTCATAAAAACCATTAAGATCAATTATTCCAATTAACACAATAATCAAATAATTTTTCTATGATCTAGATTAAACTCATAAGTAAAGATAATTAACATCAACAATTTTCAAGAAATTATCTAATCGCATAAACTAATACAAATCTTGAAACTTTGACAAATATCCTTTATTTGGATGAGGATAATCATTACCATAGCATCAAAGTCAAATTTTATGAACAAAATCATTTTGTGGTAATGATCCTAATCCAAAATAGGCCAAAAAACTCAAAAATCTGCACTCAAGACAACAAACTCGTTGAGTCCCTTGATGCACTCGATGAGTCCAAGAGTATCTTCAAGCAACTCGTCGAGTCACCTAGTGGATTCGGCGAGTCCTGCTAACAGAATGCAGAAAATTCGATTTTTTTGCTTTGAAAACCAATAATAACATCAAATATAATAGAAAACAACCCATGGCTCTGATACCATTGTTGGGTTTTGTATACTACAACATCCTATGGTGCACATACAACCCTAAATGCCTTGGATCTATATTTTCTCTAATTATACATGTAATGGTGTTTCCAAAGCCTTAAACCTACAACTAGCATGCAATTGACATGAACAATATAAAATACTAGTTAGGATGACATACCTTTTTATGTAGCTTGAAACCTTGTTGTATTTGGACTTAAGAGCTTAGCACCAAAAGTATGAATGGGACAAAGGTAACTCTTGAGAGAGAATTTCCATGCACTAAAACACCTTCATGAACACCAAGAACTAGAAGTAGGCATTTTTAGGTTATGGAGCTTATATTTATATGTAGGATTCCAAGAGTCATGGGTATAACCCAAATCCATACCCATGGGTTTATGATCCATGGTTCATGTGTCCCAACTCTTTATGTATACATACATAAACTTAGTCCAATATAGATTATAAGCCCAACACATATAAATATAACCAATTACCATAATTAGTCCCCATAGATTTAATTAGTCTCTTTTGATCACTAAATTAATTCCAAACTAATTCTTGATCATTACTAATTAAATCATATGATTTCGTATTAATATATTAGAACATATAATGTATTAATAAATCATATATAGCCTCTTCTCAAAAGTCCATCCTAACAAATTGTCCTGATGATATGCAACCCAAATGGACCATGCTACTCTCGGGTTGAGTACATACCAATTATAGTTATAGGCTTAGACACCTAATCCAACACTATGTACCCGTTAGGTACACCCTGCGTACTCAAGCCAAAAACAAACTTTCCATTAGGCACTTCTCCCGTCAAGACCTTATATCTAATGCTCAGATCTGTGAGAACCCGAAATTTATTCCGTCATGATGTTCAATTTCCGTTAGTAAAATCATTCGTATTTCAATTTTTCCGTTAACTTTCGATTTAAATTAATTAAAGTGGTACTTTTATTATGAACTCGTGAGTATCCAAACCCATTAGAAACACATGAAAACATCCTAAATTATTATTTAGAAAATTTTTAGTTTCGACTACGTTGGGTTGCAACAATTAAATCGGGTACGACCAAACGTCAGTATCGGATAGATTTCCACCGGGCCATAAACTCAAACCCTATATAAGAGATTGAGTGACATCATTTTTAAGCTTTTTCTCTCTCTTAAAACACTTTTTTCTCACTACTCTCTCTCTCTCTAAAACTCGAGTTTGATCCAAAATCATCCATTTCAAGCTCCAATTTGGTAAGAAATCCATCCTAGCTCATAGTATAACATGTTTGACTTTCAAATTCATGTTTAAATCATGAAATAGGACCAAGAACTTGTGTTTACGGTCTAGGAACCCTCCCAAAACCGTGAACTCCTTTAAATGGGGTTTTGGAGCCCCAAAACCCTTCCAAATCACGTCTAGTGCTTAGTTAAGACCTTTAAAGTTGCAGGAATGGACTTAGAGTACCAAAATCTTACCATTAGGAGGTAAACTTGATTTTACGGTCCAAGAACATGCTTGGACCGTAAACCCTCATTCATAGACCTTAAACACCTTTTAAGGTGTTAGTTTGCCCCCTAAACACCTCCAAAAGCTTCCATGAGAGTATAGAACCTTATAATCCTTCATGAGATGCACCAAAACATACACAAATAAGTCAAACTTGAGTTTACGGCCCAAGAACATTCTTGGACCGTAAACACCCCTTCTTAGACCATAAACCCCTCCAAAGGGTGTTAAAGTGCCCTTAACACCTTGTATGGCTTAGAATTGGACCTAGAACTTTGTATGCTTAACCTACAACCACCAAATCACAAGAATCATGAGCAAGCATGAGTTTACGGTTGTAAACTCATGTGTTTACGGTCGTAAGATCATGTGTTTACGGTAGTAAACTCATCAAGAGCATCTTCATAGACTGTAAACTCCTTTTCCAAGCTCAATTCACGTCCCGATCACTTCCTAAGCCATGGAATCAACCCTAGAACTTTCCTTTGTGCATTGTAAGACCACCTAGCACCCAAGAACACACCACCCATGAGTTTATGGCCGTAAACTCATCGGGATATGGTCATTGGACTGTAAACTCCTTAAGGAGTTTACTCTTGAAGAGCAAACTCCATAATTAGGCCCTACACACCATTAGATGCAACCCGGATCACTCCTAACACTTGATATAAAGTGTTTTCGCGCCTCGGAGTGTATATTATTAATTAATTAGTATTTCAAGGTCTAATTAGATACAAATATGTATCTCTTCATATTACATAGGAACCTCGCGTGTTTTCAAGCCCTGAACTGACGTTTAGCACCCAAACCGACACATTCCTCGACTGGTGAGTTCATGCCCCTACGCCTTTTCCGAGTTTTTCAATGTTTTCAGGGGGGAATACAAGAAAACTATAAATGTTTTCGAAACTTAAAACTGATGTAATTCTATAAATATCTGGCAAACTTTTAGATATCTTTACCCCTTTTGTATCATGCGGAGCATAAAGGATGTTTTTCTGAATATAACTAAGTAGATTTCAATTACAGTGTAAGAGACAATCAAATCAATCAAATTATTATGGGAATAATTTGGGATCTTTAGTTCTTGTTTTACGAGTATAGATTTCATGCAAAGTTAATAGATAAACTATGTCTGATTCAGTTTATCTCTGTTTAATTTAGAGTATCATGCCAGATAATTTCTTTGTATTCAATTTTTTTTACTGTATTATGTTTCAAAACGATTACGATGTTTGATAACGACCGAGTACACCGTGAATAATTTAATACTAGCTTGTGAGATTTGTCTTCATTAAACCCTACGGGTTATCAGTAAATCCTCCCCGGAAGTATAACCAGAGTCTCCTGGAGGGAGAGCGTGGAATTTGTGAATAGATCTATTCGGGACTGACAATCCCACACCTTAACTGCTAGCTACAATTAGGTGGGCATGCCTGGGGTGACAGATTCTGGATATTGTCCGACGCCTGAAGAACGTCAAGGAGGTCTCGTGTCATATTAGCATTGTTATCCGACTCACAATACGTATTAATATAAATTTTGTTCACGGATTTTATATCTTCCTTTAATCTATAGTTTTATATATTAAAACTACCTACTGTTGTACTGGATGGTAATCTAGGGCTTTTCAATATATAGTTTTACGTATTAAACTATCTACTGTTGTACCGAACGGAATTCAGAAGTTTAACTAAACTGTCTTTATAAGAAAATATGGAATTTTCTTGGATAACAACTTTTCAGAAAACCAAAGGAAACATGATCTTTTTACATAAACAAAAAGCTTATGAACTCACCAGTTTTATGCTGATTTTTAAACTTCTTGTATTCTCAGGTTCTCCTTAGATAAGGTATCCCGCATTCTTTTGTAGAAGACGGAGCATATGGAAGTCTCGTCTTACTTTTGTTTAGTCTAATGTATCTATAAATCTTGTATTACCTTACTTTCAAACAAATGTAATGATTTTATGTAATGTAATGTTTTGTGTTTACTATGCTTACTATGTACATTGGTTGCGATACTACATGACGTCCTCCGCCCCGGAACGTTTCCGCCTTCGGTTTCGGGGTGTGACAGATTGGTATCAGAGCCCTTGTTTATAGTGAACTAGTATAGCAAAGCTTACATGGTATAAGACTATAAACACTAAGGGGCTGAAGTGCTCTGAACTAAAAGTATACTTTAAAATATAAGTATTTTTCAAAAATATACATGTATACCTAATCGCCGGAATCCGTAACCTCGAGTAGAACAAAACATAAGTAATTGGGTGTTGTACGCTGCGGTTAAACCTGGGCAGTTATGTAGTCGTGTCTAGGGTCAATATAGCCTGATCAACTATATTCATTCGAGACACGGCCAACATGTGCTTGGGAGTGACTGTGGTATGCACCATGCCAAAAACTTACCCAATACCCAAACAACAAGCCGTCGTCACAACGAAAAATAAAATACTATGGGAGTATTTTAGTCAAAGCCGAGTACGTTGTAGAAATTCATTCCGAGTATTTCTACTCGTTCCTTCTTTAGCGATAGTTTATCTGCTTTGATAACTCTTTCCTGCTTATCGTTTATAGAACCCTTTATTTGTCATAATGAGATATCTCTTGTTTCATATCTCATATTTCAATTCAGAGGACTTACCATCCTCTTTTTCCTAATTATTTTATATCAAAATGTCTCCAAAGAAAGGACCCAACTCAAGGAACAACAAATCTCCGCCACCGTATCCTTCTCAATTTGACCCTGTCCTCTTTCAGGCAGCTGTTACTACCGCAGTGACAACTGTATTGGCGCTCTTGAACCCCGACAGGTCCAGTGGACCAGAAAGTAATGCCTATCCCCAAAACCATGAAGATGATCAAGAACACCAGAATGAGTGTAATGAGAGTAAGAAGGTTTTCTGGAAAAAGCGAAAGGGTCAGTGTTCACAAGGACCATCCAAGAAGCACAACACAGTGGCAGTTCAAGCTGCTACTACTCATGTCGCTGCATCTTCAGCTCAAGAACCTATCACTAGGTATGCTGGTAACCTCCCTTGGTGCAACAGGTGTAATTATCACCATCGTATCCCTGGCCCGTGTCGTGAAAAGTTCTGCAACAATTGTGGCAAGAAGGGCCACCTTGCGCGAAACTGCAAAGCACCGGCTCAACCAACCAATCAAGCTTTCGGATCGAGTACCGATCAGGCCTGCTTTGGTTATGGAGAAGTCGGGCATTTCAATAGAAACTGCCCCAAAGCAGCAACCACCAACAACGTCGGGATAGTTCTAGCTATGAAGCAGGAGGAGGCAGTCACCGATCCCACCGACGTCGTAGGTACGTTTCTTCTCAAACAATTCTGATGCTCGCATCCTTTTCGAATCTAGTACCAAAGAAATTTTATTAGTCATTCCTTCAAGCGTCTTCTTAGACATAGTCCTCGTCTAGTAACAGAAACATTTACCGTCGAGATGGCTAACGGTGAGAAAGAACACGTCAACGATAGATTCATAGGCTGTACCCTTATCCTGAATGATCATTCCCTTCCCATCGATCTAATTCCAGTTTCCATAGAGAGCTTTGATGTTATCATTGGCATGGATTGGTTAAGTTCCAATCATACATATATCCTTTGCTATGAAAAAGCCATCCGTCTTAATCCCCCCTCTGGTCAGACTCTCATGATCTACGACAATAATCTTAGTTCAAATCTTCGTATCATTTCCTGCATCAAATCTCAAAAGCTTCTGCGAAAGGAGTGTCACGCATTCCTAGCTCATGTAATCAACAAGAAACAAGAAGTTAAAGACCTCGAGAGCATCCCCAAAGTCTGCAATTTTTCCTGATGTCTTTCCCCGAAGAGCTTCCAGGAGTTCCTCCCGAACGTCAAGTCGAGTTTTGCATCGACCTAATTCCTGGAACTACCCCCGTAGCCAAGTCCCCATATCACTTAGCCCCAGCAGAAATGCAGGAGTTATCTAGCCAGCTCAGTGAGTTATCATCAGACCGAGTTCCTCACCCTGGGGAGCCCCGATATTGTTGTGAAAAAGAAAGATGGATTCTTTCGGATGTGCATAGACTACCGCGAGTTGAACAAATTGACAGTCAAAAACCGATATCCTCTTCCTCGAATAGACGACCTTTTCGATCAACCTTAGGGAGCCAGCTACTTCTCGAAGATAGACCTTAGATCAGGGTACTGTCAGCTTTGAGTTCACAAGAATGATGTTTCCAAGACGACATTCAGGACTCGATATGGACACTACGAGTTCGTAGTGATGCCCTTCGACCCAACCACTTTCCTTGGTCATGTGGTAAGCGAAGAAGGCATACCCGTGGACCCGTCCAAGATCAAGGCGATAGAGAATTGGTCAGCACCGAAGATACCCACAGAAATCTGTCAATTCTTGGGTCTCGCTGGCTACTATCGCAGGTTCATCCAGAATTTTTCTAGAATAGCCAAACCCTTAACTACTCTGACAAAGAAAGACTTAAACATGAGGCAGCGGCGATGGGTAGAGCTTCTCAGTGATTACGAGTGTGAAATCACTACCATCCCGACAAAGCAAATGTGGTAGCAGATGCCCTGAGCCAAAAGGAGAGTTCAAGTTGCAAGGAGAAGACATTAACGATGACCATCCATTCCCACTTATCCGTACATATCCGAGAAGCCCAATTAGAAGCCCTCGGGTCTGCTCCAGCAGCCCGAGATACCTAAATGGAAATGGGAGATGATTACCATGGATTTCATCACCAAGTTACCCAAATCTCCGAGTGGGTACGATAACATTTGGGCAATTGTCGATTGTTTGATAAAATCCACTCACTTCCTTCCGATTAAAGAATCATTCAAGATGGAAAGACTCACGCGAACCTACATCCAAGAGATAATCCGACTGCACAGTGTGCCTGTGTCCATTATCTCCGACCGAGATAGCAGGTTTACCTCAAGGTTCTGGCAGACCCTTTAGAAAGCTCTTGGAACTGAGCTGGATTGGAGTACAACTTATCATCCTCAGACAGACGGATAGAGTGAGAGAAATATCCAGACCCTAGAAGACATGCTGAGAGCCTTTGTCATAGATTTCGGAAAGTCATGGGACATCCATTTACCCGTGATCGAGTTATCGTATAACAACAGCTACCACACCAACATCAAGACTGTCCCGTTCGAAGCCCTCTACGGTCGTAAGTGTAGATCCCCTCTGTATTGGACCGAAGTAGGGGACACGCAGCTAGACAAGAGACGAAACCCCGACAGTGCCCTCTCTGGTACTAAAATCATCTGCGAAACCACCGAGAAGATCATCTGCTAGCGTCACAAGATAGACATAAGAGTTACGCCGATAAACGACGAAGACCTCTAGAATTCCAGGTAGGAGACTGTGTCCCGTTGAAGGTCTCACCCTGGAAAGGCAATATACGTTTTGGAAAGCATGGAAAAACTTAACCCAAGATACATAGAACCTTTCTAGATCCTCGCTAGGATCGATCCCATAGCCTACAAACTCCGACTACCTTCAGAACTTAGTGGTATCCATCCTGTCTTCCACGTCTATAATCTTAAGAGTGCCTAACTGATGAAACCCTAGTAATCCCTTTGATGAGACCAAGATCAACGAAAGTCTAAACCTCATGGAAGAACCAATCGAAATATTGGATAGAGAGATTAAATGTACGAAACAAAGCCGCATCCCGATAGTGAAGGTTCGCTGGAATGCCAGGCAGGGACCCAAGTTCACTTGGGAGCGCGAAGAATCAATAAGACAAATACCCGCGTCTCCTTCCAAGTCTGTAAGTTGTATCTTAATTTTGAATTTCGAGACGAAATTCCCTCTAACGGGGGGATAATGTGACAACCCGAAATTTATTCCGTCATGATGTTCCATTTCCGTTAGTAAAACCGTTCGTATTTCAATTTGTCCGTTAACTTTCGATTTAAATTAATTAAAGTGGAACTTTTATTATGACCTCGTGAGTATCCAAACCCATTAGAAACACATGAAAACATCCTAAATTATTATTTAGAAAAGTTTTAGTTTCGACTACGTTGGGTTGCAACAATTAAATCGGGTACGACCAAAAGCCTCGTTTAACGTCGGTATCGGGTAGATTTCCACCGGGCCATAAACTCAACCCCTATATAAGAGATTTAGTGACATCCTTTTGAAGCTTTTTCTCTCTCTTAAAACACTTTCTCTCACTACTCTCTCTCTAAAACTCTATTTTGATCCAAAATCATCCATTTCAAGCTCCAATTTGGTAAGAAATCCATCCTAGCTCATAGTATAACATGTTTGACTTTCAAATTCGTGTTTAAATCATGAAATAGGACCAAGAACTTGTGTTTACGGTCTAGGAACCCTCCCAAAACCGTGAACTCCTTTAAATGGGGTTTTGGAGCCCCAAAACCCTTCTATATCACTTCTAGTGCTTAGTTAAGACCTTTGAACTTGCAGGAATGGACTTAGAGTACCAAAATCTTACCATTTAGGAGGTAAACTTGAGTTTACGGTCCAAGAACATGCTTGGACCGTAAAACCTCATTCATAGACGTTAAACACCTTTTAAGGTGTTAGTTTGCCCCCCTAAACACCTCCAAAAGCTTCCATGAGAGTATAGAACCTTATAATCCCTCATGAGATGCACCAAAACATACACAAATGAGTTAAAATTGAGTTTATGGACCAAGAACATTCTTGAACCGTAAACACCCCTTCTTAGACCATAAACACCTCCAAAGGGTGTTAAAGTGCCCTTAACACCTTGTATGGCTTAGAATTGGACCTAGAACTTTGTATGCTTAACCTACAACCACCAAATCACAAGAATCATGAGCAAGCATGAGTTTACGGCCGTAAACACATGTGTTTACGGTAGTAAACTCATCAAGAGCATCTTCATAGACCGTAAACTCCTTTTCCAAGGTCAATTCAAGTCCCGATCACTTCCTAAGCCATGGAATCAACCCTAGAACTTTCCTTTGTGCATTGTAAGACCACTTAGCACCCAAAAACACACCACCCATGAGTTTACGGCCGTAAACTCATGGGGATATGGTCATTTGACCATAAACTCCTCAAGGAGTTTACTCTTGAAGAGCAAACTCCATAATTAGACCCTACACACCCTTAGATGCAACCCGGATCACTCCTAACACTTGATATAAAGTGTTTTCGCGCCTCGGAGTGTATATTCTTAATTAATTAGTATTTCAAGGTCTAATTAGATACAAATGTGTATATCTTCATATTACATAGGAACCTCGCGTGTTTTCAAGCCCCAAACTGACGTTTAGCACCCAAGCCGGCACATTCATCGACTGGTGAACTCATACCCCTATGCCTTTTCCGAGTTTTTCAATGTTTTCCAGGGAGGGGGGAATACAAGCAAACTATAAATGTTTTCGAAAATTAAAACTGATGTAATTCTATAAATATCTGGCAAACTTTTAGATATCTTTACCCCTTTTGTATCATGCGGAGCATGAGGGATGTTTTTCTAAATATAACTAAGTAGATTTCAATTACAGTGTAAGAGACAATCAAATCAATCAAATTATTATGGGAATAATTTGGGATCTTTAGTTCTTGTTTTACGAGTACAGATTTCATGCAAAGTTAATAGATAAACTATGTCTGATTCAGTTTATCTCTGTTTAATTTAGAGTATCATGCCAGATAATTTCTTTGTATTCAATTGTTTTTACTGTATTATGTTTCAAAACGATTACGATGCTTGATAACGACCGAGTACACCGTGAATAATTTAATACTAGCATGTGAGATTTGTCTTCATTAAACCCTACGGGTTATCAGTAAATCCTCCCCGGAAGTATAACCAGAGTCTCCTGGAAGGAGAGCGTGGAATTTGTGAATAGATCTATTCGGGACTGACAATCCCACACCTTAACTGCTAGCTACAGTTAGGCGGGCATGCCTGGGGTGACAAATTCTGGATATCGTCCGACGCCTGAAGAACGTCAAGGAGGACTCATGTCATATTAGCATGGTTATCCGACTCACAATACATATTAATATAAATTTTGTTCACGGGTTTTATATCTTCCTTTAATCTATAGTTTTATATATTAAAACTACCTACTGTTGTACTGGATGGTAATCTAGGGCTTTTCAATATATAGTTTTACGTATTAAACTATCTACTATTGTACCGAACGGAATTCAGAAGTTTAACTAAACTGTGTTTATAAGAAAATATGGAATTTTCTTGGATAACAACTTTTCAGAAAACCAAAGGAAACATGATCTTTTTACATAAACAAAAAGCTTATGAACTCACCAGTTTTATGCTGATTTTTAAACTTCTTGTATTCTCAGGTTCTCCTTAGATAGGTATCCCGCATTCTTTTGTGGAAGACGGAGCGTATGGAAGTCTCGTCTTACTTTTGTTTAGTCTAATGTATCTATAAATCTTGTATTACCTTACTTTCAAACAAATGTAATGATTTTATGTAATGTAATGTTTTGTGTTTACTATGCTTACTATGTACATTGGTTGCGATACTACATGACGTCCTCCGCCCCGGAACGTTTCCGCCTTCGGTTTCGGGGTGTGACAAGATCTTACCCCAAATAGCATCCTAAATCATAAAGTTTCCAATTTTATGAATTTTCATGGCTAGATAGTGTCCAAATCCAAAACCCTAACTTATCAAAAGATACTAAACTCCATAACTCATACATGGATAGAAAGAAAGGATCAAGATTGCATTTTTATAACTCCATGCACTCAAAAACGTATGAAAAGGCTACTTATAAGGTCTGGATTAGTTCATACCCAACTAGAGCAAGAGTATGGGACAAAAAGGGACATAAATCTAAAGCTAACAATATCTATCAAGTTATTCATCAAGTTCTGAGCTTTATACCTTCGGGAGAATGCTTAAGATGTGCAAATCCCATATCGGCAAGGCTTGAAGCTTTCCTAGCAACACCACCAACTTCTTCTTCCTTCAAAAGCACCCAAAAACACACCTTTTAGCTCACAAGGCTCAAATATAGGGTTAAGATTTCAAGGAAGTCATTTTGAGATATTAAGGTTGAGAATGGAAGAGGTTTATGAAGGTTAAGGTATTCAGATAGGGCTCAAAACCTCAAATTTAAGGTTTGCACTTGGTCGAGTACACCATGCGTACTTCTTATCTACGCTAAATGTAATTAATTAAAGGCTTATTATTCCACACATAATCCAAAAATCCCTAATTTCCACTTCAACTTCAAACAACAATAATTTCTTCGTTTCACCTCTGTTTTCGGTGTTCTTTATATGCATGGAAAGGTATTGAAGATCCCCACGATCCTATCTAATTAGTTTTGACTTAAAACATACCGAACTAAAATGCTTAATTCATGAAAGAAGTCTGGAGCATCACTTTTCCCATTTTACACTTTGACTTGTGACAACCCGAACCTTTTTCCGTTAAAGTTAACCGTCTTCCGTTAAATAAACTCATATTTTATTTATTTCCATCAAATTAATTTGTTTTGGAAAATCATTTAAGTTATATAATTGAATTTTATATATGATGCGGAACCAAAATCGCGTGAAAACCCGATCTTCCTTCGAAAAATCAATAGTTTCTGGCCTGACTGGTGTTCACGGCTGTAAACCCATTCACGGCTGGTGAACCGTTCACGGCTGGACCCCACCACCGACCACACTTCCAGGCTATATATACGTGACCCCTACCCTCATTTACACTTTTCTGGCCTTTAACACACTTCCTCTCTCTAAAACCCCCCACCCGAAAACCCGAGATTTCTCAAGTTTTATCTTCATCTAACACTCCATTCACCTTAAAACACGTTTTGGAGCATCTAACACCAGCCTTTTCGTCGATTCAAACATAGTTGTTCTTGAGTTCACGACCGTACACCCTTCAAATCTTTAAAACTTTAAGGGCCGCAAACTGTTCTCGGCCGTGAACCCTTCAAAAATTCATATTTCCTTCAAGAACACCGTTCACGACCGTAAATCCTTCAAGGGGCTATTCACGGCCGAGAATAGTTCACGGCCGTAATACCCTTCACGGCTGCAAACCTTCCTAAGTGGTGAACTTGACTGAATACCCTCTTTCCCTAATTCAATCGAGTCCCGGTAACATTCCTAAACCAAAAGCAAATGTTTTTCCAACACTATAAATAATGGTTTCGCTAATAAAATACATATATGTATATAATTGTTATTAGGATCCCATTAAGTGTCGCGTACATCAATCCGAGGGTCTTCATTTCTAGTTTCGTTGTCCGACATTTCACGCAAGCAACTGTGAGTTCATACCCCTATATTTTTATGATTTTTAATGTTTTCATGGGGAGAGTACAAGCCAAACACAAATGAGTTGTGAATTTATACAAAAGGATTTCAAAACACTTAAAACTGATGCAATGGATATAGTCACACGGTTTCCACATTTCATAAAAATATTTAGATATTTTATCCCTTTTGTATTATGTTGAGCATAAGGGACGTTTTGCGACTTACTGCCAAATTGCATAGTTTTCTGATCAATTCATGAACCAAATACATAATATTCATGCAAACTATAATAGGTATAGTTTGGGGTTTCAATATATAGTATTACAAATTCAGAGCTTATACATTGCTAAACATATAAACTATGACAGACTTAGTTATGATATTCTCGGGTAACAAGGATACTTTATTACATAATTATTTAAGTATAATTATTACTCTATAAAGTATACACACGGGTTTAAATACAATAGATCAATACAGAACTGCACGTAAACTAGATTATATAGAATTGTGAGACTCTACATCAAAATTGTAACCTTTGGTGTACTGAACTAAATCGTATCATAGTATAACAGAGTCTTCTGGAGGGAGAGCATGAGATTTTTTTAATAGATCTATTCGGGACTGACAATCACACACCTGAACTGCTAGCTACAGTTAGGCAGACATGCCTGGGGTGACAAATGTTATATATCCGACACTTGAAGAACGTCGTAAAGGTCACTAGGTCATATCAAGCATGGTTATACAACTCACAATAGAATAAGCTAACCTTTTTGTTTACAGGATTTCATTCTTCTTTAGTTTTATTTTCATTAATAAAACTATTTCATAATACAACTGAAGGATTCCAGGGATTTCAACTCATAGTTTTATTTTCAGTAATGAAACTACTATACATATCGGTGATATCCAGGGTTATTGATACAAAAAGGGTTTTACATTCAAAACGGTCTTATACAATTCATCCAGTGGTAAACAGGCAATCAAACTAGTAGTTTATGGAACGTTGTAACAAATTCATATGTTAGAAAATATTGGATTTTCTTGGAAACATGTAAACATTTTTCACTGGTTCGTTAACATAATTCCGTTACAAAAACATGCTTATGAACTCAACAACTTAATGTTGATACTCTTTTCAAAACCGCTTGTATTCTCAGGAAATCAGTAGTCAGGTACTTCAACAGACTTTTGAGAAGACGTAGAATATAGAGCCATATCTTTATTTTGTTGCTTTTGATGTATATAAATATGAATCAAACAGATGTAAATACCTTTATATATATATATATATATATATATATATATATATATATATTCAATGTAATGGTTATGTTTACTTTGATTAATATGATGCAATTGTTGTGATACTACATATGACGTCATCCACCCCCGAACGTTTCCGCCGTTCCGGTTTGGGGGTGTGACATGACTCCAAGACACAAACCCAAAGCTTAAATCACGTAACCAAAATTATCCACATCCAATGGGGTGGAAACCCTATTCCCTTAAATCTTAAGGCCTTTACTTGGTCCGTTTATTGTCCATAATCCCGAAATAAGAACTTCTCAAAATAGATCTGACATTAATTTTCCTTCTATTTCTCTCAAACTCGGGAAAACAACATAAAAATTTCTTTTTCTTTCCTTTCTCTTCTTTTCTCTCATTACTTTATTTTCTTTTATTTGCTACAACTCGGGAACAATTCATAATTGCTTAACACAATTAAGCACTAAGGTAGCGTTTGGTAGCGAGACAAGGTAGAACTAGACGACACAGAACTGAACTGGACTGTACTAGACATGTTGTTTGTGTAGCGTTTGGTGAGACTAGATCAAGACACAACATGACCACAAAATTACTAAATTGTCCTAGAGAATTAACAAATAAAATTTACGAAGTATAACATTTTATATGATCTTTAATAATTATATTATAAAATATTTAAAAATAATAAACACACGCGCGCGCGCGCACACACACACACACACATATATATATAACTTACCCGTACGATGTGTCGACGGCGATTAATTTCGTTGTAATGACTGGTTTCCTTTTGGCGATTAGGTTTTTTTTTTCGTGTGAGATAGTTCATTTTAGTCTTTTGACAAATTATTTTGTGTCAGATAGTTTTTTTCGGCGAATGTGATCTATTTCTCAAATTTTTATTTTACAGTGAACATCTTCTAGAAACAGAAAAAAAGCAATTTCTAATTACATGAAAACTTTAAGATATGTAAAAAAAAGTAATATAAGCATTAAATCATATTATTTTTAGTTACATGAATAGTCATTTCGACGGACAGTTCCAGCACAACTATTAGATTCTTTTGCGAGCGGATAATAGTTAAATATGTGTTTTTAATATTGCGGATATGTTTCTGGGAGGTGATTAGTTACCTTTCTACATGTGTCAAATATTTTTATTTCGGTTAATAGTTTGCTTTCGATGCAATGCAACAAAGATAGTTACTTTAATATCGATATACATACGATGATTATTTTTTCCGGTGAATAATTTTTGTGGCAATTAGTTTTATTATTAAAATGTCATCTGGTCTTTGGATAAGTATAAAATCTATGAATACGACATTCCAATTAATGATTCCGAAAATCCTATTTGAAACTACCAGAAAGTTAAATATTCGGAATTTGAAATATGGAATGTATTGGTCATAATCCAAATTTTTCAAAATTTTATGAATATAAGAAATTATCTTTTATTTTTTTGAATTTTGAATTTTCTTTGTCTAATTATATTTTGTTTTCTAATTATTTGGATATTCACATAAAATAATTGGAGACATTCCACCGATGATTTGTATTTCATAATATTTAAATTTGTAAATGGTGAAAAGAAAAATGAAAAAAAGTTAAATTATATTTTTCAACTTAATATTATTAAAGATTATAAAAAAAAAGGGTATAAAAAAGCAAAGTAGCATACTTATATGATTGATTTAATATTATTAAAGATTATAAAAAAAATGATATAAAAAAGCAAAGTAGCATATTTATATGAACGACTGAGACTGCAATTTGTTAAAACGGCCGGATACAACAAATCAATTTTATAACTTAAGGGTCAAAATTGTTTATTTGACCAAAGCATGGGGAAAAAACTATAACTGACGCTTGTTTTTATGAATTTTGCATCTTCTAGACCGGATTACCAATTATTTTTTCACTGTATTTATAAATTCGTGCATACACACAATTACATCAAATCTTATATCTCTTTCATTTTATGGCATCTTTCTTACTTGACTTTTTTGGTTGAAACAATTAAAGAAACCATAATATAAACTCAATGGTTATTTAAAATCACATATTTTTGAAGCTAATAAACAAAAAATAATCCAAATAAACCATTTATTGTATAGACTCCATAAAGATGTTCCTTCTGTTATACATTATCTGAAATACAAAAATTCAAAAACTAAAAGATGTGAAATAAACTTCAAAATATTGTTGGATCCACCTTATGTTACACATTTGCATATCTAAAAAATACTTTAAAATATACAGAATAAAAAGTTGTATACTTTCAATATATTTCAACGTAATGTTGATATACCTTTTTGTTTTAAGTTGCCGGATATGAAATACAAAAAATGAAAAATGAAAAATTCTTACACCTGCAGATCTGAAATGCAAAAAATTAAAATTAACATATTGAATGATAAATGTTTATAGTAAATAAGATAAAATAAATAACACCCATTCCCATATAAACTAATAAAATAATCAATGTTTGCATGTTAGTAAGCCAAACTACCGAAACGCTTTGGATCTAGGGGCAAAGACTAACAGTAAGAAGAGGTCATAGGTTTAAATCTCATTAGGACACAGAATTACATAGATGATTTTAGGAATATATTAGTTTTCCGGTTAAAAAAAATTAAGCCAAACTAAAATAATCAATATCTACCACACTATCATCATATGTTGATAAAACTATAGTAAATGAACCAAATTACTTAAATGTTAAAAATATTAATTATATAATACAAACAAACAAATATATATATATATATATATATATATATATATATATATATATATATATATATATATATATATAATGAATGAATCATTTTTTTCTTTCACCACATTAATTTGAAATTCCCATGTATTTTTTCTTTCATCACATTTATTTGAAACACTCATAACTTTTCAATTTTCTTTATAATAATGACTATAAGTTGGTTATAATAAAATTAAATAAATATCAAACCTAAAGTGTAGTCATATATACTAAATTTCAATATTAAAAGAATATCTTTTTTACATATTATACTTAATTTATTAGTTTTAATATATTGTTGGATGTAAACCATTATCATTTTAAAACTACAACTTTTGAGCAATTTGTAAAAATATTTAAATTATAAACTTAAATATAACATTCGAGGACCAAATTAAATATAAATTTTAGTTTAACTTAAACAACCCAAATTATATTTTGCAAATAGTAAAATATGATAAATTGTAGTGTCTTTTTATTAATGATTATAATTTGGTTAATAAGGTTAAATAAATATCAAACCTAAAGTGTAATCATAAATAAAATAAACTTCAATATTAAAATAATATCTTTACTTCTACTAATAAAGTTATGACTTTAACTTTTAACATATTATACTTAATTTATTAGATTTAATATAGTATTGTATGTAAACCAATATCAATTTAAAGCTATAACTTTGGAACAGTTTGGATAAAATACTTAAACTGTTAATTTAAATATAACATTATAGTGTCAACTTAAATATAAATTTCAGCTCCACTTAAAAAACCCAATGAATATTTTGTGAATAATTAAAAATGATAAATTGTAGTGCTAAATGCAAAAACTAAATTATAATATCAATTTAACTAAAATATTTTCTAAAGATATTTGTATAATCGTTAAAAGTTCTCAAATAAGTAGCTTAATATAACTTACAATAACAATAGTTAAAAATAACTCTATATAAATTATTATATTGTTACATTTAAAATCAAAAAACAATGTCTGATGTTTTAAATAACTATAATGATAGAAATTAAGTTAAGAAAATAAATTATAAAAAATTAATTAACAATAACAAAAACTATAAATAACATTAAGCCATATCTTATATTTAAGTTTATTCATGAGTAACTCGCAGGTATAAGTCATTTAAATGTTTGAAATAATACAGTTATAACAGATGTATATATTATCATATAATTCAAAATAATTAATATATTATATCAATTTAGTATACGAAATATTATATTAAATTTAACAACAACGTTATTGTTATATTTAAAAAAACATATATTTGTAAATATTTCAACTATATAGGTATTTTTGCGCAACGCGCGGACATTCGAGTAGTATATATATATATATATATATATATATATATATATATATATATATATATATATATATTAGCATACGTAGACCATCTCCAACCCATTTTCATTTTTTCCCCAAAATGGAGTAAAAAATGGGATAAATAGTGTTTCATCTCATATCTTACTCCATTTTTTACCCCATTTTTACCCCAAAAAATGTATTCCATTCTTTTAACTTATATAAATTGTCAAATACACCCCATCTATTAATTTGGTTTTAACAAATATATAATCCATATTTTTTCATTACAATAATATTAAATAAATAATATTATATTTATAATACGTAATTATAAACTTTTGTAAAATATGTTATTGTGTTTTAAAATTTCAGTATGTATTTAAATTTTAATATGAATTTGATAAACAAAAAAAAAATTATATTTATAATTAATTAACATAATTTACTATATAACACAATATTATAAGTATTAAATATTACATTTAACTAATAATTAGTAGGTAAAAATCAGAAATATATAAATATATAAAACGAAGAACTAAAACCGACAACTCAAAGTTCATCCCCATTTTGGGGGAAATGAATAGTATAACACCAAATCTGGTGTTATACTATTCATTTCCCCCAAAATGGGGGAAGAAATGGGGCAGGGTTAGAGACGAATGAGGGAAAAAATGGATGAAATAATAGAGAATGAGAGTGGGTTAAAGATGCTCTTAAATAGATATAATTATAGCCTTTTGTTTTATCTTTGCTATCGATAGGAATGCAAGAAATGCCTTCTTATGTCCTTTGTGTTTATACAATCCAGTGGAAAAAAAGGTTTTTGAATATAATGTATGGACAACGCCTTACCACGTGTTTTTGAGTTGGCACAAAATACCGACGTTATAACGCGGGAAACACCGCCCCAAGTGTACGTTTTCTGGTGTCATGTTGTTGCGTCTTGCCATGATAACGAATGGTAACGGGGGAAATTTGACCATTTGGCTTGCAATGGACCCCAAACTTGTTCTTGCTTACTGTTGAACCACCATGGACGTTGTCGTAACCTTGAGCCTCCGATCAGACTTTCTCTCATTCTTTCTCTCTTTTCTTGCGGCTGGTAGGGTTTATGGTTTTGAAGATAAGAAGGTTTTTATACCATCAAACTTTATAGTTAGAACCCACAAGTTTTGAAGATATTGCATTTTACACCTTTTAATTTTATACCACTTACGTTTTAATTTGTTGCATTTGAGGTTTTATTTTGTCATTTGTTGTAATTTTTTAAAAATGTTATTTCTAATATAGGATTTATTAAAATATCATGTTTTTATTAATTTATTTGTTTTTTTATAATTATTTGAAAAAACAAAAAAAAACGAAAAATAAATGATCACATGGAAATTAGATGATGTTATAACATGTTAGTTTGGTGTTGCTCATTTTCAAACTTGATATTATAACACCATATATGACTAGAATGATAAAATGACAAATTTTAAGTGTAATAAAATATGATAATATTTTGTCTACACCCACTTACAGAACAAAATTTTAAAGTTTATGATTTCTTAATTTCCTTTTGAATTATCTGTTTTTATGTCTCGCAAACACCTTTTGATTTTTTTTTTTCATTTTTTTTTCCAAATATTATTTGTTAACTTATTATTTAGATATAATCAAATCCAACTATTTTATTCATTCCACATACAAACATATAAAAACAAACATATTATTGAGATGATAATTTTCTATTAACATAAATTCTATTGTAAGCAATGTTTCATGTATACATTATATTTTGTAGATGAATTGAAAAATGAAAAATGATCGTAAAACACATCCACACATCAAAAATTTATCCAAAAAAAAAAAATCAAATAACAAAAAAATTGACTAAAACACTACAAATCTAGACTATGATCACACCATTGAAAAATTAACGATCTTCATCGTATTTCTAGTTTTTGGGAAATTAAAAAAAAAAAACAAAACAAACAAAACCAAAAGGAAAAGGAAATTATAAATGAGCACGTAAAAAATCTTCACATATCTGACTAAAAAGCCATAGATTAACATAGATCTCCAGCAACCATTTATAGATAAATATTTATGTTTCGTTGTACATCCATATATGAAAGCATTGAACATACAATCATTCGAGATCCATATCTAAAAGAATTAAACTTACACATACATAAATTTATACATAAAAACACATATCTACACACGAAGATATACAACATATACAAATATAGATCGAAAATACTATGCTTATACATGCGTGTTTCTTAGCAATACCACAAAACAGATCTAAGATTTTTAAGGGAGAGAGAAACCGGAGATAAATGAACGGTATAAAGACATGTGGTGGTGGATTTCGACGGTGACGTTTGAGTCATTTCACAACAGTGATAATTGTTCTTGGTTTTTCTGGAGAGACAAAGAAAGCAGCAACATGTTTACATCACTACAAGAAAAAGACCCTTTTATGACGCGTAAACCACGACACTTGTTGATTTATGTTACGCAAAAGAGAGTGACATTAGAAAAGTGTCATCTCTTCAAAAAATTTAAGGATAGATGACACGCCTTATTGCATGCCCTTAAATTAGTGTCCAACAAAAAAAATTAAAAAGACGGAGCGCACTTGTGTTAACACGAGTGTCGTGCAGAGATGTCGCTTTATAATTATTTCAAACGCGCCTCAACCAAAGTATCAGTACTACTAAATTCCACAAAATCACAGGGACTAGGGCTTTTTTTTTCAAGAGCGAAAACACTTAGTGCTCTCTGGCCTCTGCAACAATCGATCGATGATCTCGCCTCACACCGGCAACCTCAAGTCGCCGAGCTTGAGGCTCACTGCTCCTTTGGAGATCTCAATCTTACTTCTCCTCATCGGCAAAAAGAAGGGCCTTTTCCAATCGTCCTCTCACCTCTGCACTTCCGCTTCTCTTCCGACGAGTGAAGATTAAGAAACAGGTGGTGGACCGAGCAAGACCATCCTTCGTTGCGTAGATAGTCGCACCACCCTCCTCCGACCATAACTTCTTCTCCCTTTCTTCCTGTCCTCTATAAAGAGCCTCCCCCCATCTCTGGCAAACAACACCATCAACATTGCCTCCGGTGGACCAACCAATCTAACTGTTCTTCCTCTTCTTCTTAAGTTGATTTTGAAAGGTAAAACCCTAAATTTTTATTTTTTTTTGAAGCTTTTATGCTGAAGTGTTTAAATGTTTATTTTAAGTTTAGTTTATGCGTTTATGAGATTTAAATGTAATTATTCGGCCATTACTTGTTTGTAAAGCTAAATATCTTGTTCTGATGCTACAATGCTTCATATTGACGCCTTTTGGTGAAGAAAACTTGTGTTTTGATGTCTTGCATTTAACACCTTTTCCGAGAAAGGTTAACTATTCACTAGGTTTCAGGTTAAAAAGAAGCAATTCTTCTAGAATTTCACGACCATTACCTCATTTGGAGCCGTTGGTACTTTGATATCCTTTGCGGTTATCTCATTTGGTAAGTTAAAATGTTTTCAATCGTTCCTATGTAAATGATTATATATTTATATGTACATAATCATATCCAACTTTGATCATAATGTTTTTGTAGATTATAAGCAAACTAAATTTAGTTATCTGTTTGTATGTAAATGAATGATACATCTTGAGTATATACCAGTGATATTTATTTTGATTATATATACCAGTGATATTTGTGTTGATTATAATCGTTATGTTTTGGTGATTGAATAATTCAGGTGCAACATTTTTATTTCCTAAACTGGATATTAATTACCTCAACACAAAGGATTATCTTGGTATGTATTTTCTTTCCCTTTTGACCTTTTTATTAGATTTTTTTTTGCATATTCACACTGTCCAAGGCATGAAAACATGTTCTCTCCTTAAACTTTTGAAGTATTTTCTTTTTCTATAAGTTCTTGGCTATTGGGAAATTTTGATTAGTATGATATCACTTATTATCACTCTAGATCATGTTTTGCTAACCTATTCATTCAAATTGTTGTCTTCTGGTATAATTATGGGAAGAACTTGGAGCCATTAATCTGCAACAGATTATATTTGCACATTGCAGGTAAAAATATTGTCTTGTTTAATTTGTTGATTGCTTAAAAATTACAGAGATGATTACCGTCATTAACTTTGTATCTTCTAATGGACATGTTCTTAATCAGAAAGAAACACCACTATTATATAGTCTAGTGTTTATTCAGAAACTAATGCTCAAAGCAGAGGTAAGAAGAGTATTTTTTATGAAATGCATAAAAAATAGATAAAAAAAATAAAGTTTTAACTTGTGTAGATGTTCCTTGATAGCATACATGATAAAAACTCCAGGCTTTTTGATCTGGAACGGTTAAGAAATGCTAAACCTGTAATATCAATGTAAGATTTTCCAAATTGGTTAAACTAAATCTATTTTTCAACTTGTCTTGAGGGAACCTGTTAATGCTTATCCGTATGTGAAAGATAATTGATAACTTGATAAGTGCGCGTTGTCAAGAAGAGTTTGCAAAATAGGAAAAGTCAAAACAGGAACGCTATCATCAAATCGCCACGTCAGCTACAAACAGTCACAAGGGCTTGCTTATATCATCCGAGAAAATCTTGAAGAAGGAAATGGCTGTAGTGGGTCCCACTGTCGGACGATCTGTTACTCTAGTTATCGAAAAGGAAGTCACGACAGCTGTCTCAGAGGCTTTCCAGGTAACTGATTTTAACATCCAAGTTCGCTTTTAAAATATTTAAAAAAAAATCTAATTTAAAGTCTAAATTTGTATGCAGAGAGGTATATGTGATAAGGCTGTAAATCAGTTGGAAAAAACAGTTAATACTAAGCTTGAAGCAACTGTCTCAAGGCAACTTCAAGTCCAATTTCAAACATCTGGAAAACAAGCTTTATAGGTATGTGATACAATAGATCTTTCCAAAATCTAAAATGATGAGTTTTGGTTTTTAAAATCTAAATGTTTTTTACAGGAAGCATTGAAGAGTAGTATGGAAGCTTCTGTTTTCGAGATGTCTTGCAAAACCATTGTGTCTTCAATGGAGGATAGATGCTTCATGGAGGATTATGCATTTGTATGGCTAGTTCTTGGAGCTACATGAGGTTCCCATCTATAAATCAGTTGATGAAAATTGGGAAAGGATCCATGTGGGCATCTGAATTCTAGCATGGCAGTGAGCTCTTTCACTTCAATAATTAAAATAATAGTTGAATGTTTACTTACTATTAATTCTTATGTTATTGATTTCAGGAGCAAACGCAGATGACATCTGTGAACCGAATGGCAGGTGCAAACATTCCATCTTTGGCTACTATGGAGCAGACCCGAATGCTAACAAACATTCCATCTGTGGACCGAATGGCAGGTGCAAACATTCTGTAAAACAACTTCAAATTTTCTCGCGATCCAACTTCATTGCTGAAATCTATGCCGTTTTGATGCTTGTAGATCTGAAATTCTTCCAACTTTTGGTACTTTTCATCAATCACCCTTTATTTTCTTATGAGCTTTGTGGGCATTATGATGTTTCTCATCAATAATATGTTTATTATTCCTTATATTGAACACACTTACTCCTTTGCAGTGTCATTAAAGCCTGAACTTTTTGAGGGTATGTGTGTCTAATTTCCCAAGGGTCCGAATCAGAGATTCTCACTAAGTCACAGGTAGCCAGCTACACATTTAATTTATTTTGAGTTGGTATGGATTAATCTACTTCTGTTTTGATGAGTTTTTCTATTTTAATTTACAGTATTGTTATGGGGCCTACAGAACCTCCTTCTCAATCAGCTGACTTGGTATGTTGTTAATTCAATTTTGGACTTATACCTGCTTACAAATGAGCCTCACCTGTCTTTAGGCGGGGAAGTGTTATGGGCTGGTCAACATCGCAAATCTGGTCTTGGCTATGATGTAAGATACAACAGGGACAAAATGGTAATTTTGATCTCACTTACATATGTTTATCTTTTAGATATAAATACATATAATTAATTCCTTAATCTATTACAGGTTGAGAAGAACACACGTAGCATATTTACTAACCGTTCTTTGTTGTTCAGGTGGTGCATTGGCAAGAGCAGAAGCCAACGCTGTAATAGGCATTGGCGGCTGCTGTTGTATGCCGCCAGTAGCAGCACCATCTCCCCCTCCACCTCCACGTGGAAGTATGTTACCCATGTTGTAAGGCACCGTAAGCATCCCTCCTCCCATGTTTCGATATCACATGTTCCTACCTGGGTAACGATACATTTTTCCATCCCCTCTTGGAACCATCTGAAAAAAAGAGAAGCAAATTTCCTCATGCATGGTAAATCATTTACTTGAAGCCTTGCCCTTCTTTCTTCCTTACATTGAGCAAGTGCAACAGAAAGTGGTTTGCTAACAATCATGTTCTTCTGGAAATAGGCAAGATACAAATATTTCACTAGGCTGTAAATGTAAATCATTTACTAGATCCAAGGGGTTGAGGAAAAACAAATTGCTCAGTTAGCTGAGGATGGTGACATATAGTGGGTGCTCCTCATCGAAAGCTCAAGGATGGGATAATGGTAATGTATGGTTAAAACTAAAAGTAGTGTTTTTCAGATATTGAGTATTTTCTTTTCTCTTTAAAATCATGTTCCTGTCATCTATATATATCATTTCCTGTTTGGGTTTTTTTGGTTCACATTACAAATATGAGATTAAAGTTGAGATAGTATGGAAATTCTAAATTTATCATATCTCAATATATCATTTTTTTCTTTTATTGTGATATCTGGGAAATCATCTGACATTTATTTACCTAATAATTTATATATCATGGGGCAAGTTTTGTATATTGTCACACCCCGAAACCGATGGCGGAAACGTTCCGGGGCGGAGGTGACGTCATGCGTAGTATCACAACAATTGTATCATAGCAAGAATAGTAAAACAACCAGACATTGAATACATATATGAAAAAGGTTTACATTGTTTAATACATAGTTTTTGTTCATATCAAAAGTAAAGTAGAAATACACGACACTAACGCTTCGACTTCTCCGAACTCCTGGAAGTACCTGTCTACTAATTCCCTGAGAATACAAGCAATTTGAAAGTCAGCATAAAGCTGGTGAGTTCATAAACATTTGGTTTTGGTGAAAAATGTTCTTTGATTCTTTTGAAAAGTGTTCCTCAAGAAAATCCTATATTTTCTTATGAAAAGCATGTTTGAAAGTGTGTCTAATAGTAGAAAATAAACCATCAGTTTTAGAAAACATGTTATTCGTCCTAGAGGTAGAGATGCCAGTTTAGAAGTCCTTGATTACTAACGGCACATATATATATATATATATATATATATATATATATATATATATATATATATATATATATAAAGTAGTTTTATTACTTAAAATAAAACAAATGAAGAAGAGAGTCCGTAAACAAAGTTAGTTTATACTTATTTGCGAGTCGTATAACCATACTTGATATGACCGAGAGACCTTTATAACGTTCTTCAGGCGTTAAGCTAAATGACATTTGTTCACCCCAGGCGTGCCCGCCTAACTGTAGCTAGCAGTTCAGGTGTGGGATTGTCAGTCCTGAATAAATCTATTCACAAATCTCATGCTCTCCCTCCAGGAGACTCTGGTTATACTAAAATGATTTATCACTATACACCTAAGGGTATAGTATTGAAGTAGCGCCTCACAATTCTGTATAATCTAGTTTACTAGCGAGAAATCAGTATAAAACAGTAATTATCCTTGAATAAATGTACTTTATACATCTGAGAAAACATATAACATAAACTAAATCTGCCATAGTTATATATATATATATATATATATATATATATATATATATATATATATATATATATATATATTGATTTATGAAATTTGATTAAGTAGAGACTGCCTAGAAGGTTATCCCAAACTATACTCATTATAGTTTATTAGAGTTGATGTAGAGTTGCTTTGTAAAAACCTTTCTGAAAACTATGAAGTTAGATTTCCAAAATAGTAGTTTCCCTTATGCTCAACATATTACAAAAAGAGATAAGATATCCGAATATGTTATTAAACGTGGAAATTGTTGGACTGCATTAATAAGTTTAAAACTTAATAAAATACTTTGAATTTGGCTTGTATTCCCCCCCCCCCCCTCTGAAAACATTAAAAACACGGAAAATGTAGGGGTATGAACTCACAGTTTGTTTCGTCGAGTTGTTGACTGAAAAGAAGGTTCCCGAGTTGTTGCACATGACACTTAACGAAAACCTATTATCAAATAAATACGTATATGTATCTAAATTAGCGATTTCGTTAGATAAAGTGTCGGGAAACAATTTGGTTGAGGAATGTTACCGAGACTGGCTTGAATCGAAGGAATGAGTTTACAGCCTTAAAACACGAGTTTACGGTTTCTGAAGGTGAGTTTACGGCCTAAGAACACGAGTTTACGGTTTCTGCAGTTGGCCGAGTTTACGGCTGTGAACTCAAGAACTGAGTTTACGGTCTTTGAAGCCCGGACTGTAAACTCGGAAAACGAGGTTTGGATGCTGACTTCGATGTGAGGAGTAATTCCAGACATTCCAAAGTGCCCCAAAAGGTGTTTTTCGATGTTTCCCGGAGCTTAAATGTGATTTAAGGAGTTTACGGTTGAAGAACCTTAGAGAGAGGAGGAGAGAATACGACCAGAAACGTCCCAATGAAGTCGGGGGCATCGTATTTATAGGGCTGTTGAGGTGGGGTCCACTCGTCCTTGACCGTAAACAGGGTTTACGGTCGTAAACGAGTTTACGGCCGTAAACTAGTTTACGGTCGTAATCCCATTCATAGACCAAAATGTTGATTTTCGAGATTTTCGGGTTTCCACGTGATTTTTGGTTCCAACTTGCAAAATAATTTAATTAAACATAACTAGATTATTTTATTAAACCAAAATTTTGACGGAAAAGGTTAACGGGTCTGAAATTTCATTAACGAAAAATGTATAACGGAAACGGAAAAAGTTTCGGGTTGTCACATATATTTGGTAAATCATGTATGTAAGGTAGTTTTACAAACTAGCATCAAGAATGTATGAATTTTACAAACTAAAAGTTTTATAATTTTTTTTATTCTTAGATTAAAATTTTTTTATCTATTTTTTATATTGTTTGTAGATTGTGGGAAGTAACAATTACAGTGCCAATCCGTATGTGAGCCAAGCCTTTGGACTAGCTGTTAAAGAGTAGCTGACAATGATAGATGATCGGGTCCTTCCACCTCCACATGTAAGTAACTTTACATTTTAACCTCTTTTTTATTTCATATACTTTTTTAAAGACTTGAATTCACTTTTCTTATTCATCTCAAGTACCACGAGACAGGGGTTGGTTCAGAAATTAATCCATCAGTTGGTGAATGGAACATGATGAACCTGGTAAAGTTGTACTTCTCATTTACTTTGTAACTTACAACTCTTTATTATTGTCTTCTTGAAAGCATTCTGACCAATATACCCTTCACAACATTGAGCTTTCTGTATATACATTACGTGGAGGCTCTCCAAAACCAGGTGCTGAAAAAAACATGATAGATGATCAAAAACCATATGAAGAACTTGATGTGTCTTCTATCAAGGGCCCACTTCAGTTTACTTTTGAAACTGAAGTTGACAAAATTTTTTCTACTCCAATTAATTGGTAAGAAAAAGTGAAAAAAATTTCTTCTTTTTTTTTTTATTATTCTGCCTGTAGTAAACTACTTACAAAGTCAACTGTGAATTATAGAGTCAATTTTGATGTTTGCATGTTTTGGGGACAAAATTGGAATGGGAAAAAGTGATGGACCTAATATGTCAACAAAAGGTGAAGGGAAAAAGTCAATCAAGTTGAAGCCAAATGAGATTGTTTTGCAGGTTGGTGACTAAACTTTTTTAAAAAGGTTTTTCTATGTTGTATTGTATATAGAAGTTAGAATAAATTACATTTTCCTATCAGGGTTTATTGTGATCTGAGTTAAGTAGGAAAACTCCATTCACAGTCAAAGTTTGACTTTTTCCTATCAGGGTCCCACTTGACCAGTCCCATGGTAATGAATTTATCTAAGTACAACTTCTGTTTCAGACTTGATGCTCTTTTTGTAGGTGTGGAATTTGGAAGATAGATCTGTAGCCTCTAGTTTGCAATGGAGCTCTAACATTACAAGTTTTTCTCTGATACATGGCTCCTTCTTCATGTATGATAATATTGACAAATAATTTAATAATATACTTTAATTTACAGTATTGTCCTTTGAAAAGTCTACCAAATTATACAGGTATGTTGGAGATGAGCATGGGTTGATGTCTGTTTTGAAGTATGAGGAAGATGTAGAGCTTTTGATGCTGCCATATCATATTTCAGCCAAATCTCTTACTGGTAATATCTTCCCATTTCATTGAATTATTTCTTTATAAATTTGGTGCTTAAATGTGAGTTCTCTATCTTCATTTTCAACACATTACAATACTTTATATTCCAATTTACTCTACAGAAGCAGCTGGATCATCATTTCCAGATCATTGGACTGTTGTTGGAGTTCTTCATCAACCATGTTCTTCTGGAAATAGGCAAGATACAAGTATTGGTTGAAGTTCTCTCCTTTTTCATTTAAAACAAAAAAATAAAAATAAAAAACTTTTTTTGCATACATTCACTAAATATCATATACAACCTGTATAAATATCCAATTGCTTGTTCTTTTGCAGAGTTTTAATTGCATACGAAAGTGGATTAATCATTCTTTGGGATGACTTTGAAGGTCAAGTGATGGACATCTTTTGAACATTTTACTCAACACAAGCACAAGAAAATTAACAGACAGGAAAAAGGTGTCACTTGGGAAAAAATTAAGAATGTTGAAGCTGGTGAGTGAATTTTCTGTAAAAAGTCGAAGTATTATATAATACAATTTTATCTAAATTCTATGAATTATAAGAATAAATAGTAATAAAAAAATTATAATATATGCTGTCACAGGCTGCAAAAGATGTTGGAGCCCTTAGAGAACCCAATGACAAACCGGAGAAGTGAGTTGAAGAGCTGACATGGAGATTAGTTTGTAAATTTTTGTTACCACTATTGATTTGTTTTATCTTTCCATGGAATGATTATTTGTATGACATTAAATTTTATGCAATGGATTTTATTTTTTTATATGATATTTTATTTTCTATTATGAGAAATTAAATACAAATTTAAATTGAAACTTAGTAAATCTACAAATAATATTTTTTTTTAAACATTTAAAATTATGATACGCAAAAATGTGTGTCATCTTCATTTATGACATGGCCTTTCTTGACAGGGGCTTTCTTGATACGCATTGCGTGTCATTAACATGCGCGTCGTAAGGTTACGACATGCGAATGCGTGTCGTCTTCCTTTATGACAGGGCCTTCCTTGATACGCATTGCGTGTCGTAACCGCACGTCGTAAATGTGCGTCATAAATGCACGTCGTAAATGCGCGTCGTCTCTCTTTATGACAGGGCCTTTCTTGACGCACATTTGCGCGTCGTCTGAGCGTTTACGACGCGCAATGAGCGTCGTAAAAGGCTGTTTTAATAGTAGTGCATCTAGGGATTTCCTAGAGAGGGAGATAGACATTGTTGGTGATTTAATATCATCAATATTATTTAAGTGTAATAGGATTAAATTTGTTGACTAAAAGTGATCTTGTTGAATATTAAACAAGTTAGGATGATGTAGGACTGTAGAAGTGAACACTTGTTTAAGTTTTCCAAGATTCAAAGTACAATTTTATTTAGGGGAGAAACCCCTAAACAAACGGGGACTACAAGCAGCACCCCTGGGAGCGGGGTCTAAGGGGCGACAACCCTTGACGAGGTCCAAGGGGCAGATCCCCTGGCTGGGGTCGAGCTTTTTTCCAAAATAAGAAAGTTGACCCTTTATTCCCTAAGATCCGTTTTATGACAAGTATTGGCAGTTTTGATGACAATTTGTAACTATCTTGTGACAATTTTCAAACAGGAATCATATAGCCATTTTTGGTCATTTTCTGGTACATATTCTTGAAGAACATTTTCAGATACATTCTCTGATTTCGTTCTCTGAATTTCATCCAATTGAGTGTTCGATCTGTACCATCGAAATACTTCAATTTGATAGTGAATCATGACTTTCAGAGAATCCAAGCAATCTGTTCATCCCCTATTTCTAACAGAGATAAAGGCAGATGAAAGGAAGTGCTGGTGATGAAGTGGTTTAGAAACGGTAAGTTGTGGCTATTGGGTTTTTTTTCACATCTACTCTTTAATAACAATTATAGCGGTGGTGGGGGAAAATAGGTGCAACAGTGGAATAATAAATTAATTTGAATTCTTGTAGCTTTTCTTTAAACATTAAAACAACTTAAAAATATAGGTGGGATTGTAGAAGTCATTTTATAGTGAAAGCATTGGTCGGAGATGTGTTTGTTTGAAGTGGATTCTCACTCTTTGGATTATGATCCGTGTGAATATGAAGTTGTCTAGGTTTATTGTATACCATTAGATTAATCCAAGTGAAATAGGAGATTAGGAGTATCCAGTGATATGTATAACATATAACCTCCTTTTTCTAATGGAGTAAGTAGTTGTAATTTGTGTATTATTTATTATTAAACTTTATAATTTGTATTTAAGGCTTGTATGTATTTTCATGTAGTATAGAAGTATAGATAGTATAAAAATGGTTGCAGAAGAGCATTGATTATAGGAGAAACAAAATGACTTTGAATTATGATAGCATTTTTTTATCGTCGTAATAATAGGTGATTTTTTTTCTTTCAACAGTGGAGATGTTCTTCAAAAGTGTGATGATGACGAAAGTGAAGATTGGTGATGTTTGTGTCTTTGTGGTGTTCGTAAGGAAATACAAACGTGAAAAATAATTAGAGTATTTTAGTATTTAACAATGTTGTCTAACCTTGTTCTATCTTTTTCGATGGGACTAAAATTTAGAAGTGTAGTCCCATTTGACTTGGTCTTTGTTCCACCTTGTCCTAGTTCTGTTTTCACTAAACTCCAACTAAAATGGTTTTGTTCTTTCGTGTTCCATCTAGTCTCACTCACCAAACGCTGCCTAATGAAGAAGCACTTCTAAACACCATATCTTCAACTAGCTTTAAAAGACAAGAAGAGGATGAGGAGAGTAAGAACCCACAGTTCTTATGGAGAGAAAAACGAAAGCAAGAATCAACCAAATAACTAGTTAGTCTTCTCCTTTTATAGTATGATGCAAGTAGTAAGGGTTATACCTCTCATAAATGAAAGCATGGTCTAAAAGAAAGAGACATGGGGTGTAAGAGTTTGCTTTACAAACAACCTCACTTTTACAAAGAGTACCTACGATTTTGACTAGCAATTAGTCAAAGCATAGATGTATTCCATTACTTATTTTATACAAGTATATAACCTTTTATTTATAAATACTTTTGTATAAATGGATTACAAAGGGTACAAAAAGATGTATACAACATATAAATCATACATTATAAATTATTAGTCGTTTTTTCACTCTGAGAAAATATTATTTCAATAAATAATAATTTCTAAATTAAATACAAGAGTTGGATATGTTTATTAATAGTCATATTAATAATAAATATTCAATATGTGCCAACTTGCTAAAGGTGTGACCTTATAAGATTATATATTATTGAAAAACATCATTTTAATATGATTCTTGAATATATAAATCCAACACTTAGAGTATTTTAGAACAATTATTTCAACTATTTTTTTTTGGTTTCGTATTAAGGTGAATTTGTTGAAGATGTTCCAAAACCCTTTTCTTGCATGGAAATGTGTTGTTGTGGGTGTAGCATTTTTTGGAAGTGATGCATCTGAGGGTGCTGTATTAGAGAAATAATTTCCTTTTATGCATCATTTTCTCAATTGTTGTTTCATATTTATTTTTATTGTGAAGTGCAAAATATTAGGTATTAAGGAGTTATAGATGGTTATTAGGACTCCCATTTATATAGGAATATTTCCTATGTATAAGGGTTACTTGAGAATCATAGAAAATTTTCTGAAACTATTAGATAAAGTCATTAATTAGATGTCAGTTTTTATTTATTCTTTCATCTCTTTTTCTCCTTATCCTTGCATTTTCAGCCATGTAATCTCTATTTTATAGTCGAATTTCATTAATCTATGAAGTTGTGCTTTGTGGTTTTTCCACATATATAAGAGTTTCCAACTATTTATGTGTTCTTGGTATTGTTATTTGTGATCATCATATCTATAATTGTATTAACTCATATATTATTTACCCATATATTATTTACCTGATCTAGATTAATTCATATATCTATGAATAAAAATAACATAAACCAACAACATATCAAAAACCTTTTTTTGTCACAGAAACTCAAATTGTATTTGAAAAAATTAAAGTACATATTTTAACATGTCGGTCCTCATGGCACTGCTATCAAGACAATGAGCAAACTCCATAGGCAAAGACATAAACCAACAATAGGGAATAAAACAACATAAACCAACAACATGCACCAAATTATTTTTTTCACAAAAACTCAATTTTATTCAACAAACCTAAATAGATCTTAACCTACAGCACTGGCAGCAACAGTGACATCAAACTCGGTAGGCAACAAGTCCCAACGCAAACTCGGTGTCCAGTCAGCTTGAAAAATTGCTAGTCGTATCTCACTTGCCACTGTTGTGCTCGCAGATGCTGTAAAATGTATCCCATCTCTGTCATCATGAACACAATTATTAGACAATATATCAAGTGTTTGTAGTCAATAAGCTATGCAAAAAGACCGAAGCCGCAGGTCGGATACTGATATTGATACTGATACTGATTTCGGTATTGGTACCAATACTCGACCGGCTGGAACTGAAACTCCTGGTTCCAAAATCTAGTTCCGGTTCTCAATTTTATGATTAAGCGTTCTCTTTTAATAAAATATTGTTTTTGTTATTGATCATATAAAAAATAAATCAATTTAAATCATTGGATTACCTTGTCTTCAAATTCATGTTTTAACAAAAAGTTAATATGAGTATGTTGCTAGGATGTGTAAGCAAAACATATGTACATTGCTATTATGGGCAAAAGATAAAGTAATTTGCTATATTGATAACAAATTTGTTAAAAGTTGGGACTTAATAGGGACAATCTCATTTTTCTTGCTTTTTCTATTAAGTGGTTCTTTTGTATTAAATAATAAAAAAATACCCATATATTATTAGGTCATGTCCGTATGAAGTGCATAAGATAACAAAAGAAGCAGCAACATACTTGTCTAAACAAACACTAATTAATGAAAAGATAAACTAAAATTTAGGAACAAATAAAGCATATATACTTACAGAAAGCTGGTTGTCAACCAGTCAGGTCGTCGTTGAATTAAGGTGAAAAGATCAATAGCCTTGATATTCATTTCTTTGCATAAGGTCAGACAAGCATCAGAGTATATTCCGCACAGTTCATTTTTGCGATTCTCAATACTGGTTTTATAGAAGGAGAGTTGTAAGATCAAACGAGAATTGTTAATTAGAAGGAATATTAAATGATAAAAAAGAAAAAAACTTAGGATAGTAATATATAATCACCCCAGAACTTCTTTCATTTGTTCCTCATTCACAGGAGGGGCAGTAAGAAATATTAAACGTGTGGTCTCTGAAAGGCTCTGGTAAGAAAGAGTAGGTTGTATTAAAATCAATTAACTTAGAGCATCCACTATGTGCCTTTCTATTAATACTAGTAAAAGATAATTATATGTTAATATATTAAAAAATATTATGTGAAAATTTACCTGTAGATGGGTAGCAATGCTTCTCATGTTTTGAACATATTCATCAAGTGGTACATGAGAACTTTGGCCATCTGGATCCAGAAGGACTGAATCATTACCTCCAAAATAAACAATCACCAGAGATGGTTTTACCGCATCATCCTGAAATTAAATAAGCAAAAAAAATTAAAAGAACAATGTTATTTTTCAAATAAATATTGGAAAATAATAATATGAATTTGGTTTTGAGTTGGCAACTAAACCAAAGATATTACCTTTGGGAAAATTTCTTTCACAACTTCTAGCGCTTGCCTTGAATTCCAACCAGAATATCCTCGCATGAATATGTCTGCCTATATCATGTGCAAGTGAAGAGAGATTTATGTACAGAAATGAAAAAAAAAAAAAAATACATGATACAAATATCGAATAGCAAATCACATTTAATGCCTCATAAAGATTGAGATTCAATAAAGAATGTAATTTTCAGTTTATAAGATCAATATGACCAGCCTAATGGATTAATTAATAACAAGATTGAGCCATAACTTACAAATAACTTCCATGCATCACGGTTTTAAGTTGAATATGAGGTTATTGGGCTAGTTTATATCATCATGGATATATAAGTGATTATTCATTACTTCAGAAATCTACAGGTGTACTAAATCACAATCTAACACAAGAATATAAATCGTATTTAAAATCCAACCTTGCGAGCATAATAGTGTGCAAGATCCGCAGCCCAACCATCTAGAAGAAAGCCAAGTTGAACGATTGAGGAACCGAACAACACAAACTGTGGCCTTGCTGGTCCAACCATTGTTTCGAATTCTACTTGTAATTAACCTCAGATTACTTCACCAGTTAACAAGTGATGTGTTGTGGGGGTATTGCGCGTGGATTTTATAGTGTGGAAATGCAGACCATATGCCACCTAACACCAACTGGTAGAAGAAGTATATTTAATTTTGGAGCCAATAAGTGATATGATTAATTTGATTATAATAAATAATTGTGTCAAAAAACAATTGATTATTCATTTGATCGGTTTGATCTTGTAAGATTATGTATGTATTAAAATAGGGATAGTAGTTGACATATCTATAATGAGAAGTGTTTACATACAAAATAACCGTCTATGAAAAAATATCACAAAATATTCCGTTATTTAATAGAATAGTTAATTAAAAAAAAATTAAATATAAATGTCTAAATTTTTAAAAACTTTGGAATTATAAGAAAATAAAAAAATAATAAATTATAATTTTTTTTTTATCTTTTAAATTTAAATAAATAATCAAAATAAACTAATGGGCTTTCATTTGGTTATTTTAAAATTAGAAGATAAATCCCTTAGTGAAATTTATATTCATTTATTATTATATTTATTGTAATTATTACATTAAAATATTATATGAAATTTATTAAAATAGAAAAACCCATAAAATAACATTTAAAAAATATTTTAATTTGGAACATCTCTATAATGGTCCTAATTACACAATCCGTAAGTGTATTGTATGTTAGAGCTTGATAGTATTTAACATTTTAATTAGTTTAGAAATTAATGGATTTCTTATTTTGCTCTTAACCCATGTAGGAAAGAAAACTTTTGGTAGCTTTATAAGTTCAAATGCTACTTCAATATTGGAAAAGTTGGTTAAGTTAGGATGTTTCTGGTAAAAGAATATATATATATATATATATATATATATATATATATATATATATATATATATATATATATATATATATATATATATATATATATATATCGGAAATCGAGTAATCAATCCACTTTTTTGTGTATTTTTTAAATATATAACCTATTTAAATTGTTTTTCAGTAAAATAACATTTTTATCCAAAATGGGTTGTTGCGGAAACAATTTATAACTCTATATTTGTTGGGCTAACTCATTAACTATCTTTCGAAATTCCCAATGCAGAGTAACAGTTTGTATTCCGGAATTCAAATTTAAAATTCATTTTCCAGATTATATTCCGATAAATTTTGGATCTCGATTTCATTCTAGATCTCAATTTACAAACGCATTCCGACTTTTTGACGCGCATTCTGATCTCTGAAACGCTCTCCAGCATTCCGATACACTCCAACACACATTTTGAACTTCGATTAAGAAATAGAACATGACGATAACCCGGTTGTTTTAGTGGTAAGTCCTATACTGCTCTTATACCCACTAGTACAAAAATGACCTACGGATACAACATAAAAGTGTGACCATATGTGTATAGTGACATTTTGTTTTTTTTACTGAAAGTGTGAGAGAAGGTGACGCCATCGTATGAGTTTTATGGTCACTTTAAAATTTAGTGTCCTTGTGGTATGAAAAAATATGGCCGTATTATAAAAGTGTGGCTATTGGGTAGAGAATTTTGTTGCTATAATAAATCATTTTATCCAATATTGTGGCATTAAACCGTGAGTAGACACACTTATATAGTAATTGTAGTAATTGTATATCACCAACTTACGACATGCATGTTGTTTTGGTGTGACGTTTTACTAAAAAATTGTCACATAATTTAAAGTTTATTAAGACTATTGAATGTCTTTTGCAGACATGTAATTATGGTGAAAATGATCATGTTTGCTAAATGACCACATGTAATTCATCTCATAAGTGTCGTTTGCTAAATGACCACATGTAATTCATCTCATAAGTGTCGTTTGCTAATAATTAGTCACAAAAATAATTTATGTTTGTGACCATTGCTTATCGTGTAGAGACACACTATTAAGTGAAGATAATTTAAACATAACTATTAGTGTTCTGTCAACACATACAATTTAGATGAACATGACTTTTGTCTTCAATGTTGTCACATTATTTGTATATTAACATATCACTTTGTTATATTCTGTCACACTAATATTATATAAATGTGACAATATATAAAGTTTTAGTCACGTAATTATTGAGTTTATTGAAACGTGGTATTTATTTGCCACATCATTTTTATACGTTGCTATTATTTAAGTTATCGTCATAAAAATTGAGAAAAACATGACGTTAAAACACTTGTTGTAACATCCCAAGAATACGGTCCAAAAATTTCGTTTTAAAATCATTAATAAAAACCATGAATACCAATCATCGTATAAAAATTATAAGTCGTGTAACTCAAAATAACATAATATCTGTCAATGTATCAAAATCATATCAAATATCAGAGTGAATCATCCCAGGCTAAAATTGTGGTGTGTGTCATGCAGTCATCCGGAGCTCTTCCCTTTGCTAGCTGAAGTACCTGAAACCAAAACTAAAAACTGTAAGCACGAAGTTTAGTGAGTCTTCCCAAACTACCCCATACCATACACATAATTACATAATAACATACATTGGGCCTTGCACGCTACATCGGGCCCCGCCCGACATCGGACAGAAGTCTGGCATCGGGCCATGCCCAACATCGGACCGAAGTCTGGCATCGGGCCCCACCCGGCATCGGACCGAAGTCCAGTATACATATAACATAGCAACAAGCATATAACACATAACATATAACATAAATATATTAACATTCCTCGGGCTTGCCCCGACATCGCATTGGAGTCTAGAACACATAACGCATAACATATAAGCTAAACCTTCCTCGGGCTTGCCCCAACATTGGACCAAAGCCCGAAACACATAAACAAACACATGCAAGAATCACAAAGACATCAAGCATACAAACATTCCTCGGGCTTGCCCTGGCATCAGACCGAAGTCCAGACACATATAACTACATCGCACTAACCCCATCATTGCTAACATACATAAGCGAGTCAGCATTGGTACCTTAGACTCGTTCCTACTGGAAGAGGACTCACCTCTCAAGCTGGCTGCTGATATCTCAAGTGAGGAATCTCCAATGGCTGCTGATATCGGGCCCCACCTGGCATCAGACCGAAGTCTAGTATATATATAACATAGCAACAAGCATATAACACATAACATATAACATAAATATATTAACATTCCTCGGGCTTGCCCCGACATCGGACTGGAGTCTAGAACACATAACGCATAACATATAAGCTAAACCTTCCTCGGGCTTGCCCCAACATTGGACCGAAGCCCGAAACACATAAACAAACACATGCAAGAATCACGAAGACATCAAGCATACAAACATTCCTCGGGCTTGCCCCGGTATCGGACCAAAGTCTGGACACATATAGCTACATCGCGCTAACCCCAGCATTGCTAACATACATAAACGGGTCAGCATTGGTGCCTTCGACTCGTTCCTACTGGAAGAGGACTCACCTCTCAAGCTGGCTACTAATATCTCAAGTAAGGAATCTCCAATGGCTGCTCCAACGACTCCCTGACTATAAATTCACAAGGAACACTTAGTCAAAAACTGAAATTTCCTCTAAGGGTAAAATGTCCATTTTATCCCTGGTCAAAGTCAAAGTCAAGGTCAACTTCCAGTTGACTCAACTCATCGAGTTACCTCCTAACTCGTCGAGTTCCTATGCTATTCAGACTCGTGATAAACCGAGTCAACTCGTCGAGTCCCTTCACAGACGCGTCGAGTTCCAACTGGTACGGAATCGGGAAAAATCGACTCAACTCGTCAAGTCCCCCTTCTGGACTTGCAAATTTCCCTTGTCTGTTGAGCTATCTTGATGGATTAAGCCCCTACACTTCAGATCCAAGCTTCATACTTCACATAAACCCCGAAAATGTCCTTTTAATGGTAAAGTTTCCAACTTTACCCGTTACTACCTCTTCTTAATGGGTTTAGCTCAACCCTAACTCCTTGGGACCCAAAACTTGGTCCTTAAGCCATCCATACACCAAACTAAGACTTACAACCACATATCTAAACCCCTAACACTACTTGGACATGTAAAGCTCCCATGTTTCTCTTCATGCATGGCCTTTTTTGGCTAAAAAGGCCAAGATGACACTCTATGGCTTGCATGGGGGCTCTAATGGCATAAAGCTTGCACCTTTATGTCATACCAGCCCTTCAAGGTCTTAGATCTGGAAGATTACCCACTTGGGTCGTCCATTATCCAAAGGTTATCATTCTTGGGCCAAAGCCTTCATAAAAGGGGAAGGAAGAGATCTAATGAACTAGAGGTCAAGATAGAAAATTGATTACTAGAAAATGTAGCCAAAGAAGTGTAGTTTCTGGATCTACTCTCTTCCTCTTGAGCCTTCTGACTCATTCTTCTTCTTCAAGCTTCAAGAACACAAAATATTGCTTACAAATGGCTCACACACTTACAAGATGCTCTAGGGTTTCATGGATTAGGGTTTGGAACAAGGAGGCTAGAAATGAGGCCAGGGGGTTAAGGAGTTTAAATAGGGTGCAAAACCCCAAAATTAAGGTTTCATTTGGCAGGCCTACTAGCCGAGTCGAGGGCTCTTGACTCGTCGAGTGGATGGCCATAAACCCGCATCCAATCCCGCTTCTACTCGACAAGTCTGGGGCTCCCAACACGTCGAGTAGCTCTATAAATAAACAAAAATACAATTTAAATGCGTACCAGGAACGAAGTGTTAAAATTCTCCCCCACTAGACTTAGACTTCGTCCTCGAAGTCTGTTGCATCTGGAAACAACTCCGGGTAGTGCTCCCTCATCTCCTCCTCGGGCTCCCAAGTCCACTTAGAACCCTTGTAGTGTTATCACTGCACCTTCACTAGCTGAACAACCTTGTTCCTCAAAGTTTTCGTCTTGCGATCTAGAATTGCCACCAGTCTCTCAATGTAATTCAGGCTGTCATCAACCTGAATATCCTCTAAGGGAAAAACGCTGAATCATCTACTAGGAACTTCTATAACTGAGAAACATGGAAGTTGTTGTGGATTTGGCTGAGCTCTGCTGGAAGATCCAATCAGTATGCCACCTTGCCCACCTGGGTTATAACCCTGAAAGGGCCGATGTACCTGGGGCCTAGCTTGCCCCGCTTCCGGAACTGGATGACACCTTTCCAAGGTGACACATTCAGGAGGACCATATCGCCCACCTGAAACTCCAAGTCTGAACGCCGCTTGTCAGCGTAACTCTTCTGTCGAATCTGAGCAGTCTAGAGCCTGCTCCAGACCTGCTGGATCTGCTCTATAGTCTTGAGTACTCCCTCAGTACTCCTCATGACTATCTGACCGGCCTCGCCCCAACAGATTTGGGTCCTACACTTCATCCTGTAGAGCATCTCGAAGGGAGGCCGGTCTATGCTGGCGTGGTAACTGTTGTTATACGAAAATTCCGTTAACGGAAGATACGTATCCCAACTGCCTCTGAAATCCAAAACACATACGCGTAGCATGTCCTCGAGTGTCTGAATTGTCCTCTCGCTCTGTCTGTCCGTTTGGGGGTGGAAAGTGGTGCTGAAGTGAAGACGAGTACCCATCTCGTTGTGAAACCGCTTCCTAAATCTAGAAGTGAAACGAACATCTCGGTCTGACACCACCGAGACAGGCACTCCATGTCGTGACACCACCGAGACATGCACACCTTCGAGAGTGCTTATTTTATTCCGATCCAAGAGAGTATATCAGCCGAGAAGCTGGCGAAATACTGCTTCCATGCCTATGATCGAAATGTAAGCTATCACATGACCCCGTTGCATCAATATTGCTCCCATGCCTATGATCGAAGCGTCACAGTAAACTAAGAAGTCATCAAATCCCTCTGGCAAAGTCAAAACCGGTGCTTTGTATAACCGTTGTCTGAGGGTCTTGAAGGCTGCCTGCTACTCAGGCCCCCATCGGAATGTCACCAACTTCTTAGTCAGTCGGGTCAGGGGAACTGCAATCTTGGAGAAGTCCTGAATAAATATCCGGTAATAACTCGCTAGACCCAGGAAACTCCGAATCTCAGTTGGAGACCTCGGAATCTCCCATTGCATCACAACTTCTATCTTGGTCGGATCGATCATAATACCCTTCTCGTTGACAAGGTGCCCAAGAAACTACACCTCGCGCAACCAGAACTCGCACTTGAAGAATTTTGCAAAAAGTCTCTCCTTCCTCAGTGTCTCCAGTACCTCCTTCAGGTGCTCCTTGTGCTGCTCCTGTGTCTTGGAGTGAACCAAGATGTCATCAATGAAGACTATTACGGACCGATCCAACATCGGTCTGCACACGCGGTTCATGAGGTCCATGAACGCGACTGGAGCATTGGTGAGCCCAAACAACATCACCACAAACCCATAATGACCATAGCGAGTCCTAAAAGCTGTCTTCTATACATCCTCGTCCCTGACTCACATCTGGTGATAACCCGATCGCAGATCAATCTTGGAGAACGAAGACGCACCTGTAGCTGGTCAACCAAGTCATCCAACTTCGAGAGGGGGTAACGGTTCTTCACCGTTACCTTATTCAACTCCCGGTAGTCTATACACATGCAATGTGACCTATCCTTTTTCTTCATACACATGATCAAGGCTCCCCATGGCGAACTATTCAGCCAGATAAATCCCTTGTCTAGTAGATCTTGCAGATGCGTAGAGAACTCTTGCATCTCGGGAGGAGCCAACCGATATGGTGTTTTAGCTATCGGAGCTGCACCAGGGACTAGGTCAATCCTAAACTCGACATGTCTCTCCGGAGGCATCTCAGGCAAATCCTCTGGAAATACATTCGGATACTCTTGCACTATTGGTACATCATCCATTGTCATCTTACCCTTGTCCTGGGTATCCATAACATACGTGACATAACCCGTGCAACCCTGCTGAAGGTAGCGCCTCGCTCTTGCTGCTGAACACAAAGTCAGTCCACCCTGCGTCCTCTCGCCCTGAATCACTAACCCTCCCCTACTAGGAGTCTGAATCCTCACTAGCTGCTGATTGCAGTTGATCACTGCCTTATTGGGGCTTAACCAGTCCATACCAACTATAACCTTATTCCATCGCATGAGAATAGGGACTAGATCCACAGAAAACTGCTCATCGAACAACTGCAGTGTACATCCCCGATGAACCCTCACAACCCTGACGGTCCAATCGACTGCTATCTCTACATCAAGTGGGCAATCCAACTCCCCTGGAGCTCCTGAGAATCGCTTGCTGAGCACGAGCGACACAAAAGATCGGGTGGCACCCGAATCAAATAGTACCAAAGCTAATATACCATTCACTAAGAACGATCCTATAACAAAACACATAAACATAAGCAATAATCAATATCAATAAAGAGATAATGAAAGATACATACCCGTCACCACGTCGGGAGCTGCTCGTGCCTCATCTGCTGTCAACTAAAAGGCCTTGCTCTTCGCCACAGGCGCCTCACCCCTGCCCTGACGTCCATCTGTAATACTCAATGTAGCAGGGGCGGGTGCTGCCACCTACCCTGCTGCTGCTAAACTCGGGCACTAAGACCGCTTATGTCCCCTCTGATTGCACTGAAAGTAAATCAGATCTGATATTGTCGTGGTGGTGGTAGTAGCCGTACAATCTCTGCTCACATGCTAACTCCGGCCGCACTTGAAGCAACTTAAACTCCCTGCCTTGCATGTCCCGTCGTGCATCTTGCCGCATTTGCCACAATGGCTGCGGCCCTGCTGGCTCCTAGGTCTATGATCTGACACCTTGGGCTTCTTGCCCGCACTCCCCGTCTGAGCCCCCTCGGGTTCCCTCTTCCTCTCCATCTCTAAATCCAATTCCCTCTCTCGAGCCCTAACAATCATATCCTCCGGCATCTTGCAGCTGGAGCGGCTCACAAACTAGCGGATATCACTCCGCAACATCTCATGATATCAGACCTTTTTCATCTCCTCGTCCGCCACATACTACGGAACAAGGAGGGCCCTCTCCCTGAACATAGCGGTGATCTCAATCACCGTTGGTCGTCTGCTGGAGATCCTGGAACTCCCTAGCAAGTTGTTGCACCTCTATCATAGGTGCAAACTCGGCCCGAAACATGGCCAAAAAGTCACTCCAATTCATAGCATCAAGAGTTGCATCATCACCAATGGCATGTCCGACCTCCTCCCACCCGTCACGTGCCTTGTCCTTTAGAAGATGAATGCAAGTCAAAACTTGGACCCCTCGGGACATCTGTTGGTGCAGAATGCGTTGGCAAAATCCACCAACCATCTGGTACTCGCAATGGGGTCCCGATCCCCATGGTAGTCGGGAGCTCTACAAGCTCTGAACTCCCTTAATGTCAGTGTGCGCGACCCCATCATGGCTGCCACCTCGTTGCGGAAAGCACTCAACCTCTCATCCATAAGCTCCAAAATGCCCTCCTTGATTGTGCCAAATATCACAAGAGTCTGGTCTAGAATACTGCGCGTGATCTCAGAGGAGATGAACTCCCTTGTCTGGTCGTTTAGCTGCCCGGCTCCAAAGCCCGAGCCTGATCCCTCACCGGCCCCTGAACTGCCAACTAGTCTAGTGCGTAATACCACCATTCTATAAACACATCATAACAAACATCACAATACTAATCATATCTCGAGGGATCACATATACTACAAGTTCCGTGGATTCATCTAAGCCTTCCTTGATTCGAGTACGGATCGTATGCTTTCAGTAGTATGGGCTCATACTACATTCCACATCTATCCGTACTTTCCTCAAGAACTGCCTTGACTTCACCAAGTCCCTTCTACTACTAATGCTTCACATGCTACTCTCATCATAGGCTTGCCCTCGGGTAATCACCAACCAACTCTCCGCCATCAGCTGCATAAGAAGTCCCTACTATCTTCCCCTAACTAGCTCGCGAATACCATTACATATCACTAAGATTAGATAATTCTTCGAATGAGAGGTCCTACCCTACAACGGTTAGATTCAAACGAGAGCTGCGAAATAGAGCTAAACGTACCATTCTAAAATTATTTAATCCTCGCAAGATGTAACTTAACATATTCGTTTACTAGTTAGTAAAAGACAACTAGAACTCCTAAAAGCACAAAGCTAGCAACATTCGAGCATTGAGTAAACATAATCAAGCATATACTAATCAGGCCATCATACTGACTAATCTGTACTAACATGGAGTTCAATGAGCTGAGATACACATATAACATGAACATAAGGCATCCTTCCTAGATCCTTAGTCCTAATCTAGCATGCAGTTCTCATAAAGCTGATACATATGTAATAGGCACATAAGGCATCCTTCCTAGATCCTTAGTCCTAATCTAGCATGCAGTTCTCATAAAGCTGATACACATATCATAACATAAACTTGTATGGGCAATTTAGGAGTACTTACTCGAGCTCGGCTGATTGCATGCTCCACACCCTTTTCTCTTTTCAAAGTTCTTTTTCTCTTTTCAAAATTCTTGTTATAAAAATGATTTTCTTTTGAAAATTTTCATACCAAGTCCTCAAGTTGAGTCCAGACACACCCAAAAGTGTCATCGAATCCCTCAAACCAAGGCTCTGATACCAACTTGTAACATCCCAAAAATATGGTCCAAAATTTTCGTTATAAAATCATTAATAAAAACCATGAATACCAATCATTTTATAGAAACCATAAGTCGTGTAACTCAAAATAACATAATATTTGTCAATGTATCAAAATCATATCAAATATCAGAGTGAATCATCCCAAGCTAAAACTGTGGTGTGTGCCATGCAGTCATTCAGAGCTCTTCCCTTTGCTAGCTGAAGTACCTGAAACCAAAATTGAAAACTATAAGCACGAAGCTTAGTGAGTCTCCCCAAACTACCACATACCATACACATAACTACATAATAACATACATTGGGCCTTGCCCTCTACATCGGGCCCCGCTCGGCATCGGACCGAAGTCCGACATCGGCCCCGCCAGCATCGGGCCCCTCCCGACATTGGATCAAAGTCCGACATCGGGCCACCCGACATCGGATTGAAGTCTGGTATACATATAACATAGCAACAAGCATCTAACACATAACATATAACATAAATATATAAACATTCTTATGTCTTTCCCCGACATTGGACAGGAGTCTGGAACACATAACGCATAACATATAAGCTAAACCTTCCTCGGGCTTGCCCCGATATCGGACCGAAGCCCGGAACACATAAACAAACACATGAAAGAATCACGAAGACATCAAGCATACGAACATTCCTTGGGCTTGCCCCGACATCGGAACGATGTCCAGAAACATATAACTACATCGGGCTAACCCCGACATTACAAACATACATAAATGGGCCGACCTTGGTGCCTTAGACCCGTTTCTACTGGAAGAGGACTCACCTCTCAAGTTGGCTGCTAATATCTCAAGTGAGGAATCTATGATGGCTGCTCCAACGACTCCCCGACTATAAATTCACAAGGAATACTTAGTCAAAAACTGAAAATCCCTCTAAGGGTAAAATGTCTATTTTACCCCTGGTCAAAGTCAACGCTCTAGTCAAATTCAAAATCAAGGTCAACTTCCAGTTGACTCAACTCGTCGATTTACCTCCTAACTTGTCGAGTTCCTATGCTATTTAGACTCATGATAAGCTGAGTCAACTCGCCGAGTCCCTTCACAGACTCGTCAAGTTCCAACTGGTACGGAATCGGGACAAATCGACTCAACTCTTCGAGTCCCCCCTTTAGACTCGCCAAGTTCCCTTATCTGTTGGGCTATCTTGATGGATTAAGACCCTACACTTCAATCCAAACTTCATACTTCACATAAACCCCGAAAATGTCCTATTAAGGGTAAATTTTCCAACTTTACCCGTTACTACCTCTTCTTAATGGGTTTAGCTCAAACCCTAACTCCTTGGGACCCGAAACTTGGTCCTTAAGCCATCTATACACCAAAATAAGACTTACAACCACAGATCTAAACCCCAAACACTACTTGGACACATAAAGCTCCCATCTTTCTCCTCATGCATGGCCTTTTTCGGCTAAAAAGGCCAAGTTGACACTCTATGTCTTGCATGGGGGCTCTAATGGCATAAAGTTTGCACCTTTATGCCATACCAGCTCTTTAAGGTCTTAGATCTAGAAGATTACCCACTTGGGTCGTCCATTCTCCAAAGGTTATCATTCTTGGGCCATAACCTTCATAAAAGGGGAAGGAAGAGATCCAATGAACTAAAGGTCAAGATAGAAACTTGATTACCAGAAAATGTAGCCAAAGAAGTGTAGTTTCTGGATCTACTCTCTTCCACTTGAGCCTTCTAACTCCTTCTTCTTCAAGCTTCAAGAACAAAAAATATTGGTCATAAATGGATCACACACTCACAAGATACTCTAGGTTTTCATGGATTAGGGTTTGGGACAAGGACACTGGAAATAAAAGACCCTAACTTTCATAATAAGAAACATTATTACTCCAAAACACGACACATGCATAATTATAAACAATATTTTACATTGATAGTTTGATTACAAACGACTTGATACCAACCGACTAAGTTTTAAGTATATTACATAACTACCCAAGATATCAAAGTTTTATACAAACGTAAACCTAAGTACAAAAGTAATAGAGTAAACTATTCTAAATCATCCGATAGTATATAACTATATTGGTTGCTTATCTCCTGCAATTGTTAAACATTGAGAGGGGTGAGCAGTGACGCTTAATGAGTTCAATAATAAATACAATATAACGTTATGCCATATATATGCTTCAATATGATAGAAGCAAGGAGGAACAAGGAACAACAAAGGCATATGTAAATCATGTGACAAGCTTTCCGCATCAACCGATGATTTGATTTAATGATATATAATTAATGAGACATAACAATTTCAATACTTCATGTACATCAATAAAACATTAGCCCAAGTGGCATATAAAATACTCAGGAAAATCATTTTTGCTAGAATATCCAGGCTTTCAGCCTTATCTTAGCATAATGCCGATGCCAAAGTGATGCCTATGTCATACACTTCATCGTCAATGGTACATAGCAATACCCAAGTGATGCTTATGTCATACACTTCGTGGTCAGAGGTATAGCCTTGCTATCAAAATAGCAGAAATAATAACACGAGATGATAACATGGAAAAGCACATAGCATATATAACACATAACATACAATTGTTCCTATATATTGAGCTCACCATGAAATTAACCGGGGGCTAAAGTGTTAATTTGAGCAACACTTCAGCTCTAAATATGATTTTCTGTGACGAAAGTGGGGATTTTAGTTGAAACCTGGCCTTACACGGGCAGAGTTTCGACTTGAAAATATAATTTTCTCGAAAACTTCAGAGCGTCGGGACCTGCTTCGGGTGTTCGGAATGATACCGGGACATGGGGGGGGGGGGGTTAAAAGTAGGCTAATAGGGAGTATAGGGTGAGAGAGGAATGAAAAGTATCAACCATTTCCGGAGAGCATCGCTTTCTATTTATAGGGTGAAAATTTGAGGTTCACCTCGTGAATCCAAGTATGTTCACCTTGTGAATTTGATCCTGATCATCTCCTCGGCTTGCCGTGTATCTTCTAGGCTCGAAAGGTGTCATGCAACGAATTCACCTCATGAATTTCAATGTTCACCTCGTGAAGGTCTCGAAGTTTGTGCCCCGAACTTCAAAAATCCATATCTTTCACATACGAGCTCTGTTTTTGACGTTATTTATATCCACTCGTAGGTGAAATTATGCTCTACAACTTTTGTTTAGACTCCGTCGGCTAATTTTGACTTTATTATTATTATTATATTTTTAACAGGCCGGGCAAGAAAAGTCCGTTAAAAAATCATAACTTCTTCATCCGAAGTCTGTTTTCGTCTGTCTTTTTACCGTTGTACTACTATTGATGAGACCTTCGATTCTCGTTTAGGTTATATCGGCTAAAAATCACTCGATCTTTATTTCAAGTTTTTAGTTGTCTACTACTATACTGAAACATAGAAAAATCATAACTTCCTCATACGAAGTCAGATTTAGACAATTTTTTTATGAAAGTACTCGGTTTAACAAATACTACATAGGGTGCAAAACCCTGAAATTAAGGTTTCATTCTAGTAGGCTACTCGCCAAGTCTAGGGCTCTGGCCTCGTAGAGTAGCTCTACAAATAAACAAAAATAAAATTTAAATGCGTACCAGGAACGAGGCGTTACACTTGTAGATGCATAATTAGTTTAGAACATGGTTATTGTTAACCATTTAGTCACATATCAAAAATGATGTAAAGCGACCATTGTATAATTTTAGAGACATTGAAAAACAGTAAAACATGGCTAAATTTATATTAAAGCCACATGAAAATTTTGAGATGTGATTATGGTTTTAACATTCAGTGACACTAGTTCAATTTTCATTGTTATTTTTTCTATATTGTAGATCAAAATTATATAAATGAAAGTAACCATAAACCAACAATATAAAACGATATCAAAATTAAGAATTAGATATTATTAATAATTGAAATCCAATCCATACATTAAATTCGTAGTTAAAATAGCAAAAAAAAAAATTGTTTTGATTACAAGTATTAAAATATGATAAGTAAATCAAGAACATCATAAAACAAAAGCTAGACATAACTATTAATTCATCTTGTTGTTATTGTTCATTGTCTTCTTGAGAATGATATTGGTTGATATGAAAGTTGGATTTCGCTTCTTTGGGTTTTTAAGTTCATTGTCTTGAGATGATATCATATTTGGTACTTATACAAACAACATTGAAACAAAAATTAGTAAATAAAAAACTTAATATAGTATCTTATGAAGGAAAAAAAGTTTTAATGCACAAACAAGTAAACATAAACAAACCTTCGAATCAGGTTTCACAAAGTGTTTTGGCCATGGGACAAAAGTTTTATACATCTGCACAATTGTTTTGATTTCTCCTATAAATTAATCCTTTTTTACCAATTCATTAATGGGCACTTTGTATTAGTCATCTTGCAAAGGAACTCCATGAATGAATTGTCTTTCTGATGACAAGTCAATGACACCACAAGCAACAATGTTCCATTTATCTGGATATGATAGACTATACTTGAGTGGCTATAATAATGTGTGATATTAGCATTAGAAAAAAGAAAAACATAAATGTATGTTTAGCATTTGAAAAAAAATTGATCTGGTGAAATGGATTTTTTGATGAAAGTGTTCGTATTGTAGGAATGGCAGTGGAAATCTTAGACTCAACAACTTTTCTCCTGGTTTATGCAACTAAGTAAAGTAAAGACTTAAGATATATATGAAACATTAGGATTTAATATAAAAAGGTAAATTAATAGTAATGAGATAACTAATAGGCATGGTATACTAAATGTTTATTTCATTTAGGAATCTCTTTCCCCCTCTAAGTCCAACCAAACATATGAATTCGAGAAAATTGGAATCATTTTCCTTTGAATTCCATTCCTTTCCTACCAACCATACACGTTCTTCTAGTGACATGTTTTTTTTGTTTTACTGTTACTACTTTTTACTTTTAGACACACATAAAAATTAAAACGTGACTATAAAATACTTTTACTTACACGTTTTGTTTTTTTAACGTCATAATAGAATACATACAATCACATGATGCTATTCTTTTATATTCAAAATCATTAATTTAGACATATATATGAAATTAAACTGTTATCATAAACCACTTATTAGTCACATATTTTTTAAATGTCATAATAAAATACTTACAATTACAATGATCTATTGTGACTATTGGCTACTATTTGTCACATTTTTTTTTTTATGTAAAACAGTGACAAATGTGAGAAAACAGTTTGCAATGGTGACGGTTTTTTGCTAACATGTGACTAAAACATTACTGGAATTTGATTAATGACCTTTAGTGACACAATTAACCAAAACCAAGACAACCTTGTTACAAAAAAGCGTGTTCATATGTCATTTTTGTACCAGTGTAAGAAAGTTTGATTTTCATATCTTAAAAAAATCATTCTACTTCTCCGGACCTATCTGTTGTATTTGTCTTCTCCAGACCTATCACTCATTTGTTGAAGGAAATTAATTTGAAGATTGTTCGACTTGTTTAAGCATTATGGCACTGTAAGGTATTTTGGCGTATTTGATTTCATCAGCTATTTTAGACGTTAAACTACTTTGGTTAAAAACGTTTATGCCGCACGATAGTTCGTTTCAAGTTTCTACTTCTTTAATATCCCATGTGTAATTTGAATAGAGTCTTGATTGAGAAAGGTATCAGTTTAGTACTTAAGTGTATTCGACGACATGTTATATGTTATGATATAAATACCATATTGCAATGAGAGATGGCATCGTTAAGGTTTTTTTTGATGCATTTATAATACTTTAAAAATAGTTTGTGGTAATTATGTTTTGTTAGAGGTATGTATCCATTGATATTTGGTTGGTTTTATATGTCACCATGTCTTTTCATTTCTTCGTAATAGAATACATACAATCACATGATGCTATTCTTTTATATTCAAAATCATTAATTTAGACATATATATGAAATTAAACTGTTATCATAAACCACTTATAGTCACATATTTTTTAAATGTCATAATAAAATACTTACAATTACAATGATCTATTGTGACTATTGGCTAGTATTTGTCACATTTTTTTTATGTAAAACAGTGACAAATGTCAAAAAACAGTTTGCAATGGTGACGGTTTTTTGCTAACATGTGACTAAAGCATTACTGGAATTTGATTAATGACCTTTAGTGACACAATTAAAAAAAACCAAGACAACCTTGTTACAAAAAAGCGTGGTCATATGTCATTTTTGTACCAGTGTAAGAAAGTTTGATTTTCATATCTTAAAAAATCATTCTACTTCTCCGGACCTATCTGTTGTATTTGTCTTCTCCAGACCTATCACTCATTTGTTGAAGGAAATTAATTTGAAGATTGTTCGACTTGTTTAAGCATTATGGCACTGTAAGGTATTTTGGCGTATTTGATTTCATAAGCTATTTTAGACGTTAAACTACTTTGGTTAAAAACGTTTATGCCGCACGAGAGTTCGTTTCAAGTTTCTACTTCTTTAATATCCCATGTGTAATTTGAATAGAGTCTTGATTGAGAAAGGTATCAGTTTAGTACTTAAGTGTATTCGACGACATGTTATATGTTATGATATAAATACCATATTGCAATGAGAGATGGCATCGTTATGGTTTTTTTGATGCATTTATAATACTTTAAAAATAGTTTGTGGTAATTATGTTTTGTTAGAGGTATGTATCCATTGATATTTGGTTGGTTTTATATGTCACCATGTCTTTTCATTTCTTCATAATAGAATACATACAATCACATGATGCTATTCTTTTATATTCAAAATCATTAATTTAGACATATATATGAAATTAAACTGTTATCATAAACCACTTATAGTCACATATTTTTTAAATGTCATAATAAAATACTTACAATTACAATGATCTATTGTGACTATTGGCTAGTATTTGTCACATTTTTTTATGTAAAACAGTGACAAATGTGAGAAAACAGTTTGCAATGGTGACGGTTTTTTGCTAACATGTGACTAAAGCATTACTGGAATTTGATTAATGACCTTTAGTGACACAATTAACCAAAACCAAGACAACCTTGTTACAAAAAAGCGTGGTCATATGTCATTTTTGTACCAGTGTAAGAAAGTTTGATTTTCATATCTTAAAAAATCATTCTACTTCTCCGGACCTATCTGTTGTATTTGTCTTCTCCAGACCTATCACTCAATTGTTGAAGGAAATTAATTTGAAGATTGTACGACTTGTTTAAGCATTATGGCACTGTAAGGTATTTTGGCGTATTTGATTTCATAAGCTATTTTAGACGTTAAACTACTTTGGTTAAAAACGTTTATGCCGCACGATAGTTCGTTTCAAGTTTCTACTTCTTTAATATCCCATGTGTAATTTGAATAGAGTCTTGATTGAGAAAGGTATCAGTTTAGTACTTAAGTGTATTCGCCGACATGTTATATGTTATGATATAAATACCATATTGCAATGAGAGATGGCATCGTTAAGGTTTTTTTTGATGCATTTATAATACTTTAAAAATAGTTTGTGGTAATTATGTTTTGTTAGAGGTATGTATCCATTGATATTTGGTTGGTTTTATATGTCACCATGTCTTTTCATTTCTTCATAATAGAATACATACAATCACATGATGCTATTCTTTTATATTCAAAATCATTAATTTAGACATATATATGAAATTAAACTGTTATCATAAACCACTTATAGTCACATATTTTTTAAATGTCATAATAAAATACTTACAATTACAATGATCTATTGTGACTATTGGCTAGTATTTGTCACATTTTTTTTTATGTAAAACAGTGACAAATGTGAGAAAACAGTTTGCAATGGTGACGGTTTTTTGCTAACATGTGACTAAAACATTACTGGAATTTGATTAATGACCTTTAGTGACACAATTAACCAAAACCAAGACAACCTTGTTACAAAAAAGCGTGGTCATATGTCATTTTTGTACCAGTGTAAGAAAGTTTGATTTTCATATCTTAAAAAAATCATTCTACTTCTCCGGACCTATCTGTTGTATTTGTCTTCTCCAGACCTATCACTCATTTGTTGAAGGAAATTAATTTGAAGATTGTTCGACTTGTTTAAGCATTATGGCACTGTAAGGTATTTTGGCGTATTTGATTTCATAAGCTATTTTAGACGTTAAACTACTTTGGTTAAAAACGTTTATGCCGCACGATAGTTCGTTTCAAGTTTCTACTTCTTTAATATCCCATGTGTAATTTGAATAGAGTCTTGATTGAGAAAGGTATCAGTTTAGTACTTAAGTGTATTCGACGACATGTTATATGTTATGATATAAATACCATATTGCAATGAGAGATGGCATCGTTAAGGTTTTTTTGATGCATTTATAATACTTTAAAAATAGTTTGTGGTAATTATGTTTTGTTAGAGGTATGTATCCATTGATATTTGGTTGGTTTTATATGTCACCATGTCTTTTCATTTCTTCATAATAGAATACATACAATCACATGATGCTATTCTTTTATATTCAAAATCATTAATTTAGACATATATATGAAATTAAACTGTTATCATAAACCACTTATAGTCACATATTTTTTAAATGTCATAATAAAATACTTACAATTACAATGATCTATTGTGACTATTGGCTAGTATTTGTCACATTTTTTTATGTAAAACAGTGACAAATGTGAGAAAACAGTTTGCAATGGTGACGGTTTTTTGCTAACATGTGACTAAAACATTACTGGAATTTGATTAATGACCTTTAGTGACACAATTAACCAAAACCAAGACAACCTTGTTACAAAAAAGCGTGGTCATATGTCATTTTTGTACCAGTGTAAGAAAGTTTGATTTTCATATCTTAAAAAATCATTCTACTTCTCCGGACCTATCTGTTGTATTTGTCTTCTCCAGACCTATCACTCATTTGTTGAAGGAAATTAATTTGAAGATTGTTCGACTTGTTTAAGCATTATGGCACTGTAAGGTATTTTGGCGTATTTGATTTCATAAGCTATTTTAGACGTTAAACTACTTTGGTTAAAAACGTTTATGCCGCACGATAGTTCGTTTCAAGTTTCTACTTCTTTAATATCCCATGTGTAATTTGAATAGAGTCTTGATTGAGAAAGGTATCAGTTTAGTACTTAAGTGTATTCGACGACATGTTATATGTTATGATATAAATACCATATTGCAATGAGAGATGGCATCGTTAAGGTTTTTTTGATGCATTTATAATACTTTAAAAATAGTTTGTGGTAATTATGTTTTGTTAGAGGTATGTATCCATTGATATTTGGTTGGTTTTATATGTCACCATGTCTTTTCAATTCTTCATAATAGAATACATACAATCACATGATGCTATTCTTTTATATTCAAAATCATTAATTTAGACATATATATGAAATTAAACTGTTATCATAAACCACTTATAGTCACATATTTTTTAAATGTCATAATAAAATACTTACAATTACAATGATCTATTGTGACTATTGGCTAGTATTTGTCACATTTTTTTATGTAAAACAGTGACAAATGTGAGAAAACAGTTTGCAATGGTGACGGTTTTTTGCTAACATGTGACTAAAACATTACTGGAATTTGATTAATGACCTTTAGTGACACAATTAACCAAAACCAAGACAACCTTGTTACAAAAAAGCGTGGTCATATGTCATTTTTGTACCAGTGTAAGAAAGTTTGATTTTCATATCTTAAAAAAATCATTCTACTTCTCCGGACCTATCTGTTGTATTTGTCTTCTCCAGACCTATCACTCATTTGTTGAAGGAAATTAATTTGAAGATTGTTCGACTTGTTTAAGCATTATGGCACTGTAAGGTATTTTGGCGTATTTGATTTCATAAGCTATTTTAGACGTTAAACTACTTTGGTTAAAAACGTTTATGCCGCACGATAGTTCGTTTCAAGTTTCTACTTCTTTAATATCCCATGTGTAATTTGAATAGAGTCTTGATTGAGAAAGGTATCAGTTTAGTACTTAAGTGTATTCGACGACATGTTATATGTTATGATATAAATACCATATTGCAATGAGAGATGGCATCGTTAAGGTTTTTTTTGATGCATTTATAATACTTTAAAAATAGTTTGTGGTAATTATGTTTTGTTAGAGGTATGTATCCATTGATATTTGGTTGGTTTTATATGTCACCATGTATTTTCATTTCTTCATAATAGAATACATACAATCACATGATGCTATTCTTTTATATTCAAAATCATTAATTTAGACATATATATGAAATTAAACTGTTATCATAAACCACTTATAGTCACATATTTTTTAAATGTCATAATAAAATACTTACAATTACAATGATCTATTGTGACTATTGGCTAGTATTTGTCACATTTTTTTTTATGTAAAACAGTGACAAATGTGAGAAAACAGTTTGCAATGGTGACGGTTTTTTGCTAACATGTGACTAAAACATTACTGGAATTTGATTAATGACCTTTAGTGACACAATTAACCAAAACCAAGACAACCTTGTTACAAAAAAGCGTGGTCATATGTCATTTTTGTACCAGTGTAAGAAAGTTTGATTTTCATATCTTAAAAAAATCATTCTACTTCTCCGGACCTATCTGTTGTATTTGTCTTCTCCAGACCTATCACTCATTTGTTGAAGGAAATTAATTTGAAGATTGTTCGACTTGTTTAAGCATTATGGCACTGTAAGGTATTTTGGCGTATTTGATTTCATAAGCTATTTTAGACGTTAAACTACTTTGGTTAAAAACGTTTATGCCGCACGATAGTTCGTTTCAAGTTTCTACTTCTTTAATATCCCATGTGTAATTTGAATAGAGTCTTGATTGAGAAAGGTATCAGTTTAGTACTTAAGTGTATTCGACGACATGTTATATGTTATGATATAAATACCATATTGCAATGAGAGATGGCATCGTTAAGGTTTTTTTTGATGCATTTATAATACTTTAAAAATAGTTTGTGGTAATTATGTTTTGTTAGAGGTATGTATCCATTGATATTTGGTTGGTTTTATATGTCACCATGTCTTTTCATTTCTTCATAATAGAATACATACAATCACATGATGCTATTCTTTTATATTCAAAATCATTAATTTAGACATATATATGAAATTAAACTGTTATCATAAACCACTTATAGTCACATATTTTTTAAATGTCATAATAAAATACTTACAATTACAATGATCTATTGTGACTATTGGCTAGTATTTGTCACATTTTTTTTATGTAAAACAGTGACAAATGTGAGAAAACAGTTTGCAATGGTGACGGTTTTTTGCTAACATGTGACTAAAACATTACTGGAATTTGATTAATGACCTTTAGTGACACAATTAACCAAAACCAAGACAACCTTGTTACAAAAAAGCGTGGTCATATGTCATTTTTGTACCAGTGTAAGAAAGTTTGATTTTCATATCTTAAAAAAATCATTCTACTTCTCCGGACCTATCTGTTGTATTTGTCTTCTCCAGACCTATCACTCATTTGTTGAAGGAAATTAATTTGAAGATTGTTCGACTTGTTTAAGCATTATGGCACTGTAAGGTATTTTGGCGTATTTGATTTCATAAGCTATTTTAGACGTTAAACTACTTTGGTTAAAAACGTTTATGCCGCACGATAGTTCGTTTCAAGTTTCTACTTCTTTAATATCCCATGTGTAATTTGAATAGAGTCTTGATTGAGAAAGGTATCAGTTTAGTACTTAAGTGTATTCGACGACATGATATATGTTATGATATAAATACCATATTGCAATGAGAGATGGCATCGTTAAGGTTTTTTTGATGCATTTATAATACTTTAAAAATAGTTTGTGGTAATTATGTTTTGTTAGAGGTATGTATCCATTGATATTTGGTTGGTTTTATATGTCACCATGTCTTTTCATTTCTTCATAATAGAATACATACAATCACATGATGCTATTCTTTTATATTCAAAATCATTAATTTAGACATATATATGAAATTAAACTGTTATCATAAACCACTTATAGTCACATATTTTTTAAATGTCATAATAAAATACTTACAATTACAATGATCTATTGTGACTATTGGCTAGTATTTGTCACATTTTTTTATGTAAAACAGTGACAAATGTGAGAAAACAGTTTGCAATGGTGACGGTTTTTTGCTAACATGTGACTAAAACATTACTGGAATTTGATTAATGACCTTTAGTGACACAATTAACCAAAACCAAGACAACCTTGTTACAAAAAAGCGTGGTCATATGTCATGTTTGTACCAGTGTAAGAAAGTTTGATTTTCATATCTTAAAAAAATCATTCTACTTCTCCGGACCTATCTGTTGTATTTGTCTTCTCCAGACCTATCACTCATTTGTTGAAGGAAATTAATTTGAAGATTGTTCGACTTGTTTAAGCATTATGGCACTGTAAGGTATTTTGGCGTATTTGATTTCATAAGCTATTTTAGACGTTAAACTACTTTGGTTAAAAACGTTTATGCCGCACGATAGTTCGTTTCAAGTTTCTACTTCTTTAATATCCCATGTGTAATTTGAATAGAGTCTTGATTGAGAAAGGTATCAGTTTAGTACTTAAGTGTATTCGACGACATGTTATATGTTATGATATAAATACCATATTGCAATGAGAGATGGCATCGTTAAGGTTTTTTTGATGCATTTATAATACTTTAAAAATAGTTTGTGGTAATTATGTTTTGTTAGAGGTATGTATCCATTGATATTTGGTTGGTTTTATATGTCACCATGTCTTTTCATTTCTTCATAATAGAATACATACAATCACATGATGCTATTCTTTTATATTCAAAATCATTAATTTAGACATATATATGAAATTAAACTGTTATCATAAACCACTTATAGTCACATATTTTTTAAATGTCATAATAAAATACTTACAATTACAATGATCTATTGTGACTATTGGCTAGTATTTGTCACATTTTTTTATGTAAAACAGTGACAAATGTGAGAAAACAGTTTGCAATGGTGACGGTTTTTTGCTAACATGTGACTAAAACATTACTGGAATTTGATTAATGACCTTTAGTGACACAATTAACCAAAACCAAGACAACCTTGTTACAAAAAAGCGTGGTCATATGTCATGTTTGTACCAGTGTAAGAAAGTTTGATTTTCATATCTTAAAAAAATCATTCTACTTCTCCGGACCTATCTGTTGTATTTGTCTTCTCCAGACCTATCACTCATTTGTTGAAGGAAATTAATTTGAAGATTGTTCGACTTGTTTAAGCATTATGGCACTGTAAGGTATTTTGGCGTATTTGATTTCATAAGCTATTTTAGACGTTAAACTACTTTGGTTAAAAACGTTTATGCCGCACGATAGTTCGTTTCAAGTTTCTACTTCTTTAATATCCCATGTGTAATTTGAATAGAGTCTTGATTGAGAAAGGTATCAGTTTAGTACTTAAGTGTATTCGACGACATGTTATATGTTATGATATAAATACCATATTGCAATGAGAGATGGCATCGTTAAGGTTTTTTTGATGCATTTATAATACTTTAAAAATAGTTTGTGGTAATTATGTTTTGTTAGAGGTATGTATCCATTGATATTTGGTTGGTTTTATATGTCACCATGTCTTTTCATTTCTTCATAATAGAATACATACAATCACATGATGCTATTCTTTTATATTCAAAATCATTAATTTAGACATATATATGAAATTAAACTGTTATCATAAACCACTTATAGTCACATATTTTTTAAATGTCATAATAAAATACTTACAATTACAATGATCTATTGTGACTATTGGCTAGTATTTGTCACATTTTTTTATGTAAAACAGTGACAAATGTGAGAAAACAGTTTGCAATGGTGACGGTTTTTTGCTAACATGTGACTAAAACATTACTGGAATTTGATTAATGACCTTTAGTGACACAATTAACCAAAACCAAGACAACCTTGTTACAAAAAAGCGTGGTCATATGTCATTTTTGTACCAGTGTAAGAAAGTTTGATTTTCATATCTTAAAAAATCATTCTACTTCTCCGGACCTATCTGTTGTATTTGTCTTCTCCAGACCTATCACTCATTTGTTGAAGGAAATTAATTTGAAGATTGTTCGACTTGTTTAAGCATTATGGCACTGTAAGGTATTTTGGCGTATTTGATTTCATAAGCTATTTTAGACGTTAAACTACTTTGGTTAAAAACGTTTATGCCGCACGATAGTTCGTTTCAAGTTTCTACTTCTTTAATATCCCATGTGTAATTTGAATAGAGTCTTGATTGAGAAAGGTATCAGTTTAGTACTTAAGTGTATTCGACGACATGTTATATGTTATGATATAAATACCATATTGCAATGAGAGATGGCATCGTTAAGGTTTTTTTGATGCATTTATAATACTTTAAAAATAGTTTGTGGTAATTATGTTTTGTTAGAGGTATGTATCCATTGATATTTGGTTGGTTTTATATGTCACCATGTCTTTTCAATTCTTCATAATAGAATACATACAATCACATGATGCTATTCTTTTATATTCAAAATCATTAATTTAGACATATATATGAAATTAAACTGTTATCATAAACCACTTATAGTCACATATTTTTTAAATGTCATAATAAAATACTTACAATTACAATGATCTATTGTGACTATTGGCTAGTATTTGTCACATTTTTTTATGTAAAACAGTGACAAATGTGAGAAAACAGTTTGCAATGGTGACGGTTTTTTGCTAACATGTGACTAAAACATTACTGGAATTTGATTAATGACCTTTAGTGACACAATTAACCAAAACCAAGACAACCTTGTTACAAAAAAGCGTGGTCATATGTCATTTTTGTACCAGTGTAAGAAAGTTTGATTTTCATATCTTAAAAAAATCATTCTACTTCTCCGGACCTATCTGTTGTATTTGTCTTCTCCAGACCTATCACTCATTTGTTGAAGGAAATTAATTTGAAGATTGTTCGACTTGTTTAAGCATTATGGCACTGTAAGGTATTTTGGCGTATTTGATTTCATAAGCTATTTTAGACGTTAAACTACTTTGGTTAAAAACGTTTATGCCGCACGATAGTTCGTTTCAAGTTTCTACTTCTTTAATATCCCATGTGTAATTTGAATAGAGTCTTGATTGAGAAAGGTATCAGTTTAGTACTTAAGTGTATTCGACGACATGTTATATGTTATGATATAAATACCATATTGCAATGAGAGATGGCATCGTTAAGGTTTTTTTTGATGCATTTATAATACTTTAAAAATAGTTTGTGGTAATTATGTTTTGTTAGAGGTATGTATCCATTGATATTTGGTTGGTTTTATATGTCACCATGTCTTTTCATTTCTTCATAATAGAATACATACAATCACATGATGCTATTCTTTTATATTCAAAATCATTAATTTAGACATATATATGAAATTAAACTGTTATCATAAACCACTTATAGTCACATATTTTTTAAATGTCATAATAAAATACTTACAATTACAATGATCTATTGTGACTATTGGCTAGTATTTGTCACATTTTTTTTTATGTAAAACAGTGACAAATGTGAGAAAACAGTTTGCAATGGTGACGGTTTTTTGCTAACATGTGACTAAAACATTACTGGAATTTGATTAATGACCTTTAGTGACACAATTAACCAAAACCAAGACAACCTTGTTACAAAAAAGCGTGGTCATATGTCATTTTTGTACCAGTGTAAGAAAGTTTGATTTTCATATCTTAAAAAAATCATTCTACTTCTCCGGACCTATCTGTTGTATTTGTCTTCTCCAGACCTATCACTCATTTGTTGAAGGAAATTAATTTGAAGATTGTTCGACTTGTTTAAGCATTATGGCACTGTAAGGTATTTTGGCGTATTTGATTTCATAAGCTATTTTAGACGTTAAACTACTTTGGTTAAAAACGTTTATGCCGCACGATAGTTCGTTTCAAGTTTCTACTTCTTTAATATCCCATGTGTAATTTGAATAGAGTCTTGATTGAGAAAGGTATCAGTTTAGTACTTAAGTGTATTCGACGACATGTTATATGTTATGATATAAATACCATATTGCAATGAGAGATGGCATCGTTAAGGTTTTTTTGATGCATTTATAATACTTTAAAAATAGTTTGTGGTAATTATGTTTTGTTAGAGGTATGTATCCATTGATATTTGGTTGGTTTTATATGTCACCATGTCTTTTCATTTCTTCATAATAGAATACATACAATCACATGATGCTATTCTTTTATATTCAAAATCATTAATTTAGACATATATATGAAATTAAACTGTTATCATAAACCACTTATAGTCACATATTTTTTAAATGTCATAATAAAATACTTACAATTACAATGATCTATTGTGACTATTGGCTAGTATTTGTCACATTTTTTTATGTAAAACAGTGACAAATGTGAGAAAACAGTTTGCAATGGTGACGGTTTTTTGCTAACATGTGACTAAAACATTACTGGAATTTGATTAATGACCTTTAGTGACACAATTAACCAAAACCAAGACAACCTTGTTACAAAAAAGCGTGATCATATGTCATTTTTGTACCAGTGTAAGAAAGTTTGATTTTCATATCTTAAAAAATCATTCTACTTCTCCGGACCTATCTGTTGTATTTGTCTTCTCCAGACCTATCACTCATTTGTTGAAGGAAATTAATTTGAAGATTGTTCGACTTGTTTAAGCATTATGGCACTGTAAGGTATTTTGGCGTATTTGATTTCATAAGCTATTTTAGACGTTAAACTACTTTGGTTAAAAACGTTTATGCCGCACGATAGTTCGTTTCAAGTTTCTACTTCTTTAATATGCCATGTGTAATTTGAATAGAGTCTTGATTGAGAAAGGTATCAGTTTAGTACTTAAGTGTATTCGACGACATGTTATATGTTATGATATAAATACCATATTGCAATGAGAGATGGCATCGTTAAGGTTTTTTTGATGCATTTATAATACTTTAAAAATAGTTTGTGGTAATTATGTTTTGTTAGAGGTATGTATCTATTGATATTTGGTTGGTTTTATATGTCACCATGTCTTTTCAATTCTTCATAATAGAATACATACAATCACATGATGCTATTCTTTTATATTCAAAATCATTAATTTAGACATATATATGAAATTAAACTGTTATCATAAACCACTTATAGTCACATATTTTTTAAATGTCATAATAAAATACTTACAATTACAATGATCTATTGTGACTATTGGCTAGTATTTGTCACATTTTTTTATGTAAAACAGTGACAAATGTGAGAAAACAGTTTGCAATGGTGACGGTTTTTTGCTAACATGTGACTAAAACATTACTGGAATTTGATTAATGACCTTTAGTGACACAATTAACCAAAACCAAGACAACCTTGTTACAAAAAAGCGTGGTCATATGTCATTTTTGTACCAGTGTAAGAAAGTTTGATTTTCATATCTTAAAAAAATCATTCTACTTCTCCGGACCTATCTGTTGTATTTGTCTTCTCCAGACCTATCACTCATTTGTTGAAGGAAATTAATTTGAAGATTGTTCGACTTGTTTAAGCATTATGGCACTGTAAGGTATTTTGGCGTATTTGATTTCATAAGCTATTTTAGACGTTAAACTACTTTGGTTAAAAACGTTTATGCCGCACGATAGTTCGTTTCAAGTTTCTACTTCTTTAATATCCCATGTGTAATTTGAATAGAGTCTTGATTGAGAAAGGTATCAGTTTAGTACTTAAGTGTATTCGACGACATGTTATATGTTATGATATAAATACCATATTGCAATGAGAGATGGCATCGTTAAGGTTTTTTTTGATGCATTTATAATACTTTAAAAATAGTTTGTGGTATTTATGTTTTGTTAGAGGTATGTATCCATTGATATTTGGTTGGTTTTATATGTCACCATGTCTTTTCATTTCTTCATAATAGAATACATACAATCACATGATGCTATTCTTTTATATTCAAAATCATTAATTTAGACATATATATGAAATTAAATTGTTATCATAAACCACTTATAGTCACATATTTTTTAAATGTCATAATAAAATACTTACAATTACAATGATCTATTGTGACTATTGGCTAGTATTTGTCACATTTTTTTTTTTATGTAAAACAGTGACAAATGTGAGAAAACAGTTTGCAATGGTGACGGTTTTTTGCTAACATGTGACTAAAACATTACTGGAATTTGATTAATGACCTTTAGTGACACAATTAACCAAAACCAAGACAACCTTGTTACAAAAAAGCGTGGTCATATGTCATTTTTGTACCAGTGTAAGAAAGTTTGATTTTCATATCTTAAAAAATCATTCTACTTCTCCGGACCTATCTGTTGTATTTGTCTTCTGCAGACCTATCACTCATTTGTTGAAGGAAATTAATTTGAAGATTGTTCGACTTGTTTAAGCATTATGGCACTGTAAGGTATTTTGGCGTATTTGATTTCATAAGCTATTTTAGACGTTAAACTACTTTGGTCAAAAACGTTTATGCCGCACGATAGTTCGTTTCAAGTTTCTACTTCTTTAATATCCCATGTGTAATTTGAATAGAGTCTTGATTGAGAAAGGTATCAGTTTAGTACTTAAGTGTATTCGACGACATGTTATATGTTATGATATAAATACCATATTGCAATGAGAGATGGCATCGTTAAGGTTTTTTTGATGCATTTATAATACTTTAAAAATAGTTTGTGGTAATTATGTTTTGTTAGAGGTATGTATCCATTGATATTTGGTTGGTTTTATATGTCACCATGTCTTTTCATTTCTTCATAATAGAATACATACAATCACATGATGCTATTCTTTTATATTCAAAATCATTAATTTAGACATATATATGAAATTAAACTGTTATCATAAACCACTTATAGTCACATATTTTTTAAATGTCATAATAAAATACTTACAATTACAATGATCTATTGTGACTATTGGCTAGTATTTGTCACATTTTTTTATGTAAAACAGTGACAAATGTGAGAAAACAGTTTGCAATGGTGACGGTTTTTTGCTAACATGTGACTAAAACATTACTGGAATTTGATTAATGACCTTTAGTGACACAATTAACCAAAACCAAGACAACCTTGTTACAAAAAAGCGTGGTCATATGTCATTTTTGTACCAGTGTAAGAAAGTTTGATTTTCATATCTTAAAAAAATCATTCTACTTCTCCGGACCTATCTGTTGTATTTGTCTTCTCCAGACCTATCACTCATTTGTTGAAGGAAATTAATTTGAAGATTGTTCGACTTGTTTAAGCATTATGGCACTGTAAGGTATTTTGGCGTATTTGATTTCATAAGCTATTTTAGACGTTAAACTACTTTGGTTAAAAACGTTTATGCCGCACGATAGTTCGTTTCAAGTTTCTACTTCTTTAATATCCCATGTGTAATTTGAATAGAGTCTTGATTGAGAAAGGTATCAGTTTAGTACTTAAGTGTATTCGACGACATGTTATATGTTATGATATAAATACCATATTGCAATGAGAGATGGCATCGTTAAGGTTTTTTTTGATGCATTTATAATACTTTAAAAATAGTTTGTGGTAATTATGTTTTGTTAGAGGTATGTATCCATTGATATTTGGTTGGTTTTATATGTCACCATGTCTTTTCATTTCTTCATAATAGAATACATACAATCACATGATGCTATTCTTTTATATTCAAAATCATTAATTTAGACATATATATGAAATTAAACTGTTATCATAAACCACTTATAGTCACATATTTTTTAAATGTCATAATAAAATACTTACAATTACAATGATCTATTGTGACTATTGGCTAGTATTTGTCACATTTTTTTTTTATGTAAAACAGTGACAAATGTGAGAAAACAGTTTGCAATGGTGACGGTTTTTTTCTAACATGTGACTAAAACATTACTGGAATTTGATTAATGACCTTTAGTGACACAATTAACCAAAACCAAGACAACCTTGTTACAAAAAAGCGTGGTCATATGTCATTTTTGTACCAGTGTAAGAAAGTTTGATTTTCATATCTTAAAAAATCATTCTACTTCTCCGGACCTATCTGTTGTATTTGTCTTCTCCAGACCTATCACTCATTTGTTGAAGGAAATTAATTTGAAGATTGTTCGACTTGTTTAAGCATTATGGCACTGTAAGGTATTTTGGCGTATTTGATTTCATAAGCTATTTTAGACGTTAAACTACTTTGGTTAAAAACGTTTATGCCGCACGATAGTTCGTTTCAAGTTTCTACTTCTTTAATATCCCATGTGTAATTTGAATAGAGTCTTGATTGAGAAAGGTATCAGTTTAGTACTTAAGTGTATTCGACGACATGTTATATGTTATGATATAAGTACCATATTGCAATGAGAGATGGCATCGTTAAGGTTTTTTTGATGCATTTATAATACTTTAAAAATAGTTTGTGGTAATTATGTTTTGTTAGAGGTATGTATCCATTGATATTTGGTTGGTTTTATATGTCACCATGTCTTTTCATTTCTTCATAATAGAATACATACAATCACATGATGCTATTCTTTTATATTCAAAATCATTAATTTAGACATATATATGAAATTAAACTGTTATCATAAACCACTTATAGTCACATATTTTTTAAATGTCATAATAAAATACTTACAATTACAATGATCTATTGTGACTATTGGCTAGTATTTGTCACATTTTTTTATGTAAAACAGTGACAAATGTGAGAAAACAGTTTGCAATGGTGACGGTTTTTTGCTAACATGTGACTAAAACATTACTGGAATTTGATTAATGACCTTTAGTGACACAATTAACCAAAACCAAGACAACCTTGTTACAAAAAAGCGTGGTCATATGTCATTTTTGTACCAGTGTAAGAAAGTTTGATTTTCATATCTTAAAAAAATCATTCTACTTCTCCGGACCTATCTGTTGTATTTGTCTTCTCCAGACCTATCACTCATTTGTTGAAGGAAATTAATTTGAAGATTGTTCGACTTGTTTAAGCATTATGGCACTGTAAGGTATTTTGGCGTATTTGATTTCATAAGCTATTTTAGACGTTAAACTACTTTGGTTAAAAACGTTTATGCCGCACGATAGTTCGTTTCAAGTTTCTACTTCTTTAATATCCCATGTGTAATTTGAATAGAGTCTTGATTGAGAAAGGTATCAGTTTAGTACTTAAGTGTATTCGACGACATGTTATATGTTATGATATAAATACCATATTGCAATGAGAGATGGCATCGTTAAGGTTTTTTTTGATGCATTTATAATACTTTAAAAATAGTTTGTGGTAATTATGTTTTGTTAGAGGTATGTATCCATTGATATTTGGTTGGTTTTATATGTCACCATGTCTTTTCATTTCTTCATAATAGAATACATACAATCACATGATGCTATTCTTTTATATTCAAAATCATTAATTTAGACATATATATGAAATTAAACTGTTATCATAAACCACTTATAGTCACATATTTTTTAAATGTCATAATAAAATACTTACAATTACAATGATCTATTGTGACTATTGGCTAGTATTTGTCACATTTTTTTTTATGTAAAACAGTGACAAATGTGAGAAAACAGTTTGCAATGGTGACGGTTTTTTTCTAACATGTGACTAAAACATTACTGGAATTTGATTAATGACCTTTAGTGACACAATTAACCAAAACCAAGACAACCTTGTTACAAAAAAGCGTGGTCATATGTCATTTTTGTACCAGTGTAAGAAAGTTTGATTTTCATATCTTAAAAAATCATTCTACTTCTCCGGACCTATCTGTTGTATTTGTCTTCTCCAGACCTATCACTCATTTGTTGAAGGAAATTAATTTGAAGATTGTTCGACTTGTTTAAGCATTATGGCACTGTAAGGTATTTTGGCGTATTTGATTTCATAAGCTATTTTAGACGTTAAACTACTTTGGTTAAAAACGTTTATGCCGCACGATAGTTCGTTTCAAGTTTCTACTTCTTTAATATCCCATGTGTAATTTGAATAGAGTCTTGATTGAGAAAGGTATCAGTTTAGTACTTAAGTGTATTCGACGACATGTTATATGTTATGATATAAGTACCATATTGCAATGAGAGATGGCATCGTTAAGGTTTTTTTGATGCATTTATAATACTTTAAAAATAGTTTGTGGTAATTATGTTTTGTTAGAGGTATGTATCCATTGATATTTGGTTGGTTTTATATGTCACCATGTCTTTTCATTTCTTCATAATAGAATACATACAATCACATGATGCTATTCTTTTATATTCAAAATCATTAATTTAGACATATATATGAAATTAAACTGTTATCATAAACCACTTATAGTCACATATTTTTTAAATGTCATAATAAAATACTTACAATTACAATGATCTATTGTGACTATTGGCTAGTATTTGTCACATTTTTTTATGTAAAACAGTGACAAATGTGAGAAAACAGTTTGCAATGGTGACGGTTTTTTGCTAACATGTGACTAAAACATTACTGGAATTTGATTAATGACCTTTAGTGACACAATTAACCAAAACCAAGACAACCTTGTTACAAAAAAGCGTGGTCATATGTCATTTTTGTACCAGTGTAAGAAAGTTTGATTTTCATATCTTAAAAAAATCATTCTACTTCTCCGGACCTATCTGTTGTATTTGTCTTCTCCAGACCTATCACTCATTTGTTGAAGGAAATTAATTTGAAGATTGTTCGACTTGTTTAAGCATTATGGCACTGTAAGGTATTTTGGCGTATTTGATTTCATAAGCTATTTTAGACGTTAAACTACTTTGGTTAAAAACGTTTATGCCGCACGATAGTTCGTTTCAAGTTTCTACTTCTTTAATATCCCATGTGTAATTTGAATAGAGTCTTGATTGAGAAAGGTATCAGTTTAGTACTTAAGTGTATTCGACGACATGTTATATGTTATGATATAAATACCATATTGCAATGAGAGATGGCATCGTTAAGGTTTTTTTTGATGCATTTATAATACTTTAAAAATAGTTTGTGGTAATTATGTTTTGTTAGAGGTATGTATCCATTGATATTTGGTTGGTTTTATATGTCACCATGTCTTTTCATTTCTTCATAATAGAATACATACAATCACATGATGCTATTCTTTTATATTCAAAATCATTAATTTAGACATATATATGAAATTAAACTGTTATCATAAACCACTTATAGTCACATATTTTTTAAATGTCATAATAAAATACTTACAATTACAATGATCTATTGTGACTATTGGCTAGTATTTGTCACATTTTTTTTTATGTAAAACAGTGACAAATGTGAGAAAACAGTTTGCAATGGTGACGGTTTTTTTCTAACATGTGACTAAAACATTACTGGAATTTGATTAATGACCTTTAGTGACACAATTAACCAAAACCAAGACAACCTTGTTACAAAAAAGCGTGGTCATATGTCATTTTTGTACCAGTGTAAGAAAGTTTGATTTTCATATCTTAAAAAATCATTCTACTTCTCCGGACCTATCTGTTGTATTTGTCTTCTCCAGACCTATCACTCATTTGTTGAAGGAAATTAATTTGAAGATTGTTCGACTTGTTTAAGCATTATGGCACTGTAAGGTATTTTGGCGTATTTGATTTCATAAGCTATTTTAGACGTTAAACTACTTTGGTTAAAAACGTTTATGCCGCACGATAGTTCGTTTCAAGTTTCTACTTCTTTAATATCCCATGTGTAATTTGAATAGAGTCTTGATTGAGAAAGGTATCAGTTTAGTACTTAAGTGTATTCGACGACATGTTATATGTTATGATATAAGTACCATATTGCAATGAGAGATGGCATCGTTAAGGTTTTTTTGATGCATTTATAATACTTTAAAAATAGTTTGTGGTAATTATGTTTTGTTAGAGGTATGTATCCATTGATATTTGGTTGGTTTTATATGTCACCATGTCTTTTCATTTCTTCATAATAGAATACATACAATCACATGATGCTATTCTTTTATATTCAAAATCATTAATTTAGACATATATATGAAATTAAACTGTTATCATAAACCACTTATAGTCACATATTTTTTAAATGTCATAATAAAATACTTACAATTACAATGATCTATTGTGACTATTGGCTAGTATTTGTCACATTTTTTAATGTAAAACAGTGACAAATGTGAGAAAACAGTTTGCAATGGTGACGGTTTTTTGCTAACATGTGACTAAAACATTACTGGAATTTGATTAATGATCTTTAGTGACACAATTAACCAAAACCAAGACAACCTTGTTACAAAAAAGCGTGGTCATATGTCATTTTTGTACCAGTGTAAGAAAGTTTGATTTTCATATCTTAAAAAAATCATTCTACTTCTCCGGACCTATCTGTTGTATTTGTCTTCTCCAGACCTATCACTCATTTGTTGAAGGAAATTAATTTGAAGATTGTTCGACTTGTTTAAGCATTATGGCACTGTAAGGTATTTTGGCGTATTTGATTTCATAAGCTATTTTAGACGTTAAACTACTTTGGTTAAAAACGTTTATGCCGCACGATAGTTCGTTTCAAGTTTCTACTTCTTTAATATCCCATGTGTAATTTGAATAGAGTCTTGATTGAGAAAGGTATCAGTTTAGTACTTAAGTGTATTCGACGACATGTTATATGTTATGATATAAATACCATATTGCAATGAGAGATGGCATCGTTAAGGTTTTTTTTGATGCATTTATAATACTTTAAAAATAGTTTGTGGTAATTATGTTTTGTTAGAGGTATGTATCCATTGATATTTGGTTGGTTTTATATGTCACCATCTCTTTTCATTTCTTCATAATAGAATACATACAATCACATGATGCTATTCTTTTATATTCAAAATCATTAATTTAGACATATATATGAAATTAAACTGTTATCATAAACCACTTATAGTCACATATTTTTTAAATGTCATAATAAAATACTTACAATTACAATGATCTATTGTGACTATTGGCTAGTATTTGTCACATTTTTTTTTATGTAAAACAGTGACAAATGTGAGAAAACAGTTTGCAATGGTGACGGTTTTTTTCTAACATGTGACTAAAACATTACTGGAATTTGATTAATGACCTTTAGTGAAACAATTAACCAAAACCAAGACAACCTTGTTACAAAAAAGCGTGGTCATATGTCATTTTTGTACCAGTGTAAGAAAGTTTGATTTTCATATCTTAAAAAATCATTCTACTTCTCCGGACCTATCTGTTGTATTTGTCTTCTCCAGACCTATCACTCATTTGTTGAAGGAAATTAATTTGAAGATTGTTCGACTTGTTTAAGCATTATGGCACTGTAAGGTATTTTGGCGTATTTGATTTCATAAGCTATTTTAGACGTTAAACTACTTTGGTTAAAAACGTTTATGCCGCACGATAGTTCGTTTCAAGTTTCTACTTCTTTAATATCCCATGTGTAATTTGAATAGAGTCTTGATTGAGAAAGGTATCAGTTTAGTACTTAAGTGTATTCGACGACATGTTATATGTTATGATATAAATACCATATTGCAATGAGAGATGGCATCGTTAAGGTTTTTTTTGATGCATTTATAATACTTTAAAAATAGTTTGTGGTAATTATGTTTTGTTAGAGGTATGTATCCATTGATATTTGGTTGGTTTTATATGTCACCATGTCTTTTCATTTCTTCATAATAGAATACATACAATCACATGATGCTATTCTTTTATATTCAAAATCATTAATTTAGACATATATATGAAATTAAATTGTTATCATAAACCACTTATAGTCACATATTTTTTAAATGTCATAATAAAATACTTACAATTACAATGATCTATTGTGACTATTGGCTAGTATTTGTCACATTTTTTTTTATGTAAAACAGTGACAAATGTGAGAAAACAGTTTGCAATGGTGACGGTTTTTTGCTAACATGTGACTAAAACATTACTGGAATTTGATTAATGACCTTTAGTGACACAATTAACCAAAACCAAGACAACCTTGTTACAAAAAAGCGTGGTCATATGTCATTTTTGTACCAGTGTAAGAAAGTTTGATTTTCATATCTTAAAAAATCATTCTACTTCTCCGGACCTATCTGTTGTATTTGTCTTCTCCAGACCTATCACTCATTTGTTGAAGGAAATTAATTTGAAGATTGTTCGACTTGTTTAAGCATTATGGCACTGTAAGGTATTTTGGCGTATTTGATTTCATAAGCTATTTTAGACGTTAAACTACTTTGGTTAAAAACGTTTATGCCGCACGATAGTTCGTTTCAAGTTTCTACTTCTTTAATATCCCATGTGTAATTTGAATAGAGTCTTGATTGAGAAAGGTATCAGTTTAGTACTTAAGTGTATTCGACGACATGTTATATGTTATGATATAAGTACCATATTGCAATGAGAGATGGCATCGTTAAGGTTTTTTTGATGCATTTATAATACTTTAAAAATAGTTTGTGGTAATTATGTTTTGTTAGAGGTATGTATCCATTGATATTTGGTTGGTTTTATATGTCACCATGTCTTTTCATTTCTTCATAATAGAATACATACAATCACATGATGCTATTCTTTTATATTCAAAATCATTAATTTAGACATATATATGAAATTAAACTGTTATCATAAACCACTTATAGTCACATATTTTTTAAATGTCATAATAAAATACTTACAATTACAATGATCTATTGTGACTATTGGCTAGTATGTGTCACATTTTTTTATGTAAAACAGTGACAAATGTGAGAAAACAGTTTGCAATGGTGACGGTTTTTTGCTAACATGTGACTAAAACATTACTGGAATTTGATTAATGACCCTTAGTGACACAATTAACCAAAACCAAGACAACCTTGTTACAAAAAAGCGTGGTCATATGTCATTTTTGTACCAGTGTAAGAAAGTTTGATTTTCATATCTTAAAAAAATCATTCTACTTCTCCGGACCTATCTGTTGTATTTGTCTTCTCCAGACCTATCACTCATTTGTTGAAGGAAATTAATTTGAAGATTGTTCGACTTGTTTAAGCATTATGGCACTGTAAGGTATTTTGGCGTATTTGATTTCATAAGCTATTTTAGACGTTAAACTACTTTGGTTAAAAACGTTTATGCCGCACGATAGTTCGTTTCAAGTTTCTACTTCTTTAATATCCCATGTGTAATTTGAATAGAGTCTTGATTGAGAAAGGTATCAGTTTAGTACTTAAGTGTATTCGACGACATGTTATATGTTATGATATAAATACCATATTGCAATGAGAGATGGCATCGTTAAGGTTTTTTTTGATGCATTTATAATACTTTAAAAATAGTTTGTGGTAATTATGTTTTGTTAGAGGTATGTATCCATTGATATTTGGTTGGTTTTATATGTCACCATGTCTTTTCATTTCTTCATAATAGAATACATACAATCACATGATGCTATTCTTTTATATTCAAAATCATTAATTTAGACATATATATGAAATTAAATTGTTATCATAAACCACTTATAGTCACATATTTTTTGAATGTCATAATAAAATACTTACAATTACAATGATCTATTGTGACTATTGGCTAGTATTTGTCACATTTTTTTTTATGTAAAACAGTGACAAATGTGAGAAAACAGTTTGCAATGGTGACGGTTTTTTTCTAACATGTGACTAAAACATTACTGGAATTTGATTAATGACCTTTAGTGAAACAATTAACCAAAACCAAGACAACCTTGTTACAAAAAAGCGTGGTCATATGTCATTTTTGTACCAGTGTAAGAAAGTTTGATTTTCATATCTTAAAAAATCATTCTACTTCTCCGGACCTATCTGTTGTATTTGTCTTCTCCAGACCTATCACTCATTTGTTGAAGGAAATTAATTTGAAGATTGTTCGACTTGTTTAAGCATTATGGCACTGTAAGGTATTTTGGCGTATTTGATTTCATAAGCTATTTTAGACGTTAAACTACTTTGGTTAAAAACGTTTATGCCGCACGATAGTTCGTTTCAAGTTTCTACTTCTTTAATATCCCATGTGTAATTTGAATAGAGTCTTGATTGAGAAAGGTATCAGTTTAGTACTTAAGTGTATTCGACGACATGTTATATGTTATGATATAAATACCATATTGCAATGAGAGATGGCATCGTTAAGGTTTTTTTTGATGCATTTATAATACTTTAAAAATAGTTTGTGGTAATTATGTTTTGTTAGAGGTATGTATCCATTGATATTTGGTTGGTTTTATATGTCACCATGTCTTTTCATTTCTTCATAATAGAATACATACAATCACATGATGCTATTCTTTTATATTCAAAATCATTAATTTAGACATATATATGAAATTAAATTGTTATCATAAACCACTTATAGTCACATATTTTTTAAATGTCATAATAAAATACTTACAATTACAATGATCTATTGTGACTATTGGCTAGTATTTGTCACATTTTTTTTTATGTAAAACAGTGACAAATGTGAGAAAACAGTTTGCAATGGTGACGGTTTTTTTCTAACATGTGACTAAAACATTACTGGAATTTGATTAATGACCTTTAGTGACACAATTAACCAAAACCAAGACAACCTTGTTACAAAAAAGCGTGGTCATATGTCATTTTTGTACCAGTGTAAGAAAGTTTGATTTTCATATCTTAAAAAATCATTCTACTTCTCCGGACCTATCTGTTGTATTTGTCTTCTCCAGACCTATCACTCATTTGTTGAAGGAAATTAATTTGAAGATTGTTCGACTTGTTTAAGCATTATGGCACTGTAAGGTATTTTGGCGTATTTGATTTCATAAGCTATTTTAGACGTTAAACTACTTTGGTTAAAAACGTTTATGCCGCACGATAGTTCGTTTCAAGTTTCTACTTCTTTAATATCCCATGTGTAATTTGAATAGAGTCTTGATTGAGAAAGGTATCAGTTTAGTACTTAAGTGTATTCGACGACATGTTATATGTTATGATATAAGTACCATATTGCAATGAGAGATGGCATCGTTAAGGTTTTTTTGATGCATTTATAATACTTTAAAAATAGTTTGTGGTAATTATGTTTTGTTAGAGGTATGTATCCATTGATATTTGGTTGGTTTTATATGTCACCATGTCTTTTCATTTCTTCATAATAGAATACATACAATCACATGATGCTATTCTTTTATATTCAAAATCATTAATTTAGACATATATATGAAATTAAACTGTTATCATAAACCACTTATAGTCACATATTTTTTAAATGTCATAATAAAATACTTACAATTACAATGATCTATTGTGACTATTGGCTAGTATGTGTCACATTTTTTTATGTAAAACAGTGACAAATGTGAGAAAACAGTTTGCAATGGTGACGGTTTTTTGCTAACATGTGACTAAAACATTACTGGAATTTGATTAATGACCCTTAGTGACACAATTAACCAAAACCAAGACAACCTTGTTACAAAAAAGCGTGGTCATATGTCATTTTTGTACCAGTGTAAGAAAGTTTGATTTTCATATCTTAAAAAAATCATTCTACTTCTCCGGACCTATCTGTTGTATTTGTCTTCTCCAGACCTATCACTCATTTGTTGAAGGAAATTAATTTGAAGATTGTTCGACTTGTTTAAGCATTATGGCACTGTAAGGTATTTTGGCGTATTTGATTTCATAAGCTATTTTAGACGTTAAACTACTTTGGTTAAAAACGTTTATGCCGCACGATAGTTCGTTTCAAGTTTCTACTTCTTTAATATCCCATGTGTAATTTGAATAGAGTCTTGATTGAGAAAGGTATCAGTTTAGTACTTAAGTGTATTCGACGACATGTTATATGTTATGATATAAATACCATATTGCAATGAGAGATGGCATCGTTAAGGTTTTTTTTGATGCATTTATAATACTTTAAAAATAGTTTGTGGTAATTATGTTTTGTTAGAGGTATGTATCCATTGATATTTGGTTGGTTTTATATGTCACCATGTCTTTTCATTTCTTCATAATAGAATACATACAATCACATGATGCTATTCTTTTATATTCAAAATCATTAATTTAGACATATATATGAAATTAAATTGTTATCATAAACCACTTATAGTCACATATTTTTTGAATGTCATAATAAAATACTTACAATTACAATGATCTATTGTGACTATTGGCTAGTATTTGTCACATTTTTTTTTATGTAAAACAGTGACAAATGTGAGAAAACAGTTTGCAATGGTGACGGTTTTTTTCTAACATGTGACTAAAACATTACTGGAATTTGATTAATGACCTTTAGTGAAACAATTAACCAAAACCAAGACAACCTTGTTACAAAAAAGCGTGGTCATATGTCATTTTTGTACCAGTGTAAGAAAGTTTGATTTTCATATCTTAAAAAATCATTCTACTTCTCCGGACCTATCTGTTGTATTTGTCTTCTCTAGACCTATCACTCATTTGTTGAAGGAAATTAATTTGAAGATTGTTCGACTTGTTTAAGCATTATGGCACTGTAAGGTATTTTGGCGTATTTGATTTCATAAGCTATTTTAGACGTTAAACTACTTTGGTTAAAAACGTTTATGCCGCACGATAGTTCGTTTCAAGTTTCTACTTCTTTAATATCCCATGTGTAATTTGAATAGAGTCTTGATTGAGAAAGGTATCAGTTTAGTACTTAAGTGTATTCGACGACATGTTATATGTTATGATATAAATACCATATTGCAATGAGAGATGGCATCGTTAAGGTTTTTTTGATGCATTTATAATACTTTAAAAATAGTTTGTGGTAATTATGTTTTGTTAGAGGTATGTATCCATTGATATTTGGTTGGTTTTATATGTCACCATGTCTTTTCATTTCTTCATAATAGAATACATACAATCACATGATGCTATTCTTTTATATTCAAAATCATTAATTTAGACATATATATGAAATTAAACTGTTATCATAAACCACTTATAGTCACATATTTTTTAAATGTCATAATAAAATACTTACAATTACAATGATCTATTGTGACTATTGGCTAGTATGTGTCACATTTTTTTATGTAAAACAGTGACAAATGTGAGAAAACAGTTTGCAATGGTGACGGTTTTTTGCTAACATGTGACTAAAACATTACTGGAATTTGATTAATGACCCTTAGTGACACAATTAACCAAAACCAAGACAACCTTGTTACAAAAAAGCGTGGTCATATGTCATTTTTGTACCAGTGTAAGAAAGTTTGATTTTCATATCTTAAAAAAATCATTCTACTTCTCCGGACCTATCTGTTGTATTTGTCTTCTCCAGACCTATCACTCATTTGTTGAAGGAAATTAATTTGAAGATTGTTCGACTTGTTTAAGCATTATGGCACTGTAAGGTATTTTGGCGTATTTGATTTCATAAGCTATTTTAGACGTTAAACTACTTTGGTTAAAAACGTTTATGCCGCACGATAGTTCGTTTCAAGTTTCTACTTCTTTAATATCCCATGTGTAATTTGAATAGAGTCTTGATTGAGAAAGGTATCAGTTTAGTACTTAAGTGTATTCGACGACATGTTATATGTTATGATATAAATACCATATTGCAATGAGAGATGGCATCGTTAAGGTTTTTTTTGATGCATTTATAATACTTTAAAAATAGTTTGTGGTAATTATGTTTTGTTAGAGGTATGTATCCATTGATATTTGGTTGGTTTTATATGTCACCATGTCTTTTCATTTCTTCATAATAGAATACATACAATCACATGATGCTATTCTTTTATATTCAAAATCATTAATTTAGACATATATATGAAATTAAATTGTTATCATAAACCACTTATAGTCACATATTTTTTGAATGTCATAATAAAATACTTACAATTACAATGATCTATTGTGACTATTGGCTAGTATTTGTCACATTTTTTTTTATGTAAAACAGTGACAAATGTGAGAAAACAGTTTGCAATGGTGACGGTTTTTTTCTAACATGTGACTAAAACATTACTGGAATTTGATTAATGACCTTTAGTGAAACAATTAACCAAAACCAAGACAACCTTGTTACAAAAAAGCGTGGTCATATGTCATTTTTGTACCAGTGTAAGAAAGTTTGATTTTCATATCTTAAAAAATCATTCTACTTCTCCGGACCTATCTGTTGTATTTGTCTTCTCCAGACCTATCACTCATTTGTTGAAGGAAATTAATTTGAAGATTGTTCGACTTGTTTAAGCATTATGGCACTGTAAGGTATTTTGGCGTATTTGATTTCATAAGCTATTTTAGACGTTAAACTACTTTGGTTAAAAACGTTTATGCCGCACGATAGTTCGTTTCAAGTTTCTACTTCTTTAATATCCCATGTGTAATTTGAATAGAGTCTTGATTGAGAAAGGTATCAGTTTAGTACTTAAGTGTATTCGACGACATGTTATATGTTATGATATAAATACCATATTGCAATGAGAGATGGCATCGTTAAGGTTTTTTTGATGCATTTATAATACTTTAAAAATAGTTTGTGGTAATTATGTTTTGTTAGAGGTATGTATCCATTGATATTTGGTTGGTTTTATATGTCACCATGTCTTTTCATTTCTTCATAATAGAATACATACAATCACATGATGCTATTCTTTTATATTCAAAATCATTAATTTAGACATATATATGAAATTAAACTGTTATCATAAACCACTTATAGTCACATATTTTTTAAATGTCATAATAAAATACTTACAATTACAATGATCTATTGTGACTATTGGCTAGTATGTGTCACATTTTTTTATGTAAAACAGTGACAAATGTGAGAAAACAGTTTGCAATGGTGACGGTTTTTTGCTAACATGTGACTAAAACATTACTGGAATTTGATTAATGACCCTTAGTGACACAATTAACCAAAACCAAGACAACCTTGTTACAAAAAAGCGTGGTCATATGTCATTTTTGTACCAGTGTAAGAAAGTTTGATTTTCATATCTTAAAAAAATCATTCTACTTCTCCGGACCTATCTGTTGTATTTGTCTTCTCCAGACCTATCACTCATTTGTTGAAGGAAATTAATTTGAAGATTGTTCGACTTGTTTAAGCATTATGGCACTGTAAGGTATTTTGGCGTATTTGATTTCATAAGCTATTTTAGACGTTAAACTACTTTGGTTAAAAACGTTTATGCCGCACGATAGTTCGTTTCAAGTTTCTACTTCTTTAATATCCCATGTGTAATTTGAATAGAGTCTTGATTGAGAAAGGTATCAGTTTAGTACTTAAGTGTATTCGACGACATGTTATATGTTATGATATAAATACCATATTGCAATGAGAGATGGCATCGTTAAGGTTTTTTTTGATGCATTTATAATACTTTAAAAATAGTTTGTGGTAATTATGTTTTGTTAGAGGTATGTATCCATTGATATTTGGTTGGTTTTATATGTCACCATGTCTTTTCATTTCTTCATAATAGAATACATACAATCACATGATGCTATTCTTTTATATTCAAAATCATTAATTTAGACATATATATGAAATTAAATTGTTATCATAAACCACTTATAGTCACATATTTTTTAAATGTCATAATAAAATACTTACAATTACAATGATCTATTGTGACTATTGGCTAGTATTTGTCACATTTTTTTTTTATGTAAAACAGTGACAAATGTGAGAAAACAGTTTGCAATGGTGACGGTTTTTTGCTAACATGTGACTAAAACATTACTGGAATTTGATTAATGACCTTTAGTGACACAATTAACCAAAACCAAGACAACCTTGTTACAAAAAAGCGTGGTCATATGTCATTTTTGTACCAGTGTAAGAAAGTTTGATTTTCATATCTTAAAAAATCATTCTACTTCTCCGGACCTATCTGTTGTATTTGTCTTCTCCAGACCTATCACTCATTTGTTGAAGGAAATTAATTTGAAGATTGTTCGACTTGTTTAAGCATTATGGCACTGTAAGGTATTTTGGCGTATTTGATTTCATAAGCTATTTTAGACGTTAAACTACTTTGGTTAAAAACGTTTATGCCGCACGATAGTTCGTTTCAAGTTTCTACTTCTTTAATATCCCATGTGTAATTTGAATAGAGTCTTGATTGAGAAAGGTATCAGTTTAGTACTTAAGTGTATTCGACGACATGTTATATGTTATGATATAAATACCATATTGCAATGAGAGATGGCATCGTTAAGGTTTTTTTGATGCATTTATAATACTTTAAAAATAGTTTGTGGTAATTATGTTTTGTTAGAGGTATGTATCCATTGATATTTGGTTGGTTTTATATGTCACCATGTCTTTTCATTTCTTCATAATAGAATACATACAATCACATGATGCTATTCTTTTATATTCAAAATCATTAATTTAGACATATATATGAAATTAAACTGTTATCATAAACCACTTATAGTCACATATTTTTTAAATGTCATAATAAAATACTTACAATTACAATGATCTATTGTGACTATTGGCTAGTATTTGTCACATTTTTTTATGTAAAACAGTGACAAATGTGAGAAAACAGTTTGCAATGGTGACGGTTTTTTGCTAACATGTGACTAAAACATTACTGGAATTTGATTAATGACCTTTAGTGACACAATTAACCAAAACCAAGACAACCTTGTTACAAAAAAGCGTGGTCATATGTCATTTTTGTACCAGTGTAAGAAAGTTTGATTTTCATATCTTAAAAAAATCATTCTACTTCTCCGGACCTATCTGTTGTATTTGTCTTCTCCAGACCTATCACTCATTTGTTGAAGGAAATTAATTTGAAGATTGTTCGACTTGTTTAAGCATTATGGCACTGTAAGGTATTTTGGCGTATTTGATTTCATAAGCTATTTTAGACGTTAAACTACTTTGGTTAAAAACGTTTATGCCGCACGATAGTTCGTTTCAAGTTTCTACTTCTTTAATATCCCATGTGTAATTTGAATAGAGTCTTGATTGAGAAAGGTATCAGTTTAGTACTTAAGTGTATTCGACGACATGTTATATGTTATGATATAAATACCATATTGCAATGAGAGATGGCATCGTTAAGGTTTTTTTGATGCATTTATAATACTTTAAAAATAGTTTGTGGTAATTATGTTTTGTTAGAGGTATGTATCCATTGATATTTGGTTGGTTTTATATGTCACCATGTCTTTTCATTTCTTCATAATAGAATACATACAATCACATGATGCTATTCTTTTATATTCAAAATCATTAATTTAGACATATATATGAAATTAAACTGTTATCATAAACCACTTATAGTCACATATTTTTTAAATGTCATAATAAAATACTTACAATTACAATGATCTATTGTGACTATTGGCTAGTATTTGTCACATTTTTTTTTATGTAAAACAGTGACAAATGTGAGAAAACAGTTTGCAATGGTGACGGTTTTTTGCTAACATGTGACTAAAACATTACTGGAATTTGATTAATGACCTTTAGTGACACAATTAACCAAAACCAAGACAACCTTGTTACAAAAAAGCGTGGTCCTATGTCATTTTTGTACCAGTGTAAGAAAGTTTGATTTTCATATCTTAAAAAATCATTCTACTTCTCCGGACCTATCTGTTGTATTTGTCTTCTCCAGACCTATCACTCATTTGTTGAAGGAAATTAATTTGAAGATTGTTCGACTTGTTTAAGCATTATGGCACTGTAAGGTATTTTGGCGTATTTGATTTCATAAGCTATTTTAGACGTTAAACTACTTTGGTTAAAAACGTTTATGCCGCACGATAGTTCGTTTCAAGTTTCTACTTCTTTAATATCCCATGTGTAATTTGAATAGAGTCTTGATTGAGAAAGGTATCAGTTTAGTACTTAAGTGTATTCGACGACATGTTATATGTTATGATATAAATACCATATTGCAATGAGAGATGGCATCGTTAAGGTTTTTTTGATGCATTTATAATACTTTAAAAATAGTTTGTGGTAATTATGTTTTGTTAGAGGTATGTATCCATTGATATTTGGTTGGTTTTATATGTCACCATGTCTTTTCATTTCTTCATAATAGAATACATACAATCACATGATGCTATTCTTTTATATTCAAAATCATTAATTTAGACATATATATGAAATTAAACTGTTATCATAAACCACTTATAGTCACATATTTTTTAAATGTCATAATAAAATACTTACAATTACAATGATCTATTGTGACTATTGGCTAGTATTTGTCACATTTTTTTTTATGTAAAACAGTGACAAATGTGAGAAAACAGTTTGCAATGGTGACGGTTTTTTGCTAACATGTGACTAAAACATTACTGGAATTTGATTAATGACCTTTAGTGACACAATTAACCAAAACCAAGACAACCTTGTTACAAAAAAGCGTGGTCATATGTCATTTTTGTACCAGTGTAAGAAAGTTTGATTTTCATATCTTAAAAAATCATTCTACTTCTCCGGACCTATCTGTTGTATTTGTCTTCTCCAGACCTATCACTCATTTGTTGAAGGAAATTAATTTGAAGATTGTTCGACTTGTTTAAGCATTATGGCACTGTAAGGTATTTTGGCGTATTTGATTTCATAAGCTATTTTAGACGTTAAACTACTTTGGTTAAAAACGTTTATGCCGCACGATAGTTCGTTTCAAGTTTCTACTTCTTTAATATCCCATGTGTAATTTGAATAGAGTCTTGATTGAGAAAGGTATCAGTTTAGTACTTAAGTGTATTCGACTACATGTTATATGTTATGATATAAATACCATATTGCAATGAGAGATGGCATCGTTAAGGTTTTTTTGATGCATTTATATTACTTTAAAAATAGTTTGTGGTAATTATGTTTTGTTAGAGGTATGTATCCATTGATATTTGGTTGGTTTTATATGTCACCATGTCTTTTCATTTCTTCATAATAGAATACATACAATCACATGATGCTATTCTTTTATATTCAAAATCATTAATTTAGACATATATATGAAATTATACTGTTATCATAAACCACTTATAGTCACATATTTTTTAAATGTCATAATAAAATACTTACAATTACAATGATCTATTGTGACTATTGGCTAGTATTTGTCACATTTTTTTATGTAAAACAGTGACAAATGTGAGAAAACAGTTTGCAATGGTGACGGTTTTTTGCTAACATGTGACTAAAACATTACTGGAATTTGATTAATGACCTTTAGTGACACAATTAACCAAAACCAAGACAACCTTGTTACAAAAAAGCGTGGTCATATGTCATTTTTGTACCAGTGTAAGAAAGTTTGATTTTCATATCTTAAAAAAATCATTCTACTTCTCCGGACCTATCTGTTGTATTTGTCTTCTCCAGACCTATCACTCATTTGTTGAAGGAAATTAATTTGAAGATTGTTCGACTTGTTTAAGCATTATGGCACTGTAAGGTATTTTGGCGTATTTGATTTCATAAGCTATTTTAGACGTTAAGCTACTTTGGTTAAAAACGTTTATGCCGCACGATAGTTCGTTTCAAGTTTCTACTTCTTTAATATCCCATGTGTAATTTGAATAGAGTCTTGATTGAGAAAGGTATCAGTTTAGTACTTAAGTGTATTCGACGACATGTTATATGTTATGATATAAATACCATATTGCAATGAGAGATGGCATCGTTAAGGTTTTTTTGATGCATTTATAATACTTTAAAAATAGTTTGTGGTAATTATGTTTTGTTAGAGGTATGTATCCATTGATATTTGGTTGGTTTTATATGTCACCATGTCTTTTCATTTCTTCATAATAGAATACATACAATCACATGATGCTATTCTTTTATATTCAAAATCATTAATTTAGACATATATATGAAATTAAACTGTTATCATAAACCACTTATAGTCACATATTTTTTAAATGTCATAATAAAATACTTACAATTACAATGATCTATTGTGACTATTGGCTAGTATTTGTCACATTTTTTTATGTAAAACAGTGACAAATGTGAGAAAACAGTTTGCAATGGTGACGGTTTTTTGCTAACATGTGACTAAAACATTACTGGAATTTGATTAATGACCTTTAGTGACACAATTAACCAAAACCAAGACAACCTTGTTACAAAAAAGCGTGGTCATATGTCATTTTTGTACCAGTGTAAGAAAGTTTGATTTTCATATCTTAAAAAAATCATTCTACTTCTCCGGACCTATCTGTTGTATTTGTCTTCTCCAGACCTATCACTCATTTGTTGAAGGAAATTAATTTGAAGATTGTTCGACTTGTTTAAGCATTATGGCACTGTAAGGTATTTTGGCGTATTTGATTTCATAAGCTATTTTAGACGTTAAACTACTTTGGTTAAAAACGTTTATGCCGCACGATAGTTCGTTTCAAGTTTCTACTTCTTTAATATCCCATGTGTAATTTGAATAGAGTCTTGATTGAGAAAGGTATCAGTTTAGTACTTAAGTGTATTCGACGGCATGTTATATGTTATGATATAAATACCATATTGCAATGAGAGATGTCATCGTTAAGGTTTTTTTTGATGCATTTATAATACTTTAAAAATAGTTTGTGGTAATTATGTTTTGTTAGAGGTATGTATCCATTGATATTTGGTTGGTTTTATATGTCACCATGTCTTTTCATTTCTTCATAATAGAATACATACAATCACATGATGCTATTCTTTTATATTCAAAATCATTAATTTAGACATATATATGAAATTAAACTGTTATCATAAACCACTTATAGTCACATATTTTTTAAATGTCATAATAAAATACTTACAATTACAATGATCTATTGTGACTATTGGCTAGTATTTGTCACATTTTTTTTATGTAAAACAGTGACAAATGTGAGAAAACAGTTTGCAATGGTGACGGTTTTTTGCTAACATGTGACTAAAACATTACTGGAATTTGATTAATGACCTTTAGTGACACAATTAACCAAAACCAAGACAACCTTGTTACAAAAAAGCGTGGTCATATGTCATTTTTGTACCAGTGTAAGAAAGTTTGATTTTCATATCTTAAAAAATCATTCTACTTCTCCAGACCTATCTGTTGTATTTGTCTTCTGCAGACCTATCACTCATTTGTTGAAGGAAATTAATTTGAAGATTGTTCGACTTGTTTAAGCATTATGGCACTGTAAGGTATTTTGGTGTATTTGATTTCATAAGCTATTTTATACGTTAAACTACTTTGGTTAAAAACGTTTATGCCGCACGATAGTTCGTTTCAAGTTTCTACTTCTTTAATATCCCATGTGTAATTTGAATAGAGTCTTGATTGAGAAAGGTATCAGTTTAGTACTTAAGTGTATTCGACGACATGTTATATGTTATGATATAAATACCATATTGCAATGAGAGATGGCATCGTTAAGGTTTTTTTGATGCATTTATAATACTTTAAAAATAGTTTGTGGTAATTATGTTTTGTTAGAGGTATGTATCCATTGATATTTGGTTGGTTTTATATGTCACCATGTCTTTTCAATTCTTCATAATAGAATACATACAATCACATGATGCTATTCTTTTATATTCAAAATCATTAATTTAGACATATATATGAAATTAAACTGTTATCATAAACCACTTATAGTCACATATTTTTTAAATGTCATAATAAAATACTTACAATTACAATGATCTATTGTGACTATTGGCTAGTATTTGTCACATTTTTTTTATGTAAAACAGTGACAAATGTGAGAAAACAGTTTGCAATGGTGACGGTTTTTTGCTAACATGTGACTAAAACATTACTGGAATCTGATTAATGACCTTTAGTGACACAATTAACCAAAACCAAGACAACCTTGTTACAAAAAAGCGTGGTCATATGTCATTTTTGTACCAGTGTAAGAAAGTTTGATTTTCATATCTTAAAAAAATCATTCTACTTCTCCGGACCTATCTGTTGTATTTGTCTTCTCCAGACCTATCACTCATTTGTTGAAGGAAATTAATTTGAAGATTGTTCGACTTGTTTAAGCATTATGGCACTGTAAGGTATTTTGGCGTATTTGATTTCATAAGCTATTTTAGACGTTAAACTACTTTGGTTAAAAACGTTTATGCCGCACGATAGTTCGTTTCAAGTTTCTACTTCTTTAATATCCCATGTGTAATTTGAATAGAGTCTTGATTGAGAAAGGTATCAGTTTAGTACTTAAGTGTATTCGACGGCATGTTATATGTTATGATATAAATACCATATTGCAATGAGAGATGTCATCGTTAAGGTTTTTTTTGATGCATTTATAATACTTTAAAAATAGTTTGTGGTAATTATGTTTTGTTAGAGGTATGTATCCATTGATATTTGGTTGGTTTTATATGTCACCATGTCTTTTCATTTCTTCATAATAGAATACATACAATCACATGATGCTATTCTTTTATATTCAAAATCATTAATTTAGACATATATATGAAATTAAACTGTTATCATAAACCACTTATAGTCACATATTTTTTAAATGTCATAATAAAATACTTACAATTACAATGATCTATTGTGACTATTGGCTAGTATTTGTCACATTTTTTTTATGTAAAACAGTGACAAATGTGAGAAAACAGTTTGCAATGGTGACGGTTTTTTGCTAACATGTGACTAAAACATTACTGGAATTTGATTAATGACCTTTAGTGACACAATTAACCAAAACCAAGACAACCTTGTTACAAAAAAGCGTGGTCATATGTCATTTTTGTACCAGTGTAAGAAAGTTTGATTTTCATATCTTAAAAAATCATTCTACTTCTCCAGACCTATCTGTTGTATTTGTCTTCTCCAGACCTATCACTCATTTGTTGAAGGAAATTAATTTGAAGATTGTTCGACTTGTTTAAGCATTATGGCACTGTAAGGTATTTTGGTGTATTTGATTTCATAAGCTATTTTATACGTTAAACTACTTTGGTTAAAAACGTTTATGCCGCACGATAGTTCGTTTCAAGTTTCTACTTCTTTAATATCCCATGTGTAATTTGAATAGAGTCTTGATTGAGAAAGGTATCAGTTTAGTACTTAAGTGTATTCGACGACATGTTATATGTTATGATATAAATACCATATTGCAATGAGAGATGGCATCGTTAAGGTTTTTTTGATGCATTTATAATACTTTAAAAATAGTTTGTGGTAATTATGTTTTGTTAGAGGTATGTATCCATTGATATTTGGTTGGTTTTATATGTCACCATGTCTTTTCAATTCTTCATAATAGAATACATACAATCACATGATGCTATTCTTTTATATTCAAAATCATTAATTTAGACATATATATGAAATTAAACTGTTATCATAAACCACTTATAGTCACATATTTTTTAAATGTCATAATAAAATACTTACAATTACAATGATCTATTGTGACTATTGGCTAGTATTTGTCACATTTTTTTTATGTAAAACAGTGACAAATGTGAGAAAACAGTTTGCAATGGTGACGGTTTTTTGCTAACATGTGACTAAAACATTACTGGAATCTGATTAATGACCTTTAGTGACACAATTAACCAAAACCAAGACAACCTTGTTACAAAAAAGCGTGGTCATATGTCATTTTTGTACCAGTGTAAGAAAGTTTGATTTTCATATCTTAAAAAAATCATTCTACTTCTCCGGACCTATCTGTTGTATTTGTCTTCTCCAGACCTATCACTCATTTGTTGAAGGAAATTAATTTGAAGATTGTTCGACTTGTTTAAGCATTATGGCACTGTAAGGTATTTTGGCGTATTTGATTTCATAAGCTATTTTAGACGTTAAACTACTTTGGTTAAAAACGTTTATGCCGCACGATAGTTCGTTTCAAGTTTCTACTTCTTTAATATCCCATGTGTAATTTGAATAGAGTCTTGATTGAGAAAGGTATCAGTTTAGTACTTAAGTGTATTCGACGGCATGTTATATGTTATGATATAAATACCATATTGCAATGAGAGATGTCATCGTTAAGGTTTTTTTTGATGCATTTATAATACTTTAAAAATAGTTTGTGGTAATTATGTTTTGTTAGAGGTATGTATCCATTGATATTTGGTTGGTTTTATATGTCACCATGTCTTTTCATTTCTTCATAATAGAATACATACAATCACATGATGCTATTCTTTTATATTCAAAATCATTAATTTAGACATATATATGAAATTAAACTGTTATCATAAACCACTTATAGTCACATATTTTTTAAATGTCATAATAAAATACTTACAATTACAATGATCTATTGTGACTATTGGCTAGTATTTGTCACATTTTTTTTATGTAAAACAGTGACAAATGTGAGAAAACAGTTTGCAATGGTGACGGTTTTTTGCTAACATGTGACTAAAACATTACTGGAATTTGATTAATGACCTTTAGTGACACAATTAACCAAAACCAAGACAACCTTGTTACAAAAAAGCGTGGTCATATGTCATTTTTGTACCAGTGTAAGAAAGTTTGATTTTCATATCTTAAAAAATCATTCTACTTCTCCAGACCTATCTGTTGTATTTGTCTTCTCCAGACCTATCACTCATTTGTTGAAGGAAATTAATTTGAAGATTGTTCGACTTGTTTAAGCATTATGGCACTGTAAGGTATTTTGGTGTATTTGATTTCATAAGCTATTTTATACGTTAAACTACTTTGGTTAAAAACGTTTATGCCGCACGATAGTTCGTTTCAAGTTTCTACTTCTTTAATATCCCATGTGTAATTTGAATAGAGTCTTGATTGAGAAAGGTATCAGTTTAGTACTTAAGTGTATTCGACGACATGTTATATGTTATGATATAAATACCATATTGCAATGAGAGATGGCATCGTTAAGGTTTTTTTGATGCATTTATAATACTTTAAAAATAGTTTGTGGTAATTATGTTTTGTTAGAGGTATGTATCCATTGATATTTGGTTGGTTTTATATGTCACCATGTCTTTTCAATTCTTCATAATAGAATACATACAATCACATGATGCTATTCTTTTATATTCAAAATCATTAATTTAGACATATATATGAAATTAAACTGTTATCATAAACCACTTATAGTCACATATTTTTTAAATGTCATAATAAAATACTTACAATTACAATGATCTATTGTGACTATTGGCTAGTATTTGTCACATTTTTTTTATGTAAAACAGTGACAAATGTGAGAAAACAGTTTGCAATGGTGACGGTTTTTTGCTAACATGTGACTAAAACATTACTGGAATCTGATTAATGACCTTTAGTGACACAATTAACCAAAACCAAGACAACCTTGTTACAAAAAAGCGTGGTCATATGTCATTTTTGTACCAGTGTAAGAAAGTTTGATTTTCATATCTTAAAAAAATCATTCTACTTCTCCGGACCTATCTGTTGTATTTGTCTTCTCCAGACCTATCACTCATTTGTTGAAGGAAATTAATTTGAAGATTGTTCGACTTGTTTAAGCATTATGGCACTGTAAGGTATTTTGGCGTATTTGATTTCATAAGCTATTTTAGACGTTAAACTACTTTGGTTAAAAACGTTTATGCCGCACGATAGTTCGTTTCAAGTTTCTACTTCTTTAATATCCCATGTGTAATTTGAATAGAGTCTTGATTGAGAAAGGTATCAGTTTAGTACTTAAGTGTATTCGACGACATGTTATATGTTATGATATAAATACCATATTGCAATGAGAGATGGCATCGTTAAGGTTTTTTTTGATGCATTTATAATACTTTAAAAATAGTTTGTGGTAATTATGTTTTGTTAGAGGTATGTATCCATTGATATTTGGTTGGTTTTATATGTCACCATGTCTTTTCATTTCTTCATAATAGAATACATACAATCACATGATGCTATTCTTTTATATTCAAAATCATTAATTTAGACACATATATGAAATTAAACTGTTATCATAAACCACTTATAGTCACATATTTTTTAAATGTCATAATAAAATACTTACAATTACAATGATCTATTGTGACTATTGGCTAGTATTTGTCACATTTTTTTTTATGTAAAACAGTGACAAATGTGAGAAAACAGTTTGCAATGGTGACGGTTTTTTGCTAACATGTGACTAAAACATTACTGGAATTTGATTAATGACCTTTAGTGACACAATTAACCAAAACCAAGACAACCTTGTTACAAAAAATCGTGGTCATATGTCATTTTTGTACCAGTGTAAGAAAGTTTGATTTTCATATCTTAAAAAAATCATTCTACTTCTCCGGACCTATCTGTTGTATTTGTCTTCTCCAGACCTATCACTCATTTGTTGAAGGAAATTAATTTGAAGATTGTTCGACTTGTTTAAGCATTATGGCACTGTAAGGTATTTTGGCGTATTTGATTTCATAAGCTATTTTAGACGTTAAACTACTTTGGTTAAAAACGTTTATGCCGCACGATAGTTCGTTTCAAGTTTCTACTTCTTTAATATCCCATGTGTAATTTGAATAGAGTCTTGATTGAGAAAGGTATCAGTTTAGTACTTAAGTGTATTCGACGACATGTTATATGTTATGATATAAATACCATATTGCAATGAGAGATGGCATCGTTAAGGTTTTTTTTGATGCATTTATAATACTTTAAAAATAGTTTGTGGTAATTATGTTTTGTTAGAGGTATGTATCCATTGATATTTGGTTGGTTTTATATGTCACCATGTCTTTTCATTTCTTCATAATAGAATACATACAATCACATGATGCTATTCTTTTATATTCAAAATCATTAATTTAGACATATATATGAAATTAAACTGTTATCATAAACCACTTATAGTCACATATTTTTTAAATGTCATAATAAAATACTTACAATTACAATGATCTATTGTGACTATTGGCTAGTATTTGTCACATTTTTTTTTATGTAAAACAGTGACAAATGTGAGAAAACAGTTTGCAATGGTGACGGTTTTTTGCTAACATGTGACTAAAACATTACTGGAATTTGATTAATGACCTTTAGTGACACAATTAACCAAAACCAAGACAACCTTGTTACAAAAAAGCGTGGTCATATGTCATTTTTGTACCAGTGTAAGAAAGTTTGATTTTCATATCTTAAAAAATCATTCTACTTCTCCGGACCTATCTGTTGTATTTGTCTTCTCCAGACCTATCACTCATTTGTTGAAGGAAATTAATTTGAAGATTGTTCGACTTGTTTAAGCATTATGGCACTGTAAGGTATTTTGGCGTATTTGATTTCATAAGCTATTTTAGACGTTAAACTACTTTGGTTAGAAACGTTTATGCCGCACGATAGTTCGTTTCAAGTTTCTACTTCTTTAATATCCCATGTGTAATTTGAATAGAGTCTTGATTGAGAAAGGTATCAGTTTAGTACTTAAGTGTATTCGACGACATGTTATATGTTATCATATAAATACCATATTGCAATGAGAGATGGCATCGTTAAGGTTTTTTTTGATGCATTTATAATACTTTAAAAATAGTTTGTGGTAATTATGTTTTGTTAGAGGTATGTATCCATTGATATTTGGTTGGTTTTATATGTCACCATGTCTTTTAATTTCTTCATAATAGAATACATACAATCACATGATGCTATTCTTTTATATTCAAAATCATTAATTTAGACATATATATGAAATTAAACTGTTATCATAAACCACTTATAGTCACATATTTTTTAAATGTCATAATAAAATACTTACAATTACAATGATCTATTGTGACTATTGGCTAGTATTTGTCACATTTTTTTTTTATGTAAAACAGTGACAAATGTGAAAAAACAGTTTGCAATGGTGACGGTTTTTTGCTAACATGTGACTAAAACATTACCGGAATTTGATTAATGACCTTTAGTGACACAATTAACCAAAACCAAGACAACCTTGTTACAAAAAAGCGTGGTCATATGTCATTTTTGTACTAGTGTAAGAAAGTTTGATTTTCATATCTTAAAAAATCATTCTACTTCTCCGGACCTATCTGTTGTATTTGTCTTCTCCAGACCTATCACTCATTTGTTGAAGGAAATTAATTTGAAGATTGTTCGACTTGTTTAAGCATTATGGCACTGTAAGGTATTTTGGCGTATTTGATTTCATAAGCTATTTTAGACGTTAAACTACTTTGGTTAGAAACGTTTATGCCGCACGATAGTTCGTTTCAAGTTTCTACTTCTTTAATATCCCATGTGTAATTTGAATAGAGTCTTGATTGAGAAAGGTATCAGTTTAGTACTTAAGTGTATTCGACGACATGTTATATGTTATGATATAAATACCATATTGCAATGAGAGATGGCATCGTTAAGGTTTTTTTTGATGCATTTATAATACTTTAAAAATAGTTTGTGGTAATTATGTTTTGTTAGAGGTATGTATCCATTGATATTTGGTTGGTTTTATATGTCACCATGTCTTTTCAATTCTTCATAATAGAATACATACAATCACATGATGCTATTCTTTTATATTCAAAATCATTAATTTAGACATATATATGAAATTAAACTGTTATCATAAACCACTTATAGTCACATATTTTTTAAATGTCATAATAAAATACTTACAATTACAATGATCTATTGTGACTATTGGCTAGTATTTGTCACATTTTTTTTTATGTAAAACAGTGACAAATGTGAGAAAACAGTTTGCAATGGTGACGGTTTTTTGCTAACATGTGACTAAAACATTACTGGAATTTGATTAATGACCTTTAGTGACACAATTAACCAAAACCAAGACAACCTTGTTACAAAAAAGCGTGGTCATATGTCATTTTTGTACCAGTGTAAGAAAGTTTGATTTTCATATCTTAAAAAATCATTCTACTTCTCCGGACCTATCTGTTGTATTTGTCTTCTCCAGACCTATCACTCATTTGTTGAAGGAAATTAATTTGAAGATTGTTCGACTTGTTTAAGCATTATGGCACTGTAAGGTATTTTGGCGTATTTGATTTCATAAGCTATTTTAGACGTTAAACTACTTTGGTTAGAAACGTTTATGCCGCACGATAGTTCGTTTCAAGTTTCTACTTCTTTAATATCCCATGTGTAATTTGAATAGAGTCTTGATTGAGAAAGGTATCAGTTTAGTACTTAAGTGTATTCGACGACATGTTATATGTTATCATATAAATACCATATTGCAATGAGAGATGGCATCGTTAAGGTTTTTTTTGATGCATTTATAATACTTTAAAAATAGTTTGTGGTAATTATGTTTTGTTAGAGGTATGTATCCATTGATATTTGGTTGGTTTTATATGTCACCATGTCTTTTAATTTCTTCATAATAGAATACATACAATCACATGATGCTATTCTTTTATATTCAAAATCATTAATTTAGACATATATATGAAATTAAACTGTTATCATAAACCACTTATAGTCACATATTTTTTAAATGTCATAATAAAATACTTACAATTACAATGATCTATTGTGACTATTGGCTAGTATTTGTCACATTTTTTTTTTATGTAAAACAGTGACAAATGTGAAAAAACAGTTTGCAATGGTGACGGTTTTTTGCTAACATGTGACTAAAACATTACCGGAATTTGATTAATGACCTTTAGTGACACAATTAACCAAAACCAAGACAACCTTGTTACAAAAAAGCGTGGTCATATGTCATTTTTGTACTAGTGTAAGAAAGTTTGATTTTCATATCTTAAAAAATCATTCTACTTCTCCGGACCTATCTGTTGTATTTGTCTTCTCCAGACCTATCACTCATTTGTTGAAGGAAATTAATTTGAAGATTGTTCGACTTGTTTAAGCATTATGGCACTGTAAGGTATTTTGGCGTATTTGATTTCATAAGCTATTTTAGACGTTAAACTACTTTGGTTAGAAACGTTTATGCCGCACGATAGTTCGTTTCAAGTTTCTACTTCTTTAATATCCCATGTGTAATTTGAATAGAGTCTTGATTGAGAAAGGTATCAGTTTAGTACTTAAGTGTATTCGACGACATGTTATATGTTATGATATAAATACCATATTGCAATGAGAGATGGCATCGTTAAGGTTTTTTTTGATGCATTTATAATACTTTAAAAATAGTTTGTGGTAATTATGTTTTGTTAGAGGTATGTATCCATTGATATTTGGTTGGTTTTATATGTCACCATGTCTTTTCAATTCTTCATAATAGAATACATACAATCACATGATGCTATTCTTTTATATTCAAAATCATTAATTTAGACATATATATGAAATTAAACTGTTATCATAAACCACTTATAGTCACATATTTTTTAAATGTCATAATAAAATACTTACAATTACAATGATCTATTGTGACTATTGGCTAGTATTTGTCACATTTTTTTTTATGTAAAACAGTGACAAATGTGAGAAAACAGTTTGCAATGGTGACGGTTTTTTGCTAACATGTGACTAAAACATTACTGGAATTTGATTAATGACCTTTAGTGACACAATTAACCAAAACCAAGACAACCTTGTTACAAAAAAGCGTGGTCATATGTCATTTTTGTACCAGTGTAAGAAAGTTTGATTTTCATATCTTAAAAAATCATTCTACTTCTCCGGACCTATCTGTTGTATTTGTCTTCTCCAGACCTATCACTCATTTGTTGAAGGAAATTAATTTGAAGATTGTTCGACTTGTTTAAGCATTATGGCACTGTAAGGTATTTTGGCGTATTTGATTTCATAAGCTATTTTAGACGTTAAACTACTTTGGTTAGAAACGTTTATGTCGCACGATAGTTCGTTTCAAGTTTCTACTTCTTTAATATCCCATGTGTAATTTGAATAGAGTCTTGATTGAGAAAGGTATCAGTTTAGTACTTAAGTGTATTCGACGACATGTTATATGTTATGATATAAACACCATATTGCAATGAGAGATGGCATCGTTAAGGTTTTTTTTGATGCATTTATAATACTTTAAAAATAGTTTGTGGTAATTATGTTTTGTTAGAGGTATGTATCCATTGATATTTGGTTGGTTTTATATGTCACCATGTCTTTTCATTTCTTCATAATAGAATACATACAATCACATGATGCTATTCTTTTATATTCAAAATCATTAATTTAGACATATATATGAAATTAAACTGTTATCATAAACCACTTATAGTCACATATTTTTTAAATGTCATAATAAAATACTTACAATTACAATGATCTATTGTGACTATTGGCTAGTATTTGTCACATTTTTTTTATGTAAAACAGTGACAAATGTGAGAAAACAGTTTGCAATGGTGACGGTTTTTTGCTAACATGTGACTAAAACATTACTGGAATTTGATTAATGACCTTTAGTGACACAATTAACCAAAACCAAGACAACCTTGTTACAAAAAAGCGTGGTCATATGTCATTTTTGTACCAGTGTAAGAAAGTTTGATTTTCATATCTTAAAAAATCATTCTACTTCTCCGGACCTATCTGTTGTATTTGTCTTCTCCAGACCTATCACTCATTTGTTGAAGGAAATTAATTTGAAGATTGTTCGACTTGTTTAAGCATTATGGCACTGTAAGGTATTTTGGCGTATTTGATTTCATAAGCTATTTTAGACGTTAAACTACTTTGGTTAAAAACGTTTATGCCGCACGATAGTTCGTTTCAAGTTTCTACTTCTTTAATATCCCATGTGTAATTTGAATAGAGTCTTGATTGAGAAAGGTATCAGTTTAGTACTTAAGTGTATTCGACGACATGTTATATGTTATGATATAAATACCATATTGCAATGAGAGATGGCATCGTTAAGGTTTTTTTTGATGCATTTATAATACTTTAAAAATAGTTTGTGGTAATTATGTTTTGTTAGAGGTATGTATCCATTGATATTTGGTTGGTTTTATATGTCACCATGTCTTTTCATTTCTTCATAATAGAATACATACAATCACATGATGCTATTCTTTTATATTCAAAATCATTAATTTAGACATATATATATGAAATTAAACTGTTATCATAAACCACTTATAGTCACATATTTTTTAAATGTCATAATAAAATACTTACAATTACAATGATCTATTGTGACTATTGGCTAGTATTTGTCACATTTTTTTTTTATGTAAAACAGTGACAAATGTGAGAAAACAGTTTGCAATGGTGACGGTTTTTTGCTAACATGTGACTAAAACATTACTGGAATTTGATTAATGACCTTTAGTGACACAATTAACCAAAACCAAGACAACCTTGTTACAAAAAAGCGTGGTCATATGTCATTTTTGTACCAGTGTAAGAAAGTTTGATTTTCATATCTTAAAAAATCATTCTACTTCTCCGGACCTATCTGTTGTATTTGTCTTCTCCAGACCTATCACTCATTTGTTGAAGGAAATTAATTTGAAGATTGTTCGACTTGTTTAAGCATTATGGCACTGTAAGGTATTTTGGCGTATTTGATTTCATAAGCTATTTTAGACGTTAAACTACTTTGGTTAGAAACGTTTATGCCGCACGATAGTTCGTTTCAAGTTTCTACTTCTTTAATATCCCATGTGTAATTTTAATAGAGTCTTGATTGAGAAAGGTATCAGTTTAGTACTTAAGTGTATTCGACGACATGTTATATGTTATGATATAAATACCATATTGCAATGAGAGATGGCATCGTTAAGGTTTTTTTTGATGCATTTATAATACTTTAAAAATAGTTTGTGGTAATTATGTTTTGTTAGAGGTATGTATCCATTGATATTTGGTTGGTTTTATATGTCACCATGTCTTTTAATTTCTTCATAATAGAATACATACAATCACATGATGCTATTCTTTTATATTCAAAATCATTAATTTAGACATATATATGAAATTAAACTGTTATCATAAACCACTTATAGTCACATATTTTTTAAATGTCATAATAAAATACTTACAATTACAATGATCTATTGTGACTATTGGCTAGTATTTGTCACATTTTTTTTTATGTAAAACAGTGACAAATGTGAGAAAACAGTTTGCAATGGTGACGGTTTTTTGCTAACATGTGACTAAAACATTACTGGAATTTGATTAATGACCTTTAGTGACACAATTAACCAAAACCAAGACAACCTTGTTACAAAAAAGCGTGGTCATATGTCATTTTTGTACCAGTGTAAGAAAGTTTGATTTTCATATCTTAAAAAATCATTCTACTTCTCCGGACCTATCTGTTGTATTTGTCTTCTCCAGACCTATCACTCATTTGTTGAAGGAAATTAATTTGAAGATTGTTCGACTTGTTTAAGCATTATGGCACTGTAAGGTATTTTGGCGTATTTGATTTCATAAGCTATTTTAGACGTTAAACTACTTTGGTTAGAAACGTTTATGCCGCACGATAGTTCGTTTCAAGTTTCTACTTCTTTAATATCCCATGTGTAATTTGAATAGAGTCTTGATTGAGAAAGGTATCAGTTTAGTACTTAAGTGTATTCGACGACATGTTATATGTTATGATATAAATACCATATTGCAATGAGAGATGGCATCGTTAAGGTTTTTTTGATGCATTTATAATACTTTAAAAATAGTTTGTGGTAATTATGTTTTGTTAGAGGTATGTATCCATTGATATTTGGTTGGTTTTATATGTCACCATGTCTTTTCAATTCTTCATAATAGAATACATACAATCACATGATGCTATTCTTTTATATTCAAAATCATTAATTTAGACATATATATGAAATTAAACTGTTATCATAAACCACTTATAGTCACATATTTTTTAAATGTCATAATAAAATACTTACAATTACAATGATCTATTGTGACTATTGGCTAGTATTTGTCACATTTTTTTTATGTAAAACAGTGACAAATGTGAGAAAACAGTTTGCAATGGTGACGGTTTTTTGCTAACATGTGACTAAAACATTACTGGAATTTGATTAATGACCTTTAGTGACACAATTAACCAAAACCAAGACAACCTTGTTACAAAAAAGCGTGGTCATATGTCATTTTTGTACCAATGTAAGAAAGTTTGATTTTCATATCTTAGAAAATCATTCTACTTCTCCGGACCTATCTGTTTTATTTGTCTTCTCCAGACCTATCACTCATTTGTTGAAGGAAATTAATTTGAAGATTGTTCGACTTGTTTAAGCATTATGGCAGAGTAAGGTATTTTGGCGTATTTGATTTCATAAGCTATTTTAGACGTTAAACTACTTTGGTTAGAAACGTTTATGCCGCACGATAGTTCGTTTCAAGTTTCTACTTCTTTAATATCCCATGTGTAATTTGAATAGAGTCTTGATTGAGAAAGGTATCAGTTTAGTACTTAAGTGTATTCGACGACATGTTATATGTTATGATATAAATACCATATTGCAATGAGAGATGGCATCGTTAAGGTTTTTTTGATGCATTTATAATACTTTAAAAATAGTTTGTGGTAATTATGTTTTGTTAGAGGTATGTATCCATTGATATTTGGTTGGTTTTATATGTCACCATGTCTTTTCATTTCTTCATAATAGAATACATACAATCACATGATGCTATTCTTTTATATTCAAAATCATTAATTTAGACATATATATGAAATTAAACTGTTATCATAAACCACTTATAGTCACATATTTTTTAAATGTCATAATAAAATACTTACAATTACAATGATCTATTGTGACTATTGGCTAGTATTTGTCACATTTTTTTATGTAAAACAGTGACAAATGTGAGAAAACAGTTTGCAATGGTGACGGTTTTTTGCTAACATGTGACTAAAACATTACTGGAATTTGATTAATGACCTTTAGTGACACAATTAACCAAAACCAAGACAACCTTGTTACAAAAAAGCGTGGTCATATGTCATTTTTGTACCAGTGTAAGAAAGTTTGATTTTCATATCTTAAAAAATCATTCTACTTCTCCGGACCTATCTGTTGTATTTGTCTTCTCCAGACCTATCACTCATTTGTTGAAGGAAATTAATTTGAAGATTGTTCGACTTGTTTAAGCATTATGGCACTGTAAGGTATTTTGGCGTATTTGATTTCATAAGCTATTTTAGACATTAAACTACTTTGGTTAGAAACGTTTATGCCGCACGATAGTTCGTTTCAAGTTTCTACTTCTTTAATATCCCATGTGTAATTTGAATAGAGTCTTGATTGAGAAAGGTATCAGTTTAGTACTTAAGTGTATTCGACGACATGTTATATGTTATGATATAAATACCATATTGCAATGAGAGATGGCATCGTTAAGGTTTTTTTGATGCATTTATAATACTTTAAAAATAGTTTGAGGTAATTATGTTTTGTTAGAGGTATGTATCCATTGATATTTGGTTGGTTTTATATGTCACCATGTCTTTTCATTTATGTTGTTCGAGAGAGTTTAATATTAGGAGGCTTTTTGAACAACAATTATTTTGAATATTTTGGAGTTCTTTTGGTTTCATCGAAAAGGTGGAGTTTCTTTATGATACACTTAAACCCTTTGCTTTCATGTCAATGAGTTTCTGTCAGTGTAGCCTTTTATATAAGTGTTGTGTTTGATGGTGTTTATTAAAGCAATACTTTTCTTTTACGAGAAATTTTTTCCTTTGTTGATGTATACTTATTTTTAATGTGAATTCCGAAAGTGCCAATAATAAGGTGTTAATAGATGATTCTTAGGACTCAAGTAGGTTTATTTAGGGATGTTTCCTATCTATTAATGTTGGTAATTTGACTTTATATTGTTGGGATAATCCGTTTGAGCCAAACACGGAATTTAGTTCTAGGGTATTTTAGGAAATATTTCTTTTATGCAGTTTTTTGTGTTAGAGTAGGAGTCTAGTTTTGTTTTATAAATATGGTTAATGTTTAGGATGTTTAAAGTTAACTTTTTCTAGCAATAATGTTCTCCAAGTAATTCCTCGTTCTTTTTCTTTGCTCAGTTCATATCTTGGGCACCAATGTAATATTAGGGTGTATACCTACACTTGGTATCAGAGACTAGGGCTCGTAAAGGGGTAGGGTGGCCGGTTTCAGAGTCGGTTTCAAGAAGACTGTAGCCTTTCGCTGGGGGGCAGACGCAACAGAACCAGATTCGATTTAAGGGGGTGTGGATTGTTTTGGAGCGTGAGTCGAAACATCTCAACAGCAACCACAATTTCTCTTGGTCGGGCTTGTTCTAAGGTAGAGAGAGAATAACCAGAGGCGCAGAATAAACAGATGGGAAGACGCTAAAGTGATTGGATTTGATTCGGTTCGTTTTGCGGGTGACGGAAGATGGTAAAAGTGGTCGTGACCTTGTCTTGTTGTTCGGTGGAAAAGTACTCTTGGAACAAGTTTGATTAGGTCGGGGTTGTCAAAAAGAGAATAAGACGTTGATCGGTTGAAATGAAAAGGCAGAAAAATCAAAGGGTTGTGTCTATATTAATCGGACAACAATGATTAGCAAGGAAGAAAGTTTGACTTGTTCGGGGATATCGACGTAGGTGCGTGAAAAGCGGGCAGGAAGGATCTGTCAAAGCAGGTAGCTTTGGATTCAGTTCGTTTGGCAGATTGAAAGGAAACGGTGGAGTGGGTGGCTTTGTTTTCTTAGTCGGTGGAGATGCCTCTTTGAATAACGGTGACCCGAACAAAGGAAAAGATTGGAGAAATAACACGGTGTGGACATTATGGCGGTGAAATTTCAAATCGGATGGCTTTGGATCTGGCCGGTCGTGAATCCGGGAAAAGTCTAGATAGTAATGAACGTATCCAATGGGATGTCATGTTACATGTGTTGTCACCAATTAAAATGGGTTGTTAGAAGACTTTGGATGTGACCGAGGTGAAGGTCGGGTGTCCGGGAAAGGTCGAGACCCGAGATGGGATAATCGGTTGTCGGGAATGAGCGATTGACCAGACCGATTAAGGGGGTGATTGTTGAGATAATCGGTTTGAGCCAAACAAGGAATTTAGTTCTAGGTGTATTTTAGGAAACATTCATTTTATGCGGTTTTTCTGTTAGAGTAGGAGTCTATATTTATTAGTAAAACTATGGTTAATGTTTACGATGTTTAAAGTTAACTTTTTCCAGAAATAAAGTTCAGCAAGTAATTCCTTGTTCTTGTTCTTTTCATCTTCTTTGTTCAGTTCATACCTTGGGCACCAAGGTAATATCAGGCTGTATACCTACATATATGACTATTCAGATGTAAATTTTTATTTATTTTTACATCTCTTTTCTTCTTCTCATTGGCATTTTCAGCCGTGTAACCTATTCTTTTTATAGTTGAGTTAAGAAAGAGACACCTATTAATTTCTTGACTGACCCGACAGAAGGAAGATCAACTCTCAGACCGGTTGACATTTTGATTTTTGGATGGGTCGGAGGGAAACACACATGTGTGGATCTTACAGGCAAAGTCACCAAACATGAGAAATCGTGCATGGAAAATCAACACGTGTTCATACCATTTGTATTTGATACGTTTGGTTTCCTCGCACCGGATGCGGTAAAGCTTCTTATAAGAGTACAATGAATCATGCATGGTAATATTATATCCCACAGATATTCGGATGCAGTCTTTAAAACAATAAGCTTTACCATTCAAAAAGGCTTAGCGGCACAACTTGTTGCCCGTTTGCCATCTCACTCATTGTACGATGACAATTAAAATATATCATTAGCTTTTAATATATAGAGAAGGATTTTGTGCCCTTTCCCCGTATGCATGGGTTTCCAATTATATTTGTGTTCTTGGTATTTTTTATTTCTTATTTTGATGAATCTTATTTATACTAGGTTTAACTCATATATTACTTACCACGTCTAGATTCAGTCACATCTCTATGAATAAAATAACATAAACTAAAAACATACCAAAAACATTAATATTTTTGTCACACAAACTAAAATTTTATTTGACAGATTTAAACAGATCTCAACACATCGATCCTTATAGCACTACCATCAAGATCAATCAACAAACTCCATAGGAAAAAGCATAAACCAACAGCAACAAGGAATGAAACAACATAAACCAAAAACGACATATTAAAAATCCTTTTTGTCATAAAACCTGACAATTTATTCAACAGACACTAACACTTCTCACCCTAGGGCACTGGGAGAAATAGAGATGTCAAACTCGTCAGGCAACGATTCCCAATGCAAACTCGGTGTCCAGTCAGCTTGAGAAATTGTTAGTCGTATCTCACTTGCCACTGTTGCACTCGCAGCTGGCGTAAAATGTATCCCATCTCTGTCATTATAAACACAATTATTAGACAATAAAGTGCTTGTATCTAATAATCCATACAAAGAAACAAAAATGGACCGAGATTGCATGACCGATTAATGATATCGATGCCATTACTAAATAAACACTTTAGTGGTGGCATTTACAGACAATTATAGTTTTTAGGATTTTCAATAAATAATAGATTTTTAATTACTATATTCAAGAACTAATACAAATTATATCCTCCTTTATTGTTTCTTTCTATGCAAGAATGGATTCTTAAGTGGAATAACAAAAAAAAAACCCTTTGGAAATTAGTTCTAAAATCGTATGAACTAGTGTAGCTAGTTCGATTCTGGTACCGCAATAAGGGTGAGCACCCGTATGAGACAAATGCACGAAATTAATAACAATGTACTTTACTCTTAATTTTATACCCATAATATATAGCAACACCTTTATATATTTTTACATGTAATAACAACGTTGATTAATAAAAAGCAATGTTGCTCTATGTTTATCCATAATAGCAAAGTACCTACACTTGGCTGCAATATGGGTAATGTATATTATTTGATATATTGCTATGTATGCTGTTATTTGTTGCTATTTATGTATGATGGAATGAAAGTATGTTGCTATTATAAGTTACATATTACTATTATCACTAAACAATACATGAGTATGTGCTAGGATGGGTAAACAAATTGTATGTACACTGCTATTATTAGCAAAATATAGAGTACATTGCGCTTACTAATTAAACGATTAAAATACGTTGAAATTATGGGTAAAGATATGGTAAGATAAATAATGTTAAAAAAACATTTGTGTTTAAACATTTTGAGAAAATGAGTGCACACTTGAGGAAATGAAACAAATAATAAATGAGACAAATTTATTAAAAGCTCGGACTTAATGCGGACAATGTCTTATCACTGGCTTTCTCTATTAATTCAGTCTTTTTGTATTACGAAAAAAATAGCCACATATTATGTCCATATGAAGTCCATCAAATACAAAAAAAAGATAGTAGCAACTTATTTATCTAAACATACACTAATAAATGAAAAAAATAAACTAGAATTTAGGAACAAATAAACCATACTTACATAAAGCTGGTTGTCAACCAGTCAGGTCGTTGTTGAATTAATGTAAAAAGATCAATGGCCTTGATATTCATTTCTTTGCATAAGGTTAGACAAGCGTCAGAGTATTCTTTGCACAGTTCGTTTTTACGATTTGTAATCCTGGTTTCATAGAAAGAACACTTGTAAGATCAAATGAGAATTGACAATTAGAACGAATATTGATTAATTATATGATAATAAAAAAAAAACTTGGGATAGTAATAATCACTTCAAATCCTCTTTCATTTGTTCCTCGTTCACTGGAGGAGCAGTAAGAAATATTAGGCGTGTCGTGTCTGAAAGACTCTGGTAAGAAAAGATCCGTTGTACTAAATTAATTTAAGGATGAATAATATGTGCCATTCTATTAATACTAATAAAAGCTAATATAATGGTTAATTTATTAATCAATATAGAAAATAGTCATTAGTATATGCTAATAACAAATAAATTATGGTAAAAAGTTACCTGTAGATGGGTAGCAATGTTCCTCATATTTTCAACATATTCATCAAGTGGTACATGAGAACTCAGGCCTTGTGGATCAGGAAGGACTGAATCGTTACCTCCAAAATAAACAATCACTAGAGATGGTTTTACAGCATCATCCTAAAAACAAGAAAAAAAATTAAAAGAAGAATGTTATATTAAAAAAAAAAAAATAATGGGAAATAATACTATGACTTTGTTTTGAAGTTGACAACTAAACTGAAGAAATTACCTTTGGGAAAACTTGCTCCACAACTGCTCGAGCTTGCTTCGAATTCCAACCAGAATATCCGCGCATGAATATATCTGCCTATATATATCATTTGCAAGTAATCAAAGAGATTTATGTATAGAAATTAACAAATACATGATACAAGTATCAAATAACTAATCACATTTAATGCCTCATAAGATTCAATAAAAGAATGTAATTTGCTCTTTATAAGATCATATGATTCTAAACCAACCCCATATGCTATCTGATCATCCTAATGGATTATATATCAACTTTTTAAGAGATGAGCTAACTTAGTGACATGTTTGAGCCGTAAGTTGTGAGCTACAAATAACTTCCATGCATCTCCATCATGGTTTTGAGTTGATTATAAGGTTATTTCTTATTGGGCTAGTTTATAAAATCATGGATAAGTGATGTATAGGAATATAAATATAATTAAGAAATATAAATCAGATCTAAAATCCAACCTTGCGAGCGTAATAGTGTGCAAGATCCGCAGCCCAACCTTCTTGATAAAAGCCAAATTGAACGATTGAGGAACCGAACAACACAAACTGTGGCCTTGTTGGTCCAACCATTATTTCAAGCTCTACCAATTAACCTCAGAACACTTCCGCAAGTAACAAGTGTAAAGTGTTGTGTAGTAGTGGGGGTATCGCGCTTGGATTTATAGGGTGGAAGTGCAGACCATATGCCACCTAACACCGACTGGTTGAAGAAGTATATTTATTTTTTGAGCCAAGTCATATGCTTAATTTGATTATAATAAAATGATTGTATTTAAAAAACTGTTAACCATTTCATATATCCTCTAATCTAATAAATAAGTACTAAAATGCCACGTGGCCGTCACTAAGCACCCTCCCATCTAATTTTTCCGCTCAAAAAACCAATGTGAATTTCCGACATTGCCCTTAGATATCGAAAATATCCTTCTGGCATCTTAGCTTTTTTCTTTCCCGCTCATTTCACTTTGACGTCGTCTTCTCTTTCTTCCCCTAATCGGATAAGATAGCATGAATTAAGGAGTTGATTGTTAATTTCAATTTTGAGATCTTGTAACAATCATGTTCCATAAATAACGTTGCATCCCCTTATCAAACCATAGAAATTAACAAAACAAAAAACACTTCCTTTTTCTCACGTCCCCTTTCTCTCACAGAGGCAGTCACAACCTAGAGTCATTCAGGAACTTGATGACGACAACTTGATCACACAAAATCAGCAACAATGTTCTCCAAAATCACAAAAGAAATTACCAACGAGATTATCTCACAAATCGAATCTATAAAGATGGTATTTAATCAATATTAGTTGAAGCCTATAATCTGCATCGAAGCTTGTATTTGAAGAGTATTTCGTTGTTGGGCTCTATCGATTTCTCAAGGTTACTACTTTATTATGATAATTTTTAGTATTTCTTAATGTTTGGTGTGTTTTACTTTGATTGATTTGAAGGATTGAAGTTGAGATTAATAACCATCCAAAGAACATGAGAGATCTTGCTGTAAGTTATTTAAAAGCCCCAAGACACCTCTTTTATCTCCTCTACATTATCCTCACCGTTTATTTCTTCATACAAATTGTATCTGTAATGTTCAAGATGTTGTTGTTAGTTTCACCATATCTGAGATCTGAATTCAAGCCTCTCTCCACGGTAGCTTTATCAAACCTCAAGTATGCGTCCACCACATTGTCTAATGTCACCCATCTCTTCTCAACTGATCTACATGCTATTTACTAAAATATTTTGATATGGTCAATGTTTTTTTATTTACAAATTGCATTCTATTTCTATCCTTATAGAAATCAGGCGATGTATAAATTTCTTTTAGCGGTCCATAAAATGATTATAGCTTTTATGAACTGATATAGTTATTATTTGTATATTTTGGAATGCTTATATCTTTTTCCATCTTCCAGTACCACGATAAGTTTGCACACTATGTTGAATTCCCCAATTGGGAAAATGGAGAAAATATCTTTTTATTTTAGTTTTGGTAGCTTAGATATACACTTGGAGACTTGTCAGGGTTTGTATGTGATTGAGCATATAACATTTTGGAAATCAAGTCATCTTCTTCTTGTCTGGAATGTGATGTTTTTATGGTTTTTTTTATAAGAGTTACATTTGGTTTCTTCAATTTTGTTCCTACATATCTTTTTGCTCCTTGGTTTACTTCTTTTGATAATATATATATTTTCAACTCCAATCTATTTTGCAGGCATCAGAGTTGCATTAGGAATTCGCTAGACACATCAAATTTGGTTAAGCTCCTCTTAAAGTGCCAAGGTTATACATATTTCTTTTCTATTTTGCTCTTGATTTAGATGAAAACTCTTAATTTTTAAGATCTTCCAGCTGGCTATTGACTTGACCTGTAATGGTCCTAAAACGGATCTTTACCAATGATCAAACAATCAAACAATAATGAATATGAATAGAAGAAGAGTGCTAGCTGTAGAGAGGAATGCCATCAACTAGGGTGCTATTAACCACTTGCTCGCCGGACGCTCGGGCTCTGCGTTTCAAGTTCGTTATCCTAACCGTATCCTTTGCTCCACCGAGAGCCTGACCCCTTCTTCTATCTTATCTACTGCCTTGCTCTCCTCGGCTCCATACTGCTCCTGCCGCTCGTTGTAATAGCTTGCTTCTCGGGTGGCTTGCACCATGGGTGGTGCGGCTGAGCCATGCTCACGCTCATAGGGACAACATGGTGTTCTACTCAGAAGATTAGTTTCCCACTTGCTGCAAAAGTCATCTGCTTCATGATGCTTTGGGCTTATATAGCTTCCGACCATCATAGGTGTTTTAGCTCTTTTCTTTATGATTATGTAGCCTATGGGCCTTTTCTTTGGAGGTTTGGCTTAAATCCCCCTCCAGTTACTTTCGTTTTAGATCATATTAATTTAAGGCTTTGCTTTTCAAAGAAAACAAATAAAAAAAGAAAGAACTAATTCGAACCGTCCTTTCCTTTGATAGTCGACAAACTTGACTTATAGCGAATTCCATAGAATTGGGCCGGCCACCTGGAATCAAAAGACTTTCGAACCCGTTGAAGATCCTTGTGGCTCCGGATTCCTCCAATCCAGCCGATTCCGAATCGACCAATTCCGGGATCTTTTGCATCGAAGGCCTGTCATCTGCAGGGGAAGTAGAAACGTTAAAACTTTCAAAATTAATAACTCCTCCTGAAACAAAACCAGTTGGCTTGCCATAAACCATGAAAGATTCGTTGTTAATCTCCTCATCAGTGACAGGGTGATACTGATAATTATGATTAAAAGGAGGAGGCACTTTATCGTATCCCAAACCCTTTTTCTGGTTTTGTTTAAACTGCAGGCAATGGTCAATCATGTTGGCAACTACCTCGCTTGATACATCATATTCTTTAAAATCAAAGTTTGTAGTATCAAATTTGTTTTTAATGTATCATGCTCAACAATTAGCTCAGTATTCTGTCTCTTGATATAATCATAGTTTCACATTTATTACTGTATTCTTCCTGAATTTTCCTAAAGTCCTTTATCTTTGTCTCTAACTGGTCCTTTAGGGTTTTTAGTCCTTTTCTAAGTTGGTAGCCCTCATATCTAAGGTCCTCTACTTCTCTACACAAAGATTCTATTTCGTCACGAAGAGTTTTAACATAGTAAACACATGCTTGAGAACAAGAAGGTAAACTTACGCCATTTTTATTTGGTTCAGAAGTAGAAGATACCATCAGTGCAAACTGCAGATCCATCATCTCTTCTTTTGGATCAGCTGCAACATCTTTCATGGGAGCTTCATCATTGACTTGGGCCAGGTGAGCATTGTCAGGTCTTGAAATGTTCAAATCCTGAATCTGGTCCTCCCAGTCAAATGACTGAGCAACCATAGCCTTCTCGCCATTGACCTGAGCACCTCCCCAATTGTTTCCCACTGCAACCATTGTCCTATCATTGTTTAATCTTGTATCCGACTTCGGGCACTCACGAGCAAAATGACCCGGCTCGTAACAGTTGAAAAAATGCAACTTTCCTTTGCTAAACCTTACCTTTTTATCAGCATTCATGCCCCATTTGTTCTTCCCAGTCTTCTTGGCAAACTGCTTAGCCCTGAATATTGCCATAGCTATCTGCCATGTGATGTCCATCTCTTCCACATCTTCTAGATGAATCTGATCCAGATCAGCAAATGACAACTGAGGTGGAAGCTCTCCAGCAAGAAGAGCATTATAGCAGTTCACAAGTCCTGTGGCAAAGGCAAGATTATCATCACATTCCTTTGTGTTTGAGGAAGATGCCACAACTGGTACATTGGAGAAGGGTGCAGCTTGAGGAGTGACATGTAGCTGGCTTTGCGAGTGAGACATGGATGACGCAGCAGTAATTGTTTGGATCTGAGGCTGTTAAACAACAAATGCTTGACTTGAGGAAGGAATGACTGATGAAAGAGCATTGTTAGAGGAAATCACGAGGTTTGCAGTCGAATAAGAATTCACATGATTTATCTCCTGCTGTTTATCATCAATATCACAGGCTTTGATGATAGCCATTGTTTCAGCAAGAGTGAGACGATTCAAATCCTTGGTCTTCTTGATGACAACTACATTCATATCCCATGACTTTGGAAGAGCATTCAGTATCTTTTTGTTTATCTCTGACTTGGTCAAAAAGATCCCAAAAATGTTCATCTCAGTAGTGAGAGTGGTGAATCGCTGCAGTTGGGCCTCCAGGGTTTCTCCGGGAATAAAGTTGAGCATTTTAAACCTTTGACGCAGCATATCTTGGCAGCTTTCCTTCATGTCTTCATTACCTTAATATACCTCAATCAAAGCTTCCCACAACGCTTTTGCTGAAGTATACTCTCTGAAACCTTGAGCTATATCAGGAGATAAAGCCATGGTCAGAGTGGCCAAAGCCCTTTCCTGTTCTTCCATTTTCTCAAAATCTTCATCTGTATGGTTTTCAACTGCTTTGTCAACTATCTGTCCTGCAACAGTGGTGGTAATTCTGACAGGATTCTTGATGATGCTTCTCCAGATCTTTAAGTCCTTCATTTTAATGTACTTCTCAATCCGGTATTTCCACTCAGGAAAACCATCTACAGACATCAGTCTTGGAATGCGTGTAGTTGTGCCCATGACATAATCCAGGTCATTATGATGTGTTTGACTTTGAGAATCCATTTATTATGATTTTAAAACTTAAATAAGATTTTTTTTTAAATATCAAAATTTAGTTTACGGTCAAGCTGTTTACGGCCGTAAACTGAGTTTACGGTCGGGCAGTTTACTGTCAAGTAAGATGCACTTATTACGATCCAAGAACATAGTGTACGACTCTTGAATGTTCTTGAGTTTACGGTCGTAATCTCTTGGCAATAAACTCTCAAAAATCTCAGTAAATGCAAGTTTGAGGCAGATTTAACCCCCTTAGCAATGAAAACACCAAACCCTAATCTCGAATCGTGAATAATATGAGTTTAAATGGCTGAAAACTCGATTCAATGATGCTTTGACACTGGTCTCTCTCTGATACCAATTGTAAGGTCCTAAAACGTGTCTTTACCAATGATCAAACAATCAAACAATCGAGAATATGAATAGAAGAAGAGAAATCAAGCTTGCACACATTTATTACTGAAAAACGTCTAGTACAACTCGATATATCAGGACGTGAACTCTGTGGCATCAACAACCAATAATGACCTAAACAACCCCTATATATAGAAGACTTGGGCCGGAAACTGGGTTTACGGCCTCAAACAGGTTTACGGCCGTAAACAGGTTTACGACCGTAAACTCACTACTGGGCCGTAAACACACTAACAACCTACCAAAACATGATAAAGACTGAAAAGAACTTATTACAATGAAAGCCTAGACCAAACCACTAACTAGACCCTTCAAAATGATATAAGTGATTTTAGACAAAAATGGTTGAAGAGGTAGTGTGTGTTGAGAAGACAAGGTGGGATTTGGTTTCAGTTTGAATCCAAACCAAAAGATGTTTCTTACGATTCGTACTCTTTCTTGGATTCTAATTTTCTCTTACTTTCATTACTATTTCATATTCATCAATCAAACATTATATTGCAAATATATTGAAGTATGTTAAAGAACAAGTAAAGAGGAGGAAACAAATCAATTTATGTTGTTAGGTTGCCAATAAAATGACTTAATTGATGTTTGATTTGTTAGGTTTCCATGGGAGATTACCGTATGAATATCTTAAAATTGACGCTTTTGGGAGAACTGTTGTATATAGCTTCCCTAATAAATAAGTGGTAAGTTTTTAGATATTTTTTTTATTGTCTTTAGACTTTTGGTTTTGATCTTCATGTGTTATTGTTGATATGCATATTGTTCAAATGATAGTTTCAACTTTAAAATGTCAAGTATGTAGATTATGTACTTTAGTGTTAAGAAGTGTATTGATTTTAGTGTTTAGGACTAAGGGCTTAATCCATATTGTGATGTAAAGCCAATGAACTATAAAAACCCTATCAAAGTATGTTCAAATTGATTCTTTAACTTCATCTTTTCATGATTACTATCTTTTTTGCAAATCTTTGATTACTCATTATGCTTTGTATTATCAACAAAAAATTATTTCTAATGACAATGAAAACAATTTCTTTGATTATTTGCTAATTTTTTTGGTTACTATTTATTACTTTTTTTCCCGTGATGATGATCTTTCAAGATTGCATTTAACATGCCATATTTAACGGGATCATTCCTATCATATCATTCAAATTCAATTATATGCTCTATATTCGATTGATTCAGGCTAAATGCAACTAATAACAAACTTCCTTAATTTATATAGCATTTTACAAAAAAAATCTATTACAAGTTTCTACTTTCAAATTTCTTCTTGAAAAATCTTCCAAATTATAGCATTCTACTTTCAACCACCATCACCAAAAGAGAAAGATCAAGTGATTACTTATTTTGATTTATTACAGATTTAAAAATCAAGGATGATTGATGAAGAGGCTGGAGTTCAAACAATAACATTCTTTTATTTATTTGAATGATATACTATTCCATCCACATTATGCATATCAGTATTGTATGTTCATGACATTGATGTGTCATACTGTTTATGTTAAGCTACATTAGTTAGATGATTTTGAGTTGTTTTTTTGTTGTGGTGAATTTTGGTGTTAGGTGGTTTTCCAGTTGGGATCTCTTCATAATTCACATGAAGCGCATGTCGTCAACAGTTTGAGGTTTTGATGTAGGGCTAATTAGTGATTACTAATTAGGCTGATTTTATATGTGGATTTGGATTTAGATTTTATAGATTATGTTTGTTACTGTTACGAATTTAGAATAAAATTTGATATTATAAACTTACAATGCAAAACCAACCAATGAATTGAATCATCTTGACGACTTAACATGTTTTATTGACCATATTAGGGAATGAATGGTTTAAAGAACAAAAATCGTTGAGAAGAAACCCAAAAGATACAAGGGTGATGAATGATTTTCTTTTTTGGATGGAATGTAATGTCTGAATTAACTCAATAAACTCTTTGTGTTTTGTCCACTTCCTTTGCATAACCAACCCCACAAGGCGGGATTCTTCCTAGTTGTCTATTAAAGTTAGATAATATTTATCATTTTGGTTTAGGAAGGGTGTGGATTTCTAGTGGGGGCCTGAGCAGCAGGTTACGTTTGAGTTGCTGAGATTGAAATTATATGAGGCCCTAGTTTTGACACTTAGGAAGGGCGTGGAGGGTTTTGGTGTTTATTGTGATGCTTCTATCATTGGTTTAGGGGCGGTACGTGCAGTGAGGGAGAGTTATTGCATATTCTTCTAAGCAGTTGAATTCTCATGAGGTTCAATATCTGATGCACGACCTAGAACTAGCGGCGGTGGTGTTTGCCCTCAAGATTTGGCAGCACTATCTATATGGGGTCTGGTGTACCATCTACATAGATCACAAGAGTTTGAGATATCTCATGGATCATTCAAATATGAATATAAGACAGCGTATATGGCTTGACGTGGTCAATGATAATGACTGCAAGATCCTTTATCACCTAGGAAAATCTAATGTGGCTGCTGATGCTTTGAGCCGCAAGTCAGGTAGTTCTTCTGTAGGGAGCTTATGTATGAGGATATCTATGAATTTACCACTTTTGGACTTGATCAGGGAGGCTCAAGTTGAGGGAGTCAAGAAGGAAAATTGGAAACAAAAGAGAATCAGGTGCGATATTGACAAGTTTTCTACCGAACTGTTGTGTTATGAGAAAAACATCAATCCTATGGTGCACATGCTAACCTTAAAGCTTTGGATCTAGGTTTTTCTAATTGTACATGCAATAATCATCCAAATCTTAGAAACCCTAATACTATCATACAAAAACCAAAATCAACATCTAATAAACAAGTTAGAATGTTACCTTTGATTGTAGCTTGATGATCTTGAACCTTTGAGAACCTAGTACCTCAAATGTGATGCCTCTAATGGATCACAAACACCAAAAGCAATTGGAGAATCTTAAAGAGAGAGATAGGAGGCTCAAAAATTGGCTGGCTATCCTTCTTAGGGTTCAGTGGCCGATTTTGGTTACCTCAAGGGTTCCTTATATTGCCGAGCAGTTAAGGTTTCAGTCAAAACCCTAATCTGGTTGCTTAGTCCTTAAGCAACCCAAAGGATCCTTCCAGAAGGCCCCTTGGACGATTTCTATGTGGACTCCCACATAGAATTCGTCTATTGCTTCCTTATGCATCCTAAGCCCAACCTTGTAACTATCTTATAATTACAGTATCAGTACCTTTGATTTAATTAATCTCTCTTGATCAAAAAACTACTTCTAAATTAATTCTTGACCAATATTAATTAAACAATATGATTTCTCCTGTAATATATTATCCATATAATATATTAATAAACCATAATAACGTCTTTCCCCATTATTCATCCAGTCAAGTTGCTTTGGTGAAGGCAACCCAAAAGGACCATGCTACAATCGGGTCAAGTACATACCAAATATAGTTATGGGATTAGACACCTAATCCAATAGTCTCCTACTTGGATAAGACTAATAACTATAAATGCAAGTACGACTTCAAAATTTGATTAGAAATCATAGCTCTCAAAAGCCGCTGTCGAACTCTGACACGTCCTTTAGATAAGGGATCGTATAGTCCTCTATTCTCAAGATATCGTGTGGACAATTACATGGAATATAGTCATACTTATTGTCCAGTAGTTTGTTTCTTGATATCTGATTTTTTCTGACATAGAACTTAATTGCACACATCAATTAAGTCCTGACTGGGCCCGACACATAAGTCAAACCAAAAATATCGAGGGGCCCAAGATATCGCTTTTACCCTCGTAGGATAAAAGGATCAAATAAACTTCAACTTATATGCTTGTACTATTTACTCATCAAATCGTACACAACAATGTGTTTTAAAACATGAAGTTATTGATGTGTTTACGCATTATCAATGCACAACCAACTTGTAAACGACAACTCATATATCTAGGTTTAAATACTATATGATATTATCGTCTCACAATCACTCGTGACTAAATTCCATGACACTCTTCTTTCATACTTACTTCCAACGTATGATCGACTATGGATAGGTTAAATAATCTTATTATTTAGGAAGTCAAAACATGCAAAGTGAAACAATAGTAAATACTTGACACAAGACAGTAACATTACTTATAAATAAAACATCTTTAATTAATCATCAAAATGTGAATTAAAATTTATCTATTACATGTTTCTAAAAGCTATCTAATTACTAAACTAATATCGTCCCTCAGTCCAATGCTTCTAGCATGCTACGGATACCAATTTACTGTGACTCTGAAAGTGCTATAGCGATCTTTCATAATCCCATTGAGCACACCAAGACAAAACATATTGAGTTACGGTATCATTTCATTAAAGATCATATTCTGAAAGGTAATATTGAACTCATAATCTTTGTTCCTACTCATGAAGAGGTTGCTGATGTTTTTACAAAAGCACTTGACTCTACAAAACTCAATGCTTTCTTACAAATGTTGGGAATGATGAATCCAGACCTGCAGTTCTTTCTGAAGTGTTAGCTACCGCAGACCATCATTGGTCTCCATTGCAGTTCTAACTGAGAATTACATATGATAGATGGTTTGGGTACCGCAGCCTAGGTACTGCAACCATATGTCATATGTACCTCTCATGGGTTCTAATGGTCTTTTATTTCTAACTTTTGTACAAGTGTTTTTCTCACAGATTCTCAATGCAGTCTTTCCTTTGTTCATCCGCAATGAAGTTTCTCAACCGCAATGATGATTCCATCCGCAATCATCTTAAGTAACTTCCAACAATTTCATTAATTCTCGAATCTTTGTGTGCTATTTAATGATCCTTCATTAAATAAAATACAAACATTCCCTTTGGAAACTGCCACATTCCCTTTCTGAATAAACCCAGTATCAGACCTATTTTAGGGATGATGACAAAAAGAACGATTCCCAAATAAATCCTTCATCAACTTATCTTTTCCTCTCCTAACCACGTCCCATCAGTTACAACTTTCTCTCTCCTCACCCCACGTTTACCTGACGTATTGACATGCGTCTAATCCTCCATTAAATGCAAACCTCTTTTGAAATCTCTCAAAATCTTTCTAAAACCCGTTTCATCCTCGTGTGGATGAGATTTAATCCCAAATCTTTGATTCCCCCAAAAACCCCATTCAACTTCTTACCCTCTTCTATCTTTTACCTAGGGTTAAAATCCTTTTACCTCCTTTATAAACCCGTCTTCTTCCCTAAAATCGTTTACGCTCTCTGTTTAATCGATTGTTCTCTCTCAACTCTCAAAAACTTCTATAACTCTCAAGAACTCCATTCTCTTATCTCTCAATGGCGAAATCAGGTGCATCAAAGAAGCAATCCAAGGCTTCAGGCTCCATGAATCCAACTGGTTCCACATCTCCAACGATAGCTTCAAGCAACTTCAGAGCAGTTTTTGAAGATCATCCGTCATATAATGCCCCAACAAAGCTTATGATCAAGTTTCTCAAGAACCATATTCTATTTGGTCCATTTGATGCATTCACTGACGTTGTTCCTGTTTCTATGCTATTAAAATGTGCCTTTTCTGCATACTGACCTTTAGAGAACCCCCAATAAGTCCATCTCAACCTTATCAATGGTTCTTTGGTCATCTTGACCACAGAGAAGTTCTTATCTGCCATAAGTGTTTTTATTCATCCCTCCATCAAGATCTTCACACCGTCTTTATCTGACATCACCACCGCACTCTATTAGATGGGTTATCAGAAACCAATCCGAGGGATTGGTGAGTTTAAGAAAAACCAACTGCCTGTGGTTTGGCAGTTCGTATGCCATTTCGTCATCCGCTGTCTATCCGGCAGAACCTAAGGCATCGACAACATGGGTTTAAAGGTACTTGAACTAGTGTGGAGCATCATCACAGGCCACGATGTCAATTATGGCCAGATTCTTTGGGACGACTTCCTCCAATATATCCCCAAAGAGCATCCAAGAGAGAACCCAACCGAGCTCACATTTGCTCGATTCTGGTCCTTATGCATATCTGATCTATATGCGGATGCTGGTATCAACATGGGCAGTGACATCAACTTCTTTGTCACTAAGGATCTCAAAAGGTACAATCCCTCTTCAGATCAATCTTTATTTGGACCTATCCGCAGGCTTCCCATTCACATTCTTACTTTGATTGGTCTTGAGACTGCTGATGTCTCAGATCATATAGAGGCCACGGAGGGTATTGTCCCATACCCTTATACCCCACCTCTTCCATCCGCAACCATTCTCCCTGAGGGTACCAGAGCCCCCTCTGTTACTACATTATCTAACCCTTCTCAACGGAGAAAAATCGTGGCATCCAAAAAGAAAACTAGTACACCTAAGAAGAATGCCCCAAAACAAACCGCACCCTCAAAGAAACGCGAAACCAAACCCACCACTGTATCGAGTAGTGATTCTGAGGAAGATAGACAACCAATATCTATCCTCAAGAAAAGAAAAACAATCGAAACCTCTGGCCAAATGCATGACCGGACTGATACTGAAGCCTCTCCACAGGCTCCGGTAGTCCTTGGGATGGCCGCACATCCATTCAATACCACACTCGAATACCACTCAACCTCATCATGTGATATTGTTTCATCCTCTTCATCATCTGAACGTGTAGACAACCCCCAGTTATATCTCAAGTAAATAAATCTGGACATCGCCCTAAGGTCTCCAGGGCTTCCCGACTGCACATTTTTTCTTCCGAGGAGTTAGACTCCATCCTTTTGAATGTATCCCAAACACTTCAAACACCCATCCATCCGCAGAGCATCTCTTTCGCCCATGCCAGAACTGGGCCGAGGCTAGACTTGACCACGGGTCAAGGAGACCAAGGAAGCCCAGGAAATCCTACTCTGCTTACATCTTTTACAGGTGGTTTAGGCATGGTGAGCACTCATGTGCAAGGATCCGTGAACCCAAGGGACACCTTGGTGCGTACACAAAGAATTGACGGCGATGACTCAAGTGATTCTTGGACTCGGTATCAGCCAACAACTGATGCCGAAATCAAGAAATATGATGCCTTTAAAAGAGCCTTCCAAACCCGCAAGGAGCAACAAGTCAAACAACAACAACAGAAGGAACAGGAAATACTGTCCGTGGCCAAGTATTGGGCAAATGCCATCAGCAATGCCCATACTGCTGCCACAATCCAAAAGGTTCAAAACTGGATGGATCAAATGGCAGAAACTATGTTGAAAGCTCAAGCTTCAGCCGCAGCCGCAACTACCTCCAAAGTTCCTCCTACTCTAACTCATGTTCCATCTCCCGCAGTCAACCCATCTCAAGACGAATAACCGGCAATTGAACTCAGCTCAGCCCATACCTTCGTTGATGATGAAGACATCCAAGAGGTCAACAAACCAAATCCTTCAGACGATAACCTTATGATGTTTGAAGAAGAAGAAGAGTCCAGTGGTTCTCAACATTCCACCTCCAAGCCCAAAGAAAAGAAATAGAAGAAAAAGAAGAAAAAGAAGGATGTTGTCACCAGGAAGGAATTCCTAAATCTACAAGCCAAAGTTGATAAAATTTTGGCTGCGGTTAAACCTACTTAACCTCCATCTGAAGATATTCCAGGGTTGCAGTCATTAATTGAACGCGTTGAAAGACTCGAGACGAGAGAGCGTATGGCTGTTGAGCACATCTCTCTCAAGGTATAAATGGGGATCCGGTTCCTTGATAACAACCGCAGGGCTGATCATCAGGAATTCATGGCTGCAGCGGAACGCCTCATTACTGAGGTGACTGCAATCAAATAGGATCTTCAAGCAGCTATTGCGGATCAAGATTCACTGTGTTAGAAAGTGATAGATAAGACTCATATTGCCTATGAGTCCACTATCTCTGTTCTTCATGCCACTATCAACCGAATGCAGAAATCCCTCAAATCTAAATTCCTTGGCCCTGAGATCCTCCAGCTTACAAAAGACATACACAAGTTGCTCTTCAACTCCTCCACCCCAAACAATTCCCAGTTGGCCGAGACCATGAAAGCCCACTTTACAGAAGTCTGTGCCAAGGTGGATGGACTTAAACAATGGCTTGAGGAAGCATCTCCGTTGCATCCCTCAAGAGGGGGAAGTGATGAAGAAGTCCAGCCCTCAGATACTTCCATCCATCAGAGCCCTCCCATCACCACAAAGAAAATTCCCACACCGTAGCCCTCACCTCCACCATCCCACAATGTTCCATCTCCTCACTCTTCACCCATAAACAACACCCTCAAACGGCCTGAAACTCCTCCTCACCTGAAAAATCTTGAGGAAAATATGTCATCAGCAAGCTCCACAGACTCTCCTGCCACAGCTCAAAGAAAACAAGATTGGAAAGTGGCTAAGCTTGTAGAAATCATCTGGAGAGAATGCGGTTTTGATACTATGATAGATGACTCGCTGATTAACTCATGGGTCAATCTGCTCCGTAGGCTACTGGATGAAGACTACACTCCACATCTCACATATGCTGAACCTCCTTCTGATGGCTATTGGGATATTCCAATCTCTCCAAATGCCAAGTATTTTGCAGTTTTTGAGTCTTTTGATTGCAGTCTCCCTGATCACAAACGACTGCCTATGGAATTTGAAAGACTTAATCTCTTTTATGCGAAGCATGGCTCTTTTGTTGAAAACATATGGTCTAACGATAGACCATCTGCTGTCAAGAATTACAAGATGCGGAAGTTTATGAAGGCTGACTTCGTTCAGTACACCCTTACCAGAAGAGAACATGACTACATATGCACTCAGGAAGATTTCCCAAGCATGAATCCGGAAGAAATCTTCCTCATTGCCCGAGTATTCCAAAACAAGGCAGAAAAGCATCCGAAGATGCAAATAGCGCTTGACAAAGCCAAATCCTTTCTGAGGGATACAGTTTGTGACTTCGCCAGGATTGATGCGGATATCCACCCCACCATCATCAGAAAGTTTGTTCTCCCCCCACTTGAATCGGTGCCAATGCCTACCAAAGGCTTTGAAGAAAGATCACTAGGCGCAACAAACTTTCCTGAACTTGGCATCATTTTCAAACGGAAGGTTGACAACATCAAATACTTCATTCCGATAAATGCCATGCACCGCCTGCCCAAGAAACAACTTGACATCTGCATGACCGTAGTTGAAAGATCAAAGCACACTACTACAGAAGTCAAATTTGAAATTTCTAGAAGAATCACTTGGCTTGAAAATGTCAGGAAGTTCTGGTGGATTTTAATCAAGTTCCTCAAACTTGATACCTGAACTGGAGTTAAAGAGGTCACTTAGGGGGAAATTGTTGGAACATAAAAGTGACCCTCTTGAACCCAGCTGCCGCAACTATCTACCTACCGCAACGGTTCAGCATCAGCGATCAACTCAGCACCCGGAGTCATTCCTTCTTCAGCATCCGCAATCCATCGTTATGGTTTTCTTATCTTTATGTAACATACTCTATTATCCAGCATGCCTTGCACGGATGCTTATAGAGTAGTTGTTTAGTTCTGAGACTCTATAAGTCGAGACTCCCTCTGATGTTTTAAAAAAGGAACTTCTAACTACTGAATTTCTTCTTCAACCATCTCTCTTATCACTCGATGACTTGTGAATTATTCTGAATATATTTCTTCAAGTTATCTTCTTCATTTCTCTATCTTTCTATTCTTCTTACTCTAAATTTCTACTGAAACATATCAAACTATAACCTCTCTCCGGATCAAGTCTTTTAGACTTAATCACTAAACTTGATCTTCCTTATTAACTCGGAGTGAATGCATTCCTTGTTACGAATCAGTTTAAGTGTATTCTTGATATAACAATTGTTGTCATTTACATTTCTTTACTTTCCACAACTAACTATCTAAGTATCTAACTATATTATCGTTGAGCTTTTAGATCCTTTGAGATTAACTATTCCGCAATATACTTGTTCTAACGGTTGTTCAAATGTGTCTCCAAGTTTTTCTCTTAACAGACGCTTCGCTCGTTGCTATGTACTATGATTCACACGTTTAATCATCTTTGGTCTCCTGCTTGGAAAATTTCCAAGTCACTGCTCCTCCATTCAGGGTAAGGACCCAGCTCTAATGATAACGGAAAGTATCTCGGTCGGTCTAAAAACTGGCATCACTATACCCTCGCACTCTCAAGTTATCACTCCCACATAGGATAAGGAACCATTCCTTAGTCCTTTGTAGGTACTTAAGAATATTCTTTACTGCAGTCCAATGTACTCTACCAGGTTTCCCTTGATATCTGCTGACCATGCTCAAAGCAAAGGCCACATCAGGGTGATTACACATCACAAAATACATGATTAAGCCAACTGCGGAAGGATAAGACACTCTGCTCATCTCTTCTATCTCGGCTTCGGTACTCAGGCTTTGAGTCTTACTCAACTTGGTATTTCTTTGGATTGGTAACTCCCCTTTCTTGGAATTCTCCATGCTAAAGCGTTTTAACACTTTATTTGTGTTAGTACTTTGACTAAGTCCTATTAGTCTTTTACCCCTATTTCTCAATATCCTTATCCCAAGAATATAAGCAGCTTCTCTGAGGTCCTTCATAGCGAAGAACTTCCCAAGCTAGGACTTAACCTCTTACATGGTTGGGACGTCATTTCCTATGAGCAGTATGTCATCCACATAAAATACGAGAAAGCTAACCATACTCCCACTGGCTTTAACATATACACAGGACTCATCCTCACTTCTTGAAAAACCAAACTCTTTGACTTTCTTATCGAAACAAAGATTCCATCTGCAAGATGCTTGTTTCGATCCATAAACAGATTTCTCTAGCTTACACACTCTATTAGGTGATATGCATTGAGAAAACCCTCTGGCTTACTCATGTAAACATCTCCAGCCAACTTCCTATTTAGGAAAGCGGTCTTGACATCCATCTGCCGTATTTCATAACCATGAAACGCAGTTATGGCTAGCATAACCCTTATAGATTTAATCTTCTCTACGGGTGAGAAGGTCTCATCATAGTCAACTCCGGGAGTTTGAGTAAAGCCCTTCGCAACCAATCGCGCCTTATACGTGTGTATTTTCCTATCCATGTCAGTTTTCTTCTTGAAGATCCATTTGCACTCGACCATCTTACGACCTGGAACATTGTCAACCAAGATCCAAACTTGATTGTCATACATGGGCTGAATCTCGCTGTCCATAGCCTCTTTCCATTTTGCAGACTCCGGGCCTGCCATGGCTTCTTGTAGTTGTTAGGTTCATCCAAATTTATCAGTGTACTATCACTAATAAATGTATCACCCTCAGCAGTTATATGGAAACCATACAATATGGGTGGAACACTAACTCTACTGGAACGTCTAAGAGGTAATGACTCGTCAATCGGTTCAATAGGAGTTTCCTCATCGGGTTGAGTGTTAGTGTTAGAGGTTCCTTCATCACTTGATTCTTGAAGCTCTTCAAGATCAATTTTCCTCCCATTGTCCTCTTGGCATATGAGTTCTCGCTCTCAGAAAACTCCCCTCCTCGCAACGAAGACAACATTGTCACTTAGTCTATAGAGGAGATATCCAAAGGAATTCTGTGGATAGCCGATGAAAACACACCGCTCACTATGAGGTTCGAGCTTTTTGTGAGTCTCTCGTCTTACGAAAGCCTCACAACCCAAAACCTTGATATGTGCCAACGAGGGAGATTTCCCTGTCCACATCTCGTGAGGTGTTTTGGCAGCCTTCTTAGTCGGGAGTAGATTAAGGATATAGGCGACAGTCTCTAAGGCATAACCCCATAATGATATAGGTAACGAAGCTCGACTCATCATGGAAGGAACCATGTCCAACAAGGTTCAATTGTGCCTCTTAGCCAAACCATTCAACTGCGGTGTCCTAGGTGGCGTCAATTGCGAAACAATTATGCATTCCTTGAGGTAGTCATGGAATTGAATACTATGGTACTCACCTCCTCAATCGGAATGGAGCATCTTCATTTTCCTTCCCAACTGATTCTCTACTTCTTGCTTAAACTCTTTGAACTTTTCAAAGGTTTCTGACTTGTGCTTGATTAAGTAGATATACCCATATCTGCTATAATGATCGGTAAAAGTCACATAGAAGCGGTTCACATCCCTTGTGGTAGATCTAAAGGGCCCACATACATCGGTATGTATGATATCCAATAAACCCTTACCCCTTTCACAAGTACCAGTGAATGGCGACTTGGTCATCTTTCCAAGTAAACAGGACTCACACGTGTCATCTGATGGGATTTATGCATAAGAACAATCTTATGTGCTCCTACAAACCCTAATGCTTGGATCTATGTTTCTCTATTGTACATGCTTTGAATCCAAGAATTACAACCTTAGATCTATCATATAAAATTTGAAATTAACATCATAATAACAGATCTAAGTGTTTAGTGTTTATCTCTTTCAAATAGCTTGAAAACCTTGTAGTCTTCTTGATCTTGAGCTTAGGGTCACAATTGTAACTCCTCTAATGGTTCACAAACCCCACAAGCAAGAAGGCAATATGAGAGAGGGTGAGAGATGCTAAAATCGGCCCTAGGGTTCTCTTGGAATCAAGTGTAGCCAATTTTCATAGCCTAGGGGTCTTATTTATACTGCAGGCTACTAGGGTTTCAGTCTAAACCCTAATGGACAGCTTAATCACAATGCAGGCCAAGGAACCTTCTAGATTAGGGCTTTGACGAAAATATGATGGACCCTATCATAATTTCGTTCCCCCTTAGTCCATTAGGTTTCGCAGCCCAAAACTCAACTATCATACATTTCACAGTTTATACCCCTTTATTCAATTAATCTCTTTTAGTCACCAAATTAATTCCTAATTAATTTATGACCAATACTAATTAAATAAATATGGTTTCTCCTTTAATATAGTATTCTTATAATATATTAATAAACCATAATATTCTCTCTCTCTCTCTCTCTCTCTCTCTCTCTTCTTAAATTACCTTGTCAAATTGCTTTGGTGAAGGCAACCCAAAAGGACCATGTACAACCGGGTCAGTGTACATACCAAATATAGTTACGGGCTTAGACATTAATCCAACAGTCTCCCACTTGGATAAGTCTAGTAAATATATCTCATATATATCTTTAGAATCCAATTAGCAATCGTAGCTCTTATACTTCGCTGTCAACTCTAATCAGCAAATTGTCCTTCAGATAAGGGATCATATAATCCTCTATCCTAGATATCATGCTGACAATGCTTATCGTCAGGCATTTGTTCCTCGATTCCTGATTTGTTTGACATAGAATTTAGTTGAATACATCAACTTCATTCTGACCGGGCCTGGCATATAAGTCAAACCAAATTATCAAGTGGCCAAGATATCGCCTTTATTCTCATAGAATAAAAGGAACAAATCAACTTCGACTCATATGCATCTATTATTTACTAATCAAATAATGAACAATATTGTGTTTTATAACATCAAGTTACTAATGCGTTTACACATTATCAATGCATAACCAACCAGCAAACAACAACCATATCTCTAAGTTTGAAGACTATATGATATTATTGTTTTGTGATCACTTAAGGTAAAATACTACGAAGTGATTCTAGCAAACGTGGGTTTATTCCAATGCTCAAATCATATTCATAAGCACTCATAAACTTTGCAGCAAACCTTTGCTATGCCCAAAACCTTTGGACAATCTACAAACAATTCATGATAGTCTTCATTCATATCTACTTCCAAAATATGAACGACTGTGGACTGTTTGAATAATCCTATCATCCATGAAGTCAAAACATGCAAAATTGTAACAATAGATAAATAACCAACACAAGATAGTAGCTTTACTCATAAACAACACAACTTTATTTATTCATCAAATGTTAAGTACAAAATATCTATTACACGTTTCCTATCTAATCCAAATTTATATCATCCTTCAGCCCAATGCTCCTAGCATGCTGCAAGTTTATGACCCTACTCAGTCCCTTCGTAAGGGGATCTGTTGGGTTTTCTTCTGATGATACCCTCTTCACAACGAGGAGTCCCTCTTCTACCCGATGTCTGATAAAATGGTATTTGCTGTCGATATGTCGAGATCTACCATGATCTGTTGGTTCCTTGGTTAAGGCAATCGCTCCTTCATTATCACAGAAAATTTCCAATGGCTCTTTTATGGATGGCATAACTCCAAGTTCTCCAATGAAGTTCTTCAACCATATAGCCTCCTTTGACGCTTCGATCGCTACAATGTACTCTGATTCGCACGTTGAATCAACTATGGTCTCTTGCTTGGAACTTTTCCAAGTCATTGCTCCTCCGTTTAGGGTAAAGACCGAGCCCGACTGCGATCGGTAATTATCTCGATCCGTCTGAAAACTAGCGTCACTGTACCCTCGTACCCTTAAGTCATCACTCCCACCGAGGACTAGACACCATTCCTTGGTCCTTTGCAGGTACTTAAGAATATTCTTAACTGCAATCCAATGAGCTCTACCAGGGTTCCCTTGATATCTGCTGACCATGCTCAAAGCGAAGGCCACATCAGGGAGAGTACAAGTCATAGCGTACATGATAGAGCCTACTGCGGAAGCGTAAGGTACTCAGCTCATATCAGCTATCTCTGCCTCTGTATTAGGGCTCTGAGTCTTACTCAACTTGGTATTGCTTTGGATTGGCAACTCCCCTTTCTTGGAATTTTCCATACTAAAACGCTTTAGTACTTTATCCAAGTATGTATCCTGACTGAGTCCTATCAGTCTCTTTTCCTTGTTTCTTACTATCCTTATTCCTAGAATATAAGCAGCCTCTCCGAGGTCCTTCATAGCGAAACATTTCCCAAGCCAGGACTTGACCTCCTGCAAGGTTTGGACGTTGTTTCCTATGGGCTGTATGTCATTGACATACAATACGAGGAAGCTCACTATACTCCCACTGGATTTGACATATACACAAGATTCATCTTCGCTTCGCAGAAAGCCAAACTATTTTAACTTTCTCGTCAAAACAAAGATTCCATCTGTGAGACGCTTGTTTCAATCTATAAATGGATTTATCAAGCTTGCATACTCTATTTGGACGCTTCGCATCGACAAAACCCTCTGGCTGATTCATGTAAACATCCTTAGCCAACTTTCCATTAAGGAAATCAGTTTTCACATCCATCTGCCATATTTCATAATCATGAAATGTAGCTATTGCGAGCATTACCCTAATAGACTTTATCTTTGCAACTGGTGAGAAGGTCTCATCATAGTCAACTCCGGGAGTTTGAGTAAAGCCCTTCGCAACCAATCTCGCTTTATAAGTACGCACTTTCCGATCCGTGTCCGTCTTCTTCTTGAAGATCCACTTGCACCCGACTGTCTTACGACCTGGTACATTATCAACCAAATTCCAAACTTGGTTGTCGTACATGGACTGAATCTCGCTTTCCATCGCCTCTTTCCATTTAGCAGACTCTGGGCTTGCCATGGCTTCCTTGTAGCTACTAGGTTCGTCCAAATCCATTAGTGTTTCATCGCTAATAAACGTATCCCCTTCACTAGTAATATGAAAACCATAAAACTAGGGTTGAACACTAACCCTACTAGTACGTCTAAGAGGTAAGGACTCGTCAACGGGCTCAACAAGAGTTTCCTCCTCAGGTTAAGTGCAAATGTCAGAGGTTCCTTCATCGCTTTGATCTTGAATCTCTTCAAGTTCAATTTGCCTCCCACTGTCTTCTTGGCTTATCAATTCCCTTTCTCGGAAAAATCCTCTTCTAGCAACGAAGACAACGTTGTCACTCGGTCTATAGAAAAGATAGCCAAAAGACTTCTGCGGATAGCCAATGAAATAACACTTCTCATTACGAGGTTCGAGCTTGTCGTGACTCTCTCGTCTTATGAAAGCCTCGCAACCCCAAACCTTAATATGTGCCAACGAGGGAGCTTTCCCTGTCCACATCTCGTGAGGAGTCTTGGTAACCTTTTTGGTGGGACCTAAGTTAAGGATATGGGCAGCAGTCTCTAAGGCATACCCCCAGAAAGATATTGGTAACGAAGTTCGACTCATAATAGAACCAACCATGTCCAACAAGTTCCGATTACGTCTCTCAGCCACACCATTCAATTGTGGCGTCCTCGGAGGCGTCAATTGCGAAATAATTCCGCATTCTTTTAGATAGTCATGAAACTCAAGACTTAGGTACTCTCCTCCTCGGTCTGATCGAAGCGTCTTGATTTTCCTGCCCAGCCGATTCTCCACTTCATTCTTGAACTCTTTGAACTTTTCAAAGGTTTCCAACTTTTTCTTGATTAATTAGATATATCCATATCTGCTATAATCATCCATAAAAGTCACGTAAAAGCGGTAAGCATCCCTTGTGGTGGATCTAAAGGGCCCACACACATCGGTGTGTATGAGATCCAATAGACCCTCACCCCCTTCACAAGTGCCAGTAAAGGGTGACTTGGTCATCTTCCCAAGTAGACAAGATTCACACGTGTCATCGTCCTTAAGGTCGAATGACTCCAACACTCCATCCTTTTGGAGTTGGGCTATGCGTTTCTTGTTGACATGGCCAAGGCGACAATGCCACAAGCATGCTTCTTCTAGGCTAGTAGACAAATCAATATTTAAAACATAATTTCCTAAATTATCAACAATCATCACAGATTCATAAATCCCATTACAAGGTAATGCATTGAAATAAAAGACACCATTCAAATACAAATTAATAGAACCATTGCTATTATCTAAAGAATATCTGAAACCTTGTCTAAACAATCCATGAAATGAAATAATGTTTCTTTCCATATCTTGCGAATAACAGCAATTATTTAAATCTATCCCTAACCCATTACTCAACACTAAAGAATACACTCTGACTTTGGTCACATGCGACGATCTTCTGTTTCCCATAATCAGGTTCATCTTTCAGCGTTCCACTTCCCTACTTCTTTTTAGGCCGTGCATATCAGAACAAATGTGGAATCCACACCCTGTATCAAGAACCCATGAAGTAGCAAATGATGAGTTGTTAGATTTAATAGAATACATACCTGCAAAGGTGGGCTTAATCTTCCCATCCCTTATATCTTGCAGATACTTCGGGCAACTTTGTTTCCAGTGGCCCTTTTCGTGACAATAGAAGCACTCTGCTTCCTTGGGATCGGAGGAGGGTTTAGTGAGTCCTGCTTTGGTCCCACTTGAGGATGAACCATCACGGGTTTCTCCTTTTGGTGGCTTTTACATGGAGCCTTCCTCTTTTTACCCTTTCCTTGACCTATTTCCATCACAGGAGCGACCACAGCAGGGGATGATGCAACGGATTTGTCTTTGAGGTTGCTCTCAGCAGTCCTGAAGAGTCCTTGGAGCTTGCTCAAGGAGACCTCCTCCTTGTTCATGTGATAGGTCATTCTGAACTGGTTGTAGCAAGATGGCAAGGAGTGGAGGATTATGTCGATAGCCAAATCCTCATCAAACTTAACATTAAGTTTGAGAAGACGATCAACATACCTCTGCATTTTCTGCAAATGAGAGGTTATGGATTCTCTACTCCCCATCTTAGCAGTGGTAATGTTAGTAACGATCTCATAATGCTCTTGCCTCGCGCTCTGGTGATACCTGTCCAACAAATCCTGATGCATTTCATATGATTACATGTCCTCATAGGACTTTTGGAGTTCAAGGTTCATGGTGGCCAACATGATGCAATGAACTTTCGTAGCATCACGCTCGTGGGCCTCAAAGGCGGCCAGCTCTTCCGGAGTAGCAACATTTGGGATGATCTTTTCAAGCTTTTCATCGAGGACATATTCTTTGTCCTCGTAGCGCGTGATCATGCGAATGTACCTCATCCACTCGTTGAAGTTTGACCCATCAAATACCACCTTTTGACATAGGTTCATCAACGAGAATGACCCATAAGCGTTGTTGTTGTTGTTTGTAGACATCTAAAGAAGAAAGGAACAAAGTTTGATTAGAAATGAGTCCCTAATTAAACACCCAAATGAGAAATTAGGCCTAGGACCCAACAACATTATTTACAACTTAGAAAGGGATATCGTACTCTAAAAGTAAATAATTTGAAGGTAAGTGAATGGCGATTCACTAATTCTCACCATGAAAAACGAAATAGAGATTTAGGTTTTAAATGTATTGAAAACTCCTAGATCTTTGAGATTCATTGAACTTTTCAATGGCATGTTTAAATCTCGATATGCACTTCAAATTTACGACTGGGATATCGAGGATCGCAAACAAGTTGTGAATAACCATGCGAATAAACATGGTGCACTCAATGTCTCTATCACCTAATCAATGTGCCGGTAAACCACACATGCTCCATTGATCTATGAAAAACATCGAGTCACCCTTCGCTACCAATGTCATTCCCAAATTAGTGTGCCGGTTAACCACACGCACTCCACCAACGATTGACAAGGGTACAAAATGTAATTCCATGGATTAGCATCATTTTCACATTTTACCCTCAAGTAACTAAGATTGGGAATTTGTAAAACATGTAGTTACTTTGTATCTTACATTATACTTTTAATGAGGAGAGGATTTCCCTATCCTACCCGTTCGGCTAACGACCCTCCACCAGTCAAGCAAGCAGTGGGTGTGATTTATTATGAGAGAATAAATATTATTAATATAATATGAGAATAATATAAGGAATAATAATATTGTTATTTGATTAATATAAGTCATAAATTAATTAGTATTAATTTGGTGACTTAAAGAGATTAATTAAATAAGAGGGTATAAACTGTCAATTGTTTGACAGTTACACTTTAGACTGTAAATCCTTAAGGGATAGGGATTGTACGGATTCTACAGCTTGGGATAGCTCAAAATCATCCAAGGCTTATCTAAGGTAAGGATTTGGATTGCTTTAAGGAAAGATTATCCAACTAGGGTTTAAGGTGAAACCCTTAAGGAGTCTACAAGTATAAATAGACCCCATGGCCAAGGGAAATTGGCATCTCATCTAAAGTAGAGAACCCCTGGCCGATTTCCTCCTAACCTCTCTCTCAAATCATCCTCTTTGTTATTTGGTGTTTGTAAGCCATTAGAGGAGTGACAATTGTGACTCTAGAGCTCCAAGACAACAAGATCAAACAAGAGATTCAAAGGTAAACTTCTAGATCTGATTTTGTATTGTTCTTATACCTAATTAGTCATTAGAAGTCTTGGATTCAAAGCATGTTTAATTAGAAAGCCTAGATCCAAGCATTAGGGTTTTGCATGCGCACATAGGAAAGTTCTTATGGCTAAAACCCATCAGTGGTATCAAAGACTAGATTGGTTTCTATTAAATTGTTGCTTGTTTGTTTGAAACTTGTGTGCAAAATTCGAATTTTGTGTTTCTAACTCATGAACTCGACGAGTCCCATGGTGGACTCGACGAGTTTGGCCTGACTCGACGAGTCCAGTTGGGAACTCGACGAGTCCAAGCGTCAGGAAAGGCCAGATTCGGGATTTTTTGATAATTATCTTATGGAAACTTACCTTAATCATATTAGATCAACCCTAATCCGATTTTTTGATATATATGACTATAATCTTGATCTAATTAAAGATATTTATCAACTAATAAAATATTTAATTTCCTTATATGATAATTAATTAATTATTTTGATTAATTTGGTAATTATCTTGCAAGAAATCATTAAATAAATCAAATATGGATAATTATGGAATTAATTGTTAATTAAAATTATTTGTTATTTGATCCTCCATGTTTTAAATGTTTAAAAGTTGTCCTCAAGTTTTGAAATTTATGCTTTGTGATTAAAAGTTTTAATTTAGACAATTTAAATTTCAAACCCTAGTTTTTTAAAAGTTTAAAATACAACCCTATACTAATATAATATTACAAGATTAATATATATATATATATATATATATATATATATATATATATATATATATATATATATATATGTATAAATAAAATGCTAGTCTTACCGTTAGTAGGCCTCATTCACGAAGCCGATCTATAAGGTGGGTATAAGGTTGCGGCCTATAAAATGGCGCTTAATGGGTGTACACTCACACCCACCGCTTGCTTGATCGGTGGAGGGTCGTTAGCCGAACGGGTAGGATAGGGCAACCTCATCCTCTCATTAAAAGTATAATATGAAATACAAAGTAACTACGCATATTTTTAAAATTTCCCAATCTTAGTTACTTTAGGAAAAGTGAATTGATGCAATCCCATGAAATTACACTTTGCACACTTGCTAAGAGGTTAGTGGAGCGTGTATCGTTTACCGGCACACGAATTGGTTCTAAGCAAAGGTGGCAAAGGGTGATTCATTGTTTATCATAGTTCGATGGAGCGTGTGTGGTTTACCGGCACATCGAATAGGTGATCGTTACAATGAAGGCACCATGTGAATTTGCATGGTAATTCACACCCACTTTGTGATCCTCGGTATCCCTGTCATAAACAAGAGGGGCATATTGAGATTTAAACATGCCATTGAATAGTTTCAATGAATCTCGTCCGAACCTAGGAATTCTCAATTCATTTAGGACTTAAAGTTATGTTTTTATGGTGGAGAACTAGTGAATCGTCATTCACTTACCTTCATATTATTTGCATGTTAGATTACGACATCCCTTTTCTAATATGTAAATATTGTTGTTGGATCCTAGCCCTAATTTTTTTTCTTATTGGGTGATAATTAGGGATTCATATTCTAATCTATCTTTATCCTTTCTATTTGTAGATGTCGAATGCAAACAACGTTGCTGCTAGTTCTTTCACATTGATGAGCCTTTGTCAAAAGGTCACTTTCAATGGAACAAACTTTAGCGAATGAATAAGATACATTCGCACCACTGCTCGCTATGAGGATAAGGAGTATGTCCTCAATGAGAAGCTCGAGAAAATTAACCCTGAAATCGCTACTCCGGCTGAAATGACCGCTTTTGAAACTCATGAGCACAATGCAACGAAGGTACATTGCATCATGATAGCCACCATGAACTCCGAATTCCAAAAGTCCTATGAGGACATGTACCCGTACGAGATGCATCAAGACTTATTGGAGAGATACCACCAAAACGCAAGACAAGAGCGTTATGAGATTTTCACTAACATGATTTCCGCTAAGATGGGTCATGGAGAGTCTCTTACCGTGCACCTGCAAAAGATGAAAAGGTATGTCGATTGTCTTCGCAAGTTAAATGTTGACTTTGGGGAAGACTTGGCGATCGACATGGTGCTTCACTCTTTGCCTCCGAGCTACAATCAATTTAGGATGACCTACCACATGAACAAAGAGGAGGTCACCCTAAGCAAACTCCAAGGTCTCTTGAGGGTCGCTGAGAGCAACTTCAAGGACAAGTCTGTTGCACCAACTCCCAATCCGCCCGCTGCTCCTGTCTTGGCTATTGGACAAGGAAAGGGAAAGAAGAGGAAGGCTTCATCTAAGAACTATTGTAAGGTTAAAGCTCGAGATGGTGCCTCTTCTAGTGGGACCAAAGTTGATCCTGATAAACCCTGCCCTAATCCGAAGGAGGAAGAGTGCCACCACTGCCACAAGATAGGACATTGGAAGAGAAGCTGCCCAGAATACCTGCAAGCCATCAAGGAAGGAAAGATCAAGCCGTCTTTTGCAGGTATATACACAATTAAATCTAAACGATTCTAATCATGCTATTTCTTGGGTTCTTGATACCGGTTGTGGTTACCACATTTGCTCTAATGTGCAGGGACTAAGAAGAAGTAGGGATGTGGAGCAAGGAAGGATCAATCTAATCATGGGGAACAGAAGATCGTCGCCTGTGACCAAGATTGGAGTGTATTCTTTAGTGCTTAGGAATAGTTTATGTTTAGATTTGAACAATTGTTGCTATTCGCCAGAAATGGCTAGAAACATCATTTCATTTCATGGTTTGTTTGGACAAGGTTTTAGATTTTCTTTTAATAATGAGAATGGTTCTATTTTAGTTTATCTAAATGGTGTTTTTTATTTTGAAGCTATACCATGTAATGGAATATATGAAACTGTTATGATTGTTGATAACTTAGGAAATGATGTTTTGAACATAGATTCTTCCAATAGTATGGATAGAGCATCCTTGTGGCATTGTCGTCTTGGACATGTCAACAAGAAGCACATAGCCCAACTCCAAAAGGATGGAGTGTTGGAGTCATTCGACCTTAGGGAAGATGACACATGCGAGTCTTGTTTACTTGGAAAGATGACTAAGTCACCCTTCACGAGTACGTGTGAAAGGGGTGAGGGTCTATTGGACCTAATACATACCGATGTATGTGGACTGTTTAGATCAACCACGAAGGATGGGAACCGCTTCTACGTGACTTTTACCGATGACTATAGTAGATATGGGTATATCTATTTGATCAAGCAAAAGTCAGAAACTTTTGAAAAGTTTAAAGAGTTCAAGAATGAAGTGGACAATCAATTGGGCAGGAAAATCAAGATGCTTCGATCCGATCGAGGAGGAGAGTACCTAAGTCTTGAATTCCACAATTATCTCAAGGAGTGTGGAATAGTTTCACAATTGACGCTTCCTAGGACACCACAATTGAATGGTGTGGCAGAAAGGCGTAATCAAACCTTATTGGACATGGTTCGCTCTATGATGAGTCGTGCTTCACTACCTATCTCTTTTTGGGGGTATGCCTTAGAGACTGCCGCCCATATCCTTAACCGAGTCCCTACTAAGAAGGTTGCCAAAACACCTCACGAGATGTGGACAGGGAAAGCTCACTCGTTAGCACATATAAAGGTTTGGGGTTGCGAGGCTTTCGTAAGACGAGATACTCACGACAAGCTCGAACCTCGTAGTGAGCGATGTATTTTCATCGGCTACCCGCAGAAATCCTTTGGATATCTCTTCTATAGGCCGAAGGACAATGTTGTCTTTGTTGCGAGGAGAGGGGTTTTCCGAGAGCGAGAACTCATAAGCCAAGGAGACAGTGGGAGGCAAATCGAGCTTGAAGAGATTCAAGAGTCGATAGACGAAGGAACCTCTACCGTTGGCACTCAACCCGAGGAGGAAACTCCGGTTGAACCGATTGACGAGTCCTTACCTCTTAGACGTTCCAATAGAGTTAGAGTTCAACCCCAGTTATATGGTTTTCATATTACTACCGAAGGGGATACGTATAATAGTGATCGTACACTAATAAATCTTGATGAACCTAATAGCTATAAGGAAGCCATGGCAGGCCCGGAGTCTGCAAAATGGAAAGAGGCAATGGATAGCGAGATCCAATCCATGTATGATAACCAAGTTTGGAATTTGGTTGATAATGTGCCCGGATGTAAGACCGTTGGGTGCAAATGGATCTTCAAGAAGAAGACCGACGTGGATGGAAACATACACACATATAAAGCGCGATTGGTCGCGAAGGGCTTTACTCAAACTCCCGGAGTTGACTATGACGAGACCTTCTCACCAGTTGCGAAGATAAAATCTATAAGAGTGATGCTAGCGATTGCCGCATTTCATGATTATGAGATTTGGCAAATGGATGTCAAGACCGCTTTCCTTAACGGAAAGTTGGCTGAGGATGTTTACATGGCTCAGCCAGAGGGGTTTGTGGATCCGAAGCATCCGAATAGAGTATGTAAGCTTGAGAAGTCCATTTATGGACTTAAGCAAGTGTCTCGCATATGGAATCTTTGCTTCGATGAGAAAGTCAAAGAGTTTGGATTTATACGAAGCGAAGATGAATCGTGTGTATATGTCAAAGCCAGTGGGAGTATAGTAAACTTCCTCGTTCTATATGTCGATGACATATTACTCATAGGAAACGACATCCCGACTCTGCAGGAGGTTAAGTCCTGGCTCGGGAAGTGCTTCGCTATGAAGGACCTCGGAGAGGCTTCTTACATTTTGGGAATAAGGATAGTAAGAGAGAGAAGTAAGAGACTGATAGGACTTAGTCAGAACACTTACTTAGAGAAGGTACTGAAACGTTTTAGTATGGAAAACTCAAAAAAGGGAGAATTACCGATACAAAGTAATGTCAAGTTGAGCAAGACTCAAAGTCCGAGTACCGAAGCAGAAATAGCAGAAATGAGCCGAGTACCATACGCTTCCGCAGTTGGCTCAATCATGTACGCTATGACTTGTACTCGCCCTGATGTAGCCTTTGCTTTGAGCATGGTTAGTAGATATCAAGGGAACCGTGGCAGAGCCCATTGGATTGCGGTTAAGAATATCCTTAAGTACCTTCGGAGGACGAAGGAATGGTTCTTAGTCCTCGGAGGGAGTGATGACTTGAAGGTGAGAGGGTATAGTGACGCCAGCTTTCTGACCGACAGGGACAACTACCATTCGCAGTCGGGCTGGGTCTTTACCCTCAATGGAGGAGCAGTGACTTGGAAAAGTTCCAAGCAGGAAACTATAGCTGATTCAACATGCGAATCAGAATACATTGCAGCGAGCAAAGCGTCGAAGGAGGCCATATGGTTGAAGAACTTCATCGGTGATTTTGGAGTTGTACCTGCCATTAAGGAGCCCATGGAGATTTTCTGTGACAATGAAGGAGCAGTAATAGATAAATGTAATAAACATTTGATGATTAAATAAAGGAGTTTTATTTATGAGTAATGTTACTGTCTTATGTTAATTGTTTAACTATTGTTTCATTTTGCATGTTTTGACTTCCAGAATAATTGAGTTTATTAAGAATAATCAAATTATTCAAATTGTCCACAATCGTTCATATGTTGGAAGTAGATATGAAAGAAGATTGTCATGAATTAGTGCGTAGATTGTCTAAATGGTATTATACATGGCAAAAGATTGTTGCGACATTCACGAGTGCTTATGAACTGGTTTTGAGCATTGGAACAAACCCGTGCTTGCTGGAATCACCTTATGGAATATGATATAAAAGGGTGATCGCAAGACAATAATATCATATAGTCTTAAAACCTAGATATATGGTTTGTTATTTGTTAATTGATTGTACATTGATAATGCGAAAACGCATCAGTAACTCGGTGTTATAAAACGCATTGTTGTGTATAGTTGATTAATGAATAAGTAAATGCATATAAGTCGAAGTTTATCTGTAACTTTTATCCTAAGAGGGAAAAGCGATATCTCGGCCGCTCGATGATTTGATTTGACTTATGTGCTGGGCCCGGTCAGAACTGAATTGATGTGTTCGATTAAGTTCCATGTCAAATAAATCAAAAATCGAGAAACCTAAATGCTAGACTAATCATTCCATAGAATTGTCAGCATGATATCGAATAGAGGACTGTACGATCCCTTATCTAAAGGACAAGATTGATTAGATCAGAGTTTGACAGCGTCTTTGAGAGCTACGATTGCGAATCAGATTGTACTTGTGCATATAGTTACTAGACTTATCCAAGTGGGAGACTGTTGGAATAGTGTCTAAGGCTGCAACTATATTAGGCAAGTATTTGACCCGATTGTGCGTGGTCCTTTTGGTCCTTTTGGGTTGCCATCACCATAGCAACTTGACAGGATGATTTATTATGACAGAATAAATATTATTAATATATTATGAGAATAATATAAGGAATAATAATATTGTTATTTGATTAATATAAGTCATAAATTAATTAGTATTAATTTGGTGACTTAAAGAGATTAATTAAATAAGAGGGTATAAACTATCAATTGTTTGATAGTTACACTTTAGACTGTAAATCCTTAAGGGATAGGGATTGGACGGATTCTACAGCTTGGGATAGCTCAAAATCGTCCAAGGCTTATCTAAGGTAAGGATTTGGATTGCTTTAAGGAAAGATTATCCAACTAGGGTTTAAGGTGAAACCCTTAAGGAGTCTACAAGTATAAATAGACCCCATGGCCAAGGGAAATCGGCATCTCATCTAAAGTAGAGAACCCCTGGCCGATTTCCTCCTAACCTCTCTCTCAAATCATCCTCTTTGCTATTTGGTGTTTGTAAGCCATTAGAGGAGTGACAATTGTGACTCTAGAGCTCCAAGACAACAAGATCAAACAAGAGATTCAAAGGTAAACTTCTAGATCTGATTGTGTATTGTTCTTATACCTAATTAGTCATTAGAAGTCTTGGATTCAAAGAATGTTTAATTAGAAAGCCTAGATCCAAGCATTAGGGTTTTGCATGCGCACATAGGAAAGTTCTTATGGATAAAACCCATCAATATCAACAACTACTATTTAAAAGATTTGAAATTATCTATTGTTTTGGCAGGGATAATCATGCAAATATAATAAAATTCGGATTTTATATTCAAAAAAAAATTTAGGCATTAATCCCATGACAAAACAGCAACAAAATCCCAAAAATCTTTATGTCTGACGTTTAAACTCATCGAGTCCACTGTGGAACTCGTCGAGTTCCTCATGGAACTCGTCGAGTTCATCAACCAGTTAGCACAAAAAGACAATCTTCAGCAAGCAAATAGTTAAAGCATCACATACACTTGAAACCAATCATGTCTCTGATACCACTGATGGGATTTATGCATAAGAACAATCCTATGTGCTCATACAAACCCTAATTTTTGGATCTAGGTTTCTCTATTGTACATGCTTTGAATCCAAGACTTACAACCCTAGATATATCATATAAAAATCGAAATTAACATCATAAGAATAGATCTAAGTGTTTACCCCTTTCAAATAGCTTGAAAACCTTGTAGTCTTCTTGATCTTGAGCTTAGAGTCACAATTGTAACTCCTCTAATGGTTCACAAACCCCACAAGCAAGAAGGCAATACGAGAGAGGGTGAGAGATGCTAAAATCGGCCCTAGGGTTCTCTTGGAATCAAGTGTAGCCAATTTTCATAGCCTAGGGGTCTTATTTATACTGCAGGCTGCTAGGGTTTCTATCTAAACCCTAATGGACAACTTAATCACAAAGCAACCCAAGGAACCTTCTAGATTAGGGCTTTGTATGAAAATATGATGGATCCCCATCATAATTTTGTTCCCCCTTAGTCCATTAAGTTTCCCAGCCTAAAACTCAACTATCATACATTTGACAGTTTATACCCCTTTATTCAATTAATCTCTTTTAGTCACCAAATTAATTCCTAATTAATTTATGACCAATACTAATTAAATAAATATGATTTCTCCTTCAGTATATTATTATTATTATTATTATATTTTAATAAACCATAATATTCTCTCTCTCTCTCTCTCTCTCTCTCTCTCTCCTTAAATTACCTTGTCAAATTGCTTTGGTGAAGGCAACCCAAAAGAACCATGCACAACCGGGTCAAGTACATACCAAATATAGTTACGGGCTTAGACACTAATCCAACATCATCGTCCCTAAGGTCAAATGACTCCAACACTCCATCCTTTTGGGGTTGGGCTATGCACATCTTTTTTACATGTCCACGACGACAATGCCACAAGCATGCTTTATCCAAACCTTTGGAAGAATCGATATGCAACACATCATTTCCTAAGTTGTCTACAACCATCACAGTTTCATATATTCCATTACAAGGCAATGCTTCAAAATAGAAAGTACCATTAAAGAGAGCATTAATAGAACCAGTTTCATTATTAACTGAAAATCTAAAACCTTGTTTATACAAACCATGAAAAGAAATAATGTTTCGTGTTATTTCTAAAGAATAGCAACAAATTTTCAAATCTAAACATAACCCACTACTAAGCACTAAAGAGTAAACTCCAATCTTGGTGACAGGCGATGCTTTCCTATTCCCCATGATCAAGTTTATCTTCCCATGCTCCACATCCCTATTTCTTCTTAGACCCTGCAAATCAGAACAAATGTGAAAACCACATCCTATATAGAAGACCCAAGACATAGAATGTGATGAATTATTAGAATGAATAGTATAAATACCTACGAAGGTGGGATTTATCTTCCCATCCTTGATGTCCTGCTGGTACTTCGGGCAGCTTCGTTTCTAATTCCCTTTATCTTGGCAGTGGAAGCACTCTACATCCTTCAGGTTGGAAGAGGGAGAAGCAGGACCATCTTTGGTTCCACTAGAAGAGGTACCATCGTGATACTTTCCCTTCTGGCTCTTAGAAGGAGCCTTCCTATTCTTTCCTTTTCCTTGCCTAATAGCCAAGACCGGGGCAGCAGTAGTAGGAGTAGATGCAATAGATTTTCCTTTCAGACTAGTCTCAACAATCCTTAGCAGGCCTTGAATCTTGCTTAGAGTGGCATCCTCCTTGTTCATGTGATAGGTCATACGAAACTGGTCGTAGCAAGCAGGTAAGGAGTGTAGAATGATATCTATGGCCAGGTCCTCATCGAAGTTGACATTCAACTTCAGCAAGCGGTCCATGAATCTTTTCATTTTTTGCAAGTGGGCCGTGATGGACTCTCCATCCTTCATTTTGGTAGTGATCATTGCATTGATGATCTCGTACCTTTCCTGCTTAGCACTTTGATGGTACCTTTCCATCAAATCATGATGCATCTTGTATGGATAGTAGTCCTTGTAGGACTTTTGGAGTTCAACAGTCGTTGTTGCGAGCATGATGCAATGAACCTTCGTAGCATGTCGCTCATGTGTTTCATAAGCAGCAATTTCCTCAGGAGCAGCAGTGGTGTGGTTAATCTCCTTCCGCTCCTTGTCGAGAACATACTCTTTGTCCTTATAGCGGGTGACCATGCGGACGTTGCGGATCCAATCGTTAAAATTGGACCCATCAAATATCACACTCCCACACAAGTTCATGAGTGATAATGAGTCAGAAGGGGTTGAGCCAAAAGCATTGTGTTAAGTAGACATTTGAAAAAGAAAAGAGACAAAGTTTAGATTAGATAAGAATGCCCAATTTAACCTAAATGTGAAATTAGGGCTAGGACCCAACACAATTATTTATAACTCATAAGAGGGATGCCGTAATCTAATTGCAAATAATTTGAAGGTAGGTAAATAATGATTTACTAATTTCCACCATGAAAAACGAAAAAAGACAATTAAGTTTTAAATGAGTTGAAACTCCTAGATTCTTTTGAGATTCATTAAACTTTTTAATGGCAAGTTTAAATCTCGATATGCCCTTCAAGTTTGTGACCGAGATACAGAGGAACACAAACAAGGTTGAATAACCATGCGAATGTACTTGGTGCTCTCGATATCATTTACCACCTAATCAATGTGTCGGCTAACCACACACGCTCCATTGATCTATGATAAACATCGAGCCACCCTTTGTCAACATTGCTAGTCCCAAATTAGTGTGTTGGTTATCAATGCACCCTCCACTAACGACTTGGCAGGGTGCAAAGTGTAATTTCATGGAATATCATCATTTTCACATTTTTCCTAAAGTAACTAAGATTCGGAATTTATAAAAACATTTAGTTACTTTATAGATCATTATACTTATTAATGAGGATTAGTTGTCCTATCCTACCCGTGCGGCTAATGCCCTCCACCAATCAAAGAAGCGGTGGGTGAGAGTGGACACCCATTAAACCACCATTTTATAGGCAGTCGCCTTATACCCCTTATAGATCGGCTTCGTGAAAGAGGCCTACTAACGGTAAGACAAGCTTATCTTATATATACATAATTATTAATCTTATAATATTATAATAGTATAAGGTCTGAATTTTAAACTTGTAAAATTATAGGGTTTAGAATTTAAATATTTCAAAATTAAAACTTTCAGTTAAAAATTTAAATCCCAAAACTTGAGGAAATGTTTTGAAGCTTTTCAAAACATCTTTTAGATCAAATTTGAAAAATAGTTAAATAATCATGTTATTAATCTTTATCACATAATTTGACCTAACCTATTCTCTTGACAAGATAATTCAAATAAAAATACAAATAATTAATCTTTATCATATAAAACAAGTAATTATCTTATTTATGACAATTATCTTTCAATTGCATTAGGATAATCAATACCATATTGAAAAAATCAAAATTTATCAGTCAAAAATGATTTTTGTAATTATCCTAATTCAGTTTCAGTCAAAATCTTGAAAAATCAGCCAATTGACGACCCGACTCGCCGATTCACTAACTGGGCTCGTCGAGTAGCCCTGACTCGTCGAGTTCATCACGTGACTCGACGAGTTCATCAGGCAGAGGCACAATTTTTCGATTTTCCATCTTTGAACAAATTAGCAATTCATCAAATACAAAAGAAAAATGACCTAAGCTCTGATACCACTGTTGTGTTATGAGTAAAACATCAATCCTACGGTGCACATGCAAACCCTAAAGCTTTGGATCTATTTTTTTCTAATTGTACATGCAATAATCATCCAAAGCTTACAAACAATAATACTAGCATACAAAAATCGAAATCAACATCTAATAAACAAGCTAGAATGTTTCCTTTGATTGTAGCTAAATGATCTTGAACCTTTGAGAGCCTAGCACCTCAATTGTGATGCCTCTAATGGGTCACAAACACCAAAAGCAATTGGAGAATCTTAGAGAAAGAGAGACAGGGGGGAGGAAGCTCAAAAATCGGCTGATTATCCTTCTTAGGGTTCCGTGGCCGATTTTGGTTACCCCAAGGGTTCCTTATATAGTTGCGCAGTTAGGGTTTTAGTCAAAACCCTAATCTAGCTGCTTAGTCCTTAAGCAGCCCAAAGGATCCTTCCAGAAGGCCCCTTGGACGATTTCTATATGGACTCCCACATAGAATTCGTCTATTGTTTCCTTATGGATCCTAAGCCCAGCCTTGTAATTATCTTATGATTACACTATCAGTCTCCTTGATTTAATTAATCTCTTTTGATCACAAAATTAATTCTAAATTAAGTCTTGACCAATATTAATTAAACAATATGATTTCTACTTTAATATATTATCCATATAATATATTAATAAACTATAATTACCTCTTTCTCCATTATTCATCCAGTTAAGTTGCTCTGGTGAAGGCAACCCAAAAGGACCATGCTACAATCAGGTCAAGTACACACCAAATATAGTTATGGGCTTAGACACCTAATCCAACACTACCTTCCTCTGGTTGAGTTTTCTTACAACAACTATCATTCTATTATCGGTGTATTGCCATTTGAACTTCTTTATGGGAGGAATCATCGTACCCTAGTCTGTTCGGGAGAGATCAGTCACACGGTCATGGGAAAGACCGAGGTAGTTCTTTAGACGACAGAGCTTATCCAGTAGATCAGGCAGATGTTATAGACAACTCAATGCTGGCAGAAGAGTTATGCTGACAGACATCAATCCAAGTTGGAGTTCTAGGTCGGGGACATGATTCTACTGAAGGTATCCCCCTGGATGGGTGTAATATGCTTCAGGAAGAGGGGAAAACTGGGACGCTGGTTTATTAGCTTGTTTCGAGTGATTGCCAGGGTAGGTAGAGTGGCCTATCGATTGGATCTGCCTGATGAAATTCTCCAAATTCACACCACCTTTCATGTTTCTCAGCTACAGAAGTGTGTAGTTCATGATTCGGCAGTGATCCCTTTTGATGATATTCAAGTTGATGATCGTCTGAACTACATCGAGAGGCCAGTGATAATTTTAGTTAGGAAGACGAAGGCTTTGCATAAAAAGGTGGTATCGTTGGTCAAAGTCCAGTAGCAGCATTAGAAGGGTTTCAAATGGACATGGGAACCTGAGGTAGAGATACGAGAGGATTGACATGAGTTATTCGTAGCACCAGAGTTCGAGGAAAAATTCTGATTCAAGTGGGGGAGAAATGTAACACCCAGATTCAGATAAAATTCCATTTTAAACCTAAGTGAATATTTGTTGCATTTTGGGTGCTTATGCCATGCGTGCTTGGGGCATACACACGGTGTAGCTTTTCAATGTAGGGCTTGAGCACTATTTAACCATCTTTAACTCCTTGAGACTGCTTCATTCATATGCCTCCATCTCCCAAAACTACTCTTGCAAACCCTAATTCATTGTGTTTGCATGTTAAGCTTTAAGTGACTATTTGGTTTTGTTGAAGGAAGGAAAAGATTATGGAATCATCTTGGAAGCTCAAGACCACCTAGATTTAGAAGTATCTCACCCTCCAACATCATTTGAAGGTATAATGTTCGGATCTTTATGAGTTATTTGCTTAGATTTTGCTAGTCTTGACTTTGTGTACACTTTTGGTTCCGTAGTTTGCTCTAGTGGAGTATGAGCTACTCTAGGTCCTTGAAATGTAGTTTTCTATGATTTTGGAGCTCATGGGTTCATAAAACTAAGAGCTTGGACATTCTCATTGAGCCATGCAAGAGTTTTGGGACTTTGGATGACTTTTGGACCAAGGGTTTTAGTTTTTACCCTCTTGTATGCATTCATATGGATAAAGGCAGAGACTTTATCCGTTAAGACGTCCATTTTATCTAGATATGAAGTTTGGTGGGTTAGATTAATGAAATAATTGTTAAGATGCAAAGTCACGCTTGGATGTGGCTTACCCTCTTGTATGTGTAAATGGGTTGAGTCATTCCTATAAATAGGAAGTGAGTGACTCCAATTATGTAATGATCATTTTAGAGTGTTAGTTTTAGAGAAGGAAATAAGGCAAACCCATTTGTACTCTTTCTAACCAAACTAATGAGAGCTTAAACTAGATTTATTTACTCCATGTGTTCATGATTGGTATGATGATTCACTAGATCTTTCATATTCCGCATTTGCCATCATAATCAACACCACTACAATTGGTATCAGAGCGAGTGTTCTTAATTTGATCAAGAATTGATCCATGATGACATTCTTGATTTGGTGATTCTTGATTGATCTTCGATCTTTTTGTATTAGAGAGTCTTTGGATTATAGAAATCGAATTCTTCATTGATTCTATTCATAATTCAATTTTCTTCACTAGAATTCAAGTGATCTTTACTTTCTCTCTCTAGAAAACCCATTTCGAATTACTTTCTCTCTTTAGAAAAACTCAAGCTTTTATTGATTGATCAAAGATAGTGTTCTTGGATTATAATTCTTGGGTTGTAATCATTGAAGGTGTGGAATAAAAAGTCAATGAAAATCAATTCTATGGATTATTGTTGAAATTAGGCTTGATTTCATGGGATTCTATGGTTTCTTGTGGAGGTTTGAAGGATGATCATGGAAGATAGATATTTCAACCACTTTCAAAGATTGAATGTTTGGTTAACATTTCTATGCTCATGTTATCTTATAGTTAAAATCGAAAGGAAGGAGAAGAAAGAGATTTGTTTAATAAGAAATACATTTCTCTTGTTGAAAACCCAAGTGATCTTCATGGTATTAAGTTTGTTGAAGATGTTCTTGATGTTCTTGAAGTTAATGATAAGAAGATTCAAGTTGATTCTCATGAAGATGGAAAAGTTTCTTGCTTGATTGGAGTTCAAACCAATGATATGTTGTGTTCTTGTGGTTCATTTGAAGGAATGATTCCTTATCGAAAGCCATCAATCCAAGAAATTCACAAGTATCAAACTTCAAAAGAAATGATCCAAAATTTTCAAGTTGAAGTTGTGGAAAGTGGGTTTGTTCATGAATTCAAATCTTCAAGTTCCAAGAAGATTAAAAGGAAAAATAATAAGAAGATCAAACGTAAAAACAATCGGGTTTATTCACAAAAATCGTCAAATGTTGTTGTGAATCTGAAATCCATGAAGCAAATTTGGGTTCCAAAGCAACAATCACCAAGTGTTTCATTAAATTTGAAGTCAAAACCCAAAAGTGATAATGGTTCTTATGAATATGTTCTTGGATCATTGAAGAACACGAAGAACAAGTTGTACAACACACATCGTGGGTGGTACAACGTTCAAATTGGAGATTTTCTTGTTTCAAAAAAAGAATCAAGATCTTCTAAATTTGATTCGTTCATTGAAAAAGGAACTCGGATTGTTAAAAATGTATCACAAATTCTCAAATGTATTCTAAAACGTCCATGATTTCGATTCGTTCTTTGTGTTTTTCATTTTTTATCGGTTTGTCTCGTTGGATCTATACCAATTCAACCCCATTGTTGATCCAACAAATTTTCTTTTTGATCAAGCCCAAAACTGAATTAAAATTATTTTGATCAATTTTAATTCATTAAAAATCCCAAATCAAAACATAAAACATGATCTTACTGTTCATCTGATGACCAAAAGCCCAATACAAGTTATTCAAATCAACTACAGACAACATCTCATTGATCATAATTGAAGTTCAATCGCTTTTCATTGCAATTAATGTGATTCGGTTGCTCCATGTGCTTAAACTCGTTCTATATGATTCATTTTCAATTTCCTTTCATGAGATTCAAATCAAGTATATGGATCGAGTTTTGATATTGATCGCATGAGCTTGTTGGATATTGAAGCCGAGACATCCAATCCTAACTTTGAGGGGGAGAATGTTAGGGTGAAAGGTCACGCTTGGATGTGGCTTACCCTCTTGTATGTGTAAATGGGTTAAGTCTTTCCTATAAATAAGAAGTGTGTGACTCCCATTATGTAATGATCATTTTGGAGTGTTAGTTTTAGAGAGAGAATTATTGCAAACCCATTTGTACTCTTTCTAACCAAACTAATGAGAGCTTAAACCATATTTATTCACTCCATGTGTTCATGATTGGTATGATGATTCACTAGATCTTTCATATTCCACATTTGTCATCATAATCAACACCACTACAATAAGAACTTAATGCATGTCTTGGATTTAGCTCTAGTACGATGTGCGTACCCCCACCAGGTGTGGAGTCCGTAACTTGAGAAAGCAGCGTTTACGTTGGGCGTAGAGAGGAGTATGCAAGGCATACTCAACCTAGATAGAATCTTTTACTTTTTAGCCTTGACTTTGACCAGAATTTTGACCAAGTTTGAATTAGGGGAATTTTGAGTATTTTGAGCATTAGTTTGAGATTAGGTTACTGTTTGATGTATAGGTTACCTATAGAGTCAAAAGTTGGAGCTGTGACATGTTCAACTACATTTTAGACTATGAGGTGAGTTTCCTTACTGTACTTTTGGGTCGAAGGCACCAATTACGGCCTAGTAGGTTATGTATCCTAGTTTAGGATGTTGCTATGATGTAGTGATCCGTTAGATCTGCATGATTATCTATTTGTTGATTATGTGTTTATCTATTGCATATGTCGACGTAGTGCGGTTGGGTTGACACAATACTGCTCTATACGGAATTCAACAAACCCGGGAGAAAGCCCAACATAAGCTATGAGCCAAAAAGACAAGCCATAGTTATGTTGTGGTCTTGGAAACAATCCATACATAAGTTGTGGGCAAGAAAGGCAAGCCAGACTCATGTTATGGGCTGAGGGGCGATCGAGTCCAATGGATGTGGACCTATTATGCATGTTGTTATATGTTTGTGTGGTGGTATTTTGGGGAAACTCACTAAGCTTTGGCTTACGGTTTAAGTTTTATCTTTTAGGTATTTCAGATGATTGGGGGAAAGCAAAGGAGTGATCATACAGATCCTTCGTTGATATGTTTTAGAGACATTATGATACATTGATTTTGGAATATTTGTACTTGATATTGGTTTCTTATGAATTGGGTTTGATTGAAAACAATGATTTCTCTTTATATAAAAATGAAAAAACTTATTGTGATTTTGGGATGTAACAATATAAGTCGCCCATAACAATGCTTCTAAGTTGATTTTCTAGTTGCATAGCCTTATTTTCTTTATTGGTGTGAAAAAGTCCCTCTAAGTCTTTCCACATATCGTAAGCAGTACACTTTCTCTTCGAAAACATCTGGCAGAAGAGATTGAGAGATAGTGATGTATAAGCAAGACTTAACAATAGAGTCGACATGCTTCCATTCTTTTTCAACGACAACTTCACTACTTCTGTCTTATTTTGTGGATCAGATGGTTCAATGGTGCAGGCTTGGAAATGGGAGGTTGAAAATGTTCATCAACACCGAAACCAATACAATGGGTTACAAATAGTTCTCTGTTCATCGGTCATCCATTAAAACACACATACACACACACACACACACACATATATATATATATATATATATATATATATATATATATATATATATATATATATATATAATCAAACAAACCCATAATTTGAATCAACTAAGATAAAAAATCAAATGGGACGGAAATAAATAGAGTTGCTTATCACGATGAATTATATTTGTTCGATACAATGTTGTCAATATAAAGGGTATGAAAAGAATACGATGGAAAAAATACAAGAAATTAAATTGAATATATATATATATATATATATATATATATATATATATATATATATATATATTGTAACATTCGGATTCCCAAGTATAATATTTATTCATTTACTTTGGAGTTTGTGGAGGAACTTGGCGAGTTGGTGCTTAGACACGCCGACTAGGGTCGCGGATTTTCATCCGGGTCCGTGACTGGACTCGACAAGTCCATGAGTGGACTCGGCGAGTCTACGCTATGTAAAGGCCCTTAGGGCCGTCAATTGTGGCTACCAAACCCCAGAGAGAAACCCTAAGAGATCTAGAGCGTTTGTGAGGAAGGAGAGGCCATTTTTGATCATTTTGTTGGTGTGATTGTAAAAGGAGGTGACCAAGGCAAGAGGAGGCTGAACGAGGTGCGATTCTGGTGATTTCAGAGTTTAGAGACTTCATCCTGAGGTAATTATTCGGACCTTCTTCATATTTGGTGGTGATACTTAGAGTTAGGCTTTTCTAACCCCTATAGAGGAAGGATATGTGGAGAAATTGGTCCCTTCTCGAGTTTATGCTTTGGATCTGGACTCAAAGAGGTGCAGAGACCTTAACCCGTGGAGCTTTATGAGTTATTTTAGGAGCCATGAACTTAGGATGTTATTTTTGGGGCTAAATCACCAAGTGAAACCATCTAGATGTTATATGAGTGTCAAGGTCTGAACTTTACGTGATTATCATGCTTGGGAAGGTCAGATCTACGGATTAAAGGAACATATCTGACCTCAGGAGGCTAATTGAGTTTGTGCATGGCATGAACTCGCCGAGTCCAAGGGCAGACTCGACGAGTAGGGTTAGGGTTTCCCGCAAATCACTCAGTGAGTATACTTTCCAAGTTGGGGGATTAACTCAGTGAGTCAGAGAGGGATGAGAGGACTGGAGTTCAAGGCGGAACTCGCCGAGTTGTTCTTGAGACTCGGCGAGTTGAGTCGGGGTGGCCCCGCGATTGATGCCAGGTGTGACTCGTCGAGCAAGGGGAGGGACTCGACATGCCAAGCGAGACTAAAGAGTTAGTGGACATGTGTAGACTCGCCGAGTCTCCCAAGTGCACTCGACGAGTCGGGTCAAAGTTTGACCGTTGACTTTTGTTGACTTTTAGGGTTTCGTCAGCGATGTTGCCTTTGGGCCAATAGAGGGGTAAAATGGTCTTTTACCCTTAAGAGGGTGCCAATAGAGGGTTGAGTCTAGTCTCAAGAGTTATATTCATGAGAGTATTTGCCTTATGTGTTAGGCGGTGGCGAGTTCGAGATTCAAGTGTGAGGATATCTGCTTTCTCCTTGCCAGGTGAGTCTTCTCAGTATACGTTACCTAGAGTGGTATTATGAGTTGACCGGAGGGTCTTATGTGCTATGTATGAGATTATGTGTTATGAATGAGTTTATGTGCTATGTGATATATGTATGTTATATGATTGTATAGACCGGGCCGGAGGGTCCAAATGTAACATTCCAAAAATACGAGCCAAAATTTTCATTTTTAAAACAGGTACTTAGCAAAACATTTAGGAGTAAAACATTCAACGATCATATCATTTCAAAAAAGATGTTTCATGTTGGGAAAACATTGTCATAAACACAAAAGTGTCAGAGTACAATTCCCCAAGAAGATATCATAATGCGGAATACAAAGCATGTGTGTGATGTACCGCTACCGCGCCAGCTCCTTCCCCTTCGAAGAAGAGGTACCTGAAACAAAAACTAAAAACTCTAAGCACGAAGCTTAGTGAGTTCCCCCAACATACCACATACCATATAATCACATATCATGCTTACTGCCTAGCAATTCTGGGGTGCCCGACCTACCCGGTACGACCATTCTGGGGTGCCGACCTATTCATGTCAAGCCGTTCTGGGGTGCTGATTACCCATGTCAAGCCATTATGGGGTGCTGACTACCCATCGGTCCTAACAACCGATCCTCGAGGACTATTTCACCCCTACTACTACTATCACATATATCATAACATAACATATTATCAGACATATCTGGGGTGTCCGATCTACCCTTTGGTCCTAACGACCGAAACTTGGGGACTATTCCCTCCTACTACCACTATCACATATAACATATCATGCCAGCATATAAACGTATCATCACATACTGTCAGACATATCTGGGGTGTCTAACCTACCCTTCGGTCCTGACAACCGAACTCTACTACTATTACATATACATATCATGCCAGCATATAACATATCAGGTAGTAGCAAACCTAGATGATGTCACTAAGACAATCATCTAACATACAACTCCTACTGGTGGGCCGGCATTGTGGCCGTAGACCCACCGCTACTGGAAGGTAACTCACCTCAAAGTAGCTGCTGATCAGTGTGGGAACTAACTGTCCTCTGTTGTTGCTGCTCCGGAAATCTTCCGGCTAATAATTCCCACAAAACACTTAGTCAAATACTGCTAACCGACCACAGGGTAAAATGACCATTTACCCCTAATCAACCAAGAGTCAAAGTCAAAGTCAACTGCCAGTTGACCTGACTCGCCAAGTTGGCTTGCCAACTCGTCGAGTTCATGTCCTTTTGTCTGACCATAAACCCGTGTCTACTCGTCGAGTTAGGCATTGACTCGACGCGTTTTCCTTCTAAACCCAAGGCCGATAGTCCTTCATCCTACTCGCCGAGTTGTATGAACAACTCGCCGAGTTCATCTTCATCCGAAGAACACTCTATGATGTGACTCGCCGAGTTGTATGAACAACTCGCCGAGTTGTTCTTGAGGCAAGAAGATTGCCTTGAACTCGCCGAGTCATGACATTGACTCGCCGAGTTACTTCAAGAGTGAGTCTGGCGTCCGACCCACTGAGTCATACCCCATGACTCACTACTCCACCCAGCAAACACGAAAAGGGGAAAAGTCGAGGTCTCGCGACTCGACTCGCCGAGTCCGATGAACGGCTCGCCGAGTCTGTCACATGCAAAAACTATATACTCGGTTTTGCTTGCATCCAGCTCATTCCATTCATAGATCTGGGTTTCTAGGGCATGAATTACACGTAAAGTTTCCAACTTTACGTGTAAATAATCACCAATGAAGGTTTTAGGGCTCAAAATGCACCAAAAGAGTAGATCTAGGGCTTTCATGCAATATGGCTCCATAAAGGCAGTAGATCCAAGCTCCTGGAGCTCAATCATGCCTAGCTCTAGAGTCTAACAACTTATTACAAACCATAATGTACAATCAAGCTTGGGGAAAGGCTCAAGAAGGACTTTCATGGAGCTAAAAGGGACTATAAGCATGAAAACAGAGGGAAATGAAGTTATACCTCAAGGAAATCACTGAGATAACACAAAGATGCCTGGCCTCCTCCTCCTCTTCTTGATCTACTCTTCTTTCTTCTCAAAATCTTCAAGAAACACACCAAAGCACTTCAATCTCACAAGAAGTAAGGGTTTGAACGATGTTGGGAGCTCTGAGGGTGAAGGGGGCGAGGTTGGGGCGCAAACGGTTGGTTTAAATAGGGTGCAAACCCTTGAAATTTAGGGTTTCATCAGACAGCCGGGACTTGTCGAGTCCAGAATGTGGACTTGCCAAGTCGCCAACTTAAACGTGCTCCTAAACCCGTCTCCACTCGGTGGACGTGCTCCCAAACGTGCTCATACACACATCCCTGATCGGTGCCGCCTTGCGGCTAAGCGCATCGGCCACAACATTGGCCTTCCTCGGGTGATACAGGATCTTGCAGTCATAATCCTTCACCACGTCCAACAACCGACGCAGCCTCATGTTCAGATTCGGCTGATCCATGAGGTACCTCAAACTCTTGTGGTCCGTGTAAATAGTACATCGAACCCCATAGAGGTAATGCCGCCAAATCTTGAGGGCGAAGACCACCGCCCCCAACTCTAAATCATGTGTCGGGTAATTCGCCTCGTGAGGCTTCAGCTGCCTCGAGGCATAAGCAATGACATGTCCCCTATGCATCAATATCACGCCTAAGCCTGAAATAGACGCATCACAGTATACCACAAAATCCTCTACATCCTCAGGCAGGGCTAAGATTGGCGCCTCGCACAATCTCTGCCTCAGAATCTCAAACGCCGCCTGCTGCTCAGGCCCCCATCGAAAGACCACAGCTTTCCAAGTCAACCGTGTCAGGCGTACGACTATTTTGGTGAAATCCTGAATGAATCTTCGATGATAACCTGCCAATCCTAGGAAACTCCGAATCTTGGATGGAGACTTCAGAACCTCCCATCTCATCATGGCCTCCACCTTGGCTGGGTCTACCGAAATCCCGTTCTGGTTGACGAGGTGCCCAAGAAACTGCACCTCGCGCAACCAAAACTCACACTTGGAGAACTTGGCGTACAAGCTCTCCCTCCTCAAGGTCTCCAAAACCTCTCTCAGATGCTCCTCGTGCTTCTCCTGCGTCTTGGAATAAACCAAGATGTCATCAATGAAAACTATCACAGACCGATCCAGCATTGGTCTACACACGCGGTTCATGAGGTCCATGAACGCGGCAGGAGCATTGGTGAGCCCAAACGGCATCACCACGAACTCATAATGGCCATAACGCGTCCGAAACGTGGTCTTCTGTACATCCTCCTCCCTGACCCTCATCTGGTGATAACCGGAACGCAAATCGATGTTGGAGAACCAAGATGCTCCCTGTAACTGATCAAAGAGCTCATCAATCCTCGGGAGTGGGTAACGGTTCTTCACCGTTACCTTATTCAGCTCCCGGTAATCTATACACATCCGATGCGACCCGTACTTTTTCTTCACGAACAGGATCGGGGCTCCCCAGGGTGAACTGCTCGGTCGAATGAATCCCTTATCTAGCAGCTCCAGCAGCTGCGTAGACAACTCCTGCATCTCGGGAGGAGCCAACCGATAGGGTGCCTTGGCTAACGGAGCCGCACCAGGGACTAGGTCAATTCTGAACTGTACCTGACGCTCCAGAGGTATTCCAGGAAGCTCCTCCGGGAACACATCAGCATAGTCTGGCACCACTGGAACCTCGCTCACCATCGCCTTACCCCCCTCTCGGGTATCCATAACGTACGTGGCATATCCCACGCAACCCTGCTGAAGGTAGCGCCTAGCCCTTGCTGCTGAACATACTGTGGGTCCACGCTGTGGCCTCTCGCCGTGGATCACCAACTCTCCTCCACTTGGGGTCCTGATCCGCACTAGCTGTTGTGCGCAATCTATCATCGCCCCATTAGGGCTCAACCAATCCATGCCTATAATCACTTTGTTCCCACTCAACGGAATGGGAACCAAATCCACCAAGTAGCGTTCCTCAAATAACCTCAGAACACAATCCCTGAATACTGCTGACGCTCGCACTGATCGATCATCGGCAATCTCTACCTCTAAAGGGCAATCCAACATGCCCGAAGACTCAGCAAACCTCTTGCTAAGCGCAAGGGAAACAAATGATCGGGTGGCACCCGAGTCAAACAACACCTGAACAGGGATACCGTTCAAATGGAACGATCCTAACGCATATACACAGAGCACATATCAATATCATAACATCATAAAAATAAAATAGAGGGAAAGAATCATACCCGTCACCACATTGGGTGCAGCGCGTGCCTCCTCGGTGGTCAGCTGAAACGCCCGGCTCCTCACCACTGGAGCCTCTGCCTTGCCTTGTCGGCCATCAGTAATCCACAGGGTAGCTGGAGCTGGCGCCTTAACCGACGTTGATGCTGTCAACTGGGGGAAATTGGCCTTCTTGTGGCCCCTTTGGCTACAGTGGAAACACAGCAACTCCGATGTCTGGATCACAGGTGCAGGGGTGGTACAATCCCTGCTGAAATGCCCCGTCTAGCCCCACCTTGGGCTTCTTCCCCGAAGCCCCTCCTACCTGTCCCTCCTCTGAATTCCTCTTCCGGATGTGCTCCAGATCTATCTCCCTCTCCCTCACGCTGGAAATCATAGAGTCCAAGGTGGGGCAAGCTGAAAAACTGACATGCTCCCGAATATCAGCTCGAAGCATATCATGGTAGCGGGTCCTCCTCATGTCCTAATCACCCGCATACTGGGGCACCAACAATGCCCTCTACCGGAACTTGGCGGTGATCTCCGCCACAGTCTCCGCCGTCTGCCTCATATCCAAGAACTCCCTTGCCAGCTGCTGAAGCTCGACAGCCGGCGCGAACTCTGCCCTGAACTTGGTCGCGAAGTCCGACCACATCATAGCCTCGACAACCGAAGCTCCCAACGAGTCCCCGACGGACTCCCACCAATCCCTAACTCGATCTCGCAAACACCCCGCTGCGAACCTCACCTTCAACCCCTCAGGGCAGAAGCTAATCGTTTGTGCAGACTCGATGTCTGCAATCCATCGTCTGGTAGCTATGGGGTCCTTCGCCCCGTGAAAATCCGGCGCACCACTGCCCCAGAAGTCCTTGAAGGACAGTGTGCGAGATCCCGACAGGCCAGATGCCATGTCGCTCCTGAATGCTCAGAGGCGATCGTCCATCAACTCCAAAATCCCTTCCTTGATCGACCCGAAGATAATCGGGGTCGACTCAAGGATGCCTTTGGTGATCTGTGACGCGATGAACTCGCATAGCCCCTCATCTACTGGCTCGGAACCTGATCCCGAACCCGATCCCTCTCCAGTACTGCCAACTGATGGCCTCGAGCGTAGTACCACCATTCTGAAATACATAAATAATAATCGTTAGCGATACTGATACCTCTGGAGGGATCACACCTACTACAAGTCCCCTGGCCTTATCTTGGCCTTCCTTGGTTCGGGTACGGATCCTTTGCTTTCAGTAGTATGGGCCCATACTGATGGCTTTGAGCCATAAGAACATTCCTATATGCACATACAAACCCTAATGCTTGGATCTAGGTTTCTCTAATTGAACATGCAATATATCCAAGACTTTGATTGATAGATCTAATGAAGAACATTCAAACCATATGATATTATCGTCTTGCGATCACCCCTTTTTATCATATTCCATAAAGTGATTCCAACAAGTGCGGGTTTGTTCCAATGCTCAAAACTAGTTCATAAGCACTCATGAACGTTGCAACAAACTTTTTCTATGTCTAATACCATTTAGACAATCTACACACCAATTCATGACAATCTTCAATTATACCTACTTCCAACATATGAACGACTGTGGACTGTTCGAATAATTCGATTATTCTTAATAAACTCAATTATTCTGGAAGTCAAAACATGCAAAGTGAAACAATAGTTAAACAATTAACATAAGACAATAAGTTTACTCATAAATAATACCCCTTTATTTAATCATCAAATGCCAATTACATTTATCTATTACATGTCTCAAAAACTATCTAATCTAATCTATTATCATCTCTCAATCCAATACTCCTAGCATGCTGCAAATGCTTAACCCTGCTTAGTCCATTCGTAAGTAGATCTGATGGGTTATCTTCTTATGATATCCTCCTAACCACGAGGTGTCCTTCTTCTACTCGATGTCTAATGAAATGATATTTTCTGTCGATATGACGAGATCTGCCATGATCCCTCGATTCCTTGGTCAAGGCAACCGCTCCTTCATTATCACAGAAAATTTCCATAGGCTCCTTTATGGCAGGCACAACTCCAAGATCACCAATGAAGTTCTTCAACCATATTGCCTCCTTCGACACTTTGCTCGCTGCAATGTACTCTGATTCGCACGTTGAATCAACTATGGTTTCTTGCTTGGAACTTTTCCAAGTTACTGCTCCTCCATTAAGGGTAAAGACCCAGCCCGACTGCGAACGGTAGTTGTCCTTATCGGTCTGGAAGCTGGCGTTACTATACCCTCGCACCTTTAAGTCATCACACCCCCCTGAGGACTAAAAACCATTCCTTCGCCCTCCGAAGGTACTTAAGTATATTCTTGACCGCAATCCAATGGGCTCTGCCAGGGTTCCCTTGATATCTACTGACCATGCTCAAAGCAAAGGCTACATCAGGGTGAGTACAAGTCATAGCATACATGATTGAGCCAACTGCGGAAGTGTATGGTACTCGGCTCATTTTTTCTATCTCGGCTTCGGTACTCGGACTTTGAGTCTTACTCAAGTTGGCATTACTTTGTATCGGTAATTCTCCCTTCTTCGAATTTTCCCTACTAAAACGTTTTAGTACTTTATCTAAGTAAGTGTTCTGACTAAGTCCTATTAGTCTCTTAGTTCGTTCTCTCACTATCCTTATTCCCAAAATATAGGAAGCCTCTCCGAGGTCCTTCATAGCGAAGCACTTCCCAAGCCAGGACTTAACCTCCTGCAGTGTCGGGACGTCGTTTCCTATGAGTAGTATGTCATCGACATACAAAACGAGGAAGCTAACTACACTCCCACTGGCTTTGACATATACACATGATTCATCTTCGCTTCGTACAAATCCAAACTCTTTGACTTTCTCATCGAAGCAAAGATTCCATCTGCGAGACGCTTTCTTAAGTCCATAAATGGACTTCTCAAGCTTACACACTCTATTCGGATGCTTCGTATCGACAAAACCCTCTGGCTGAGCCATGTAAACATCCTCAACCAACTTTCCATTAAGGAAAGCGGTTTTGACATCCATTTGCCAAATCTCATAATCATGAAATGCGGCAATAGCTAGCATCACTCTAATAGACTTTATATTCGCAACTGGTGAGAAGGTCTCATCATAGTCAACTCCGGGAGTTTGAGTAAAGCCCTTCGCAACCAATCGCGCCTTATATGTGTGTAACTTTCAATCCACATCAGTCTTCTTCTTGAAGATCCATTTGCACCCAACGGTCTTACGTCCGGGCACATTATTAACCAAATTCCAAACTTGGTTGTCATACATGGATTGGATCTCGCTGTCCATTGCCTCCTTCCATTTTTTAGACTCCGGGCCTGCCATGGCTTCCTTATAGCTATTAGGTTCATCTAGATTTATTAGTGTACCATCACTAATATACGTGTCCCCTTCGGTAGTAATATGAAAACCATAAAACTGGGGTTGAACTCTAACTCTTTTGGAACGTCTAAGAGGTAAGGACTCGTTAATCGGTTCAACCGGAGCTTCCTCCTCGGGTTAAGTGCCAGCGGTGGACGTTCCTTCATCAATCGACTCTTGAATCTCTTCAAGTTCAATCTGCCTCCGACCGTCTCCTTGGCTTATGAGTTCTCGCTCTCGGAAAACCCCTCTCCTCGCAACGAAGACAACATTGTCACTCGGTCTATAGAAGAGATATCCAAAGGATTTCTGCGGGTAGCCGATGAAAATACACCGCTCACTACGAGGTTTGAGCTTGTCGTGAGTATCTTGTCTTACGAAAGCCTCGCAACCCCAAACCTTGATATGTGCCAACGAGGGAGCTTTCCCTGTCCACATCTCGTGAGGTGTTTTGGCAACCTTCTTTGTAGGGACTCGGTTAAGGATATGGGCGGCAGTCTCTAAGGCATACCCCCAGAATGAGATAGGTAGTGAAGCACGACTCATCATAGAACGAACCATGTCCAACAAGGTTCGATTACGCCTTTCTGCCACACCATTCAACTGTGGTGTCCTAGGTGGCGTCAATTGTGAAACAATTCCACATTCTTTAAGATATTCGTGGAATTCAAGACTTAGGTACTCTCCTCCTCGATCGGATCGAAGCATCTTGATTTTCCTGTCCAATTGATTCTCCACTTCATGTTTGAATTCTTTGAACTTTTCAAATGTTTCTGACTTGTGCTTGATTAAGTAAATATACCCATATCTACTATAATTATCGGTGAAAGTCACATAGAAGCGGTTCGCATCCTTTGTGGTGGATCTAAAGGGTCCACATACATCGATATGTATGAGATCCAACAAACCCTCACCCCTTTCACACGTACCAGTGAAGGGTGACTTGGTCATCTTTCCAAGCAAACAAGATTCACACGTGTCATCTTCCCTAAGGTCGAATGACTCCAACACTCAATCCTTTTGGAGTTGGGCTATGCGCTTCTTGTTGACATGTCCAAGACGACAATGCCACAAACATGCTTTATCCATACTATTGGAAGAATCCATGTATAAAACATCATTTCCTAAGTTATCTACAATCATAACAGTTTCATAAATTCCATTACATGGCATTGCTTCAAAATATAAGACACTATCTAGATAAGCATAAATTGAACCATTCTCATTATCAAAAGAAAATCTAAATCCTTGTCTAAACAAACCATGAAACGAAATAATGTTTCTTGCCAATTCTGGCGAGTAGCAACAATTATTCAAATCTAAACATAATCCATTACTAAGCACTAGAGAATATACTCTAATCTTGGTCACAGGCGATGATCTTCTGTTCCCCATGATTAGATTTATTCTTCCACGCTCCACATCCCTATTTCTTCTTAGCCCCTGCCATTCAGAACAAATGTGGTAACCACACCCAGTATCGAGGACCCAAGAAATAGCATGAGATGAATCATTAGATTTAATTGTGTAAATACCTGCGAAAGACGGCTTGATCTTTCCTTCCCTGATGGCTTGCAGGTATTCTGGGCAGCTTCTCTTCCAATGCCCTATTTTATGGCAATGGTGGCACTCTGCCTCCTTTGGGTTAGGGTTGGGTTTAGCAGGATCAACCTTGGTCCCACTAGAAGAGGAACCATCTCGGGACTTTCCCTTGCGGTAGCTCTTTGACAGAGCCTTCCTCTTCTTTCCCCTTCCTTGCCCTATGGCCAAAACAGGAGCAACTGGTGGATTGGGAGTCGGTGCAACAGGCTTTTCCTTGAGGTTGCTCTCAACAACCCTTAGGAGACCTTGGAGTTTACTTAGGGTGACCTCCTCCTTGTTCATGTGGTAGGTCATCCTAAATTGGTTGTAACACGGAGGCAAAGAATGAAGCACCATGTCGATAGCCAAATCTTCCCCAAAGTCGACATTCAACTTGCGAAGACGATCGACATACCTTTGCATCTTTTTCAAGTGTACGGTTAGAGATTCTCCATGTCCTATTTTAGCGGAGATCATGTTAGTGAAGATCTCGTAACGTTCCTGCCTCGAGTTTTGATGGTATCTCTCCAATAAGTCTTGATGCATTTCGTACGGATACATGTCCTCATAGGACTTTTGGAATTTGGCGTTCATTGTGGCTATCATGATGCAATGAACCTTCGTCGCATCACGTTCATGAGTCTCAAAAGCATTCATTTCAGCCGGAGTAGCAATTTCTAGATTGATCTTCTCGAGCTTCTCGTCGAGGACATACTCCTTGTCCTCGTAGCGAGCAATCGTGTGAATGTATCTTATCCATTCGCTAAATTTCATTCCATCGAAAGTCACCTTTTGGCAAAGGCTCATAAATGTGAATGAACAAGCAGCAGCATTGTTTGCGTTCGACATCTACAAATAGAAAGGACAAAGATTGATTAGAATTTGAATCCCTAATTATCACCCAATAAGAAAAATTAGGATCCAACAACAATATTTACATATTAGAAAAGGGATGTCGTAATCCAATATGCAAACAATTTGAAGCTAAGTGAATGACGATTCACTAATTCTCCACCATGAAAACATAAGCTTAAGTTCTAAATGTATTGAGAATTCCTAGGTTTTGATGAGATTCATTGAACTTTTCAATGGCATGTTTAAATCTCGATATGCCCCTCTCGTTTGTGACTGGGATACCGAGGATCACAAAGTGGGTGTGAATAACCATGCAAATCTACACGGTGCCTTCATTGTAACAATCACCTATTCGATGTGTCGGTAAACCACACACGCTCCACCGAACTATGATAAATAATGAATCACCCTTTGCCACCTATGCTTAGAACCAATTAGTGTGCTGGTAAACCACACACGCTCCACTAACTTCTAGGCAAGGGTGCAAAGTGTAATTTCATGGGATTGCATCAATTCACTTTTCCTAAAGTAACTAAGATTGGGAATTTTAGAAAATAGTTTAGTTACTTTATGTGTTCATTATACTTATTAATGAGGAGAGAGAGAGAGTGCCCTATCCTACCCGTTCGACTAACGACCCTCCACCGATCAAGCAAGCGGTGGGTGTGAGTGTACACCCATTAAGCGCCATTTTATAGGAAGCACCCCTATACCCACCTTATAGACCGGCTTCGTGAATGAGGTCTACTAACGGAAAGACTAACATTTTAATTATATATATATATATATATATATATATATATATATATATATATATATATATATATATATATATATTAAGCTTGTAACCATATAGAGTATAGGGTTGAATTTTAAACTTGTAAAATTCTAGGGTTTGAAATTTAAATTGTTTAAATTAAACTCTTAATCACAAAACATAAATTTCAAAACTTGAGGACAAGTTTAAAACTTTTCAAAACTTAAGGGATCAAATAACAAATAATTCAAATTAACCATTTAATCTCATAATTATCTATATTTGATTTATTTAAATGTTTCTTGCAAAACAATTTACCAATTAAATTAAAATAATCAATCAATTATCACATAAGGAAATTATTATTCAATTAATTGATAAATATCTTCAATTAGGTCAAGGATATATTCAAATATATGTTAAAATCGGATTTATATTGACCCATTAAGATAAAGGCAAGTTTCCATAAGATAAACAGCAAGAAAACCCGAAAATAGCTCCTTCTGACACTCGAACTCGCCGAGTACCACACTGTACTCGCCGAGTTGAGGCCTACTCGCTGAGTACACTGTGGTACTCACCGATTTCATCAGGCAGAAGGACCAAAATCAATTTTGCAATCAACAATCAAGCAACCAATGCATCCATTCAATAGAAACCAATCAAGGCTCTGATACCACTGATGGGTTTGAGCCATAAGAACATTCCTATGTGCACATACAAACCCTAATGCTTGGATCTAGGTTTCTCTAATTGAACATGCAATATATCCAAGACTTTGATTGATAGATCTAATGAAGAACATTCAAACCATATATGAAATACAGATCTAAAAGATTATCTTGAGTTGCTTGCTTGAATCTGCTTGTCCTTGTAGCTTAGAGTCACAATTGTCACTCCTCTAATGGCTTACAAACACCAACTAGCAAGAGGATGATTGGAGAAAGAGAGAGAGGAGGGTAAGAAAAGTCGGCCAGGGTTTCTTCAATCACAAGGGTGCCGATTTTCTTAGCCTTAAGGGTCTATTTATACTAGTGAGCCTCCTAGGTTTTCACCCTTAAACCCTAATTGGATAACTTAGGCCCTAAGCAATCCAATCTCCTTATAGATAAGCCTTGGACGATTCCTAGGCCTTTCCTAACCCTAAAATCATCCACTCCCTTATTCATAAGGAATCATAGCCCAAAGTATAACTATCATACAATTGACAGTTTATGCCCCTTTATTCAATTAATCTCTTTAAGTCACCAAATTCATTCCTAATTAATTTATGACTTATATTAATCAAATAACAATATTATTATTCCTTATATTATACTCATAATATATTAATAATATTTCTTCTCTCATTATAAATCATCCTGTCAAGTTGCTATGGTGAAGGCAACCCAAAAGGACCATGCACAACCGGGTCAAATACTTGCCAAATATAGTTGCAGCCTTAGACACTATTCCAACACATACTACCTTCCACATCTATCTGTACCTTCTCTAAGGACTGCCTTCACTCCACCAGGTCCCTTTCACTACCGCTGATCACTGCTATACTCATCCTAGGCTTGTCCTAGGAAATTCTCTAACTCCACCCTATCCGGTCCTCAGCTGCTGAAGGTCTCCTTGTAACGCCAATTAGCCATTACCTGAACACCATCACATGTGATGAGGCTCAGATAATCCTTCAAGTAACAGACTCGTCCCTATAACAGTTAGACTGAAACGAGAGCTGCGCAATAGGGCCCAATCCAGCGCTCTGAGATTATTCAACCCTAATAACATGTGACGTGACGTATTCACCTAATGGCTAACTCCTATCACTTAGAATCCCACGAAGCACGAAGCAAGTAGCATTCAGACAACAAGAAACAATCTCAAGCAAATTCGTCCTCATAAAGAGAAACTGATTAACATACAATGCTAAACTCATACTATCAGGCATAACCTAAACAGGCTATCCTACTGTTGTCTACTCAATTCTAGCATGCAATTTTTCATACACTGAAACACATAAAACATGCACATAAGGCATCACTCCTACATCCTTAGTCCTATTCTAGCATGCAGTTCTACTGAAACTGATAAACATAACATAAGCTTGTATGGGTACTTTGGGGAATACTTACTTGAGCTCGGCCGGTCGCGCACATCACACACTTCGTTCCCTCTTAAAACTCTTTTCTTAGTTTTTCAGAAAATATTTTCTTCTTTAAAATCTTTTAATCCCTCGATTTGAGTTCAGACACCCCCGAAGGTGTGTCCGAATCCCTCAAACCAGGGCTCTGATACCAACTTGTAACATTCCAAAAATACGAGCCAAAAATTTCATTTTTAAAACAGGTACTTAGCAAAACATTTAGGAGTAAAACATTCAACGATCATATCATTTCACACAAGATGTTGCATGTCGGGAAAACATTGTCATAAACATAAAAGTGTCAGAGTACAATTCCCCAGGAAGATATCATAATGCGGAATACAAAACATGTGTGTGATGTACCGCTACCGCGCCAGCTCCTTCCCCTTCGAAGAAGACGTACCTGAAACCAAAACTGAAAACTGTAAGCACGAAGCTTAGTGAGTTCCCCCAACATACCACATACCATATAATCACATATCATGCATACTGCCGGGCAATTCTGGGGTGCCCGACCTACCCAGTACGGCCATTCTGCGGTGCCGACCTACCCGTGTCAAGCCGTTCTGGGGTGCTGACTACCCATGTCAAGCGATTCTGGCGTGCTGACTACCCATCGGTCCTAACAACCGATCCTCGGGGACTATTTCACCCCTACTGCTTCTATCACATATATCATAACATAACATATTATCAGACATATCTGGGGTGTCCGATCTACCCTTCGTTCCTAACGAACGAAACTTGGGGACTATTCCCTCCTACTACCACTATCACATATAACATATCATGCCAACATATAAACGTATCATCACATACTGTCAGACATATCTGGGGTGTCTGACCTACCCTTCGGTCCTGATAACCGTACTCTACTACTATCACATATACATATCATGCCAGCATATAACATATCAGGTAGTAGCAAACCTAGATGATATCACAAAGACAATCATCTAACATACAACTCCTACTGGTGGGCCGGCATTGTGGCCATAGACCCACCGCTACTGGAAGGTAACTCACCTCAAGGTAGCTGCTGATCAGTGTGGGAACTAACTGTCCTCTGCTGCTGCTGCTCCGAAAATCCTCCGGCTAATAATTCCCACAAAACACTTAGTCAAATACTGCTAACCGACCTTAGGGTAAAATGACCATTTACCCCTAACCAACCAAGATTCAAAGTCAAAGTCAACTGCCAGTTGACCTGAATCGTCGAGTTGGCTTGCCAACTCGCCGAGTCCCTGTCCCTTTGTCAGACCATAACCCGTCTCTACTCATCGAGTTAGGCGTTGACTCGACGAGTTTTCCTTCTAAACCCAAGGCCAATAGTCCTTCATCCTACTCGCCGAGTTGTATGAACAAATCGCCGAGTTCATCTTCATCCGAAGAACACTCTATGCTGTGACTCGCCGAGTTGTTCTTGAGGCAAGAAGATTGCCTTGAACTCTCCGAATCATGGCATTGACTCGCCGAGTTACTTCATGAGTGAGTCTGGCTTCTAACCCACTGAGTCATACCCCATGACTCACTACTCCACCCAGCAAACACGAAAAGGGGGAAAACTCGGGGACTCGCGACTCGACTCGCCGAGTCCGATGAACGACTCGCCGAGTCTGTCACATGCAAAAACTATATACTCGGTTTTGCTTGCATCCTACTCATGCCATTCATAGATATGGGTTTCTAGGGCTTGAATATCACGTAAAGTTTCCAACTTTACGTGTAAATAATCACCAATGAAGGTTTTAGGGCTCAAAATGCACCAAAAGAGTAGATCTAGGGCTTTCATGTAATATGGCTCCATAAAGGCAATAGATCCAAGCTCCTGGAGCTCAATCATGCCTAGATCTAGAGGCTAACAACTTATTACAAATCATAATGCACAATCAAGCTTGGGGAAAGGCTCAAGAAGGACTTTCATGGAGCTAAAAGGGACTATAAGCATGAAAACAAAGGGAAATCAAGTTATACCTCAAGGAAATCACTGAGATAACACAAAGATGCCTGGCCTCCTCGTCCTCTTCTTGATCTACTCTTCTTTCTTCTCAAAATCTTCAAGAAACACACCAAAGCACTTCAATCTCACAAGAAGTAAGGGATTGAACGATGTTGGGAGCTCTGAGGGTGAAGGGGGCGAGGTTGGGGCGCAAATGTTTGGTTTAAATAGGGTGTAAACCCTTGAAATTTTGGGTTTCATCAGACAGCTGGGACTCGTCGAGTCCAGAATGTGGACTCGCCGAGTCGCCAACTTAAATGTGCTCCCAAACCCGTCTCCACTCGGCAAGTCGGGCCTACAACTCGCCGAGTCCAAGGGTAAAAATGTAAAATACTTAGATAAATTTTACGTAGTAGGAACTAGGTGCTACACCAACGATATAGACCGGACCGAAGGTTCCAACGATTCAGACCGGGCCAGAGGGCCCAACGGAGCTATGACCGGACTAGAGGGTCCAATGAGCTACGGGACTGGAGGGTCCCGCTGAGACACATCGCCCGGAGGGTCGTGCTATAGCCTCGAGTGGCGTAGGTGTTGTATGCGGTATTTTGGGGAACTCACTAAGCTTCATGCTTAAAATGTTTTGTGTTATGTGTTTCAGGTTATCACAAGATCACGGGACGGCACCGGCTCGATTGTACACACCAGAGGAAGCGTTTGTTTTGAGGATCCTGGTTTATTAATTGATTGAACAAGAGAGTCATGTATTACAATTTAAACAAAAAGGAGATTTTTGTGAAAAATGTTAAAGAGATAAACGATTTTAAATAAAAATTTTGTTTTGAAAATTTTGGTGTTACAAGTTGGTATCAGAGCCTTGGTTTGAGGGATTCGGATGCATCTTCGGGCGTATCAGAACTCAAACTGAGGATTTGAGGAAAAATTTGATAATAAAGTGAAATTGTTGAAAAGAGTAAAAAGAGTTTTGAGACAAACAAAGTAGATCCGTGTGTACGATCAGCCAACGCCCGAATGGTGATTTCCCAAAATACCCTTACTTTTGTGTTATGAGATATTTATGATACATTTTATGAGATATTATGCATGCTAGAGACAACCTAGGTATTTCATATCTTAGGACTAGAGTGGCCTGATTTGTGATGCCTTAGCCTAGGAGTTGTTGTTATATGTGATGTGCTTTTGAGCATGTGATGAGTGAGAGTATTCAGTTGGAATCCTTTTAGGGGATTTGAGTAGAGGAGTAATCTAGGAGAGATGCCTAGATGAGTATTGTGGTGCTTATCGAAGGAATAGTTAGTACCCGCGAGGGGTAGAGTTGCAGAGTTCAGTGGTACTTTTGAGAATGAGCAGAGCAAGCGGAGTTATCACCCAGAGTGAGTCCTATGTATTCTTCGATGCCCGAATGCGGCTTGCTTCGTGCTTTGTGGAACTCTCGATGATGGGAGTCAGCTACCAAGTGAATATGATGATATTCAGGTGGTAGATGGCTGGCATCATTAGGAGCTCTTCAGCAGCTGATGGCAGAGAAGTGGGAGGACCAAGGAAGAGCCTAGGGAGTAACCTTAGTCAGATGAGTACGCGGGCAGAGTAGAGCATTTCACTGAGGAGCAAACACGCATGGTGGAATTAGTGAACGGGAAGGTTGAGCAGCTACTTAGGAGCTTTGGAATGGTCCATGTGGAAAGTATGGGTAGATGTGGCAGGTAGTATGGGCTCGTACTAGTGAAAGCATAGGACCCATACTCGATACAGGGAGTATTCTGGAAGGTTCTAAGTAGCAGATTGAGGAGTGATGTTATGGTTCGTGTACCATACATCGGAGCAGATTGAGGAGTGATGTTATGGTTCGTGTACCATACATCGGATCAGATTGAGGAATGATGGTATGGTTCGTGTACCATACATCGGAGCAAATTGAGGAGCGATGTTATGGTTCGTGTACCATACATCGGAGCAAATTGAGGAGTGATGTTATGGTTCGTGTACCATACATCGGAGCAGATTGAGGAGTGATGTCATGGTTCGGGTACCATGCACCGGAGCGAATTGAGGAGTGATGTTATGGTTCAAGTACCATATATTGTAGCAAATTGAGAAGAGATGTCATGGGTAGAGTACCATGGTTCCAAGCAATGATGCTTGTGATTCTCTAGTTGTCCGGTCAGGATTGACTGCTGGAATTTGGACACGATGGGGTTTTAGGCCTGAGGGTCATGATTGAGTTCGAAGAGGCATCCCTTGAGAGGGAGGTCGAGAATATTTCAGAGTATTTTGGTAAGATGTCAGATGCAGTCGCAAGACTCAGGAATTAGCAGAGAAGGCATTATAGGGGAATGCGGTCTGAGTGAGCCATCAGCCGATGGAGGAGATGTCACCTTTTGTGACCGGATGGGAGCTATTGATGTTTCCCGTGGGAAGTAGGAGAGGCATGAGATTCCAGTTTTGGGTTTAGGAGTAAACCCTATGGGTTGACATTGATGACGATTTTTCCACCAGAGTATCAGGCAGCATGTCTGCCGCGAGGAAATGATCTACTATGAGCAGGTATTCAGTGGGGACTGAGATGGTCAAGGACCACATTACACCCTAATTAACTATAGTAAGGCATGTGGTAGCAGTATCAATGGGTAATCCAGTCGAGTATATCAGAGCGGTGGCTCTTCTGTCTATGATGAGTATTGAGTATGGTAGTGGAGTCCCTAATCTTGTGATGATTCATGTGTTGGAACGGGGGTTGAGAAATCGAGGATGGGGAGTATGATGATTTATTGTTCCAGTCTGAGAGTCCGTGATAGTACTAGACAGTTGAGATGTTCGATATTGGGATGGTATGAGACTTTGAATGGCTAGAGGCAGTCATAATGAGGAGTTCCTGAGGATTTCATCGGAGATTTAGGGTAATTGAGGGTTCTGGATCTCTTCGTGGGGAGGTCATTGGGTGTTGTGTGGCACCTTCCAAACGTAGGTGCGATGTTCTGGCGGAAACAGTCTGTGGGGTGGATTGTTGATACGTCAGTTGGTGATGGTTCGAACCCTAAGTGGGGGAGAACCGGGTATTTTATTGAGGAAACCAGAGATTTGTGCAAGAGCGGTTAGGGGTTGGATACAGAAACCTGCGGCTCGAATTCATGGGACCAGGGTCATTGGTGATCAAGGAAAGGTGCAGGGTGAGATAATGCATGTGGTATATGTCTGAGAGAGGGATGGGTGTCTCCTCGGCAGGTGGCCAATGGTCTGGAATCTGGTGGTGGTCAGGGTCGTTTCGAGTGGAAGGCTCGTAATGATGGTATGGGCAGTTGAGAACTTTCGGGTCGAAGTATGGATTGTATATGCCTCTTTTTTGGGGTGGATAGAAGATCATCGATCAGCCAACTTCCGGGCGGTATGTGTATTCTTGCGTGGATTTTGAGCAGTAGAGGAAAGGGTTTTGGAGGTTCATCAGTGTGTTCTGAAGCGTTAGCGCTTTCTTTGTATTCCAATTGAGTGTTTGGATACACTGAAGTTGCGCATTGGGTAAAATGAAGAATTAATTATGGAGTTCAGAGGAAATGTATTGTTGTATATGTATGGTGCTGGGAGTAGGAGAATCAGTGGTGGAGGTAGGACATTGTGATGCTCTGTAATGGTGTTCCGTGGTACCCGGGTATATCGTCCCGATTTCGGAGTTATTTAGAATCTTGAGTTTGAGACGACTAGTGGTGTATCATGTATCTACGGTTCTAGTCGGAGCCCTTCGGGTATTGTCATCAAGAGGGATTATTTAAGGAAGTGGATCTCCCCAGAGGTAGGTACTATGTTATAGCGGTTGCCACCAGAGTCTGTGATGCATATTTTGACAAGTGTGTGTAACTATCTATGATAGTCTACGGTGCATGAGTTAGTGGACATAGTGTGGCGTTGTAATGAGAATGAGGGTATGGGGTGAAGCTACAGGGAGCCGTAGTATTCACCAGTCAGAGGGTGTTGTGATGCTATGGGGAGCCGTAGTACTCACAAGTCAGAGAGAGAGAGAGAGTCATGATACTACGGGGAGCCGTAGTATTCACCAGTCAGAGGGTGTTGTGATGCTACGGGGAGCCGTAGTACTCACAAGTCAGAGAGAGAGGGTCGTGATACTATGGGGAGCCGTAGTATTCACCAGTCAGAGGGTGTTATGATGCTACGGGGAGCCGTAGTACTCACAAGTCAGAGAAAGAGAGTCGTGGTACTACGGGGAGCCGTAGTACTCACTAGTCAGAGACAATCGTGATGTTGCGGGAAGCCATAGTACTCACTAGACGGCAAGAGAGTGTGATGATGGAGTGTTCTCCGATCAGTGCATGATGCAGAAGAGTTTTAGGCTTGAGTAGCCCTAGTATTGAGTTTTTGGAGCCTAGTGGTTAAACCTGGGCGAGACCGGGGTCTCCGTCTCTGTCGGGAGAGTCGGCGAGATGCGCAGGAGATATGTGCAACAAACACCAGAGGTCAAAGTTGAGTCGATATTCGATTGGATTGTATTTTTCATATGAGGAGAAGAGAATTTCGTGACTTGCGTGTCACTGGCCGGGGATAGTGGTCACGGGGAGGAAGTTAGTGAGATATTTTGGAACATGTTAGGTGTGACCTTTGGAGGTTCAGCTGTGGATTGAGAAGAGGTGTTGGACCCCATTGTTGGGGAGAGGTAGGGAAACGTGTGATGGGTAGTATGGAGATCGTGCTTCAGACAACAGAGCAGATACAGCAGGTCCAATAGAGGTTGTTGACCGCTCAGAGTCATCAAAAGAGTTATGCGGACAGGCACCGGTCCGAGCTCGAGTTTCAGGTCGACGACTTCGTGCTCCTGAAGGTCTCTCCTTGAAAAGGAGTGATTCGATTCAGGAAGAGGGACAAGTTGGGGCCCTGATATATTGGTCCTCTCAGGGTGATCGCGAAAGTAGGCATGGTAGCCTACCGTTTGGAGCTACCTGCCGAGTTGGGTCAGATTCATGACACCTTCCACGTGTCGCAGCTGAGATAGTGTATAGCCGACGAGTTGGCAATGGTGCCATTAGAGGATATTCGGGTGGATGTGAGCCTGAACTATGTTGAGAGACCAGTGGCGATTAAGGATCGGAAGATCAAGGTTTTGAGGAACAAGGAAGTGCCTCTGGTGCAGGTCCAGTGGTAGCATCGGAAAGGGGTCAGACCTGACTTGGGAGCCGGAGCGTGAGATGCGTGAGCAGCATCCAAAGTTGTTTGCAGAGTGAGACTTCGAGGGCGAAGTCTGATTCTAGTGGGGGAGAATTATAACATCCGTATTCCCAGGTATAATATTTATTCATTTATTTTGGAGTTTGTGGATGAATTCGTCGAGTTGGTGCTTAGACTCGCCGAGTAGGGTCGCGGATTTTCATCCGGGTTTGTGACTGGACTCGGCGAGTCCATGAGTGGACTCGGCGAGTCCATGAGTGGACTCGACGTGTCTACGCTTTTTAATGAAACCCTAATTTCCTGGGTTTGGGACCTATTTAAAGGCCCTTAGGGCCGTCAATTGCGGCTACCAAACCCCAGAGAGAAACCCTAAGAGATCTAGAGCGTTTGTGAGGAAGGAGATGCCATTTTTGATCATTTTGTTGGTGTGATTGCAAGAAGGAGGTGACCAAGGCAAGAGGAGGCTGAAGGAGGTGCGATTATGGTGATTTCAGAGTTCAGAGACTTCATCTTGAGGTAATTATTCGGACCTTCTTCAGATTTGGTGTTGATACTTAGAGTTAGGGTTTTCTAACCCCTATAGAGGATGGATATGTGGAGCAATTGGTCCCTTCTCGAGTTTATGCTTTGGATCCGGACTCAAAGAGGTCCAGAGACCTTAACCCGTGGAGCTTTATGAGTTATTTTGGGAGCCATGAACTTAGGATGTTATTTTTGGGGCTAAATCACCAAGTGAAACCATCTAGATGTTATATGAGTGTCAAGGTCTGAACTTTACGTGATTATCATGCTTGGGAAGGTCAGATCTATGGATTAAAGGAACAGATCTGACCTCAGGAGGCTAATTGAGTTTGTGCATGGCATGAATTTGCCGAGTCCAAGGGCAGACTCGACGAGTAGGGTTAGGGTTTCCTGTAAATCACTCAGTGAGTAGACTTGCCGAGTTGGGGGATTAAATCAGTTAGTCAGAGGGGGATGAGAGGACCGGAGTTCAAGGCGGAACTTGCCGAGTTGTTCTTGAGACTCGACGAGTTGAGTCGGGGTGGCCCCGCGATTCATGCCAGGTGTGACTTGTCGAGCAAATGGAGGGACTCGACATGCCAAGTGAGACTAGAGAGTTAGTGGACACGTGTAGACTCGCCGAGTCGCCCAAGTGCACTCGACGAGTCGGGTCAAAGTTTGACCGTTGACTTTTGTTGACTTTTAGGATTTGGTCAGCGATGTGGCGTTTGGGCCAAGAGAGGGGTAAAATGGTCTTTTACCCTTAAGAGGGTGCCAAGAGAGGGTTGAGTCTAGTCTTGAGAGTTATATTCATGAGATTATTTGCCTTATGTGTTAGGCGGTGGCAAGTTAGAGATTCAAGTGTGAGGATATCTGCTTTCTGCTTGCCAGGTGAGTCTTCTCACTATACGTTACCTAGAGTGGTATTATGAGTGACTGAAGGGTCTTATGTGCTATGTATGAGATTATGTGTTATGAATGAGTTTATATGCTATGTGATATATGTATTTTATATGATTGTATAGACCGGGCTGAAGCGTCCAACGATATAGACTGGACCGAAGGGTCCAACGATTCAGACCGGGCCAGAGGGCCCAACGAGCTATAACCGGAGTAGAGGGTCCAATGAGCTACGGGACTGGATGGTCCCGCTGAGACACATCGACCGGAGGGTCGTGCTATAGCCTCAAGTGGCGTAGGTGTTGTATGCGGTATTTTGAGGAACTCACTAAGCTTCGTGCTTACAGTGTTTTGTGTTTTGTGTTTCAGGTTATCACAAGATCACGGGACGACACCGGCTCGATTGTACACACCAGAGGAAGCGTTTTTTTTGAGGATCCTGGTTTATTAATTGATTGAACAAAAGATGTATTACAATTTAAACAAAAAGGAGATTTTTGTGAAAAATGTTAAAGAAATAAACGATTTTAAATGAAAATTTTGTTTTGAAAATTTCGGTGTTATATATATATATATATATATATATATATATATATATATATATATATATATATATATATATATAATTACCGTTTATTTGAAATATATATGAAATATTCTAGTAGAATATTATAATATTTTACATATCTGACAAATATAATAGAATACTAGAATTTTCTAACATTTTTAAAATCACATTAGAATATATTTACAGTGTAATATATTCTATTAGAATAATTCACGTATTTTCTTAAAAAAATGACATTTTTATTTTTTTGTTTTATTTTTTTAGCTAAATAAAATGACGAAAATAATAATTAACAAAAAAAATTTCGGAATTTTCCTTTATTTTGCATTTTAAATTTATTTTTAGATTATGTCTCACGGTCTTATAATATATATATATATATATATATATATATATATATATATATATATATATATATATATATATATATATATCCACTGAGATTTGAACCTCTGACCTTTCATATTAGATGGTCACTCCATACCGCTAGGCAATTGGCCATTTGGTTTGTCATATAAATTTGTCTTTTAAAAAATACATATCGATGTTTTGAGGAAAACACAATGGAGTTAAATAAATAAATAAGTATAGACCGATTTATCTCCTTCAGTTCCATAATAATGTTAACTTTTAAAAATGAAAATAATAGGCACAAGTGCACGACTTCAAATAGTATCAATATTAATTAACTCGTGTATTTAAAAGTTTCCACGGTTTGGGTCTATGTCAAGAAGTCAAACCTGGAAGAAATACCAAACGTGGTAGAGCAAACCCATTTTTTATTTTTAAGATCCTTTTTTTATGGAAATCCATTTAATTATTTTTGACACAATATAGTATTAGATCCATGCATAAAACGATGTGATATATTTATGTATTTGTATCTAATTTAAAATTTGCAATATGTTTACCCTGTATAATTAAATAGAGTAGGTACGGATAGAACTTTCTAACCTATTTTTATCACGTTTTGACTTCTATAGTTACTAAATTTATATTATATTTATGTAATGTAAACGTGTCTTAATGTCATGTATAATAATTATTAATCATAATAAATATTAAATTAATTAAATATGAAATTTATTAATTATAATAAATATTATTATAATTAAGTGTGAAATGAATTAAAAATCTCCATAATAAATACATTTAAGGTTTAACTATGGTAATATTTATCATACTCAGTGCTTCTAATATGTGTCTTTAATAAATTCAAAGTGAAATAAGCTTAATAGATAAAACATACCAAACCGCTAATAGCCCAACGATATTACGTGCTGCAATCCCTCCTTTTGTCGAAAGTTTAAGTCTCGTCGTAAATATAGATGAAATTAAGATGTAGTTTAGGAGTAGATTAGATTTTTCACTAAAATAATAATAATAATAATATTAATAATAATAATAATAATAATAATAATAATAATAATACATGACCTAAACTTTACCATCCCTTCAAACTTATTTGTCAATTCACTCCTAAATTATTTTTTCTTTCTTCTCTCACTTTTATTGTTCTCATCCTACAACACAGAAAAAACTCATATTTTCCATATCTTCTAACCTATTCAATTTTTTTATTTTAAAATAAAATATAAACTAACTATAAAAATAAATATAGTTTACAAAATCTTAAAAATATACAAAACTAATTCACATTTTATACAGACATCATGGTACAAATTTTCATGCATGAACTTTTAAATACACGAGTTAATTAAGTGGGTTATGTAAACCGCAAACCCACCATTCTCAACTCGTTGAAGGGGGAGTCATTGCCTTGGAGGCACCTGTTAAAAGTATAGATAAATTGGTCAAACTTAACATTTGGAAAAAGTTACAGGGTTGGTTTGTAACTTTTATATGGTGTGTTTGTCATGTTTTTTGTTGTATGAGTATATTGTGTATTATTGCGGAATTTATGGACTAGGGCTCATTTAATCGGAATTTTTTTGGGTTAAGGTGCGGGTCATTGTGCTCCATGGTTAATATTCATACACAAAGTATATATTTCGGTGTAGTTGTTCAGATGTGCATAATTCATTTAACAATCACACATAGTTAGAGTTTTTCCTCTTGTTGTTCTCTCTCTGTTAGGGTTTTTTGTATTTGAATTCTTGTATTGTTGTTCATATTTTTTTAGAGTAGATTAGGTTAGCGTAGTATGGGTTAATTGTAGTGAGCTTTATGTAGTAGGTTCTTGCAAAAAAATTTGGTTCTTAAAGCTTAATGAAAGAACATATTATGTTGGGATGTGTTTGAGTACTTTCTAAGATGATATCTGAGCACTAGTGCTTCAATTGTTATTATTGCTCTTCTTCGGGCTCATCGCAATGAAGATTTGACATATTGTTCATCGTTACTGTTCGTCGGACTCATCATAATGAAGGTAGAGTTTATTTCTTCCTTTGTCCTTTTTCTTTTGAGTCTGGTGACTTACTTGCGATCCTTATACATTTGACATCGTTCGTGTCCAGTCTAAGGTTCGTATTTCCCTTTGTAGATTTGATATTGTTTGGGTCACATCTAGGGTTTTCTTATATGATCCGTGTAGATTGCTCGCCTCCGGTGCTGATCTAGGGTTCCTTTTAGATCTTTGTTACCGCAAATCTATCTTTTGTTCGCAGGTATCGCTTATGCTAGCTAATTGAGTTCAGATCTAATTCAAGATTAACAACGTGTATGTTAGGACTACTATGAAAACGAGTTAATCACCAAAATAATTATAGTAATAAACAGAACCGGGGATATGGTCTCTCCAAACATGTATGTTAGGACTACTATGAGTTGTTTCTCGTTCCTTTTTTTGTCTCCTCTATAAACTGTTTGGGAGATCCTAGTTGTCTTGCATACACCAGTTACTTTTTTGCATCTTGTTTGTGCTATTTGCTTTGTCTGGTTTTCTTGGCATGTGTTGACTTATCCTAGGCCTCGACACACCGTGGTGACCATCTGGACTTTAAGTTCTGCACATTGGTCTGTGTTTTTGTTGTTTGATTTTTTTTGTGGTTATTCATTATGACTAATGCTAGTGAAACTCTTGGTTCTAGTGGTAAAAATAACCATGTTGATTTTGATGATCCTCTTTATGTGTATCTATCCGATAACATTGTTGCTACTATTGTTTCAATTAAACTTACTGGAAATGAAAATTTTTGGTTATGGAGAAGTCCTATGATTAGGGGCCTTAAGGAAAGAAACAAAGTAGGGTTTGTAGATAGTACCTTAAAAAAGAGCATTGTTTCTTATAATCAAACTTTCAAATGGGAACGGGATAATGTTGTTGTTGGTTCTTGGATTCTTGGTACTATTTCTGAGTTCATTTATGTTGGTAATGATTGCTCTGAAGTTGTAGAAGATATTTGGAATGAGTTGTTTGAAACTTAAAATAAGGCTAATGGTTCTGTTGTGTTTAATTTCATCAACAAATAAATTCCCTTAAAAAAATGGGTGATCTTTGTCTGATTATTATAATAAACTTGATTCTCTTCTGAAGGAATTTGATGGTATAACTGATCTTGCTGAGTGTACATGTAAGGCTACTACTAAACTTAATAATCATGCTAAACTTATGAAACTTATGCAGTTTTTTAGTGGTCTTGATAAATCCTATAATCAGGTAAAGATTCACATTATATTAATGGACCCTTTACCTAATGTCAAGAGTGCTTTGTTTGTTCTTTCTCGTGAAGAGTCTCATCAAAGAAACGATTCTTTGTCTTCTACTTGTTGGATTGTTAATCCTTAAAGATCAATTAGATTCAACAGGTAAATAAAGAACACAAAGATAATCAAACTGATGTTGAATGATTAAAAGTCACACCCCAGATGAACTCGATGAAGAATTTCAACTGTAGAGGTGTGTTAGGGTTTACAAGAATATCTTAATCAAAAGCATTAACAATCTACGGTGCATGCATGCACTATTATTACTCAAACCCTAACAAATATGATGGCTTGGACAGGCCTTATACTGTATACAAAATGGACTAACAACTACAAGCCCAATGACGCAACATCTAACACCTAACAATCTCCCCCTTTGCGTCAATTGAGGCAAGAGACGCTTCACTGTTGTGTCTTCTTGATTGTTTTGAAGAGCTTGGGAATCACAGCGAGCAAAGTTCTGTGAAACAAGATATACCACTGAATCATATCGTTAAAGTTTTTCTTCTCTTCAGCATCATTGAAGGGACACTTGTTGACAACCTACAAAATATGTTCCAAGCAAGTCGTGGAGAACAGGTGTTTGTCAGGCAAAGCGAAGAGGCATTTCTGAAAAGCTCCAGGAACATCAGTCCCACCCTGAAACATCACAGTCAGGTGGATTGTATCAATTTTTCCCATACTCATTTCGCTCATGTCGCTGGCTTTTCCAATCGGATTTATGGTAGGCTTTTGCTTCAGAACTTTAGCAATCTCAATATCGAGCTTCGCCACTTCATATATATACGAAACCAACATTCGCTTCAGATGAGCCAGAATGGGTTCGTATTTTTTTCTTCGGCCAGTAGAAGGTTGAGCAACAAAATCCAATCCTAAGGATTAAGGTTGGGCAGATCTACAAGCGTGAACTCATGCAAAGTGTTTTCTGAACCCCTTGTCACCTTGAACTTCACATTTACGAAGCCTCCTATAGCGATTGGCCCAGTGACCTTGACTGTAGTTAGTTTCTGAGCACTCGAGGTCAAGTATTGAGGTTTGCCAAAAGTAAGATAAAATTCAATTAAGGCTTTATCTACTTTAGCATCAGGTGAGGGAATATCTGCAATCGAATCAAAATAGTGAAAAACGAAGGTTCTTCTCGTTATCGACATATCAAACTGAGTATCCTTCGTGTTAGCCAGATCAAACGAAATCATCGGCTCCAACCAGTGAACACTGAGGAATTCAACTACTTCATGCATCAATCGCTCCAATGTCCATAATGGAAAGAGCATTTTCCTGCATTCCAAGGTGTCGTGAGCTTCTTTCTATTTTTGTTCCTTTTACTCAATTTCTCTCGCAATGTGAGACCTTTCATTAATCTTATGTTTACTTGATTTTTGCTTTAATTGATCCTCTTCACTTTCGTCTTCTTCATCATCGACAACCATTGGATCTTTTCCTTTTGAACCCGAAGCTACATTAACCTTCGGTTCGTTTTTCTTTCGTTTCTCCACTGCCTTAGCAGCTTTATCTTCTCCCCCTTGTTTCAGAGGCACAGAGGCCTCAGGAACACCTTCAAGCCTATTCAGAAGAGTAAAGGCCAGATGAAACTTATCTGAAATAAAAAACTTCGTTTCTAAGATTAGTTTATCGACTTTTTCGGTCGCTTGTTGGTTGGAAAGAGTGGAGTCCTCAACAGCTTTGTTCGCTTGAGAAAGGTTCGCTGCATGCTCCTTTACCAGAGTATCGAGCATACCCTTAACTGTTGCTTTAGATTAAGCTTGGCTGGAGGAAGGAATTGTATATTCTAGAAGAGTATGTAGCTTGGCGTTCAGCTCTTTGAGATGCCTCTGAGTGAGAGGAGCATCATCATCATTGTCGTCTTGAATGTAGAATGGACTATAATGAACTGTATCAAATTCTAATCCATCTGCACCAAGAGGTTCTTCAGAACTATGTTGAGGCTGAGGGGAAATAGGAGTTGTGGTGGAGGTAGTGACAAAACCTGAAGTCTTTTCCCCCACATCATATGCGTTGACATTGACAGGAGGTTCACATTTGGTGGTGGTTGTAGTAGTTTCAGTGAAAATGGGTGGTTGCTGTGGAGTAGAAGTGGGTGGTGCAATAGTAATAGTTGGTGTTTTAAGTTGTAATAGGTGGTGTACAGGGTGCTATTGTAATAGGAACAAAAGTAGAGGTAGGTGATGGTACGAAATTTACCTCTTGTTCGTTTCTGTTAACACCATCGTTAGATTCGTCTCGATGTGCATTTTCCGATTCGCTTTCAGAGGAGGTTGTGGAGGGGACGTGAATCTTACGAACAAGTTTCTTCACGCACTTTCGCTTCGGGGATGAGTGAGCATCTTTTGACGAATCACCTTTCGTCGTTGCTTTTTGGAAGGCAAAGGTAGGGTAGAAGGACCCTCTTTAGGTTGCTTTGGTTTTCCCCTTTCTTGACTATATCAGCCTTATCAAGAGTCTATTGCATCTCCAGAGTGAGGATTCTTGGACCTAAGACTTGACGCTTTTTGTACTCCCCAATCAGCTTGCTTTCCCCCGACACACACCAGTACATGGATTCAGGAATTAAACCCACAAAGGCAAACTTAGAATTGTTAGTAACGATGATTTTTGTGGTGTGAAAGGTAGCAATCAAAGTTGGTGCTTTATACTAATTGAGCTTCACAATGGCACGCTGGACCAAAATAGTCCAAAATCAACCCATGGAGATTTCACTGTGGCGAGTTGTGGAGTTGGTGCTTTATACTAATTGAGCCCATAACACTGAACCGTAGTCGAGGCTAATCCCATGGTAGAGGCCACAGACGATCGTCATGAATGATTTACTCGCACAATAGGAACCAGTTACCCTTTCATAAAACGCCTTGAAGAGAAGGGTAAAGAGACCATTCCACAGTGGAGGAAAGTTTGATTTTTTAAACTTGGTGATTGAGGGAATGGGATATGTGTACCCCATCTGGTAGAATATGTCGATGATTTGTGCAGTAGAGATCAAATCTGGGTTTATCAGTGTATCATCATGAGCAAGCCCGAGAGGAGAGCAAAACCTAGCCTTTGTGAGTGAAGTTTTCTGCTCGAAAACTTGAAAAGTGATTATTTCTTCCTCCTTGACACAGGAGGTGGTAGAGTAAGCTGTAGTTATCAGCGACATAGGAACACATTCAACCCTGGTTAGAGCGATGACCAAAGGTGAATACTTCAAGCATTCTACGATCGGCAACATAAAGGCATCGTATTTGAACAGAGCCAGGTCGAGAATCAAATTTTGATTCTGCTTGATCGTGAGGAGAGAGGATTGAGCAGTTTGTTCTTAAATCGATGAAGAGTCAGCCATTGTTGCAGGTTTGAGAAAGAGATGAACAGTTGAGAGAGAAGGTGTTGTTTAGGGTTTGAAATTTCTTTGAGAGTGATAAAAGTTGAATCGTCAATTGATTTAAGTATATATAGCGAGAGAGAGAAATTCAAGCGATGATTACATGACGATCCCTGATTGGACGCCTAGAAAAGCGTGATATGAGAACTGTAGTGGCTAACAGGTTGTCACCATGACCTTAGGCGGCGTGAGAATTGGAACCGTTGAAAATTCCACATGCCTTTTATTTAACAATCTTATCTTCAAATGTTGTGTCAGCAACATATATCTCCAATGGTTCAAAGTCCTTGATATCTTGTAAAAGTATAATCACCTTTCGCTTTTAAGAAACAAACGTCAAAAATGCATATAAAAGCGAACATCCGAAATTGAAAAATTCCATAAGTGTCACGAACTAGAATTTTTGAAAATCATAAAGATCTTCGTGCAAGAGTGTGCCAAAGATAAAGAAATAAAGCGAAGTATATCAGTAGGATTAAAGTGATGTCAATAGAGACACGAAACTGAAGATCCCAGGCACAAACCTCTTCCTTCTAGGTCAAGAGACACTAAGAAGTGTCTGTGTGGTTTCCCGTTGAAGTACGATCATATGTTTGTGAAGAAATAATGAAAGGCATGTTTTAAATTTAGGCTGAAAGGGTGGTTAAATCTCCAATCAAACGACGAACTTGACATAAGTTCGAGTGTTGGACGAAGTACTCGTGTGACCAGTGTAGTCAGTTGAACGAGTAGGCTTGGAATTATTTTAGTGACTGAGCGAAACTTTGAAATCTCATAAAAAAATAAAATTGGATCTTATGGGTAGAAAAGTTTTGGTTGTAGAACAATTCATAAAGTTCACGCAAAAGGAAAAAGAGATTTCGTGATACAATCCATAGATTTAAAATCTAGAACTTTCAATGATTCTCCGTCAATTCATTTAAGGGAATTGAATGTTGGATTTCACTTAGTTCGTGGTGAACAAAGCTAAGATCATGAACTCAAATGTTTCATAACCATAAACCTCAGTGGTATAGTTGAGAGTCTCAAGGGTTACATGTATGAGTGTTAAGGCAAATGGAGAAAAGAGAAGGTGGCTCCAGAGAAGTAGATGTACCTCTGCTATGTGAATGTGAATAAGCAGATAACTCTTAACTCAATATAAGACGAGTAAGGTTGCTCGTGACTTATGTGAATGTAACAGCCTAGTTGGGAAGAAATGAAGGGTAGATTCGATTCAATAAGGTTTCACATAAAGTCTATTAAGGCTTAGGACAACATGCAGCAGCATGCTTCTAGGGACACGTAGTTAGTACAAAGATATGGAAATTATACATGTCCCATCATGAGTTTTAACAAGATAACCTGCAATCATACTCAAAAAATATTAAACAAGAAAAGAAAATATTTTTGTATTTTGATAATTGCTTGAAAGAGAAAGAAACAAAACAAAACTGAATATTTTTGTATTTTAAATATGAAAGAGAAAAAACATAAATAAAGCAAATATTTTTATATTTTGAAAATTTTAAAGAAAAATTAAAAATAAAACTAGCGTAGTGTACAAAATATCCAAAGATTAGACCACGGATGTTCGCTTTTAATAAATTTGAGGAACGAGATAGGGAGAACGTTCGTCTCAATTTGTGTCCCAAAAAAACTTGGAAATGAATTAGAGCGAGCGTTCGTTCTATTTCTCTTGTCTAAAAAGTAAGAACGAAAGTGAACATGCAACCCAAAAATGAACGAGCGACTTAGAAGGTAAGTGTGGTTTTGGAACTGATTCCGCCTCCATCATTCCTAGGCCTTGGAGTATTCTATTAAATGATGCTTCCAGCAAGGCTTTCGTGAATATGTCAGCCAATTGGTCCGCTGAACGAACAAAATGAATCTCAACGTTGTCGTCCTCTACATGATCCTTGATGAAATGATACCTCAGCGCTATGTGTTTTGTCTTTGAATGTTGCATTGGGTTGTGACAGATGCGAATTGCGCTTTCAAAGTCATAGTAGAATGGGATTCTCTTCATATTCAGGCCACAATCTCGCAATTGAATCTGAATCCATAAGACTTGAGAGGTACAAGATGCAGCGGCGATGTACTTAGCTTCGACTGTAGACAACGAAACACATGTTTGCTTTTCGGATTGCCAAATAACTATCTTGCCATCAAGATATCGACATCCACCAGTCGTGCTTTTTCTATCTAAGTTGCACCTACCAAGATCAGCATCCAAAAACGCTTGAACGAAGAAGCCTGAGTTCGCAGGATACCATATGCCTAAATATGAAGTTCGTTTCAGGTATCTGAAAAATATTCTTCGCTACCACCATGTGAGGTTCACGAGGGTTTGTTTGGAACCTTGCACAATAACAGATAGAAAACATAATATATGGTCTACTAGTTGTTAGATACATCAAGGAACCAATTATCTAACGATAAAGGGTCATATCCGCAACTGGTTTTTCCAGAGATGGTGTAAGTTTCGTTCTGAATGCCATTAGAACCTTCACCTTGGAGTCTCCCATTATGCCAAAATTAGAGAGAAAATTTTTCGTATATGCATCCTGATTAATGAAAATACCTTATGGTCCCCGCCTTATATTCAATCCAAGGTGAAAGTTAATAGGACCCATTGAGCTCATCTCAAATTTAGTGTCCATCAACTTTCGGAATTCAGCTGTGAGGTTGCGATTAGTGGATCCGAAGATGATGTCATCAACATAAATTTGGACGATCATAAAATTGTCACCCTCTTTCTTACAAAAGAAGGTTGGGTCAACCGAACGTTTTTTAAACTTAAACATTTTAAGGAAGCGAGTTAGAGTTTCATACCAGGCTCTCGGAGCTTGCTTCAGTCCGTAAACTGCCTTATCCAGAATGTAGCAGTGATTGAGATATTCCTCATGAACAAAACCCAGTGGTTGTTCAACATATAATGTTTCTTCTAATTCCCCAATTAGGAATGCGCATTTAATATCCATCTAAAACACTTCAAAGTTCTTATAAGCTGCATATGCTAAGAATATCCGAACTGATTCCAATCTTGCAACAGGTGCGAAGGTTTCTTCGTAGTCGATACCTTCTTCCTAGAAGTAACCCTTAACAACGAGTATCACCTTGTTCCTTATTACATTTCCTTCTTTATCCAAGTTATTACGACACACCCATTTCAAACCAAAAACTGATGCTTTAGGTGGAGTAGGAATTAGCCTGCAAACTTTGTTTCGTTCGAACTCATTGAGTTTTTCTTGCATCGCTTACACCCAATCAGAGTGATTAAGAGTGGCGTTGATAGTTTTGGGTTCAATCTTGGACAAAAAGGAATTGAACATGCAACATTCCACTTTAGAAAATAAAGCAGTTCATTTCGCTTTTATTTGAGATCTCGTGAGAACAATTGGAGAAGATTCACCAATGACTTGGGTTTTGGGGTGATCTCTGGTCCATTTAACTAGTGGCGGATAGCTTGGATCATAAGAAGGGTCCATGTAACACCCCGAAATCATAAGACCTAGATAGGAAAGGAAAACCTCAAAATCAGAAGGCGACTCGTCGAGTAGGTGGGCTGGCTCGACGAGTAGGGGCGTATTTCGGGTCACGGGTTAAGTGACCTACTCGACGAGTTGGCCAAGGTTTAGGAAACCCTAAATTCGGGACTTTGCACCCTATTTAAGCATCTTATTCTCCTCCTCTTGGTTCCATTCCCAACATCACTATCTAGAATGTAACCTACAAAACCCTAGATCATTTTCTGAGTGTGGGAGCCATTCTTGAGTGTTTTGGTGTTCTTGGAGGCTAGAAGAAGAAGAAGGAGAGTGACGGTTCAAGGGGAAACTTGTAGATTCGACAACATCATCTCATTTCTATCATTTTCTGGTAATCAAGCCTTTATCTTGACTTATAGCTTATTAGATCTCTTTATGGCCACTTTATGAGAGTTTTGGTCCATGGAGCTTGATCTATGACACAAGGATGTCCCAAACAAAGATCCTTTCAGATCTGGATTCCCTAAGAGCGGTTAAGGCATAAAGGTGCAAGCTTTATTCCATTGGGACCCTCATCCAAGCTTTAAGGAGCTGTTATGGCCTTTTAAGCCTCAAAAGGCCATGCATGGAAGAAAAGGCAGAGACTTTATGTGTCCTTCTGATGTATAAGGCCTAGATCTATGTTATTATGACATGGATTAGAGTAATAAGAGTTTTTGGACAGATAGTTATGTATTAAGGAGCTAGGGTTTTAGCTTAACCCATTAAGAAGGATTAAGAGTGGGTAAAGTTGGAAACTTTACCCACATGAGGTCATCTTCAGCATGTAGACGAACTTTGGGGTTTGGATATAAAGTGTAAGGGCTTAATCTGTTAAGATGGCCAATCAGATTGAGGGACTCGGTGAGTCCAGGGAGGGACTCGACGAGTCTAAGTGAATTGTGAAACGACCCGAAATACGACCCAAAAATTTTGTTTAATCATTACTAAAATCATTAGATCAATACCATAAAATAAAAACCCATACGTCAATATCTCAAAACCATAACAAAGGATCACGAGAAAAAAATATCAAGACTGTATCAAATCATATCTATGAAAAGCTAAATCAACTCCCAGTACAAAAACTGAAGCTGTGGTGTGTGCGATGCCATCATCCCGAGCTCTTCCCATTACTTGCGGAAGTACCTGAAACCAACATTGAAACTGTAAGCACAGAGATTAGTGAGATCCCCTAAAAAACCACATACCATAATACAACATATAAGCACATAATGGGCCTTGCCCACTGCATCGGAAGAAAGTCCAGAAACTGCATCGGACCGAAGTCCGGAACTAACCAGGGCCTTGCCCTCTGCATCGGACCGAAGTCCAGAAACTGCATCGGACTGAAGTCCAGAACTGACTGGGACCTTGTCCCCTGCATCGGACCATAGTTCGGAACTAACTGCATCAGACCGAAGTCTGGAACTGACTAGGACCTTGTCCCCTGCATCAGACCGAAGTCCGGAACTGACTGAACATAGCATAGCATAAACACATATCAACTAGCATAAACACATATACTGCATACTGCATCAGACTGAAGTCCGGAACACATAACACATAGACATGCTTGATCAAAAAGACATGAAGCACCCTGAACTACTGCAACGGACCGAAGTCCGGAACTGACTGCTAACTAAACGGGCCGACATTGTGGCCATAGACCCATTCCTACTGGAAGGAAACTCACCTCGTGATGTTGACGGCTGAACTCCTGAATGAGAAATCCCTGACTGCTACTCCGGCTGCTTCCCGGCTATCAAGGGTAATAAAATACTAAATCAGAATAGGGATTCTCCTATGGGTAAAATGACCATTTTACCCCTGCTATGGCATGGCTCACAACATGGCCCAAACCCTCAATTCCTTCCAAGTCCATCCATGGCCCCACTACAAGCCCAATAATAGCCTAAATTTCAAAATTGGGCCTATGTCCTGGTATGGCCCTACCAGCCCACAATAATCTTGGCCCATAATCTAACTTCTAGAGATCCAACAACAAGATAGGCTTTCCAAGCTTACTATTGGCCCATTAATGGCCCAACTTGCTATATTGGACCCAAAGCCCTTTATTGGGCCTTACTCAAGTCCAATACTAAATCCTTGGTCCTTAACAACTGAATTCTGATGGACCATTAAGGCCCAAGGACCCTAAGTCTGAAACTAAGCCCACACTGAGGCCCAAAACACTCAAAGCCCAAACTGGCAGCGTACGCGGCGCGTACCTCCTTGTACACCCAGCGTACAACCTTGTTAAGCCAAAATCTCATTATGTGCTTAATAATCCGATCCAGAAGCTAGAAATCCAAATCCTAAGCTTATTCCACGTCTTAAGCCATAAAGTTGCTTGATGGCTTACAAGTCTCGTAAAAGCTCAAACTTCCATAAATAACATTCTACTTCCATAAAGCTAACTAGATCCCATGAATGGTTCCATATAAGCCACAAAGATTGCAACTTTATTGCTAGGAAGATGTTTCTGAGCCTTAAGGATGGCAATCCAAGCTCTAAAACCGACTTACAAGATCAAGACTCAACCTTTGGACTTAAAAAGGTCCAAACTTCCATAACCTAGATCTAGAGGGAAAGAGGAAGAAAGTTCAGAACTTTATACCTTCCTTATCTGACCAAGAGGGTGCTAAGTCCAGATCCCTGAGCTCAAGCTTCTTCTCCAACTTCTTCCCTTCCTTCTTCACTACTTCCTTTCCTTGAAACACTCACAAAAGATTCTTCACACACAAAGAGATGATAAGAACGAATTAGGGTTTTTCCCCTGGCCGTGTACACTAGGCGTACCATATGGTACGTTGTACGTATGCTTCTCCTTCCCGCACTTCATTTAATCATTACGCCCAGCGTACAACGGGTTATGCCCCGCGCACAGCTTATGGGCAGGCTATGACTTGGCCCAAAACAAAGAGGCCCACTCCAATATACATTTCTATTATAGCCCGAAATAAAACTTGAGAATCTAAATAAATTTATACCTCGGAAGACGATCGTTACAAATCTCCCCCACTTGATTCAGACTTCGTCCTTGAGGTCCGCTGCTACCGAATCTGAAAACAATTCCGGGTAATGCTCAAACATCTCCTCCTCGGATTCCCATGTCCACTCTGAACCCTTCCGGTGCTGCCACTGCACCTTCACTAGCTGAACTACCTTGTTCCTCAAGGTCTTTGTCTTCCGATCCAAAATCGCGACCGGTCTCTCAATGTAATTCAGGCTGCTATCAACCTGAATGTCCTCTAAGGGTACAACCGTTGACTCGTCCACTAAACACTTCCGCAACTGGGAAACATGGAAGGTGTTGTGGATCTGTCTGAGCTCTGCCGGAAGATCCAACCGATAAGCAACACGACCCACCCTGGCCAAAACCCTAAACAGACCGATGAACCTCGGGCCCAACTTGCCCTTCTTCCAAAACCTGATGACACCCTTCCAAGGTGATACCTTCAGGAGGACCATGTCGCCCACCTGAAACTTCAAGTATGAACGCCTCCTGTCGGCGTAACTCTTCTGCCGACTCTGCGCAGTCTGCAGTCTACTACGAACCTGCTGGATCATCTCTGTGGTCTTGAGCACCACCTCGGTGCTCCCGATGACTCGCTGACCGACCTCGCCCCAACAAATAGGGATCCACCACTTCCTCCTGTAGAGCATCTCGAAAGAAGGACGGTCAATACTCGCATGGTAACTATTCTTATACGAAAATTTCGCTAACGGAAGATATGTATCCCAACTACCACCGAAATCTAGAACACATACCCGGAGCATGTGCTCGAGAGTCTGAATCGTCTTCTCGCTCTGCCTATCTATCTGAGGGTGGAAAGCGGTGCTGAAATGGAGACGAGTACCCATCTCGTCGTGAAACCGCTTGCAGAATCTAGAAGTAAAACGGACGTATCGGTCTGACACCACCGAAACAGGCACTCCATGTCGTGCCACAACCTCTCGCACATAAATATCGGCTAGCTTCTCCGCCGATATGCTCTCCTAGATCGGTATAAAATGAGCACTCTTCGTCAATCGATCCACAATAACCCAAATCGAATCCACTCCACGTGCGGTCCTGGGAAGCTTAGTGATGAAATCCATGGTGATGTCTTCCCATTTCCACACTGAAATGTCTAACAGTTGCATCTTGCCGTGAGGCCTCTGGTTCTCTGCCTTGACCTTCCTGCAGGTCAGGCACCTCTCCACATACCAGGCGACATCCCACTTCATGCAGGGCCACCAATAATAGGGTCGAAGATCTCTATACATCTTCGTCGCCCCTGGATGGATGGAAAATCGAGACTTATGGGCCTCGTCCATCAATACCTGCCGCATACCGCCCCAGTACGGTACCCAAACTCTCCCATGAAGGGTCAACAGTCCTTGACTATCATACTCAAAGGAAGCTACTCAGCTCACGATCCTTTCACACTTCTGCCTCTCTTCCTTGAGGCCCTCCACCTGTGCCTCTCTGATCTGCTCCAACAATGGAGGTATCACTGTCATCCTCAGACATATATCCCTGATCGAGGCTACTGCCGCCTTGCATCTCAGGGCGTCGGCCACCACGTTGGCCTTCCCTAGATGATAAAGGATCTCACAATCGTAATCCTTCACCACATCTAACCACCTATGCTGCCTCATGTTAAGATTCGGCTGATCCATGAGATATCTCAAGCTCTTGTGATCCGTGTAGATGGTACAACGGACCCCATAAAAGGTAATGTCTCCAAATCTTGAGGGCAAACACGACTGCCCCCATCTCTAAATCATGCGTAGGATAGTTAGCCTCGTGAGGCTTCAACTGTCTAGAGGCGTAAGCTATCACACGACCTTGTTGCATCAACATTGCTCCCATACCTGTGATCGAAGCATCACAGTAGACTACAAAATCCTCTACTCCCTCTGGTAGGGTAAGGATCGGTGCCTCGCATAATCTCTGTCTGAGGGTTTCGAATGCTGCCTGCTGCTCAGGCCCCCAACAAAACACCACCGACTTCTTATTCAGTCGGGTGAGCAGTAAAACTATCATGGAGAAATCCTGGATGAATCTCCTGTAGTACCCTGCCAAACCTAGGAAGCTCCGAAACTCAGATGGATGCTTCAGGACCTCCCACTGCATCACGACCTCTATCTTAGCTGGATCTACCAGTATACCCTTCTGGTCGACGAGATGCCCAAGGAACTGCACCTCGCGCAACCAGAACTTGCACTTGGAGAACTTCTCGGAAAGCCTCTCCCTCCTCAAGGTCTCTAGCACCTCCCTCAAGCGCTCCTCATGTTGCTCCTGTGTCTTGGAATAAACAGAGATGTCATCTATGAATACTATCACAGACCGATCCAGCATCGGCCTGCATATGCGGTTCATGAGGTCCATGAACGCGGCTAGAGCGTTGGTGAGCCCAAACGGCATCACCACAAACTCATAATTGTTGGGTTTTGAGCATTCTAACACTTCCTAAGTGTACATGCAACCCTAAATACCTTGGATCTATGTTTTCTCTATTATACATGCAAATAAGAACATCCAAGGTATTATCCTAATCTCGCATACAAAAACTATGAATGTAACAAGATAGAATACATACCTCTTGATGTAGCTTGATGTCTTCAAGCTTTAAGAGCTTAGCCCCAATAGTGTGGAAGCCTCAAGTGGAATCACAAATCACCAAGACACCTTGGAATACTTTAGAGAATATGATTACTTGGTTCTCTCTAGTGAAATTGGCTAGCCCTCTTAGTGTATCCACACTAGTGCCAATTTCACCAACCAAAGACATCTTTATATAGTATGGAGGATTAGGGTTAAACCCTAATACCCATGACCTCTCATTTCCTAGGATCCATGGGTTAAACACTCCATGGACTATCCATGAAAGCTTAGCCCAACCTAAATGAACTTGGCCCATTCCATATATATAAGAGTCCATATTTAATTAGTTCCTTTTGATCACTTAATTAATTATAAATTAATTCTTGATTAATACTAATTAAATAATATGATTCCATATTAATATATTAGAACTTATAATATATTAATATTAATCATAAACATACTATTCTCAAAAGATTATCCATATAAATTGTGTCGGTGAAGTGCAACCCAAATGGACCATGCCGGGTCGGGTCAAGTACATACCAAATATAGTTATGGACTTAGACATTAATCCAACAGTCTCCCACTTGGATAAGTCTAAAACTATTATTGCGTATGACTTCAAACCTAACTGGCAATCGTAGCTCTTAAAGCTACTGTCGAACTCTGATCTTGTCAACGAACTTGTCCATTAGATAAGGGATCATATATTCCTCCATTCTAGATATCATATGGACTGAGACATGGATTATAATCATTCTCTCTGTCCATTTGTTGTTTCCCGATTTCCGATTTATGACGACTGACTAATTGAACAAATCAAATCAGTCCTGGCCCGGCCGAGCACTTCCATTTGTCATCATCAAATCATCGAGGGGCCCACAGATATCACTTTTATCCCGAAGGTAAAAGGAATGGATAAACTTCGACTCATATGGCTTGTTCTACTACTTGTTGAATCATACACAAAGGCACGTTTTATAGCACCGAGTTACCAAATGCGTTTTCGTGCAATCAATGTACAACCAACTCATAGTAACAACTCATATCTCTAGGTTTGAAGAATATAAGATATTATCGTCTCATGATCACTCGTGATAAAATCCATGAAGTGATTCCAATGAGCGCGGGTTGAATCCAATACTCAGAACTTATGAGCACTCATGAGTGTTGTAGCCCTTTGTCCAACACCTTAGACCTCTACAAGCCAACCCATGACAGTCTTAATTCATATCTACTTCCAACATATGACCGACTGTGGATGTTTGAATAGCTTAGTCATTCAGGAAGAATAACCCAGTTTATTCGGGAAGTCAAAACATGCAAAATAAAACACAATAATAATTGAATCCAATATGGTATCAACCCTTTGAACATAAATAAAACACCTTTTATTTATCACCATATGATTACACATTATTCATTGTATACTGTTTCAGCTATCAACTTTATTCTTGAATTTAAAACAATAGTTGTCCCATGCTCCAAGCATGTACACTATGTTTTCTTAAACACTAGTCATGCCACACACCAAGTATGCATACTATGTTTGTCTATGATCTTTACTTTGTGAACTAGATCAATTGAACATAACTTCAATGATTCTCTTTTCACACTCCCAAATCCTTACTGCAAATGCAAGAATTCCAAATTCATGCCATTTACAGAAATCTGTTAGATTCTAAACTTATATGCATTGATCCTCTTGTAACGATTATGCACAAAGTCACAAAGACTTGGCAACAATCATTACAGAGTATTCCAAAGGGGATCAACTCCTTGGAAATATCCTTCTTGCATTAAGTTTCCTTAATCTTACACAGATTGAAAATTCTAACTTTGAAACATTTCCAGATTCCATTTTGACTATCACTTCTGAACAAGAGTTGCCTCCTTACAGATTATGTCAATATGGTCCTTCCAGAATTATCACTATACTTCCAATTTTCCTTGAGTAACCAATCTTTGGTAAACCTTAGATTGTCCTCGACAATTGTTTAATCCTTTTAGTCATATCCAGTTCTAAACCTTTTCCCTTCTTAATGCCCCAGGCATTTGGAAAATTTTAGAACGGATGAATATAGCACATGTAATCGATCCTATATCCGAAGCATATGGGACACGATTCATGATGTCTTACATAAAGACTAAACCAGTCTTTTGCTATAATATTTCCATTTCAATTTGCCAAGTTCTCATAATTCAGATTATGAAAAGGGATGCCGTAATCATAATCGAATTTTAGAACGCAAATAATGGACCCATATACAGAATTTCCTTATGTTGAGCCATTCCAACATGAAATTCATATATATATCCTTGACTAAATGATTAAAACCTCACGATCTAAGCTTATAGATTTGAGATGAAGCATAATTTCCTCTCCCTTAATTATAGCAAAACAACTTTTTCCCAATTGAAACTTTTGTTTTCTATAATTAACATTGCTAACTTGCAATACTTATCATAATTATCATGCTCCCACTAACATGATGATTATTAGCATAACACTTATGCTCCCACTAGCTTTGACATGTACTCAGAAATCAGCTGGACAGTCTGAAATTTAGATTCATACACCCTTTCCGTAGATAGCTCACCTGTGTGTCTAAGCAATTTCAAGAACCATGAAAAGGGATACCGTAATCATAGTCTCAATTGCTTAGGCATTTGCCATTTCTCACAAGTCCATGTTAGTGTGCCGGTTAACCACACGCGCTCCACTAACGACTTTTGAAAATGCAAATAACACAATTGATATCTTCGTAAAATCTACTTAGTGAAAGCGTTTCCTCACCATCATTTTCATGAATCGGAGAGAAACCTTATGACACTTAGATTTATATGGTGTATGAGTTCCTACCCATATGAATTTGTCAAACCATAATCACAAGACAAAGATACTGACAAATCCAAAACCATATGGATTGAACTCAATCTTAACTTCTTGCCACCTGGCAGCTCAAGGGCCTGCCATTGCTTCCAATTTGTTATGCAACAAACTGAGAACTCTAAGAACTAATATGCAAAGCCAACTTTAACTGGAATGGGCACAGATATGTCAACACGATAGGTTATAAACCTCAAGTCGTGTGCTAGTGAAGAATTTCAGGTTTTATTCTTGATTATTTCTTCAGACTTTCAAGACCTTTAAGACTCCCACTGTCCTCTTGACATATAAGACTCCCTTGTCAAACATCCAAGAGATAGTGCGGATTCTAATCAAGAAAAACACTTTACCCAATTGGCCTAAGTTGGTCTTTGTTTTATCCAAAACATCACAACTTACCAATTTCAAATGTACAAGAGTAGAAAACTTTTACTCTTACATTTGACAAGTGTTTTAAACCTTCTTTAAGACATGTCACTCAAATGACAATCTTGGAGTATGACTCTAAGACTTGTATTGGAACGAAGTATGACTCATCTTCTTGATTTAACCATTTCAACAATTCAAGTTCCTCTTCTTAGTCATAAGAATGCACTAAGATTTCCTTAGAGAACTAATTTTGATATGGTTTCTTAATCATTAAGATGATCACAAAAACTGATACTAAAGTACTCTCCCATCTTTTCAGATTTGAGAAACTTTTATCCTTCTGCCTAATTTGATTCTTCTTATTCGCTCTGCCTTACATTGGAACCTTTTCCAATGTCTCAGAGTTACACTTAAGCATGTAAGTATAATCATATTTACTGAGCTTTAGTAAACTATGACGAATAATCTTATCGATCTTTTGTGGTGGACTTAATCAGTGCACAAGACTGTGTACTCAATCCTTTAGTCCTTCACTTGACTCACACATCCATGTGAACCAGTAATTAGTCTTAATTTTTCCAAAACTTGAAAGTTCTCATTCATCATGCTATATAACTTGCATGATTCCAAGTCCCGGTCCAAATGAAACTTGGGTGATGAGAATCTTTCCTTATTTGGTAAATATAGACATTACCACAAATGAAAGAATCAACTTCATATTTCCACTCTTGCTCTTAATGGAATCATATAAGCAACAATTTTTCCTCAAAAGCCATTGTAAGGATATTTTAAAATAAATAAAATCAAAAAATTTTTCTTTTATTTTAAAACTTTGCGGAAAACTTATCCTTACAATCCATATGAAAACTTATTGTTATCTATTCCTAAGCAATATCTCATAACTCCTAAGAAGTTGCTCAAGAATCCGATCTTCAAACTATGCGATAGAAATCCATCTACGCCATCAGATTCAACATATTCTTTCTTTAAGTTTCTTCACTTTTCTTTGATTCTTAAAACATCACCATGTGACCCAGTCACATCATGTATCAGGAATCTCAGAATAGAAACTTAGCAGAGTTAGATAGTGGACTTTACCTGAAGTAGAGTCAAACTTATTGACTTTAACCTCCTTAGGTAAATTTGGCAGCTTCGCAACCAATGCCCCTTTCTTTGGCAATATAAACATATGGACCCTTTGATAAAGGTGCACAGGACTATCACAGACTTAGTTTTTCTCTTTACCATTTGGTCAACCGAGTTGACTATGGCCGATCCCTTTCCATTGGGAAGAGAATGCTTTTCTGGATATCCTGTGTCACTATTGTCAATGTCCATCAAGTTTTAAGGAAGTTGATCTTAAGAAATAGATAAGATCATTAAGGGTCTTGTCATAGTCTGTTTCATAGGTGTCCCAAAGGAACTCACTATGTGACTCAGAAAGTGATTGAACCACCAACTTTCTCAAGACTTTGACACCCAACTCTCCCGGCTTGTCAATATGTGACTACATCTCCAAGATGTGATCACACCTAGACCTTGCCTTGCCAATAGGGCTTGAGTGACCTTAAACTTTTCAAGAACTTGTGGGTTAGGGAGAATAGTTGGAGGAGGAGAAAGAAGTATGATATCCATGGGGCATCATCTTCATTAGGAAACCTTGTTTCAAAAGATTTGGGAAGATCATAGGTGCCTAAACCAGACAACTTTTGGGAGATATTCAAGATAGTTGATTTAAAGTCCTTAATATGACACCCAATATGAAATATTAAGGCTAGGACCCAACAAACTATTTTATAACTTAGAAGAGGGATGCCGTAATCCAAGCTATAAAATATTTGAAGGTAGGTGAATGACGATTCACCAATTTCCACCAAGATAAACGAAATGTATTATTAGGTTTTAATTGGTTTTGAAACTCCTAGATCTATTGAGATTCATTGAATTGTTCAAAGGCATGTTTCAATCTCGAGTGTGCCCTTCAGGTTTTGTGACTGGGATGCCGAGGATCACAAAACAAGGTATGAAGTAACCATGCAAATCACTTGGTACCCTTAATAAATTACCCCTCAATCGATGTGCCGGTTAACCACACACGCTCCATCGATACTATGATAAATATTAAGTCACCCTTTACCTACCTTGTTAAGTCCAAGTTAGTGTGCCGGTTAACCACACACGCTCCACTAACGACTTAGACAAAGTGTAAAGTGTAATTTCATGGGTTAGCACCTTATTCACATTTTTCCTAAGTAACTAAGATTGGGTATTATTAAGAGTTTAGTTACTTAGTATTATCATTAATACTTTTAATGAAGGAGAATTATAGTCTTGTCAAACCCATTCGGCTAACGACCCTCCACCGGTCAAGCAAGCGGTGGGTGAGAGTGGACACCCATTAAGTTGCCATTTTACAGGCAACAACCTTATACCCACCTTATAGACCGGCTTCGTGAATGAGGCGTACTAGCGGTAAGACTGACTTTACTCTTATACATATATATATTATTAACTTATAATATTATAAAGTATAAGGGTTGAATTTTAACTTTTAAAATTCTAAGGGCTAACTTGGAATTAAAGTATTCATAAGTGAAAACTTTACAAATTCCAAAACTTGAGGGCAAGTTTTGAAACTATTCAAAACTAATTAATTCCATAACTTATGTGTTTAAAGTAGTTTTAATCCAAAAACTCTTCAAGTTCCATAACTTGAGGACAAGTTATGGAAGACTTTAAACTAATAAAAGAATTAACTTTTCTTTATTTTATAACTTATGGAATTAATTAAGGTTACACCTTTTATTTTATTTTATTTTATTAAATGAAGATACTCTTGGTCCTCCATAACTTGAGGACAAGTTATGGAGTCATAAAACCATTTAATTAGAACTAGACTCTTCATTTTTGTAACCTTTGCCAATTTTTATGAGTTTTATGATTCTTAAATGTGACTTTTCATATAACTTGAGGACAAGTTACAAAAACACATTTTAGAATCAATTCTTAGATTAATTTGGATTAAAACCAACTATCACATAATTTTATTTATTAATCTAAATTCACTCATAAAACAAGGTAACACAAAAAACTTTTGGTGATCCATAACTTATTCTTAAGTTATGGAATCCTTTAAAACATTAACACCAAATTTTGTAACTCCATAAAAACTTTGAATCAATTTTTTTAAAAACCTTTTCATATCCATAACTTATGGAGGTTTCAAAAAATAAAACTCTTTAGATCAAACTTTTAAAACTAATAAAATAATCATATCATTTTATCTTTTATTAAATTTGACCTAATTCAACTCATAAAGCAAATTATTCAAATTTTACAAATAATTAGTTTTTCACAAGAACAAGTAATTATCTTAAAATTTGACGAACTTCATGTTTTTTTCTTCTTTTTTTTCCAACTTTGAAAATAAAATATTTGCATCAATATAACAGAAAACAACCCGTGGCTCTGATACCACTGTTGGGTTTTGAGCATTCTAACACTTCCTAAGTGTACATGCAACCCTAAATACCTTGGATCTATGTTTTCTCTATTATACATGCAAATAAGAACATCCAAGGTATTATCCTAATCTCGCATACAAAAACTATGAATGTAACAAGATAGAATACATACCTCTTGATGTAGCTTGATGTCTTCAAGCTTTAAGAGCTTAGCCCCAATAGTGTGGAAGCCTCAAGTGGAATCACAAATCACCAAGACACCTTGGAATACTTTAGAGAATATGATTACTTGGTTCTCTCTAGTGAAATTGGCTAGCCCTCTTAGTGTATCCACACTAGTGCCAATTTCACCAACCAAAGACATCTTTATATAGTATGGAGGATTAGGGTTAAACCCTAATACCCATGACCTTTCATTTCCGAGGATCCATGGGTTAAACACTCCATGGACTATCCATGAAAGCTTAGCCCAACCTAAATGAACTTGGCCCATTCCATATATATAAGAGTCCATATTTAATTAGTTCCTTTTGATCACTTAATTAATTATAAATTAATTCTTGATCAATACTAATTAAATAATATGATTCCATATTAATATATTAGAACTTATAATATATTAATATTAATCATAAACATACTATTCTCAAAAGATTATCCATATAAATTGTGTCGGTGAAGTGCAACCCAAATGGACCATGCCGGGTCGGGTCAAGTACATACCAAATATAGTTATGGACTTAGACATTAATCCAACAATAATGACCATAGTAGGTCCTGAAAGCAGTCTTCTGCACATCCTCATCCCTAACACACATCTGATGATACCCGGAGCACAAATCAATTTTGGAGAACCAAGATGCTCCCTGAAGCTGATCAAATAAGTCATCCATCCTCGGCAGTAGGTAACGGTTCTTCATCGTCACCTTATGCAACTCCTGATAGTTTATACACATACGGTGCAACCCGTCCTTCTTCTTTACGAACAAAATTGGGGCTCCCCAGGGCGAACTGCTCAACCTGATAAAACCCTTGTCCAGCAGCTCTTGCAGCTGCATAGACAACTCCTGCATCTCTGGAGGAGCCAACCGATATGCTGCCTTGACTATCGGAGCCGCACCAGGGATCAGGTCAATCCTGAACTCGACCTGTCTCTCGGGAGGTATTCCAGGAAAATCCTCTGGAAATACATCCGGGTAGCCTCGCACTACCGGAACATCATCAATCGTCGTCTTGCCCTTCTCCCGAGCATCTAAAACATAGGCACTATAACCGGCGCAACCCTGCTGTAAATAGCACCTCGCTCTCGCTGCTGAATACATAACTGGTCCGCGCTGTGGCTTCTCGCCCTGAATCACTAACTCTCCCCCACTGGGAGTGCGAACCCTCACTAACTGTAGTTTAAAATCTATCACCGCCCCATTGAGGCTCAGCTAATCCATGCCTACTATGACCCTATTCCCTTGCAGGGGAATAGGGACTACGTCTACCGGACACTGCTCATCAAACAACTTAAGGGAACATCCCCTGTGTACTCTCGCAACCCTAACGGTCCTGTCAGATGCTATCTCAACCTAAGTGGACAATCAAGCTCCCCTGGAGCTTTGCTAAACCTCTTTTCTAAGTGCAAGAGAGACGAATGATTGGGTAGCCCCCGAATCAAACAATACTGTGGCTGATATGCTGTTCACTGAGAACGACCCTATACAAAACATATAACCATAAGAAACAATCAATAATAAATGCAGAGATAAGGGAAAAATACATACCCGTCACCACATCAGGAGTCGCTCGTGCCTCCTCTGCTGTCAGCTGAAAAGCCCTACTCTTCACCACTGGCGTCTCAGCTCGGCCCTGGCGGCCGTCTGTAATCCTCAAGGTAGCAGGGGCTGGTGCTGACATCTTCCCTGCTGCAGCTAAACTCAGACATTGGGACTTCTTATGTCCCCTCTGATTGCAATGGAAGCAAATCAGGTCAGTCGCCACGGTGGCGGTAATAGTAGCTGTACAATCTTTGCTCATATGCCCAGTCCAACCGCACTTATAGCAGCCGGCACTTCCTGCCTTGCACGCCCCATCGTGCAATCTCCTACACTTGCCACATTGACCGTGGCTTTGCTGACTCCTAGATTTGTGATATGAAACTTTGTGCTTTTTTCCCGAACTCCCTGTACCTGAAGCCGCCTCCGGCTTCCTCTTCCTCTCCATCTCAAGGTTAATCTCTCTCTCTCCCGAGCCCTAGTAATCATGTCATCCAGAGTTTTACAGCTGGACCGGCTCACAAATTGGCGGATATCACTCCGCAACATCTCATAATAATGGGCCTTCTTCATTTCCTCATCAGCTGCGTACTGAGGAACGAGAAGCGCCCTCTCCCTGAACTTGGCGGATATCTCCGCCACTGTCTCTGTAGTCTGGGTGAGATCCTAAAACTCCCTGGCTAACTGTTGCACCTCAATAACTGGTGTGAAATTAGCTTTGAACCTGGCAGTAAAGTCAGCCTAGGTCATAGCATCCAAAGTTGCGTCATCTCCAATGACATGTCCAACCTCCTCCCACCAATCTTGTGCCCTGTCCTTCAGGATACAAGATGCCAATCTAACCTTGTCTCCCTCGGGACACCTGCTAGTGAGGAATGCGTTGGCCACATCCGCCAACCATCTGGTACTCGCTATGGGGTCCCATGCCCTGTGGTAATCTGGAGCTCCACATGCCCGGAACTCCCTAAAAGTAAGGGTGGGCGACCCCATCATGGCCGCCACCTCAGCAGGAAATATGCCTAGTCTCTCCTCCATCAACTCTAGTATACCCTCCTTGATCGAACCAAATATCACTAGAGTCTGCTCAAGAATGATATGGGTCACCTCTGAAGTGAAAAACTCTATAGTCTGCTCATCCAACTGATTGGTCCCCGAGCCTGATCCTGATCCCTCCCCGACACTTAAACTACTGCCTGCTGGTCTAGGGCGTAAAACCACCATTCTGAAAACCCATAACAATAAACTTTAGAAACACTGATATATCTTGAGGGATCACTACTACTACAGGCTTTCCGGTCTCAGCTCAACCTTCCTCGATTCAAGTATGGGTCCTCTACTTCCAGTAGTATGGGCCGCTACTACCTTGCACATCTACCCGTACCTTCCTTATGGATTGCCTCGATTCCACCAAGCTACTATCACTGCTACAGATCTCTGCTACCCTCATCCTAGACTTGCCCTAGGGAAATCTCTGACTCAACCCAAACCGATCCTCAGCTGCTGAATGCCTCCTTGTAATGCCAATTAGTCATCTCCTGAATACCATCACATGTGACGAGGCTTAGATAATCCTTCGAGTAAAAGACTCGTCCCAACGGTTGGACTCAAACGAGAGTTGCATGATAGGGCCAAATCCAGCACTCTGAGATTATTTAACCCTAATCACCTGTGATGTGACGTATTCACCTAATGGCTCACTCCCATTACTAGGAGTCCCACAAAGCACAAAGCAAGTAGCATTCGGACACAGGAAACTACTCAAGCAATTCTATCCTTATAATGAGAAACTGCACTAGCATACAATGCTAAGCTCACACTACCAGGCATAACCTAATTAGGCTATCCTACTGCTGTCTACTCAATACTAGCATGCAATTCTCATAAGGCTGAAACACATAAAGCAGGCACATAAGGTATCCTCCTAGATCCTTAGTCCTATTCTAGCATGTTGTTCTCCTGAAACTGAAACAGATAATCATAATATAAACTTGTATGGGTAATTTGGGAGTACTTGCTTGAGCTCAGTTGATCGCATGCACCACACCCTTTTTCATTTTCAAAACTCTTTTCTTTTTAAGTCTTTTCCTCAAAAATTCTTTTAAAAACACTTTTCTTTTGAAAATCTTTTACCGTGTCCTTAGTTTGAGTTCAAATACACTGGAAAGCGTATCCGAATCCCTCAAACCAAGGCTCTGATACCAACTTGAAACGACCCGAAATACGACCCAAAAATTTTGTTTAATCATTACTAAAATCATTAGATCAATACCATAAAATAAAAACCCAAACGTCAATATCTCAAAACCATAACAAAGTATCACAAGAAGACTGTATCATGACTGCATCAAATCAAATCTATGAAAAGCTAAATCAACTCCCAGGAAAAAAACTGAAGCTGTGGTGTGTGTGATGCCATCATCCCGAGCTCTTCCCTTTACTTGCGAAAGTACCTAAAACCAAAACTGAAACTGTAAGCACGAAGCTTAGTGAGCTCCCCCAAACTACCACATACCATACTATAACATATAAACACATATTGGGCCTTGCCCACTGCATCTGAACGAAGTCCGGAAACTGCATCAGATCGAAGTTCGAAACTAACCAGGGCCTTGCCCTCTGCATTGGACCGAAGTCCGGAAACTGCATCGGACCCAAGTCCGGAACCGACTAGGACCTTGTCCCCTGCATCGGACCGTAGTCTGGAACTAACTGCATCGGACCGAAGTCCGGAACAGACTGGGACCTTGTCCGCTGCATCGGACCGAAGTCTGAAACTGACTGAAAATTGCATAGCATAAACACATATACTGCATACTGCATCGGACTGAAGTCCGGAACACATAACACATAGACATGCTTGAATAACAAAGACATCAAGCACCCTGAACTACTGCATCGGACCGAAGTCCGGAACTGACTGCTAACTAAACGGGCCTATATTATGGCCGTAGACCCGTTCCTACTAGAAGGAAACTCACCTCGTGATGTTGACGGCTGAACTCCTGAATGAGAAATCCCTGACTGCTGCTCCGGCTGCTTCCCGGCTATCACGGGTAATAAAATACTAAATCAGAATAGAGATTCTCCTATGGGTAAAATGACCATTTGACCCCTGCTATGGCATGGGTCATAACATGGCCCAAACCCTCAATTCCTTCCAAGTCCATCCATAGCCCCACTACAGGCCCACTAATGGCCCAATTTTCTAAATTGGGCCTATGTCCTCGTATGGCCCTACCAGCCCACAATAATCTTGGCCCATAATCTAACTTCTGGAGATCCAACAACAAGATTGGCTTTCCAAGCTTACTATTGGCCCATTAATGGCCCAACTTACTATATTGGGCCCAAATCCCTTTATTGGGCCTTACTCAATGCCAATACTAAATCCTTGGTCCTTAGCAACTGAATTCTGATGGACCATTAAGGACCAAGGACCCTAAGTTTTAAACTAAGCCCACACTGAGGCCCAAAACACTCGAAGCCCAAACTGGCAGCGTACGCGGGGCGTACACCAAGGTACGTTGAGCGTACTGGCTGCTGGCTTGTACGCGACGCGTACCTCCTTGTACACCCAGCATACAGCCTTGTTAAGCCAAAATCTCATTAAGTGCTTAATAATCTGATCCAGAAGCTAAAAATCCAGACCCTAAGCTTGTTCCACGTCATAAGCCATAAAGTTGCTTATTTGATGGCTTACAAGTCTCAGAAAAGCTCAAACTTCCATAAAAAAAACATTCTACTTCCATGGAGCTAACTAGATCCCATGCATGGTTCCATATAATCCACAAAGATTGCAACTTTATTGCTAGGAAGATGTTTCTGAGCCTTAAGGATGGCAATCCAAGCTCCAAAACCGACTTACAAGATCAAGACTCAACCTTTGGACTTAAAAAGGTCCAAACTTCCATAACCTAGATCTAGAAGGAAAGAGGAAGAAAGTTCAGAACTTTATACCTTCCTTATCTGACCAAGAGGGTGATAAGTCCAGATCCCAAAGCTCAAGCTTCTTCTCCAACTTCTTCCCTTCCTTCTTCACTACTTCATTTCCTTGAAACACTCACAAAAGCTTCTTCAGACACAAAGAGAGGATAAGAACAAATTAGGGTTTTCTTGAGAGTGAGGAGGCTGATGGGAAAACAGGGAAGGAGGCTATAATGGGGTTTATATAGCCTTAAACCCCTAAAATTTGGGTTTTTCCTCTGGCCGCGTACGCTGGGCGTACCATATGGTATGCTGCGTGTACGCTTCTCCTCCCCACGCTTCATTTAATCATTACGCCCAACATACAACAGGTTATGCTCCGCGTACGACTTATGGGTAGGCTATGACTTGGCCCAAAAAAAGAGGCCCACTCCAACATACAATTCTATTATTGCCCAAAATAAAACTTGAGAATCTAAATAAATTTATACCTCGGAAGACGATCGTAACAAATTGTCCTGTTTTTGTCATGCTAGAACTCGGCAAGTATGAGGGCTAACTCGACGAGTTGACTTGATAAATCGCAACCTTGAGTAGACAGGGAACTCTGCGAGTCAGGGGTTGAGTCGACGAGTTGGATCGTGATTTCAGGATTTTGACTTACTGGACTCGGCGAGTTGAAGGAGCAACTCGGCGATTTGGTCAAGGTGGAGCGTTGACTTTGAACGTTGACTTTAACTTTGGCCATGGTCGAACTAGTTAGACCATTGAGGATATTTTAGTCTACGTGTTATTTTGGTTTTGGTAGCTCGGGGAGCCAAAGGATTAGCAATTCGGGGAACTTCTAGATAGCAGCTGGAGGGGTTTCAGTTGGACTCCAGCAGTGCAAGGTGAGTCTCTTCACAGCGTGAATGGGTCTAAGGCACCAATGTCGGCCCATTATGTTTGTATAGTAAGGCGAGGCCTGAGGGAGTTTTGTATGTGCATGTTAGATTATACTTGTTGTCTTTGTGATACTTGTTTGTGCCTAGTAGGGAGGTGAGTGTGGGCAAGGTCCCGTATCTCATCACCAGCTGAGTATGGATGGGGTTCCATATCTCAATATTGGCAGAGTACAGGAAAGGCTCGTGATAGGAGAGAAATGAGTATGGGCGGGGTCCCGTATCTCAGTAACAACAAGAGGATGGACAGGGTTCTATAGCTCATCAGCAGCAGACCATGGGCGGGGCCCAGTTTAGACGAGGCCTTAGTATAGTAGTACAGTAGATTATGTTTTCTTTATGTGATAGTATGATATGTTAGTAGTTGAGTGTGGGCGAGGCCCATATCTCATAGTAGCTGAGTGTGGGCGGGGCCCATATCTCACAGTTTAGATTGTTGACGGATATATATGCCTGACCGATGGATTTAGTTATACTCATTGTCTGTGTGATACTTGTATGTTTGTTTAGTAGTGAAATGTGGGCGAGGCCCGTATCTCGCAGCAGTTGAGTGTGGGCGGGGACCGTATCTCGTAGTAGTCGAGTGCGGGAGGGACCTGTATCTCGTAGTAGCTGAGTGTGGGCGAGGCCTATATCTCAGAGTCAGCAGAGTGTGGGCGGGGACCATATCTCCTAGTTAACTAAGTGGGGGCGGGATCCCTATGTCTTAGTTGCATGATTATGTGTATGGTATGTGGTAGATTGAGGAACTCACTAACCTTCATTCTTACAGTTTTTAGTGTTGGTTTCAAGTACTTCCGGTTGTGGAGGGAAGAGCTCGGGATGACTGCATGGCACACACACCAAGAAGTTTTAGCCTGGGATTTTTACTCTGATAAAAGAACATGTTTTGAAATGATACTCTGATTTGATATAATGATTTTGGTTTATGAATGAAATGGTTGATAATTATGGGTTTAATAATGATTAAAACGAAACTTTTGGGTCATATTTTTGGGATGTTTCAAGTTGGTATCGGAGCCTTGGTTTGAGGGATTTGGGCACACTTTTGGGTGTGTTTGAACTCAAACTAAGGAATTGGTATATAAATTTTCAAAAGGGAAAAAATCAATTTTTGTAAATAGGAATTTTGAAAAAAAGGAAAGAGTTTTAGTAAAAGCAAAAACAATTTTTGAGAAAGAAAATAATTTTGAAACGAGAAAAAAGGTGTGGTGCATGCAATCAGCCGAGCTCAAGTAAGTTCTCCCAAATTACCCATACATGTTTGCTTAGATATTTATACTTATGAGAACTGCATGCTAGATTAGGAATAAGGATGTAAGAGGATGCCTTATGTGCCTGTTATGTGTATGAGCCTTATGAGTTGCATGCTAGTACAAATTTCTGTGTAGAGGGATAGGACAGTATGATTGGATTATGTAGCTAGATTTGCCTTTTTTTCTGAATGCTACTTGCTTTGTGCTTTGTGGGATTCTGGGTGATGGGAGTTAACCACTAGGTGAATACGCCAAGTCACATGTGATCAGGGTTAAATAATCTCAAATTGTTGGATTTGGCCCTATTACGCAGCTCTTGTCTGAGTCTAATCATTGTAGGGACGAGTCCTTTACTCCAAGGATTATCTAAGCCTCGTCACATGTGATGTTACTAATGTAGTGGCTAATTGGCATTATGAAGATAGCTTCAGTAGCTGAGGACTGGGTTCGGATTGGAGGTTACCCTAGGGCGAAGCTAGGATGAGGGTAGTGCGGAGAGCAGTAGAGTAGTAAGGGACTTGGTGGAGTCGAGGCAATCCTTGAGGAAAGTATTGATAGATCTGGAAGGTTGAAGGGGCCCATACTACTGAAAACAGAGGATATGTACTCGAGTCAAAGAGGACTGAGATAAGACCGGGGATCATGTAGTGCGTGTGCGATCCCTTGATAGTGATGAGTATTTTGATGATAGTTATGTTATGACTCATGCAGTATGGTGACACTACGAGGTAGACCAGTGGGCACTTCAGGTGCCTAGGAGGGATCAGGCTTGGGTTCAGGAGCCGAGCAACTCGGGGAGCAGGTGGGAGAGTTTATATCAGCAGAGATTTCGCGCAATATATTGGATCAAACTTCTATGATCTTTGGTACAGTCAAGGAGGGGATTTTGGAGCTTTTAGATAGCCGCCTCGAGGCCTTCCAGGTCAATATTGCTGCAGGGAAGTTAGGGCACCTCTGGGGCCTAATGTTTATGGATCTATGGGATCCCTCGGTAGGGAGGATCCCGTTGTTAGCTCTTGTCATCCGGGATCGGATATGGGTTACGCACCTTGGTTCCAGGTGAACCCACTACATGATTGGATCGCTTTGGAGGTTACAAGAGTCGTACGCGAGGAGTTACCTGACATTATTGAGCGTGTTACGAATAGAGTAACCTCTAGGGTTCAGGGTCAGACAGCAATTGTTCAGACGGTTGATGGGGTAGTCGGGATACATCAGGAGAAATAGATTGACCTGGAGTCGGAGAGGAAGAGGAAACTGGATGAGGTTCAGTTGTCCACGGGTTTGGGTAAGAGACCCAAGGGGTCGGATTTTAGATCGAGAGGCTTTCAAATCCGCAGTCACGATGGCAAGCTCGACAGGATGCACTAGGGGTATGGGTAGGAGCGACATTGGTGGTGATTCTAGTTGTTTCAGGTGTGGCCAGATCAGTCATTATAGCAGGTATTGTACTGCTACCACTACCCAGGGATCAGATTTGATAAGTTTTCATTGCAGTCAGCGGGGCCACAAGAAGGACCAGTGTCCGAGTTTGGTTACTACGATACAGGTGATAGCACCTACCCCTATGACTTTGAGGATCAGTGACGGCCGTCAGGGCCAGGGAAAGGCACCTTCGACAAGGAGCAGGGCGTTCTAGTTGATTTTAGTAGAGACGCGAGCAGCCCTTGATGTGGCAGGTGCATGCCTTTCACTTTGCTATTAGCTTTTATTTATGATCTATTTGCTATGGTACTGCATCGATGTTAGTAAGTGTATTTTGGAGTATTATATTACCTGCTCATGATTAAGTTATATGCCATCTGCATACCATGGATGTTAGAGTGGTAGTTTGAAGATGTTCCCTTTAGAGCAGGTTCTCAGGATGCTTTCATGGTAGCAAGTGTGAGTGGGGGTCGAGAGGTGTTCTGTTAGTCTTCAATAGTGGTTCATATTCGATATTGGTTAGTTTTGGAGTACTAGCAGTGGTAAGCGTTGGTTGTCGGCAGATCGACCATTAGATTGAAAGAAGGATTGGAAATCATTTCCAAGCGAGGAGCTGTAGGGATCTTTTTAAATCAAAGTAGGGGAGTACGATCCCAGTAGTCAGGAGCTAAGGTAGGAGTGCAACTTGGATGTGTTCACATCGTTGCTCAGAAGGAAAGCAGCCTAGGAAGCCGTTGGATAGAGCAGCGGGGAAGTCGGGAGTTTGAGAAACATCGCAACATTGAGTTCATGTATTCATAGTAGTCGAGGTTTGGTTTGGGGAAACCAAGTGGGAGATCTTTTCGGTAGGATGCGAGTTTAGTTACGATGTAAGACTGAGAGATAGCTGTAGCATTCATCAACAGTTAGACAGTGTGGGATATGTTGTAAGACTGTGAGGTATCTGCAACATTCATTAGCAACCAAATAGTAGAGTTTGGGCGAGGCCCGTATCTCCTACTAGCAGAGTGTGGGCGAGGCTCGTATCTCCTAGTACCGGAGTATGGACGAGGCACGTATCTCCTAGTATCGGAGTGTGGGCGAGGCCCGTATCTCCTAGTAGCGGAGTGTGGGCGAGGCTCATATCTCTTAGTAGCGGAGTATGGGCGAGGCCCGTATCTCCTAGTAGCGGAGTGTGGGTGAGGCCTGTATATCCAAGTAGCGGATTGTGGGCGAGGCCCTTATCTCCTAGTAGCGGAGTGTGGGCGAGGCCCGTATCTCCTAGTAGCGGAGTGTGGGCGAGGCCCATATCTCCTAGTAGCGGAGTGTAAGCAAGCCCTGTATCTCCTAGTAGTGCAGTGAGCACGAGGCCCGTATCTCCTAATAGCGGAGTATGGGCGAGGCCCGTATCTCCTAGTAGTAGAGTGTAGGTGAGGCCAATATCTCCTAGTTGGCATGATAGAGACTGAAGAGGGTTAGTTCATTGAGTTTCAGAATAGAGTTGGTCCTGCATAGCCCTAGATAGGTGAGGGTCGTGAATTAGTAGCAAGGCAGGTGGGGCCTGGTAGAGACCGCAGGGTCAAGATAGGGGGTCGAGGATCCCAGGATTTATAGAGCCTGAGTGGCAAGGTAGATAAAGCAGATTTAGATAGTCGAAGTTTCTTCAGAAGTCGCTGAGAGCGACAAAGAGTTTGAGCTTGGGTTTTGTAACTAGTGGGATCCCGGTAAACTAGAAATGGCAAATTAGTTGGGACCAGGGTGGTCTCGGTTCATCCGAAATGCGTATATGAGATAGCAAGATCTTCGGACAGGCGTAGCGATAATGGAATTCTTGTATGGAGCAGTTAGTTGACCGAGTGGTGTGACGCCTCTCATAGTAGGTGTAACGCCCCATCTCTGGTATGTTGTTCCTGTGACATTTATTTAAAAGTTTTATTGAGGGACTCGGCGAGTCTATGGCCTGACTCATCGAGTAGGGTCGAGTTTTTGTGCACGTGTTAGTCGGCGACTCGGCGAGTCCATATTCGGGACTCGGCGAGTCTACCTGCCTGGAAGAAACCCTAAATCCCCGGGTTGCTCACTATTTAAACAATGCTATGTGCCCCAAACTCGCCTCCTTCACCCTCAGAGAGCTGTGAGAAAACCCTAATCCATCCCTTATTGTTTTAAGTGCTTTTGTGTGTGGATTTTGAAGGCTTGAAGAAGAAGAAGAAGAAAGGAGCAAAGAGAAGAGGTGTAGAGCAAAGATCCAAGGGCAAAATCAGAGTTCATTGAGGTATTTCTCGGATTCCTTCTGTTTTATGCTTTAGACCTCCATTAGAACTCTTCTAGGGCTAGTTTGATGCATTTTCCAAGCCTTATAGTTGTTTGGATGCCTTAATAGGTTGAGATATCCCTAGATCTGTTCATTTAGGATTTGTAGAGCCCGGATCTATTGCCTTTTTGAAGATGCTTTGCATAAGAACCCTAGATCTAGCCTTTATTATGTTTTTTGAGCCTTATTATCTTCTTGGTCGCTTATGGGCACGTAAAGATAGAATCTTTACGTGCTAATCGAGTTAAGGAAGCCCAGATCTATAAGTTTCAGACGCTGGATTCAAGCAGAATCGAGTTTAGAGTAGCTGCATGGATGTGACTCCGCGAGTCAAGTCGCGAGTCCCGTTTTTCCCCTTTTTGAGTGATGTCGAGTGGAAGCCTGTGAGTAGTAGAGTGGAGTCAGTGAGTTGGAGGGCAGACTCAGTAATGGAGGGACTCGACGAGTTGTTCATACAACTCGGCGAGTCCAAGGCAATCTTCTTAGCTCAAGAACAACTCGTCGAGTTGTTCATATGACTCGGCGAGTCGGATGAAGATTGTCTGAGTTCTTGGATCGAGAGGGTACTCGTCGACTCGATGCCATACTTGACGAGTAGCCACGAGTAGGGTTGAGAAGTGAGACTAGAGACTCGGCGAGTTGGCGGCCCAACTCGGCGAGTCAGGTCAACTGTGGGTTGACTTTGACCGAGAGAGATGACTTTGACCAAGGGTAAAAGAGTCATTTTACCCCAGTGCAGTGTGTAGCATTTGATTGAGTGTGTTTATGGATTTGTTGCCGGGGAGATACCGGAGCAGCAACAGTTAGCTTCCATAAACATTCATACAGCAGCCAGTTCACGAGGTGAGTTTCCTTTCAGTAGGAACGGGTCTACGGCCACAATGCCGGCCCGTTTAGTTAGCAGTAGTCCCGGACTTTAGTCCGATGCAGTAGTTAGAGTGCTTGAAGTCTTTGTGATTCAAGCATGTTTGTGTTATGTGTTCCGGACTCTGTTCCGATGCATTATGCAGTATATGTGTTTATATTAGTTGATATGTGTTATGCTATGCCATGATCAGCCAGTTCTGGACTTCGGTCCGATGCAGGGGACAAGGTCCCAGTCAGTTCCGGACTTCGGTCCGATGCAGCTAGTTCCGGACTTCGGTCCGATGCAGTCAGTTCCGGACTTCGGTCCGATGCAGTTAGTTCCGGATTCCGGTCCGATGCAGGGGACAAGGTCCCAGTCAGTTCCGGACTTCGGTCCGATGCAACTAGTTCCAGACTTCGGTCTGATGCAGTGGGCAAGGCCCAATATGTGCTTTATATGTATTGTATGATATGTGGTAGTTTGGGGGAGCTCACTAAGCTTCGTGCTTACTGTTTCAGTTTTGGTTTCAGGTACTTCCGCAAGCAAAGGGAAGAGCTCGGGATGATGGAATCGCACACACCACAGCTTCAGTTTTTGTCCTGGGAGTTGATTTCGTTAGTTGATATGTTTGGATACAGTTGTCATACAGTTTTCTTTCTCTCAGTATTTCATCATGCTTTTGAAACACGCGACTTATGATGTTGTTATGAGATACTTGGTTTCATGTTCTTGTTATGATAAAAATTGAAATTTTTGGGTCGTATTTTTGGGTTGTTTCAAGTTGGTATCAGAGCCTTGGTTTGAGGGATTCGAATACACCTCCGGGTGCACCTGATCTCAAACTAAGGGAAAGATAAAAAGATTTTCAAAAAGAAAAATGTTTTCGAATAAAATTTTGAAAAGCACTTAGAAAGAAAAGAATTTTCAAACAAGATAAGGGTGTGGTGCATGCGATCAGCCGAGCTCAAGTCAGTACTCCGAAATTACCAATACAAGTTTTATTATTATGATCAATTGTTCCAGTTTCAGTAGAACAACATGCTAGTATAGGACTAAGGATCTAGGAGGATGTCGTATGTGCCTGCTATATGTGTTACAGCTTTATGAGAATTGCATGCTAGTATTGAGTAGACAGCAGTAGGATAGCCTGTTTAGGTTATGCCTGGTAGCGCAAGCTTAGCATTGTATGCTAGTACAGTTTCTTGTTATGAGAATAGTTTTTCCTGAGTATGTTTCCTTTATTCGAATGCTGCTTGCTTTGTGCTTTGTGGGACTCTGAGTGGTGGGAGTTAGCCATTAGGTGAATACGTCACATCACATGTGAGCAGGGTTGAATAATCTCAGAGTGCTGGATTTGGCCCTATTGCGCAGCTCTTGTCTGAGTCCAACCATTGTAGGGACGAGTCTTTTACTCGAAGGATTATCCGAGCCTCATTGCATGTGATGGTATTCACTGGTGGCTAATTAGCATTACAAGGAGGCCTTCAGCAGCTGAGGACTGGTTTGAGTGGAGTCAGAGATTTCCCTAGGGCAAGCCTAGGATGAGAGTAGCAGAGATCAGTAGTAGTAGAAGTGACTTGGTGGAGTCAAGGCAGTTCTTGAGGAAAGTACGGATAGATGTGGAAGGTAGTATGGGCCCGTACTACTGAAAGCAGAGGATCCGTACTCGAATCAAGGAAGGCCGAGATAAGACCAAGAAGCTAGTAGTAGTATCAATGATCCCTTGAGATATTTTAGTTTTCTGATGTTGCCATGACCTGGGCTGATTTCTCTACCAGGTTCAGGGCGGAGTTTGCACCAGTTATTGAGGTGCAGCAGTTAGCCAAAGAGTTTCAAGACCTCACCCAGACTACAAAGACCGTGGCGGAGATCACCGCCAAGTTCAGGGAGAGGGCTCTTCTTGTTCCTCAGTATGCGGCCGATGAGGAAATGAAGAAGGCCCGTTATCATGAGATGTTGCGGAGCGATATCCGTCAGTTTGTGAGCCGGTCGAGCTGTAAAACACTGGATGACATGATTGCTAGGGCTCGGGAGAGGGAGATTGATCTCGAGATGGAGAAGAAGAGGAAACCGGAGGCGGTTTCGGGTACAGGCAGTTCGGGCAATAAGCCCATGGTTTCTGATCACAGATCCAGGAGTCAGCAGAGCCACGGTCGATGTGGCAAGTGTGGGAGATTGCACGAGTGGGTGTGCAAGGCAGGGAGATCCGGTTGCTACAAGTGCGGTCGGACTGGGCATTTCAGCAGGGATTGTACGGCCCCTGCTACTGCCGTTGCAGCATCAGATCTGATTTGCTTTCAGTGCAATCAGAGGGGACATAAAATGTCCCAGTGTCCGAGTTTAGCTACAGTAGGGAAGGTGGCTGCACCTGCCCTTGCTACTTTGAGGATTACAGATGGCCGGTAGGGCCGAGCCGAGGCGCCAGTGGCGAAGAGTAGGGCGTTTTAGATGACAGCAGAGGAGGCGCGAGCGAATCCTGATGTGGTGATGGTTATGTATCTTCCCTTCATCCCTTTATTATTATTGATTGATTATTTCTTATGATTGTATGTTTTATATAGGGTCGTTCTCTGTGAACGGCATTTCTGCTATGGTATTATTCGATTCGGGGGCTACCCGATCATTCGTATCGCTTGCGCTTAGCAAGAGATTTAGCAGAGCTCCAGGGGAGCTGGATTGTCCACTAGAGGTTGAGATAGCAGATGACAGGACCGTGAGGGTCGCCAGAGTGCATAGAGGGTGTTGTCTTCAGTTGTTTGATGAGCAGTTTTCGGTGGACCTAGTTCCTATTCCCCTGCGAGGGAATAACGTTATCGTGGGCATGGATTGGCTAAGCCCCAATGGGGCGGTGATTGATTATGAGCTTCAGCTAATGAGGGTTCGCACTCCCAGTGGGGGAGAGTTAGTGATTCAGGGCGAGAGGCCACAGCGTGGACCGACCTTTTGTTCCGCCGCTAGGGCGAGGCGCTATTTTCAACAGGGTTGCGCTGGTTATGTAGCTTATGTCTTGGATGCCCGGGAGAAGGGCAAGTCGACAGTTGATGATGTTCCGATAGTGCGAGACTTCCCGGATGTATTTCCTGAGGATTTACCGGGGATACCTCCTGAGAGGCAGGTTGAGTTTAGGATCGACCTGATTCCTGGTGCGGCTCCGATAGCCAAGGCACCGTATCGCCTAGCTCCCCCTGAGATGCAGGAGTTGTCTACACAGCTGCAAGAGCTGCTAGACAAGGGTTTCATTCGGCCGAGCAGTTTGCCTTGGGGAGCGCCAATCCTGTTTGTGAGGAAGAAGGATGGGTCGCATCGTATGTGTATAGATTACCGGGAGTTGAATAAGGTAACAGTGAAGAACCGTTACCCACTTCCGAGGATAGATGATTTGTTTGACCAGCTTCTGGGAGCATCTTGGTTCTCCAAGATCGATCTACGCTCCGGGTATCAACAGATGCGGGTTAGGGATGAGGATGTGCAGAACACTGCTTTCAGGACCATGTATGGTCATTATGAGTTTGTGGTGATGCCATTTGGGCTGACCAATGCCCCAGCCGTGTTCATGGATCTCATGAATCGCGTGTGTAGGCCGATACTGGATCGGTCAGTGATCGTATTCATAGATGATATCTTGGTATATTCCAAGACGCAGGAGCAACACGAGGAGCACCTGAGGGAGGTGCTAGAAGTTTTGAGGAGGGAGAGACTTTTCGCAAAGTTCTCCAAGTGTGAGTTCTGGTTGCGTTAGGTGCAGTTCCTTGGTCACCTCGTCAACCAGAAGGGTATTTTGGTGGATCCGGCCAAGATAGAGGCCGTGATGCAATGGGAGGTCCCGAAGTCTCCATCTGAGATTCGAAGCTTCCTAGGGTTGGCAGGGTATTACCGGAGGTTCATTCAGGATTTCTCCAAGATAGCAGTGCCGCTCACCCGACTGACCAAGAAGTCGGTGGTATTTCATTGGGGGCCTGAGCAACAGGCAGCGTTCGACACCCTCAGGCAAAGATTATGCGAGGCTCCGATCCTTACCTTGCTAGAGGGAGTAGAGGACTTCGTAGTCTACTGTGATGCCTCAATCACAGGTATGGCAGCAGTGTTGATGCAGCGAGGCCATGTGATAGCTTACGCCTCGAGGCAGTTGAAGCCTCACGAGGCTAACTATCCTAGCCATGATTTAGAGCTGGGGGCGGTTGTGTTTGCCCTCAAGATTTGGAGGCATTATCTTTATGGGGTCCGTTGTACTATCTACACGGATCACAAGAGTTTGAGGTACCTTATGGATCAGCCGAGTCTGAACATGAGGCAGAGGAGGTGGTTGGATGTGCTGAAGGATTATGATTGTGAGATCCTTTACCATCCAGGGAAGGCCAACGTGGTGGCCGACGCCCTAAGCCGCAAAGTGTCGGCAGCCCCTATCAGAGATTTGTGTTTGAGGATGACAATGATTACTCCGTTGTTGGAACGGATCAGGGAGGCTCAGGTTGAGGGCCTCAAGGAGGAGAGGTAAAAGTGTGAGAGGATAGTGGGCCGAGTATCTTCCTTTGATTATGACAGTCAGGGATTGCTGACACTTCATGGGAGAGTGTGGGTACCGTACTGGGGTGGGGTATGGCAGGTGTTGATGGATGGGGCTCATAAGTCTCGATTTTCTATCCACCTAGGGGCGATGAAGATGTATAGAGATGTTCGACCCGATTATTGGTGGCCCTGCATGAAGCGGGATGTCGCTTGGTATGTTGAGAGGTGCCTGACCTGCAGGAAGGTCAAGGCGGAGCACCAGAGGTCTCACAGCAAGATGCAACCGTTAGACATTCCCGTGTGGAAATGGGAGGACATCACCATGGATTTTGTCACCAAGCTTCCCAGGACCGCACGAGGAGTAGATTCGATATGGGTAGTAGTGGATCGGTTGATGAAGAGTGCTCATTTTATCCCAATCCAGGAGAGTATATCAGCAGAAAAGTTAGCCGATATCTATGTGCGTGAGATCATGGCACGTCATGGAGTGCCGGTATCGGTAGTGTCAGATCGAGATGTCCGTTTTACATCCAGATTCTGGAAGCGGTTTCTCGACGAGATGGGCACTCGTCTTCATTTCAGCACCGCTTTCCACCCTCAGACGGACGGGCAGAGCGAGAGGACGATTCAGACTCTCGAGGACATGCTCAGGGCGTGTGTTGTAGACTTTGGTGGCAGTTGGGATACGTATCTTCCGTTAGCGGAATTTTCGTATAACAACAGTTATCATGCGAGCATTGATCGACCTCCCTTTGAGATGCTTTATGGGAGGAAGTGTAGGACCCCGATTTGTTGGGGCGAGGTCGGTCAGCGAGTCGTTGGGAGCACAGAGGTGGTGCTCAAGACGACTGAGTTGATTCAGCAGGTCCGTAGTAGACTGCAGACTGCGCAGAGTCGGCAGAAGAGCTACGCCGACAGGAGGCGTTCAGACTTGGAGTTCCGGGTGGGCGATATGGTCCTCCTGAAGGTCTCACCCTGGAAGGGTGTCATCAGGTTTCGGAAGAGGGGCAAGCTGGGCCCCAGGTTCATTGGTCCTTTCAGGGTTTTGGCCCGAATGGGTCGGGTTGCTTATCGGTTGGATCTTCCTATAGAGCTTAGCCAGATCCACAACACTTTCCATGTGTCTCAGTTGAGGAAGTGTTTGGTGGATGAGTCAGCAGTTGTTCTCCTAGAGGATATTCAGGTTGATAGCAGCCTGAAATATATTAAGAGGGCGGTCGCGATTCTAGACCGGAAGACAAAGACCTTGAGGAACAAGCCAATTCTGTTAGTGAAGGTGCAGTGGCAGCACCGGAAGGGGTCTGAGTGGACGTGGGAGGCTGAGGAAGAAATGAGAGAGCACTACTCGGAGTTATTTGCAGATTCAGCCGTAGCAGACTTTGAGGACGAAGTCTGAGACAAGTTGGGGAGAATTGTAACGCCCCATCTCTGGTATGTTGTTCCTGTGGCATTTATTTAAAAGTTTTATTCAGGGACTCGGCGAGTCTATGGCCTGACTCGTCGAGTAGGGTCGAGTTTTTGTGCACGTGTTAGTCGGCGACTCGGCGAGTCTGCCTGCCTGGAAGAAACCCTAAATCCCCGGGTTGCTCACTATTTAAGCAATGCTATGTGCCCCAAACTCGCCTACTTCACCCTCAGAGAGCTGTGAGAAAACCCTAATCCATCCCTTATTGTTTTAAGTGCTTTTGTGTGTGGATTTTGAAGGCTTGAAGAAGAAGAAGAAGAAAGGAGCAAAGAGAAGAGGTGTAGAGCAAAGATCCAAGGGAAAAATCAGAGTTCATTGAGGTATTTCTCGGATTCCTTCTGTTTTTTTCTTTAGACCACCATTAGAACTCTTCTACGGTTAGTTTGATGCATTTTCCAATCCTTATGGTTGTATGGATGCCTTAATAGGTCGAGATATCCCTAGATCTGTTCATTTAGGAGTTGTAGAGCCCGGATCTATTGCCTTTTTGAAGATGCTTTGCGTAAGAACCCTAGATCTAGCCTTTATTATGCTTTTTGAGCCTTATTATCTTCTTGGTCGCTTATGGGCACGTAAAGATAGAATCTTTACGTGCTAATCGAGTTAAGGAAGCCCAAATCTATAAGTTTCAGACGCTGGATTCAAGCAGAATCGAGTTTAGAGTAGCTGCATGGATGTGACTCCGCGAGTCGGAAGAACGACTCGGCGAGTCAAGTCGCGAGTCCCGTTTTTCCCCTTTTTGAGTGATGTCGAGTGGAAGCCTGTGAGTAGTAGAGTGGACTCAGTGAGTTGGAGGGCAGACTCAGTAATGGAGGGACTCGACGAGTTGTTCATACAACTCGGCGAGTCCAAGACAATCTTCTTCGCTCAAGAACAACTCGTCGAGTTGTTCATATGACTCGGCGAGTCGGATGAAGATTGTCTGAGTTCTTGGATCGAGAGGGTACTCGTCGAGTCGATGCCATACTCGACGAGTAGCCACGAGTAAGGTTGAGAAGTGAGACTAGAGACTCGGCGAGTTGGCGGCCCAACTCGGCGAGTCAGGTCAACTGTGGGTTGACTTTGACCGAGAGAGTTGACTTTGACCAAGGGTAAAAGAGTCATTTTACCCCAGTGTAGTGTGTAGCATTTGATTGAGTGTGTTTATGGATTTGTAGCCGGGGAGATACCGGAGCAGCAGTAGTTAGCTTCCAGATCCATTCATACAGCAGCCAGTTCACGAGGTGAGTTTCCTTTTAGTAGGAACGGGTATACGGCCACAATGCCGGCCCGTTTAGTTAGCAGTAGTCCCGGACTTTAGTCCGATGCAGTAGTTAGAGTTCTTGATGTCTTTGTGATTCAAGCATGTTTGTGTTATGTGTTCCGGACTCTGTTCCGATGCAGTATGCAATATATGTGTTTATATTAGTTGATATGTGTTATGCTATGCCATGATCAGCCAGTTCCGGACTTAGGTCCGATGCAGGGGACAAGGTCCTTGTCAGTTCCGGACTTCGGTCCGATGCAGCTAGTTCCGGACTTCGGTCCGATGCAGTCAGTTCTGGACTTCGGTCCGATGTAGTTAGTTCCGGATTCCGGTCCGATGCAGGGGACAAGGTCCCAGTCAGTTCCGGACTTCGGTCCGATGCAGCTAGTTCCAGACTTCGGTCTGATGCAGTGGGCAAGGCCCAGTATGTGCTTTATATGTATTGTATGATATGTGGTAGTTTGGGGGAGCTCACTAAGCTTCGTGCTTACTGTTTCAGTTTTGGTTTCAGGTACTTCCGCAAGCAAAGGGAAGAGCTCGGGATGATGGAATCGCACACACCACAGCTTCAGTTTTTGTACTGGGAGTTGATTTCGTTAGTTGATATGTTTGGATACAGTTGTCATACAGTTTTCTTTCTCTCAGTATTTCATCATGGTTTTGAAACACGCGACGTATGATGTTGTTATGAGATACTTGGTTTCATGTTCTTGTTATGATAAAAATTGAAATTTTTGGGTCGTATTTTTGGGTTGTTTCAAGTTGGTATCAGAGCCTTGGTTTGACGGATTCAGATACACCTCCGGGTGCACCTGATCTCAAACTAAGGGAAAGATAAAAAGATTTTAAAAAAGAAAAATGTTTTCGAATAAAATTTTGAAAAGCACTTAGAAAGAAAAGAATTCTCAAACAAGATAAGGGTGTGGTGCATGTGATCAGCCGAGCTCAAGTCAGTACTCCCAAATTACCAATACAAGTTTTATTATTATGATCAATTGTTCCAGTTTCAGTAAAACAACATGCTAGTATAGGACTAAGGATCTAGGAGGATGTCGTATGTGCTTGCTATATGTGTTACAGCTTTATGAGAATTGCATGCTAGTATTGAGTAGACAGCAGTAGGATAACCTGTTTAGGTTATGCCTAGTAGCGCGAGCTTAGCATTGTATGCTAGTACAGTTTCTTGTTATGAGAATAGTTTTTCCTGAGTATGTTTCCTTTATCCGAATGCTGCTTGCTTTGTGCTTTGTGGGACTCTGAGTGGTGGGAGTTAGCCATTAGGTGAATACGTCACATCACATGTGAGCAGGGTTGAATAATCTCAGAGTGCTGGATTTGGCCCTATTGCGCAGCTCTTGTCTGAGTCCAACCGTTGTAGGGACGAGTCTTTTACTCGAAGGATTATCCGAGCCTCATTGCATGTGATGGTATTCAGGTGGTGGCTAATTAGCATTACAAGGAGGCCTTCAGCAGCTGAGGACTGGTTTGAGTGGAGTCAAAGATTTCCCTAGGTTAAGCCTAGGATGAGAGTAGCAGAGATCAGTAGTAGTAGAAGTGACTTGGTGGAGTCAAGGCAGTTCTTGAGGAAAGTACGGATAAATGTGGAAGGTAGTATGGGCCCGTACTACTGAAAGCAGAGGATCCGTACTCGAATCAAGGAAGGCCGAGATAAGACCAAGAAGCTAGTAGTAGTATCAATGATCCCTTGAGATATTTTAGTTTTCTGATGTTGCTATGATGTGTTTCAGAATGGTGGTTTTGTGTCCGAGGACAACAGCCGACAGTGGAGGTGCCGGGGAGGGATCAGGATCAGGCTCGGGGGACGAGCGCATGGATGAGCAAACCAGAGAGTTTCTTTCTTCAGAGATTACTCGTATCATTTTAGAGCAGACTTCTGTGATCTTCGGTTCGATCAAGGAGGGTATCCTAGAGCTGATGGATGAGAGATTGGGCACCTACCGTGCCGAGGTGGCGGCCATGATGGGGTCGCGTACACTTACATTCAGGGAGTTCAGGGCATGTGGAGCTCCACACTATCATGGGGCGCGGGACCTCATAGTGAGTACTAGATGGTTGGCGGATGTGGGCAACGCGTTCCGCACTAGCAGGTGTCCCGAGGGGGACAAGGTCAGATTGGCGTCCTGTCTTCTGAAGGACAGGGCACGGGATTGGTGGGAGGAGGTCGGACATACCATTGGAGATGATGCAGCGTTGGATGCCATGACCTGGGCTGATTTCTCTACCAGGTTCAGGGCGGAGTTTGCACCAGTTATTGAGGTGCAGCAGTTAGCCAGAGAGTTTCAAGACCTCACCCAGACTACAGAGACCGTGGCGGAGATCACCGCCAAGTTCAGGGAGAGGGCTCTTCTTGTTCCTCAGTATGCGGCCGATGAGGAAATGAAGAAGGCCCGTTATCATGAGATGTTGCGGAGCGATATCCATCAGTTTGTGAGCCGGTCGAGCTGTAAAACACTGGATGACATGATTGCTAGGGCTCGGGAGAGGGAGATTGATCTCGAGATGGAGAAGAAGAGGAAACCGGAGGCGGTTTCGGGTACAGGCAGTTCGGGCAAAAAGCCCAAGGTTTCTGATCACAGATCCAGGAGTCAGCAGAGCCACGGTCGATGTGGCAAGTGTGGGAGATTGCACGAGTGGGTGTGCAAGGCAGGGAGATCCAGTTGCTACAAGTGCGGTCGGACTGGGCATTTGAGCAGGGATTGTACGGCCCCTGCTACTGCCGTTGCAGCATCAGATCTGATTTGCTTTCAGTGCAATCAGAGGGGACATAAAATGTCCCAGTGTCCGAGTTTAGCTACAGTAGGGAAGGTGGCTGCACCTGCCCCTGCTACTTTGAGGATTACAGATGGCCGGCAGGGCCGAGCCGAGGCGCCAGTGGCGAAGAGTAGGGCGTTTCAGATGACAGCAGAGGAGGCGCGAGCGACTCCTGATGTGGTGATGGTTATGTATCTTCCCTTCATCTCTTTATTATTATTGATTGATTATTTCTTATGATTGTATGTTTTATCTAGGGTCGTTCTCTGTGAACGGCATTTCTGCTATGGTATTATTCGATTCGGGGGCTACCCGATCATTCGTATCGCTTGCGCTTAGCAAGAGATTTAGCAGAGCTACAGGGGAGCTGGATTGTCCACTAGAGGTTGAGATAGCAGATGACAGGACCTTGAGGGTCGCCAGAGTGCATAGAGGGTGTTCTCTTCAATTGTTTGACGAGCAGTTTTCGGTGGACCTGGTTCCTATTCCCCTGCGAGGGAATAAGGTTATCGTGGGCATGGATTGGCTAAGCCCCAATGGGGCGGTGATTGATTGTGAGCTTCAACTAGTGAGGGTTCGCACTCCCAGTGGGGGAGAGTTAGTGATTCAGGGCGAGAGGCCACAGCGCGGACCGACCTTTTGTTCCGCCGCTAGGGCGAGGTGATATTTTCAGCAGGGTTGCGCTGGTTATGTAGCTTATGTCTTTGGATGCCCGGGAGAAGGGCAAGTCGACAGTTGATGATGTTCCGATAGTGCGAGACTTCCCGAATGTATTTCCCGAGGATTTACCGGGGATACCTCCTGAGAGGCAGGTTGAGTTTAGGATCGACCTGATTCCTGGTGCGGCTCCGATAGCCAAGGCACCGTATCGCCTAGCTCCCCCTGAGATGCAGGAGTTGTCTACACAGATGCAAGAGCTGCTAGACAAGGGTTTCATTCGGCCGAGCAGTTCGTCTTGGGGAGCGCCGATCCTGTTTGTGAGGAAGAAGGATGGGTCGCATCGTATGTGTATAGATTACCGGGAGTTGAATAAGGTAACGATGAAGAACCGTTACCCACTTCCGAGGATAGATGATTTGTTTGACCAGCTTCAGCGAGCGTCTTGGTTCTCCAAGATCGATCTACGCTCCGGGTATCATCAGATGTGGGTTAGGGATGAGGATGTGCAGAAGACTGCTTTCAGGACCAGGTATGGTCATTATGAGTTTGTGGTGATGGCATTTGGGCTCACCAATGCCCCAGCCGCGTTCATGGATCTCATGAATCGCGTGTGTAGGCCGATGCTGGATCGGTCAGTGATAGTATTCATAGATGATATCTTGGTATATTCCAAGACGTAGGAGCAACACGAGGAGCACCTGAGGGAGGTGCTGGAAGTTTTGAGGAGGGAGAGACTTTTCGCAAAGTTCTCCAAGTGTGAGTTCTGGTTGCGCGAGGTGCAGTTCCTTGGTCACCTCGTCAACCAGAAAGGTATTTTGGTGGATCCGGCCAAGATAGAGGCCGTGATGCAGTGGGAGGTCCCGAAGTCTCCATCTGAGATTCGGAGCTTCCTAGGGTTGGCAGGGTATTACCGGAGGTTCATTCAGGATTTCTCCAAGATAGTAGTGCCGCTCACCCGACTGACCAAGAAGTTGGTGGTATTTCGTTGGGGGCCTGAGCAGCAGGCAGCGTTCGAGACCCTCAGGCAGAGATTATGCGAGGCTCCGATCCTTACCTTGCCAGAGGGAGTAGAGGACATCGTAGTCTACTGTGACGCCTCAATCACAGGTATGGGAGCAGTGTTGATGCAGCGAGGCCATGTGATAGCTTACGCCTCGAGGCAGTTGAAGCCTCACGAGGCTAACTATCCTACCCATGATTTAGAGCTGGGGGCGGTTGTGTTTGCCCTCAAGATTTGGAGGCATTATCTTTATGGGGTCTGTTGTACTATCTACACGGATCACAAGAGTTTGAGGTACCTTATGGATCAGCCGAGTCTGAACATGAGGCAGAGGAGGTGGTTGGATGTGCTGAAAGATTATGATTGTGAGATCCTTTACCATCCAGGGAAGGCCAACGTGGTGGCCGACGCCCTAAGCCGCAAAGTGTCGGTAGCCCCTATCAGAGATTTGTGTTTGAGGATGACAGTGATTACTCCGTTGTTGGAACGGATAAGGGAGGCTCAGGTTGAGGGCCTCAAGGAGGAGAGGCAAAAGTGTGAGAGGATAGTGGGCCGAGTATCTTCCTTTGATTATGACAGTCAGGGATTGCTGACACTTCATGGGAGAGTGTGGGTACCGTACTGGGGTGGGGTACGGCAGGTGCTGATGGATGAGGCTCATAAGTCTCAATTTTCTATCCACCTAGGGGCGACAAAGATGTACAGAGATCTTCTACCCGATTATTGGTGGCCCTACATGAAGTGGGATGTCGCTTGGTATGTTGAGAGGTGCCTGACCTGCAGGAAGGTCAAGGCGGAGCACCAGAGGCCTCATGGCAAGATGCAGCCGTTAGACATTCCCGTGTGGAAATGGGAGGACATCACCATGGATTTTGTCACCAAGCTTCCCAGGACCGCACGAGGAGTAGATTCGATATGGGTAGTAGTGGATCGGTTGACGAAGAGTGCTCATTTTATCCCGATCCAGGAGAGTATATCAGCAGAAAAGTTAGCCGATATCTAAGTGCGTGAGATTGTGGCACGTCATGGAGTGCCGGTATCGGTAATGTCAGACCGAGATGTCCGTTTTACATCCAGATTCTGGAAGCGGTTTCACGACGAGATGGGTACTCATCTTCATTTCAGCACCGCTTTCCATCCTCAGACGGACGGGCAGAGCGAGAGGACGATTCAGACTCTCGAGGACATGCTCAGGGCGTGTGTTCTAGACTTTGGTGGCAGTTGGGATACGTATCTTCCGTTAGCGGAATTTTTGTATAACAACAGTTATCATGCGAGCATTGATCGACCTCCCTTTGAGATGCTTTATGGGAGGAAGTGTAGGACCCCGATTTGTTGGGGCGAGGTCGGTCAGCGAGTCGTTAGGAGCACAGAGGTGGTGCTCAAGACGACTGAGTTGATTCAGCAGGTCCGTAGTAGACTGCAGACTGCGCAGAGTCGGCAGAAGAGCTACGCCGACAGGAGGCGTTCAGACTTGGAGTTCCGGGTGGGCGATATGGTCCTCCTGAAGGTCTCACCCTGGAAGGGTGTCATCAGGTTTCGGAAGAGGGGCAAGCTGGGCCCCAGGTTCATTGGTCCTTTCAGGGTTTTGGCCCGAGTGGGTCGGGTTGCTTATCGGTTGGATCTTCCTATAGAGCTTAGCCAGATCCACAACACTTTCCATGTGTCTCAGTTGAGGAAGTGTTTGGTGGATGAGTCAGCAGTTGTTCCCCTAGAGGATATTCAGGTTGATAGCAGCCTGAATTATATTGAGAGGCTGGTCGCGATTCTGGACCGGAAGACAAAGACCTTGAGGAACAAGGCAATTCAGTTAGTGAAGGTGTAGTGGCAGCACCGGAAGGGCTCTGAGTGGACGTGGGAGGCTGAGGAAGATATGAGAGAGCACTACTCGGAGTTATTTGCAGATTCAGCCGTAGCAGACTTTGAGGACGAAGTCTGAGACAAGTGGGGGAGAATTGTAACGCCCCATCTCTGGTATGTTGCTCCTGTGGCATTTATTTAAAAGTTTTATTCAGGGACTCGGCGAGTCTATGGCCTGACTACGCGAGTAAGGTCGAGTTTTTGTGCACGTGTTAGTCGGCGACTCGACGAGTCTGCCTGCCTGGAAGAAACCCTAAATCCCCAGGTTGCTCACTATTTAAGCAATGCTATGTGCCCCAAACTCACCTTCTTCACCCTCAGAGAGCTGTGAGAAAACCCTAATCCATCCTTTATTGTTTTAAGTGCTTTTGTGTGTGGATTTTGAAGGCTTGAAGAAGAAGAAGAAGAAAGGAGCAAAGAGAAGAGGTGTAGAGCAAAGATCCAAGGGAAAAATCAGAGTTCATTGAGGTATTTCTCAGATTCCTTCTGTTTTATGCTTTAGACCTCCATTAGAACTCTTCTAGGGCTAGTTTGATGCATTTTCCAATCCTTATAGTTGTATGGATGCCTTAATAGGTTGAGATATCCCTAGATCTGTTGATTTAGGATTTGTAGAGCCCGGATCTATTGCCTTTTTGAAGATGCTTTGCATAAGAACCCTAGATCTAGCCTTTATTATGCTTTTTGAGCCTTATTATCTTCTTGGTCGCTTATGGGCACGTAAAGATAGAATCTTTACGTGCTAATCGAGTTAAGGAAGCCCAGATCTATAAGTTTCAGACGCTGGATTCAAACAGAATCGAGTTTAGAGTAGCTGCACGGATGTGACTCGGTCAGTCGGAAGAACCACTCGGCGAGTCAAGTCGCGAGTCCCGTTTTTCCCCTTTTTGAGTGATGTCGAGTGGAAGCCTATGAGTAGTAGAGTGGACTCAGTGAGTTGGAGGGCAGACTCAGTAATGGAGGGACTCGACGAGTTGTTCATACAACTCGGCGAGTCCAAGGCAATCTTCTTAGCTCAAGAACAACTCGTCGAGTTGTTCATATGACTCGGCGAGTCGGATGAAGATTGTCTGAGTTCTTGGATCGAGAGGGTACTCGTCGAGTCGATGCCATACTCGACGAGTAGCCTCGAGTAGGGTTGAGAAGTGAGACTAGAGACTCGGCGAGTTGGCGGCCCAACTCGACGAGTTAGGTCAACTGTGGGTTGACTTTGACCGAGAGAGGTTACTTTGACCAAGGGTAAAAGAGTCATTTTACCCCAGTGCAGTGTGTAGCATTGGATTGAGTGTGTTTATGGATTTGTAGCCGGGGAGATACCGGAGCAGCAGCAGTTAGCTTCCAGAGCCATTCATACAGCAGCCAGTTCACGAGGTGAGTTTCCTTTCAGTAGGAACGGGTCTACGGCCACAATGCCGGCCCGTTTAGTTAGCAGTAGTCCCGGACTTTAGTCCGACGCAGTAGTTAGAGCGCTTGATGTCTTTGTGATTCAAGCATGTTTGTGTTATGTGTTCTGGACTCTGTTCCGATGCAGTATGCAGTATATGTGTTTATATTAGTTGATATGTGTTATGCTATGCCATGATCAGCCAGTTCCGGACTTCGGTCCGATGCAGGGGACAAGGTCCCAGTCAGTTCCGGACTTCGGTCCGATGCAGCTAGTTCCGGACTTCGGTCCGATGCAGTCAGTTCCGGACGTCGGTCCAATGCAGCTAGTTCCAGACTTCGGTCTGATGCAGTGGGCAAGGCCCAGTATGTGCTTTATATGTATTGTATGATATGTGGTAGTTTGAGGGAGCTCACTAAGCTTCGTGCTTACAGTTTCAGTTTTGGTTTCAGGTACTTCCGCAAGCAAAGGGAAGAGCTCGGGATGATGGCATCGCACACACCACAGCTTCAATTTTTGTCCTGGGAGTTGATTTCGTTAGTTGATATGTTTGGATACAGTTGTGATACAATTTTCTTTCTCTCAGTATTTTATCATGGTTTTGAAACACGCGACGTATGATGTTGTTATGAGATACTTGGTTTCATGTTCTTCTATGATAAAAATTGAAATTTTTGGGTCGTATTTTTGGGTTGTTTCAGTAGGGTTAAATAATCTCAGAGGGAAGGACTTGATTCTGTTGTGCAGCTCTCGTCGGAGTCTAACCATTGCAGGAAAGAGTCTTTTACTCGAAGGATTATCTGATCCATTTGCTAGGTTGGGCGTTCAGCACTGAGGCGTGATAAGAGGAAGCATTCAGTAGTTACCAACGAAGGAACCAGCACTGGGAGTGACTGGAGATTGGTACAGTAAAGGGATTGTTCTTTGCAGGGATAGGAAAGGTATGTTGCTTTTGGAAAATTCCATCGGGAAGGTTAGCAACAGCACAGGGTAGAGGGGTGAACCTCCCTTTGGATATCAAGTGTAGGTGCTCAGGAAGTACCAGAAGGATTACCGGTTAAGTAAGAGTGTGTAATCCAGGGTTGTAGTGATGCGATTGTGCTCAAGAGGATACATTCAAGGATTGGATCGAGTAGGCAAGGTATGCGACGTTCGAAAATGTCGTGAGAGGTTGAGGGTTTGATAGCTGAAGCGGACTTCGAGGACGAAGTCTAGTTTAAGTGGGGGAGAGTTGTAACACCCCAAATTCAGAAGACCTAGAAAGCAAAGGAAAACCTCAAAATCAGAAGGCGAGTCGTCGAGTAGATGGGGTGAATCGACGAGTAGGGGCGTATTTCGGGTCACAGGTTAAGTGACCTACTTGATGATTCGGGGGACCAACTTGATGAGTTGGCCAGGGGTTGGGAAACCCTAAATTCGGGACTTGGCACCCTATTTAAGCATCTTATTCTCCTCCTCTTGGTTCCATTCCCAGCCCCCATTGTCTAGAACTTAACCCACGAAACCCTAGATCATTTTATGAGTGTGTGAGCCATTCTTGAGTGTTTTGGTGTTCTTGGAGACTAGAAGAAGAAGAAGGAGAGTGAAGGTTCAAGGGGAAACTTGTAGATCCAGCAACACCATCTCATTTCTATCATTTTCTGGTAATCAAATCTTCAGCTTGACCTATAGATTCTTAGATCTCTTTATGTCCATTGTATGATAGTTTTGGTCCATGGAGCTTGATCTATGGGACACGGATGTGCCAAGCAAAGATCCTTTCAGATCTGGAGTCCCTAAGAGTGGTTAAGGCATAAAGGTGCAAGCTTTATCCCATTGGGACCCTCATGCAAGCTTTAAGGAGTTGCGATGGCCTTTTAAGCATCAAAAGGCCATGCTTGGAAGAAAAGGCAGAGACTTTATGTGTCCTCCTGTTGTATAAGGCCTAGATAGATGTTGTTATGCCTTGGACTAGAGTAATAAGAGTTTTTGGAAATAGAGTTATGTATTAAGGAGCTCAGGTTTTAGCTTAACCCATTAAGAAGGATTAGGAGTGGTTAAAGTTGGAAACTTTACCCTCATGAGGTCATCTTCGGCATGTAGACAAAGTTTGGGGTTTGGATCTGAAGTGTAAGGGCTTAATCTGTTAAGATGGCCAATCAGACCGAAGGACTCAGCGAGTCCAGGGAGGGACTCGACGAGTCTAAGTGAATTGTCCCGCTTTTGTTATGCAGGAACTCGGCGAGTCTGAGGGTTGAGTCGACAAGTTGACTCGATAAATCGCGACCTTGAGTAGCCAAGGAACTCTGCGAGTCAGGAGTTGAGTCAATGAGTTGGGTCGCGATTTCAGGATTTTGTATTACTGGACTCGACGATTTGAAGGAGCAACTCGGCGATTTGGGTCAACTTGGAGCGTTGAATTTGACTTTGGCCAAGGTTGACCTAGTTAGACCATTGAGGGTATTTTAGTCTAAGATGTATTTTAGTATTGGTAGCTCGGGAGCCGAAGGATTAGCAGTTCGGCGAATTTCCAGATAGCAGTCAGAAGGGTTTCAGCAGGACTCCAACAGTGCAAGGTGAGTCTCCTTACTGTGTGAATGGGTCTAAGGCACCAATGCCGGCCCATTATGTTTGTATAGTAGGAAGACTCGAGGGGGGGGGGGGTTAGCCTTAGGCACTATATATTGTATGTCCTGGATTACAATCCGATGTCGGGCGAGGCCCGAGCGAGTTTTATATGTACATGTTACATTATACTTGTTGTCTTTGTGATACTTGTATGTGCGTGTAGGGAGGTGAGTGTGGGGGACCTCCCAGATCTCATCACTAGCTGAGTATGGATGGGGTTCCAAATCTCAATATTAGTACTGTAGGGGCGAGGCCCGTGATAGGAGAGACGTGAGTGTGGGTAGGGGCCCATATCTCACTAACAACAAGAGTATGGACGGGGGGTTAGCCCTAGGCACATTATGTTTGTATAGTAGGAAGACTCGAGGGGGGGGGTAGCCCTAGGCACTATATATTGTATGTCCTGGATTACAATCCGATGTCGGGCGAGGCCCGAGCGAGTTTTATATGTACATGTTACATTATATTTGTTGTCTTTGTGATACTTGTATGTGCATGTAGGGAGGTGAGTGTAGGGGACCTCCCGGATCTCATCACTAGCTGAGTATGGATGGGGTTCCATATCTCAATATTAGTACTGCAGAGGCGAGGCCCATGATAGGAGAGACGTGAGTGTGGGTGGGGGCCCGTATCTCACTAACAACAAGAGTATGGACGGGGTTCCATAGCTCAACAGCAGCAGACCAGGGGCGAGGCCCAGGTTAGGCAAGGCCTTATTACAGTATTACAGTAGTGTATGTTTTTTTATCTGCTAGTATAATATGTTAGTAGTTGAGTGTGGGTGAAACCCGTATCTCATAGTATCCGAGTGTGGGCGGGGCCGTATCTCATAGTTTAGATTGTTCACGGATATATGCCTGACTGATGGATTTACTTATACTTGTTTTTTGTGTGATACTTGTATGTTTTTTTAGTAGCGGAGTGTGGGCAGTGCCCGTATCTTGCAACATTTGAGTGTGGGCAGTGCTCGTATCTCATAGTAGTCGAGTCTGGGCGGGGCCCGTATCTCGAAGTAGCTCAGTGTGGGTGGGGCCCGTATCTCAAAGTCAGCAGATTTTGGGCGGGGGATGTATCTCCTAGTTAGCTGAGTGTGGTCCGTGCCCGTATCTCTTAGTTGCATGATTATGTGTATGGTATGGGGTAGATTGGGAACCTCACTAAGCTTCATGCTTACAGTTTTCAGTTTTGGTTTCACGTACTTCCGGTTGTGGAGGGAAGAGTTCGGGATGACTTCATGATATACACACAAAGAATTTTTAGCCTGGGATGTTTACTCTGATAAAAGAACATGTTTTGAGATGATACTCTAATTTGATATAACGATTTTTGTTTATGAATGAAATGGTTGATAATTATGGATTTAATTAATGACTTAAACGTAATTTTTGGGGTCATATTTTTGGGATGTTTCAGTCCAATTCCGCATTTACTTCTTTGAACTCTGATTGAGCATCTGAATCATCATTCACATCCTTATTTTTCCCCTCGAAAGACGAGTGATCCTCTTCATTAGGAATTGAAATATCTTCGGCACCCTGCGATGGAATGTTTGTTTCTTGCAGATTTGGTTGCTCCCCCTGAGGAGGTTTATTTGAATCGAAAGTCTCCCCTTGGACTGGAGTACTCGTGTCTTGAGGCACATTCGAGGTTGGTGGCTGATTATCCATGATATTCGTGGCTTCATCAATTATCTTTTTCAATTCATCTTCTTTGTTATCAGCTGCCTTTGCTTCAGATGTGATTTCCTTCTCAGGTTCGTCAAATAGAAGCATGAATTCTTCAAATGTGACATAGTAGGTTTCTTCAATCCTTCTCAGGTTCGTCAAATAGAAGCATGATATTCGTCACTTGGTTCGTTTGAGGAAAGATCTCGTTTATCTGGCTATCATTCGCTTGTATCTTCTTTAAGTAATTATCATCAAATGCGACATAGTAGGTTTATTCAATCCTTTTGGAACGTTTTTTTAGAACCCTATATGCTTTCGACGTCAGCGAATATCCCAGAAAAATGCCTTCGTCACCCTTCTCATCAAACTTGTTTTGTTGTTCCTTTAAATTGAAAATTAAACACCTAGAATCGAAAACATGAAAGAACTTGACGTTAGGTTTTCGTTTATTGATGATTTCATATGGAGTGACAGAGAATATTTTATTAAGAAGTGATTTGTTTTAAGTAAAGCAGGCAGTGGCAACAACATCAGCCCAAAAGTAAAGAGACAGTGATGCGCATGAAAGCATAGTCCTGGATGCCTCACATAACGAACAATTTCGTCTTTCAACAATCCCGTTTTACTATGGAGTATAGGGAGCATAAAAATTATGAGATACTCCCTTATCAGTGAGGAACTCATCAAATGCTTGGTTCTTAAACTCCAGACCAATGTCGCTTCGAACATTGCAAACCACCTTTCGCAGTGGCAACTCAATTTGCTTGATGAAATCTTTGAGCCTAGGAGTCGCTTCAGATTTCTGCTTAAGAAAAAATACCCAAGTGAAACAAGAAAAATCATCTACAATAATGAGAATATATTTGTTACCACCAATACTTTCAATTATAGATGGGCCACAAAGATCAATGTGGAGTATTTCGAGTGGCTCAATGACCTTCGTGTTCACTATAGTAGGATGACTTTTCCTGCTTTGCTTTCCCATTTCACATGCAGCACAAAGATGATCTTTGTCATACTTCAAGAGAGGAAGACCACACACATGATAACTAAGAACTAGCTTGTTGATGTCTTTGAAGTTGAGGTGTAAAAGCCTCCTATGCCATAGCCAACTATCGTCTATTGCAACCTTAGTGAGCAGACAAATAGAAGGTTTCCCTCGTTTCGTATTGATATCCAACGGATACATCTCTCCTTTTCATTTTGATTTAAGCATCACTGATTTTGTCTTCTTTTCAATAATTCCAGATCCTTCATCATCAAACGAGACCTTTAGACCTGTACCCACTACTAACTGTGAAACACTTATTAAGTTGTGTTGCAGTCCCTCAACATACGCCACTTTGCGAATCGATAATTCACCATTCGTTATCATGCCATATCCTTTGATTTCTCCAAGTGCGTTGTCGCCAAACTTCACGAGACCACCATTCTTCGGTTCTCTATATTCTATTAGCTCCTCCTTTCTTCCCGTAATGTGACTCGAACAGCCACTGTCGATATACGATTCAGTGTTGAAACTATTCATCACGAACGACCTGCAAAAATTAAGCAGATTTAGGATCCCAAAGGTGTTTGGGTCCTTGTTAGCCTTTTAAAGAAATTAGATAAGCAATAGAGAGATCAATCATATAGGTCCGTTTTATTAAGTTGTTTGATCTTTCTTCTTTATTTTGAAAACCTTGATTTTGTTGCTTTTCGTTTCTTCGTAATCGGATTGGATATGATTATTTTTAGCTTGATTCTTGACGAATTCTCTCTTAACTTTCTTAGAGTTAGCAGTCGATTTCTTAGTTTGAGCTTTAGAATTCGATACTAACTTTCCCTTTCCCTTGACATCATTTGGTGATGTATTTGAGGGATGAGTGTTTGGTTTATCAGTGTACCTCTTTTGTAAAGAGGGTTTTTCAATGAAGTTCGACTTTGAGTTGCAGGTGTGACAATGAGAACACTGACTAGGATTCGCCTTTGAACGAGCTTTCGTGCTTTGATTGAAAGGTTTTTCTCTTCGAACATAGTTGGAATTTTGGGATTGCCAAAATTTCTTCCTTTCATTGTGATTGTTCTAGTATCTTCAATTCCTTAATCATTTTTTCTCAACGAGTTGTTCAGCGGACTTGTGAATATTCACTTGAGGTTTTGCTTTCTTGGCATATGTTTCATCCTTTGTTGACTGAGGATTGGTTTCGCTTTGAACTTCCTTGGTACCACTTGGGCTACCCTTCTCAAATGATGAATGATTATTCAGTGGTTCTGCCACATATCAACCTTTAACTCTCTAAGAGGTTCTTTCAGATAGACTCTTCGTTCCGTCTGCATTATCAATTGGTGCGGACCAAAAGAATTCATCACAACCATCTTTGTTGGCTTCATTAATGATGGACGTTAGTTCGATAGCTTGAGTTTTGTCTAGTCCTCCAGTGGCAAACACTTGATTAGGTACAGTTTGGACTTTTGGAAAAACAGTTGCTTTCGCTTTTAATGTTTTTGGTTTATTTTGGGAAATAAGCGCGAATTCAACTGAATTTTCAGAAATCAAATCTTTCACAGGTTGAGGTTCGTCTTTAACAAACTATGAGCAATCCACTTCTTCCTCCACTGAAATTCCGCTCATATCACTGTCCTCATCGAATTAAGAGGTACTTTCAACATTTATTTTATTTTTTGAATTCAATTTGGCATTCAATGAGTCGAATTTCAGAATAGTATCATATTTTATTTGCTTCTTATCTTTTTCATCCAAAAGTTGTTTCAACATATTTTTGTGGTCTTTGGACTTAATATAAGATTCAATTTGTTCTAGTCCAACCCTGTATGCATTAGAAGTTTCTTCTGACGAAACTATGGATTTACAATTGTAACAGTCGGCGTCTATTTCATCTTCCTTTAATTCCAGAAATGGTACGATCATTTTATGAATTTTCTCACCAATTCCGCAATCAAGGTGCAACTGAGTAATGTTAAAGTAAAGCGTTTTAGCAATCAAACAAAAAATGTTACGTTGTTTTAAAATCTTCAAATTGTCACGTTGCAAGTAAATTAATTGATCCCTAGACTTAGACGACTACGACTCAATATTCTCAATCCACATTCGCCTCTCATCACTTTTTGATGATACCCTGCTCAATTGATCGGTTAGGTTAGAATTTGTTGATCGTGTTCATTTCAAACTATCAGTAATGCTTGAAAAAGTGAATTTTAGATCATTCACTTCAGTTTCATATGTAGAAACATGTATATGTAGAGACTCGAGAATAGAATTTACCTTGTTAATCAGTTGTTCGCATTCGTTGATATGCTCTGGAACTGGTCATGCAGCGAAACAACTGTCATCTCCTCTTCCACTTCGAGTGGCACTCTTCTGCATTTGTGACCCTTCAATTTTCACCATCAAACACTTGCCCGCAAATTGAGAACTCTCTACCTTCGCAAAGAATCCCTTTCCATGTGTGGGCTTGCGAACTTCATCATCCTCTGAATCTGTTGACCAGACTTCGACTCCTCCAAACTCATCTTCAGCAACATTTTCCTACACAATCAAAGCAGTCATAGAGTTATCATTAGTTTTCTTCTTCTTGATCTCATCTATCTTTCGCATGTGGTACACCTCATCATCTTCTCCTTCTTTTCTCTCATTCAATTTCCTCAGCATGCAATCCTTGGCCAAATGGTTTCTGCCATGACAATAGTTATAGTCACAGCCAGAGTCACCAACAACCTTTTTATCCTTTTTCTCATCTTCCTTTTGAGAAGTGCTTTTACTTTCTTCCTTCACCCTTTCTGAGCTATATCTTCCTTGCCAATTTTTTTTGTTCAATGGAAATTTCTTCCTTGCGAATCGCTTGGGATTCGAAACCATCATAACATACTCCTCATTAGTAAGATCACATTCGGAGTGATCGGATTTAGATTCATCCTCTGCAACAGTCTTGCCTTTCTCAACAAGAAAAAGAGACCCTATACTTGAAACAACTTTCGCTTCCTTCAAAACTTCACTTTCATGAGCTTTAAGAATTGCAACCAGCTTAGCCAAAGAATAGCTCTTAAACAGTTCATGTGCCTTAACTGTAGACACAAGTTCCATCTAGTCGGACCTCAACCCACTCATAAATGTAACCTTTTGTTCAATCACTTCTCGTCAATTGCCACGTTTGGTCATCCTGCTGAGAAGATGGTTGTAGAGATTGAAGGTCTGACTCATATTTTCTTCTGGCTTTTATGCGAAAGCTGCAAACTTCAAAAGCAGGAGTGTTTGAGTTGAATGCTTAAGATCTGTGTCAGTGGAGTAAAGTTCCTTGAGCCTGTCCCATATATCTTTCACAGTATCACACGAACTAACCAAGCGAAACGTGTCTGCCTGCAAAGAAAATCTGATGACCCTTATAACTTTAACATTGCTAATAAGTTTCTCTTTCTCGTCTTGAGGCATGTATTTGAAGTCGAGAAGTAGTTGGTTGTATTCTTTCTAGGTTTTGATTTTTCTTTTGGTCTCTGTGTGAACGAATGGACCTAGAGTAATGGCTTCCCATATCAGATAACCATTATCGTCTGAAGCGAAAACATAAACTTCAAAATGGAGCACCCAAACTTCATAATCATGAGGGAAGAGTATTGGGATCCTTGAAGTTGATCCAATATTGCTTGAGATATTCAAGGAGTTAATGCTAGAGTCGTTGTGTTGCATTTTTAACAAGATCTTTGTAACTTGTTACGAATCAGATGTGTAAACTAAACAAATAACGGGGTAATATAACGATCATAGTAAGTCATCAGAAAACCAATCAAGATGACCAAACAAGAGTCTATATCAGTGGAAACCCTACTAGCTCAACAAATAGAAGAGATGCGTATAGATTACACAATCTCTTGCTTTGGTACCAATTGTTGGGATGTTAATCCTTAAAGATCGATTAGATTCAACAGGTAAATAAAGAACACAAAGATAATCAAACTGATGTTGAATGATTCAAAGTCACGCCCCAAATGAACTCAATGAAGAATTTCAATTGTAGAGGAGTGCCAGGGTTTACAAGAATATCTTAATCAAAAGCGTTAACAATCTATGGTGCATGCATGCACTATTAACACTCAAACCCTAATAAATGTGACGGCTTGGACAGGCCCAATACCTTATACAAAATGGACTAACAACTACAAGCCCAATGCCGCAACATTTAATAACTAACACTACTAATATGTCTAAATGTTAGTCATCTGCCTCGAATAGTAAGTTAAGTGATAATAAACGTGGTCGGAAGTAAAATAGCAGTCATAATCAGAATTTGCAATGCAAAAATTATGGTTTAAAAGGTCATTTAATTGAAAAGTGTTACGTGTTGATTGGTTTTCCAAAGGATTTTAAACCTAAATTCGATTTTAATAATCAAAATAATAGGCCTTATTCTCTTAATTCCTTTATGTCATGTTATAATATTAACCTAATTTTTTACTTATGATTCTTATTTTGGAGTAAGTGACGCTCATTAACTCACTAGTCAGAAGTACAACAAGTTTCTTTGTCTTATTAATGACAAACCTGTTGTTGATAAAGCACCTGCTAGTGCCACTATGCCAGGTACTTGATTGTTTAACTCTTTTTATTCCACTGTAAATTTTCACAAATGGGTTGCAGATTAAGGAGCTAATCAACATACGACTACAAATAAATCTCTTCTTCATGATACTATTGATATTTCCAACCTCGATCTGTTAGTGGATCATCCTAATGGTTCATTTGCTAAGATTGACAAAATTGGAAATCTTTAGTTTTCAAATGCTTTAACATTGTTTGATATCTTTGCTATTCCTGATTTCAATCTTAATTTGTTTTCCATACATAAACTCTGCAAAGACACTAAATGTGAAGTTTTTTTAATGAACATACATGTAAAATTCACGATTCGCAAACAAAGGGGATTATGGAGAATGGTAGGGAGTTTGGGGCCTTTACTACCTTAATTGTGTTCCCTCAGGTTGTAAATCTTACATGGCTAAGTGTTGTGTTTCAAAATTAACATGGCATAATAGGTTAGGACATCCTATAGATCAGGCCCAAAATTCTTTAAAAGATATATTGAGTTTTAATAATGCATCCTTACCTCTGTAACACCGTAAATTTTCAAAATAATTTTTCATTTCCAAAATCATATAATGTATCACATCACAAATCAAAATCCATAATCAATTCTGTTTTCAAAAACAAATCCCAAGATCTCTGATATAAAAATCTCCATCAGTGTGTGTGTACGTGTCAAGCCGTTGCCTTCCCACGGTCCTCGCTGATACCTGAGACATCAAACATAACAACTGTAAGCATAAATGCTTAGTGAGTTCCCCAAAATACCACATACTACAAATACGCCACTCGAGGCTAACCCGACCCTCTGGTCAAGATGTCTCAGCGGGACCTTCCAGTCCCGCAGCTCGTCGGACCTTCTGGTCCAGTCATAGCTCATTGGGCCCTCTGGCCCGATCTGAATCGTTGGACCCTCCGGTCTGGTCTATATAGTCATGCAGCATACAATAACACATAGCATACAATCTCATAAATAGCACATAATCTCATACATAACACTGGTCAACTCATAATACCACTCAAGGTAACGTATAGTGAGAAGACTCACCTCATGTGTCTCGATAACTCGTAAAGCTCTCAACCACTAGTGCTCGATCTCCCGAGCTATCGTCCTCCTACAACACAGGTGTATCTTTACTTAATACTACTTGACTCTGACTGACTAATACCACTAAGTCAAACCAGTCAACACTGGTCAACGGTCAACGGTCAACGATCAACGGTCAACCCGACTCGCCGAGTCTGGCATGGACTCGCCGAGTCCCTACAGGAACCCGATTCCCTCTGAATCTCTTCCAATTCACCGAGTCACTCACCCGACTCGGTTACACAGTCCCTGGTCCGAAGTCTCTTAACAACCCGCACCAACTCGCCGAGTCTGGGATTGGACTCGGCGAGTGCACTCCATGCACAACCTCAAACGACCTTCTAAGGTCAGATCCACTCTAGTAACTCATAGATCCAGTCCCCTTAAGCTTTTTAACTACGTAAAGTCCGAGTCTTGGTGATCAATAAGCATCATATAGCTCATTAATGGAGGTTTAGCCTCAAATACATAGATCCCAATCCAAAACCTCCATGGATGCACATAAAGCTTGGGCAAGGAGGTGCTTTGGACCTCTATGGGTCTAGATTCAGAGCCATAACTCGCCAAGGGACCATAATGATGCTAGATCTAGCCACAAATGGGTTCAAAAACCCTAAAGCTATATGAACATCACAATAACAAAGAAGGATTCGAATGGTACCTCAGATGTGATGTCCTGGACCTTAGCTCTTCAAGAATCCACCCCTTTCTTGCTTCCTCTTGGCTAGATCTTCTCTTCCCTTGGTAGACAATAACTCCAAGAATCAACAATGGCTTCTTCCCTCACTTGAATCACTCAATTGATCTAGGGTTTCACTCTGGGGACTAATGAGCGCAAATGACGGCCATAAGGCCCTTGAAATAGGCCGCAAACCTGAGAAATTAGGGTTTCATTAAACGTCGCAGACTCGCCGAGTCCACTAAGGCGACTCACCGAGTCCGAGCATCAATCCGGATGAGAACCCGCGTCTTAACTCGGCGAGTCTATGCACCAACTCGCCGAGTCCCTTCTCAAAACTCAAAATAAAAGATTAATTAATATACCTGAAATCCCGGATGTTACAATTCTCCCCCACTAGAATCTGACTTCGCCCTCGAAGTCTCATTCCTGAAATAACTCTGGATGCTGCTCCCGCATCTCCCGCTCCGGTTCCCAGGTCAACTCGGATCCCTTCCGATGCTGCCACTGAACCTGTACCAGAGGCACTTCCTTGTTCCTCAGAACCTTTATCTTTCGATCCAAAATCGCAACTGGTCTCTCTGCGTAGTTCATGATTGCATCCACCTGAATATCCTCCAACGGCACCACTGTCGACTCGTCGGCAATACATTTCCTCAACTGCGAGACATGAAAGGTATCATGGATCTGCCCCAACTCAGCAGGTAGGTCCAACCGGTAGGCTACCCTGCCTACCCTAGCAATTAGCCTGAAGGGTCCGATGTACCGGGGTCCCAACTTGCCCCTCTTCCTGAATCGTATCACTCCTTTCCAAGGAGAGACCTTTAGGAGCACAAGATCACCGACCTGAAACTCTAGCTCGGACCGATGCCTGTCCGCATAACTCTTCTGGCGACTCTGCGCGGTCAACAACCTCTGCCTGACCTGCTGAATCTGCTCGGTCTTCTGGAGTACAATCTTCGTGCTACCCATCACCCGCTGCCCCACCTCTCCCTAGCAGATGGGGGTGCGACACCTCTGCCCATACAACAGCTCAAAGGGTGGCATACCAATGCTCGAATGATGGCTGTTGTTATATGAAAACTCTGCTAAAGGTAGGTAGGTGTCCTAGCTCCCTCCACAATCCAGAACACATGCTCAAAGCATATCCTCAAGCGTTTGAATCGTCCGCTCGCTCTGTCCGTCCGTCTGCGGGTGGTATGTGGTACTGAAATGCAATCTCGTACCCAACTCCTCATGAAACTTCTTCCAAAACCTGGAAGTAAAACGTACATCCCGGTCTGAGACAATCGACATCGGAACTGCATGCCGTGATACCACCTCTCTCACATATAATTCTGCCAATTTCTCCGCAGAAGAACTCTCGTTGATGGCTAGAAAATGAGCGCTCTTCGTCAATCTATCCACGATCACCCAAATCGCATCAACTCCTCTCGCAGTCCTTGGCAATTTGGTGATAAAATCCATGGTAATCTGTTCCCACTTCCACTCGGGAATCTCCAACGGTTGCAGCTTACCATGCGGACGCTGGTGCTCGGCCTTAACTTGGCGACAAGTTAGGCACCTCTCGACGAACCAAGCAACATCCCTCTTCATACAGGGCCACCAATACTCCTTCTTTAGGTCCAAATACATCTTGGTAGCCCCAGGATGGATCGAGAACTTCGATCGATGTGCCTCCTCCATCAAAATGGTACGCGTCCCGCCCACAAACGGTACCCAAATCCGACCCTGAAACGTCATAAGTCCCCGACCATCGGTAACGAATTCCGATACCTGACCAACCACCCGCTCCCTCTTTTGATTTTCTGATCTCGCAGCCTCAGCCTGAGCCCCTTGCATGGTGTCCAAAATCGGAGTCGTCATCGTCAACCTCAAACAGATGTCTCGCAATGGGGCACTCTCTGCCCTACGACTCAGGGTGTCGGCTACCACATTAGCCTTGCCCGGGTGGTACAGGATCTCGCAATCATAATCCTTTACCACATCCAACCATCTCCTCTGCCGCATATTCAGATTTGGCTGATCCATCAGGTACTTCAAACTCTTGTGGTCCGTGTATATCGTACACCGAACCCCATACAGATAGTGACGCCAGATCTTGAGGGCGAACACCACAGCCCCCAACTCCAGATCGTGGGTGGGATATCTCGTCTCATGAGGCTTTAACTGCCTCGATGCATACGCGATCACATGCCCTCTCTGCATCAATACCGCTCCCAACCCCGATATCGATGCATCACAGTACACCACAAAATCCTCCATCCCTTCCGGCAATGCAAGCATGGGAGCTTCGCACAATCTCTGGCGAAGAGTCTCAAATGAGGTCTGCTGCTCCGGACCCCATGAGAAAGTAACACCCTTCCGGGTTAACTTGGTAAGTGGCACAGCAATTTTGGAGAAGTCCCTGATAAATCTCCGATATTAGCCTGCCAGCCCCAAGAAACTCCGGATCTCCGCAGGTGACCTCGGCACTTCCCAACTCATCACGACCTCGATCTTGGCCGGGTCAACCAATATCCCATTCTGGTTAACGAGATGCCCTAAGAACTGGACCTCCCGTAACCAAAAATCGCACTTGGAGAATTTGGCGAATAGCCTCTCCGACCTCAGAACCCCGAGGAGCTCCCTCAAATGCTCCTCATGCTGCTCTCTGGTCCTCGAATACACTAGAATATCATCAATGAATACAATGACTGAACGATCCAACATCGGCCTACACACCCTGTTCATGAGATCCATGAATGCCGCTGGTGCATTGGTGAGCCCGAATGGCATCACCACGAACTCGTCATGCCCGTAACGAGTCCTAAACGCCGTCTTCTGGATATCCTCATCCCGAACTCTCATCTGGTGATATCCCGATCTCAAGTCAATCTTGGAGAACCAAGACGCCCGCTGCAACTGATCGAATAGATCATCGATCCTCGGCAACGGATAACGGTTCTTGACCGTCAACTTGTTCAACTCCCGGTAATCAATGCACATCCGGTGTGAACCATCCTTTTTCTTGACAAAAAGGATCGGCGCTCCCCAGGGAGAGCTACTAGGACGGATGAACCCTTTCCCCAACAGCTCTTGCAGCTGTGAGGATAACTCCTGCATCTCTGGCGGTGCCAGCCGATATGGCGCCTTAGCGATAGGCGCAGCCCCGGGAATCAAATCGATACGAAACTCCACTTGCCTCTCGGGAGGTACGCCCGGAAACTCCTCGGGGAACACGTCCCGGAACTCATGCACTATCGGCACATCATCCACTGAACTTGGCCTCCCAACGGCGTCTCGTACATCCGTCACATAGGCCACGAATCCCTTGCAGCCCTGCTGCAAACTCCGCCTCGCTCTGGCAGCCGAACAGAATACCGAACCACCACGAGTCCCCTCGCCATAAACTGTCAGCACTCCCCTACTAGGATCTCGGATCGTCACCAACTGACGCTCGCAATCTATGATAGCCCCAAAACGGCTCAACCAATCCATGCCTACTATGACACATACATCCCCCATAGCAATCGGAATCAAATCAATCGGGAACTCCACCCCGAAGATCTCCAGCACGCATCCACGTATCACCTCGGTAGCACATACCTCACGCTCATCTGCTATGGAAACCCACAGAGGTCGACTCAACGCCTCTCTCGGAATACTAATGCGCCGACTAAAAGCTAAAGATATGAAGGACCGACTCGCACCCGAGTCGAATAAAGCCAATGCAGGTACAGAACTCACAAGAAAAGTACCTGCCACGACGTCAGGTGCTGCGCGGACCTCCTCCACAGTCAGCTGGAAGGCTCTCCCCCTAGCCTTCGGTGCTTCGGCCTTCACTGGCCGGGTCTCGGTAGCTCAAACCACAGGTGCAGATCCCTGCGCTGATCTCTAAAGCTAGGGCACTCGGCCTTCCGATGGCCTGTCCTCGAATCAGCGGGCTTTGCCCGCTTAGCGGCCGGCTGCGACTGTGCCAGTCGCCGATCACCCTTCTGCAACTCAGTCTCCTCCCTCGCCTGTGTCTCAAGCTCGATCTCCCTCTTCCTGGCATTTGCCTGGAGCTCGGCAAATGTCCGATAAGTCGAGTTCGCCACGAACTCACATATGTCCCTCCTCAAGATGCTCAGATAACGACTCATGCGAGGCTGCTCAGTGGACACCAACTCCGGGCAAAACAGCGCCCGCTCATGAAACATCCTCGTAATCACTGTCACTGACTCGGTCCCCTGCTTGAGGGTCAAAAACTCCTGAGCTAAACGTTCCCTCTCCACCTGGGGAACATACTCATCACGAAACATCGCAGTAAACCTCTCCCAGGTCACTGCAGTCAGCTCAGCTGTAGAATAGCTCGCGGTCACAAATTTCCACTAGTCCTTCGCCCCCAAGCGAAGCTGGTTGAGTGCGAATCGCACCCTCAAGTGCTCCGGACATGAGCACGTATAGAAACACCCCTCTATGTCTGAGATCCACCTCATAGCGGCGATCGGATCCTGTGTACCATCGAACTCTGGTGGTTTCGTGTTGCTGAACTCTCGGTACAACAACGAATCACCACCCTGGGGTCTCGCAGCCGCAATAGTTGCGGTGGCTGCAGCAATAGCAGCATCAGTCAAAGCAGCGTATCGCTCGTCAAATGTCTTGATCAGTGTGGTCTTAATAGACCCAAACATCTCCGGAATCTCGGCTCTGATGGCAGCGGCCACCTCCTCATGGATGATCCGACGGATCTCCTCATCGCTCACCCCACTACTCTCGGGGTTATGGCGTGTCCCAACCATGATCAACCTCTGAAATACAACATAAGAAATATCAGGAATACTCTCGAGCATACTCACACTCGATAACTCAAACATCCTCTCTCCTGGTACTCCCAAGGATTCTTACTTGGACTGCGTACCAATCCGGTGTCTTCGATAGTACGGGCCCAATACTATCGTCCACACCGAATCGATATACAACCCAAGTCCTCCTCCTAGGATCCCAAATCATAAACACTCTACTCTCGCTATGCACTCGCTACTCTTAATAGCCCTCCCCTGAGCTCCTCACTGCTACCTACTCACTCTCTCAAAGTGTCTCCTAGCAGCAGCGATCTCCTAAGCTAAGGCATAACAAATCAGACCCACTCTAGTCCTAATAGGAATACCTAGCCTCTCTAACATGCACCACATAATATCTCATAACTCATAACATATAATGTAAAGGTATTTTGGGGATTCACCATTCGGGCGCTGGCTGACCGTACACACCTTCCACTATGTTCGTTTCCAAAAACCTCTTTTTCTTTTTAGAAAATTTTAGTTTTATTTGAAAATTCCTCAAATCCTCGGTTTGAGTTCAAATACGCCCGAAGGTGCATCTGAATCCCTCAAACCAAGGCTATGATACCAACTTGTAACACCGTAAATTTTCAAAATAATTTTTCATTTCCAAAATCACATAATGTATCACATCACAAATCAAAATCCATAATCAATTCTGTTTTCAAAAACAAATCCCAAGATCTCTGATATAAAAATCTCCATCAGTGTGTGTACGTGTCAAGCCGTCGCCTTCCCACGATCCCCGCTGGTACCTGAGACATCAAACATAACAACTATAAGCATAAATGCTTAGTGAGTTCCCTAAAATACCACATACTACAAATACGCCACTCGAGGCTAACCCGACCCTCTGGTCAAGATGTCTCAGCGGGACCTTCCAGTCCCGCAGCTCGTCGGACCCTCTGGTCTAGTCATATCTCATTGGGCCCTCTGGCCCGATCTGAATCGTTGGACCCTCCGGTCCGGTCTATATAGTCATACAGCATACAATAACACATAGCATACAATCTCATAAATAGCACATAATCTCATACATAACACATAAGACCCTCTGGTCAACTTATAATACTAATCAAGGTAACGTATAGTGAGAAGACTCACCTCGCGTGTCTCGGTAACTCGTAAAGCTCTCAACCACTAGTGCTCGATCTCCCGAGCTATCGTCCTCCTACAACACAGGTGTATCTTTACTTAATACTACTTGACTCTGACTGACTAATACCACTAAGTCAAACAAGTCAACACTAGTCAACGGTCAACGGTCAACGATCAACGGTCAACCCGACTCGCCGAGTCTGGCGTGGACTCGCCGAGTCCCTACAGGAACCCGATTCCCTCTGAATCTCTTCCAACTCACCGAGTCACTCACCCGACTCGGTTACACAGTCCCTGGTCCGAAGTCTCTTAACAACCCGCACCAACTCGCCGAGTCTAGGATTGGACTCGGCGAGTGCACTCCATGCACAACCTTAAACGACCTTCTAAGGTCAGATCCACTCTAGTAACTCATAGATCCAGTCCCCTTAAACTTTTTAACCACGTAAAGTCCGAGTCTTGGTGCTCAATAAGCATCATATAGCTCATTAATGGAGGTTTAGCCTCAAATACATAGATCCCAATCTAAAACCTCCATGGATGCACATAAAGCTTGGGCAAGGAGGTGCTCTGGACCTCTATGGGTCTAGATTCAGAGCCATAACTCGCCAAGGGACCATAATGATGTTAGATCTAGCCACAAATGGGTTCAAAAACCCTAAATCTATATGAACATCATAATAACAAAGAAGGATTCAAATGGTACCTCAGATGTGATGTCCTGGACCTTAGCTCTTCAAGAATCCACCCCTCTCTTGCTTCCTCTTGGCTAGATCTTCTCTTCCCTTGCTAGACAATAACTCCAAGAATCAACAATGGCTTCTTCCCTCACTTGAATCACTCAATTGATCTAGGGTTTCACTCTGGGGACTAATGAGCGCAAATGATGGCCATAAGGCCCTTTAAATAGGCCGCAAACCCGAGAAATTAGGGTTTCATTAAACGTCGCAGACTCGCCGAGTCCACTAAGGCGATTCGCCGAGTCCGAGCATCAATCCGGATGAGAACCCGCGTCTTAACTCGGCGGGTCTATGCACCAACTCGCCGAGTCCCTTCTCAAAATTCAAAATAAAAGATTAATTAATATACCTGAAATCCCGGATGTTACAACCTCCTTGTGAGTTTTTCCATAAGGCACAACAGACACATGATTCTTTTCCTTTTTATCATCATACTACTACCAAAATTAGTGAACTAGTTCATGTTGATATGTGAGGACCCTATAGAATGTCTACTATTGATGGTTTTAGATATTTTCTAACTGTGGTGGATGACTTCACTAGGGATACTTGGTTATTTTTATTAAGGTGCAAAGATGAAGTTTTTAGTTGTTTTACATCTTTCTTTAACATTCTTGAAAATCAATTTGAAATCAAAATTAAAATTGTTCGTTCAAATAATGGAACTGGTTTCACTAATAATCGTATGAAGTCTTTCTTTGAAACTAGTGGTATTTTTCATCAATCCTCTTGTGTTTACACTCCATATTAAAATGATGTTGTGGAGAGAAAACATAGACATATTTTGAATGTAGAAAGGTCCTTATTGTTTCAATCTACTATTCCTTTAAAGTATTAGGGACATGTTATATTTACTTGTTTTTCTTAATGGAATGCCTACTTCTATCTCAATGGCCTGTCTCCCTATGAGCTTTTTATTAAAGTACTATGAATCTTGAAAATCTTAGAGTTTTTGGCGATGGGTTTTATACAAACAATCCTATGTGTGCATGCAACCATAGATACGGATCTATGTTTTCACTATTAGTTAGACAACATAATGAACACAAACGAAACCTACCATGATTCTAGTATTTTCGAAAATCACATACAAGAATAGAACACATACCTCTTGTTGTTATGTTGTAATAACAACTTGTATCTTGAATCTTCTTGTCTTTGAAATCAAGTACCACAAGTGTAGTACCTCTAATGGCTCACAAACACCAAGAGAAAATGGAGAATCAAGAGGGAGAGAGGGAAGGTATAAAATTCGGCTCTAGGAACCCTGGGTATCAAGTGGCCAAATTTCTTATGCCAAGTGGTCTTTGTATAGGTGTAGGAATTAGGGTTTCAGTCCTTATCCTTATCTGGTTGCTTAGTCACCAAGCAGCCCAAAGGATAACCCTAAAAACCTTGTCATGGTCGAATTGTAAGGCCTTATCCCCTTGAATTTTGTCCACCCTATCATATAGGGTATCCTTTGCCTTACTTTGCAACTATCACATAATTACAGTTCAGTCCCCCTAGTTTAATTTACTTCTTTTGATCATAAAATTAATTCTTAGTTAATTCGTGACCAATGTTAATTAAAAAAAATATGATTTCTCTTTTAATATATTACTCTTATAATATATTAATAAACCATAATAACCTCTTTCTCTATTATTTCTCCAGTCAAGTTGCTTTGGTGAACGCAACCCAAAAGGACCATGCACAACGGGGTCAAGTACTTACCAAATATGGTTACGGGCTTAGACACTTAATCCAATAGTCTCCCACTTGGATAAGTCTACTAACGATAAATGCAAGTACAATCCGATTAGCAATCGTAGCTCTCAAAGACGCTATCGAACTCTGATCTTATCAGTAACATGTCCTTTAGATAACGGATCGTATAACCCTTTGTTCTAGATATCATGTGGACAACCACATGGAACATAGTCATACTTATTGCCCATCAATTTGTTTCTCGATCTTAGATTCATTTGACATAGAACTTAATTGAACACATCAATTCAGTCTTGACCGGGCCCGACACATAAGTCAAACCAAATAATCAAGGGGACTTGATATCACTTTTACCCTCTTAGGATAAAAGGAACAAATAAACTTCGACTTATATTCATTTAATATTCACTAATCAAATCATACACAACAATGCGTTTTATAGCATCAAGTTACTGATGTGTGTTCGCATTATCAATGCACAACCAATTAGCAAACAATAAACCATATATCTAGGTTTTAATACCATATGATATTATCGTCTTGCGATCACTCGTGATGAATTCCATGAAGTGATTCCAGCAAGCATGGGTTTATTCAAATGCTCAAAACTTGCTCAAAAGCACTCATGAACGTTGTAGAAAACTTTTGCTATGTCTAATACACTTTAGACAATCTACACACCAATTCACGATAGTCTTCATTCATACCTACTTCCAACATATGAACGACTATGGACCGTTTGAATAATCTTATTATTCCGGAAGTCAAAACATACAAATTGAAACAACAGGTAGACAATTAACATAAGACAGTAACATTACTAATAAATAGTACTCTTTTATTTAATCATCAAATGTTAATTACAATTTATCTATTACGCGTTTCTAATTATCTAATCTAAACTAATATCGTCCTTCAGCCCTATGCTCCTAGCATGCTCCAAGCGCTTAACCCTACTCAGTCCCTTTGTAAGCGGATCTGTTGGGTTATCCTCTGACGATACCCTCTTTACTACGAGGAGTCCTTCTTCCACCCGATGTCGAATAAAGTGATATTTTATGTCGATATCTCGAGATCTGCCATGATCCCTCGATTCCTTAGTTAAGTCAACCACTCCTTCATTATCAAAGAAAATATCCATGGGCTCCTTTATGGATGGCACAACTCCGAGGTCTGCAATGAAGCTCTTCAACCATATTGCCTCTTTTGACGCTTCGCTCTCCGCAATGTACTCTGATTCGCACGTTGAATCATCTACGGTTTCCTGCTTGCAACTTTTCTAAGTCACTACTCCTCCATTAAGGGTAATGTCCCAGCCCAACTGCGAACAGTAGTTGTCCCTGTCGGTCTGAAAACTGGCGTCACTGTACCCTCGCACCTTTAAGTCGTCACTCCCACTGAGGACTAGAAACCATTCCTTGGTCCTCCGAAGGTACTTAAGAATATTCTTGACTGTTGTCCAATGTTCCTTTCCAGGGTTCCCTTGATATCTGCTGACCATGCTCAAAGCAAAGGCCACATCAGGGCGAGTACAAGTCATATCATACATGATCGAGCCAACTGCGGAAGAGTAAGGTACTCGGCACATCTCTGCTATCTCGACTTCATCACTCGGACTTTGAGTCTTACTCAACTTGGTATTACTTTGAATTGGTAACTCTCCCTTCTTTGAATTCTCTATACTAAAACGCTTTAGTACCTTGTCCAAGTAAGTATTCTGACTAAGTCCTATTAGTCTCTTACTTCTGTCTCTCACTATCCTTATTCCAAAAATATAGACAACCTCTCCGTGGTCCTTCATAACGAAGCACTTCCCGAGCCAGGACTTAACCTCCTACAGTGTTGGGATGTCATTTCTTATGAGCAGTATGTCATCGACATACAATACGAGGAAGCTAACTATACTCCCACTGGCTTTGATATATACACATGATTCATCCTCGCTTAGTAGAAAACCAAACTCTTTCACTTTCTCGTTGAAACAAAGATTCCATCTGCGAGATGCATGCTTAAGTCCATAAATGGACTTCTGAAGCTTGCACACTCTATTGGGATGCTTCGCATTGACAAAACCCTCTGGCTGAGCCATGAAAACATCCTTAGCCAACTTCCCATTAAGGAAAGCGGTTTTGACATCCATCTGCCATATTTCATAGTCATGAAATGCAACAATGGCTAGCGTCACCCTAATAGATTTTATCTTAGCAACTGGTGAAAAGGTTTCATCATAGTCAACTATGGGAGTTTGAGTGACACCCTTCGTGACCAATCACGCCTTATATGTGTGCACATTCCCATCCATGTCGATCTTCTTCTTGAAGATCCACTTGCACCCGACCGTCTTACGTCCTGGTACGCGGTCAACCAAATTCCAAACTTGGTTGTCATACATGGATTGAATCTTGATGTCTATCACCTCTTTCCATTATGCAGACTTTGGGCCTGCAATGGCTTCCTTATAGCCGTTAGGTTCATCCAAATTCACTAGTGTACTATCACTAATGAACGTATCCCCTTCGATAGTGATATGAAAACCATAAAACTGGGGTTGAACCCTAACTCTTTCGTAACATCTAAGAGGTAAGGACTCGTCAATCGGTTCAACCGGAGTTTCCTCCTCGGGTTGAGTGCTAGTGTTAGAGGTTCCTTCATCACTCGACTCTTGAATCTCTTCAAGATTGATTTGCCTCCCACTGTCCCCTTGACTTATGAGTTCTCGCTCTAGGAAAACCCCTCTCCTCAAAATGAAGACAACATTGTCACTCAGTCTATAGAAGAGATATCCAAAGGATTTCTGCGGGTAGCCGATGAAAATACACCGCTCACTACGAGGTTCGAGCTTCTCATGAGCCTCTCGTCTTACGAAAGCGTCACAACCCCAAACCTTGATATGTGCTAACGAGGGAGCCTTCCTTGTCCACATCCCGTGAGGTGTGTTGGCAACCTTCTTTTTAGGGACTAAGTTAAGGATATGGGCGGCAGTCTCTAAGGCATACCCCCAGAATGAGATAGGTAGTGAAGAACGACTTATCATGGAAGAAACCATGTCTAGCATGGTTCGATTACGCCTCTCACCCACACCATTCAACTGCGGTGTCCTAGGTAGTGTCAATTGCAAAACTATTCCGCATTCCTTGAGGTAGTCGTGGAATTCAAGACTTAGGTACTCTCCACCTTGATCGGATCGAAGCATCTTGATTTTCCTGCCCAACTAATTCTCCACTTCTTGTTTAAACTCTTTGAACTTTTCAAAGGTTTCTGACTTGTGCTTGATTAAGTAAATATACCCATATCTACTATAATCATCGGTAAAAGTCACGTAAAAGCGTCTCGCATCCTTTGTGGTGAATCTAAAGGGCCCACACACATCGGCGTGTATGAGATCCAATAAAACCTCACCCCTTTCACAAGTGCCAGTAAAGGGTTACTTGTTCATCTTTCCAAGTAAACAAGACTCGCACACTTCATCATCCCTAAGGTCGAATGACTCCAATACTCCATCCTTTTGTAGTTAGGCTATGCGTTTCTTGTTAACATGTCCAAGACGACAATGCCACAAGCATGCTTTATCCATACTATTGGAAGAATCAACACACAACACATCATTTCCTAAGTTATCTACAACCATCACAGTCTCATATATTCCATTACAAGGCAATGCTTCAAAATAAAAAACACCATTCAGATAAGCATTAATAGAACCCTTTTCATTATCAAATGAATATCTAAAACCTTGTCTATATAAACCATGAAATGAAATGATGTTTCTTTCCATATCTGGTGAATAGCCAATTGTCTAAATATAAACCTAATCCATTACTAAGCACTAAGGAATAAACTCCAATCTTGATGACAGGTGACAATCTTCTGTTTCCCATGATTAGATTTATCCTTCCATGCTCCACATCCCTATTTCTTCTTAGTCCCTGCAAATCATAACATATGTGAAAACCACATCCTGTATCAAGAACCCAAGAAATAGCATGCGATGAATCATTAGATTTAATTGTGTAAATACCTGCAAAAGATGGCTTGATCTTCCCATCCTTGATAGCTTGCAGATATTCTAGGCAGCTTCTCTTCTAATGCCCTATCTTGTGGTAGTGGTGGCACTCTGCCTCCTTTGGGTTAGAGTTGGGTTTAGCAGAACCAACTTTGGTTCCACTAGAAGAGGTACCATCTTGAGATTTTCCCTAGTGGTGGCTCTTTGAGGGAGCCTTCCTCTTCTTACCCTTCCCTTGCCCAATAGCCAAAACAGGGGCAGCAGTTGGAGCGGGAGTTGATGCAACAGACTTATCCTTGAGATTGCTCTCAGCAGTCCTTAACATGCCTTGATGCTTGCTCAAGGTGAACTCTTCCTTATTTATGTGGTAGGTCTTGCTGAACTGGTTGTAGTAGGGAGGCAAGGAGTGAAGGATAATGTCAATCGACAGCTCTTCATCAAAGTTAACATTCAACTTTAGCAGGCGATCAACATATCTCTGCATCTTTTGCAGATGAGCAGTAAGGGACTCTCCATTACCCATTCGGGTAGTGATCATCGAAGTGATGATCTCATACCTATCTTGCCTTGCACTTTGGTGGTACCGGTCCAGCAAGTCTTGATGCATCTCATAGGGACACATGTCCTCATAGGACTTTTGGAGTTCGGAGTCATTATCGCTAGCATGATGCAATGGACTTTCGTGGCATCACGCTTGGGCCTCAAAGACAACGATCTCTTCGGTTGTGGCAATGTTCATGTCGATCTCCTTCAGCTCCTTGTCATGGACATACTCTTTGTCCTCGTAACGGGTGACCATTCTTATGTTACAGATCCAATCATTGATTTCTTTTTCCGTCAAATATCACCCTCCCACACAAGTTCATGAGTGAGAAGGAGCCGAAGGAATTTGAGTCGGAAGCGTTGTTGTTGTTCATGTTCGACATCTGAAAAGGAAAAGAACAAAGCTTGATTAGAAGTGAATACGTAATTAAACACCCAAATGAGAAATTAGGGCTAGGATCTAAAAACATTATTTACATATTAGAAGATGGATGTCGTAATCTAACATGCAAATAATTTAAAGCTAAGTGAATGACGATTCACTAATTCTCCACCATGAAAAACAAAAAAGAGATTAAGTTTTAAATGTATTGAAAAACTCCTAGATTCTTTTGAGATTCATTGAACTTCTCAATGGCATGTTTAAATCTCGATATGCCCCTCTAGTTTGTGACTGGGATGTCGAGGATCACAAAGCGGGTGTGAATAACCATGCAAATGTACATGGTGCCCTCATTGTTACAGTCACCTATTCGATGTGCCGGTTAACCACACACACTCCATCGAACTATGACAAACAATGAGCCACCCTTTTCCACCTTTGCTTAGAACCTAATTAGTGTGCCGGTTAACCACACACGCTCTACTAACGTCTTAGCAATGGTATAAAGTGTAATTTCATGGAATTGAATCAATTCACTTTTGCCTAAAGTAACTAAGACTGGGTATTTTATTTTTTTTTGTAAAACTATTTAGTTACTTATATAATTCATTATACTTATTAACGAGAGAGGGTTGTGCTATCCTACCTGTTCAGCTAACGACCCTCCACCAATCAAGGAAGCGGTGGGTGAGAGTGGACACCCATTAAATGGCCATTTTATAGGCCATAACCTTATACCCCCTTAGATATTAGCTTCGTGAATGTGGCCTACTAACGGTAAGACTAGCATTTTAAGTTATACATATATACATATTAATCTTGTAATATTATAATAGTTAGGGTGTATTTTAAACATTTCAAAATAGTAGGGTTTTAATTAAATTTAAATTTCTAAAATTTAAAACCTTTTAATTTCTAAATTTTAAATATTAATACTTTGGTTTAAAACTTTGATTTAATAATTATCCCAAAATTAAACTATTAATTTGAATTATTAAATCTTGATGGATTATCTTGTTAAATTAAACAATTAATTTAACCTAATCCCTTAAATCCCTAAAAATCGAAAATTTTGGGATGAGATAATTCAAAATATTTAATTACCAAATTAAACAATTAAAGAGATAATCATAAGATATTACAATATCTAAATCCCTAAAATTTATGGATCTAATCTTGTGGAGGAGGCAAATTTCGAAACCCTTGGGTTGGATAACCCTAAAATTCGAAATCTTGGAGGCTAAGGAAAGGGTTTGGGAAACCCTATCGAATTTCAAAATGTAGGGTTTATAAACCCTAATTTCGAAAATCATGCCTCTAGGGTTTATTGGCTATAAATCCTAATATGTCAAATTCATACTTTTCTATAAAACTAATTGAAAACAAAACCAAACAACTCTAATACTACTGATGGGTTTTAAACAAGCAATCATATGTGTGCATGCAACCCTGGATACGGATATATATTTTCACTATTAGTTATACAACATTATGAACACAAAACAAACTTAGCATGCTTCTAGTATTTTTGAAAATCACATAGAAGAATAGAACATATACCTCTTATTGTTATGTTGTAATAACAACTTGTATCTTGAATCGTCATGACTTTGAAAGCAAGTAGCACATGTATAGTACCTCTAATGGCTCACAAAAACCAAGAGCAAATGGGGAGGTAGGAGAGGGAGATGGAAGGTATGAAATTCCACTCTAGTAACCCTAGGTATCAAGTGGTAGAATTTCTTATGCCAAGTGGTCTTTATATTGGTGTAGGAATTAGGGTTTCAGTCCTTATCCTTATCTGGTTGCTTAGCCACCAAGCAGCCGAAAGGATAACCCTAGAAACCTTATAATGGACGAATTCTAAGGCCTTATCCCCTTGAATTCTTACACCCTATCATATAGGGTATCCTTTGCCCTACTTTGCAACTATCACATAATTACAGTTTAGTCCCCTTAGTTTAATTAACTTCTTTTGATCACAAAATTAATTCTTGACCAATGTTAATTAAACAAATATGATTTCTCTTTTAATATATTATTCTTATAATATATTAATAAACCATAATAACCTATCTCTCTATTATTTGTCCAGTCAAGTTGCTTTGGTGAAGGCAACCCAAAAGGACCATGCACAACTGGGTCAAGTACATACCAAATTTGGTTACGGGTTTAGACACTTAATCCAATATTTGGTTGTGTTTGTTTGGCCACTAGGTTAAATAATTTTGATATATTTTATAAACGAGCTGAAAATGTATTCTTCTTGGTTATTCATCTGAAAAGAAAGGCTATAAGCTTCTACGTCTTGACACAAATTTTGTTTTTGTTTTCAGGGGTGTAAAATTTTACGAATCTATTTTTCCTTTCAAGTTAAAATCAACAAATAATGTTGATATTCCCTCTTATGAACAACAATATGTAGATCCTTTTTCCTATGATGATTTTTTTATAAATGAATATTCAAATGATTCAATCAATTTAGATTACTTGAGTCTTATTCCCTAATCTAAAGGTATTAGTGTAGCGAATCCCCTGGATGAGACATGTTCTAGTCAGGTTAGCAACCAGATTGGTGAGTACAGGTAGCTCATTTTGATGGAACTATGCCTAGTTCATTTAGTGTTCATATATTTGACGAAAACAATAAGTCCATGTCTTTTCCATCCTTTGATCAATCTTTAGGGTCCTCTAGGTCACATAGAGAGCCACGTATGCTAGTTAGGTTTAATGACTATGTTATAGAAGGGAAATATAAATATGGTATTGAACGTTTAGTAAACTATTCCTTTCTAAATAATGATAATATATGTTTTATGTCTAAGCTTAACAAAACTATTAAACCTAAAAATTATTTTGAAGCCTCTTTAGACCTTAATTGGATAAAGGTTATGAATGATGAGATGGAAGCCTTGTATCGTAATAATACTTGTACTCTGTCTGATCTTCCTAAACATAGGAAACCAATAGGTTGCAAGTGGATTTATAAGATAAAATACAAGCATGGTGGAGAAGTAGAAAGGTATAAGGCTTGAATTGTTGCAAAAGGATACATGCAGAGATAAGGAATAGATTATCATGAAACTTTTTCACCTGCTACTAAGAGTGTAACAGTTTGTGTTAATATCTCTTTATCTGTTAATAAATCTAGGTCATTATTTCAATTAGATGTTAACAATGTTTTCTTTATGATGACTTAATTAAGGATGTTTATATGACTTTGCCTCAATGATATCATACTAAAGGTGATACTCGTGTTTGTAAGCTTAATAAATATCTTTATGGTTTAAAATATGCATCTAGGAAGTGGAATGAAAAGTTGTGTTTTGCTCTTTTTTGTTATGCTTTTCGTCAAAGCATTAATGATTATTCTTTTTTTGTTAAATCTGAAAATGACATTATTATTGTTTTTCTTTTATGTGTTGAGGACATAATTTTAACTAGTAATAATAATGTTTAATTAGAAAAGGTTAAGTTGATATTGAGCATGGTATTTGTCTTAGCCAATGGAAATATTGTCTTGAGTTGTTGCATGAATTTGGAATGCTTGGATACAAACCTATAAAGACTCCTCTTGAGGTTAAATTTGTTCCTAGTCGTGTTTGTGGTGAAAATAAAGATGTTTTATTAGAAAATATTACAAATTTCAAAAATAATTGGTCAATTTTTTATCTCACTGTTACACATCAAAATATTTCTTATTCTATTCAGATCCTCAGTCAATTTATGCAAAAAACCATGTAGGAGTCATTTAGATATTGCTTTCAGGTTGCTTAGATATTTAAAAAGTAATCCTCGTAGATGCATTTCAATAACAAAGTGAACTTGTTTTGATCTTGTTGGTTTTGTTGATGCTGATTGGGCTAAATGCCTTGTTTCTAGAAGGTTTATTACTAGATATTTTATATATTTGGGTAATTGTTTGATTTATTAGAAGAGTAAAAAACAATCAGCAGTTTCTCGATCCTCTATAGAATTTGAGTATAAAGCTTTGGGATCGTTAACCTGTGAGATTTTTTGGGTTTTGAAAATTTTGTATGATTTTGGTCTTAAAAATTTAGTTCTTGTGAATGTTTTCGATGACAATGATTATGCTATTAAGTTAGCCCAAAATCCTGTTTTTCATGACAAAACTAAGCATTTTGAGGATGATGTACATTTTTGTTACACTCGACTCCTTGTAAATTTCTCTCCTAGTCATTTAATTTTCGATTTTGGCAGTTTTGGCCCTTATACGGGGTGTACCTGGATGGTACGTTGGGCGTAAGGGGGTTAAGTGGAAATGATGTCGTTGTGAGGAGTACGCTAGGCATACCCTGAGTACGCAGGTCATACTCTGTCTGGACACAAACCCTAATTTTTAGGGTTTGGACCCTATATATTACACCTTATGTCTTATGCCCCCATTTAATTTCCAGCCCCATCACTTCAAATGTTTTCCCTTGTAACCCTTAGCCCCATTATTTCATTTTAAGACCTTTGAATGTCTTTTTGTGTATTCCAAAGGAAGAAGAAGGTGTCGGTGACGCTTGGAAGCTAAAAGCAAGCTTGGATCTGGAAGTCTTGCATCCTCATACATCTCCAAAAGGTAAAAAGTTGTCACCTTGATGCTTAAGTTGTTAGATCTACATTGCATGGTGATAATATGAGCAATTGTCCCTAAATTATAACTCTCTTGTGTAGGGCATGCTATAGAGCAAATGGGATGTCCTTTCAGATGTTTTTCTAGGCTTAGAATGACAAAAATGTGTACTTGACCGTTAGTTCATTCCCATGCATGAGTATAATGGTCTTAATGGATTAATATGATGGGGTTTTAGTGATTAAGCTCTTTAGGGCCATGATAGACCATAAAGTTCTAAACTTTATGGTCAAGGACATCATTTGGGACTTGGACCTATCGTTTGGTCGAAAAAGGCTTATACAATAAACCTCTAATGTGTTTAGAGCATTAAGCTGTGTATGCCTAGGCGCACTAGGCGGTACGTAGTACGTATGCGATTAGAAACCTGACTATTTTGGTATCTAACAAGAATGCCCTGCATAAGATCAAGTATGCCCCATGTACTAGAGTGAGTCGACTTGATTGGGTTCACTCGACTGGGTTGACCTGGCTGATTTATTAAATTTGACTAATGTTGACCAACGTGTATTTTGGATAATTTATTTTTAATTAAGTTTGTACTATGAATTGCATTATAGGTGATGGGTAGAGCCGGTATTTGGAGTCGAGATTATTTCAGCTTGTATTCGGTTTGAAATGTGAGTTCTGTCAGTATGCTAATGGGTTGAGGACACCAAGGTCGACCCATTTATTGAGTTTGTGTATCCTAGGATTTCGGATTTCTATGATATTTTTGTGTGTGATTTGTCTATAAGTATATATATATATATATATATATATATATATATATGTATGTGTGTGTATGTGTGTATATGTGTGTGTGTGTCGATATATGGATGGTTGGGTTGAGGCTACACGCCAACAAAACTGGTATGGTTAGGGTGAGACTAGTGGTCAACAAACCCAATATGGTAAGGTTGAGGCGATATGACAATGTGTGTGTGTGTGTCGACATATGGATGGTTGGGTTGAGGCTGCACGCCAACAAACCCGGTATGGTTAGGTTGATACTGGAGGGTAACAAACCCGGTATGGTAAGGTTGAGGCGATATGCCAACAAACCTAGATTGTTGGGTTGAGGCCATGTACCAACTAACCCTGGATGGTTAGGTTGAGCTCAAGGACCAACAAACCCTGTATGCATGCTTGTATTGTATATGTATTATGTGTGGTGTGGGGTATTTTAGGAAGCTCACTAAGATTTGGCTTATAATTTGGATTTCAATGGTTCAGGTACTTCTGATAAGTGAAAACAGGCAAAGGCATGATTTTACACATAATCCGACAGCTTATGCTGATTGATACTCAGATTCAATGTTTTGACTTATTAAGAATTGTAAACAATGTTTTGGTAACTTTTGGGCTTGTGGAGTGTGTTTTAGAAATGAAAAATTTTACTCTATAGTTTGGGACGTTACAAATTGGTATCAAAGCCCTGGGTTGAGTGAATTGGATGAAGATCTGTGTGATTCCAGACTCAAACTAAGGATCTAAAAAAAGAATTTTCAAAATCGTTTTTCAAATAAACTAGAAGAGGAATGCGATGTGTGCAATCAATCGGGCCTTAAGGAAAGTTTCCCAAGAATACCTATACTTTATATGCACATATATATATATATATATATATATATATATATATATATATATATATATATATATATATATATATTGATATGTTATGTGATAGAACTACATACTAGAATTTAGGATAAGGATCCTTAGGAATCGCATGATAGAATTTCCTGATCATGATGCCTTATAGCAGAGGAGATTATTTGCATTGTTTATTTAGAACCGACATTTGTGCTGCTACTAGCTGAGTGTATGTGCTATAATTATACATAGTTAGGATCTTATAGCCTTAGAATGTTTGATTTAGCCTTACTTCTAGTTCCTTGTTTGGTTGTGGTCTTACAGTTGAATCACTTATTCGATTGGCTATCGGATTTGGCGCTATGTATGATTAGCATATGCGAGGTGACCGAAGTGTTAATGCAGGTTTCATGAGTCATGAGAGGAATTTGTAGAGCCCTATTGGAACTAGGGGCTGTAGTTACTCTCTAGAAGTATGGTTTATGGTGCGTTCGCACTAAGAATGAAGGGCCTAGTGGCCCAAGGATCTTATGGCAACTATTGAGACAAATATGGGTAGGTGTGGAAGGCAGTATTTGCCTGTACTATTGAAAGCACAGGACCCGTAAGAATGTCAAGGGAACAACAAGATCTGAGGTTGAGGTTTGTGACCTGAGGAGAATTACTCTATTGGTGATCTGATGAATTTGTGTTTATTGTTTAGCATGGTCTTCACTAGAGGTTCGGGATTTGGAGCTGGCAGTTCAGGAGATGGTGAGCCAGCGAGGTTGATTGTGCTCGATGATGAGATTCGTGAGTTGATTGTTGTTGAGGTAGTCGCGGCTACACGGGGTGCTATCCCGAAGATGTTTGGGTCAATGAAGAATGCTATGCTTGAGCTCTTTGATGAGCGCTATGTTGTTGTAACGAAGGTTGTCGTTGTCACAGCCACCGCAACTGTTACTGCAGCTAGGGTAGGAGGATCCTTCCAGTATCGGAGCTTCAGTAACATGAAGCCTTGGAGTTTGATGAGGTCAAGGACCCAATTGTAGCGATGAAATGGTTGTTTGACATGGAGGGTTGTTTCTTTACGTGTTCTTGTCTAGAGAATTAGAAGTTTAGGTGAGCTTGAACCTTTTACGCTTAGGAGCGAAGGGCTGGTGGAAACTGGTCACTAGTACTTACTCACCTGCACAGATGGACAGGGTGACTTGGGGTCAGTTTACTGAGTTGTTCCGTGCAGAGAACGTGTCGTCGGTGGAGAGCAAGCGTTTGGCCCAAGAGTATCTATCACTCAGACAGATGAAGGAGTCGATGACGGAGATCACCAAGAAGTTCACGGAGAGGGCACTTTTCTGCCCTGAGTATGCATCTTATGAGCAGTATGTCGAAATATCCGATAATGCTCAAGACTAATATACCAGTGTTTGTGTCTACACAAAAGTCCCGGACACTTTCTCAGCTACAGTCTGTTCCTCGGAGGAAGGAGATTGAGATTGAGACTCAAGTTAGGGAGCAGCGTTAGGCCCTAGTCCAGTCGTAGCTGGTGTCGAAGCAAGTTAAGCCCACTAATTCACACCCTAAATGGAATAAGGGGACACACCTGTAGTAGGTGTGGGAAGATGCATGAGAAATCCTGCCGATCAGTGTATGCGTGCCATAATTTTACCAGACAGGGTCATTTCTTGAGGTATTGTCGATAGTTGCAGCAGCAGACCCCCTCACCAGGCGAAAGTATATGTTACTATTTCAATCAGGTGGGCCATGTGAAGGCCCAATGCCCATAGCTAGTTGCTAGGCATGTGCAGGCACCAGCCCCGACTACTCTTCGGATCACAGAAAAACTTTTGGGGATGGCTAAGGCACCGAGAGCTAAAGGACATGCCTTCCAGATGACCGCTGAGGAGGCCAGAGCGGCGCCGGACGTCGTTGTTGGTACCTATCTACTTATTTTTATTTCTGATTATTTACATTTTGCTTATATTCATATTGTTGTTAGGTACTTTTCTTGTGAACTCCTTTCCTACATTAGTGTTATTTGACTCGGGTGTGAGTCGGTAATTTGTATCCTCAGATTTTCATAATAGTTTTGGAATTTCTTTAGATGCACTGGAGCATCCTATGCAGATATTTGTTGTCGGCAAGGACAGAACCCCTGTTTTGAGCATTTTCCACGATTGTACTTTGGATATTTTTGGGGTGTCATATCTGATCGACCTGGTCCTGACTCCCATGGTGGATGTCGGTGTTATTGTTGGGATAGATTGGTTGAGCCGGTTTGGGGCTCCAATTTATTGCAAGATGTAGCTATTCGTGGTTCGTACCCCAACTGGGGGAGATCTGACTATATATGGCGAAGGTACCAGGGTTGGTTTAGAATTCCGCTCAGTAGCGAGGGTCGGGAGGTTTATGTAGCACAGGTGCTCAGTTTATCTGGCATATATGGTAGATACATGTGTAGAGTCGAGTCGTTCAGTATCAGATGTCCCAATAGTTTTGGATTTTCCGGTTGTATTCCTGGAGGATTTTCCTGGTATACCACCAAAGAGGTAGGTAGAGTTTAGGATCAATTTGATCCTTGATGCAGCTCCGATCGCCAAGGCACCTTATTTCCTTGACCTCCAGAGATGCATGAGTTTTCCTCTCATCTTTAGGAGCTATTCGGCAAACAGTTCATTCGACCGAGCTGTTCACCTTGGGGAGCACTGATTTTATTTGTGATAAAGAAGGACTGTACCCATCGAATGTGCAAAGATTACCAAGAGTTGAACTTGTTGACACTGAAAAATCGTTACCCCCTCCTGAGGATTGATGATCTATTTGATTTGTTGCAGGAGCATCTTGTTTCTCCAAGATTAAATTGAGGTCGTGGTACCATCAGATGAGAGTTAGAGATGAGGATGTGGAAAAGATATATTTTTGCACTCGTTATGCCCATTATGAGTTTGCGGTGATGTCATTTGGGCTCACCAACGCACCTGCAACATTCATGGATCTGATGAATAAGGTGTGTCGAACGATGATGGATCGGTCCATTATTATATTCATCAATGACATCTTGGTCTACTCCAAGACCAAGGAGTTACATGAGGATAATTTGTGGGAGCTCCTGGAGGTTCTGAGCAAAAATAGGCTATATGCCAAGTTCTCCAAGTGTGAGTTCTGGTCTTGTGAGGTTCAGTTTTCGGGACGCCTCGTCAACCAGAATGGGATATTGGTCGATTCGGCCAAGATTGAGGCAGTGATGCAGTGGGGTGTCCTAAAGACTGCCTCAGAGATTAGGAGTTTTCTGGGTTTGGTTGGGTATTATCGGAGATTCAATCAGGATTTCTCCAAGATTGTTTTTTATTTCACTCGTCTAACTAAGAAGATTATGGATTTTGTTTGGGGTCCTGAGCAGCAAACAACTTTCGAGGAATTACGACAAAGACTACGTGAGGCTCCAAGGTTGACCCTTCTAGAGGGTGTTGAAGATATGGGAGTGTCTTTTGATGCTTCCATCACCGTGTTGGGGATGGTACTTATGCAATGGGGTAGAGTGATTTCTTGTGTGTCATGTCACTTGAAGCCTCATGAGGCTAACTACCCTACTCATGATTTGGAGTTGGGTTTGTGGTTTTTGACCTCAAGATCTAAATACATTACCTATACGGGGTCCATTGCACCATCTATAAGGACCACAACAGTTTGAGATACCTCATGGACCAGTCGAACCTGAATATGAGGCAGACGAGGTGACTTGACGTGGTCAAGGATTATGACTGTGAGATCTTGTACCACCCGGGTAAGGCCAACGTGATGACCAACACACTGAGTCACAGGGTAGTGAGTTCACCCGGTGGAGGGCTGTCTATAAGGGTGCCAATTACCTCCTCGGTCTTGGATATGGTTAGGGAGGCACAGACGGAGGGAGTCAAGGAAGAGAACTGGAAGAAGGAGAAGATCAAGGGTCAGTTTTCTACTTTTGTAACCCATATCAGAGGGTTGTTAAAACAATGCGGTAGGGTATGGATTATGTTTGTTGGGGGTATGAGACAAATTTTGATGGATAATGCACAAAAGTCTCGACTTTCTATACATCCTGATGCCACCAAGATCTACTGGGGCTTGTGTAATGCCTGTGTTTATGGGCCAGTCATTATTGTCGATGTAATTGTCTAGGTTAACCTTTGTAACCCATCTTGAAATAATAAAGATGTATTATTTGAGTATTATATGTTTTGTGCTTAATTGTGTGACTTAAATGAATTAAGGATAAAAATAAGCGTCAAAATTAAATGTTAGATAAACCCGATATCTATGAAGGATGTGGTAGCGGTCGTGACAAGGTTTCCGAATATATAAAGAATGCCAAAATTCGAGTTATAACGAAGAAGTTATGACCTGTCGAACTTTTGCGACAAAACTGGCACGACGCTGTATGACGTAAAATATGAATTTAAGATAGAGCGATATCTAGCCTTAGTGATCTAAACAAAAGTCGTAGAACATGTTAAACTGAGACTGTGAATAAAAAGAACGTCTAAATCTGACTTGGTATGAGGAAGTTACGATTTTTCAAAGTTTCGACTTAGCGGTATGCAGCCCAAAGTTCGAATATGAGATCGAATGGTTTCTAGCCGGAACAATCTAAACGAGAATCGAAGATCTCATCGATAGTAGCCCAATGGTGAAAAGACAGATGAAAACGGATGTCCGATGAAGAAGATATGATTTTCTAACGGAGTTTTCTTGTCCCGGCCTACTAAAATAATATAATAAAAGTTAAAGTCAAAATTAGCCGACGGATTCTAAGCAAGATGTGTAAAGCATAATCTCACCTACGCGTGGATATAAAGAACGTCGAAAACGGAGCTCGTATGTGAGAGATATGAATTTCTGAAGTTCGGAACACAAACTTCAAGGCTATGTCAGAGCTCACGACGTGAGCACAGACTGGACACCCTCCAGAGCAAGTTGATGAATGACGAATGCAGTGACCTATTGAGCTCACGACGTGAGCACCATAATCTCATGACGCGAGTACAGAAAATGGCCCTATAAATATAAGTTGAAGGCCATCCGAGTTTTGTTGCTCAATTCCTTTCCTCTCTCCCGTATTACATCATTTTACGTGCAACCCGATATCATCCCGAGAACCGAAGCAAGACCCGAAGCTCCGAATATCCCGAGAAGAAAGCAGTTTCTGAGCCAAAGGTCTACTTGCGAGAAGCCCGGTGTGTGAAGATCTTCCTTTTTCACCGAAGAATACTACATTTAGAGTCGTAGTGTTGTCCGATCATCTTCTTGTCAAGTGAGTGCTTAGTCCCTTTCACATACACGGTTTTAATACAAGTATTGATGAATGTGTTAGTTATATGATATGAGTAAGTGTGTAGTTACTTTCTGATAATACACATATATGAATTATACTCTATTAAATACGTGTTATATGATTATATACTATTTGTTATGTGGTATGAGTATTGAATGAATATGTTATATAGGTTTTTAGCTGTATATAGTCAATTATATTTTATCTACAAATATGTTGGGTAGAACATGGGTAGATAGTGATGTGTGTGTTGGATTAGTGTCTAAGTCCATAACTATTTTGGTATGTACTTGACCCGATTATGAGCATGGTCCTTTTGGGTTGCCTTCACCACAACAATATGTAGGATGAATTAAGGAGAGAAAGGTTTAATTATGATTTATTAATATATTATAAGAATAATATATTAAAGGAGAAATCATATTGTTTAATTTAATATTAGTCAAGAATTAATTAAGAATTAATTTTGTGACTAAAAGAGATTAATTAAATTTAGGGGAATGGACTGCAATTATTAGATAATTGAGTTATTGGGCTAAGGAATGCTAAAGGAACAAGGGGTGAACGAAATTGTGATGGGAGCCCATCATATTTTCGTCCATGGCCTTATCCAGCAGGTTCCATGGGCTGCTTAGAGTTTAAGTTGTCCATTAGGGTTTTGACTGAAACCCTAGCAGCCTACACAAGTATATAAAGGACCCCTTAGGCCCCAAAAACCTATGGAACTGACTCTCTAGGGTTTCTAGTCGTTTTTGGCAGCCTCCTTTCTTCTCCTCTTCATCCAAGTTTTATAAGGTGTTTGTGACTCCATTAGAGGTGCAGCACTTGAGGCACTGAGCTATCTAAAGCCAATCAAAGCAAGGAATTGATTGTTATTGCAATATAACAATCAAAGGTAATTCTCTAAACCCTAATTCAGTTTATTATATGTTAGATCTAGGGTTTATGGTTTTGGATTCAAAGCATGTACAATAGAGAAACCTAGACCCAAGCATTAGGGTTTGGATGAGCACATAGGATTGTTTCTTATGCGTAAAACCCATCAGTGGTATCAGAGACTTGATTGGTTTCAGTTATATGTGTTGCTTAACTGTTTTGTTTGCTAAAAATCGAGTTTTTGGCCTCTGCCCGACTCAACTCGGCAAGTCAGTATCTGGACTCGGCGAGTTCAGAGTTGACTCGTCGAGTTCGAGCGTCAGACAGAGGGTATTTCGGGATTTAACTGCTGTTTTGACTTGGATTTAATGCCTAATTCGTTTTTTGAAGTTAAAATCCGATTTTTATCTTAAATTAATGATTATCCTTGCCAAAACAATAGATAATTTCAAATCTTTTAAATATTGGTTGTTTATATGATAAATATGGATTATTTTAAATTATTTGGTAATTATCTAGTGACTAAAATAAGATTAGGTCAAATATAGATAATGATTAAATTAATTGTTTAACTTATATTATTTGTTATTTGATCTTCTGTGATGTGAAAAAGTTTCAATTGCACCCTTTAGGTTTTATAGTTTAAATTTGAACTTAAAAGTTTTGTTTATGAAATTTAAATAAGTTAAACCCTAATGTTTTGAAAGGTTTCAAATCTTGCCCTCAAATTTTGGAATTTAAATTTTTGATTAAAAGTTTAATGTTGAAATATTTAAATTCTAAGCCCTAATGTTTTGAAAAGTTTCAAAAGTTGCCCTCAAGTTTTGGAATTTAAAATTTGATTAAAAGTTTAATTTTGAAATGTGAAATTCTAAAACCCTAATAATTTGAAAAGTTCAAATCCCCCATTATGGTTTTATTAATTAATTAAGGTGTATAATTAAAGGTGATTTAATAAATCCATAAAGTTTTGGTTTACATTTAATTAAATTAAAAGTATAATTTACTAAGTTAAACCACCTAGTATTTTAAAAGTGTAAAATACACCATATACTATATATAACATTAAAAGTATAATATTATATATATGTATGAGTAAACAGTCAGTATTACCATTAGTAGGCCTCATTCACGAAGTTGGACTATAAGGGGTGTTTAAGGAAATTTCCTATAAAATGGCGATTGAATGGGTATCCACTCTTACCCACCGCACTCTTGACTAGTGGAGGGTCGTTAGCCGAATGGGTAGGATAGGACTGAAACCTTCCATTATAAGTATAATGAAGTACAAAGTAACTAAATGCTTTTTCAAATTCCCAAATCATAGTTACTTTAGGAAAAATGTGAAATTGTATGCTAATCCATAGAATTACACTTCGTACCCTTGTCTAACGTTAGTGGAGCGTGTGTGGTTAACCGGCACACTAATTTGGAGATGACATTGGTAGCGAAGGGTGACTCAATGTTTGGCATAGATCAATGGAGCGTGTGTGGCTAACCGGCACATTGGTTAGGTGATAGTAGCATTGGGTGCACCACATGATTCGTATGGTTATTCACACCTTATTTGTGATCCTTGGCATCCCAGACACAAATAGAAGGGCATAATCGAGATTAAACATGCCATTGAAAAGTTCAATGAATCTCAAAAGATCTAGGAGTTTCAATTCACTTAAAACTTAAACTTCCTTTTCGTTTTTCATGGTGGAAATTGGTAAATCGTCATTTACCTACCTTCAAATATTATGCAACTAGATTACGGCATCCCTCTTCTAGGTTGTAGAGTATTGTGTTGGATCCTAGCTTGATGTTTCATTTGGGTGCTGCATCAAGAATTCTCAATCAACTTAACTTGAATTTTCTCCCATTTTGTAGATGTCTGACTCTAACCGTGGTATTCCCGAATCCCAAGGAAAAGGTGTTCCTGTTGAAAGTAAAAGCTTGTTTCAAAGTGAAGGATCAATGTGGACTAGCTTGATTTCACTTCCTCCTCTTCCTCTCGTTGTTCTCCCTAACCCACAAGATCGAAAATTTGAAAGGTTCAAGATCACCGAATCCCTATTGGCAATGGAACATGAAGATGGTAAACCCGTGTGTGCTCACATCCTAGGGATGAAATCACACATTGATAGGTTGATTATGTTGGGTGCATCTATCCCCAATAAGTTGGCTATGGACTGGGTTCTTCAGTCACTCCCTGAATCATATGATAAGTTCACAAGAGAGCATTATATGATGGATCCTGACGCAACCCTCATTGACTTGACTTACATGCTTATTGCTGCTGAATTAGAAATGATTTGGCGAAGTAATGGAGCATATTTGTCTAATAATTCAACCAACCATGTTTCCGTGGACACTTTATAAGAACCCACCTGTTTCTGCTGCCAAGAGAAGGGGAAATGGACACGAAGCTGCCCAAAGGACCTGAAGAGTCTAAGAGATGGGAGAGTCAAGAAGTATGACTCTACTTCAGGTATAAAATCCACTATCTAACTCCATTTAAATTCCTATTCTTTATACATAATGTGATAAGATTACATTTGCATGTTTTGCAGGATTATAGAAAAGAGAGGAAGTTTGATGGAAGAGCAAGATGAGTCTGATCAGGAAGAAATGGATTACGATCGCATGGATTCGAAGATCAGATTTTGAGCTTAGGAAGTTATGATAGATTTGTTAGGAGTATTTGATTACATAGTTTTTCATTCGAATTTTTGCATTGTAAGGACATGTTTTCCGCTACTTTTATGAATAAAATAAATTTTGGTTTTATCTTATTTGTTTATCCTTACAATGACATATATGAAAAATTGATGTTTGTGTACTTCTATTATTAGCAATAATGGATTTGATTCTTAATTGTGTTATTTGTGGAAATGTCAAAAGTTTACCAACTAGGGAGAGTTTCTCATCGCCCAAGTTTCAATTGGACAGAAACATGGAATCATGCAATGTGTATGATGAATGAAAAACTTTCACATTTGGGAAACTTAGACTAATTCTTTGACAAAGTGTCAAATTGAAGGACTAGGAGATTGAGTACACTAGGTCGTACGTTGATCAAGTCTACCACAAGAGTGACAAAGATATTCGTCATGATTTACTAAAGTTTATTAAATATGGTTATACTTATAAGATTGAGTATAATTCTGAGTTAACTGAAAAAGTTTCAATCAATAGCAGAACGAATAAGAAGAATCAAGAAGGCAGAAAGATAAAAGTTTCTCTATTCTAAGAAGAAGGGAGAGTACCTTTTATTGTGTTTTATGATAAGTCTTAATGATTAAGAACCATGTCTAAATTGATTCTCTAAGTGAGTCTTAGTGCAATTGCATGTATAAGAAGAGGAATCGAGAATTGTAGAAATGGTTAAATCAAAGAGTCAATCATACTTTGTTCCAATATCAAGTCTTAGAGTCATACTCCAAGATTGTGACATTAAGTGAAAAGTCTTAAGTAGGTTTATAACACTCATCAAATGTGGAATTTGGAAAAGTTTTCTCATACTTGCACATTTGAAATTGGTAAGTTGTGCTGTCTTGGATAAGACAAAGACCAACTAGGACCAATTATGTGAAGTGTTTTGCCTTGATAAGAACTACACCAACTCTTGAATATTTACTTTGTCAAGAAATGTTTCTAAACAAGAGAATCTTATATGTCAAGAAGTCAGTGGGAGTCTTAATGGTCTTGAAAGGTTTTCAAGAACAAATCAAGAATAAACCTTATCGATCATCACTAGCACACGACTTGAGGTTTACAACCTATCGTGTTGACATTATTTTGTTTCTGTGCCATTCCAATCGAGTTAATTGTGTATGTGAGTCCTATGAGTTTTCATTTGAATGCATACTAGCGCCTTAGTCGATGGAAAGTACATTGATATGTAAGAACAACTTACTAAACTACTTGGAAGACATGTTGGGAACTCGTGTTACCATAAGGCAAGAAATCAAGATTAAGAAAGTTCAGTCCATATGAGTTTGGATTTGTCGCAAACCTTGGTTTTGGAAAATTCACATGGATAGGAACTCATACACCATAAAATCTAAGTGTCATAAGATTCCCTCCTTCATGAAAATGACTGTGAGGAAATGCTTTCACTAAGAGAGATTTAAGAAGATAGCAATTGTGAAAAAATTGTATTCTCAAATTCGATTATGGTTACGGCATCCCTTTCCATAGTTCGAATTGTGAGATTTGGCAATTAGTTTGAACATTTGGAACTTAGTAACATAAGTTCTAAATTGTTTAAACACACATATGAGCTATCTAAGGCAAAGGTGTATAAGTTTAAGAAGCTTAGATAAAGGCTTATCGAAGCATCTGGTATTATAAATATGAATTTCAGAAATTCAATAGGCATTGTTTTCTGGATGTTCATTGGTTTTCTGAATACATGTCAAAGCTAGTGGGAGCATAAGTGTTATGCTTATATTATAATCAGGATAGTGGGAGCATAAGTGTTATGCTTGTATGATTATTATGGTGAGTATTGCAAGTTAGCAATATTAATTATAGAAAAACAAAGATTCAATTTGCAAAGTTGCATGGGTTGAAAAGTTGTTTTGCTATAATTAAGGGAGTAAATACTATACTTCGTTTCAAAATCTAAAGCTTAGATTGAGAAATTTTAATAAATTTAGTCAAAGGATACATAGTGTGTTCTCAAATTTCGATTATGATTACGGCATCCCTCTTCATAGTTCGAATTGTGAGAATGTGACACATAAAATATTATGGCAGAAGATTGATAAAGTATCATATCTTTATGTAAGACATTATGCATCATGTCTCATACGCTTCGGGTATAGGATCGATTGCAAATGCTATAATATTTGACCATTCTAAAATTTTCCAAATGTCTAGCACATTAAGAGGGAAAAAGGACTTGAATCGGTTTTGACTAAACTAATTAAACAACTACCAAAGGACGATCCAAAGTTCGCTGAGGATTGGTCGCTCGTGAGTAGTTGGAAGTATGGTATTTGATTGACCATATTGACATTATTATGAATAGATAAGATTCTATTAAGAATGAGTTATCATATGGCAAATGTGGAAATGTTTCCATATTGGGAGTTGGATATTGAGAATCTATCTCTAGATTAGAAACTTTTATGCAAGAAGGATGTTCAAAGGAATGTACTTTGAATGTGAGACTTCACGTCTATAGAATTGTCTTGTAACAATTTCTGATAGAGTACTTTGTAATTTCATTGGCCAAGTCTTGGTGACTTTTGTGCTATGATTTTGCAAAAGGATCGTTGCATAAAATGTTAGAATCTAGCATATTCTAGTAGTGGCAAGAACCTTGTGTTCTTACACTAACAATTAGGATTAAGGAATTGTGAAATGAGCATCATTGAAAAAGTTTTCAGTTGATCTATTTCACAAAGCATGGACCATAGGAATCAAGGTGTGTATGCTTAGAGCATGGGACAATTGTCGTTGTAATTCGAGTAATGAGTTGATTATCCAAAACATTAAATGATAAATAATGAGTAATCAATATGGTGGATAAATAGAAGTGTTTTATTTACTCTCACAAGTTTGGGGCCATATAGGATTAAGTATTATTGTTATGTTTCAATTTGCATGTTTTGACTTCCAAAATAACTAGGTTATTCAAACATCCACAGTCATTCATACGTTGGAAGTAAGTATGAAGGAAGACTGTCATGAAGAGTCTGAAAGGTTTACACATAGCACAAGTTTGCTGCAGATTTCATGAGTGCTTTGATAAGATTAGAGTATTGGAGTAAACCCATGCTCACTTGGATCACTTCATGGTTATATTTTGAGTGATTAGTGAGACGATAATATTGTATATTCTTGAAATCGAGACGTGTGAGTTGTTATTTGTTGGTCAGTTGCACGTTGATAATAAGTAAACACACAAGTAACTTGGTGTTATAAAGCTTATTGTTGTGTGTGATTCGATCAGTAAATGTAAGCAAGCATATGAGTTGAAGTTTATCCATTCCTTTTACCCAAAGTGGGATAAAAGCGATATCTGTGGGCCTCTCGATGATTTAGTGATGACACCTAAGCGCTTGGCCAAGCCGGGACTAAGTTGATGTGTTAAACTGTAGTCTGTTGTTAGTCATCAGAAATCGGAAGTCGGGAAATAGTATAGAGAGAATGATTGAAAATCATGTCTTATGTATATACGATATCTTGAGAATGGAGGAATATACAATCCCTTATCTAAAGGTCACACTATCTGATAAGATCAGAGTTGACAGCGGCTTTTGAAAGCTACAATTGCTGATCAGGTTCTGAAGTTATACGGAAAATATTTATTAGACTTATCCAAGTGGGAGACTGTTGGATTAGTGTCTAAGTCCATAACTATTTTGGTATGTACTTGACCCGATTATGAGCATGGTCCTTTTGGGTTGCCTTCACCATAGCAATATGTAGGATGAATTAAGGAGAGAAAGGTTTAATTATGATTTATTAATATATTATAAGAATAATATATTAAAGGAGAAATCATATTGTTTATTTTAATAATAGTCAAGAATTAATTAAGAATTAATTTTGTGACTAAAAGAGATTAATTAAATTTAGGGGAATGGACTGCAATTATTAGATAATTGAGTTATTGGGCTAAGGAATGCTAAAGGAACAAGGGGTGAACGAAATCGTGATGGGAGCCCATCATATTTTTGTCCATGGCCTTATCCAGAAGGTTCCATGGGTTGCTTAGAGTTTAACCTGTCCATTAGGGTTTTGACTGAAACCCTAGCAGCCTACACAAATATATAAAGGACCCTTTAGGCCCCAAAAACGTGTGGAACTGATTCTCTAGGGTTTCTAGTCGTTTTTGGCAGCCTCCTTTCTTCTCCACTTCATCCAAGTTGCATAAGGTGTTTGTGACTCCATTAGAGGTGCAACACTTGAGGCACTGAGCTATCTAAAGTCAATCAAAGCAAGAAATTGATTGTTATTACAATATAACAATCAAAGGTAATTCTGTAAACCCTAATTCAGTTTATTATATGTTAGATCTAGGGTTTATAGTTTTGGATTCAAAGCATGTACAATAGAAAAACCTAGATCCAAGCATTAGGGTTTGTATGAGCACATAGGATGTTTCTTATGCATAAAACCCATCAGTGTGATGAAATAAAAATGATGAGAGGCCTCGATGTGATTGTGATCTAGTCATCCAACATAATATGGATGACGACCACAGACTTTTCTAGACAGTTCAGTGGAATGCTGGCAGGCTCATAAACATTTTGGTGTAGTGAACTTGGGTGTTCATTTCTTCTATTCTATCCCCCTCATGGTTGCCTTAGGACATCCATTGTTGAGGAAACCCCTCTGCAGTAGTGTCTGTCTCGATGAAAATCCTATATTAGGTCCCTCGTAATAGTTGTTGTCATAGGGACATAAAGTGAGGATAACGGGAATGGGTAATCGGGTTATTGTGGGTTGAAACCCCTATATGCTCACCAGGCTCCAAAGCCTGACCCACTCAGTTTCTTTGTATTACAGGTAGTGGCGCGAGAGCATAAGTTGGGGAACTTATGAAGATGTTTTTGTTTATAGACCAGTAGTTGTATATAACTATGTAAGGTCTAAGTATTGTTTATGCTTTTGTGTCTGTATCGGAACATGACATCCCGAGTTTTGATATATAATGAAAATACATTTCTTTAAGAAATGCTTTGATAAATCTTATTTTATCATGTAATGTTTTGGTGACAAATTCTGCAACTCTTTTAAATCAATGGATTTACTCTGAAATTAATTTAAAAGCATAAATGAAACCGGTCTTTTCTGGCCGTGATTTTGGGGATGTCACAGTTGGTATCAGAGCATTAGTTTAAGCGAACTAGGAATTTGTAGGATTTCTATACTTAAATTTAGAATTCTAAGTGAAAATTTTGAGATAAATGTCTGTCATATTTAGACGTGAGCACTAGTTTATTTTAGGAAAGTTGCCTAAAATGCTTTTATTTGCTAAATGCTGTATGTTTGCCATATATGATATTATTTGTTCGGATCTATGGTTTGTTGCCACCCGGATCTGCAAAGCTTATGTGTTTAGGATTCTAAGCGTATGACTACGGTATTAGAACTAGCATGTAAACGTTTTAGAGTGATATGGATGATTTAATTATCAATCGTGATTGAGGATCTAAATTCACATTATTCGGTGTGTAGATAAAAAATGGTAAGAACCAGAAGTGGAGTTGGAATTGTGAAGGAAGACAGGAATCAACCACCTGTGGTTGAGCGAGTACCTATTGTAGTAGCAGCACCTGAGCCAGTGACAATGGTTGGTGTACGATTGATGATTCAGACGATGCTGGATCATTAAATGGATGAAAGTAGACGTCTGCTTCGGCAGAATCATGAAGAACTTTCAATGCCGATTGAATAGCTCGAGTTGAATGAAGGGCATCCGGAAGGAGGTAACTTCAGCGGGATCATTGGCTAAGCCAACCCACCGATAGTTAGAAAAAATAAACACGATGGAGGAAATGATGGACTTGGATGCAAGTACAAAGAATTTTTGACTTGCAAACCATCGACCTTCTCTGGAAAGGAAGATCCGATCGGAGTCATAGATTGGATCTCAGAAATGGAGCTAGCCTTCATGATGTGTGGTTGTAGAGGCAAGTTGCAGACCATTTTCGCAATACGTCAGTTCAGGGGTGGAGCTGTTCGTTGGTGGAACACTCTAGGGAACACCCTAAGCCCTAATGAACTACTGCAACTGACTTGGGCAGAGTTCTTGGTGCAATTCAAGCGCAAGTTATGCTCGGCCCAAAATCTAATGGAGTTGGAGAACAAGTTTCTGACGTTGACAAAAGGCAACATGTCAGTCGACAATTACACCAATGCCTTTACAGACAAAATGGATTTTGCTTTGCGCATCATCCTAGATGAGCTGAAAAAAGTTGACTAGTAGGCAAAAGGACTCCTATGGGAGTACGTTGTGCCAATACGTCCGGCACCTACTCTGGAGGCAGCTATTTGGGCTGCCAAGTCTGTTGAGGACATGATCAAGGGAAAAACCGCAAGCAAGGTTGACGTTGGTGATAAGAGAAAGTTTGAAGGAACTTCGGGTTCCAACAAGAAAAAAAATTTCAAAGTCTGATTCGAAAAATTTTGGAGGAGGAAAAGGGGGCGAATCGAAATGGTGTGAAAAGTGAAAGAAAAAAGCACTCTAGGAAATGTAGCGAGGATGTGACCTGCTACAAGTGTGGAAAGACGGAGCATTATGCCAATGAGTGTCCATCCAACAAAAGAGTGTACTTTGGGTGTAATGAAGAGGGGCACATTTTGAAAGACTGTCCTAAAAAGAAAGAGGCTGCAAAACCCAATATTCCACCAAAACCGAAGGCAAGAGCCTTTCAGATGACACTTGAGGCTGCGAAAGATAAAGCTGATGTTGCTTCAGGTACCTTTCTCGTAAACGAATTGTCTGTCCAAATTTTATTTGATTCTGGAGCCAACTACTCCTTTATCTCGCACAAATTTGGTAGAAAACTAGCTTTGCCTGTCATTAGACTAGATAATGCTTTATTAGTCAAAGTAGCTAGTGGCAAGTTTGTACCCGTTAGCCATCATATGAAAAACAGCTTAATTGACTTGAAAGGGAATAAGTTCCACGATGAATTATTGCCTATCGAACTAAACGGTTTCGACATCGTGCTAGGAATGGATTGGCTTAGCGTGAATGATGCCAAGATATTATGCAAGAAGAAGATAGTCAAAGTAAACCCGCCAGGGAAAGTGTCATTTATGGTGTACGGGGACAAACGCAGAGTAAATTATGGGATTATTTCCCTATGAAAGCCAAAAAGTGTTTGGCCAAAGGATGTACATCATATTTGGCATTCATGATCGATGCTAAGAAGGAGAAAAAGGAGATGCAAAGCATTCCTGCCGTGTGTGATTATCCAGAAGTATTTCTCGAAGATCTTCCCGGATTACCGCCTGATAAACAAGTAGAGTTCAGAATAGACTTGTTACCAGAGACGACGCCAATAGCAAAAGCACCTTACCGACTACCACCGACGGAGATGAAGGAGCTGATGATGCAACTTCAGGAGTTGTTAAACAACGGTTTCATTAGACCTAGTTCATCACCCTAGAGAGCTCTGGTGTTATTCGTAAAGAAGAAAGATTGAAGTATGAGAATATGCATCGATTACAGAGAGCTGAACAAAGCAACAACAAAGAATAGATATCCGTTGCCGAGGATTGATAACCTGCTTGGTCAACTACAAGGTTCAAGTTATTTTTCAAAGATCGACCTAAGGTCAGGATATCTTCAGCTAAAAGTAAGAGAGCAGGATATCGAGAAGACTACTGATATGTGCATAATTGGTTCATATTAAGTATACATTATTATTCATTTATTAGCTAAATTATTGCATTTTATGGACAAAAGGTACTTAAAAGTGTTTAAATTATATTTTCAGTCCAAAGATGAAGCTAGGAAGCGAAAGGAAGCAGGAGAAATAGTTAGAAGATTGAGGATGAAATAAAGAAGAAAAATACTAAAAATGGCACTGACTCGGTGAGTCAGATCGACTACTCGGCGAGTCCAATCGAAGAATCGAGAAGATAATGACTCGGGATCCTAGAGAGTTATCACAATACGGGGAACGTGAGAGGGACTCGATGAGTCACCACCTGACTCGACGAGTCAATTCGTATATATAAAGATAATTCCTCAGATCGATAGAAGGGAGTACTGGGACGATTCAGAAGTGTTTTGCTGCGATTGAGAAGCCAGAGAAACCCTAGAAGAGGACGAAAGAAGCTAGAATTCAATCCTGGAGAGTAATTGAGGCAAAATTTCATCATTCCACTTATTCTTTTGTTTTATCATTATGGTTAAGCAATTTGACTTTGTTTGTTTGCTGTTATTTACTTCAATTATGAGCTAAATCCCTTAGACTTCTGTTTGGGGATACAAAGTTGACAATATGTTTTGATTGATTGGTAGGATTAATTCTAAGTTGGTGAATTTTTGTTATTTTAGCTTGCTAAAGAACCTTGTGTGTGAATAATAATTAATTTTCTGTTAATAGGAAGATAATTGATTAGCATGAACATCTATTGATTATTAACCTCATATGCTATGTGATCACTATACCATATGTCTAGGATTAATGAATATAAAACTAGAATTAATAAGAAAATTGAGTAAATCCATGTGCAAGCTTGTAAGATGACCATCAAACAAGAAGTTAATTAAAAGAATAAATTAGTTAACTATTGCAAGTCTAACTTAACCCGAATAATAAATCTAGTGAATTTAATTAAATTAGACAATTGGCCACTATTTAAGTTAGTTTATTTGCTAAGGATTAGGGTAGTGAATACGAATCTAATCACTAGAATCGGTAACCAACGAAAGAATTAATCCATTGCACCATTACCTCGAAATCAACCATAGAGTCATCCAAGTTGAACTAAACAGAAGTTCCTTTCCAATTATTGAATTTAGTTAAGTCTTTATTTTCTAGTTCTTAAATTAGTAATAGTTAGTAAGTTTCTAGTCTTGTAAAACTAGAGAAAACCCCTACTTATTGATTAACTTAGATAAAATTAGTTTTTAATTTTAATTTGCCGTTCCCTGTGATCGATACCCTGCTTATTTAGCTATACCACAATTGATAGGTTCACTGCCTTTTGTGTGTTATTTGATAATTAAAAGTAGGTTTAAAACTAAGTGAGTTTACACACATCAAGATTTTGGCGTCGTTGCCAGGGAACGGTTCTAAAATTAAAATTAAATTCTAGCATAATCGATCCTTTGTGTGGGATTTATCTTACACAAAGTTATTTACAAAGTAATTCAGTAAGTAGAATTAGTTTCAATAAAATTCTATTTTTAGCATAACTAGAAAATTTTTCAGTTTTTGCCTTGAACTCGCCGAGTGCATTCGAGCAGACTCGGCGAGTCCGACGTTTTTTCAGCTTTATTTTATTATTTCGTTTGTGTTCTTTTTACGCATTTTGTTTCTTTTGTTTTTTTTGTTTACAGTTGTTTCATGAACCGAGGATCTGATACACCTCTGGTCCCTCCTTTGGAAGACTCGGAATCCGCACTAAGAAGGAGCAAAGGAAAAACCATTGGAGAAACCACATCTTCAAAGAACTCACCACTCAAAAACTTAAAGTCCGTTTTCAGCAAGAAGAAGAGCAACAAATCAGGAGCATCCAGTGCCTCGTTAACAGTTGAAGAACCAATTCAAGAAGATATCAAGTACGAGACCGAGGAAGAAGAAGAGCATACTTACGAGCACGAAACCGATTCCGAAGAAGAGTTAGCTATCACAATGGCTAACATTGATGAAGTCCCCATGGGGGAATGGAAGAAAAGGATGCGTGATGACACCGGGCTGGGACTTGTGCAACCCGCAATTCCCGCGACCGCTACTTTCGAACTAAAAGGCCATATTCTCGCCCAACTCAAGGAGATTCCTTTTTACGGGAAGGATCACGAAGACGCTTACAAGCACTTGGACGAAGTGAATGATGTGGCCGATTACTTCAACGTACCGAATGTTCCATGCGAGACCCAGCTTCTTCGCATGCTCCCTGTCACATTTAAAGGAGCTGCAAAAGATTGGTTAAAGTCACTTCCTCCCGGATCGGTCACCACATGGGCCAAGATGAAAGAAGAGTTCATAGACCATTTCTGCCTGCCCTCCAAGATAGCCAAGCTAGAGAAAGCCATTGCCAACTTCGAGCAACAACCTGGAGAATCTCTTTATGAAGCTTGGGAAAGGTACAAGAGCCCACACCATGACCTTAATAGCCAACAAGAGGTCTCCATCTTCTATGATGGAGTGAATGTCACCACAAGGCAATTCCTTGATTCTCAAGGCCCGCTCACAAAGAAGGCACCCCCGGTAATTAAAGAATTAATTGAAGAATTCTCTAAGCACTCTAGAGAATACCACAATCCGAGAAAGGAAGGTAGTAAATGCGGAAAATTATAGCATGGCGGCGGTGATAGCTAAGCTTGATAGTCTAGATCGAAGATTGACAAAAATGGATCAAAAAATCCATGCTATTAGGGTAGGATGCGAAAATTGTAGAGGGCCCCATCTCACAAAGGATTGTGATTTGGATGTGAATGGAAATAAGAAAGCTCAAGTCTTCTATTCAAGTGGCGATCGATATGATGAAAATTGGCGGAAACCAAAGAAGGAATGGCTACCATACGAAGAGTATAAGAAGGCAAAGGAGGAGAAATACAAGCAGAAGGAGAGGGGACTATACCAAAAGGAAGAACCGGTAGAAAAGAAAGCCGATTTAGAAGAGTTGTTCACTAGATTCATAGCCGCGTCCGAAAAAAGACACAATGATCACGATGCTGCCATACACGAGACCAGAAACATGCTAAGGAATCAGCAAGCATCAATTCTCAACATTGAGAAACAGCTGGGGCAGCTTGCGCATCAAGTGAATGATAGAAGACCGGGTCAACTTCCAAGTAACACCGAACCCAATCCAAGAATGGAGAATGTAATTAAGTGTAATAACCTCCAGCACTGAAGAAACATTTACAGAAGCACTGAGAATCTCCAAGAAGAAGGCAGAAAAGGTAGAAGAATCGGACCCAGCAAAACCCGATCCGACTCGCCGAGTCACTCCATTGGACTCGACGAGTCCATGCGTAAATGATAAAACTATCAGTTCTTTGAAGCCTTATAATCCTCCTCTGCCATACCCAATCAAAGCCATGTCTGCAGAAAAAGTAGAAGCATACAGAACCTTTATGAAGCATGTTAATGCTTTACAAGTTAATGTGCCATTTGTGGAAACAATGCTCCAAACACCTAAGTACTTCAACTTGCTTAAGGGCCTTTTTGCTGCTAGGAAAGATTTGGCTGAAGTCGCGGAAATATTGATGAGTGAGCTACCTGAAAAGAAGGGTGATCCGGGAAATATTGTGATTCCGTGCCAATTTGGTAATGAAGTTTTCACCTGAGCATTAGCTGATTCGGGGGCAAGCATCAATTTGATGCCTTTTTCATTCTTTAAGAAGTTGAAATTACCAGAACCAAGGCCGGTGAATATGAAGATCCATTTGGCGGACAAGACGATAATTCATCCACAAGGCGTTTGTGAGGATCTCCTTATAAAAGTTGACAAGTTTATTTTTCCAGTAGACTTCGTGGTAGTTGATATGGAAGAAGACCCTGAAATTCCAATTATTTTGGGGAGATCATTCTTGAACACCGTGTGTGCTTTGATTGATATATGTGAGTCTACATTGACATTAAGGGTGGATGATGAGTCTGCAATGTTTAAAGCTATTCCAGAAGCCAAGCAAGAAGAGGAAAAGAATGAAGAAATCTCATTTATCCAATTGGATGATGAGAGATTACAAAAAGAGCTTGCACTTTTGCTAAAAGAAGATCCAAGCAAGTTTTTGATACACTCTGAAGAAGATGGGGATGTTAACAAGGACTTGGAGGAGTTAGAAAAGCTATTGGAAGGAGCTAACTCAGAAAACACCCAAGAATTGATGGAACCCGATCAGACTCGCCGAGTCACTTTAATGGACTCGACGAGTCCAGTCGAATTTGACAAAGACTTGACCGACTTAGATCTGTTTGTTACTAGTTCTTCACATACCTTGGATTTTGATATTATTCATGATTCTTTAGAAGAACAAACAGCAGAAGGAGGAATGGAAATGAAAGTTCAAAACGCCGATGTAGCATGTCTTGATACGATTCCGTTTGAAGATGGGTTGAGCACAGGAAAGGATGAAGAGACAAAGGAAAGGAGGGTGGAAGCTGATCAACCATTCACTGCTAAACCTAAATCACGAACCATCACGAAATATGAAGTAATTAAATTTAAAGAGAAGGAGGTGCAAGAGAAGGTGAAAAAGAATTGGGTAAAGAAGAAAAAGAGGAAAAGGGAAGCCCAAGCAGCTGAGGATGATGTTGTGAAAAAGAAAAGAGATGCATTGAAAAGGGCTTACAAGAAGAAGATTCACGCTTACAAAACAAATTACAAACCACAAAAGACGAGGCGTGCATTCCCGATGCTGGAATATAATGAGACGTAGACGGGAAGGAGTCCAGCTAACGACTCCTTAAAGAGAAGCGCTTGGCGAGAGGCAACCCGTTATTTAGAGTTTGCTTTCTTTTACTTTTTAATTTTGTTTGAAAATTTTCTTTCGTTTTTAGATTGTTAATTCTCCAATTCGTCGGACATGTCTGCTTGAGAGTGTGCATTGGCTAAGTGTGGGGTGAAATGATTTTTTTTAGATAAATGAAAAATTTTATGAATTTTTGCAAAAGACTCGCCGAGTCTTACCACGACTCGACGAGTATATATGGATTTCAGAAAAAAATTGACATCGCGACCAGACTCGCCGAGTCTGACCTCGACTCGACGAGTCGGTACTATTTACAGAAAAAAAAATTTTGAAATTACTTTTACAACCGGTAACTAGGGTTTTAACCCTAATGAATCAGTTTCTTTTCACACACACACTCGCCGTGCGCCTCTCTCTCAACTCTCTCTCAAGCATTCAAGTGTTCTTCAATTATTCTTCAAATCTTTCAAGTACCATCTCAAAAGAAATCATGTTCAGAAGGGGGCAAAGTTCCAGTGGCCACTAAGGGGACTTTCCTTGGTTGAATTTCCCACAAATCGAGTCCGCTTCAACATTGTGGAAGTGGAAGAAGAAGTTGGCTGACATAAAGAAGAAAGAGATCTACGTGCCCAACCGGATAGATTGGGATTGGTTGCAGAGTGTACGCTATGAGGAGGAGTTAGCTCCTTATCTTTTAAAGGAGTTTCACCATGAAGGCGAAACAATGATTTGCGACGGGTGGAGTCGGGTCTTCCGTATTCAAGAGCCGGTTTATTTGGAGCTGTGTTTGGAGTTCTTCTCCACGGTATCTTTCACCGGGGGAGTGGATGCTTATCACCCGTCAAGCTTTAGTTTCTGCCTTGGGGGAGAATTTCATCAATGCTCTGTGGTGGATCTTGCCTGTCGATTAGGGGTTTATGATCAGCCCTTGGTCTCAACACCCATCTTTTGGGCCTTTTTGGCACAAACCCATATGTTGTTTCCCGAAGGAGTTACGAGCGCGGGCTGGTGAAATACAATTGGTAACAAGGTCTATATTCCGAAGTCGGCACAAGAAGGGAGCATTCGATCCCCAACACACCGCCTCATTCATCGTCTCATTTCATCCACCATCAACCAAAGGAAAGATGATGACAAGGTTTCTAACCTTGATGTCTTCTATTTATGGAGCATTATTACACCCGACGTTTTTTGCAATATTCCTTGGTGTCTAGCTTCATATCTCTCGGAGGGTGCGGTCAAGGATCGCAAAACTTCTCGAATCAATGGTGGGATGTTTGTCACCCGGTTAGCCAACTCATTCGGGTTGATGAACCGCGGTGCAAGGAACTTCATGACGATGATCCCTACACCTCCATTTAATCCAATTCTTTTCCGGAGAGCGAGGATTATTGAAGACTATGGTGGTGGCCATTATGCCATTCCGAATGATGATCCTGTTGTTGGTCCCAAAGCACCGGGGAGGAGGGTTCGTTCGAGGAGAGAGCAGGATGTGGAGGAAGAGCCGCCGGTGATTCCGGTTGACAACGACGAAGTACCAATGGATTGGTACAATGTGGAGATGAGGCGGCTACAAGACCAAATGGCGCGAAGCTTAAATTTTAGTAACCAATCACATATCCGACTTTTCGACCACTTTAACATTCCGCACATCGATGGAGGTAACTTTCCATATATTCCATCATGGGAAGAGGTGATAACTGCAAGAAGAAGTGGTGCGGGAGGAAGTGGAGCAGGGCTAGATGATCATGATGATGAGGAGGATTGAGTTCTTTGCATTTTTATTGAACAATTTTCAATCTTTTTATTTTTGTGTTTGTTTTTATTTGGTTCTTTAATGTTTTTAAAACTTGCTTTTGATGTTTATTTGATGTTTGATGCTTTGACAATTTTTCAGAATTGAATTAGGAGTGCTAGCTTCAAAAGGGTTTAGAATCATAGAATCAAAGTGAGAAAGAGAGTCAAGAAAGAGGAGCGTTAGAGTTAAAGTATTGAGTCCGGTCCTTAGAGATGTTGGCAAGGGAGTCTAGAAGTGAATAGAAAGTATAGAGAGTTTATTGGAAGCTGGATCAGATGCAGAACGCTATTATTTTCATTCAGTGACCAACTCGTCGAGTGCATTAAGCTGACTCGACGAGTCGCCCTTAATTCTCAAAAAATCCGAAGATTTCCTGAAGTAACTCGACGAGTCTGTTATATACTCGACGAGTCATTTGGTTTCATGTCGAAGGGGCTGCAAATTTGATGCTGATTAGAGTACCACTTCACTATCTATTCTTTCCATATTAATTTTTGAAGATCTTATACTGTTTTCCGCGTATTTGGAGCTACCCACACGAGATTTTGACACCCAAGGCATGGATGAGCTGTTCCCATGACTAAAGTGAAGTGATCAATCTATCGACTGCTATCCCATGGGAGTTTGTTCTAATTCCCTCTTTATTTTCTTTTTATGTTTTTATCATGTATAATATGAAATGAGGGCATTGCATAAAATAAGTGTGGGGTAGGGGGTTGGTCACATAAATAGAAAACTTAGAATCTTAATTTAGGTTAATTTTAAAAAAACTTTGCATACCAAAAATATTACTTAGGATTTAATTTAGAAAATTTTGGTAAAAGTAAAATTAGGATTCCATGTTAGAATTGTGTTGATAATTGCATGAAGACCCAAATGTTTAGTCGAGCCTATATACGTTCTAGTGCATTTGTGGTTTCCTTATTCCAGTGAAATCATGAGACAAAAACATAACCCCGCTCAGCCCGAGGGATGCAATATGTTTAGCATCCTGTACCAGAAATGTATCCAGGAAGATTGTTATCTTTAGCCAATAAAGGTTGAGATTGAGCGCCCATGCTTAAGCATGTAGGATTTGAGTGAAAAAAGTGAGGTACATGTTAAAAAAAAAGAGAATTACAAGAGAAGTTGTAAGAATTTTGGAGCAATCAAGGTGAAGATCAAAAGATCAAAATTCTGGAGATTCAAAAAGTTGAAGATACCAAAAATCAAACAATAAAGGTGGTGAATTCAAAGAGATCAAAGATCAAATTATTAAAGGAAGTGAAGAATTCCAAAAGAGCTCCATAGTGGTATCGAAAAGTTGTAATTCTAGATTATGTATGCTTGGGTTGCTCAATTAAAAACACCTTGAGGGTAAGAGGTTTTCTGAGGATGGATTCGGAGGGTTGCATAAAATGAGCATAGTTCGGGATGAGTGGGCAAGTGTTTATGAGGATTGTGAGTATTTGGAGTATGGGAGGTCTTTAGGAAAAATTTTAGACACAAATGCATGCATTGCGGTCTCGGCATAATGGCTGGGTTAGATTGGAGTTGTCATATGTGATTCTAATATGTTTAAAATTTAGTTTTGCTTGGGGGCAAGCAAAAGACAAGTGTGGGGTATTTTGATATGTGCATAATTGGTTCATATTAAGTATACATTATTATTCATTTATTAGCTAAATTATTGCATTTTATGGACAAAAGGTACTTAAAAGTGTTTAAATTATATTTTCAGTCCAAAGATGAAGCTCGGAAGCGAAAGGAAGCGGGAGAAACAGTTAGAAGATCGAGGATGAAATAAAGAAGAAAAATACTAAAAATGGCACTGACTCGGCGAGTCAAATCGACTACTCGGCATGTCCAATCGAAGAATCGAGAAGATAATGACTCGGGATCCTAGAGAGTTATCACAATACGGGGAATGTGAGAGGGACTCGACGATTCACCACCTGACTCGACGAGTGGATTCGTATATATAAAGATAATTCCTCAGATCGATAAAAGGGAGTACTGGGACGATTCAGAAGTGTTTTGCTGCGATTGAGAAGCCATAGAAACCCTAGAAGAGGACGAAAGAAGCTAGAATTCAATCCCGGAGAGTAATTGAGGCAAAATTTCATCATTCCACTTATTCTTTTGTTTTATCATTATGGTTAAGCAATTTGACTTTGTTTGTTTGCTGTTATTTACTTCAATTATGAGCTAAATCCCTTAGACTTCTGTTTGGGGATACAAAGTTGACAATATGGTTTGATTGATTGGTAGGATTAATTCTAACTTGGTGAATTTTTGTTATTTTAGCTTGCTAAAGAACCTTGTGTGTGAATAATAATTAATTTTCTGTTAATAGGAAGATAATTGATTAGCATGAACATCTATTGATTATTAACCTCATATGCTATGTGATCACTATACCATATGTCTAGGGTTAATGAATATGAAACTCGAATTAATAAGAAAATTGAGTAAATCCATGTGCAAGCTGGTAAGATGACCATCAAACAAGAAGTTAATTAAAAGAATAAATTAGTTAACTAGTGCAAGTCTAACTTAACCCGAATAATTAATCTAGTGAATTTAATTAAATTAGACAATTGGCCACTATTTAAGTTAGTTTATTTGCTAAGGATTAGGGTAGTGAATACGAATCTAATCACTTGAAATCGGTAACCAACGAAAGAATTAATCCATTGCACCATTACCTCGAAATCAACCATAGAGTCAACCAAGTTGAACTAAACAGAAGTTCCTTTCCAATTATTGAATTTAGTTAAGTCTTTATTTTCTAGTTCTTAAATTAGTAATAGTTAGTAAGTTTCTAGTCTTGTAAAACTAGAGAAAACCCCTACTTATTAATTAACTTAGATAAAATTAGTTTTTAATTTTAATTTGGCGTTCCCTGTGATCGATACCCTGCTTATTTAGCTATACCACAATTGATAGGTTCACTGCCTTTTGTGTGTTATTTGATAATTAAAAGTAGGTTTAAAACTAAGTGAGTTTACACACATCAACTACATTCAGAAAACGATATGGACACTACGAGTTTTTGGTTCTGTCGTTTGGACTAACCAATGCTCTAGCAGCATTCATGGATTTAATGAACAGGTTTTGTAATCCGTTCCTTGGTAAATATATGATAGTGTTCATAGATGACATTCTGATTTACTCAAAAAGCCAAGAGGAGCATGGCAGAAACTTGCGAGAAGTGTTGGAAGTCTTGAAGATGGAGAAGTTGTATGCTAAGTTTTCCAAATGTGATTTTTGGATTCGAGAAGTCCAATTCTTGGGTCACGTGGTCAATGAAGAAGGGATAATGGTTGATCTAGAAAAGATTGAAGTTGTGATGAAGTGGGAACAACCGAAAATTCCCACGAAGATCCAAAGCTTTTTAGGATTACCCGGATATTACCGAAGGTTTATCCAAGGTATTTCTTCAATCGCTACTCCATTAACAACTTTGACTAACAAAGGAGCTACTTATGATTGAAGTGGTAAATACAAAGAAGCATTCGAGCTGCTAAAGAAGAGGCTATGTGAAGCACCGATTCTTTCTCTACCCGATGGAGTTGAAGACTTCACTGTCTATAGATATGCGTTTAGTGCTGGGTTGGGTTGTGGTTTACCCCAAAGAGAAAAGGTGATTGCATATGCGTCTCGACCGCTGAAAGAGCATGAAAAGAACTACCCCACTAACGACTTGGAGCTGGTAGTGGTAGTTTTCGCTTTGAAGATATGGAGGCATTACCTCTATGGCACGAAGTGCAAACTCTTCACTGATCATAAGAGTCTCCAATATCTCTTTAGTCAGAAAGAATTGAATATGAGGCACCGATGCTGGCTAGAACTACTTAAGGACTACGACAATGAGATATTTTACCATCCTAGTAAAGCAAATGTTGTCACTGATGCTCTCAGTCGGAAAGTCAATCTTGAGAGAAAAAGGTCAAGAGCGTTGAGAATAGAAGTTGTCTTGACCATTGTGGAAAGTATTAAGAAAGCTCATGAGGAAGCTTCTGAAAAGAATGACCGGAAGGAGGAACGTTTCGGCAAAACATTGGTGTTTGGTACAAACAGTCATGGACTGAAGGTATTCCAAGATCGTATTTGGGTACCTAAGTCAGGATGAATAAGAGATATTCTGATGGAAGAAGCTCACAAAACAATGTACTCAATTCATCCTGGCAGCACTAAAATGTATAGGGACCTGAAACCTTATTACTGGTGGCCGACGATGAAGCTTGATATTGCAAAGTATGTGGCCGAGTGTGTGACATGTGCACGGGTCAAGGCACAACATCAGAAACCATATGGGAGTTTAGAACATTTATCTGTGCCTATGGGTAAATGGGAAGACATTGCTATGGATATTGTCACTAAACTGCCTAAAACAAAGAATGCTCACGACATGATTTGGGTGGTCGTTGATCGCTTCACTAAGAGTGCGCATTTCATAGCAGCCAATGAGAAATGGTCTATGGATAAAATTGCAAATTCTTACGTGAAGGAAATTGTAAGGCTTCACGGTGTTCCGTTAACGATTGTGTCAGATTGTGACAGTCGTTTCACCTCGCGATTTTGGAGAAGTGTACAAGAGGAATTGGGCACCAAGTTGTGTTTGAGTACAGCTTACCATCCACAGACTGATGGTTAGAGTGAACGAACGATACAAACGCTTGAAGATATGTTGAGAGCATGTACCCTAAAATTCCAAGGTAACTGGGATGAACATTTACCTTTGGTAGAATTTTCCTACAATAATAGTTTCCACCCGAGCATAAAGATGGCACCTTATCAAGCTATGTACGGAAAAAAATGTCGTACACCATCTTGTTGGATTGAGGCTGGGGAAAAGTAGTTTATGGGACCCGAGATAGTCCATCAAGCTGCTGAAAAGTTGAATATTATTAGGGAGAGAATGTTCGCAGCTCAGGATCGTCAAAAGAGCTATGCTGACAACAAGAGAAGACCGATGACTTTTGAAGTTGGAGATTTGGTTTTGCTTAAAGTCTCATCGTGGAAGGGAATTATAAGATTGGGAAAAGGGGGAAAGTTAAGTCCAAGGTTTATTGGACTGTTTAAAGTTCTTCAGAGGGTTGGGAAGCAAGCTTACAAGCTAGAACTACCCAAAGAACTGAATGGAATTCATAACACTTTCCATGTGTGTTATTTGAGGAAGTTCACGGGAGAAGTTCTCGACAAAATTCCAATTTATGAGTTAAGACTTTATGAAAACAAGAGGTTAATTGAAGAACCAGAGGCAATCGTTGAATGAAATACTAAGAAGTTGCAACGCAAGAAGGTCGAATTAGTACTTGTCCGATGGAAACATACGAATGGGCCAAATCTCACCTGGGAGACGGAGAGTGACATGATGAGTCGCTATCCACGTTTGTTTGTTGATGTGTGATTCTGGGGACGGTATCATCCTAAGGTGGAGAGAATTATAACGCCAGTGTTTATGGGCCAGCCATTATTGTCGATGTTATAGTCTAGGTTAACCTTTGTAATCCGTCTTGAAATAATAAAGATGTATTACTTGAGTATTATGTGTTTTATGCTTAATTGTGTGACTTAAATGAATTAAGGATAAAAATAAGCATCAAAATGAAATGTTAGATAAACCCGATATATATGAAGGATGTTGTAGTGGTCGTGACGGGGTTTCCGAATATATAAAGAAGGCCGAAATCCGAATTATAACGAAGAAGTAATGACCTGTCGAAGTTTCGCGACAGAATCGGCATGATGTTGTATGATGTAAAATATGAATTTAAGATAGAGGGATATCCAGCCTTAGTATTCTAAACGAAAGTTGTAGAATATGTTAAACCGAGAGCGTGCATAAAAAGAACGTCTAAATCTGACTTCGTATGAGGAAGTTATGATGTTTCGAAGTTTCGAGTTAGCGATATGCAGCCCAAAGTTCGAATATGAGATCGAGAGGTTTCTAGCCGAAACAATATAAACGAGAATCGAAGATCTCGTCAATATTAGCCCAACGGTGAAAAGACAGACGAAAACGGATGTCCGATGAAGAAGATATGATTTTCTAACGGAGTTTTCTTGTCTTGGCCTACTAAAATAATATAATAAAAGTTAAATTCAAAATTAGCCGACGGATTCTAAACGAGAGTTGTAGAGCACAATCTCACCTATACGTGGATATAAAGAACGTCGAAAACGGAGCTCGTATGCGAGAGATATGAATTTATGAAGTTCGGAACACAAACTTTGAGGCTGTGTCAGAGCTCACAACATGAGCATAGTGTTCACGACGTGAGAACAGACTGGACACCCTCCAGAGCAAGTGGATGAATGACGAACGCAGTGACCTACTGAGCTCATGACGTGAGCACTATAATATCACGACGTGAGTACAAAAAATGGCCCTATAAATAGAAGTTGAAGGACAGCCGAGTTTTGTTGCTCAATTCCTTTCCTCTCTCCCGTATTACATTGTTTTAGGTGCAATTTATACCCCCAAAGCCCCAGTATCATCCCGAGGCCCGAAGCGAATCTCGAAGCTCCGAAGATCCCGAGAAGAAAAGATTTTTCGAGTCGAAGCTCTGCTTGCGAGAAGCCCGGTGTGTGAAGATCTTCTAGTTTCACCGAAGAATACTACATTTAGAGCCGTAGTGCTGTCCGATCGTCTTCTTATCAAGTGAGTGCATAGTCCCTTTCACATACACGATTTTAATACAAGTATTGATGAATGTATTAGATATATGATATAAGTAAGCGTGCAGTTTCTTTTTGATAATACACATATATGAATTACACTCTATGAAATACGTGCTATATGATTATATACGATTTGTTATGTGGTATGTGTATTGAATGAATATGTTATACAGGTTTTAAGCTGTATATAAACAAGTATATTTTATCTACAAATATGTTGGGTAGAACATGGGTAGATAGTGATGTGTGATGAAATAAAAATGATGACAGGCCTCAATGTGATTGTGATCTAGTCGTCCAGCAGAATATGGATGACGACCACGGACTTTTCTAGACAGTTCAGTGGAACGCTGGCAGGATCATAACTTGTAGATGTAGTGAACTTGGGTGTTCATTTATCGTATTCTATCCCCCTCATGGTTGCCTTAGAACATTCATTGTTGAGGAAACCCCTCTACAGTAGTGTCTGTCCTGATGAAAATGCTAGATTAGGTCCCTTGTAATAGTTGTTGTCATAGGGATGTAAAGTGAGGATAACGGTAATGGGTAATCGGGTTATTATTGGTTGGTGAAATTAAATATAATTATTTATTGTGGGTTGAAAACTTTATGTGCTCACCGGGCTCCCAAGCCTAACCCACTCAGTTTCTTTGTATTACAGGTAGTAGCGCAAGATCATAAGTTGTGGAACTTGTGAAGATGTTTTTGTTTATAGACCAGTAGTTTTATATAACTATGTAAGGTCTATGTTTTATTGTTTATGCTTTTGTCTCTATATCGGAACATGATATCCCGAGTTTTGATATATAATGAAAATACATTTCATTAAGAAATGAGTTGATAAATCTTATTTTATCAAGTAATGTTTTGGGGACAAATTCCGCAACACTTTTAAATCAGTGGATTTACTCTGAAATTATTTTAAATGCATAAATGAAACCGGTCTTTTCTGGCTGTGATTTTGGGGATGTCACAGCTTGATACTCAGCTATTAATGGCCCTTCATGAATAAGGAAGTTGCTGAGTATGTGGAGATGTGATTGACTTGTAGGAAAGTCAAGGGCGAACACAAGATGCCTCACGGCAGGCTACAACCTTTGGAGGTTCTCATTTGGAAATGGGAGCAAATTTCTATGGACTTCATCATGAAGTTACCCCGGACTCCTTGCGGTTTTGATGCTATTTGGGGTGATTGTTAATAGATTAACCAAGATTGCACATTTTCTTGACATTCGATAGAGTTCATCGGTCGAGAGGTTGGTTGATATCTACATTCGATAGGTGATCTCTCATCATGAGGTGCTGGTTTCTATCATATCATATAGGGATTTCGTTTTACTTCTAGGTTTTGGAAGAGGTTTCATTAGGAGTTGAGTACAAGGTTACATTTTAGCACTGCTTATCACCCTCAGACCGACGGTCCGAGTGAGCGTACGACTCAAACATTGGAGGATATTTTTAGGGCTTGCATTATCCATTTTAGTGGGATTTGGGATACATACCTTCCTTTGGCAGAGTTCTTGTATAACAATAGTCACCACTCCATTATTGGTGCACCTCCCTTCGAGCTTCTCTACGGGAGGAAGTGTCGCACCCTGGTATGTTGGGGTGAGGTCGGACAAAGGATCATGGGAAGCACTGAAGTAGTGCTCCAAACTACAAATATGATTCAGCAGGTTGGACAGAGACTGCAGACAGCGCAGAGCCGGTAGAAAAGTTATGCAGATCGTCGATGTTCTGAGCTGGAGATCCAGGTTGGGGACATGGTTTTACTGAAGGTGTCACCATTGAAGGTTGTCATACACTTCAGGAACCACGACAATTTGGCTAATTCATTGGTCCATTTATGTGATTGCCAGGGTGTGTGACAACCCAAAATTTCCATCCAGTTCAGTCTAACACTTCTTTGAAAGTCAAACTCATTGCTGTTATCTTTTAGCATACTTAGAAGTTTATTTAAGCATTTTGAGCCTTGTACACTTAAGGAATAAGTGTCGGGGTTAATCGGCTGAAGTTTTAGCTCAATGAAATGACCTTAAACACTCATGCAAGGAGTTCACGGCCAACACATGGGAGTTTACGGCCGTAAACTCCATGTGGGCCATAAACTCTTGCTTATTTGATGAAGAAGTGGTCATTTGTTCATTCCTCCTTTCTATTTGGCCCAAATCCTCTCAAGTATCACCCCGATCTTCGTCCCCGGTCTTCAGAACTCGTAAGCTTATTGTCTTAACTAGTTGATATCTTGCATGAACTAGTAATCTTACATGATTTCATCCGTGAAATCATTCCATTTTGTAGATTTTCAAGTTTCACCAAGAACACCAAGAACACACACTAGTGTTCTTGGCCAAAATCGACCATTCGAGCTCGTAGATTGTAAGTACTCTTGATCCAACTCATTGTACACTAAGTTTATTGTATTTAGATCTTAGAAAACATAAGAAATCAAGGGATTCAAGGAGTTTACGGCCAAGGCAAGTTCTTGGGCCGTAAACTCCTTTTAAGGGTGCAAATGACACCCTAACACCTTAGTAAGCTTTGGTTATTGACATAGAACCTTACACCATTAAACTAAGGAACATAATTCATGAAATGGTACTCCTTACCATGATTTTACGACCGTAAACTCATGGGGGAGTGGTCCCAGGGCCGTGAACACCAACCAAGGTCATTTTAGGACCTTAAACCCACCCAAACACTTGTTTAAAGCTTTGGAGCACTTAACCACTTAAGCCCTTAGAGTTTTAAGCCCCTTTTGGTGACCAATTGAGAGTTTACGGCGGGGAGTAAACTCCCGTGGGCCGTAAACTCCAATAAAGATGGTCATTGGACCATAAACTCCCGTATGAGGCTTCACATTCCTTTGTAGCAACCCGATAGCCTCTTAGCACTTGACCAAAGTGTTTTCCTCACAATAGGATGTTTATACATGTTTAATTAGTGCTACAATCACTAATTTTTTATATACATATGTCTTCATATGTAATTAGGATCATTGTGTGTGTCTAAGTCTTCACTTGACACCAAGAACTTGTCCGACACTTCCTTCTGATACACTCACTGCAGGTGAGTTCATACCCCTTGAATTAACCTCTTAAATGTTTTTAAATGTTTATAAATGCTTTATGGGGGGGGGGGGGAATACAAGTTGAATCATGTTTAGTTATTATATCAATCACATGTGATTAATAATTAACATGCAAATGGCTTTAATTTACGTTAACTGTTTTACCAATCAGATTTCTTCAAATGTTTATCATAAACGTTTTTAAGTGTTTAAAACACTTTATTAAACACTGTAGGTTTCATTTCAAACCCTGTTACATTTGTGTTTCAAACAAAGGTTCCTTTATACTTAGACTGTTTTTATCAAACAAATACTTTCAAACCGTTTTATAAACTGACATCAAGTCGATCTTTTCTTAGGTATTAATCTTTTTCAAAGGTTTTACGAAACTCCTTTTATGCTTTTATATTGTCAAATGCATTCCCATATATGTATAGTTATATAAGTAATGTTTAAAGGACTTAGGAAGGTTAACTCACTCTATTTCTTTTTCCTCGTTGGGATGTGGCTATGGGGTATTGGTTATCCGTCCGAATGTCGTCTAAATATTAGCTATATATCATGTATACATATGTAGACATAAAAGTTTTCCTCAGTCAGTTCAGTACCTTTGGGTAGCAAAGGCATACTTCAGGTTATACACGTACATGGTTAGTAACTATTATAGGTATAGTTAGGAGATACCACTTACCATTCCAAGTACAAGGAATCACACAAGAGTCAGTTCATTCATGAGTCTATACTAGTACATTACATGTTACATGAGTACGTTTACATAGATACGCTTACGTGAGTACGTTCACATAGATACGTTTACATGAGTATGTTTACATAGATACGCTTACATGAGTACGTTTACATAGATACTCTTACATGGATACTTTTACATAGATAATATATGATGATTTACTATTACATATTATATGTATAGATACTGTTATATAACTCTCCTTCTTATCTTTACTTTGTGATACAATTACATAATCGATGAGATAAATTGGACTTAATATCCTAGTACCAAAGTATACTTTGAGGGACTAACCATTCCTGAAACCTTGTTAACTACATAGGTAAACACACATCTACAGATGTCAACGGTTGATACCATTATAGGTATACTTTAAGGGAATAACTATTCCTACACCCAGTTGTTAGCTACAGAGGTAAATGTACATCTACGGATGTCTTCAGTTAACACTGTTAGTTATCCTAGTACAAAAGGATAATACTTAAGTTATTGATATTATTATTACCATCTTGTGATTCATTCACATAACCGATGAGTTGAATCATATTTGTGTATCCTAGTTCTAAAGGATACAATTTCTTATATTAATAATAATAGTCGTACAGTCGGGTCTTGGTAGAAGACTATTTTCAAAACAGTCGGGTCTTGGTAGAAGACTACTTTCAAAACAGTCGGGTTTTGGTAGAAGACTACTTTCAAAACAGTCGGGTCTTGGTAAAAGGCTACTTTCAAAACAGTCGGGTCTTGGTAGAAGGCTACTTTCAAAACAGTCAGGTCTTGGTAGAAGATTTCATCTATACTAATAGGAATCATAGGGATTTCTAGGGTTTTTCAAACGCTTTCCATTACTTACAAACATTTCCACACTTATACGAACTTTCTTAACAATGTCAAGACTTTCATTACAAGTTTTACAAATCAAAGACACATTAATACTTATGAATTCACCAGCTTTTTGGCTGATACTCTCTTTCAAAATAACTTGTATTCTCAGGTCACAAATAGACAGGTACGACGACCAGGTTTTGTGAAGACGGAGCAGTTCAGACTTGTCTTATATTTTGATTATTCATTATGTTGTCTTACACTGTGAAAGAACACACTTGTAATTAAAATTATACTATTAATGCGATGGATGATGTTGTTGCTTGTTTACTACTTTACATTGTTGTGATACATTACATGACGTCCTCTGCCCCAGAACGTTTCCGCCGTTCTCGGTTTTGGGGGTGTGACAGGGTGGACAAGGTGGCTTACCAGTTGGATCTACCAGAGGGGCTCAGTCAGATCCATAACACTTTCCACATTTCTCAGTTACGGAAGTGCTTGGTTGACGATACGGCGGTGGTACCGCTAGATGATATGCAGGTTGACGAGCGCCTGAGCTACATTGAGAGGCTGATAGCGATTCTTAATCGAAGACGAAGGCCTTATGCAACAAGGTGGTATCTTTGGTCAAGGTGCAACGGCACCATCAGAAGGGTTCTGAATGGACTTGGGGACCGGAGTCAGAGATGAGGGAACATTACTCAGATTTGTTTGCTTTGGCGAACTTCCAAGAAAAATTCTGATCTAGGTGGGGGAGAATTGTTACACTCGATTCCTGGTAAATTTCTCTCCTAGTCCTTTAATTTTCAATTTTGGCAGTTTTGGTCCTTACGCGGGGCATATCTAGATGGTACGCTGGTGTAAGGGGTTAAGTGGAAACAATGTCGCTTGAGGAGAACACTGGGCATACTCTGAGCATAAATGGCATACTCTGAGTATGCAGGGCTGTTGGGCTGAAGTTTTGTTGAAGATTGCGTTATTTGGGCTCGGCTGTTTATTTATTTAGTTTATATTCCGGTTTGGGCCTGTCCAACCGAGAGCCCTTTTTGTTTATTATATAAGTATATACTTGCATGCATATTAGGTTAATGATTGGAACGATAGATCAGAGCATAACGATAGAATTTACAGATTTCTTTAATCGTTCTTGTAACCTACCAATCCTCTACAGTTGATGTTCTTAATCGAGCTCTTCTGAGGATTTTGTTTTAATCATTCGACACGATTGATTCACTCTTGCCTTGTTCTTATTTTCGTGTTCTTGCTGTTTTTATAATTAATTACGTGTTTAAGATCTAATCGATCTTCATAGATTAAAGTTTTAATCTCATCAATTGGTATCAGAGCAGGAGGTTGTGTAATCGATACACATCTTTTCTGTGAAAAAGTTACAATTAGGGTTTTTCCGCAATTAATAATATTTATTGAGCCGTCATCTCATTATTGACGTATCTTGATATTTATTGTTTTGCCCTAATCTGAGTTATTACAAGTCTGATCTTTTAACAGGTTTTTTTTTCGATCATAATGGACGAATCGCAATCAAATCCTATCAATATTTCCAACAGCATCGGTTCGACGACGAAGATTCCAATCCTATATACCCATGATTATGAAGTCTGGGCGCATCACTTTGAAGATTACGTCATAGGATCTGAGGATAATGGATACCTCATATGGGAAGCAATCATTAATGGACCTTTTTCTCATTCTGCAACATCAAGAATTGTTAAAACTCAAAAGGAGTACAATGATCTGCTGAAGGATGTCAAAGATATTGCACAAGATGAAAAGGATAAATTCCAGTGCAATATCAAGGCGTTAAGATTGATCAGATTCGCCCTTCAGTCCGATACTTTCAGGTTGGTCAGCTCATGCACGACGGCAAAGGAAGTTTGGGATAGACTTCGTGAACTGTACTCTACAGACGAGGATCTGGAACATTCTATCCAAACCTTGCTTTTATCTGAGTTTGGAGAATTCAGGCAAGGAGCCGAAGAAACTGTGACCTAGACGTTCGATCGCTTCAATCATCTTCTCAGCAAGATGATCAAACATGACATTGAAAGGAAGCTTATCGAGCAAAAGGTTACGTTCTTAAATGGTCTAAGGTCTGAATGGAGAGCAGTGGTGTCTACAGTCAAAGCCCATGAGCAGTTTAAATCATATTCTTTGGCGAAACTGGTGGGTATTCTCAAGTCCCAGGAGAAGATTGTACTGCAGGAGAAGAACGTTGTTTCAAGCCTTGGTTCGCTGGCCTTCCTATAAAAAAGTAAAGCTGTGATGGAGGATGAAGACCTTAACTTGGAAGAGTATGATCTCACGTCTGAGGATTATGCTATGATGGTGTCTAACCCCAAGAGGTTCATAAAGAAGAGATTCCCCAGCAATAAAAACCGAAACTGGCAGGGGAGTTATAGTTCAGAAAAGGTTAACAATGAACCAAAGGTTGAAGAGCCCAAGAAGGAACCGAAGGTGGATGGTGATTCTGGAGTAAGCTGTTACTACTATGGTGGGAAAAACCACTATGCTAAAGATTGTGTCCTGAAGAAGATGGCTGAAAAGGATGATGAAAAGGATGAGGAAGTTGTGCTGCAGAAAAAGCTCGATGAGATGAGAAAGAAGAAGTCTACCGCTAACCTTTCTATGAATGCTCTTATTGTGCAGGGTTCGGTTGCTGATGACGAGTTCGGTAGAGTGGAAGTTTGGTCTACGGACTCAGAAGATGATGAAGTGAGGAAGCCTACTCATGGAAAGGCTTATATGGCAAAGGAGGAGAGCAGTGGAGGAAGATGCTTCATGGTGTCTGATGTATCTCAGATGAGGGGATACAACACCGATAGTGGAAGCAAGGAACCGAAGGTGCAGGAGGACATGTGGTTTACGGCCAAGCCACTCAGCCAGTAGTTCAATCGGTTTTTGTTTCATTTAAAGTACCACAATCCTCATATGAGAAAGAACTAAAAAATGTTAATACAAGAATTTCTCATCTAGATAGTAGCTTAACTCAAACTCGAGTCACCAATTCTAACCTAACTGATCAATTAAGCAGGGTGTCGTCGAAGAGTGAGGAGCGGCGCATGTGGATCGAGTTGAAGGAGTCTGAATTAGTTAAAATTAAAGACGAAAACATTTATTTACAAAGAGACAATTTAAAGTTGTTAAAACAGTGGAATGTTTTTTGTTTAATTGCAAAACGTCTTTATTCTAATATTACTCAGCTTCACTTGGACTGTGAAATAGGTCAAAAGATCCATCGCATGATTTTGCCCTTCCTTGAGTTTAAGGAGGATGAAATTGATGCTGAAGCCTATAACTGTGAGAGTGTGATATCATATGATGACGTCAATCCGACCTACATGTATGGACTGGACAAAATTGAATCTTTCATTAAATCCAAGGACCACAAGGATATGCTTAAAAACCTTTTGGATGAAAATGATAGACTTAAACTGAGAACCGAAACCATACAAAAATTCGACTCTTTAAACGCCAACGTAAGCTCAGAAAACAAAATTGATGTTGAAAATGCATCTGAGCTTAACGAGGACGACAACATGAGTGAAATTTCTGTAGAGGACACGGTTGACAGTCAGAATTTGTAAAAAGCGAACCTGAAAATCACAAGAATCTAATTTCTGAAAATTCAGTGGAGTTTGCTCGATTGTCCTAACAAAAGTCCCCGATCTTAGTAGAGAAAGCGGTCGTATATCAAAAGGTCTAGACCACTCCAAATCAAGTGTACAAGGTCACTAGAGTAACCGAACATCAGACGGCTGAACTCACGGCTATTGTGAACGAAGACAATGCTGAAGGCTGTGATGAGTTCTTCTGGACAGCTCCAATCGATAATGTTGATGAAACAGTAGGCCTGTCAGAAAGAACCTCTTGGAAGAGTAAAGGTAGATACATACCTGAACCCTTAAATAAGCCAGATAATTTCGATGAGCGAAGCACCAGCGGTACAAAAGACATTCCTCAGGAGAATGAAAGTTCGGCATCAGAAGACGTTCCCTCTACTTCCTCAGTGCAAAATGAAACTCCTACAGTTCAAAATGAACCAGCCAAGGAGAAACCGAAAATGAAAGCTAATGTTCATCATCAACCAAAGCAGATGAGGAATAAGAAACGAGAAAGGAACCAAAGATACAGGAAGAATCTCTCTGAAAGGAGACAATTCTGGCAATCCCAGAATGCATACTTCTCACATCAAGACAAGAATCTGAAGTATGAAAACAATCCTGCAGGAAAACCTGAAAGTCACAACAACCGAAAGCCAAGGTTCGGTTCACAAGAAAATACCAACCGAAAGCAAAGGTTCGGTTCAAAGAACGACTTCAACCGAAAGCAAAGGTTCGGTTTAAAGAACGATTCCAACCAAAAGCCAACGTTCGGTTCTGAAGTTAAAAGAGATCAATACTCTAAGGTCAGTCCCTCCAATGATCAAAAGCAAAAGGGTCACTTAGAGTCTCCAGCCAACAAGTCCTCTCAATCTAAACCCACTCCTTCTAGTTCATCTAATTCTTCTAATTCTTCCAAATCATCTCTATCAAGCTCTAAAGCTAAGTCTGTTCATTCTCAAAAATCTCATTCATCGGCTGAACAAAAAGACAAACAGAAGGTTAATGAATACACACCAGAGTCTAAACCGAACGCACTCAATCCTAACAAAATAAAAGTTTTTACCATTAAAACGAAAGATGAAACAACACTTATAAAACGAACATATCTTGTTGATATCTCTCTTACTGTTCCTGTTCCCATGAAAAGCTCACGTGGACCCAAGAAACTTTGGGTTCCTAAATTTGCTTAATTTTTGCAGGTTATAAGTGACGAGCAGTTCGACGAAGAATGGTACATCGATAGTGGCTGCTCACGTCACATGACAGGGAGGAAAGAGGAGCTCAGGGAATACAGGTCTCTTGCAAATGGTGGCAATGTCAAGTTTGGAAATAATTCTTTCAGCACCATAAAGGGATACGGGATGATAACAAATGGTGACTTTACTATAAGGAAGGTGGCTTATGTGGAAGGACTCCAACACAACCTCATCAGTGTATCTCAGCTTGTTGGAGGTACAGGTCTTAAAGTCTCATTCGATGATGAAGGTTCTGAAATTATTGAGAAAAAGACAAAGAAAGTAATTCTCAAGTCAGAGCGAAAGGGTGAAATGTTTCCTCTAAACCTTAAACCCATCAAAGGAAACCCAGCTATATGCCTGTTATCAAAAGCTCAATCTGACGAAAGCTGGTTGTGGCACCGCAGACTCTCTCATCTCAACTTTAAAGATATCAACCGACTTGTCACTGGAGGTCATGTTAGGGGTCTTCCATTGCTCAAGTTCGATAGAGATCATCTGTGTGCTGCATGCGAAATGGGGAAGCAGAGTCGTCAAAGTCATCCATCTGTAATTAACACAAAAGTTGTTGAACCACTCGAATTACTTCATATCGATCTGTGTGGTCCTTCATCTATCGAAAGCATCGGTGGTAGCAAGTATATTCTTGTTATTGTTGATGACTTTTCACGATTTACATGGGTGTTCTTTCTAAAGCTCAAATCTGAAGCGACTCATAAGCTGAAAGTGTTCATCAAGCAGATTGAAGTACAGCTCAAGAAGGTCGTTCGCAACATCAGAAGCGACAATGGTCTTGAATTCAAGAACAGGGAGTTTCAAGAAATTCTGGCAGAAAAAGGAATAAGTCACAACTTCTCAGCTCCCTACACACCACAACAGAACGGAATTGTCGAAAGACGAAACCGATCTTTGTGTGAAGCTGCCTGAACTATGCTAAGTTTCGCTTCCTTACCTCTTTATTTTTGGGCTGATGCTATTTCTGCTGCTTGTTTTACACAGAACAGGTCCTATCTCAACAAGCGATTCACACTCACACCTTATGAGATTCTTAACAATAGGAAGCCCAACGTGAAATTTTTCCATGTGTTCGGCTCACGGTGTTTCATCTTTAACTCTAAAGAGCACCGCAACAAGTTCGATGTCAAAGCCGACGAGGGAATCTTTCTGGGTTATTCTCTCACTTCCAAAGCATACAGAGTCTTAAACAAACGTTCGAGAAAAATTGAAGAGACATATTACGTGACCTTTGACGATGGCTATGTCAAAAAGCTACAAGCTAAAGAAGACACCGCTGGGGAAATCTTTCCTCAAACTGGGCAACTCACAGTCTCGATCGCTAATTTATACGATAAATTTCTGGAGCTCTTTGACGAACCAGAGAAAGCTTCTCTCTCAGAAGCTGGTGCAGCAGACAACAAGCTAGACCACATAAAGCAAATTATCGAAGATGCTGCTAGGAGAATGAACGAAGGAGGATCGAATTCTGATGAACCTCCATCCAACGATGCTTCAGTCGAGGGGGAGCCAAGCTCTACAACTGAAACCGAAAGTGCTTCTCCAACCGAAGGTGCATCAACGCCTGCAATTCCAGCATCACAAGAAACATTTGAACCTCAAGTTTCTCAAAGCTCATCAATCGAGGGGGAGCATGATGATATGACGCTTGACTATGATAGCCAATCCGAGCCAGAAGAAATGATCAATGTTGAACTAGACCCAACCTTTGATCCAAATTATCCTCCTCTTACCAAATGGACCAGAGATCATCCTATCTCTCAAGTGGTTGGTAATGTCTCTGAAAAAGTTCTGACCCGATCACAACTGAAGGCAAAACAGACATCCTTATTTTCAAAAGTTGAGTTTTGTATGTTTAACTCATTCGTATCTAAAGTTGAACCGAAGACAGTCAACACTGCCCTCGATCACTCTGACTGGGTTCAAGCAATGCAAGACGAACTGAACGAATTTGAAAGGAACAAAGTCTGGCGCCTCATTCCAACTCCTCCAGATGCTTCGGTTGTTGGTCTCAAATGGGTTTTGAGGAACAAAATGGACAAGGAAGGGAATGTTATAAGGAACAAAGCTCGTCTGGTTGTAAAGGGATACTGTCAGGAGGAAGGGATTGATTATGAAGAGACTTTCGCTCCTGTAGCTAGGCTTGAATCGGTAAGAATATTTCTTGCTTATGCTGCCCACAAAAACTTTGAAGTTTTCCAAATGGACGTCAAGTGTGCATTTCTTAATGGAGAACTCGAAGAAACGGTGTATGTGGAGCAACCTCCTGGGTTCGTGAACGAAAAGTATCCAAACCATTGTTATATTCTGGATAAAGCTGTGTATGGCCTTAAACAAGCTCCGAGAGCCTGGTATGAAACGCTAACTAAATTCTTAAACATGTCCAAATTCAAACAAGGTTCGGTTGACCCAACCTTCTTTCGCAAAAAGGAAGGTAACCACCTTATGATCGTTCAAATTTACGTCGATGACATCATCTTTGGCTCTACTAATCCCAGCCTAACCGCTGAATTCAGAAAGTTGATGGAGACTAAATTTGAAATGAGCTCAATGGGTCCTATTAACTTTTTCCTTGGTTTAAATATTAGACAGGGACCCGAAGGCATCTTTATCAATCAGGAAGCTTACACGAAGACTCTCCTAGCAAAGTTTGGTATGATGGGAGACTCCAAAGTCAAAGTCCCAATGGCATTCGGCACCAAGATAACTCCATCTCTAGACAAACCGGCTGTTGATATCACGCTCTATTGTCAAATGATTGGCTCACTAATGTATCTTACTGCTAGCAAGCCTGACATCATGTTTTCTGTATGTTATTGTGCTCGATTTCAGGCAAACCCACGCGAACCTCACATGCTTGCAGTGAAGAACATTCTACGCTATCTGAAGCGAACTGCCTCCTTAGGTCTATGGTATCCTTCCAACTCAGGCTTCTTCGTTCAAGCCTATTCTGATGCTGACCTTGGAGGATGTGGACTCGACAGAAAAAGCACTACTGGTGGCTGTCAATTCCTTGACGGGAAGTTGGTCAGCTGGCAATCCAAGAAACAAACGTGTGTGTCGTTGTCTACTGCTGAAGCGGAATACATAGCTGCTGCATCCTGCACCTCTCAAGTGATTTGGATCCAGAGTCAACTTCGAGACTATGGACTCAATATGAAGAAGATCCCACTATATTGTGACTCTGAAAGTGCAATTAGGATCTGTCATAACCCAGTGCAACACTCTAAAACTAAACACATAGCACTGAGGTATCACTTCATCAAAGATCACGTGGAAGATGGAAACGTCGAAGTTCATTTCGTAAGAACCACTGATCAATTGGCTGACGTCTTTACCAAAGCTCTTCCTGAAGCATCATTCAATAAAATCTTGCAAGGGCTAGGTATGATGGAATCAGAGTCAGTACCTCACACTACCTCTCATCCTCAAACGTAAGAAGCGAAACCAACCAATTGTTCGGGTTCGGTTAAACCATCTGACTCGCTCATCACTACAAAGGTAGTTTTCTTGGTTCTAAATTCCTTGGTTTCTCAAAATTTTCCAAAACCGAAACCTACTGAAGGTTCGGGTTCGGTTTTTCAAAATTTTGTTGAACCGAAACCAACCAAAGGTTCGGGTTCGGTTTTTCAAAATTTTGTTGAACCGAAACCAACCGAACGCTCGGGTTCGATTTTTCAAAATTTTGTTGAACCGAAACCAACCGAACGCTCAGGTTCGATTTTTCAAAATTTTCTGCAACCGATGCCAACCGAACGCTCGGGTTCGGTTTTTCAATTTTTTTTAAAAGTTTTTTAAACTCCATTTTTTTTACTTATTTTATTTTTATATAAATCTCAAAAACTCCAAAAAAAAATTTGTGTGTTTGTTCGTTAATGGGGATATAAATGTTGAATTAATTAAGTGTCCCTAGAAGCATGCTGCTGTATGTGTCCCAAGCCTCATAAGATTCTGAATAATAGCCTTCATGACCTGGTATAAACAAACCTTGTCTTCCCAATAAGGCTACAACATTTATTCTAATCGTGAGATACCTCACTCTCTTCTCACATAAGTTAAGAGTTTTTTGCTTGGTCCTTCTTTTTGCAGCTGAGGTACTTTATTTTCTTACACCATCTCCATTACACTTCTCCATTACATTCGTTTCATCAACGTAACCCTTGAGACTCTCAGAAATTACCACTGAGGTTTATGGTTACACAACATCTGTTTTTATGATCTTAGTTTCGTGCCACTACGAGCTGAGTGAAACCCAAAATTCAACACCAAATCTGAATTGACGGTGAACAATTAATTTGCTCAAATTTTCACCAAAGAATTGACAAATGTACCTTCATGAAATCTCAACTTTTATTTTGTGTGATTCCTATGAAATTGTTAAACACCATAACATTTCTTCCCTTGGGATCCAGGTTTTATTTTTTTGAGATTTTATCTTTTCCAAGCTATTTAAAATTAATTCCTACCTACTTGTTCAACAGACTACACCGGTCTCACAAGTACTTTGATCACTTTCTTTCTTATTTCAAGATTAGAATTGCTGCATCAAAGCGAAAGCCACCCTAAATTAGCCTAATTAAAAGAAGCCTTTCAACATTTCTTAATAAATGATTGATCGTAATTCAACGGGAATCCACCTTAACACTTTAAGGTCTCTCTTGACCTTGAAGGAAGAGATTCGTGCCCGGGATCATTAGTTTCGTGTCATTAATGACATCACAGAAAATCCTTAAAAGAGTTGCTTTATTTCTTTTCCTTTTACACTCTTTGCACGAAAATCTTTGATTTTCCAAAATTCCGTTACTAATTATTCCAGGCTGTATTATTCCTTTGGTGGTTAATTATGAAGCTGTGGTCAAAAATAATCCACGTGGGTATTTAATTCAAAAGAAGCCATTTAAAAAGATAAGACGAAAGGTTGCTGACTCGGCGGGAGATAAACGGATTGAAATTCAAACGACGGTAAAAAGGGGGCGCGTGTGAATTTGAAACGCCCATACTTTTACTGACATCAGGGACGTGTGTTCACATTTCAAGCGCCATCTTTCTGGCACTTAAAGGCGCGTGAGGATTTGAAACAGTTTTCCTCTGAAACGGTGCTTGTTGGGTAGCGTGATCCTAGGAATCTGACACTTTCTCTCCTACGTGATCATCGCATAGAAGATTTGAAACGATTTTTCTCTCTCCATTCCCTCACTATAAAAGGCAGTCAACACTCTCATTTACCTTTTTACTGCTTCCGGATTTTCTAGAGAGCAAAAACTCCCAAAAGCTTCACTGTTCATCTTCTTTTTCTAATACCTTCAACAATGGCGGAATCATCCTCAGTCCATGCTACATCCCACATCCTTCCTATTCGTCCTCAACAATGCATGGTGATCGATCTCAACCCTCTGGCGTACGACTCCTACATGTCGCCGATTATCGAGTGCCTGAAGTACTCCCAAATCGCTCCGGCTCTCTCCAGAATTGAGTCGGTGCCCATGGCAACTCTCTCGCAGGTTTATGCGACTGCCTATTACGATAAAGCAGTCGACCGGGTGTTCTTCGAGGTTGCTGATCACAAGACCTCTATTTCTCGACAACGTTTCTGCACATTGCTGGGATTGGCTGCTGACCCATCGAGAATTCATCCGGAGACAATTCTGGTTGGGCATCTTTACAGCATGTTCTACAATATGGGGTACACGAAGGTCCTCACCTCCGTCGCAAAGTTCAAGAAATCTTGTTTGCCGCCACAGTGGAACGGCATGTTCACAGTCCTCTTCAAGGGCTTGTCGGAACGGAGCTCAGGGTCCGACGGTGCTAGTCGACTTTTCTTGTCGATCATGTATGCAGTCTACAACGGGGTCAACTTGGATTTTGGGTTGGTCCTCTGGCAACAGCTCATCCAGAGCCTTTCTTCATCATCACGACACTCTGAGGTGTCGCTGGCCCGGTTCTGGATTTTAATCACAAAGTGGGCAATGGACAAGTTCGACATTCCCACTCTTGCAGGTGCATCGATGTCTTCTATTGGTACGTTTCATACCAAGAAGATCATCGTCTCTGATGCATCAAAATTCTCGTTCATTGGCTCTATTCCGGAGACAATGTATGGCGACGTTCCCTCTGACAGCAGACTAATTCGGACGATCAAGGAATTCAGGGCAACTGGTCCTAGGGAACTTACACCGGAGATGCTAAAGTCAATCCATGATGCTGACAAACCGGTTCCAAGGGGCAAAAAGGCGGACAAAGGGAAGCAAGTGACCAAAGCTGCTAAAGGTCCTTCTCCCAAGAAGAGGAAACAATCGAAACCTGCTCAGTCCCCGCAGCCGAAGAAAAGGAAGACTCAACCGAAGCGAAAGCTTTTCATTCCCTCTTCTTCGAGTGAATCAGAAAACGAGAGTTTGGGTTCGGACGGCTCTCAAGGAGGCGAAACCCCTCAAAGAGGCAACACACCACCTCGATTACCTACCCCAGAGATGGAACCTCATAATTCACCAGTTCCTTCACCTCCTCCAACCATTCCTACTTCCATTCCGACCATAATCCCCACTACCACTATTCCTCCAACCTCTTTCCCTATACCACCACCCATTTTCACAACTGCAACCGAAACACCACCAGTAACCGAAACCCCACCCGTAACCCAACCACCTCAAACCAAAACCCACACTCAACCACCATCCGAAAGTAACCCCACACCCACTCAACCTGAACCAACCAACACAACCACACCCCCAGCTTCACCACCTCCTCAATCTCCAGATCATGCCTCTGATGGAGATAACCCGTTTCTTGGCGGTGATAACATGAACTTCGATTCGGTCTACTACAGTCCGTTTTAGGTTCAAAGTGATGAAGAGGACGATGCTCCAGTGACAAAGAAGCATCTTAAGGAGCTCAACGAGAAGGTTGACCTACTTCTTGCCTCATCTTCCAACCAACAGTCCTCTCTCTCTGAAGCTGCCCTTCAGAAGATTGTTGATGCCTTCTCCAGGGCTCAACATGATTCGGTAGCCTCAGCCACTGCCGCCATAGACGCCTCAACCAAAGCCTGTGAGGCAGCGACCGAAAAAGTCGATAAACAATTCTCCGACGCTTCTATCCTGTTGAAGTCCTTACAGGAAAGAGTCGATGCTACAAAGACGACTTTGGAACCGATTGTTCAGCAATTGGCAAAGTTTGTTTCTACGGAGTTGACCTCATTCGCTACACTTCGCCAATCCCTAAGCGACGACAACTCGGCCCTTCGTGCCTCCATCGACGAGCGCCTCGCTAAGGTTCAGGAGGATCTCGCAGCTGAGAATTCATTGATGGACGTTCTGGCGACCAAAACAACCGCCCTCAAGATCAAGAGCACGCAGCTTTCAAACTCACAACAACAACTTGAGGCTCTTCGATCCGAAAGGGAAGTCATCAAGACATGTGTTTCGGATGTACACGCTGCCTTATCAAACATCCTAGAAGCACACGATCCCATTCTCAACCATTCAGTGAGGCGAACCCTTGCTGAAAAGCTTTCTCCTGCCATGGAACTTCTCAGCAAAATAGAAGGCTTACCGAGTTTCGTGTCCATTCCGAAACAAGGGGGAGAAGAGAAGCAGACCGGATCGAAACCACCTCCTTCCTCCAAAGCTACTCACACAACCGAACCGCCTCCGACTGGTCAAGCTTCGGGTTCGGGTGTGAAGGACAAAGGGAAAAACATAGCTGAGGAAGAAGATGAAGATGAAGATGATGAAACCATTGCTGACATGTTGAAACGAAAGAACAGTCGCAATGTGGATGATGATGTTAATCGTGTGGCGCGAGAGGCTGAAGAAGCTGAACGCAAGCAGAAGGAAGCCCACGATCTCCTTGAAAGCAGGAAGACTCTCTTCCCTGCCTGGACTCGGGAGCGGTTGATTAAAGAGGCCATAGATACTCCTAGCATCTTATGGCTCGAGCCAATGATCTCGTTCGACTGCTTCAACTCTGTCGACTCGCAGTTCGACATGCCGCTGACTCGAAAGGCGTTTATCTTCCACGCCTTCTCAAATATCTTTGAAGTCCCTCATCCAGATGTTGAACTTGATAGGGAGCTCATCGATTTCTATCTGAAGGCTGCTCGTCCTCAGTACTTAACTTGGAGAGCCCAGAAGATAGTGAACGTTCGGGTCTTAAAGCCTTACACCGAAGGAAGGTTCATAAACGTTCGGTTCAAGGTGATTCGAGGATCTGCAAAAACCGCACATCATATCTCCCTGGCAGATCTACCGAACTTAAATCCTCATGATTGGATTGTCTTGCATAATATCCTTTTGACTAATGAAGCCGAATATGGTCCCATTATAGACCATATCAAAAGGATGTTAGTTTGTTACATCATGGAGGTTGCCCTTATGGATCAGGAGGTTGCCCTTATGGATCAGGAGGTTGCCACAGTCTTCAAGAAGAAACCGAAGATAGCTCCTGTGGGATCGGCCAATGATCTCAACCAAATGAAGATGGGCAAGATCGACCCGAGACGCAACTCGGTTATGTTCACTAGAGCAGAAGGACAGAAATGTCTCTTTGCTTTAGCTGACAAACACCTTTACACCACTGCTTGTCTGGAGCATGTGTTATCGATCATCAATAGGTGTAAAGAGAATTCAGCGGATGATGTAAAGTACTTCAACGACATGATCCAATGGTACATCAGGTTTAGACAGACAATACTCTCGCTCACCAAATGTCTGTTTAACACCGTGAAGAAGAAGGTACCTGCCTCCGCTGCTGGCCCAAGTAAAAAGTGAAGATCTCGCTCCAATTAATGCAAAAGGGGAGATTGTTGGGCTGAAGTTTTGTTGAAGATTGCGTTATTTGGGCTCGGCTGTTTATTTATTTAGTTTATATTCCGGTTTGGGCCTGTCCAACCGAGAGCCCTTTTTGTTTATTATATAAGTATATGCTTGCATGCATATTAGGTTAATGATTGGAACGATAGATCAGAGCATAACGATAGAATTTACAAATTTCTTTAATCGTTCTTGTAACCTACCAATCCTCTACAGTTGATGTTCTTAATCGAGCTCTTCTGAGGATTTTGTTTTAATCATTCGACACGATTGATTCACTCTTGCCTTGTTCTTATTTTCGTGTTCTTGCTGTTTTTATAATTAATTACCTGTTTAAGATCTAATCGATCTTCATAGATTAAAGTTTTAATCTCATCAAGGGCCTACTCTGTCTAAACACAAACCCTAATTCTTAGGGTTTGGACCCTATATACTACACCTTAACCTATGCTACCATTTCATTTCCAACATCCATCATTTGAAATGTTTTTTGTTGAAAACCCTAGCCCCATTATTGCATTTTGAGACCATTGAGTGTGTTTTTATGTGTTCCAAAGGAAGAAGAAGGTGGTCGTGAAGCTTGGAAGCCTAAAGCAAGCTTAGATCTTGAAGTCTTGCATCCTCCTACATCAGCAGAAGGTATGAAGTTCCCACCTTGATGATTAAGTTGTTCGATCTAGCTTGCATGGTGATAATATGAGATTTTCTCCCCAAATTATGACTTTCTTACGCATGGAATGCTATAGAGAAAATGGGTTGTCCTTTTGGACGTTTTCTCTAGGCTTAGAATGGTTAAAAGGTTTTCTTGATCCTTAATTCTTTACCACACATGAGTATAATGTTCTTAGTGGCTTGAGATGTTGGGGTTTTAGTGATTAAGCTCTTTAGGGCCATGCTAAACCATTACGTTGGACACTTTATGGTCAAGGACATCATTTGGGACTTGGATCTGTAATTTGGTCGAAAAAGGCTTAGAAATTAAGCCATTAATAACTTAAGAGAATTCATATGCCTACCCTAGGGGTGATAAAAGGTACGTCGTACATATGCGGTTAGACCCCCGACTGTTTTGGTCTCTACCGAGAACACCGAACATAAGATCAAGTACGCTCCGCGTACTGGATTAAGTCGAATCGGCTGGGTTGATTCGGTTGGGTTGACCCGTTTAATTTATTGAATTTGACTAATGTTGACCAAAGGGTATTTTGGATAATTTAGTGTTAATTATGGTTGTACTATGAATTGCATAATAGGTGACGAGTAGAGCCGGTATTCGAAGTCGAGACTTATTTCAACTTGTGTTTGGTTTGAAAGGTGAGTTCTCTCAGCATGCCAATGGGTCGAAGGCACTAAGTCCGGTCCATTTGATGAGTTAATTTATCCTAGGATGTAGGATTTCTATGATGCTTTTGTGTGTGATTTGTCTGTATATATATATATATATATATATATATATATATATATATATATATATGTCGACATATGAAAGGTTGGATTGAGGCCACACGCCAACAAACCCGTATGGATGGGTTGAGACTGGAGGTCAACAAACCCGGTATGGTTGGGTTGAGACTGGATGTCAACAAACCTAGTATGGTAAGGTTGAGGCTACATGACAACAAACCTGGACTTTTTGGTAGACGCTACATGCCAACAAACCCTGGATGGTTGTGTTGAGGTCAAGGACCAACAAACCATGTATGCATGCTAATATTGTATCTATATTATATGTGTGCGGTATTTTGGAAAGCTCACTATGATTTGGCTTAAAATTCGGATTTCAATGTTTCAGGTACTTCTGATGAGCGGGGAAAGGCGGACGCATGATTGTACACTTCATCATGTAGCTTATGTTGATTGATACTTTGATTCACTATTTTGGTTTATTATGAATTATTAACAATGTTTTAGTAACTTTTGGGTTTGTGGATTGTGTTTTTACACTGCAATTTGGGATATTACAATTCTATGAGAGAGACGGTCGCTAATGGAACTTTGAAAATTGTTAAGATAGATTCTGCAAATCAGAATGTTGATATTTTGACTAAGTCTTTAGTCAGTTTACAACATGTTTTGTTGGTTAATAAAATTGGTTTAATTGATCGCTTTTCAAAATAAAGTTTTTTTGGTGTTAAGTTTGTGGAGGGGTGTTAATAGTATAGATAAGTTGGTCAAACTTAACATTTGTAAACGTTATAGGCTTGGTTTGTAACTTTTATATAGTGTTTTTGTCATATTTTTTGTTGTATGGGTATATTGTGTATTATGAACAATGCAGGTTTTTATTGTCATATTTTGACTAATGCAGGTTTTTATGAACTTGGGCTCATTTAATCGGAAGTTTGTTGGGTTAAGGCGCGGGTCATTATGCTCCATGGTTAATATCCATACCCGAGGTATATATTCTGGAGTATTTGTTCGGATGTGCATAATTCATTTAACAATCACACACAGTTAGAGTTTTTCCTCTTGTTGTTCTCTCTCCATTAGGGTTTTCTGTAATTAAATTCTTGCATTGTTGTTCATATTCTTGAGAGTAGAGTAGGTGAGTGTAGTATAGGTTGATTGTAGTGAGCTTTATGTTGTAAGTTCTTGTGAAACAATTTGGTTCTTAAAGCTTAATAAAAGAACTGATTATGTTTGGATGTGTTTGTGTACTTTCTAAGCATATCGGTTGTATCTTCCAAAAATTCATCAACCCGCCTATAACTTTGTTCACCGTAAGGGTGGAAAGAACTCATATTTCCCAATCCTCTGTTACAGTGGATTGTAATCCATTTAAGACTCGTGGCTCCTCAAATTGTCAAGATCAATCTTACTTATTTAGGTTATCATTTACAAGAAATTCATTATTTTATCCATTCTTGTGTCTTATGTTGAATTTAATCCTTATTTTGAGGTTAGTCTGTAGCGTAAAGGTGAGAATATATTTCATCTTTCCTGGGCATTCTAAATTTGACAAATGAGTAATTATGAGTTTGTTTGTTGTTTGATTTAGGGAGCCTACGTTCATTTGGGGACCTAGTTGCATTGTTATTGGCTCTAAAACGATTGCACTTTCAAGAGTATTATGAAATTTTGTGGGCATTGTGTTGATATATTAAGAATGTTCAAAACCGGTGGTTTTCAGATTTGATGACAATGTGGTATGTTCTGAACATTATATTTGAGTCTTAACATGTTCTTCTTTATCATGTCATAATATATCTTAAAATTGCCTTCATTAATTTTTTTTATCTAAAACATTATGGAGTTGGTATTTCAAAACACTTATTCATGATGAAGTTATAATTTAGTAATGTAATTTGATTATTGATTGTATTTTAGTAGGCACACAGTTTTTTTATTGACCGGTAGCATCGTCTACGAATTGGCATCATGAGAACTATGAGACGCCCAAAATGGTTTGTATGATTTAGTATTTAGCATTTGGTTTGTTCTAACTTTCAGTCAACCTCTTTAAGCTCCAATTTCTAGCAGCTTTTAAGTTTATATATCTTGAATCTCTGATTTAGCTTTTGGTAATTCCTTACTAGGTTTACTTTGATAATCTATGTTTATTATTAGTTGCTTATGAAGTAACTATTTCCAATGTTTCTGCTAGATCTGCTCATTTGCTTATATATTTGTTAAGATAGTCACGATTATCAACAAAGAACTATTAGATTCAACTTTTAATTACCAGGAATGTGTTACTATGAAAGCAACCGTACATGTAAAAGATAAAATATTTTCATTATGTAAAACAATGTAAAATACATTTCAATAAATATGTTAATATTTGTTCGAGGATTGCTTGTTTGGTTGCCTGGGGTGGTATATGCCCCTTGAATTTATTTGAACGATAATCTTTGTTTGAGTAATGATTTTAATATTTGGGTGATTATGTTTATATTCTTCAGCGTTTTAGTCATAAGTTTTAAATATTGTTATGATCAGATCATCATGCAAACTCAAGTTAGTATCGTCATTTTTTTTTATAATGTTAAAAATAACTAAATACATAAACTCATGTTCATTATACCAAAGTTGTCACTTGTTTCCGGTTTTGACTTTTGTGTATGCATTTAGGGTAAACAAAAAAATTTAAGATGTCAATCATTTAAATTAAAGAGATGTAGGTTGTCTTTCTATCTTGAAATAGACTTTTAAAAGCAAAATACTTTTTATTGTAGGAAATATGCGTATTTTTTAATGGAATGTTACGGTCACAGAATGTTAAATTAAAAAAAAAAATTAAATTAAATGTAAGATTGTGTGATTTTACGTTACTAATTTGTATTACAATATTTACATAAATTATTAACTTGATATAAAGAATTGGTAAAAAAAAAAAATAACAGAACATTACTAATGTTATAATACTCGGATGTGCAGCTCATCAATCCTTTTAGATAAATAAAGTTATGGGTGGCTTTCGGGGTCCATCATCATGACTACGTTCTGATTTTGGAGAATTCTGACAAGTTTCATTGTTTTAGGTTTCATTATCCCCAACAATCAATCCATATGCATTTTGGTGGCCTTTTCTTCAATTTACTTCTTTGGTAACATCCTCTTCGGTATGAGACGCTCATGTTATGATCCGAATAAAAGTTTTTTTTGTCAGATGTCATCTTCTTTTTAATTTTGATACTTATCATTTTGTGATAATTTTAGAAATTTTATTTTCCACTTGTCATTTTTTAGGGATTTCCATTTTCTTAAAATTAAATTCCATAAAATTATAATGGATTCTATAAGGAAATAAAATGATCCTATTAATTTGGTAATAAATTTTCATAAATACTTCAAACGATTTAGTTTCTTTTGCAAATTTTCAGAAGATTACATTATGTTATATAAAGTATTACATTATAAAATATTTCATATTTATATATTGATATTAAAATTTTATTTTTAATAAACCCGTGTAATACACGGGTCTTATACATAGTTCTTGTATATACGAATTCCAGTTTACTCATAGCAACTTCGATAAAGAGTCTAACTTTGGTTGTTATTACTTGTTATGCATACACTTAACATGGTGTTGGTAAAGATGATAGTGACACACAGGCAGAGATCATCAAGAAAGCGTAAATAATTGGAAGCAAGGAAACACATTCCATGTTAGTGACTGAGATAATGAAACAACTTCAAATATGATCCGGCTAGTGTTTTGGTTATCTTCATTTTGAACCAACTATTTGCTTCAAAATTGCATTACTTTTCTAGGTTTTGAGGGGTTTTCTAGGTTACAAGATAAAGATTTGCACAGAGGAATTTGCATATAAAAACTTATGGGTACATGCAACCTAGAAATCTTTAGCATCCCAAGATTACTATGTAAAAATTTTATTTTCAAAACTATCAAAAACCGTCATTCTTTCATACCAAAATCATCAAGAGGTGATAATGTATAAAATAGACATCAAAGTACAACTCGTTGCCATAAAATGTAGATTACTGCTTGATTCGGTGCGATCATGTCAAGCCCTTCCCTTTCGAACCAGAAGTACCTCAAACCATAAACAAAAAACTATAAGCATAATTCTTAGTGAGTTTCCCCAAAATACCACATACAGAAACATACATATCATTTAGAAACTAAGTTTGGTCTATTTCAACCTTGAGTCTATTTCATCTCCTTCAGTATCTTTCAACCTGTACTTGGTCTATTTCATGCCCTTAGTCTATTTCAACTCCTTCCGTATCTTTCAACCAGTATTGAGTTTATTTCAACCCTACAACTAAGCATATAATAATATCAGCACGAGTCACAAAGACAACAAGCACATACAGGCATATCAGCAAGTATCACAAAGACATTTATAATTCTACAAACACAATTCAGTGGGTCGACATTGGCACCTTCGACCCACAAGTACAATGAAGAGACTCACCTAAATAACGATGATCAATTGTTACTACTCCTACTGCCGCAAATATAGATATTATAAACCACCTATACAACCATACAAAGAACACTCTTAGCTTTCCTTCCAAACCAAGGAGTTTGACCAAAAGTCAACGCAAGTCAAAAGTCAAAGTCAAGTATCAAACTTGACTCGCCACGTCGTGGCCTTCAAACGACAAAACAGATACATTTCCCTAGTCGCCACGTTGTCACAGCCTTGGTTTCGCCATGGGCCCTGGGTTCAAAGTGTCTTAATGGGTTAAGTTGAATCCTCCAATCCCAAAGGTTCCAAAGTCTAGATTTGATCATTTTTACTGTCTAAATGGTTAAAATTTCCAACTTTATCCCTTCAGACTCACTAAGAGCGTAACACTCCAAAAATCACAATAAATTTAAATTTTTTAAAACCAATGATTAATCAATATTTTGTACAAAAATAGTCGTCGTTTCAAAAGCATTCTTTAAAATCAGAGTTTTCCCAAGTGCTAAAGACATAAAAATTGGATGTTGTGTATGATCATGCCTTCGCCATTTTTACTGTCTAAATTGTGTATGAAACCACAAACTAAAAATGTAAGGAAAAGATTAGTGAGTTCCCCCAAAGTACTAGAACACTACAACAATCAAGCATAAGGTATGAACAACCAACCTGTCTCGACCGCCTCGCAGGCCTACAACCTATCTAAACCGCTCTACAAGCCTTCGACATAAATGTACCACCTCGCAGGGCTTATAGCCTATCCGAACCGCTCCACGGGCCAGCGGCCTGACTGGACCGCCTCACATGGACTACAGCCTATGCGATCATCCCCGAGTGTCTTGTCCTACAACACAAAGCAGGGCCGCCTAAACCCAACACAATAAATCGACATACGTAACAATCAAACATCAACACAGATAATCATTCGTGTTTACTAAACAACAAAGACTATAATATCACTATCCTGGCGAGGATAAATAATCTAATGGGCCGACCTTCATGCCTTCGACCCATGGGTACAGTGAGGAAAACACACTTCATAGTCTGACGAATTGCTAAGCAATACACTACTCCAAATACCGTCTCTACAGACCACCTATTCAACATATAGAGACCAAGGATTAACGATAGCTCAAAATACCCTTAAGTCAAACTTTGTCGACCCTTCTCAAAGTCAAAGTGAAACGGTCAAGGAGTCAACTTAGTTCACTCAGCTGAATACGCGGGGCGTACTCAGCTCCTACGTTGGACGTAATCCTGCCTTGACTGGAGTCAGGAGTTTGACCACGTACGTGCGGCGTACGCTGGGGTACGCACAACGTACGCTCAGAATCTTCTTTTCTCAATAAGATCTTAATGCATTAAGCTCTCACATCCAGATTTCAGATCCAAGGCTAAAATACCACTAAGAGTGATAAGTTTTCCAACTTTGTCAGTTTGCATGTCCATTTAGCTCTTAATACACAAAATCCCAACTTTTTAACACCTTAATACCTTCTAGAGCATGCATGGAGAAAAAACAAGCATCAAGACCACATTTTTGTGACCCAAGACCCCTCATTAGGTCTGAAAGGACGACTTATTCGACTAAGAGCATGCCATGCTCAAGAATCATCCTATTTGGGACCAAAAATGCCCTAAATGAACTAAACTTCGTCCTCAAAATCGGTTGTCACTAATTACTCCGGATAATGCTTTCGCATCTTCTCCTCCGGCTCCCAGGTCAACTCGGAGCCTCTCTGATGTTATCACTGAACTTTTACCAAAGGTATATCCTTGTTGCGCAGAATCTTCATCTTTCTTTCCATTATCTCTACCAGCCTCTCAATATAATATTGAATCTTATCGACCTGAATTTCATCCAAAAAGACCACTGCCTCATCATCCAACACGCACTTCCACAACTACGAAACATGGAAAGTGTTGTGGATCTAACTGAGCTCACTCAGCAAATCCACCTGGTATGCTACCTTGCCTACCCTAGAGATCACACATAATGGTCCAATATACTGAGGAAATAATTTTCCCCTCTTCCTAAAGCATATCACACCCTTCCAAGGTGAGACCTTCAGTAGTACCATATTGTCGACCTGAAACTCCAACTCAGATCGGCGCCGGTATAAATAACTCTTTTTCCGACTCTGATTGGTCTACAATCTCTTCCTGATTTGTTGGATAAGCTCTGTGGTCTGGAGGACTACTTGAGTCCTTCCCATCACTCTGTGACCAACCTCCCCCCAACAAACTGGGGTACGACATCTCCGACCATATAGGAGCTCAAAAGGCGGGCCACCAATGCTGGAGTTGCTAGCTGTTGTTTTAGGAAAACTCCTTAAGAGGTAGGTAGAAATCCCAACTGCCAATAAAATCTATGAAACAAGCCCAAAACATATCCTCCAATGTCTAGATGGTCTGCTCACTCTGGCCGTCAGTCTGCGGATGATATGTAAAGCTTAATTGTAGCCTCATACCCAATTCCTCGTGGAACTTTTGCTAGAATCGGGAAGTGAACCAAACATATTGGCTTAACACAATGGAAACTGGAACCTCGTGACGAGCAACAATCTCCCGAACATACACATCATTCAATTTCTCGACCGAGGAGCTCTCTTATATGGCCAAAAAGTGGGCGCTCTTAGTCAATCCATCCACGATGACCCAGATAGCATCAAATCCCTTGGCAAAATTTGGTAGCTTGGTGATAAAATCCATGGTGATCTGTTCCCACTTCCACATGGGATCCTCCAAAGGATGCAACTTGCCATGCAACCTCTGATGCTCGGCCTTGACCATCCAACAGGTTAAGCACCTCTCCACGTACCAGGCTATATCCTTCTTCATACACGACCACCAGTAACTTACTCTCAAACCTCGATGCATCTTGGTGGCTCCTGGGTGCATCCAAAAGCGAGACTTATATGCTTCCTCCAAAACTATCTGTCTGATCCCAAAAGAAATTGGAACCCATACCTCACCACACCAGGTCAACAATCCCCGACTATCGGTGACGAATCTATCGATCTCGCCTATGAACCTCTCATGTTTCCAGTTATCCTTCTTGATTTCTTCTACCTAAGCCCCTCTGATCAAATCCAAAAGTGTGGAATCAATGGCTATCGTCATACATATATCCCCAGCTTAAGATCCAACTGATTTGCGGCTCAAAGCATCTGCGACCATGTTCGCTTTACTCGGATGGTAAAGAATCTCGCAGTCATAATCCTTGACCAAATCAAGCCACCTGCACTGCCTCGTATTCAGGTTCCTCTGGTACATAATAAATCACAAACTCTTGTGATCTATGTAAGTAGTACACTGGACTCCATATAAGTAGTGACGCCAAATCTTGAAGGAAAACACTACTGCTCCCAACTCTAGATCATTAGTAGGATAACGTGTCCCATGCAGCTTCATCTGCCGAGAAGCATATGCAACCACTCGCCCCCTCTGCATAAGAAACACGCCCAAACTAGTGATGGATGATCACAAAATACAACGAAATCCTCAACACCCTCCAGAAGGGTCTATACTAGGGCCTCGCATAATCTCTACCATAGTGTCTCAAACGCCACCTGCTGCTTAGGTCCCATTGGAAATCCACGCCCTTCCTTGTCAGACGAGTGAGGGGTACAACAATATTGGAGAAATCCTTGAAAAATCTCTGATAATATCCTGCTAAACCCAAGAAACTCCTGATCTTTGAGGTAGACTTCGGAACCGCCCACTGCATCACACCTTCAATCTTGGCCGGATTGACCAAAATATCGTTTTGGTCAACCAGATGCCCCGGGAACTGGACCTCCATAACCAAAACTCAAACTTTGAAAACTTGGAATACAGTCGTTCTCTCCTCAATACTCCCAAAAGTTCTCAAAGGTGCTCCTCATGCTTCTCGCTGGTCTTGGAATACACCAAGATATCATCAATAAAAATAATAATTGATCGATCGAGCATTGATCTGCATAACCGATTCATCAAATCCATAAGCACTGCAGGTGTATTGATGAGCCTAAATGGTATCACCACGAACTCGTAATGTCCATAACGAGTCTGGAATGCAGTCTTCTCCATGTCCTCCTCTCTAACCCTCACCAGATGATACCCATACCTCAGATCGATCTTGGAGAACCAAGATGCACCTTGCAACTGATCAAAGAGGTCATCAATATGCGGAAGGGGATAACAGTTCTTCACCGTCAAAATTTTCAATTCCCAGTATTCAATCCACACCCGGTGTGAACCATCCTTCATATTGAAGAACAATATTAGTACTCCCCACGGCGAACTACTCGGTCTGATGAATTTCTTGCCTAACAACTCTGGAAGCAGAGAGGACAACTCCTGCATCTCGGGTGGTGCCAAACAGTATGACGCCTTGGCAATCGAAGTCGCACCTGACACTAGGTCAATCCTGAACTCAACCACCCTCTTAGGCGGCACACTGCGTAACTCCACCGGAAACACATCAACAAACTCCATGACAACTAGCACATCTGAAACCGAGACCTTCTCCCCTACCCGATTATCCATCACGTAGGCAAGATAATTCATACACCCATATAGAATATACTGTCAAGCCCTGCCTGCCAAAAAAATCTTGATCCAACCCTGCTACCCTCTCTGTAGATGCCCAATTCTCCCCCACTTCGGGTTTGAACCGGTACTCGCTGCCCCTCACAGTCTATCATAGCACCAAACCTTCTCGGCCAATCCATCCCCACTATCATGCATACATCCCCCATGGGGATAGGAATTGAATCAATCAGATAAGGCACCCTTAAAAATCTCTATAACAAAACCTCCATACACTCTAGATGCAGAAATCCTTTGTTTAGTAGCGATAGAAACCCATAACAAACACTCTAACTCGCTAAGGCGCATATCAAAATCCCTACTGAAAGATCAAGACACAAAGGACCGATTCGCGACCGAGTCGAATAACACAAGAGCAGGCAATGAAATTCACTAAGAAGGTACCTATCAGAAACATAACCATAAGCATACCATAAAATAATCAATAAGATGATAAATAGAAACATGCCAGTGATGACGTCTGTTGCCGCCCTGGCCTCCTCTACCGTGAGATGGAAAGCAAGACCTAATGAGCCATCAGGGGCTCCGCCCTACCCTATTTCCGATCGGTGATACTCAAAGTAGATGGCGCTACAGCCTACGCCATTCATGCCTTGAGTAAAGGACAGTTGACCTTCATACTTCCAACCTGCTCACAGTGATAACATATCCTATTGGTCGGTGTAAGGACATGCGGGAGATAGTCATTGGCATAATGCCCATCCTTTCCAAATTTGTGGAACCCAAATGTAGATCGACAAGACCCCTCATGAACCTTGTCGCACTTGCCACAAGTGTGGCCCCTCTGACTCCCTGATCTCACATCAATGGCCTTAAATTGCTTCGCCGTAGGCTGCGACTGTACCAGAGCTTGCCTTCGCTCCCTCGTCTAGAGCTCCAACTTAATCTCCCACCGCCTAGCGGCCTCCTATAACTCCACAAATGTACCATAGCACTAAGTAGACACAAACTGTCAGATGTTCGTCTTGAGCATGCTCACGTACTAGGTCACCTGAGCTTGCTCAGAAGCAGCAAACTTAGGGAAAAATAGTGCTTTCTTAGTGAACATCTTGGTGATCTCAGTCACCAACTCTGTCCCCTATCTCAGGTCTAGATAATCCTAGGCTAATCTCTCTCTCTCTCTCTCTCTCTCTTTCTCTCTCTCTCTCAACAAAAGGGACGTATCTCGAGCGAAATATATCAAAAAACTACTCCCATGATTCAACAGTTCTCTACTCTGGAGTTTATGAACTAGTAACCAGTCTCCACCAATCCTTCGTTCCAAACCGAAGAAAGTTTAGAGCGTACTTGACCTTTTGTCAGCTGGGCAGGAGAAATTAAAAAAAACATACCTTAACCTCGGACAGCCACCTCATGGAAAAGATGATATCCTAGACTCCATCAAACACTGGGGGCTTCGTATTGTAGAAGTCCCGGTACTGGAAGCCTCTCCCCCCCCCCCCCCCGGCCGATCCCCGCAGCTACAACGATCGCGGTAGCTGGAACAACAGCAGCCTCCGAAATTGTAGCATCTTGGTCATCAAATAAATCCATCATGGCGGTCTTGATAGACCCAAAAAACTCTGGTATCTTCCCTGTACAATAGAAACAACCTCAGCATGAATCATTTCCCTAAACTGGTCCTCAGTCAGCCCTAGCCTATCCCTGATCAGAGTACCAACCTCTTTGCGGCTAAGAGCATCGGCCACTACATTGGCCGTCCCATGGTGATAAAGGATTTCACAATCATAATCCTTCAGTACAATGAGCCACCTGTATTGCCTCATGTTCAGATTTGGAAGATCTATCAAATATCTCAAACTCCTATGGTATTTGTAGATTATATAATGAACCCCATACAAGTAATGATGCCAAATATTAAGGGAAAAAATCACCTCCCCCAGCTCCAAATCGTAAGTGGGATAGTTCGACTCATGAGGATTCAGCTGCCTCGAAGCATAAGCAATAACTCGACCCCTCTACATTTGAACCACACCTATACCTGTGTTCGACACATTACAGTATACCATGAAATCATCCATACCCTTCGGTAAGGTCAAAATCGAAGCCTCACATAACCTCTGTCTTAAAGTCTCAAATGTTGTCTGCTGCTCAAGCCCCCAACGGAAAGTAACAAATTTCTTCATCAACATGGTCAACGAAACTGAGATCCTAGTGAAATTCTCAATAAAATCTCCGACAATTACCAGCTAGGCCAGGGAAACTCTAAATCTTAGATGGAGACTAGGTAACCTCCCACTGTATCACAACCTCGATCTTCACGGGATCAACCAAGATGCCCTAGAAACTCACCTCGTGCAACCATAACTCGCATGTGGAGAATTTGGCATATAGCCTCTCCTTCCTCAGAGTCTTCGGAACCTCTCGCAGATGATCCTCATGTTGCTCCTTGGTCCAAGAATAGACCAGGATATTGTCAATAAACATAATGACTGACCGATCTAGTTATTGGATTAAGGTGTCTAAGCTCATAACTAGATTGGTATAAACTTGAAAAAAAGAAGCAAAGTCCTTTCGGGTTGCCCTCATAACTAAAAATAGCTAGAAGCGATATTAGGACAGAAGGAGAAAGAGAGAGAGAGAGAGAGAGAGAGAGAGAGAGAGAGAGAGAAAGAAAGAGAGAAATGTTTTCTTAATATATTATATGATTGATATCTTAATTGGGAATAGATCATTGATATATTAATTTATTATTTGATTAGTAAATTAACATGAGATCTATAGTTAAATAATTGATTTTTAATTTATATGCTTAATAATTTAATAAGAAATCAATTAGAATGAATTAATTATTAATCAAAATTAAACTAGAATTAATTTAGGATTAATTGGAATTAATTAAAGGTGCAAGGGGTGTATAAAAGTACAAGATTTGAATCTATTATTTAATCAATTCAAATTTTTCTTTGCTTGCAAGTTACCTAAACTAGAAACAGGACCCCAAGGCCATCAATTTACATTCGTGACCTTCCTAAGAAGCATAGGAACGAAATTTATTCCTTTCTCCTTTCTCTCCTTTTCATTCTAGGGTTTTTAGGGTTTTGAGTGTGAGCCATTAGAGGCATTAGATTTCTAGTGCTTACTTTCCAAAGTTTTCAAGAACGATATTGGTTTGATTATTTGTTACAATAATGAAGAGGTATGTAAACCTTAATGTTGAGCATCAGCGCTACCGGTTGATCTAAAACCAATTGGTGTTAGAAAGGGCACAACCATACCCATATAGTGCATTCAACCCTCTAGGACTACGCATTCGATTGCAACACTATAGGCCATCGTGCTAGGACTTGGTCGATGCCATTTCTGACCCCTAAAAATCCCCCCATCAGAAATTGGTCCCTAAGAGAATCGAACCCTCGCCACTAGCTCTGATACCACTTGTTGAGCATCAGCGCTACCTGTTGATCTAAAACCAATTGGTGTTATAAAGGGTGCAACCTTACCCATAAAGTGCTTTCAACCCTCCAGGACCAGGCATTCGATTGCGGCACTCCAGGCCATCATGCGAGGACTTGGTCGATGCCATTTCTAACCCCCAACACTTAACTTTATTTATATTTTGATTTTTATAGAGTTCCCTTAGGTTTGTTTATGTTCATAGGTTATTGTAATCAATAGAGAAAACTTAGATCCGAATAGGTTGCGTGTGAACATAAGAGTTCAGTTTTTCCACGACATGTTTTAATTACTACCTATAAAATCCATCAGTGGTATTAGAGCAATAGTTTTCAAATTGATTGTGCATAATAGTGAATAGATAAAAAATTAGGGTTTATTGAAATTAAACCCTAATAGCCTTGGATTTTCGATTTTTCTAGGGTTTCTTGAAACCCTAGCCTCCATTTCTCTATTTTCAAAAATGGGGGAGTTACTTTAGGGTATTATCTTGTTTCCTTAATTATTGTTTTAATAGCCTTAAAATAGAATAACTAAATTGGAAAAACCCATAGTTTCGCCATATTTCCTTAACTATTGTTTTAATAGCCTTAAAATAGAATAACTAAAATTGGAAAATCCATACCCTATTTTCGAAAATTAGAAGGGTTTGGATTATGATTAGATTTGAATTACTTTTATTAATTGTGTATGTAACATCCCGAAATAATAAGAGTAGAGTTGAAGGGCTAAAAGTGTTATTTGGGAAAGAGTGACTCGGCGAGTCCATGGCTGGACTCGACGAGTAGAGTCGCGACTTGGTCATGTGTTAAGTAGCCGACTCGGCGAGTCGATGAGATGGACTTGGCGAGTAGGTGCTGAGTGGAGAAAACCCTAATTCTCAGGGTTAAGCCCTATATAAGGAACATTATGTTCCTTCCCCAGCCTCCTTATTTTCCCTCTTGAGTTCCAGAAACCCTAAATCGCGGAGGAGCTCCATTGTTGAGTGGATTGGAGCATTGGAGAAGTTTGTTGAAGGAATTTTGTGAGAATTAAAGGCTTGGAGCAAGGGGCTTTGTTTGGATTCGAAGTTCATTGCAGTTGGGGCGTCTATTGGAGGTAATATCTCGTTCTTGAGCTATCAATCTTATGGATTCATCATTTGGGGGTTTGTGGAGAGTATGTCTTGGTATGTTTTAGAGCTTGGAGGATAGATCTGAGGTTGCTACCTCAGATCTGGAATATTGAGAGCCCAGAGTACATTAAAGTTCCTGTGGTTGGGTGCTTAGTGAAGCCATCATGTCCCAAACCCTAGCTATAAGTGAATAAGGCCTAGATCTCTTTGGATTCACGTAAAGTTTGCCACTTTACGTGATGGATGAGTTGTAGGAGGCTAGATCTTTGTTTTGGAGCAATTGCATGGCCTGGAGTGCTTCTGTATGGATTCAGACTGGTGGTACTTGGTGAGTCACATGGGTGTACTCGACGAGTTGCTTGAAGATGGCCTGGAACTCGGCGAGTTGTATGAACAACTCGGCAAGTGGGTTGAAGATAGCCTTAGACTCGGCGAGTCTGTTCTTGGGCTCGGCGAGTCTTATCGAAGAGTCCCAATATTTTCTGGTCGAGTCGAGAATCGGTGAGTCAAGGGATGACTCGGTGAGTTGTGTGCGAGTGGACTCAGAGTTGTTGAACTCGACAAGTCTCGGGGTGACTCGGCGAGTTAGGTCGCGGTTTGAAGGAAGTTCTGATTATGGGAACTCGGCGAGTCATAGGGTTGACTCGGCGAGTAGGGTCAGTCAGGGGTTGACTTTGACCTTGTCTTTGACCAAGGGTTGACCAGTGGTTTCCAGGGTTATTTTGGTAATTGTTGATTGTTGTTTTGAGTTCAGTGCATTGGCAGTTGTCCAGTGGTGGAGATCGTATCAGTGATCGGAGCAGTTCGGGTTATCTGTTCAGTCGGCAGTTTCGAGGTGAGTTATCCTCACTATATCAACAGGGTCTAAGGCACCAAGGCCGGCCCTTATCGGATTGAGATCCGGGTAGTTGTTGTTATGTTGTTGCTATGTTATGATTGCATCCTGAGAGCTAGGATGGTATATAGAGACCTGTTTGAGATCGGTATCCTGAGAGATAGGGTGATGCTATGCTAGTGACCTGTTAGGTCGGTACCCTGGTTAGGGGGATGATATGCTATGTGATCTGTTTGATCTGCTTGTTGACTGTGAATTTCTATATGATTGTATGTATATGTGCATGGTTGTTTGGACTGGAGTTGGGTTGAGGCGAGTCCTGCTGTGTGCGGTAGGCCAAGATACCCAGGGCGGACCGGTTGTCCCGAAGGCCCAGCGAGCGGCCCGGATAGGCTGTAGGCCCCGAAAGGGCGGACCAGACGTGCCGAAGGCTCGGAGAGTGGACCTGATAGACTGAAGGCCCTGTGTGGGCGGAAAAGTCATACTGTAGACTCAGAGAGTGGACCAGGTGGATTGAAGGCCCGGGACCGGGCGGACCAATCACACTGTAGACTCGATGGATGTGGATAGACTCAGAGGGTGGACTAGGTGGACTGTAGGCCGGTGCGGCGGACCAGTCACACAGTAGACCCGAAATGCATGGCTGTTCTGTGATCGAATATGTTATGGCATGTAATGCGTGTATGGTATTTATGGTTGGTATTTTGGGGATATCTCACTAAGCTTTCGGGCTTACAGTTGTGGTTTCATGTTTTTTTCAGGTTCCTCAAGAGACTGTGGCAAGGCGAAGGCGTGATCGTACCGCTCCTCATGATTTTATAGTGATGTGATTCTGGGAACACGTGAAATGATTTGTATTGGAAACCTTTTTGTAAAGATTTTAAATGAAATCGAGCTGTTATGAAAAATTTAAAATTTGTTGTATTTTTCGGTTGTTACAGTGTAATTTAAATAATTATTTAATCTCCAGATTATTTAATTAATTTAATTAATTGGTTAACTAAAACATAAAGATAAATAACAATTGGTTTAATATTAATTAATAAAAAGGTTTAATTTAGATAATAAATATTTAAACCTTGTATTCTGAAAAGTTTTAAAATACACCTTATATATATATATATATATATATATATATATATATATATATATATATATATATAGAGAGAGAGAGAGAGAGAGAGAGAATTAGGTTCAAATGTTTTCAATAAGTATTGTGTGCCTCTAACAACCAATCAAAATTAAGAAAAAAAAATTCAATAATAAATAATAAAACGCTGTAATATATATATATATATATATATATATATATATATATATATATATATATATATATATATATATATATATATATATATATATATATATAGAATTAGGTTCAAATGTTTTCAATAAGTATTGTGTGCCTCTAACAACCAATCAAAATTAAGAAAAAAAAATTCAATAATAAATAATAAAACGCTGTAATAGTAATTTTGGCACACTTAATTATGGTAAATATTTAAAACATTTAATATCCTTTAAATTAGGGTAATCTGTTTGTTAACCCTACAAAAACAACGGCCATTCATCACCATCAACATTGTCGTATTCCTTGTTTCCCCTCACCAAGTCCGACAACCAATGCCGTCCAATACCATCGTCGATCACCAACGTCATCGTCTTCATATGTTGTCGAGGAGAGGTAAACTAATCTAACTTGCGATTATGGAAGAGATGAGGGGCAGAGATGCAATCTGCACCAACGATGATGCGATTCTTGTGTGTGTAATCGAACTAACGATGATGCGATTCTGTGAGTCTCGATCTTTCTCGTTCCCATGAAAGGTTTTGCAATTTTTTCCCTACAATAGTTGATTTCATATTCTTCTACTTCTTGATTGCTTGCAATTTTTCCTCTGAATGCTACTGATTTACGTTTCTTTACATGAATCTTCCATTTGATTTATTCACTGATTTTCGATTCTTTGATTTCCGATTATCCTTCCTGTTGAATTCTGATTTCACTAGTATGCCCACTGTGTTCTCATTCTTCTTTAATTTTAAATATTCATCATTCAAGTTGATTTTGTAATTTAGAATCTGACTTAAATAATGATAGATTGTTCTTGATTTTCCATTTGTTAAGCTGATATTCTGTCAGAATTTGCATGAAAAGGGGTTAAGTTGGAGATTTTTTTTTCTTATCATAATGCAAACACATGTCCATTCTATGAGAAGATAAATATTAAATAAACCATGTGTGGCTAATAATTCTAAAAGAATACATTTATACATGCTTTAGAATGTTTATGCATATAGAAGAAAACAATATTATTTTAAGTGCATTCTGTAATGTATTTTGTTAGAATTTATTTATATAAATGCATTCTGTTAGAATTTATCAGAATTTATTGTTTTATTCTATTTAATACACTAAAACTTTTAATATCTGAAAGTTGATTATGTTTTCTTTGTGGATTTAGGTTTTGAAGAGGTTGCCATTAATGTGGAAAATGAAGGAAACATGGAGAACAATAGTGCATTCCAGCAGAATGTATGCTGTCAGAATTTATAAATTGTTTCTTAACAATAATATTCTTTCGGAATGGATTAGTGTTTTTGTTAGATTTTGATGTTTTTTTTTCTTTTTTAACCTTTTTTAGTTTTAATCTTTAAGAATAAATGTAATCCTTAAACCATTGTTTGTCATAATTTTTTAAAAATGAATGTAATAATTGTTTATACTCTTATTCTTTACGGATGAATGTAAATAGTGTTTCTTAAAGAATAAAATATGTATTCATTGGAAAATGTTATTCTTGATAATATGTTGTATAATTCTTTAAGCATCTTTAATATAAAAAGTATCTTGAATGAAACCATATTCTGCAAGAATAAAACCGAAAATATATTTACTAGTTTATTTATGACTTTTTGTCATTCTGACAGAATAAAATCGGTTATTATTAAAAATAATATTAAATTTTAATTAGAATTAATTTAAAAAATATCATATTTTTAAAAATAAGGGAATTAATGATCCCTTAAAATCTAAAAATTTCCTTTTTTAAAATAGGTTAATTGACCAAAATACCCTTTTGCTAAAATTTGTATGATTATATGATACATTCTACCCTATATTAATATCATAGACCCTCAGATCATGACTGTTGATTCTTTTCATCCGGTGGTCTAGATCTGTGCATTCTGGCACACAATACTTATTGAAAACATTTGAACCTAAGCCTATATATATATATATATATATATATATATATATATACATACATACATACTTACATACATACTACTATTAAAAGTTTAATATATTATATGTATAAGACAAGATAATCAAATCACAAGTACGCCTCATTTACGAAGCCATACTATAAGGTGGTATAAGGAAGTATCATATAAATGACCGACAATGGGTGTCCACTCTCACCCACTGTTGTCACACCCCCAAACCAAGGATGGTAGAAACGTATGGGGTGGAGGACTTCATGTATAGTATCAAAACAACGAGTATAATAGTGCTCAAAGTAAATACAACCATCATAAATATAATTGAAAAAGTTACATCATAGTAAGTTTACATGTTTCAAAATCAATTACATTATGATGACAAAATGAACTGTTTGACGATTTATCGTCCCATCCTCAAAATGCTGTTGGTTTTCTTGTTTCACTGATTTTCTGAGAATACAAGTAGTTTTGGAAAAGTGTCAACAATTAAGTTGGTGAGTTCATAAGAGTTTTGTTTGAGAAATAAACCGTTTTCTTTGTAAAAACGACAAAGTATGTTTCCAAATAAAATCCAATATTTTCCTTATAAGAGTTAGGTAGTCCTAAATCCCAGGACTAAAAGTAAACAAGTATTTTCCATACTTAAAGATATTAAAGTGGTTTTAAATCGGCATAAGACCCTTTTGGATATAAAAGTGAACAAGTATTTTTTCCATACTTAAAGTAATTCTTGTGAGTTAAATCGACATAACTCGCTAATTTAAAAGTTGAACCCGTAAATCTTATGATTTGTTAATACCACATGTGAGTTATTATAATCATGCTAAGACTCATACGACCTCGTAATACGACGTTCATCAGGCGTCGCACGTTAAATGACACTTGTTACCTCAGACCTGCCAGTCTAGCTGTTGCAAGCAGCTCAGGTGCGGGTTTGTCAGACCCAATATAGATCTATACACAACTATCACGCTCTCCTACAAGAGACTCTGGTTACAATTTACAAGACTTTTGACTTTGTTACCATGAAGGTAACACGAAGGGAATGTCTCACAAATTTATTCATTAATAGATTTACGTGAAATAAACTGAAAACCTTTGGTAAATAAGTTTGAAAAGTAAATGATACATAAACTATACATATTATAGTCTATCCAAAACATTTGTAATGTAAAAGAACTCTTTTATGAAAATACATTAGTGATATGAATCCATAAACTATGCTTATTATAGCTTAATATATGTGTTCTAAATGAATGAAGAATCTTATCATGAATGACTAAATTTCAGTTTATGATGATAAACTAACAAGAAAACACATTCAATATTTAGAACTTATTGTTATACACTTTGCTCAACATAATACAAAGTGTTATGAAAGTTATAAGTTGTTAACTAGTTTTTAACCTTTCTGCACTGTTTTTCGAAAAATCATAGAAAAATCATACGAAGTCGAAAACTAAATCCGTAAATTCTGAGAGTTCAAAAAATGTGTCTAGTTTATTCATAATTTTTGTTATGATTTTTGAAAGTTTTTAACTTGGGTGAAAATGTCCATATTCACATACTGGTCCGGATTTGTTCTTGAAATGATAGGCTGTTTTGTAAAAATCACCATAAATCGTAGAAAAATCGTATGAAGATATCCAAGCAGTCATTTTAAAGGTATAAACCTGAGCTATTTGCATCTAATATAGTTTTGAAAAATAAAATTTTTAAGTTGACCAAAATAGTCCGTGAATGGAGTTAAATTTTCTTGATGAAAGTTGTTGGAAAAGTTTAGTTGTGTTCTTGGTGTTTTAACTTATATTCCCCCCCCCCCCTTCAAACTTATGAAAACATGAAAAGATAGGGGGTATGAACTCACCTTATATGATTTCAGTGGGTGAATGTTGAAGAAGAGAAGTTTTCAACTCAAGAACACTTGGAGGGTTGCTTGAAGATTCGAGAATCTAACACTAATGTGATGGAATTTGTGTAAGCAATCTATGATTTTGAGTAGGAGCATGTGTAATAAACATAATAAAGATGATGATACATACCAAATGAAGGAGAAAAGCCTTGGAGTATCCCTTGAAGTTCTCGAAATTGAGAGAGAAAGATGAGAGAGTTTGGAGTGTGATTCTTGGTGGAAAATGAGAGAATGAATGAAGTGTGAGGAGAGAGGGTGGATGTTCCAGCTCTAAGAACATGGGTAATGGCTGGAAATGATGATAAAGTACATTGGAATGACCTAGGTATGGTGGAAGGAGTGTGGCTGGTCATGGAGTGGGTGTGGGTGGTTGCTTGTGTGATAAACTAAAGAAAAGTCAACACTCCACCTCTTGTACTTCACCCACTCTTCTTGGATAAGATTTATCCCCAAAAACGTGATTAATTAATAAATATGGGGCCTTATATGTTAAAATAAAGTTTCGGGTGAAAATAATTAAAAAGGATTTCAGTGATTTATCCCCAAAAAGTCAACACTCCGCGTTAAAATAATTAAAAACGGGCCTAAAATGCAAAACTAGTCGAAAACCGGGAAGAAAAGGCTTTTCTGCGAGACCTCTTGGTTGTGGGCCGAGGTTCGGTCCCTTCTAGTGATAGACCTAAGGTGAGATGGAACAAAATAGCCCGAAGGAGAAGGTGGTCAGGAGCGAACTGGGGCGAGAAGCGAAATAGACCGAAGGCGAGAGTAGGTTCGGTCCGAAGGCTAGAGCTCGGTTCGGTCCCTGGTGCAAGGTTCGGTTCTTTAGCAGTTCGGTCCCTATAGGGACCTTCGGTTCTAAGAGGGTTCGCCCCTAGGGAGTGGGTTTCGGGTTCTTAAGGCTATTTTACCCGTTGTTACCCCGTTTTAAGCGGTTTTTGACCCTGTTAAGGGTCAGGATGGCTCGAAAGACTATAAAAAGTTAAAGGAACTTTTGAGCGAGATTTGGGAGAGATTTCACATACTTGGAGAGATTTCTCATACTTAGAGAGATTTGGGAGAGATTTCACATACTTGGAGAGATTTCTCATACTTAGAGAGATTTGGGAGAGATTTCACATACTTGGAGAGATTTCGGAGAGATTTCACATAGTTAGAGAGATTTGAGAGAGATTGTAAATAGAGAGAGATAGAGTGAAAACGATTGAGAGAGGTTTCGTGTGTGACATTTTTGAGTGTCCGGCTTCGCAACGTAAGGTCTGTAAACCCCGTTAAGCCATGTTTAAGGTTCCTACACACTCCCGATGGGTATGCAACATTGTTTTATCGGTTTGGTTCATTACTTACCACAGTTTTAGGTTAAGGAAATTTAGATACACGATCTTTTCAATTGATGATTTCTCATTAGAATAACGAGTTGTATAGTAATTACATAACGTAAACCCTAGTATACAAGGCTTAGTTGAGTTGACCGGTTTGACTTGTTTACTTTATTTGACTTTCACTTGACTAGAATTTGACGGTTGTCACATCATCCCCCCGTTAGAGGGAATTTCGTCTCGAAATTAGCACCTTGACCGGGACTTCAAGAATTTGGAGAAAGGATGGGGTACTTTCAGGAGTACAAGAAATTGGTATGACGGGGACTAATCCGCCTGATGCTAAATGATGACCTTGGAATTTCTTGTTGTAACTTGATCTAAGTCGATTTAAAGGAGTTATTGTTTTGAAATGAAAGCGTATTCTATGCATGCCTTTATACTCTCTGTTTTATTCTCGTTATTACCACTATGAATATTTCAGGTTGTAGTTAGTGAGTATTAGCACAAAAAGGTTTTCGACAATTACTGACAAATTTGGTAGTATAAGCACTACCAATTCTTTTATAATCGCTTGGTGTAAACTAGTTGTATATCATTAAGATTGCAAGGGCATTCGGATGGGTGACCTCGCCTTAAGCCCACAACCAAACAAGGAACAGGAAATGAGGCGGAATCACACATTCTAAGTCCATAGAATCTTAATAATATATGACCATAATGTTTACACTAGCCATCATAGATTCACTAGTAAAAACCCTGTGTTTTTATATAGATGATAAGACTTATTCGGGTTTTGTTGTGTTCTCGAGATATATGGTCGATAAACCCTAAGTTGACACTAGTCTTAGCAAGGATTTAAAACCTACATGTGGCGGTTAGAAGCACGTACTGCTATTCACAGGTGGTTCCGGGGGAGTTTCTCCTGTGGTGATCATAAGCACCCTTCCACCGTCACCAACATTCCTTGTCCTTGGACAGTCTCTCTTAAAGTGTCCTGCTTCACCGCACTCGTAACAAGTTGGGCTGGCTCCAATGTCGGGGACCTGGTTGATGGGTTGTGTCGGTGCTCTACAAAAATGGATAGTGTGCCCTTTCCTGTTGCAATTCTTGCAATGCATCTCCCGACAAACTCCATTATGATGGAAGTTACACTTGTTGCATTTCGGAAGGGTTCCAGTGTATCGATTTATGGGGGCTAGAGTGACAGGAGTTGTGATAGCATGAACAACAATAGTCTGTTGCTTCTTGGTGGAGTCCTGGGCTGGTTGGTCCTTCTTGTTGTTCCAGAACTTCTTTTTGTTGTTTCTCCCTCCATCTTGCTCAGGGGTGGTTGTTACGGTGTCATGGCTGGCCCTATAGTCGATGAGGTGTTGTGCCAACTCCTTGGCACTGTCAAAGGTAGCTGGTCTTGAGGCCAACAAGTTGTTTTGAATATTGGGAGACAATCCCCAGAGGTATCGTTCCACCTTCTTTTCCTCAGGAGTGACCATTGCGGGACAAAGGAGTGCTAGATCACAGAATTGGTCAGTGTAAGTTGTAAGGTAAGAGCCGGTCATTTTAAGATTCCATAGTTCTTACTCTAGTTTTTGCACTTCGCCCCTTGGGCAGTACTCTTTCATCATCATCGTCTTTAAGTCTTCCTAGCTTAACGAGTTAGCCACTGCAAGCGTCAGTGACTTAACGTGGCTGTTCCACCAAGTAAGGGCTCGGCCTGAGAAAGTGCAAGCTAAAAATTTGACCTTGCTTGCTTTGGGGCATGCACAAATTTCAAAGACCAATTCGCTCTTCTCGAACCATTGCATCAGTGTGATGACTCCCCCGCTTCCATTGAAAGAATCGGGTTTGCCATTGGTGAAGTCCTTAAAGGAACACTCTCTCAAGCGCCCTTGGCTTTCTCCTTGAGTGGAGTTATTAATACCACTCCCTGTTCTTCTGGTACCGTCAGTGTTAATTTGGGACATAGCAGTTGCCACCGCGGTTGTGACCGCAGCTTGGAACATGACAAGATCATATTGGGGAGGCGGCGGTGGCGGATTTGTTTGCGTTCTGCCAGTGCATCTAGTAGACCTACGAGGCGGCATCTTTCAGATATAGAATTTCAGAGGCGAAATGGGTATAAGTCTTTAAGTAATGGTTATTAGTCGTGCGTCGTAAAACTAGGTTATCAGTTTTTAAGTATAGCATTTCCCTGTTGTTTAAAAGTGGCAATCAATTCATAGTAGAGGTCTATATAAATAAACTTATGAATTTAGTAGCAATGAATCAAATGAAATCTTGTAATCTTGTTCCACGCCTGATCAACTCCCAAGATCACTTGGCATATACCAGTTGTGTATAATTAAGGTCCAATAGGCCGTTGAACTTAATGGGTCTGCCCTCGGCCCACAACCAAACAAGGAATAGGACCCAAGGCGGACTCACCATTTCTAAGTCGATCGTCTCTTAATTATACCTAACCTGGCGGTATACATTAAGCAATCTTAGAGGCACCATAATCGAATCGTCTGTAATACCAGGTTATGACATATTTGGTGAACTCCCAATGAAATAAAATGTCTGATAATTCCATTTACATAGTCTAGTACATAAAGTTTTAGAAAGTTTGACCTTATAGAAGGTCCACATTACACTATGGTATGGAAAATTTCGACACTGACACGACACTCTTGAACGGTGTAGTCTCTAAATTTGAAGGGTCGAATTCATGCGTGTGAGGGATAGTGTTTAAACGTATTCTAGTTGTTTGAGTCTTTATCGATTCGTCAGTAGTGTACACACTACTCGTGGTGGGTGATGTTTCGTGGAATATAGGATGAAGTCATGAAAGCCTGCATCGACCTAACTCCTGCCCTGGCTTCTGTCATTTGATGTTCTGATATGATCATGCTCTTTCTCTAACGCTGTTTGACGTTCCGGGTACTCTCTAATCTCGGCTCGAGTTGCGGTCACTTCCTTCCGAAGGTTTTGATGCAGTTTCTGATTTTTTCATGGCCTCCATCCAAGCGATCAAGGCGATTTGCAGTGATCTCGGTGGTAGCATCGATCTCCATTATTCAGCTTACCGATTCTCGTGTTGGTACTCTCTTGTGATTGATGTGGCATGCTATGACAAGGAGGACCCTGTCTGTTACTGTTCCCCCGTTGAGGTTGTAAAAACCCCATCCATTCCATAGGGACGGTGTTGACCTAGTTCCTAACTCCGTCTCTGTAAATCTACGGCTCATTAAGGTGTCGGACCATGGAAGTCCCATCGGGGTCTTCCTCTATTATTTCTTCAGTATCCTCTTCAAAGTTTTCTCCGTTTCCAACCACCATTTTCCTGGTTAAGAAGAATAGGGCCTCCTGGTAGTTTAGCTCCCGCCATGTTGTTTGTGCGAGAATAGGAGTAGAAGAGATAATTAATTGACGTCTAATCCTATAATTACTTATAGGGGTGATCCTTATCAGTCATGCCTATAATCGCATAGTGCATACCAGTTATACATAATCTGAGATAGAATATACCTTCAAATAAATGACTCTATTCTAAGTCCACAACCAAACAAGGAACAGGAAATAGAGCAATAGTCATAGATTCTGAGTCTATACTATCTTCAATTATGTATAACCTTAGTGTATGCACTCAGTCATTATATACCTACTAATATGGGTCTTTAGTTTTCACATAAGTTGGTTATAGTATCACAAAATACTCCTATAGTATTTTAATGTTTGTCTTATGTTTTCAATGTTTCTTTGTAGAGAGAATTGGTAAGTTTTAAGACTTGTTGCAACGCCACAACCATTCCCGGGCATATGCTAATCACTTCTGGGTCAGACATAGTTGATCAGGCTATTTCAGTCCCAGACCTGACTATACATCCCCAAGCGTACTTCTGCCATTCAACAATCATTACTTTTGTTTTGTTCTAGAATTATGCTGACCTTAGTATGTATGCACGCATATATACTTTTAACAGGAAACTATTTATTTCTAAAAGTATAGTCATTTGAAAATGTTAAATCAGAGACCTTAGTCCCAATGCATTTATAGTTTGTATATCTTATGTGGTTTGATATACTTAGTTCACTATAAAAAATGCTCTGATACCAATCTGTCACACTCCTAAACCAAGGATGGCGGAAACGTCCGGAGGTGGAGGACTTCATGTATAGTATCACAACAACGAGTATAATAGTACTCAAAGTAAATACAACCATCATAAATATAATTGAAAAAGTTACATCATAGTAGGTTTACATGTTTCAAAATCAGTTACATTATGATGACAAAATGAACTGTTTGACGATTTATCGTCCCATCCTCAAAATGCTGTTGGTTTTCCTGTTTCACAGATTTTCTGAGAATACAAGTAGTTTTGAAAAAGTGTCAACAATTAAGTTGGTGAGTTCATAGGTGTTTTGTTTGAGAAAGAAACCGTTTTCTTTGTAAAAACGACAAAGTATGTTTCCAAAGAAAATCCAATATTTTCTTTATAAGAGCTACATAGTCCTAAATCCCAGGACCGAAAATAAACAAGTATTTTCCATACTTAAAGTACAAAAGTGGTTTTAAATCGGCATAAGACCCTTTTTGATATAAAAGTGTACAAGTATTTTTCCATACTTCAAGTAATTCCTGTGAGTTAAATCAACATAACTCGCTAATTTAAAAGTTGAACCCGTAAATCTTACTATTTGTTAATACCACATGTGAGTTATTATAACCATGATAAGACTCAGATGGCCTCGTAATACGACGTTCATTAGGCGTCGCACGTTAAATGACACTTGTCACCTCATACCTGCCGGTCTAGCTGTTGCAAGCAGCTCAGGTGCGGGTTTGTTAGACAATCTATACACAACTATCACGCTCTCCCTACAAGAGACTCTGGTTACAATTTACAAGACTTTTGACTTTGTTACCATGAAGGTAACACGAAGGGAATGTCTCACAAATTTATTCATTAATAGATTTACGTGAAATAAACTGAAAACCTTTGGTAAATAAGTTTGAAAAGTAAATGATACATAAACTATACATATTATAGTCTATCCAAAACATTTGTAATGTAAAAGAACTCTTTTATGAAAATACATTAGTGATATGAATCCATAAACTATGCTTATTATAGCTTAATATATGTGTTCTAAATGAATGAAGAATCTTATCATGAATGACTAAATTTCAGTTTATGATGATAAACTAACAAGAAAACACATTCAATATTTAGAACTTATTGTTATACACTTTGCTCAACATAATACAAAGTGTTATGAAAGTTATAAGTTGTTAACTAGTTTTTAACCTTTCTGCACTGTTTTTCGAAAAATCATAGAAAAATCATACGAAGTCGAAAACTAAATCCGTAAATTCTGAGAGTTCAAAAAATGTGTCTAGTTTATTCATAATTTTTGTTATGATTTTTGAAAGTTTTTAACTTGGGTGAAAATGTCCATATTCACATACTGGTCCGGATTTGTTCTTGAAATGATAGGCTGTTTTGTAAAAATCACCATAAATCGTAGAAAAATCGTATGAAGATATACAAGCAGTCATTTTAAAGGTATAAACCTGAGCTATTTGCATCTAATATAGTTTTGAAAAATAAAATGTTTAAGTTGACCAAAATAGTCCGTGAATGGAGTTAAATTTTCTTGATGAAAGTTGTTGGAAAAGTTTAGTTGTGTTCTTGGTGTTTTAACTTGTATTCCCCCCCCCCCCCCTTCAAACTTATGAAAACATGAAAAGATAGGGGGTATGAACTCACCTTATATGATTTCAGTGGGTGAATGTTGAAGAAGAGAAGTTTTCAACTCAAGAACACTTGGAGGGTTGCTTGAAGATTCGAGAATCTAACACTAATGTGATGGAATTTGTGTAAGCAATCTATGATTTTGAGTAGGAGCATGTGTAATAATCATGAGAAAGATGATGATACATACTAAATGAAGGAGAAAAGCCTTGGAGTATCCCTTGAAGTTCTCGAAATTGAGAGAGAAAGATAAGAGAGTTTGGAGTGTGATTCTTGGTGGAAAATGAGAGAATGAATGAAGTGTGAGGAGAGAGGGTGGATGTTCCATCTCTAAGAACATGGGTAATGGCTGGAAATGATGATAAAGTACATTGACATGACCTAGGTATGGTGGAAGGAGTGTGGTTGGTCATGGAGTGGGTGTGGGTGGTTGCTTTTGTCATAAACTAAAGAAAAGTCAACACTCCACCTCTTGTACTTCACCCACTCTTCTTGGATAAGATTTATCCCCAAAAACGTGATTAATTAATAAATATGAGGCCTTATGTGTTAAAATAAAGTTTTGGGTGAAAATCCCGCGTTAAAATAATTAAAAACAGGCCTAAAATGCAAAACTAGTCGAAAACCGGGAAAAAAGGCTTTTCTACGAGACCTCTCGGTTGTGGGCCGAGGTTCGGTCCCTTCTGGTCATGGACCGAAGGTGAGATGGAACGAAATAGCCCGAAGGCGAAAGTGGTCAGGAGCGAACTTGGGCGAGAAGCGAAATAGACCGAAGGCGAGAGGAGGTTCGGTCCGAAGGCTAGAGCTCGGTTCGGTCCCTGGTGCAAGGTTTGGTTCTTTAGCAGTTCGGTCCCTATAGGGACCTCCGGTTCTAAGAGGGTTCGCCCCTAGGGAGTGGGTTTCGGGTCCTTAAGGCTATTTTACCCGTTGTTACCCCGTTTTAAGCGGTTTTTGACCCTGTTAAGGGTCGGGATGGCTCGAAAGACTATAAAAAGATAAAGGAACTTTTGAGCGAGATTTGGGAGAGATTTAACATACTTGGAGAGATTTCTCATACTTAGAGAGGTTTGGGAGAGATTTCACATACTTGGAGAGATTTCTCATACTTTGAGAGATTTGGGATAGATTTCACATACTTGGAGAGATTTGGGAGAGATTTCACATACTTAGATAGATTTGGGAGAGATTTGAGAGAGATTCTAAATAGAGAGGGATAGAGTGAAAACGATTGAGAGAGGTTTCGTGTGTGACATTTGTGAGTGTCCGGCTTCGCAACGCAAGGCCCGTAAACCCTGTTAAGCCAAGTTTAAGAGTCCTACACACTCCCGATGGGTATGCAACATTGTCTTATCGGTTTGGTTCATTACTTACCACAATTTTAGGTTAAGGAAATTTAGATACACGAACTTTTCAATTTATGATTTCTCATTAGAATAACGAGTTGTACAGTAATTACCTAACGTAAACCCTAGTATACAAGGGTTAGTTGAGTTGACCGGTTTGACTTGTCGACTTTATTTGACTTTGACTTGACCAGAATTTGACGGTTGTCACAACTGCTCCCTTGTATGGTGGAGGTTTGTTAGCCGAATGGATTTGATAAGACATAATCTCATTAAAATTATAATGATATAAAAGTACTAGAACCTTCTTTAAAAAATCTCACTCTAGTTACTTTAGAAAAAATGTGAAAAGTATGATAATCCATGAAAAACGCACATCATGCTTTATATGTCGTTAGTGGAGTGTGTTTGGTTAACTTGCATACTAATAGGGACTATAAATATAAGATGGGCATCTTGAAAGTTATCATTGTTGATGGTGTGTGTATGTGGTTAACCGACATATCAATGTCAGGTGATAAATGACATTGAGGTTGTCAATTAGGCATGTGTGGTTATTCACATCTCGTTTGTGATCCTCGACATCTTAGTCACAAAAGTAAGAGCATATCCGAGACTAAACATGTCATTGATAAGATTCAATGAATCTCAAAAGATCTAGGAGTTTCATAAGATTGGAAATGGTAAAAGCCTTACCTACCTAAAATAGATTCGAATTTGATTACGACATCCCTCTTCAAAGTTTGAAACAAAAATATTGATCATAGCCTTAATTTAAAATTTTGGGTAAATAATTAAGGATTAAAATCAACTAACATGAATTCTCTTTTCTCTTACTTTTAGATGTCTTATGAATATAGAAATGGTCTTCCTTGTTCTTTTACAAATCATTTTCATCTTCCTTCTGAAGATGATCTTCCACATTTGATCAAGGTGAAAATGTTTTCCCTTCTTCGGGAATTTATGGAATTGGATACATTTCTTCTTCAAACCTACCACCTCCTCCTCCTGTGACTCTCCTAAAATTGCATTTTTCTCACGTTGAAAGTTATGAGATAACTCAATCACTATTGGTATGTAGACATCAAGATGGAAATATTGTGTGTGCGCATGTTCTACAAATGAAACCGTACATTGACAAGTTGGAAAGAATAGGTGTCGTTTTCCCAAGTGAGCAAGCCAATTATTTGGTTCTTCTTTAGCTTCCAAATTCATATTATCAGTTCATTAAGAACTTTTATGTAAGGAATGTCGACGTGACCCTAATTAATCTGACCCAAATGTTGATTGTTGTTGAAGTAGAAATGCTTAAGAGCACATCTAAAGAGTAGATGCTTATTAAGCGTAATTCCTAGATTTTCATGGACATTGACAACAGAGGCAATGGTGGTCCTGAAAAGGTTTCTCTTCCCAACGAAATGGGGTCATCCAAGACTAAATCGTTTGATTGTACGGTAAAAGAAAAAGCTAGTTCTGAGATCATTCCATGTGTTAACCCCAAAGATTCTATTTGTTTCTAATACTAATTGAAGGGACATTGGAATGAAGCTGCCTAAAGTACCAGAAAGATCTTAGAGATAATAAAGTCAAGCCATGTGACTCTACTCCAGTTACATCCTTTATCTGACTCCATTGTTTTATTAGTTCCTATTCATAGACTCTTAATACATTATGTCATGGTCACATTTTGATGGTATTAAAGGAGATAAGAGAATGAAGGAAGCTTGAGCAAGGTGAGCTATATCTGATTATTAAAAATGGACTTTGGTCACATGGTTCGAAGATCAGAATTTAGATCTACTACTAAGGAGTGGGGATAATTTAATAGATTGCTACTACTCTTCGAATATGTCTAGAAAAATATTTTTCATTTTATGCATTGTAAGGACAAGTTCCAACTTTTCTTTTATTTTCAATAAAGTGAAATTTAAGTTTATCTCGTTGCCCTATTTTATATTTCCTTGCAATGGAATTTATGAAAGTGTTGGTTACGTTTCTAATATTAGCAATATTAATTGTGGATTTGATTCTTATGATATCACTTGTGTTATTGTCATAACTAACCAAGTGAAAAGAACTCTCATCACCAAGTTTCAAATTGGACAGAAACTTGGAGTCATGAAATTAGAATTGTGTGATGCTTGAGAATCTTAGTCATTGGAAAATTATGACTACCTCATTGATCACATGTTTATGTAAGTCAAGTGAAGGACTAACGAATCTAATACATATTGATATGGTGTTTATAAGATTAAGCATAATTACGATACTTTGAAAAAAGTAGCGAAACGAATAAGACGAATCTATTAGGTAGATACATAAAAGTTTATCCAATTTGATAGGAAAAAAGAGTACTTTAGTATCATGTTTTATGATCATCTTAGTGATTATGGATTTAGATCATAGTTGTTCCTCAAAGAACATCTTAGTGCAATTGTATGACTGAGAAGACGAATCGAACATTGCTGGAAATGCTTTGATCATAGATGAGTCATACTTTGTTCTAATCAAGTTCTAAATTCATACTCTAGTAACTATAAACCGTATCTTGAAACTATTTTCAAACTAAAAAGTTTGAAAACACCTTGAAATATATGGAGTAAAATGTTTTCTTACTCTAGCACATATAGAATTGAAGTTGTGATGTTTTTGTTAATCGAGATACAAATGATAAACTGAGACCTATTATTTTAAGTGTTTTCTTTTCGGGGATCCACACGAACTTTTGAATATTTGTTTTAGCTTGTCAAAGAATGATCCTTGAGTGAAAACTCATATGTCAAGAAGTCAGTGGGAGTCATATTGATCTTAAGAGCTTCAAGAGTCAATTAACAATAAAGATTTTAGTTTTCACTAGCATGCGACCTGAGGTTGATAACCTATCGTGTTTGGTTGACACATTCTTATTTTTGTGTACTTCAAGTTAAGTTGGCAATTCTTATGAGTTTTCATTTAATTGCAAAAGAAAAACCTTGTAGGTAAGTGAAAGTACATTCATATTGTGGGTTGCTAACAACATGGAACCACCGGTAGGCCCTTGTGCTACCAGAGGGCAAGAAATTTAGAATAGCGAAGTTTAGTCCATGAAGGAAAGATAAATTTGAATTTATTTTTTTTCCTAAACATTATCTTATGATTATAGGTTGGAAATGATAGATTCACATGGATAGGAATGAATGCATCATAAAATCTAGGGGGCAAAGTTTTCGCTCTAATTCATGAGAATGATTATGAGGAAATACTTTATCTGATAGATTATAACATCTGATAAAGATCAATATAAATGTTGGTTGTGTTAATTACATACTTAAATTCACAATATGATTAAAATATCCCTCTTCATATTTCGAATTGTGATGAATGGCAAGGAATTATGTGAACTTTCAATACATATATCTATAAGTTCTGAAAGGGTTGAAACACACATATATGCTATCCAATGAAAGTGTATAAGCTTAAGAAGTCTAGTTGGGGACTTATCGAAGCATCGCATAACAAAAATTTGTACTTTAGTAAGAAAGTCAAGAATATTGATTTCTAGAAGTCTACTTGATTTATGGGTTCATGTCAGAGCTAGTGGGAGCAGGAGCATAAGTTTTATGCTATTATTGCATGTTGACAATACAGTTTGTAGGGAACAATGTTTCTAATTTGCAAATTGCAAAGTTTGGGAACTATTTTGCTATAGTAGACTTAAGGAAGAGGGAAATCATACTTCTTTTCGAATCTAAAGGTTTAGATTCTATAGTTTAATAGAACTTAGTCACATACATATTGAATATCATGTTGAAATGGTTCAACATAGGAAATTCAATATGTGGAAAATATTAAAACAAGAAACTGAACATATATCAAATCCTTATATAAGATATAATGACTCGAGTCTCATATGCTTTGGGTATAGGATGAGTTATATATGCTATAATATTCACTTATTCTAATTTTTCAAATCCTCAGAGCATTGTGAGAAGAAAGACAAGAAATTTGTGTGACTAAAGTTGTTAAATAACTGTCAAGAACATTCAAAGGTTATACGAAAAGACTGGTTGTTTTTCGACAGTTAGAAGTATGATATTTGTGACAACCCTAAATTTATTCCGTCACTGTATCCCATTTCCGTTAATAAAATTTATTTTTATTAGAATTTTCCGTTAACTTTTGGATTAAGTTAATTAAAATGGGACTTTTATTTTGACTTCATAAGCATCTGAACACATTAGAAACACGACTAAAACACCCTCAATCTTCATTTGGAAAAGTTTTAGTTACAACTAAGTCGGATAACGACAATTTAATCGGGTAAAATTTTAAACCCCCGTTTAACGTTGGTATTGGGTGAATTCCCACTTGACCACAAACTCAAGCCTTATTTAAAGGATGAGTGGCCTTCATTTGAGCTTTTTCCCACCTCCTCATAACTTTCTCTCTCTACTCTCTCTCTAAAACTTGAGTTTTGATCCAAAAACGCCCCCTTTCAAGCTCCAAAATCATAATCTAACCTAGCTTGTTGTTTAACTTGTTAAGCATGCAAATCTGTGTTTAAATCATCCAAAACACTCAAGAACTTGTGTTTACGGTTTGGGAACACCTCCCAAAACCGTAAACTCCCTTAAAGGGGTTTTGAAGCCCTAAAACCCTTCCAAATCCTTCCTAGTGCTTAGCTATGACTTAAGGACTTGCATGTACGAGCTTAGAACATCAAAATCATGTCATTCGGGTAGTAAAAATGAGTGTACGGCCCAAGAACATTCTTGGACCGTAAACACACCTTCATAGACCATAAACACCTTTTTAAGGTGTTAATTTGCCCCTTAAACACCTCCAAAAGCTTCCATGAGTGCCTAGAACCTTTTATTCCTTCATGTGAAACACCAAACCATGCACAAATGAGCAACACTTGAGTTTACGGTTTGGGAAGGTCTCCCAAAACCATAAACACCTCCAAAGGGTGTTTAAGTGCCCTTAACACCTTGTATGGCTTAGATTTGGGTCTAGAACTTTACATGCTTAACCTACAACCACCAAAACACATGAATCATGGACACACATGAGTTTATGGCTGTAAACTCATGTGTTTACAACCGTAAACTCCCCAAGGGTCCTTCAAGAACCGTAAACCCCTTTTCCAAGGTCAATTCAAGTCCCAATCAATTCCTAAGCCTTTGATGCAACCTTAGAACCTTCCCTTGTGCATTGTAAGACCTTTAAACATCCAAGAACACACCACCCATGATTTATGGCCATAAACTCATGCGGGATATGGTCTTTGGGTCGTAAACACCCATGAGGGTTTACACTCGAAGAGTAAACTTCTTATGTAGGCCCTATACACCCTTAGATGCAACCCGTACCACTTCCAACACTTGAGATGAAGTTTTTTCGTGTACCGGAGTGTATTTTCTTACTCTGTTAGTAGTTCAAAGTCTAATTAGATACAATTATGTATCTCCTTATGTTACATAGGAACCTCGCGCGTGTTCAAGCCTTAAACTGACACTTAGCACCCTAGCCGGCACATTTCTCGTCTGGTGAGTTCATACCCCTACACCATTTTCCATGTTTTTCATGTTTTCAGGGGGGAATACAAGCAAAAGTACAAGGAAATCTTGTACTCAAACTTATTATTTCGTATGAAATGTTACATGTTTAGTATGCTTTTAACATTGAAAACCGTATTATCAACCGTTTAACTTGCAGATGTAGTTTTCAAACTAATTGTGAAACTTATTATAAAATGTTATATTTTATATTTCACAAAGGATTTCATGCAATTCATAAAACTGGATTTTTCGTATTATTACTTGTAAATTTGTTATTATTAAGATTGGAGACACGTCCTCAGTAACACTCCACGAAGATACGCGAGTGGAGGACCGCCCCTGTAACCAGAATCTCCTGGAGGGAGAACGTGACTTCAGTGTATAGATCTATACGGGGCTGACTACCCCGCACCTTGATGCTAGCTACAGTAGGACCAGCAGGTCTACAGGTGACAAAAGTCATAAAATGATATTGGACTTCTTATTGCCATATCTAGTTTAACGTATGGTTATGGAACTCCCAACTTAGATAATGGAGATTTACTCTTAAGTAATAATGAACTTAGTGAACTAACCTCAAAGTAATAATTGTTTGATTACTAAAGGATATCAGTAATACCTTTAGGTATTAGTTCACAACTTACTAATTAGTTTTATATACGTGTTAAAACTAATGTACTTTCCAAAGATAACCAAACTTTCAGGGAAACTTTACTTAACATTGCAAGTATGGGAGACACTTGTGCGCTTTATTTCGGATCGATAACCAACCACCAACTTTTAAGGAAAATAAGGGTTTTTCCTGGGATGACTTAACTTGACTTGTCATAAACAGGTTGTTTAACAAATGGATAACCAAACTTCTTTTATAAGAAAATATGGGATTTTCTTGGGAAACAACTTTGCGCAACCTTAAAGGAACATTTTCTTTCACAGAAACAAGTTGCTTATGAACTCACCAGCTTTATGCTGATATTTCTAAAACTGCTTGTATTCTCAGGTTCACGTTAGACAGGTATCCTGCGTTCTTTTGGAGAAGACGGAGCGTATAGAATTCACGTATTTACTTTTGTTATACAGATATATATATATATATATATATATATATATATATATATATAACATGTATTACTTTGCTTTCAAACAAATGTAAATATTCTTATGTAATGTAATGGTTGTGTTTACTATGCTTACTATGTTCATTGGTTGTGATACTTTACATGACGTCCTCCGCCCCGGAACGTTTCCGCCATCGGTTTCGGGGTGTGACAATATTAATTTGGATGTACCATAGTGACATGATTCTAGATTGAGATGGTTGTTGATCAGAATTGATGGTTATATGGAAATATGAAATTGTCTCCATAATGGGATATACTAGAAAATTCTAAATGTGATTTGGAAACTTTAATGCAAGAGAATTTTTTCAAGGAGTGTACCTTGAATTAGAACCTTCACTACCATGGAATTGTTTCTAGTAACAAAGTTCCAATGAGATTTTTTGTAATATCAAAGACTCAGTCTTTGAGACTTTGGAATCTTCATATCACAGGAGATTAATGCATGTTAAGTTGGAATTCTATCACATTTTGGATAGTGATAAGAATTTGGAATTGTTAAATAAGCATCATTAGAATAATGTCCAGTTTATATATTCATAAAGGAAGGGCCATAGAGAGGTATAGTATGTATGTTCATAACATGACATGAATGATGTTTAATTCAAGTGGTTAGTTGATTACTGAAAATATTATACAATGAATAAAGTCATAACTATTATGGTTATTAAATAACATATATTATTTATATTCAATAGTTTTGAGACCATAGTTAATTAGTTTATTATTGTGTTTCACTTTGCATGTTTTGCTTCCTAAATGATTTGATTATTCGAAATTTCACAGTGGCTCATACTTTTGGAAGTAAATAGTGAATTAAGACTATCATGAATTGCATTGTAGATTGTCTATAAGGATTAGACATTGCAATAAGATTGCTACAATGTTCATGAATACTTAGAAAAATGGGGATTTTGAGTATTAGATAAAACCACGCTTAAATAATTACTTCATGGATTTTATCATGAGTAATTATGAGACGGTGATATCTTTTATTCTTAAAATGGAGATATATGAGTTGTAATTTGCAAGTCAATTGTGCATAGGTATTGCGAAAATGCATCAGTAACGTGATGTCATAAAATGTAGTATCATGCATGATTTGGTAAGTAAAATATACAAGCATATAAATCAATGTTTATTTAATAGGAAAAGCGATATCTTTGGGCCTCTCACTGATTTTTTTTCGACATCTGAAGTGCTCGGCTGAGCCCATACTGAATTAATATGTTCAACTAGTAGTTTGAATTCAGTCGTCGTAAATCTGGAAATCGAGAAACATAATCTTGGACTATAACATTATTTTAATCCTTCTCTCATGTCCATAAGATATCTTGTAGAATGAAGGAATATTTTACCACTTATCTTAGGGTCAATGTATGATTAAATCAAAGTCCAGCAGTGACTTTGGAAAGTACTCTTTGTTGTTCGGTTATACTTGCAGTTTTATTTATAGAGTTATCCTAGTGGGAGACTGTTGGATTATGGTGTCTAAGCTCATAAATAAATTTGTATAAACTTGAAAATAGAAGCAAAGTCCTTTCGGGTTTCCCTCATAACCAGAAAATAGTTAGAAATGATATTAGGAGAGAGAGAGAGAGAGAGAGAGAGGGTGAGAGAGGGAGAGAGAGAAATATTTTGTTAATATATTATGTGATTAATACACATTAATTGGGAAAAGATAATTGATATGTTAATTTGTTATGTGATTAATAAATTAAAGACGAGATCAATAGTTACATAATTGATTTTTATTTTATATGCTTAATAATTTAATAAGAAATCAATTAGAATTAATTAATTATTAATCGGAATTAATATGGAATTAATTTCGAATTAATTAGAAGTAAAGATGCAAGGGGTGAATTGTAATTGTTTAATAGTTAAACAAAGAAGCAATTCTAGAAACCTCCATGACATTGACGGTTTTGGAGGCTCTTCTAGGGTTTCTGGAAGCCTCTTAGTTGCATAAAAGGAAAGGTTTTAAATTGGGATTAGATCTATTATGTAATCAATTTGGATTCTACTTTGCTTGAAAGTTACCGAAACTATAAATAGGATCCCAAGGCCATCAATATTCATTCATGACCTTCCTAAGAAACATAGGAAAGAAATTTATTCCTCTCTCCTTTCTCTTCTCTTCATTCTATGGTTTCTAGGGTTTTGAGTGTGAGCCATTAGAGGCATTAGATTTATGGTGCTTGCTTTCCAAGTGTTTCAAGAAGGATGTTGGTGTGATTATTTGCTAAAATAATAAAGAGGTATGTAAACCCTAACTCTATGTAAACTTTGATTATTATATAGTTCCCATAGGGTTATTGATGTTCATAAGTTATTGTTATCAATAAAGAAAACTTAGATCCAAATAGGTTGCATGTGAACATAAGGGTTATGTTTTTCCACCACATGTTTTAACTATAACCTATAAAATCAATCACTAGCATCGGTCTGCAAACCCACCATGTTCATGAGATCCACGAACGTCGTCAATACATTGGTGAGCCCAAGAGGCATCACCACGAACTCGTAATGTCCATAACGAATCCTAAAAGTCATTTTCTAGACATCCTCATCTCTAAATCTCATCTGATGATAGCCTAAACGCAAATCGATCTTGGAGAACCAAAACGCACCCTATAACTGGTCGAACAAATCATCAATCCTTGGAAGCGGATAACGGTTCTTCACCGTTATCTTGTTCAGCTTTTGATAATTGATGCACATCCTTTCGGAGCCATCCTTCTTCTTCACAAACAAAATCGATGATCCCTAGTGTGAACTACTCTGTCTAATAAACCCCTTGTCTAACTGATCTTGCAGCTGTGTAGACAACTGTTGCATCTCCGCCGGTGATAACCAATAAGGTGCCTTAGATATTGGAGCCGTACCTAGGGCCAGATAAATACAGAACTCCACTTGCCTCTCCGGAGGCACTCCAGGCATGTCCTCAGGGAACACATCTAAATACTCTTAAGCAACTGATACATCCTCAATCGTCCCATTCATCTCATTCCTGGTGTCCAATAGATAAGCCACAAAACCCGAACAACCCTGCTGAAGATATCTCTTATCTCTTGCAGCTAAACAGAGAGTCGGTCCGCTTTAAGCAACCTCTCCATGAACTACTCGTTCTCCTCCACTTGGGGTTCAAACCCGAAATAACTGGTGCCCACAATCAATCATCGCTCCATTAGGGATCAACAAATCCATCCCCACGATCGCCTTACTCTCGCGCAAAGGATTAGGACTCAAATAAATTGGATATCTCTCTCGGGGCAGCTCAAGAGTACAATCTGTTCACTAAGAACGTCCATAAACATTACAACATGAAAAATAAGCAATAACAATAATGAAAGCATATAAATAAATAGATCCTCAAAGTCGCCGAAGTGAGTGCTGCAACCGCGCCTAACATCAAACTCGGACAATCGTCCTTTTTGTGGCCCCTCTGATTACAATAAAACCAAATCAGACATGAAGTATGGGTAGTGGTGATGGTGGCAGCGCAATCCTTGCCAAAGCTACCTGTCTTGATAGAATTACTATAGTCACTCACTCTTAACTTGTCTTTGCCACCGAAAAATAAGAACATTATTTTGTTTTCTACAAATACTTAAGAATGTTCTTTACCGTTGTCCAACAAGCTCCGCCAAGATTATCATCATATCGACTAACAATGCTCAATGCGTAATACATATCAGCACAAGTACATGTCATAGCATACATGATCGATCCAATAGCCGAAACGTATGGGAATCAACTCATAACATCTATTTCCTTATCACTACTGGGACATTGAGTGTTACTCACTTTAACAATATGATGTATGGGAAAATCCCCTTTCTAGAAATTCTCCATATTGAAACGCTTCAATATTTTATCCAAGTGTGTACTATGGCTAAGTCTAATTAAACACTTCATTCTATCCCTATAAATCGTTATTCCAAGAATGTATGTAGCCTCTCCTAAATCCTTCATAGCGAAACATTTCCCAAGCTAAGATTTCACTTCATGCAAATTTGGAATATTGTTTCCTATAAGGAGTATCTCATTAGCATACAACCCAAGGAAGGTTTCAACACTCCCACTAGCTTTGACATACACACAGGACTCATCTTGACTTCTACAAAACCCAATTCTTTGACTGTAACACCCATAAAATTCAAGCCAATTTATACTTTTTAAAACATTTAAAACCATTAAGTTATTATAATTTGTTTTCAATATAGCTTAAGAATCAGAGTATCCCCAGAATCAATCATAAAAATATGAGGATGTGCATGATCATGCTTTCGCCTTCCCACGATCATCAGAAATACCTTAAATAAAATCAACAATTGTAAGCTCGAAGCTTAGTGAGTTTCCCTAAAATACCAACGTCATACAAATATAGCCATATCATATAACAAATACAGAACAACATGCATAATGAGCCTTGAGCCTAAGTGGACTGCCTCGCAGGGCCTACAGCCTATTTGGATCGCTCCCGAGCCTTCAGCCTGACTGGACCGCCTCGCAGGGCCTACAGCCTATCCGGACCGCTCACCGGGTATGTTGGCCTACAGCACAAAGCAGGACTGCCTCAACCCAACCCCCAATCAAACAAACATGTGCACATAAATATCATACGCTAGCACATATCATATAACAGTCAGACCGATCTAACAAATCACTAATCATTACAACATCCCAATAACCGGGATACAGACCTAACCGGTCACTAACATAGCATCATCCTATAACCAGGAAAATCATGTGCACATAGATATCATATAACACTAGCATGTGTGTGTGTATATATATATACACACACACACACACACACACACACATATATATATATATATATATATATATATATATATATATATAACAGTCAAACCGATCTAACAAAGCACAAAGCATAGCAACAATCGATAACCAGGATATCGACCTAACAGGTCACTACTATAGCATCATCCTATATACCAGGATATCGACCGAACCAGGTCACTAAAGCATAGCATATCACCATCCTAACTACCAGGATGTAAATCAGTAAGCATAACATGCAATAATCTGAATACAATCCATAAAGGGTCGACATTAGTGCCTTAGACCCTGTTGATATAGTGGGGATAACTCACCTGGCACTGCTGAAGTCTTGCGGATAAAACTCCAACTGCTGGTTGACAGCTTCCCGAACTGCCAACATCAAACAACACCCAATTAATAATTGGGTTCCAAGCCCAAAGTCCAACTCACACTTCAAAAGCCCAAAAGCCAAGTAATGAGCCAAAGCCCAACATATGGCCCAATTTTCCAAATTGGGCCCAGACCTATCCATGGTCTTTCCATAAGGCCCATCCACTTATTTTGGTCCAAACTCTTGGTATTCCCATGGCCCAATATCACATAATCATACATGCCCAAACTATGGTCCATTTATGGCCTAGTTTTCCAAATTGGGCCTAACCCCTCATATAGGCCTTAACCTAAAGCCCATCAACCTATTCTAGTCCATATGATCATTCTTGGATGGTCCATTAATAATCCAATTACCAAAACCCAATAGAAAGGCTTAAAACAAAGCCCGGGTGAAATTAGGGTTTCACATAAAGTGACAATTAGGGTTAAGTGTTTCTCACTTAACCCATTAAGGACTTAATCTATTAAGTCCCTCACTTTACTAAATAAGTCATATGGTGTCATTGGGCTTAATACACAATTCCATTGCAATGACCAAAATATGGGTACCGATAACTCCAAGCCCATAATCCCAAAATTAGGGGTTTCACATGAAATGATGATTAGGGTTAAGCGTTTCTTACTTAACCCATTAAGGACTTAATCCATTAAGTCCATTATTGCATTAAGTTAGTTTGCCAATGATTATTATTTAATATTTCAAGTTTATTGAATAATTCCCGATCCATTTCCACAAGTTAGGGTTTTATGCCCTTAGGGTTTTCCAAACCCAATACTAGTTCACTAATCCATTGGTTGGGCTTTTAGGTCACATTGGGCCTTATTGGCCCATTAGGGTTCCATTGGGCCAACTAGGGTTTCATTGGTCCCACATTGTCCAAGCATCCCCAAACAAGTCAAAACACAAACGAGGCACACCGCCACCCAACACGGCGGTTGGTGGCGGCAGGAGGCGGCAGCCACCACCTCACGGTGGTGGTTATGGATTTTTCTATTATTATTCTTATACCGATTACAATTTACAACCCAATTTGAATAACACACACTCACACAATCTAACAAAACACACAAAAAAAAAAAACACAAGTCGGACACATAAAACACACCCATCATCAATCTGGAGGCGGCAGGTGGCGATTTACGATGACAGCCACCACCTCACGGTGGTGGCGATGATTTCCCTAGATCCCATGCCCAGCAACACGTCAATAACACTATAGAACACACACATACTTGCTTCTTCATACGCCCCGTGCACCCAACAACGTCCCCAAAGTAACGAGTGTTGACCAGAGTAGTGGAATATAGGTTCTACAAGCGACAGCGGCTGTGTGATGACAAATGATGGGCAGTGGCAACGGCTAACGACAGCACTAACGATGCATCAGCAGGAAAGAGGCGGAGAGGGAAGAGGCTTGAATGATCTCCAACCAAACGTAGTCACCAATGGCACGACTTCACTCTTCCGATCTCCTGATTGGCGCAACATCATCTTGACGTTGTCGCCTTTGTCGACAGCGGGTGCGACGGCGGAGTGCTCAGCGGTTCGCAATGCGACAGCAAGGTGGTACGGCGACGGCTGGAAAGATCCGGAGGTATAAGGTGGCGGCTATGAATAGTTAGGCTTAGGGTTTAATATGGAGATGGTGGCGTGTTATAAACCCCGACCATATTCAAACTTTTGAATATATACAAGTTTGGTCCCTCCCCATAGGATCTTTTCAAATTAAGCCCAAAACTTACCCTTTAGCCCCCAGTTCCAACAAATCTTTTCAACTTTGATCCAATATTTACCATTCAACCCCCAGCTTCTAAAAATCCTTTCAACTTAAAGCCATAATTTACCAAACAACCCTCGACCTCCAAAATTCTTTACAAACTTACCCGCAAGTTACATTTTAACCCCCAAAACTCCAAATCATATCATTTGGCTCCCTCGAAACCAACACCCTGTTAACTATTATCTGATTTTGGACTATAATAATATAAAATAATAGTTAGAATTACTTCTTGGATTCCCGGTTTAATATTTTAATTATTCTATTTTAAATGGGATGTTACATTGACCTTCTCATGGAAGTAAACATTTCATCTACGAGATGCTTGTTTAAGTCCATAGATGGAATTATAATGCTCACACACTTTATTAGGAAATTTTGCATGTTTAAAACCCTATGGATGAGTTATATAGACATCCTCAATAATTTGTCCATTAAGGAAAGTGGTTTTAGAATCAATCATCCAAACCTCATAATTATAAAAGTTAATTATGGCAAGCATAATCCTAATTGATTTGATCCTAGATACCGTTGAGAATGTCTCATCATAGTCAACCCCTTGGGTTTGAGTAAAGCTCTTTTAACGAACCTAGCTTTGAATGTGTGTACATTCCCTTCCATGTCGGTCTTCTTCTTGAAGATCCATTAACAAACTATTGTCTTTAGACTAAGCGTATGATCAACCAAATGCTAGACTTAGATATCATATATGGAATGAATCTTGCTATCGATAGCCTCTTTCCACTTACCAACCTTAGGTTTTGTCATCGTTTCCTTGTAGTTAGTTGGCTCAATGAAATTTACTAGTATTATATCACTAATTACGTGTCTCCTTCTGTACTTATATTAAATCCATAAAAGTCGAGTAGCATACTAACTCTACTAGAGCGTAGAAGAGGCAATGAATTGTGAACTTTTTCAACATGCGTATCTTCTTAGGTTAAGAGCTTTTGTCATCTAAATTTCCCTCATCGGCCAACTCTTGAATTTCTTCAAGATCGATTGTACTCCCGATGTCCTCTTTGAATATGAGCTCTCTCTTACAAAGAGTCCTCTTCTGTAACACCCCGATGTGAGGTACTTCTAAATTAAACCCTTTAATTCATTTATGCTGCATTTTGGTCCAAAGATCAAGAAATGTATGCAAAAGGGCCTTAATAACATTGTTGTAATTTTGCCTTCGAAGTACACCATGCGTACGTGGTGTACGCTAAACGTACCACGACACACCCTAATGTGCTGGATGTACATCAGTGTACGTTGGGCGTACTTGCAAGATAAGGAAACACTAATTTTTAGGGTTTGTCTAGTACTTAATCACTCTTATGAACTCATTTCCTTCGCCTTATTAGCCTCCGCCCTCTCATACGTATTTGTAACCCTAGAACCATCTAGAGGAGACAATTCTAAGTTTGTGTGTGTTTTGGTTCTCTTAAAGAAGAAGGAATGAAGAGGAGACCACATTGAAGGAGTGAAGCTTTCTAGATCCAGGATCACACCACCTTTTGGCACCATTTTGAGGTATCAAGTTCTAAACTTGTTGTAGTTTCTTGTAGATATTGTTTTGGGTTAGTTTTAGGTTCTTTTTGTCCCAAATGTGTTTTTTCATGAACAAAGCATGTTCTTGACCCATTATGTTGTCCTTTCAAACCCTTGGGGGGGTCTTGACTCATAAAAATGGGTTTCAAATGGTTCGTTTTGCTCCATGCATCTCGTAGAATGTCTTAATGGATTAAGAAGTTGCGATAAGCACTTAATGGGAATGTAAATTCATAAAGTTGGAAAATTTATGACTCTAGAGTGTATTTTAGCCTTGGATCTGAAATATGGATGTAAGTGCTAAAACCATTAAGCACTTAATGAGTTTTAAAGTTGGTGAGAGTACGCCCCGCGTACTTGGAGTACGCCCTGCGTACGAGGTTAACCACCCCGATGGTGGTCAACATGCAAGGATAGAGTATGCCCAGTGTACCTTCGTAGTATGCCCCGTGTACTCGCACTGGGTCAAGTCGGTTGGGTTGACTCGGCTGGTTGACTCAGTTGACTTAGTTGGTTTGACCAGTTAACTTTGACTTTGACCAAGTTTGACCTTAAGGGTATTTTGGGTATTTGATATTCTAATCGAGATTGGTCATTTGGCTGGATTAGAAGGTGGTTGGAGTTGAGACCTCATCAATTTTTTTCCAGTTTGCGAGGTGAATTTTCCTCACTGTATTTGCTGGTCGAAGTCACCAAGGTCGGCCCATTGGTTTGTTATCTAGATATCACTGATATGTTGAGTATGGAATAGATATGCATGTTTATGCTAGTTCTTGATAAGGTAGCCTGGTAGATATGTAAGACTACCTATGATTCTGTCTGTATGATTATCTGTATATGATATTATTTGTTATATGTCGACATATTGTGTGGGGTTGAGGTTGTACTTCTCTGTGCGGTAGGCAACAAACCATAGAGCATTCTAGATATGACCTGAGGGTCGGGTAGGGCATTCTAGACTTATATCAAGGGCTCATGAGCATTCCAGATATGAGCTAAGGACCGGGCGGTATTCCAGACTCGTATTGGGGGCTTGATGGTAATTTACTCTATGGACTGATCAAGTAAGGAAGCAAGCCATAAATAAGTTGTGGGCCCCGAGGGCAAGCCAGACTCATGATGTGGGGTCAGGGGTAATCTAGTCTTTTAGTTGTGGACCCATTTCATTTTGTTATTATATATATGTTATTTGGTTATGTGTTAGTATTTTGTGGGAACTTACTAAGCATTGGCTTACAGTTTTGGTTTATGTTTCAGCTACTTCGGATGACTGTAGGAAGGCGAAGGCTTGACCTTACATATCCTTTTTTTATGATCTATGATTTTGAGAAACTATAGTGTAGGAAATGTTTTGAAAACTATTTTTTAAACTCTTTATGGTTTTTGGTTGTATTTAAAAAGTTTAAATTAATCATGATTTTTATGGATGTTACAAGTTGGTATCAGAGCCTTGGTTTGAGTGAATTGGAGGAACACTCGTGTGAATCCATTCTCAAACTAAGGAAAAAGATTTTAAAAATGATTTTCAAATTGTTTTCAAAATAATCAAATAGGATGCAATGTGTACGATTAGCCGGAGCCAGTAAGTAGACCCCTAATTACCACACTGTTATTTGATCTTGTGATATGTTAGAATATCATGCTAGTGATAGGCTTGCGATCTTCAAGAATTGCATGATAGAATTGCATGATTATATGATGCCTGATCGCCTAGGGTTCTTCCTTATATGAATTTTACATCATTACTGTAGTTGCTTAGCGTATGCATCATAGTTATATATAACTAAGATTCTATAGCCTGAGAATGTTTAGTTTGGCCTTATTTCATGTTCTTGTTTGATGACGGGCTTAGGGTAGGATCAGATATTCGACTATCTATAGGGTCCAGTGTTATGTATAATTAGCATACACGAGTGTTGCAGGGTTGGTGGAAGTTTCATGGATGAATTATGTGGGGTCAGCAGGCTAGTTTTGTGATGTTTAGCCTTCCTCTAGGGAGTGAGAATTAAGTGTGTGCATCTTCTAGTGTGTATTGTTAGGGTTGTTGTGATGATAATTGAAATAAATATGGGTAGGTGTAGAAGGTAGTGGAGACTTGTTACTAGCTCGTATTATCCATAGCAGAGGACATCAATGACTTGGGATTAGTTCTTAGAGATGTTCCTTTCTAGATATGTTCCACTAGTGGAACGTGAGAGGTCAGCACAGGAGTACTTGGACTTGAGACATGGGATGGAGTCGGTGATGGAGATCACCAAGATGTTCACGGAGAGAGGCATGTTTTGTAGGTGATTTGTTTCACTAATGTGATTTAAGTGTAATAGGATTACTTTTGTTGACCAAAAGTGATCTTGATAAATATTAAACAATTAAGGAAGGTGTGGAGTGCACACTTGTTTAAGTTTATTCAAGACTAAAAGTAGACTATCATTTAGGGGCAAAGCCCCTTAACGAACGGGGGTCCGGGGGCAGCGCCCCTGGAAGCGGGGTCCAAGGGGCGGCAGCCCCTGGCGGGGTCCAAGGGGCAGAGCCCCGGGCTAGGATCGATTTTGGCAGTTTTCAGACGAAGAAGGTTTTTAACCGATTTTGGTCAGTTTTTTCTGGTACTTACGAAAATTCATATACTCATTCTCTATTCTTTTCTCTTCTGAGTCTTATCTAATCAAAGATTAGGGAGTACCACCCAATACTTTGATTTGATAGTGAAATCACAATTCTCAGAATTTCCAAGGCTATTTTATCCTTATTATCTTACAAAAATCAAAGTATTCTGTGATCATGGCAAGTGGTGATTCTGTGAAGGAAATGAAAAGTAAGTTTGAAAAACTGAACAAGTTTGAAGGGCAATATTTTCGTAGATGGCAGAAGAAGATGAAGTTTCTCCTTACCACTTTGAACGTGGTGTATGTTCTGAGTACACCCATGCCAGTCTTACTAGAATCTATTGAAGATGAACCTTTGGAGGCAACAAGAAGAAGATCAAAGTGGGAAAATGATGACTATATATGTCGTGGTCATATTCTCAATGATGAAAGTGGTGTATGTCTGACTCTCTTTTTAATATTTATCAAAATTTCGAATCTGCAAAAGAACTGTGGGATTCTCTTGAATCCAAGTACATGGATGAAGATGCTTCTAGTAAGAAGTTTCTTGTTAGTAACTTTATGGGTTACAAGAGGATTGACTCCAGGCCTGTTATGGAACAATTCCATGAAATGTTGAGGATTCTGGGACAGTTTGCTCAACACACTTTAAAAATGGATGAAGCCATTGTTGTGGCTGTGATAATTGACAAACTGCCCCCTTCCTGGAAGGATTTTAAACACAATCTGAAACATAACAAAGAGGAATTGACTTTGACTCAACTTGGAAGCCATTTAAGGATTGAAGAGTCCATAAGGACTTAAGAACTTGATAACAATCCTAAAGGAAAAAACCAAGTTGGTTCCTCTTCTGTGAACATGGTGGAAGGAGAAAGTTCAAAGAATCCCAAGAAGTCTAATGGAAAAAGGAAGTTTAAAGGAAAGGATGACAAGTCTTCCAACAAGAAGGCTAAGTTGGTTTGTTGGAATTGTAACAAACCGGGTCACTTCAAGAAAGATTGTCGTCTTCGCAAAGTGAACAAGGATGGTGCTGGACCAAGTGGATCCAAGGATCCAGAAAAGCAACAAGGTCAGATTTCTGTTTTCATGCAGAATCCTAAATATATTCAGAATTATATTACTGTGATTTCTGAAGCATTTTATGTGTAGGATGATAAAGTTGGATGGTGGGTTGATTCGGGAGCAACAAGTCATGTTTGCAAAGATCTATATTGGTTTAAGAAATTTCAACCAATTGAAGATGGATCTGTTGTGAAGATGGGAAATGTTGCAACTAAACCAATCAAGGGCATAGGATCTGTTTTACTTACTTTTACTTCTGGGAAATTTTTGGGTTTGAACAATGTTTTATATGTTCCAGGGATTCGTAAGAATCTTGTGTCTTAAATTGTATTAAATAATTGTGGTTATAAACAAGTGTTAGAAAGTGACAAGTATATCTTGTCAAGACATGGTTCGTTTATGGGATTTGGATATATATGTAATGGAATGATTAGGCTTAATATTAATTATCCTTCTAGTGATAATTCTATTTGCATGGCTTCTAGTAGTAGTAACAATAATTTTTATAAATCTGAATTATGGCATGCTAGATTAGGACACATTCATTATAAGAGATTAAAAGACATGTCTAAAATGAGTTTAATTCCTGCTTTTGATATAGACAATAATGAAAAATGTAAAACATGCATGATAACTAAAATCACTAGACAACCTTTCAAAGATGTTGTTAGGGAAAGCAAGGTGTTGGATCTTATACATAGTGATTTATGTGATTTCCATGCAACACCTTCCCTTGGAAACAAGAAGTATGTTGTTACTTTTATTGATGATGCATCTAGATATTGTTATATCTATTTGCTACATTCTAAGGATGAAGCCCTTGATAAATTTAAAATTTATAAACAACAAGTTGAGCTTCATAAAAATGAATTAATAAAAGTATTGCGTACTGATAGAGGTGGTGAGTATTATGATCCAGATTATTTTGAATCAACTGGAATAATACATCAAACCACAGCTCCATATACACCACAACAAAATGGTGTAGCTGAAAGGAAGAATAGAACTTTGAAAGAAATGGTTAATTCCATGTTGTCATATTCTGGTTTAAGTGAAGGGTTTTGGGGTGAGGCAATGTTAACTGCATGTTACATCTTGAATAGAACTCCAAATAAAAGGAGTAAGAATACTCCTTATGAACTTTGGTGTAAAAAGGTACCAAATTTGAGTTATCTCAAAGTTTGGGGTTGTAGAGCAGTTGTAAGGCTCACTGAACCCAAAAGGAAAACATTGGGTGAGAGAGGTATAGATTGTATCTTTATTGGATATGCTGAGCATTCCAAAGCATATAGATTCTATGTTTTAGAATCTAATGACTCTGTGTCTGTAAACACAGTGATAGAGTCAAGAGATGCTATCTTTGATGAAGAAAGATTTACATCTATACCTAGACTAAGGGATATGATTCATCAATCTTCCAGCAAGAGTACTACTCAAGCTGAAGATGTTTCTGGTGGTGCAAGTTCTGTACTTGAACCTAGGAAAAGCACCAGAGCTAGAAAAGCTAAGTCTTCTGGATCTGATTTTCAACTATATTTAGTTGAAGGAACAAGGAATGAGACTATTTCTCAACATCAATATTGTTTTAATATTGAAGAGGATCCAAAGACTTTCAGTGAAGCTATGGCTTCTAGGGATGTTCATTTCTGGAAAGAGGCAATTCATGATGAGATTGATTCTATCATGCATAACAATACTTGGGTTTTGGCTGATTTACCTCCTAGTTGCAAGGCATTAGGATGTAAATGGATCCTCAACAGAAAAATGAAGGTGGACGGCACAATTGATAAGTATAAAGCCAGATTAGTTATCCTATTGCTAGAATTTCTACTATTAGATTATTATTAGCTCTTGTAGCTATACATAATCTTGTGATTCACCAAATGGATGTGAAAACTGCATTCTTGAATGGTGACTTGGATGAGTAAATATACATGAAACAACCTGAAGGGTTTGTGATGCCTGGAAATGAACACAAAGTGTGAAAGTTGAAGAAATCATTATATGGTTTGAAACAAGCACCAAAACAATGGCATCAAAAGTTTGATGATGTTGTCTTGTCTAATGGTTTTGCATTAAACCAAGCTGACAAGTGTGTATATAGAAAATTTGATACTTCTGGTAAAGGATTCATGATTTTTTTATATGTAGATGATATGTTGATTTTTGGTACTGATTTAGAAGAAGTTGATAAAACCAAGAAATTCTTATCATCTAGTTTTGATATGAAAGACATGGGGAGGCTGAGGTAATTCTTGGTATAAGAATTAGAAAAGGAAACAACAGGATTTCAATTTCTCAATCACATTATATTGAGAAGATATTGAAAAAGTTTAACTTTGAGAATTGTTCTCCTGTTAGCACTCCTATAGATCCTAGTCTTAAGCTTCTACCTAATAAAGGATCTCCAGTGTCTCAACTTTAATACTCAAGGGCTATTGGTTGTCTAATGTATGCCATGATTAGTACTAGGCCTGATATAGCATATGCTGTGGGAAGGCTTAGTAGATATATAAGTAATCCCAGTTCACATCATTGGCAAGCTGTGAGTAGAGTGTTCAAGTACTTGAAAGAGACCATGAATTATGGTTTAACTTATAGTGGATATCCTTCTGTTTTGGAAGGTTATTCAGATGCCATCTGGATTAACAGCTTAGAGGATCACTCCTCTACAAGTGGTTGGGTGTTTCTTCTTGGAGGAGGTGCCATTTCTTGGGCATCTAAAAAACAGACTTGTATTACTAACTCAACCATGGAGTCTGACTTTGTTGCATTGTCTGCTGCTGGTAAAGAAGCTGAGTGGCTAAGGAATTTGATTTATGAAATTCCATTATGGCGCAAACCGATATCTACCATTTCTATCAGATGTGATAGTGCTGCAACCTTGGCTAAGGCTTATAGTCCAGTGTATAATGGAAAGTCTAGACATTTAGGTGTTAGACATAGCATGATTCGTGAGCTCATCATGACTAGTGTGATATCTGTGGAGTTTGTAAGAACTTAGTTGAATTTAGCCGATCATCTAACCAAAGGGTTAGCAAGAGATCTTGTGCACAAGGCGGCTGTAGGGATGGGTTTGAAGTCCACTTAAATCTTTTATATTGAGATACCAAATTCCCATCTAATGCAATATTAGATGTTGAGTTCAATGTGGAAAGCTTTATATTTGAAGATTGGAACACATTTTATTATCGTCCCAAGGTATGTGTTCAGTACTGCAAGTTAAGGAGGTTGAAATTTTATTTCTTAATAGTTCTTTGAAAAATTGCATTTGCAGGTGCAAGAACAAAAGAACTACCTATATAAGCATGAAGTTTAGCTGCTTCAAGAAGTTGGGACTTGACTTTGATATGCTTATTGAAGGATGGGACACAAGCTAGTAAAATATAGTGTCAAGCTAGAACTTAGAGAATATAAACTGTTGTGTATATTATCTTCATGTATTCACTTAGAATAGAAAGGGTTCAATCCTTAGTGACACCCTGATATTCGAATATTTGGAATGAATAATATATTAATGTGAAATTCAATCGTCACGATATTTCATTTATGCATCAGTTTGTTGCTATGTTTTTGTTTTAAATTAATCAATATTACACTTAAATGGGGGAGTTTTGTTGGTGATTTGTTTCACTAATGTGATTTAAGTGTAGTAGGACTACTTGTGTTGACAAAAAGGGATCTTGATAAATATTAAACAAGTAAGGAAGGTGTGGAGTGCACACTTGTTTAAGTTTATTCAAGATTAAAAGTAGACTGTCATTTAGGGGCGAATCCCCTGAACGAACGGGGGTCCGGGTGCAGCGCCCCTGGAAGCGGGGTCCAAGGGGCGGCAGCCCCTGGCGGGGTCCAAGGGGCAGAGCCCCTGGCTGGGATCGATTTTGGCAGTTTTCAGACAAAGAAGGTATTTAACTGATTTTGGTCAGTTTTTTCTGGTACTTTCGAAAATTCATATACTCATTCTCTGTTCTTTTCTCTTCTGAGTCTTATCCAATCAAAGATTAGGGAGTACCACCCAATACTTTGATTTGATAGTGAAATCATAATTCTCAGAATTTCCAAGGCTATTTTATCCTTATTATCTCACATGTTTTGTCCTGAGTTTGCTGCTTCTGAGCAAGCTCAGATGACCCGTTACATGAGCATGATCAAGACAGACATTAGGCAGTTTGTATCCACTTAGCGTTATGGTTCATTGTTGGAGTTGCAGGAGGACGCTAGGCAGCGTGAGATTGAGATGGAGCTCCATTCGAGGGGGTAGAGATCGGCCCCGGCACAGTCGTAGCCTGTGCCTAAGCAGTTCAAGGTCGCTGATGTCAAACCTAGGGGTCGGAAGGTCCGCACTTGTGGGAAGTATGACAAGGTTCATGAGGGTCCTTGTTGATCATCTTCTGGGTGCCACAATTGTGATCGACAGGGCTATATGGCGAGGGATTGCCGCCAGCATGCTTTAGCACTCAGCTCCAGTATTTGTTACCACTGCGACCATGTTGGCCATGTGAATGCCAACTGTCCCTCGCTTGTTGCTATGTCGGCGCATGCTCCAGCACTGGCCACTCTAAGAATCACGGATGGGAGTCAAGGCAAGGCGGAGCCCCCAAGGGCTTAAGGTCGTGCTTTCCATCTCACGGAAAAGGAGGACAGGTCGGCACCAGACGTCGTGACCGGTATGTTTCTATTTATTATTTTGTTGATTATGTTTTATTTTATGCTCATGTATATGCTCCTAATATGTACGTTCATAGTGAACTCTTTATCTGCTCTAGTGTTATTTGATTCGGGCGCGAGTCGGTTCTTTGTATCTCGATCTTTTAGTAGGGAGTTTGATATGCCAATTGGGGAGTTGGAGTGTCCGTTGAGAGTTTCCATCTCCAACGAACACAGGGTTTATGCATCTACAGTATATCATGATTGTGTATTGGAGATCTTCGGGGTGCCTTATCTGATTTATTTGAACCCTATTCCAATGCGAGATGTATGCATGATAGTGGGTATGGACTGGATGAGTAGGTTTGGTGCCATTATTGATTGTGAGGGCCAATGAGTGGTAGTTCAAACCCCAAGTGGGGGAGAACTGGTTATCTATGGGAAGGACACCAGGGTTGGTTCAAGGTTTTGTTCGGCAGCCAAGGCTCGTTAGTATATTCAGCACGGGTATGCAGGTTACTTGGCTTATGTGCTTGATACTCATGTTGGGGATTAGATTTCAGTTTTCGAGGTTCCAGTTGTCGGAGATTTTGTCAATGTATTCCCAAAGGAGTTACCTAGTGGGCGTCCTAAGAGGTAAGTTGAGTTCATGATTGATCTTGTGCCAGGTGTGGCCCTGATTGCCAAGGCGTCGTACCGCTTGGCACCGCCTCAAATGCAAGATGTTTCATCTCAAATGCAAGAGCTACTAGGCAAGCAATTCATCAGACCGAGCAGCTCTCCATCGGGAGTGTTGATACCGTTCGTCAAGAACAGGATGGTTCACACCGGATATACATTGATTACCGGAAGTTGAACAAGTTAATGGTGAAAAACCTATATCCTCTTCTGCGGATTGATGACCTCGTCCATTGGTTGCAGGGTGCATCTCGGTTCTCCAAGATCCATCTAAGATCTGGGTATCATCAGGTGAGAGTAAGGGAGGAGGACGTAGAGAAGACCGCATTCCGGACTCATTATGGGCATTACAAGTTCGTGGTGATGTCATTTGGGCTTACCAATGTGCATGCTTTATTTATGGATCTGATGAAGCGGGTAAGCAAGACGATACTCGGTAGATCAGTTATTGTGTGTATTGATGATATTTTGGTGTATTTCAAGTCTAGAGAGCAGCATGAGGAGCACATTCGAGAGCTTTTTGGGGTTTTAATGCGAGAACATCTTTATGCCAAGTTCTCAAAGTGCGAGTTTTGGTTACGATAGGTCCAATTCCTTAAGCACCTCATTAACCAGGATAGGATTTGGTTCGATACAGCCAAGATCGAGGTTGTGATGCAGTGGGAGGCTCCGAAATCTCCCTTAGAGATCCGGAGTTTTTGGGTGTCACACCCCAAAACCACGAACGGCGGAAACGTTCAAGGGTGGAGGACGTCATGTACAGTATCACAACAGTTTAATATAATAAACAAGCAGCAACATCATCCATTTCATTATAAGTAAAGTTTAATACATGTGTGTTCTTTCATTGTAATAAGACACCGAAAATATACAATCAAAATAAAAGACGAGACTTGTCTGCTCCGTCTTCTCAAAACCTGGCCACCGTACCTGTCTACTGTTGACCTGAGAATACAAGTTATTTTGAAAGAGAGTATCAGCTTTAAAGCTGGTGAATTCATAAGTATTTAAGTGTCATTGTCTTGCTTATGAAAATCTGTTATGAAGGCCATGTAAACCTTTAAATGAAAATGTTGATTTAAGTATGAAACCCTAGAAAATCCCTTATTTTCTATCAGTTTGAGATGTAGTCTTCTACCAAGAACCGAATGTTTTGTAAGTAAAATTATAGTTTTTCCTTTCTATTGACTAGTACTAAAATACTTAGTCCAACTCATCGTTTATGTGAAAGTATCACAAAATAAAGTAAACAGGAAAATGTACTACTGTAAGTGTTGTCACTGGGTACTAGGACTAACACGACATCGCATTAAGCGAAAGATGTAACCTAATGAACATCCGAAGATTGTCCAGAAAAAGTATTAATGTAAGTGTCATCGCTGGGTACTAGGAGTAACACAACATCGCAATAAGCGAAAGATATAACCTAATGAACAATCGGAGATTGTCCACTTGTCCTCTGTAGCAGCAGCAGGTGGGTGGAGGGGTTAGCCCTGATTATTGATCTACCTAGTATAAGTAGTAACCTTAGACCTCCGTAGATGGTCATCAACCACTGGTGCTAATCAGTGGGGTTCGGAATGGTAAGTCCCGCCGAGCTATCCCATTGAACCGGGATAGTAAAGATAATTTACACAGTAAGTACTAATAAATCATCCACGTAGTTCTAAGTACAAGTATCCAGGTAAGTGAATACAGGATAATGCACCTATGTAAAAGTGTTCCTGTATGGTATTCATGTATGTGTGTCCATGTAACAGGTAAGTATATGTAAACATATTCATGTATCAGGTAAACATCTGTAAGTACTCATGTATCAGGTAATGTACTAGTATAGACTCATGAATGAACTGACTCTTGTGTGCTTCCTTGTAATAGAAGTAATGTTTGATATCTTCAAATTATCCCTATGATAATTTACTGTAGTATAATTGGTTGATCATGTAGGTTTATACACTCTTACTACTCAAGGGTGTGGGAAACTAAATGAAAGATGTAAACTATAACATCAATACATATATAAGAATATAAGTGTATATGCATAGTTTAGTTCAAGAATGTAAAATGGTTTTGTAAGACATCTTGTGGGTTTTGAACAATAATTAACAATGACTTGATGTCATTTTAATAAACATTTCAAAGGTAAAACATTTGGCAACAATGTGTTTTTAAGATTTAAAAACCATTTCATGCATCACATTTTGTAGCATGTGAAATCTGTTAAATGACAAACACAGTTATAAAATACATATTAATGATTTAATAACATGTTTGTTTCTACTTGTATTCCCCCCTTTAAAGCATTTAAAATCATTTAAAACATTGATTAGGGGTATGAACTCACCTGAAGTTGGTGATTGGGATGAACTGAACGGTATAGGATTGCTAGGTGTCAAGCGAGGACTTGTATACACACTACGATCCTAATGAACATATAATCACACATATATGCACTCAATTAGTCTCAAATCACTAATTGATAATGTTAAGATATCCTAGACATAATAAACACTTTATATAAGTGTTTTAAGCGCTAAGGATTGCATCTAAGCTATTGTGGGACAAGGTACTTGTTTTTAGGGTTCCAAAGGACCCCATATATGAGTTTACTCCCCATATACCATGACACATGGAGTTTATGGTTGTAAACTCTTGAGTTTACGGCCGTAAACTCCATTGAAATGGTGTTCTTTTTGTTTTCAAGCCTCAAGCATAGGTGGTATAAGTTCTAGGCTTTTATTCCAAGCATATGAAGACATTAGGCACACTTTGGTGCCATTCTTTCATGTTTACGGCCCAAGAACAAAGTCTTGGCTGTAAACTCACTTTGATAAGTTATTTTAATGTGCTTTGTTCCTTCCATTAAGTGGGGAAACAATTTCATGTAAAGGTCTAGGGCTTTAGGTGTCTTAAAAACACCCTTTTGTCCATTTCAATGGAGTTTACGGCCTAAGATTGCTCTTGGGCCGTGAACTCCCATGTGTTTGTGTTTCTTGATTGTTTTCTTGTCCTAAAAACATATACAAATGAGTCTAGGGTAGTAGCATAACACAAGGAACAATCTAGGCTCGGTTTCGGGAGTTTACCGCCCAAGAACACCTTGGGGAGTAAACTCCTAGATCTAATGATTTAGCCATCTAAATCATGTTATAAGCACATAATAAGCTTTCTAGCACTACTAGAAAGAGTTATTCACAATTCAGGATAAAAACCCGAAGATCCGAGAGAGAGAAAATGACTTTTCTCTAGGTGGAAATGTGAATAATGAATGAATTTGGATCAGAATTCTATTTATAGTCCTGATATATTTTTGGCAGAAAATATTTTTATTCCTGAAATGATCTCTAATATAACAGAGTGTTGGAATAACAGTGTTGCACAAAGCCCTAGTGCACCCACTCTCCTGATATTTCCTGAAGTGTAAACCCTGAATTACTCAAACTTACGCGAAAAGTCTGAAAATTCACTGTGACTACTATAACTTCTATTGAAGTGATATAGTTTGTACAGAATGGAAATTTCGGGTTGTCACATCATCCCCCCGTTAGAAGGAATTTCGTCCCGAAATTAGAATTTAAGCAAATAAGAAATTACAAATAACTAAACAAAAAGGTGAGGTATTTCAGTTTCATCTGATCTTCACGTTCCCAAGTGAATTCCGGTCCACGCTTTGCGTTCCAGCGCACCTTCACTATCGGGATACGGCTCTGCTTTGTTTTCTTGACCTCTCGGTCCATGATCTCTACTGGTTCCTCCACGAAGTTGAGGCTCTCGTTGATCTCGATCTCTTCGAGTGGAATAACAAGAGTCTCGTCGGATAGACACTTTTTCAAGTTTGACACGTGGAAGGTAGGATGTACGTTACTGAGTTCTTGTGGTAGGTTAAGCTTGTAAGCCACAGGGCCGATTCTCGCAAGAATCTCGAAAGGCCCTATGTATCTTGGATTGAGCTTCCCACTCTTTCCAATGCGTATCAAGCCCTTCCAGGGTGAGACCTTCAGTAGGACTCGGTCGCCCACCTGGAACTCCAATGGTTTCCCACGCTTGTCAGCGTAGCTTTTCTGTCGGTCTCTAGAGGCTTTCAATCGTTCACAAATTTGAACGATCTTCTCTGTCGTTTCCCGAATGATCTTCGGACCCGTGAGAGTGCTTTCGGGAACTCCTCCCTTAGCTAACTGGGTATCACCCACTTCAGCCCAGCACAGAGGGGATCTGCACTTTCCGCCATAGAGGGCCTCGAATGGAGGTGCCTTTATGCTCGTATGATAATTGTTGTTGTAGGAAAATTCAACAAGGGGTAAATGAGTATCCCAAGCTTTTCCAAAGTCAATCACACAGGCACGCAACATATCTTCTAAGGTTTGGATAGTCCTCTCACTTTGCCCGTCGGTATGTGGATGGTAGGTTGTACTCATGTCCAGCCTAGTTCCTAGGGAACTTTGTAATGACTGCCAGAACCTCGAAGTGAATCTACTATCTCGGTCCGAGATGATAGATAAAGGAACACCGTGCAGCCTTACAATCTCCCTAATGTAAGTTCTGGTAAGTTTCTCCATCTTGTATGTTTCTTTGATCGGTAGGAAGTGTGCAGACTTGGTCAGTCTATCGACGATGACCCATATGGAATCAAGTCCACCCGTCGTCTTGGGCAACTTGGTTATGAAGTCCATAGTTATCCGCTCCCACTTCCATTCTGGTATCTCCGGTTGTTGTAGAAGACCGGAGGGTTTCTGGTATTCGACCTTGACCTTTGCACAAGTAAGGCATTTACTCACGAAGGTAGCAATATCTGCTTTCATGTTAGGCCACCAATATAACTTTTTAAGATCCAGATACATCTTATCTGAACCCGGGTGGACGGAATAACGAGTGTTGTGAGCTTCGGTCATGACCAAGTCTCTGAAGCCACCGTGTTTCGGTGTCCAGATTCGATCCATGAGGTATAAGGCTCCGCCACCCTTGATTTCTAAGTTCTTATCCATCCCTCTAAGGGATTCACCCGCCACGTTTTCAGGTTTCAAAGCGTCGAGCTGAGCCTCCTTTATTTGCATGGACAAGTGTGAATGGATAGTTAGAGTCAAAGATTTGAATCTACGACCAGCATATTCTTTCCGACTTAGGGCGTCGGCTACTACATTGGCTTTACCCGGATGATAACGAATTTCCCACTCGTAATCACTAAGTAGCTCGACCCACCGTCGTTGTCTCATGTTGAGCTCTTTCTGGTCGAGAATGTGTTGTAGACTCTTATGGTCTGTAAAGATCGTGCTTTTTGTACCGTACAGGTAATGTCGCCAGATTTTCAGAGCAAACACAACTGCTTCTAGTTCAAGATCATGGGTTGTGTAGTTAACCTCATGTGTCTTCAGCTGTCTCGAGGCATAGGCGATGACTTTACCTCGCTGCATTAGAACACATCCGAGTCCTTGATTGGATGCATCGCAATAGACAATGAAGTCTTCTATCCCTTCGGGAAGGGATAGTATCGGGGCGGTGCACAAGGTTCGTTTGAGCGTTTGGAACGCTCTTTCCTGTTTCTCTTCCCAGTCAAAGGCCACGCCTTTCTGGGTCAGGGTTTTAAGAGGTTTCGGTATGCTGGAGAAGTTCTGAATGAACCTGTGATAGTAGCCAGCTAGACCAAGAAATTGACGAATTTCAGTAGGTGTCTTTGGTGCCGACCAGTTCTCAATGGCCTTAATTTTGGAAAGGTCCACGTGTATTCCCTCTTCGCTAACAACATGGCCCAAGAATTCGACTCGCCGAATCCAAAATTCGCACTTTGAGAACTTCGCGTAGAGCTTCTCCGATCGCAATGTTTCTAAGATTTTACGGAGATGTTGACTATGCTCCTACTTACTTCGAGAGTATATGAGTATGTCATCAATGAAGACGATGACGAACTGATCCAAGTAAGGATGACACACCCTATTCATCAGATCCATGAATACTGCGGGTGCGTTAGTTAATCCGAACAGCATCACTACAAACTCGTAGTGCCCATAACGAGTTTGGAAGGCTGTCTTGGGAACATCCTCCTCTAACACTCGTAGTTGGTGATATCCGGATCGCATATCTATCTTCGAGAAGTAGTTGGCTCCTTGAAGTTGATCAAATAAATCGTCAATGCGGGGCAAGGGATAACGATTTTTAATGGTAAGTTTGTTGAGTTCTCTATAGTCGATGCACATGCGAAACGATCCATCTTTCTTCTTGACGAACAAGACCGGTGCTCCCCATGGTGAGAAGCTTGGTCGAATGAATCCCTTCATGAGAAGTTCGTTAAGTTGACTGAAAAGTTCCTGCATTTCAGCCGGTGCCAGACGATAAGGAGATTTGGCTATGGAGGTAGCCCCTGGCACTAAGTCGATTCTGAACTCGACTTGGCGTTGTGGTGGTAAACCGGGAAGTTCTTCTGGGAATATGTCGGGAAAGTCGCGTACTTTTGGGATTTTTCGGATGTCTTTCAGTTCTTGACTGGTATCGACGACGTGTGCGAGAAATGCATGGTACTCCTTCCGCAAGCACTTCTGGGCTTGAATGCACGAAATGATACGAAGGCTCGTACTAGGTTTGTCACCGTAGGTAACTAAAGTTTCGTTGTTAGGAAGGTTAACACGAACTGCTTTTTCGAAGCACATAATGTCGGCGCGAAGAAGAGTCAACCAATCCATACCGATGATAACGTCGAAACATTTAATTGGGACTGGCATGAGATCTATCTTGAAAGTATGGCCATCAAAAGTTAAGGTACAACCTACATATATGCAGTTTGTACTCTCTGTTTTCCCGTTAGCCATTTCTACCTTGAATGAATTATCTAATGCACATGGTTTTTGTTTAAGCAGGTGTGCAAATTTGTGACTTACAAAACTTTTCTCGGCTCCCCTATCGAAAAGTATGCAAGCATATGAGTTATCGAGGAGGAACGTACCAGTAGCTATCGTAGGATCAACTACTGCTTCCTCGTGGCCTAGGGCCATAACTCTTCCTACTTCGCCAGCCATCCCCGCTTTAGGGCAGTTCCTCTTGTAGTGACCCACCTCGCCACAACCGTAGCAAGTTTGGCCCATACCGGCATTAGGAACCTGGGCGGCTTGAGCTGTTGGAGCCTGGCAGAAACGGGCTGTGTGCCCCTTCCTGTTGCAGTTGGTGCATTGCATCTCCCTGCAAGGCCCGCGGTGGTGGAAGCTGCATTTGGTGCACTTCGGGAGAGACCCAACATAAGTTTTTGCTGGTAAGGGGTTCGCAGGGACAAAAGGAGTCACTGTGGCAGCATTGATCGCCACAAGTTGTTGTTTATTGGAGGATCCTTGCGAAGCCCCTCTTTTCCTCTTATTCCACCCCTTCTTGTTGTTGGGGTCGGGGTTGGACTTTTGTGGTACTGGTGTAGGGATTGTTGGGTTCTGAAGTTTCCGGTGATCTATGAGAGATTGTGCCAGTTCCTTGGCACTATCAAAAGTGATAGGCCTGGAGGCTAGTACACTTGACTGGATCTGGGGCGATAGTCCCCAGATATACCTTTCTATCTTCTTGCTCTCGAGATCAACCATATCAGGGCATAATTTTGCCAAATCACAGAACCTATTAGTGTAGGTCGTGATGTCGGATCCAACCATTTGCAGACCCCAGAACTCCTGCTCGAGTTTTTGTATTTCACCTCGAGGACAGTATTCTTTCATCAGCATTTCTTTCAACTTTTCCCAGCTGATGGAATATGCCACCACCAGAGTCAGATACTTAACATGGCCGTTCCACCATGTTAATGCTCTGTCATAGAAGGTACAAGCTGCAAACTTGACCTTGTTGCCTTCCAGGCATCCGCAGATTTCGAAGACAAATTGCATCTTCTCAATCCACTGTCTTAACACCATAACCCCACCAGTACCATTGAAGCTACGGGATTTGGCGTTTGTGAAGTCCTTGTAGGTGCATTCCCAAGGGTGTCCATGGCTTTCGCCGTGGTTCGAGGGTGGTTCACCTGTTCCTGATCCACTAGGGGCAGGAGCGTTGATTGCTGACACAGCAGCTGTAACTGCTGTCGTGAAAGCTACTTGGAACATGTTGGCATCGAAAGGATTGGGTGGTTGAAGAGGTTCAGGTGGTGGTGGAGGTGGATGTGGTGGTATCGGTGTTTCGTTGTTCGGGTTTCGCCTTGGATTCCTGCGTGGCAGCATCTTTAACTATACGTTTAAAAGATGACGACATGGATAAGAATAATTGATAGATGAATGTGTCTCATGGACTAAATCCCCATAGTCCAACAACAGAAGGAATAGTATGACTAAATGAAGAAGATAGCATTTGGATAATAATTTCCACGAGTTTAGATATCTGTCAATAATACTGGAATTACAGATGTAACAAGTTCAGGAAAAATGGCCTAGAAGCAGGCCTTACATCAACCAAGATGGAAAATTTTGACAGAATTAAGACTAGATCAAGACCTAAGAGGTCTAAGATTTATACAGATAGGAAATTAGACCAAAGTTTTACACAAACTAGGTTATATCCAAAAGATGAGTTGACGATATTCTATCGGCGACGAGAACTGTTAGCATGAGTCCTTGATCCCGATAGTAGACGTTCAATGTCCCTTATACGCCTGTCCGACCTTGCTTGCTGAGCTCGAAGTTCTCTGACTTCAGCTTGGGTTTCAACAAGTTCCCTCTGCAGATTTGCATTGCAGACCAGAGTCCTTTCATGAGCAGACTCTAGTTGGCGAATGTGGACAGTGTTAACACCTGAGTTGGCGTCAACTTCCAAGACTTGATTGATAGTCGCCTGAGCCATTATCCGTTTCCGAGAAATCCTACGCACCCTGATCGGTAGGACTCTATCAGCAGAACCTCCTTCGGTGAGGTTGTAGAAACTTCGGTCTCCATTGTAGGGAATGGGCTGACCCTGTTCATGACTCCATGTATTCAAGTTAGTGGCCCACAGAGGTGTGGGTCCTTGAAATGCGGGACGGGGGTTCAGGTTTGGGTTTTGAGCATTTGGGGGTAGGTTGTTGACTTCAGGCTCTGAGTCAGAACTATCGGAAAAACCCTCAGCATGGTGATCATCCAAAGGGATTGGGTGATCATCTTCTGGTTCTGCCTCTAGCCAACCAACATTACCTTGGTTTGGGAAGTACGGATCGCCATGGTGAAATCCAGCCATTTTAATCTAAGCGAGAAAAGGGATATAAGAAATAGCTAAAATAGACGAACTAACTAAGATAATTACAGTAAGATCAAATACCCATATGGTATTTCTTTATGGTTGTGTTGGTAAGTTTTTAGACTTGTTGCCATATCACAACCATTCTTGGACATATGCTAATCACTCCTCGGACCAACATAGTTGATCAGGCTATGCCATTCCCAAGACTGACCATATATCCCGAGGCTTACTTGTGATATTCAACAATCGTAATACTTTTGTTCTTGTCATTGTGACACTGATTTTAGTATGAATGCAGGCACGTATACTTACTTAAAGATTTTTATTACTTAAAGTATAACTCTGACACGGAGTGTTTTAATCCCGATGTATTTATAGTTAGTATATCTTTTATGGGTTGATATACTATATTCACTATAAACAATGCTCTGATACCAATCTGTCACAACCCAAAACCACAAACGGCGGAAACGTTCAGGGGTGGAGGACGTCATGTACAGTATCACAACAGTGTAATATAATAAACAAGCAACAACATCATCCATTCCATTATAAGTAAAGTTTAATACATGTGTGTTCTTTCATTGTCATAAGACACCAAAAATATACAATCAAAATAAAAGACGAGACTTGTCTGCTCCGTCTTCTCAAAACCTGGCCACCGTACCTGTCTACTGTTGACCTGAGAATACAAGTTATTTTGAAAGAGAGTATCAGCTTTAAAGCTGGTGAATTCATAAGTATTTAAGTGTCATTGTCTTGCTTATGAAAATATGTTATGAAGGCCATGTAAACCTTTAAATGAAAATGTTGATGTAAGTATGAAACCCTAGAAAATCCCTTATTTTCTATCAGTTTGAGATGTAGTCTTCTACCAAGACCCGAATGTTTTGTAAGTAAAATTATAGTTTTTCCTTTCTATTGACTAGTACTAAAATACTTAGTCCAACTCATCGTTTATGTGAAAGTATCACAAAATAAAGTAAACAGGAAAATGTACTAGTGTAAGTGTTGTCACTGGGTACTAGGACTAACACGACATCGCATTAAGCGAAAGATGTAACCTAATGAACATCCGAAGATTGTCCAGAAAAAGTATTAATGTAAGTGTCATCGCTGGGTACTAGGAGTAACACAACATCGCAATAAGCGAAAGATATAACCTAATGAACAATCGGAGATTGTCCACTTGTCCTCTGTAGCAGCAGCAGGTGGGTGGAGGGGTTAGCCCCGGTTATTGATCTACCTAGTATAAGTAGTAACCTTAGACCTCCGTAGATGGTCATCAACCACTGGTGCTAATCAGTAGGGTTCGGAATGGTAAGTCCCGTCGAGCTATCCCATTGAACCGGGATAGTAAAGATAATTTACACAGTAAGTACTAATAAATCATCCACGTAGTTCTAAGTACAAGTATCCAGGTAAGTGAATACAGGATAATGCACCTATGTAAAAGTGTTCCTGTATGGTATTCATGTATGTGTGTCCATGTAACAGGTAAGTATATGTAAACATATTCATGTATCAGGTAAACATCTGTAAGTACTCATGTATCAGGTAATGTACTAGTATAGACTCATGAATGAACTGACTCTTGTGTGATTCCTTGTAATAGAAGTAATGTTTGATATCTTCAAATTATCCCTATGATAATTTACTGTAATATAACTGGTTGATCATGTAGGTTTATACACTCTTACTACTCAAGGGTGTGGGAAACTAAATGAAAGATGTAAACTATAACATCAATACATATATAAGAATATAAGTGTATATGCATAGTTTAGTTCAAGAATGTAAAATGGTTTTGTAAGACATCTTGTGGGTTTTGAACAATAATTAACAATGACTTGATGTCATTTTAATAAACATTTCAAAGGTAAAACATTTGGTAACAATGTGTTTTTAAGATTTAAAAACCATTTCATGCATCACATTTTGTAGCATGTGAAATCTGTTAAATGACAAACACAGTTATAAAATACATATTAATGATTTAATAACATGTTTGTTTCTACTTGTATTTCCCCCTATAAAGCATTTAAAATCATTTAAAACATTGATTAGGGGTATGAACTCACCTGAAGTTGGTGATTGGGATGAACTGAACGGTATAGGATTGCTAGGTGTCAAGCGAGGACTTGTACACACACTACGAGCCTAATGAACATATAATCACACATATATGCACTCAATTAGTCTCAAATCACTAATTGATAATGTTAAGACATCCTAGACATAATAAACACTTTATATAAGTGTTTTAAGCCCTAAGGATTGCATCTAAGATATTGTGGGACAAGGTACTTGTTTTAGGGTTCCAAAGGACCCCATATATGAGTTTACTCCCCATATACCATCACACATGGAGTTTACGGTTGTAAACTCTTGAGTTTACGGCCGTAAACTCCCAACCATGGGGGTATTGTTCGTTTTGAAGTCCCAAATGATTCCTAGAATTATTCCAACTTAGTGGTTCAATTCTTGAAAGGGTTTAAGGTCTAGAAACACTCCAATTAGGAGTTTACGGCCCTAAGGCCATTTCCTTTGGAGTTTACGGCCGTAAACTCCATTGTAATGGTGTTCTTTTGTTTTCAAGCCTCAAGCATAGGTGGTATAAGTTCTAGGCTTTTATTCCAAGCATATGAAGACATTAGGCACACTTTGGTGCCATTCTTTCATGTTTACGGCCCAAGAACAAAGTCTTGGCCGTAAACTCACTTTGATAAGTGATTTTGATGTGCTTTGGTCCTTCAATTAAGTGGGGAAACAATTTCATGTAAAGGTCTAGGGCTTTAGGTGTCTTAAAAACACCCTTTTGTCCATTTCAATGGAGTTTACGGCCTAAGATTGCTCTTGGGCCGTGAACTCCCATGTGTTTGTGTTTCTTGATTGTTTTCTTGTCCTAAAAACATATAAAAATGAGTCTAGGGTAGTAGCATAACACAAGGAACAATTTAGGCTCGGTTTCGGGAGTTTACCGCCCAAGAACACCTTGGGGAGTAAACTTCTAGATCTAATGATTTAGCCATCTAAATCATGTTATAAGCACATAATAAGCTTTCTAACACTACTAGAAAGAGTTACTCACAATTTGGGATAAAAACCCAAAGATCCGAGAGAGAGAAAATGGCTTTTCTCTAGTTGGAAATGTGAATAATGAATGAATTTGGTTCAGAATTCTATTTATAGTCCTGAGATATTTTTGGCAGAAAATATTTTTATTCCTGAAATGATCTCTAATATAACAGAGTGTTTGAATAACAGTGTTGCACAAAGCCCTAGTGCACCCACTCTCCTGATATTTCCTGAAGTGTAAACCCTAAATTACTCAAACTTACGCAAAAAGTCTGAAAATTCACTGTGACTGCTATAACTTCTATTGAAGTGATATAGTTTGTACAGAATGGAAATTTCGGGTTGTCACATTTGGGTTTGGCAGGCTACTATCGGAGATTTAGTTAGGACTTCTCCAAGATTTCTATACCCCTCACGTGTCTGCCGAGGAAGAGGAAGGATTTCAGATGGGGACCTGAGCAGCATTCGGCATTTGAGGCTCTTCGACATAGGTTATGTGAGGCCCCGGTATTGACCCTCCCGGAGGGAGTCGAGGATTTTGTGGTATTATGTTATGCATCCATCACCGGTTTAGGGGCGGTCCTTATGCAGAGAGGACAGGTGTTTGTTTATGCTTCATAGCAGCTGAAGCCACATGAGACGTGATATCCCACTCATGACCTAGAGTTGGGGCATTATCTTTATGCGGTCCGTTATACGGTTTACACATACCACAAGAGTTTGAGGCATCTTATGGATCAGCCAACCTAAACACGAGGTTGCGCAGGTGGCTGGATGTGGTCAAGGATTATGATTGCGAGATCATTTATCATCCGAGTAAAGCTAATGTGGTGGTGGATGATTTAAGTCTTAACTCGGCTACGTCTTCAGTCCGGGAGATGTATACGAGGATATCCATATATTCCCTGCTTTTGGGATTGATCAGTGAGGCCTATGTACAGGGGGTTTAGAAAGAGAACTGGAAACAAGAAAGGATCAAAGGTGAGATTGACAGATTTGTCCCAGATAGTCGAGGGTTATTGACCCGGTGTGGTCGGGTATGGGTTCAAGTTTATGGTGGGGTCAAGCAGATTGTGTTAGAGGAGTCTCATAAGTCTCGGTTTTCTATCCACCAAGAGCCACCAAGATGTACTAGAATTTGAGATTGGGTTATTGGTGGCCGTGTATGAAGAGGGAGATAGCCTGGTATGTTGAGAGATGCTTGACCTGTACAATGGTCAAGGCTGAGCATCAGAGGCCGCATAGCAAACTGCAGCCTCTGGAGGTTCCCACGTGGAAGTGGGAGCAGATCACCATGGATTTCATCACCAAGTTGCCAAAGACGGTAAAGGGTTTTGATGCTATATGGGTCAACGTGGATTGATTGACCAAGAGTGTCCATTTTTTCACCATCCGTGAGAGCTCTTCGACCGAAAAGTTGGCCGATGTTTATGTCCAAGAGATTGTTGCTTTCCATGGGGTTTTGGTCTCTATTGTTTCTGACCAAGATGTTCGGTTCACTTCCTGTTTCTGGCAGATGTTCCACGAGGAACTGGGCTTGAGGTTGCATTTCAGCACTGCTTATCATCCGCAAACCGACTGCCAGACTGAGCAAACAATACAAACCGTGAGGATATGTTGTGGGCCTATGTTATTGATTATGGTAGGACTTGGGTTTCCTACCTACCTCTTCCAGAGTTCTCCAACAACAATAGTTATCACTCCATCATTGGTGCTCTGCCTTTTGAGCTCTTGTATGCTCGGAGATGTCATACCCCAGTTTGTTGGGGGGAGATTGGTCATAGGGTTATGGGAAGGACCGAAGTAGTCCTTCAGACTACGGAGCTTATTCAACAGATCAGGCGAAGACTGTAGACCGCTCAAAGTCAGCAGAAAAGCTATGTTGACCAGTTTCAATCCGAGTTGGAGTTTTAGGTCAATGATATGGTATTACTGAAGGCCTCACATTAGAAATGTGTGATACGCTTCAGGAAGAGGGGGAAGTTGGTTCCCTTGTATATCGGGCCTTTTTGAATTATTGCTAGGGTTGGCAAGGTTGCTTACAAGTTGGATCTACCTGAGGAGCTCAGTCATATTCACAGTACTTTCCATGTTTCACAGTTTTGAAAGTGCGCATTCGATGATGAGGTAGCGATCTCCTTGGATGATATTCAGGTCAATGAGTTCCTGAACTATGTTAAGTGGCCAATAGCTATTCTAGAAAGAAAGATGAAGGTCTTGCGCAACAAGGAGATACATTTGGTAAAGGTACAGTGGCAGCATCGGAGAGGCTCCGAGTAGACCTGGGAACCGGAGGCTGAAATGTGGGAGCATTATCCTCAGTTATTCGTCGCGGAAGACTTTGAGGACGAAGACTAGATCAAGTTGGAGATAATTGTAACACCCTAATGTAAGGTACTTCTGAATTAAAGCTTTTAATTCATTTATGTTGCATTTTGGTCCAAAGTTCAAGAAATGTATGCAAAAGCGCCTTAATGCCATTGTTGTAATTTTGGGCATCAGAGTACACCATGCATACATGGTGTACATTGAGCATACTAGGGCGTGCCCTAGTACATTGGGCATACTTTCCAGATAAGGAATCCCTAATTTTTAGGGTTTGGCTGGTATTTAAGCACTCCTATGGCCTCATTTCCTTCACATTATCAGCCTCCACCCTCTCATATGTATTTGTAACCCTAGAACCATCTTGGGGAGCTAATTCTAAGCTTGTTGTGTGTTTTGATGCTCTTGAGGATGAAGGAAGGAAGAGGGGATGACATTGAAGGAGTGAAGCTCGCTAGATCCTAGATCACACCACCTTTTGGCACCATTTTGAGGTATCAAGTTCAAAACTTGGTGTAGTTTCTTGTAGATCTTGCAGATCTTGTTTGGGTTTGTTTTAGATTCTTTTGTCCCAAATGTGGTGCTTCATGAAAAAAGCATGTCCTTGACCCATTAAGTTGTCCTTTTAGACCCTTAGGATGGTCTTGAGTCATAAAAATGGGTTTCAAATGGTTGGTTTTGCTCCATACATCTTGTAGAATGTCTTAATGGATTAAGAAGTTGAGATAAGCACTTAATTGGCATGTAAATTCGTAAAGTTCAAAACTTTATGACTCTAGAGTGTATTTTAGCCTTGGTTCTAAAATATAGACATAAGTGCTTAAGCCATTAAGCACTTAATGTGTTTTGAAGTTGGTAAGAGTACGCCCCGTATACTCGGAGTACGCCCTGCGTACGAGCTTAACCACCCCGATGGTGGTCAACATGCAAGGATGGAGAACGCCTAGCATACCTTCAGAGTACGCCCCGTGTACTCGCACTTGGTCAATTCGGTTGGGTTGACTCAGTTGACTTAGCTGGTTTGACCAGTTGACTTTGACTTTAACCAAGTTTGACCTTAAGGGTATTTTGGGTATTTGAGATTCTAATCAAGATTGGTCATCAGTTTGCGAGGTGACTTTTCCTCACTGTATTTGTGGGTCGAAGGCACCAAAGCCGACCCATTGATTTGATATTCTGATATTCACTGATATGTTGGGTTTGGAATACATATGCATGTTTATGCTAGTTTGGGAGATCTGTAGGACTACTTGTGATTCTGTCTGCATGATTATCTGTATATGATATTATCTGTTATATGTCGACATATTGTGTGGGGTTGAGGTTGTACTGCTCCGTGTAGTAGCTAACAAACCCTAGAGCATTCTAGATATGAGTTGAGGGTCGGGTAGGGCATTCTAGACTTATATTTGTTGGATTAGTGTCTAAGTCCATAACTATTTTTGTATGTACTTGACCCGATGGTGCATGGTCATTTTGGGTTGCCTTCACCAAAGCAACTTGACAGGATGAATTATGGAGAGAAAGGATTAAATATGATTTATTTATATATTATGAGAATAATATATTAAAGGAGAAATCATATTGTTTAATTAATATTAGTCAAGAATTAACTGGTAATTATTTTTGTGACTAAAAGAGATTAATTAAACTTAAGGAAATGGAATTGTAATTATAAGATAATTGCAATTTGGGCCATGGATTGTCTTGAATCAAGGGGTGGACGAATTCTAATGGGAAACCCATAAGGAAATCATCCAAGGGCTTGATTAAAGGAGTCTATGGGTTGCTTAGGGCTTAAGCAACCAAATTAGGGTTTCCTTGTTAGATAACCCTAATAGCCTCACTATATATAGAACCCTTAAGGCTAAAAAACGTGGGGAACTTCTCTTCTAGGGTTAGAACACGTTTTGGGCAGCCTCCATCCTCTCTCCTCTTCATCCTCTTGCTTATGGTGTTTGTGAACCATTAGAGGAGTGACACTTGTGACTCTAAGCCTTCCAAAGTCAATACAAGGAGATTTGGGATTGTTATTGCTACATAACAATCAAGGTAATATTATAAACCTATTCTCATGATCAATATGATTACTTGAATGATAGAATTAGGGTTTATAGTCTTGGATAACTTGCATGTACAATAGAGAAACCTAGATCCAAGCATTAGGGTTTGTATGAGCACATAGGATGTTCTTAGGACCAAAACCCATCAGTGGTATCAGAGCCTAGACTGGTTTCTATTGTATTGATGCTTGATATGTATGAAAAATTCGATTTTTTGGTTTTTGGAGGCTGGACTCGCCGAGTCCATAGCTGAACTCGCCGAGTCCATGCAGACTCGACGAGTCCATGCTTGACTCGACGAGTCAACTCGTCAGATGGGGCTATCTTCGCGATTTCTTGCTGTTTTTGCTTATAGAAAGTTGCCTTATCACATTAGATCAATATAAATCCGATTTTTTTGATATATATGAGTATATTCTTGATCTAATTGAAGATATTTATCAATTAATAAAATATTTGTTTCCTTATGTGATAATTGATTAATTATTTTGATTAAATTGATAAATTGTTTTGCAAGAAATCATTAAATAAATCAAATATGGATAATTATGTAATTAAATGTTAATTTAGATTATTTGTTATTTGATCCTTGTTGTTATGAAAAGTTTCATATTTTCCCCTTTAGGTTTTATAGTTTAAATTTGAACCCAAAGGTTTTGTTGTTTTGAAATTTAAATAGTTAAAACCCTAATGTTTTGAAAAAGGTTTCAAAACTTGCCCTCAAGTTTTGGAATTTAAATTTTGATTAATTGTTTAATTTTGATGTATATTTAAATTCTAAACCCTAATGTTTTGAAATGTTTCAAAACTTGCCCTCAAGTTTTGGAATTTAAAAGTTGATTAAAAGTTTAATTATGAATGTTAAATTCTAAAAACTCTAGTATTGTTTTGAAAAAGATCAAATCACACCCTTATGGTTTTATTAATTAATTAAGGTGTATAATTAAAAGAGGTTTAATAAATCCATAAAGTATAATGTTTTCATAAAATTCTCAATCTTAGTTATGTAGGCAAAAGTGAATTGATGCAATTCCATGAAATTAAACTTTGTGCCCTTGCAAAGATGTTAGTGGAGCGTGTGTGGTTTACCGGCACACTAAATGGTTCTAAGCAAAGGTAGCAAAGGGTGACTCAACGTTTGTCATAGTTCGGTGGAGCGTGTGTGGTTTACCGGCACACCGAATAGGTGACTGTAACATGTGAGGGCACCATGTAAGTTTGCATGGTTATTCACACCCGCTTTGTGATCCTCGGCATCCCAGTCACAAACAAGAGGGGCATATCGAGATTTAAACATGCCATTGAAATGTTCAATGAATCTCAAAGGATCTAGGAGTTTTCATAGATTTAAAACTTAAATTTCTTTTTCGTTTTTCATGGTGGAAATTAGTGAATCGTCATTCACTTACCTTCTAATGTTCAGCAATTTGGGTTACGGCATCCCTCTCCCGAGTTGTAGAATATTTTGTTGGGTCCTAGCCTTAGTATCTCATTTGGGTGATCTACTAAGGACTCAATCAATCAACTAACTTGAATTTGTTTTTCTCCCGTTTTGTAGATGTCAAAGTTTGACAACTATGGTCTTCCCAAATCCCGTGGAACAAGCATTCCACATGAAGATGATATTCCACGATTCGATCGAGGAACAAGAAATCATGCTTCACTTCCTCCACCTCCTCCAATTATTCTCCCTAAACCACAAGTTCGAAGGCTTGAAAAGTTCAAGATCACTCAAGCCCTTTTGGCAAGTAAACATAAAGAAGGAAAGTCGGTGTGTGCACATGTCCTGGGGATGAAGTCGCACATTGATAGGTTAAGAATGTTGGGATCCGTTGTCTGTCAGGAGATGGCTGTTGATTGGGTTCTTCAGTCACTTCCTAACTCGTATAGTGAGTTCGTAAGAGAGTACTATATGATGAATTGCGACATGACCCTTATAGATCTCACCTATAAACTTATTGCTGCTGAATCAGCAATGGTTTGGCGCAATAGAAAAGCAAAGTTGATTGGTGAATCTGCCTTCGAGAGCTCTATGAATATAGAAAATGACAACGAAAGACATGCAATGATTGAAAAGTTTGATCATAAGAGAAAGGCAATGTCTGAAGTAGTTCCATGTGCTGTTCCAAAAGAGTCGATTTGCTTTTATTGCCAAGAGAAGGGGTATTGGAGACGAAGCTGCCCTATTTACCTAAGAGATCTAAGAGATGGGAGAGTCGAAACGTATGGCTCTAATATAGGTAAAATCCATTAACTAACTCTTTTAAGCTTCTATTATAGATTCTTAATACATAATGTGATAAGATTACAATTGATGTTTTGTAGGATCGAAGAAAAGAAAGGAAGCGTAAGGGAAGAAGTGAGCAGAATCTAACCGTGAAGGAATGGATTTCGATCGCATTTCTCGAAGATTAGATTCTTGAGCTACTACTTAGAGTTACAATTAGATTGCTAAGAAAGATGTATTAGCATAGTTTTCAATGAATTGCATTGTAACGAGAAATTTTTTTCTGCAATAAAATAAATTTTGATTTTATATTATTTATTTATCCTTGCAATGGCATATATGAAAAAATTGATGTTTGGATGTTTCTATTATTAGCAATAATGGATTTAGTTCTTATTATGTTATTTATGGAAAGTCGAGAATTTACCAAATAGGGAGAGTTTCTCATCGCCCAAGTTTCAATTGGACAGAAACTTGGAATCATGCAACTTGGTTGCACGATGAATGAGAAATTTCATATTTGGAAATTAGACAAATTCATTGACAAAGTGTCAAGTGGAGGACTTGGAGATCGAATACACAAAGTTGCGTGTTGATCAAGTCTACCATAAAAGTAACAAAGATATTTTTCATGATTTACTAAAGGTTTAGTAAATATGATTATACTTACAAGATTAAGTGCAATTCTGAATTGATTGAAAAAGTTTGAATCAATAGCAGACCGAATAAGAAGAATCAAGTAGGCAGAAAGATAAAAAGTTTCTCCATTCTAAGAAGAAGGGAGAGTACCTTTTATGCTTTATGATAGGTCTAAATGATTAAGAACCATATCTCAATTGATCCTCTAAGTAAGTCTTAGTATAATTGTATGTTTAAGAAGAGGAATCAAGAATTGAAGAAATGGTTAAATCAAGAAGTCAATCATACTTCGTTCCAATAACAAGTCTTAAAGCTAAGATTGTGACATTGAGTGAAAAGTATTAAGAAGGTTTGTAACATTCATCAAATGTGGAAAGTTGTGATGTCTTGGATAAGACAAAGACCAACTAGGACCAATTTATGAAGAGTTTTGATAAAAGCTACACTAACTCTTGAATATTTGTTTGTCAAGAAATGTTTTGACAAGAGAATCTTATATGTCAAGGAGTCAGTGGGAGTCTTAATGGTATTGAAAGGTTTCAAGAACAAATCAAATAAACCTTATCAATCATCACTAGCACACGAGTTGAGGTTTACAACCTATCGTGTTGACATTATTTTGTTTCTGGGCCGTTCCAATCGAGTTAATTATGCATGTGAGTCCTATGAGTTCTCATTTGAATGCATAAAAGGCAAGGACTTTGATCAATGGAAAGTACATTGATAAGAAAAGGTGAGCTGCTTAACTACTTGGAAGACATGGTGGGCAGCTGTGCTACCATAAAGGCAAGAAATCGAGATCAAGAAAGTTCGATCCATATGAGTTTGAATTTGTCGTAAACTTTGGTTTTGACAAATTCACATGGATAGGAACAAATACACCGTTTAAATCTAAGTGTCATAAGATTTCCTCCTTCATGAAAATGATTGTGAGGAAATGCTTTCACTAAGAAAGATTTTAAAGAAGATAGTGATTGTAAAATTGCATTCTCGAATTCGATTATGGTTACGGTATCCCTTTCCATAATTTGAATTGTGAGGTTTGGCAATTGTTTACACACACGTATGAACTATCTAAGGCAAAGGTGTATAAGTTCAAGAAGCCTTGATAAAAGATTATCAAAGCATTAAGTATTAGAAACATGGACTTAAGAAATTCAATAGGTATTGTTTTTCTGAAAGTTAAGATGTTTATGAATACATGTCGAAGCTAGTGGGAGCATAAGTGTTATGTTTTAGAGTAATCATCATGATAGTGGGAGCATAAAAGTTATGATTGTATGATTATTATGGAAAGTATTGCAAGTTGGCAATATTAATTATAGAAAACAAGAGTTTTTCCTTGCAAAGTCGTAAGGGTTGTAAAGTTGTTTTGCTATAATTAAGGGAGAGAATATTATGCTTCATTTCAAATCTAAAGGATTAGGTTGAGAAATGTTAATAAATTTAGTCAAAGGTACATAGTGTGTTCTTAAATTTTCGATTATGATTACGGCATTCCTCTTCGAATTTTGAGAACATAGCAAATAAAACATTATGCATCGTGTCCCATACGCTTCGGGTATAGGATCGATTGCAAATGCTTTAATATTTGACCATTCTAAAATTTTCCAAATGTCTAGCGCATTTAGAGGGAAAAAGGACTAGAATTGGTTTTGACTAAAATAATTAAACAACTATCAAAGGACAATCCAAAGTTTGACGAGGATTGGTCATTTGTGAGTAGTTGGAAGCATGGTATTGGATGGACCATATCGACATCATTATGAATAGAAAAGATTCTATTAAGAATGAGTTGTCGTATGGAAATTATGGAAATGTTTCCATATTGGATGGACCATATCGACATCATTACGAATAGATAAGATTCTATTAAGAATGAGTTGTCAGATGGAAAATATGGAAGCGTGTCCATATTGGGAATTGAATATTGAAAAATCTATGTCTAAGATTAGGAACTTTTATGCAAAAGGATGTTCAAAGGAATGTACTTTGAGTGAGAGACATCATATCTAAGGAATTGTCTTGTAACAATCTCCGATAGAAGATTTTGTAATATCATTGGCAATAGTCTTCGTGACTTTGGTGCAGTGACATTACAAAAGGATCATTGCATAAAGTGTTAGAATCTAGCACATTATATAAGTAGCAAGAATTTGATATTCTTTCACTTATGAAAAAAGGATTTGGAGTTGTTAAATGAGAATGATTGGAAATGTGTTCAATTTGATCTATTTCACAAAAGTAAGAACCATAGGTAAACATTGTGTGCATGCTAGGAGCATGGGACAAGTGTTGTAATTCAGGTAAGAAGTTGATTACCCGAAACGAAAAATAATGAGTAATCGATATGGTGATAAATCAAAGAAGTTTTATTTATACTCAAAGTTTTGAGGCCATATGGGATTAGTATTATTCTTGTGTTTCACATTTGCATGTTTTGACTTCTGGAATAATTGAATTTATTAAGAATAATCGAATTGTTCGAACGGGCCACAGTCGTTCATATGTTGGAAGTAGATATGAATGAAGACTGTCGTGAATTGGTGTGTGGATTGTCTAAAAGAGTATTAGACATAACCAAATGTTTTCTGCAACGTTTATGAGTGCTTATGAATATGATTTGAGCATTGGATTAAACCCACGCTCACTTGGATCACTCCGTGAATTGTATCACGAGTGATTGGTGAGACGATAACATCTTATATTCTTGAAACCGAGATGTGTGAGTTGTATCTTGCGAATCGGTTTCACATTGATAATATGTAAACGCACTAGTAACTTGGTGTTATAAAACATATTTTTGTGTGTAATTCGGTGAGTGAGTGCAAGCAAGCATTGTATCAAAGTTTATCCGTTCCTTTTATCCAAAGTAGGATAAAAGCGATATCTTTGGGCTCCTCGATGATTTAGTGATGACAAACATAAATGCTCGGCCGGGCTAGGGCTAATTTGATTTGTTTAATTAGTCAGTCGTCATAAATCGGGAATCGAGATATAGTACAAAGAGAATGATTTGAAATCATATCTCATATGATATCTAAAATGGAGGAATATACGATCCCTTATCTAAGGACACGCGTATCTGATATGATCAGAGTTGACAGCGGCTTTGGAAAGCTACGATTGCAGATCGGGATCTGAAGTCATACGCATAATAGTTATCAGACTTATCCAAGTGGGAGACTGTTGGATTAGTGTCTAAGTCCATAACTATTTTGGTATGTACTTGACCCGATGGTGCATGGTCCTTTTGGGTTGCCTTCACCAAAGCAACTTGACAGGATGAATTATGGAGAGAAAGGATTAAATATGATTTATTTATATATTATGAGGATAATATATTAAAGGAGAAATCATATTGTTTAATTAATATTAGTCAAGAATTAACAGGTAATTAGTTTTGTGACTAAAAGAGATTAATTAAACTTAAGGGATTTGAATTGTAATTATAAGATAATTGCAATTTGGGCCATGGATTGTCCTGAATCAAGGGGTGGACGAATTCCAATGGGAAACCCATAAGGAAATCGTCCAAGGGCTTGATTAAAGGAGTCTATGGGTTGCTTAGGGCTTAAGCAACCAAATTAGGGTTTCCTTGTTAGATAACCCTAATAGCCTCACTATATATAGAACCCTTAAGGCTAAAAAACGTGGGGAACTTCTCTTCTAGGTTTAGAACACGTTTTGGGTAGCCTCCATCCTCTCTCCTCTTCATCCTCTTGCTTATGGTGTTTGTGAACCATTAGAGGAGTGACACTTGTGACTCTAAGCCTTCCAAAGTCAATACAAGGAGATTTGGGATTGTTATTGCTACATAACAATCAAGGTAATATTATAAACCTATTCTCATGATCAATATGATTACTTGAATGATAGAATTAGGGTTTATAGTCTTGGATAACTTGCATATACAATAGAGAAACCTAGATCCAAGCATTAGGGTTTGTATGAGCACATAGGATGTTCTTAGGACCAAAACCCATCAATACTGAGGGCTCACGAGTATTCTAGATACAAGCTGAGGACCGGGCATTATGCTAGACAGGTACTGAGGGATTGATGGTAATTCAGTCTGAGGACTGATCTGATCAGGGAGTAAGCCAGACATAAGCTATGGGCCCCGAGGGCAAGTCAGACTTATGTTTTGGGCTCAGGGGTAATCCAGTCTTTTAGCTGTGGACCCATTGCATGATGCTATTGTATTTATGTTATTTGGTTATGTGTTGGTATATTAGAGGAACTCACTAAGTGTTGGCTTACAGTTTTGGGTTATGTTTCAAGTACTTCGGATGATCGCGGGAAGGAAAAGGTGTGACCGTACACATCCTCTTGTTATGATCTATGAATTTTGGAAACTCTAATGTTGGAAATGCTTTGAAAACTATTTTGTAAACACTTTATGGTTTTGGGTTGTATTTAAAAAGTTTAAATTTATCATGATTTTTATGGATGTTACATCTTCGAGCTACGAAGACCACGTTTTCACTTGGATTGTAAAACAAGTATCCAAATGACTTTTATGAGTAACCAACGAAAGTACACCTTTCGGATTTGGAATCTAGTTTGCTATAGGTCTCCCACTTAACGAGAGCCTCACAACCAAATAGCTTGATATGTGCGAGTTTAGGAGCTTTTCCACTCCACATATCATGAGGTTTCATGGAAACCTTTTCTATAGGAACAAGATTTATAATATGGGTCGTAGTCTCTAACGTATACCCCTAGAACAACATAAGAAGTGAAGCTCGCCTCATCATGGAATGAACCTTGTCTAGCAAGGTTCGATTTATCCTCTCAACCAAACCATTAAGTTGTAGTTACCTAGGAGGGGTCAATTATGAAACTATTCCACATTCCTTACCAAAATTGTTGAGTTTGATACTAAGATATTCTCCACCTCTGTCAGATCAGAGCATATGACACCCTTGGCTGGCAGCAGAATTCCCAAGTCGTGCAATGTTAGAATATTGGATCATAGATATTGAACATATATTGAACAATAGAAAACAATATATAACATAAATATTACTTTAATTATGTATATAATAGTACATCATAATATGTTTTATTATAATCTCTAATACAAAAGGTGCATCTACAGTTAGGCTTGATAATAAACAATAATAAGCTTCTAGTAGCTTCATTAATCAATCACTACTTCAGGGAGTGTGATCTTCTATGTCACACCCCCAAACCAGAATGGCGGAAACATTCGGGGGTGGATGACTTCACGTAGTATCACAACAATTGAATATTGTAAAGAAAGTAACACAACCATCATATATATAATGAAAATGTATATTGTTGCATTATACATATTAGAAAAAGAATATTACAATATGATGATATAAATGTTTAATAATAACGTCCTTAGTGTTCCTTCTTCAAAAGCTGGTAGTTACCTGTATTACTGATTCCCTGAGAAATACAAGTGGTTTCGAAAAAGTGTCAACAATTAAGTTGGTGAGTTCATAAGTGTTTTGCATTGAAAAGTATGCCCTTTTGGTAGTAAATCGATGAACGAGGTTTTCAGAAAATCCAATATTTTCTATAAATGGTTTGAAAAGTTCCCAGAATTGGACTGCTTTAGTGTGTTTCATACTTGAATAATAATGATAAACTTTGTGCTAAAAATAACATGGAAAACTGAATGCATATATGAATCTCGTAAATCAAACTTGTTTTTATACTTTTATGTGAGTTTTATAACCATACTATTGACACTAACTGCCTGTAACAACATTCTTCAGGTGTTGTAGTGTTATGACATTTGTCACCCCAGACCTGCCGGTCTAACTATAGCTAATAGTTTAGGTGCGGGGTTGTCAATCCCGTATAGATCTATACACAAGTATCACGCTCTCCCTCCAAGAGATTATGGTATATAATACAGGACTTGAAATGCATACATAAGAGTACGTTGAAGTTTGAAGATCTCACATTGCTTGGTATAAATAGATTTACGATAAGAAAGACTTTACTTCATTCGAAAGTATTTCGTTTTTCAAGATGTATATGTAAAAATGTAAGTTATACTTTCTAACTATACTCATTATAGTTTCTTAGAAAGTATGTTTCCATTTAGTAAAATAACTTGGTGATATAATAGCCCTTTAACATAAAGATGTTTGTATCGATATCTATGAGATAGATATTACATTAACGTTTATAAAATCATACTTTGACTCGTAATGTACTTGTATTTCCCCCTTAAAACATGAAAAGAATTGAAAGGTAGGGGTATGAAATCACTCGTTTGGTTTGAAGAGAGAGAGGCTAGAGTTGAGCAGAACTTCGACTGCGGAAGGCTGCGCCTTCAGGCTCTTCGGGGGTCTTGGTAGCGTAGATCTTTCGTTGGGGGCTCGGGTGCGGAAACCGAGGGCGTCGGGACAGCTTTTGGGGCTTGAAAGTATGAGAGATTATGTGGGAGTTTGAGATGGTGTGCCAAAACCCGTAGCTCATGCCCTCTATTTATAGTGCTGGAGGATCGCGTACGCGGGGCGTACCATCGGAGTATGTTGGGCGTACGCGGTACGCGGGGCGTAAAAATGCGTCACGGCTTACGACTCCGGTCTAGCTAAGCGTAGAGTTGTAGCCGATGGGACTCGACTCTGGGTCTAGTACGCTGGGCGTAATCTGGGATTACGTTGGGCGTACTCCAGTCTCCCATCTTCTAAATTTCGTAACTTTCGCGTACGGGCTCCGTTTTTCGCGTTCTTTATATCCACGCGTAGGTGAGATTATGCTCTACAACTTTCATTTAGACTCCGTCGGCTAGTTTTGAATTTATTCTTAATGATATATTTTTAATAGGCCGGGACTGCTAAAGTCCGTTAAAAATTCGTATATTCTTTATTCGACGTCGGTTTTCGTTTGTCTTTTTATCATTTTACTCCTATTGTGGAGGTCTTCAACTTTCGTTTAGGTGGCGATAGCTAACAAACACTCGATCTTCAATTCGAGTTTTTAGCCCTCTACTACTGTTACGAAACATAGGAAAAATCGTAACTTCTTCATACGAGGTCCAATTTGGGCGATCTTTTTATGTACGTTTACAGTTTAACGAACTCTACAACTTTTGTTCAGATCCTTAAGGCTAAAATGCATTTTATTGAAATTTCACTTTTTACGTTAAATAGCGTTTTAACGGTGTGTTGTAAATATACGATTGATTATAATTTCTTCAATATAACCCGGTTTCGAACGTTCTTTACGTTTTTGGAAACCATGGCACGGTATCTAATATTTGATGCATCCCAACTTAGATACTTGAACACTTTATTTTTTAGGTTAATTTAGTTGATTCCAATAGTTTTCGTTGTTTTTGACTTTTGAGCGTTACACTGCTTTTGGAAAAAATATAGGGTTGTCACATCATCCCCCTGTTAAGGGAATTTCGTCCCGAAATTTAATCTAAGATAGAGTTTACAGGTTAGGAAAAAGATGCGGGTACTTTTGTTTCATCTGATCCTCGCGTTCCCAGGTGTATTCAGGTCCTCGCTTGGCGTTCCAACGGACCTTTACAATAGGTATGCGGCTTTGTTTAGTCCTTTTTATTTCCCGATCCATGATCTCTACTGGTTCCTCTACAAATTGGAGATTCTCATTTATTGCAATTTCGTCTATAGGGATGACAAGGGTCTCATCGGACAAGCACTTCTTTAGGTTTGATACGTGAAAGGTAGGGTGTACGTTGTGGAGCTCCTGAGGTAATCTTAGTTTGTAAGCCACTGGGCCGATCCTGGCAAGGATCTCGAATGGTCCGATGTATCTTGGGTTCAATTTTCCGCGCTTCCCGAAGCTTATTAATCCCTTCCAGGGCGAGACCTTTAGTAGAACTCGATCTCCGACCTGGAATTCCAAGGGTTTCTGTCTTTTATCCGCGTAACTCTTTTGTCTGTCCCTTGATGCTTTTAGACGTTCCCGAATCTGAACAATCTTCTCCGTAGTTTCCCTTATGATTTCTGGTACAGTGAGCGTGTTGTCTGTTGCTTGTCCTTTTGCTAGTTGTGTGTCCCCCACTTCGGCCCAGCACAAAGGTGACCTGCATTTGCGGCCATAGAGGGCTTCGAACGGGGCATCCTTGATACCAGTGCGGTAGCTATTGTTGTACGAGAATTCGACCAGGGGTAGATGGGTATCCCATTCTTTACCAAAAGCGATTACGCAAGACCTCAACATATCTTCTAGGGTTTGTATGGTTCTCTCACTCTGGCCGTCGTTTTGTGGGTGATAAGCAGTACTCATGTCCAATCTTGTCCCTAGAGATTTTTGTAGTGCCTGCCAGAACCTTGAGGTGAACCTACTATCTCGGTCCGAGATAATGGATATGGGCACACCATGTAGTCGTACAATTTCTCTGAGGTATGTCCTAGTTAGCTTCTCTAATTTATCCGTCTCTTTCATCGGTAGGAAATGCGCTGATTTAGTTAAGCTGTCGAAAATCACCCAGATAGTGTCGAGTCCGCTTTCCGTTCTGGGTAGTTTGGTTATGAAATCCATGGTTATACGTTCCCACTTCCATTCTGGTATTTCTTGTTGTTGCAACAATCCTGAGGGCTTTTGGTATTCTACCTTGACCTTGGCGCACGTCAGACATTTACTCACGTAGGTAGCAATTTCGGCCTTCATGTTCGGCCACCAGTACAATTTCTTGAGGTCGAGATACATCTTATCGGAGCCGGGGTGTATGGAGTATCGTGTTTTATGGGCTTCGTTCAGGACGACTTCTCTGAATCCGCCAAACTTCGGCATCCAGATCCAATCCATGAAGTAATCAACTTTATCATTCTTGACCTCAAACTTCTTATCTATTCCCCTTAAGGCTTCCCCTGCCACATTTCCAGATGTTAAGGCTTCTATCTGGGCTTCCTTGATTTGTGTGGACAGGTGTGAATGGATTGTCATGCTTAAAGACTTCACTTTGTGGCCCGAGTATTCCTTCCGGCTAAGTGCATCGGCCACCACGTTAGCCTTTCCAGGATGATATCGAATCTCGCATTCATAATCATTTAGTAGTTCTACCCACCGTCTTTGTCTCATGTTGAGTTCTTTCTGGTTAGGGATATGTTGGAGGCTTTTATGGTCGGTGAAGATCGTACATTTCGTGCCGTAGAGATAGTGTCTCCATATCTTTAGAGCAAAGATGACTGCTCCTAGCTAAATATCGTGCGTTGTGTAGTTCACTTCGTGCGTCTTTAGTTGCCTTGAGGCGTAGGGGATGACCTTCCCTCGTTGCATCAGGACACACCCAAGCCCTTGGTTTGATGCATCACAATAGACCACGAAGTCCTCTGTTCCTTCCGGCAAGGTTAGGATGGGTGCACTACATAAGGCTCACTTTAGCGTTTGAAACGCGGCGTCTTGTTTTTCTCCCCAGTCGAAGGTCACACTCTTCTGAGTTAGGGTTGTAAGTGGTTTGGCAATTTTCGAAAAGTTTTATATGAACCTTCGGTAATACCCGGCGAGTCCCAAAAATTGTTGGATTTCTGTAGGGGTCCTTGGTGTAGTCCAAATTTCTATTGCCTTGATCTTAGAAGGATCCACGTGTATCCCCTCCTTGCTTACTACATGTCCTAGGAAATCCACTTTCCGAATCCAAAATTCGCACTTAGAAAATTTTGCGTAAAGCTTTTCTGCCCTCAACGTTTCCAAAACTTGGCGGAGGTGTTGGCTGCGTTCTTCCTGGCTTCTAGAATAGATGAGTATATCATCTATGAACACGATCACGAATTTATCCAGGAAGGGACGACATACTCGGTTCATCAAGTCCATGAACACCGCTGGAGCATTTTTCAATCCGAAGGGCACTACTACAAACTCGTAGTGGCCATAACGTGTTCGGAAAGCCGTTTTGGGGATGTCTCCTTCCAGCACTCGCAGTTGGTGATAACCAGATCTTAGATCGATCTTTGAGAAGTAGCTTCCTCCCTATAGTTGGTCGAACAGATCGTCTATGCACGGTAGGGGATATCGGTTCTTGATCGTGAGTTTGTTCAGCTCCCGATAATCGATGCACATGCAAAAGGATCCGTCCTTCTTTTTCACGAATAGGACCGGTGCTCCCCATGGTGAGAAGCTCGTCTGATGAATCCCTTGCTCAACAGCTCGTTTAATTGACTGGACAGTTCCTGCATCTCGGCTGGGGCTAAACGGTAAGGCGACTTTGCTACTGGGGTAGCTCCGGGGATTAAGTCGATTCTGAACTCAACTTGGCGCTCTGGTGGAATTCCTGGAAGATCTTCTGGGAAAATATATGGGAAGTTGCAGACTTCCGGAATGTCTTTAATGTTCTTTGGTTCTTGTTTCTGGTCTACTACATGGGCTAGAAAGGCATGGTATTCCTTGCGAAGATATTTTTGTGCCTTAACACAGGAGATGATTTGTAAACTTGAACTAGGTTTGTGACCATAAATGACAAGAGTTTCGCCGTTTGGCAGATTGAGGCGAACGGCCCTTTCGTGACAAAGTATATCGGCATGGTGAAGGCTCAACCAGTCCATACCGATGATGACATCGAAACTTCTTATCGAAATGGGCATTAGGTCGATTTGAAATAAGTGTTCGTTTAAATTTAATGTGCACCCTACGTACATATCGCTTGTGCTTTCCGTTTTACCGTTAGCCATTTCTACAGTGAATATTTTATTGAGCGGTTGGGGTCTTTGAATAAGTAAGTGTTTGAATTTATGACTCATGAAACTTCTCTCCGCACCGCAGTCAAAGAGTATGCATGCATAAATGTTGTTGAGGAGAAACATACCCGTAACCACCGTTGGGTTGGCTATTGCTTCATTTTGACCTAATGCCAGCACTCTCCCAACACCACCAACATTCCTTGTCTTGGGGCAGTCCCTTTTGAAGTGCCCAGTTTCTCCACACCCATAACATGCCTGGCTTATCCCAGTACCAGGAACTTGAGTGACTGGTCGCGCTGGTACCTTACAGAAACGGGTTGTGTGCCCTTTCTTGTCGCAGTTCTTACAGTGCATCTCACGGAAAACCGTGGTGATGGTAGTTGCATTTGCTGCACTTGGGCAGGTTCCCCGCATATGGTTTTGTTGGCACAGGGGTAGCAGGAGTTGTGGTGGGAGCAGTAGCAGCATGAACCGCAACCATTTGTTTCTTTGAAGGTTCTTGCGAAGTTTTTCTCTTTCTCTTGTTCCAGACTTTCTTCTTGTTGTTGTTGTTGGCATTGATCTCGTTGTTGTTGTTCCCTTTGGTTGCTTCGGCCATGATATCCGTGACTCCTTGACAGACACCATGATCAATGAGAGATTGCGCCAGTTCCTTGGCGCTGTCGAAGGTCATGGGTTTGGAAGCTAACACACTTCCTCGAAGTTGGGGTGATAGTCCCCAGATGTATCTCTCGACCTTTTGGCTTTCCATGATCAACATTCCTAGGCAAAGAGTTATTAAATCACTGAACCTGTTGGTGTAACCTGCGATGTCCGAGCCTACCATCGAAAGGCCTCACAGTTCCTAATCAAGCTCCTGAATCTCGCCTCTTGGGCAGTATTCTCGAAGGAGCATTCGTTTCAAGTTTTCCCAACCCATGGAGTTCGCCACCACTAGGGTTAGTGTCTTGACGTGGCCATTCCACCATGTCAGGGCGCGTTCAGAGAAAGTAAAAGCAGCAAACTTTACTTTGCTTACTTCAGGGCATGCGCAAATTTCGAATACAGCTTCCGTTTTCTCTATCCATTGAGATAGAGCCAATACTCCCCCAATCCCATAAAAGGGAATAGGTTTTCCGTTGGTGAAGTCTTTGTAAGTGCATACCCCTGAACGGCCTTGACCTTGGCCATTTGTAAAGCTGTTTGTTCCTCCTCCCGATCCGTTGTTGCTCATTTGAGCTATCGCTGCGCTTACAGCAGCGGTTACATACAGCAGTTTGGAACATAACGGCATCCATAATTGGAGGAGGTGGTGGAGGTGGTGTTGAAGTTGATTTTCTGCATGTTGATCTACGAGGAGGCATGTTCTGGTAGAGAAAATAAGAATGAATACTATAAGTTTCTAATGTTTTGACAATCGTGTGTTAGTTGTATCTTGTAATTTGTTTTGACTTTAGCTTATGGTTTCAAGGTAGGTATAGAAATTTTTAGTTAATCCCATAAGTTCCGAGAGGTATACAAAGTAGTACTTCATATTTATATATATAGGTCACACCTGAGGTGTGTTACATTACGCTTCTTGTTTGGAAAATTTGACCTATCTAGAGGTCTCTGATTACAGATACAAAAGGAAATAAGGGAAAAACTTTTATCCGAAGTCCTATTTTATAACAAAATTGTTGGGGTTTGAGCAAGCTCTACTTGCGGCGTGTTGCACGTTTGGAGCTAGATTCGGCATCCGACTGTTTGACTACCATCAGGCGCCTCTCGAGATCTGCTTGTTGTTCCTTTATCTCTCTTATTTCTGCTAGTGCCGTTATCATTTGATTATGAAGCGTCCCTGTGTAGATTTGGGTATTCTCATGTATTCCTTCCAGACGGCGGATGTCTGCGGTGTAACCCTGAGTAGCAGCATTGACCTCGCGAACTCTGGCTGCTTGCTTGTCCGCCTGGTAGTTCTGGGTAGCTATAGCGCCCACAATAACAGGAAGTGCTCGATCGGCTGAGCCTCCCCCACTGACATTGTAAAAATCTCGACACATGCCAAAGGGAGGGCGTAGACCTTGCTGGCGGATCCAGTAGTAGAGGTGGCTTCCCCACATGGGAATGGGTCCCGGTTGATATGGTCTGATTTCGGGAGGATGAGGGATGGGAGGGTCGATTACTTCCGGCTCGGAGTCTGTTCCACTAGTAATTTCCTCAACCTCCTCGTCGACTTCGAATTCCTCTCCGACTTCGACTTCGAATTATTCTTCGACTTCCTCTTCGAGTTCTTCCTCGACCTCCTCTTCGATTTCCTCTGGGTCTTCCTCCGGGTCTTCTTCTATCCAGCCGCCGTTGCCTTGGTTTGGGTAGTAGGGATCTCCCGGTAAATGGAATCCGGCCATTTGTCTGTACTAGGATAGAGGTATGAGAATTTTATAAGAAAAGAAATTTCTATTTAACGACTCCCTACGTTTAACTATATCCTTACGGAGCGTAAGTGTTTCATTGTATAATTATTTTTAACAATACTCCTATAGTATTTCAAATTGGCGAATCTAAAATAATTTGTATTTGGTAAGTTTTTGGCTTGTTGTCCATTACGACCATTCCTCGACGTACGTTGGTCAAATCTAGGATAAAAATAGTTCATCAGGCTATATTTATTCTCGACCTGATTACATACCCCGAGGCCCAATCGTAGTGTCGCAACTTGCCTTAATACTTTTTAGAAAACTTGTCATGACACGAGACTAATACATGCGGGTAAAGATGTATATTTTTAAAAGAAAATATATTGTTCATGAAAACGTTTTGTCAGAGGGTTTTTGGTCCCCTTTGCATTTATAGTTTGTATATCTTATGTGGTTCGATATACTTAGTTCACTATAAACAATGCTCTGATACCAATCTGTCACACCCCCAAACCAGAATGGCGGAAACATTCGGGGGTGGATGACTTCACGTAGTATCACAACAATTGAATATTGTAAAGAAAGTAACACAATCATCATATATATAATGAAAACGTATATTGTTGCGTTATACATATTAGCAAAAGAATATTACAATATGATGATATAAATGTTTAATAATAACGTCCTTAGCGTTCCTTCTTCAAAAGCTGGTAGTTACCTGTATTACTGATTTCCTGAGAAATACAAGTGGTTTCGAAAAAGTGTCAACAATTAAGTTGGTGAGTTCATAAGTGTTTTGCATTGAAAAGTATGCCCTTTTGGTAGTAAATCGATGAACGAGGTTTTCAGAAAATCCAATATTTTCTATAAATGGTTTGAAAAGTTCCCAGAATTGGACTGCGTTAGTGTGTTTCATACTTGAATAATAATGATAAACTTTGTGCTAAAAATAACGTGGAAAAACTGAATGCATATATGAATCTCGTAAATCAAACTTGTTTTTATACTTTTATGTGAGTTTTATAACCATACTATTGACACTGACTGCCTGTAACAACATTCTTCAGGTGTTGTAGTGTTATGACATTTGTCACCCCAGAACTGCCGGTCTAACTATAGCTAATAGTTTAGGTGCGGTGTTGTCAATCTCGTATAGATCTATACACAAGTATCACGCTCTCCCTCCAAGAGATTATGGTATATAATACAGGACTTGAAATGCATACATAAGAGTACGTTGAAGTTTGAATATCTCACATTGCTTGGTATAAATAGATTTACGATAAGAAAGAATTTACTTCATTCGAAAGTCTGAACGCCTCCTGTCAGCGTAGCTCTTCTGCCGACTCTGCGCAGTCTGCAGTCTACTACGAACCTGCTGAATCAATTCGGTCGTCTTGAGCACCACCTCTGTGCTCCCAATGACTCGCTGACCGACCTCGGCCCAACAAATCGGGGTCCTGCACTTCCTCCTATAAAGCATCTCAAAGGGAGGTCGATCAATGCTCGCATGATAACTGTTGTTATACGAAAATTCCGCTAACGGAAGATACGTATCCCAACTGCCACCGAAGTCTTGGACACATGCCCGGAGCATGTCCTCGAGAGTCGGAATCGTCCTCACGCTCTGCCCGTCCGTATGAGGGTGGAAAGCGGTGCTGAAATGGAGACGAGTACCCATCTCATCGTGAAACCGCTTCCAGAATCTGGATGTAAAACGGACGTCTCGGTCTGACACCACCGATACCAGCACTCCATGACGTGCCACTACCTCCCGCACATAGTAATCGGCTAACTTTTCCGCCGATATGGTCTCCTGGATCGGTATGAAATGAGCACTCTTCGTCAACCGATCCACTATTACCCAAATTGAATCTACCCCACGTGCGGTCCTGGGAAGCTTGGTGATAAAATTCATGGTGATGTCCTCCCATTTCCACACGGGAATGTCTAACGGCTGCATCTTGTCGTGAGGCCTCTGGTGTTCTGCCTTGACCTTCCTGCAGGTCAGGCACCTCTCTACATACCAGGCGGCATCCCGCTTCATGCAGGGCCACCAGTAATTGGGTCGAAGATCTCTATACATCTTCGTCGCCCCTGGGTGGATAGAAAATCGAGACTTATGAGCCTCGTCCATCAACACCTGCCGTACTCCGCCCCAGTACGGTACCCACACTCTCCCATGAAGGATCAACAACCCCCGACTATCATAATCAAACGAAGCTACTCGGCCCACTATCCTCTCACACTTCTGTCTCTCCTCCTTGAGGCCCTCAACCTGAGCCTCTCTGATCCGTTCCAACAACGGAGTAATCACTGTCATCCTTAGACATAAGTCTTTGATAGGGGCTGCTGTCACCTTGCGGCTTAGGGCGTCGGCCACTACGTTGGCCTTCCCTGGATGGTAAAGGATTTCACAATCATAATCCTTCAGCACATCCAACCACCTCCTCTGTCTCATGTTTAGATTCAGCTGATCCATAAGGTACCTCAAACTCTTGTGATTCGTGTAGATGGTACAACGGACCCCATAAAGGTAATGTCTCCAAATCTTGAGGGCAAACACAACCGCCCCCAGCTCTAAATCATGGGTAGGATAGTTAGCCTCGTGAGGCTTCAACTGTCTCGAGGCGTAAGCTATCACATGGCCTCGCTGCATCAATACTGCTCCCATACCTGTGATCGAGGCATCACAGTAGACTACAAAATCCTCTACTCCCTCTGACAGGGTAAGGATCGGAGCCTCGCAAAACCTCCGCCTGAGGGTATCAAATGCTGCCTGCTGCTCAGGCCCCCAACGAAACACCACCGACTTCTTGGTCAGTCGGATGAGCGGCACTACTATCTTGGAGAAATCCTGAATGAATCTCCGGTAATACCCTGCCAACCCTAGGAAGCTCCGAATCTCGGATGGAGACTTCGGGACCTCCCACCGCATCACGGCCTCTATCTTGGCCGGATCTACTAAAATACCCTTCTGGTTGACGAGGTGACCAAGGAACTGCACCTCGCGCAACCAGAACTCGCACTTGGAGAACTTTGCGAAAAGTCTCTCCCTCCTCAAAACTTCTAGCACCTCCCTCAGGTGCTCCTCGTGCTGCTCCTGCATATTGGAATACACCAAGATATCATCTATGAATACTATCACAGACTGGTCCAGCATCGGCCTGCACACACGATTCATGAGGTCCATGAACGCAGCTGGAGCGTTGGTGAGCCCAAACGGCATCACCACAAACTCATAATGACCATACCTGGTCCTGAAAGCAGTCTTCTTCACATCCTCATTTCTGACTCGCATCTGATGATACCCGAAACATAAATCGATCTTGGAAAAACAAGACGCTCCCTGAAGCTGGTCAAACAAATCATCTATCATCGGGAGTGGGTAACGGTTCTTTACCATTACCTTATTCAACTCCCGGTAATCTATACACATACGGTGCGACCCGTCTTTTTTCTTCACAAACAAAATTAGAGCTCCCCAAGGCGAACTACTCGGACTGATGAAACCTTTGTCTAGCAGCTCCTACAACTGCGTAGACAACTCCTGCATCTCAGGGGGAGCTAACCGATACGGTGCCTTAGCTATCGGCGCCGCACCCGGAATCAGATCAATCCCGAACTCGACGTGTCTCTCTGGAGGTATTCCAGGCAAATCCTCTGGGAATACATCAGGGTAGTCTCGCACTACCATAACATCATCTACTGCCACCTTACAAGTACTTGAGGAGGATGTGCCGAAGACAGCCTTCCGAACTCGTTACGGACATTACGAGTTTGTGGTGATGCCATTCGGATTGACCAATGCGCCCGCAGTCTTCATGGATCTGATGAATAGAGTATGCCGACCTTACTTGGATCAGTTCGTCATCGTTTTCATTGACGACATCCTGATCTACTCCCGAAGTAAGAAAGAGCATGGCGATCACCTGCGACAAGTTCTAGAGACATTACGAAAAGAGAAGCTTTATGCGAAGTTCTCGAAATGTGAATTTTGGATCCGGAGAGTCGAATTCTTAGGACACGTAGTAAGCAAAGAGGGAATCCACGTGGACCCATCCAAAATTAAAGCCATTGAGAACTGGTCAGCACCTAAGACACCTACAGAAATTCATCAATTTCTAGGTCTCGCTGGCTACTACCGCAGATTCATTCAGAACTTCTCTCGAATAGCGAAACCTCTTACAACCCTAACCTAGAAAGGCGTGACCTTTGACTGGGAAGAGAAACAATAAAGAGCGTTCCAAACGCTCAAACGTGCCTTGTGCACCGCACCAATACTATCCCTTCCCGAAGGAATAGAAGACTTCGTAGTCTATTGCGATGCATCGAATCAAGGGCTCGGATGTGTTCTGATGCAGCGAGGTAAGGTCATCGCCTACGCCTCGAGGCAGTTGAAGACACACGAGGTTAACTACACGACCCACGATCTTGAGCTAGGAGCAGTAGTGTTTGCTCTGAAGATCTGGAGACATTACTTGTATGGAACGAAGAGCACTATCTTTACCGACCACAAGAGTTTACAACACATTTTCGATCAAAAGGAGCTCAACATGAGACAACGACGGTGGGTCGAGCTACTCAGTGATTACGAATGCGATATTCGTTATCATCCGGGTAAAGCCAACGTAGTAGCAGACGCCCTAAGTCGGAAGGATTATTCTGGTCGCAAAATCAAGTCATTGTCAATAACCATCCATTCACACTTGTCGAAGCAAATTCAGGAGGCTCAACTTGAAGCCATGAAACCTGAAAATGTGACGAATGAATCCCTTAGAGGAATGGACAAGAATTTAGAAGCCAAGGGTGACGGAGCCTTATATTTCATGAACCGGATCTGGACACCGAAACACGGTGGTTTCCGAGACTTGGTCATGACCGAGGCGCACAACACTCGGTATTCCGTCCACCCAGGTTCAGATAAGATGTATCTGGATCTTAAAAAGCTATACTGGTGGCCTAATATGAAAGTAGAGATTGCTACCTTCGTAAGTAAATGCCTTACTTGCGCAAAGGTTAAGGTCGAGTACCAGAAGCCCTCTGGTTTATTGCAACAACCAAAGATCCCGGAATGGAAGTGGGAGCGGATCACTATGGATTTCATAACCAAGTTGCCCAAGACAACGGGTGGACTTGACACCATATGGGTCATCATTGATAGATTGACCAAGTCTGCACACTTCCTGCCTATCAAAGAAACCGACAAGATGGAGAAACTTACAAGAACATACATTAGGGAAATCGTACGGCTACATGGTGTACCTATGTCCATTATCTCCGATAGAGATAGTAGGTTCACCTCAAGATTTTGGCAATCACTACAACATTCCCTGGGAACAAGGCTGGACATGAGCACAGCCTACCATCCTCAGACCGACGGACAGATTGAGAGGACCATCCAAACACTGGAAGATATGTTGCGAGCCTGCGTGATTGACTTTGGGAAGGCATGGGATACTCATTTACCCCTTGTCGAGTTTTCCTATAATAACAGTTATCACACGAGCATCAAGGTTGCTCCATTTGAAGCTCTCTACGGCCGAAAGTGCAGATCCCCTCTGTGCTGGGCTAAGATGGGTGATACCCAATTAGCCAAGGGGCAAGCTTCCGACAGTACTCTCACCGGTCCGGAGATCATTCGGGAAACGACAGAGAAAATCGTTCAGATCCGTGAACGATTGAAAGCCTCTAGAGACCGACAGAAGAGCTACGCTGATAAACGAAGAAAACCTTTGGAATTTCAGGTGGGAGACCGAGTCCTTCTCAAAGTCTCACCCTGGAAGGGCTTGATACGCTTCGGCAAGCGTGGGAAGCTTAATCCGAGGTACATATGGCCTTTCGAGATTCTTGCAAGAGTCGGCCCCGTAGCTTACAAACTCGAACTACCAGACGCACTTCGTAACGTACATTCTACATTCCACGTATCTAACTTGAAAAAGTGTCTATCCGACGAGACTCTTGTAATCCCACTCGACGATATCGAGATCAACGAGAGCCTCAACTTCGTGGAAGAACCTGTAGAGATCATGGACCGTGAGGTCAAGCAGACAAAGCAAAGCCGTATCCCTATCGTGAAGGTTCGCTGGAATGCCAAGCGAGGACCGGAATTCACTTGGGAACGTGAGGATCAGATGAAACTAAAATACCCTCACCTTTTTGCTTAGTTATTTGTAATTTCTTACTTGCTTAAATTCTAATTTCGGGACGAAATTCCTTCTAACGGGGGGATGATGTGACAACCCGATATTTCGAGACAATGTAATGTAAAACCAATCAAATCTAGGTCAAAATATAACATTCCTAAAATCTTATTTGGGTTAAATAAAGTAGTAGGAATCGTATCAAGGTTTTCGTACATATAAAGAACCCTAAAATCCGAGTTATAACGAAGAAGTTATAACCAACCGAAGAATCTCGACAAAACCGGCAACAGCGATTAAACGAAAAACGCGAAGTTTCAATACAATAGTTTTTAGCCTTAAGTATCTAAATGAAAGTTATAGATAACCTCAAACCGTGAGCGTACATAAAATGAACGTCCAAAACGGACGTCGGGTAAAGAAGTTATGAATTTTTGAAGAAATTCCTTAATCACATCATTTTATTAAATAAATAATAAAAATAACTTCATAATTTGCCAGCGGAATCTAAACGAAAGTTGTAGATCTTAGTCTCACCTTCGCGTGGATATAAAGAACGTCAAAACGGAGTTCGTATGAAGGAGATATGAATTTTAGAAGTTTATTTAAAATAAATATAAATTTAATTATAAACTCCTGGTATTATCCGAAGGGGAGTCATCGGATAGGATCGAAGTACGCCCTGCGTACCTTCGTACGCCCCGCGTACTCAGATCAAAGGCCTCGGATCGTCCACGTCGCCCTATGCGAAGCTTCCGACCCGCCCGTCCGACCCGTCCAATCTGATCCGTCCCATCCGAAGCCGAGGCAGTCGAGGACTCGCTCATGCATGACGTACGCGTACGCGCTGCGTACAAGCGTACGCCCCGCGTACGAGGCTGCTCAGACCCCCCTATAAATAGAATGCGAGGCTTTCCGAAAATTTTGCTCATTTTCTCCTTTCTCTCACGATCATGCCTCGATTTCCGTGCCCGTTCAAACCCGAAGCTCTGGTCTTTTTGCTCAAGTCCCGAGGGTCGATTTTACTCCCGAGATTCCCGAGAATCCCGAGAAAAATCCGTTTCCCGAGACGAAACTCTGCCCGGTTTTCCATCTCGCTATCTTCAAACTTTCAAGTGAGTTCATACCCCCTTAAATCAACCTTTGAAATGATTTTAAATGTTTAAATACTTTATGGGGGGGGATACAAGTTAAATACTTATAGTTATTGCTTCAATCGCATGTGATTGCATTAATCACATGTGATTAATAACTAGGAAACCAATGATTTTATCACTGTTCAAACTGTGTATCAAATTGTTTTACTTCAAAATGTTTTACAAGCTCTTTTACTTATCAAATGCTTTTAATTTAAACTTTGTTTTACTACTTATAAATTGCGTGCCCATATATGTATAGATGTATAAATAATGTTTAAAGGGCTTAGGAAAGCCACCTGCCCTATTTCCTTTTCCTCGATTTGGATGTGGTCTGGTGGAATTTCAGGTGACCATCCGAAGGTCGTTTCAGTATTAATTATATATCAAATATACATATATAGACATAAAAGTACTTCCATATTCATACGTACTAGACACACCATTAGTAAGTTACCATCGGGGTAACACAGGATCACACCATTACAACTGCTAGATCAATGAGTCAGTTCATTCATGAGAACATATACAACTATACTAGAACGAGAAATATTACCCTTACATTAATACGTTAACAATCGTGATCCACTGTATCGGAGCATGCCTTAAATGTCATGGCCCGAGTTGCAGCCAGAATTCTCTTGGAGGGAGAGCGTTGAGTTTGCGTATAGATCTATACTGGATTGACTATCCTACACCTTGCTGCTAGCTACAGCCGGACCTGCAGGTCTGCGGGTGCCAAACGTCATTCCGTTATTACGACCGTTCTTTATGTCGTTGTTATCAGTCGATAGTATGGTGCAATTATCACATTATACCTTAATATAAATCCGGTTTAAGGTAGTTAGTACAGTAGTAGTTCCTATAATACAAAACTACAGTACTGCAATGATTTACCCATTACATTTTTAGTGATAACCTCACTTAAACTTTAATGTACAAACTATATTTTGTTAAAAGATAGTTACACTTGGGAAATTTCACACTGTTACATCAAACAAGCATACGAAACAGTTAAGCCTTGGTAGAAGGCTACTTTAAATAGAAAATATAGGTTTTTCTGAGAGATTCAAACTTTTACAAACACTTACATATATTTTACAACTTATACTTGCGACAGGTTCAAATGTTTTCAATAACAAACACTGACACTAAAACACTTATGAACTCACCAGCTTAATGCTGATAAACTCATTCAAAATAACTTGTATTCTCAGGTCATCAGTAGACAGGTACCGATGCCAGCTTTTGAGATGATGGAGCGCATTCAAGACTCATCATATTATTATTTTGATTTACCTTATATTTTTTGTGTCTAAAAACTGTACAGAACACGCTTGTATTAAAATTATATATTTAATGCAATGGATGATGTTGTTTGTTATTTTCATTTACTGTGTTGTGATACTTTACATGACGTCCTCCGCCCCAGAACGTTTCCGCCGTTCTTGGTTTTGGGGTGTGACAGATTGGTATCAGAGCATTGTTTATAGTGAATCAAGTATATCAACCCATAAAAGATATACTAAACTATAAACCCATTAGGGATTAAACTCTGACCCAGAGTCTATACTTTAAATAATAAAATATTTAATTAAGTATACTAGTCTGCATTCATACTAAAATCAGTGTCACAATGACAAGAACAAAAGTATTACGATTGTTAAATATCACAAGTGAGATCGGGGATGTATGGCCAGTCCTGGGAATAGCATAGCCTGATCAACTATGCTGGTCCTAGGAGTGATTAGCATATGCCCTAGAATAGTTGTGATATGTTAACAAGTCTAAAAACTTACCAACAATACCACAAGAAGATCAGTAGAACTTAAACTTAAAATACTATAGGTGTGTTTTGTACTACTAGTTACACGTATACTATATTCTTATACCTCTCTTCTCGCGTAGATTTAAATGGCTGGATTCCATCACGGCGACCCGTACTTTCCAAATGAAGGCAATGCCGGGTGGATCGATGAAGAGCCCGATGATGAGCATCCAATCCCTTTGGATGATCACCTCGCAGAAGGCTTTTCTGATGGATCCGACTCCGAGCCTGAAGTCAACAACCTACCGCTAGTAGGTCAAGCCCCGAACAACAACCCTCGACCAGCGTTTCCAGGTCCTACTCCCTTGTGGGCAAACAACTTGAATCGCTGGAGTGATGAACAGGGTCAACCCTTACCATACTTTGGGGACCGAAGCTTTTACAACGTCAGCGATGGTGCTCTGCTGACCGAGCTCTGCCTGTCATTATCCGCAGAATAGCTCGTAATGTCGAACAAGGTCGAGCAGCCATCGACCGGGTCATGGAGTTTGATGCCAACTCAGGTGTCAACACAGTCCGCATCCGCCGTCTTGAAGAAGACATGGAACGGACCCGGAGAACCAATGAAACCCTGCAGCAGCAGTTGGCTGCCTCACGAGCTGAAATCTTGGAACTTCGAGCTCGTCAGAGGGCTCAGGATCGACACCTTCAAGAGGTGTTTCGTCAAGTGTCCGACCTCAGGGCTCGCCCGGGGAATTCCCACCGCCGTTAGACAATGTCTAGTGCATCTCTGTCTTTTGATTAAAGAATAGCCTTTAACAGCTGTGCTCTAAGTAGCACTTGTCTGTAAAATATTCCTAACTCTCAGTACTCAAATTAGGAATCTAAGAACTGTCAAACTTTTCTATATGGTATGATGTAAGACCTACTGTTTGGTCGATTTTCCCTGAACTTATTACATCAGTAATACCAGTATTATTGAGATCTATCTAATATGTGGGAAAAATCTATACACTTGTGCTTTCCTACTAATATTCTTATTGTGATTTCAAACACTCATTCAACTGTTGGGCTATGGTTTGTTAGTCCATGTGTCACTCTCACATTTCTTACAAATTGATTCTTACCATTTTTCTTATCTTTATAAACTTATAGCTGAAAGATGCCTCCTCGCAAATCTCCCAGGAATAATCCTGCACCACCACCTCCTCCGCCTCCGGCCATCGATACTGTAGCCCTGAATGCTGCCGTAGCTACAGCAGTGGCAACTGCCATGGCTCAATATCACTCTTCTGATGCCAGCAGAGGTGGAACCCCTATGGAATCAACCCCGGTTGAAACCCCTGTGCGCTCGAGAGAGTGCTCATACAAGGATTTCACAAATTGCAAACCGAAGCCTTTTTACGGCACCGGCGGAGTCATTGCCCTCTCGCAATGGCTCGAGAAGACTGAATCAGTCTTCGAAATCTGTTCATACCCTGCGGCGAGTAAAGTCAAGTACGCCGCATGCACCTTGGAAGGAAAGGCCCTGACATGGTGGAACGGGCATGTTAAGGCACTAACTCTCGTTGTAGCCAACGACATAGGCTGGGAATCAATAAAAGACCTCATGACTGAGGAATACTGCCCGAGGGGTGAGATCCAGAAACTGGAGCAGGAACTTTGGAACCTGACGATGAAAGGCACCAACGTGGTCGCTTATACTGCCCGATTCAGCGAGCTGGTGGTCCTCTGCCCCAATATGGTTCCCACCGAGGGGAAGAAGATCGAGAGGTACATATGGGGCTAGTGCCTCCGTATCAGGGGAATGTTCTAGCATCAAACCCCGCTACCTTCGACAGTGCCAAACGATTGGCACAACGACTCATTGACCATGGAGTCAAAACCCCTGCAACCACAACCACCCTAGCCATCCCGGAACCCTCCAAACCCGCTGATACTAAGCGGAAATTCTGGGATGAAAGGAAAAAGCAGCAGGCTGCTAAAAAGCAGCAAATGGTGGCAATTCATGCCGCAATAACCCCTGCTGCTGCTACTACTGCTCCGGTGAGTTGGTATGTTGGAAGTTCGCCCAAGTGCAACAAATGCAACTACCACCACAACGGCCCCTGCCGTGAAATGCAGTGCTCTAACTGCAACAGGAAAGGACACACCGTCCGTTTCTGTAAGTTCCCGGCACAACCTATCAACCAAGTCCCTGGCTCTGGCGCGAGCCCGACCTGCTATGGATGTGGTGAAGCAAGCCACTATAAGAGGGACTGCCCCAAAGCAAAGAATGCTGGTGGAGCAGGAAGGGTACTAGCTATAGGCCACGGGGAAGCAGTTGCTGACCCGACAGTGGTGACTGGTACGTTCCTCCTCGATAACTCCTATGCATGCATTCTGTTCGATTGTGGAGCGGAGCGAAGCTTCGTAAACCATAAATTTGCTCGCATGCTTAATCAACCACCGCACGCACTCAAAGAACTATTCACAGTAGAAATGGCTAATGGAAAAACTGAAAGTACGAGTAGCATATACTTAGGTTGTACCCTAACTCTAGATAACCACTCATTCCCAATCGACCTCATGCCAGTCTCAATAAAAAGTTTCGACGTTATCATTGGCATGGACTGGTTAAGCCTTCATCGTGCCGACATCATGTGCTACGAGAAAGCAGTCCGTCTAAACCTTCCGTCTAACGAAACCCTTATAGTCTACGGCGACAAACCTGGTGCAAGTCTTCGCATCATATCAAGTATTCAAGCACAGAAGTATCTGCGTAAGGAATACCATGCATTCCTTGCTCACGTCGTCGACACGAGCCTCGAAACGAAAGAACTAAAGAACATCCCAGTAGTGAGCGACTTCCCCGACATTTTCCCAGAAGAACTACCCGGGTTACCTCCGCAACGAAAGGTCGAGTTCAGAATCGACTTAGTCCCAAGAGCTACCCCAGTAGCCAAGTCGCCCTACCGCTTAGCACCAGCTGAGATGCAGGAACTCTCTGGTCAACTTAACGAACTGCTCAGCAAGGGCTTTATAAGACCGAGTTTCTCACCTTGGGGAGCACCGGTCTTGTTCGTTAAGAAGAAAGACGGATCATTCCGTATGTGTATTGACTACAGAGAACTCAACAAACTGACGGTCAAGAATCGTTACCCTCTGCCTCGCATAGATGATCTATTCGACCAACTGCAAGGGGCGAGCTATTTTTCTAAGATTGATATGAGATCCGGATATCACTAGTTACGAGTACTTGAGGAGGATGTGCCGAAGACAGCCTTCCGAACTCGTTACGGACATTACGAGTTCGTGGTGATGCCATTCGGATTAACCAATGTGCCCGCAGTCTTCATGGATCTGATGAATAGAGTATGCCGACCTTACTTGGATCAGTTCGTCATCGTTTTCATTGACGACATCCTGATCTACTCCCGAAGTAAGAAAGAGCATGGCGATCACCTGCGACAAGTTCTAGAGACATTACGAAAAGAGAAGCTTTATGCGAAGTTCTCGAAATGTGAATTTTGGATCCGGAGAGTCGAATTCTTAGGACACGTAGTAAGCAAAGAGGGAATCCACGTGGACCCATCCAAAATTAAAGCCATTGAGAACTGGTCAGCACCTAAGACACCTACAGAAATTCGTCAATTTCTAGGTCTCGCTGGCTACTACCGCAGATTCATTCAGAACTTCTCTCGAATAGCGAAACCTCTTACAACCCTAACCCAGAAAGGCATGACCTTTGACTGGGAAGAGAAACAAGAAAGAGCGTTCCAAACGCTCATACGAGCCTTGTGCACCGCACCAATACTATCCCTTCCCGAAGGAATAGAAGACTTCGTAGTCTATTGCGATGCATCGAATCAAGGGCTCGGATGTGTTCTGATGCAGCGAGGTAAGGTCATCGCCTACGCCTCGAGGCAGTTGAAGACACACGAGGTTAACTACACGACCCACGATCTTGAGCTAGGAGCAGTAGTGTTTGCTCTGAAGATCTGGAGACATTACTTGTATGGAACGAAGAGCACTATCTTTACCGACCACAAGAGTTTACAACACATTTTCGATCAAAAGGAGCTCAACATGAGACAACGACGGTGGGTCGAGCTACTCAGTGATTACGAATGCGATATTCGTTATCATCCGGGTAAAGCCAACGTAGTAGCAGACGCCCTAAGTCGGAAGGATTATTCTGGTCGCAAAATCAAGTCATTGTCAATAACCATCCATTCACACTTGTCGAAGCAAATTCAGGAGGCTCAACTTGAAGCCATGAAACCTGAAAATGTGACGAATGAATCCCTTAGAGGAATGGACAAGAATTTAGAAGCCAAGGGTGACGGAGCCTTATATTTCATGAACCGGATCTGGACACCGAAACACGGTGGTTTCCAAGACTTGGTCATGACCTAGGCGTACAACACTCGGTATTCCGTCCACCCAGGTTCAGATAAGATGTATCTGGATCTTAAAAAGCTATACTGGTGGCCTAATATGAAAGTAGAGATTGCTACCTTCGTAAGTAAATGCCTTACTTGCGCAAAGGTTAAGGTCGAGTACCAGAAGCCCTCTGGTTTATTGCAACAACCAGAGATCCCGGAATGGAAGTGGGAGCGGATCACTATGGATTTCATAACCAAGTTGCCCAAGACAACGGGTGGACTAGACACCATATGGGTCATCATTGATAGATTGACCAAGTCTGCACACTTCCTGCCTATCAAAGAAACCGACAAGATGGAGAAACTTACAAGAACATACATTAGGGAAATCGTACGGCTACATGGTGTACCTATGTCCATTATCTCCGATAGAGATAGTAGGTTCACCTCAAGATTTTGGCAATCACTACAACATTCCCTGGGAACAAGGCTGGACATGAGCACAGCCTACCATCCTCAGACCGACGGACAGAGTGAGAGGACCATCCAAACACTGGAAGATATGCTGCGAGCCTGCGTGATTGACTTTGGGAAGGCATGGGATACTCATTTACCCCTTGTCGAGTTTTCCTATAATAACAGTTATCACACAAGCATCAAGGCTGCTCCATTTGAAGCTCTCTACGGTCGAAAGTGCAGATCCCCTCTGTGCTGGGCTAAGATGGGTGATACCCAATTAGCCAAGGGGCAAGCTTCCGACAGTACTCTCACCGGTCCGGAGATCATTCGGGAAACAACAGAGAAAATCGTTCAGATCCGTGAACGATTGAAAGCCTCTAGAGACCGACAGAAGAGCTACGCTGATAAACGAAGAAAACCTTTGGAATTTCAGGTGGGAGACCGAGTCCTTCTCAAAGTCTCACCCTGGAAGGGCTTGATATGCTTCGGCAAGCGTGGGAAGCTTAATCCGAGGTACATAGGGCCTTTCGAGATTCTTGCAAGAATCGGCCCCGTAGCTTACAAACTCGAACTACCAGACGCACTTCGTAACGTACATTCTACATTCCACGTATCTAACTTGAAAAAGTGTCTATCCGACGAGACTCTTGTAATCCCACTCGACGATATCGAGATCAACGAGAGCCTCAACTTCGTGGAAGAACCTGTAGAGATCATGGACCGTGAGGTCAAGCAGACAAAGCAAAGCCGTATCCCTATCGTGAAGGTTCGCTGGAATGCCAAACGAGGACCGGAATTCACTTGGGAACGTGAGGATCAAATGAAACTAAAATACCCTCACCTTTTTGCTTAGTTATTTGTAATTTCTTACTTGCTTAAATTCTAATTTCGGGACGAAATTCCTTCTAACGGGGGGATGATGTGACAACCCGATATTTCGAGACAATGTAATGTAAAACCAATCAAATCTAGGTCAAAATATAACTTTCCTAAAATCTTATTTGGGTTAAATAAAGTAGTAGGAATCGTATCAAGGTTTTCGTACATATAAAGAACCCTAAAATCCGAGTTATAACGAAGAAGTTATAACCAACCGAAGATTCTCGACAAAACCGGCAACAACGATTAAACGAAAAACGCGAAGTTTCAATACAATAGTTTTTAGCCTTAAGTATCTAAATGAAAGTTATAGATAACCTCAAACCGTGAGCGTACATAAAATGAACGTCCAAAACGGACGTCGGGTAAAGAAGTTATGAATTTTTGAAGAAATTCCTTAATCACATCATTTTATTAAATAAATAATTAAAATAACTTCATAATTTGCCAGCGGAATCTAAACGAAAGTTTTAGATCTTAGTCTCACCTTCGCGTGGATATAAAGAACGTCAAAAACGGAGTTCGTATGAAGGAGATATGAATTTTAGAAGTTTATTTAAAATAAATATAAATTTAATTATAAACTCCCGGTATTATCCGAAGGGGAGTCATCGGATAGGACCGGAGTACGCCCTGCGTACCTTCGTACGCCCTGCGTACTCAGATCAAAGGCCTCGGATCGTCCACGTCGCCCTATGCGAAGCTTCCGACCCGCCCATCCGACCCGTCCAATCCGATCCGTCCCATCCGAAGCCGAGGCAGTCGAGGACTCGCTCATGCATGACGTACGCGTACGCGCTGCGTACAAGCGTACGCCCCGCGTACGAGGCTTCTCAGACCCCCCTATAAATAGAATGCGAGGCTTTCCGAAAATTTTGCTCATTTTCTCCTTTCTCTCACGATCTTGCCTCGATTTCCGTGCCCGTTCAAACCCGAAGCTCTGGTCTTTTTGCTCAAGTCCCGAGGGTCGATTTTACTCCCGAGATTCCCGAGAATCCCGAGAAAAATCCGTTTCCCGAGACGAAACTCTGCCCGGTTTTCCATCTCGCTATCTTCAAACTTTCAAGTGAGTTCATACCCCCTTAAATCAACCTTTGAAATGATTTTAAATGTTTAAATACTTTATGGGGGGATACAAGTTAAATACTTATAGTTATTGCTTCAATCGCATGTGATTGCATTAATCACATGTGATTAATAACTTGGAAACCAATGATTTTATCACTGTTCAAACTGTGTAGCAAACTGTTTTACTTCAAAATGTTTTACAAGCTCTTTTACTTATCAAATGCTTTTAATTTAAACTTTGTTTTACTACTTATAAATTGCATGCCCATATATGTATAGATGTATAAATAATGTTTAAAGGGCTTAGGAAAGCCACCTGCCCTATTTCCTTTTCCTCGATTTGGATGTGGTCTGGTGGAATTTCGGGTGACCATCCGAAGGTCGTTTCAGTATTAATTATATATCAAATATACATATATAGACATAAAAGTACTTCCATGTTCATACGTACTAGACACACCATTAGTAAGTTACCATCGGGGTAACACAGGATCACACCATTACAACTGCTAGATCAATGAGTCAGTTCATTCATGAGAACATATACAACTATACTAGAACGAGAAATATTACCCTTACATTAATACGTTAACAATCGTGATCCACTGCATCGGAGCATGCCTTAAATGTCATGGCCCGAGTTGCAGCCAGAATTCTCTTGGAGGGAGAGCGTTGAGTTTGCGTATAGATCTATACTGGATTGACTATCCTACACCTTGCTGCTAGCTACAGCCGGACCTGCAGGTCTGCGGGTGCCAAACGTCATTCTGTTATTACGACCGTTCTTTATGTCGTTGTTATCAGTCGATAGTATGGTGCAATTATCACATTATACCTTAATATAAATCCGGTTTAAGGTAGTTAGTACAGTAGTAGTTCCTATAATACAAAACTACAGTACTGCAATGATTTACCCATTACATTTTTAGTGATAACCTCACTTAAACTTTAATGTACAAACTATATTTTGTTAAAAGATAGTTACACTTGGGAAATTTCACGCTATTACATCAAACAAGCATACGAAACAGTTAAGCCTTGGTAGAAGGCTACTTTAAATAGAAAATATAGGTTTTTCTGAGAGATTCAAACTTTTACAAACACTTACATATATTTTACAACTTATACTTGCGACAGGTTCAAATGTTTTCAATAACAAACACCGACACTAAAACACTTATGAACTCACCAGCTTAATGCTGATAAACTCTTTCAAAATAACTTGTATTCTCAGGTCATCAGTAGACAGGTACCGATGCCAGCTTTTGAGATGATGGAGCGCATTCAAGACTCATCATATTATTATTTTGATTTACCTTATATTTTTGGTGTCTAAAAACTGTACAGAACACGCTTGTATTAAAATTATATATTTAATGCAATGGATGATGTTGTTTGCTATTTTCATTTACTGTTTTGTGATACTTTACATGACGTCCTCCGCCCCAGAACGTTTCCGCCGTTCTTGGTTTTGGGGTGTGACACAGGCGGACTCGCCGAGTCCCGAATATGGACTCGTCGAGTCGCCGACTTACACGTGCTCGAAATCCCGTCTCTACTCGACGAGTCGGGCTATAGACTCGCCGAGTACCTCTTGGAAAACTTCTAAATAAATAACATGGAAACAACATACCGGAGACGGGTCGTTACATCACAGGCTTCTCAAAAATTTCATGTCGCTCACAAGCAACATTATGTAACTCCTTAACTTCATGGTTGTAAGAGCTTAATTGAGCAGCAAGATGTTCTTCCAAATTTGTAATAACATTATTAATTAAAGTCCTTGTTCCTGACTCTTGGGACTTTAACTGAAAGCCAAACTCTTATCTACTCACAGAGGACTTCCTAGCATTATCATTCAAAAATTGAAGAATAGAGTAAAGTTTGGAGTTAAGGAATTTAAATTTCTTGTCTGGCATAGTTGCATTGTCATCAACATTATCTTCTTTGGGATCAAACTCTAACTTGGCAAATTCAACCAGTTCATCTTCTTCTTCATCTTCATTATTCGACGTCTCTTGATTTGTTGATTGAGAAGATAATAAGGAGCTGATAGGCTCATTGACGTCACCTTGGAATGTAGGAGAAACAGCAGGAGCTGTTGTTGGTTAAACAATCGAAGTTGGTGGTGGTGACGCAGTTGGTGGTGGTGGAACAATTGAAGTGTCGATAGCAGATGTTGAATTCTCTTCACCTATAGTAACATTTGAGTCCTTATTAGATAAGTGTCGATAGCAGATGTTGAATTCTCTTCACCTATAGTAATATTTGAGTCCTTATTAGATAAGTTATCATTGATGTTTGAAGACCTACCCTCCTCCATATTGGACTTGGAAATAGGACCTTCAGGTGGAGTGACGGGAGTCTTCTCATGAATCGAAGTAATGATTGGTTCACCATAATTGATGTTTTTATCCACATTAGATGTGTTTAAAGTGACACCATGATTGTGTGCCTCCTTGATATTTGATTCAATAGTGGAATCCTTTCTTGGTGAATCATGGAACATATGATCATTATTTCCAAAAACTTCATCTTCTGTCTTTTCACTATCGCAATCTACTTCAAAAGTATTTGATGTTAACGTAGCTTTGGTAGAAGGCTCTTCAACTGTCTGAGCCCTAAGTTTCTTAAAAATTTTCAACACCCTAACAACTGTTCTTTCCTTTTCTTTTGTGCCTCTTCATCAGTAATTTCTTTTATAACAACTCTAGAAGACTTGGACTTCATCTTCAACTTCTTTAACTTCTTAACAACAGGCCCAAGAATAGAAACCTATTTAATAACTTCTTTAACAACCTTCGCAGAAATAGTTGGGACTTTCTTCTCTGAATCACTTTTCTCCTTAGAAACATCTTTCCCTACCTTCCTAGAACCACTTTTCTTAGACTTCTTAGAAACAGTCTTTGTAGAAACATCTTTATTAACAATAACTTTTGGCTTTGATGTTGACTTCTTCTTGACAACTTGAGAACCTTTATATGTTCCTTATGTGGCCTTAAATGTCACCTTCGTTAGGATAGGATCAAAATAAGTCGAATCCATGGAAGCTTTGTACTGAATCAATAACAAATTCAATTCAGAGACCAAGTTGAGCATAGCATCAGGAATCCTTCCCACGATAGGAAAAACAACTGGATCATCAAGTGCAAACTTAGGAATATGAAGATCTGAGAATTGAACAACCTCAACATCTTTAGGAGCATGAATACCTACCTGACTGTAAGCTTTGTGTAGAATAAGACTCCAAAATCGAGCACTGGATATCTTATTAGTCTTCTTTGAGTGCTTAATAGATGAAGCAAACTCAACCCACAATAACGGAGCATACTTAACTTTCATCCCGTAATAAAGACCAACCATAATGGAATAAAATTGAATTTTTTTCTTTGCCAAGACCAAAACTCCTTCCAGTTAAACAGCGAAGGGTAATTTCAAAGATAAAACTCCATATGCTTGGAAGATTTGACTTCATAAAAGAAATAACAAGAGAAATCAGAGGTTGAGATCCCATCTAACTAAACACTTGAAGTACATGTTCATTCGTAGGAACTTCAAACGATCCTTCTAATGGTAATTGAAGAATTTGGGCAAACTGCTTCTTGTTCAATCTCTTGTTGCCTTTCGATTCCATCTTGAATGTTATGATTTCCATCATCATGTTGTAGATAGCAGTAGAACCAGCGAGTGATAACCACTTCATTGGAATGGATAAAGAAGCAGCAAAGCATGTGCGAGAATTGACTCATTCATACACTAAACCAGCATCTTCAACTCTTCAGGATAATCTTCAATCGACGGATTAAACCAGACATTTTTGGATTGAACAATCATGTTGGGAAACAAACTCCGTCTTCAGTTGTGTTGAAGTGATCAATAGCAGTATTGACAGTAGAGATGATGATCGAGAGAGAATTTTGATTTTGTTCATAAAGTGGGGTTAGAATTCTTGCATAAATGTCGGGAATCCGAAATATTGAATTGCATCACCAAGTTGTCTTTTTATAACGGAGAAAATTCAAATGTATACCAAGATCCAATGAACCATTGCCACATGTAAAGTAAGCAACTGAAATGACATCACCCCCATCCGGCATGTGTACATGTAATGAGCACTGTTCTTGATCCACGATAAAGCAACTGAAACGTCACATCCCAACGGTTACTTTGTTATTACCAATAGAATCGAACAGTGACCAAGCTTCAACATTTTCGACGGACCAAACTTTGACAGTTAAGGCTAGGCCTCATTCACTTATGGGAACAATAACTGAAATCATAAGACAGACTTCGCGAAATCTTGGTATGGGTTGGTGATACCTAAAACCTCGAGGATTTCGGTGCCGATGTCTTCCAAAAGAAAAGACAGAATCAAAATAAGAAAATTTTGGATAATGTGTTATCAAAGAAACTTTGATATAAAGGTAGTAAGATCTCGAGCAAAGATACTACTCCTTCGATATCAAGAGAGAAATCGAAGTGTTTGTGTGGTTTCCCATGAATTACTGTCGAATACTTATAGAGAAGTATCAAAAATAATTGTGTGATCAGTGTAATCAACAACAAGTAAGCTTTGAAAAAATTTAAGTAACTAAATATCGAAGTAAGTGTTCAGGCGAAAATTTAATTTCATTAGAAAAATAAAGAGTTGGATTTATTAAGAAGAAATGCCTCTAGATTAGTACATTTCATTAAGATCACGCATAAGAAATGAAAATGAGATTTTGAACATTTGAAAAGGTAAATAGAAACAGAGTCGGTGAGGCAGACGACAGAGTGGGTGATGGAGATCACCAAGATGTTTACTGAGAGATCTCTTTTCTGACCTGAGTATAAATCTTCGGTACAGGCCCAAATGTCACGATACTTGAGCATGCTAAAGACTGGGATTCGGAGTTTGTGTCTACCCAATGATATCGTACGCTCTTTGAGCTTCAGGATGCTATGTGGAGGCAAGAGATTGAGATCGAGACCCAAACGAGGGAGCAAAGAAAAGCTCCAGTTCAGTCACAACCTACAGAAAAACGTTTCAAGCCCACTGATTCACGATCAAGAGGTCATCGGGGCCACACTTTTTGTAAGTAAGAGAAGGCACATGAGGACGTATGTTGATTAGCTACTGGGTGCCACAAATATGGCAAGGAGGGACATTTTGTGAGGGATTGTCATCAGTATGATCCGTCGTTGAGTGTCAGGATTTATTATCATTATGATCAGGTGGGCCATGTGAAGGCCTAGTGTCATTTGCTTGCTGCTAGGCCGGTACAGGCACCATCCCCGACTACTTTGAGGATTACGAATGGACGATAGGGAAGTGTTGAGGCCTCGAAGGCCAGGGGTTGTGCACTTGTGCTTTCCAGCTCACAGCAGAGGAGGCCAGGGCGAGCCTAACGTAGTTACTTGTATGTTCTCATTTATTATCATGTCAAGTTATTTTATTATATGCTTATGATTGTATTTTTGCTAGGTACCTTCTTAGTGAATTCCTTGACTGCTCTTGTGCTTTTTGACTCGGGTGCGAGTCGGTCATTTATATCTCAGTCCTTCAGTAGGATTTTCAATATGACTCTCGGAGAGTTAGATTGTCTGTTGCGAGTTTCCATCGCCAACGAGCACATGGTTTCTGTATTGATCATTTTTCAGGATTATACCATGGAAATATTCGGGTGACTTACCTGGTCGATTTGATTCCCATGCTTATGGGGTATGTGTTTGTGATAGTAAGGATGGACTGGTTGAGCAGATTTGGTGTCATGATTGATTGTGAGGGATAGCGGGTGGTAGTTCTAACCCCAGGTAGGGGAGAACTAATTATTTATGGCGATTGTACCAGGGTTGGTTCGGCTTTTTTTCAGCTGTCAGGGCTCAATGGTATCTTCAGCATGGATGTTTGGGTTAGCTTGCCTATGTGATTGACACTCGGAGTGAAGGAGAGTTGTAGTTTCGGATGTGCCTTTAGTCAGAGAGTTTCCAGATGTATTCCTAGAGGATTTACTCAGTGTGCCTCTTATGAAACAAGTTGAGTTCAGGATTCATTCGGTTCTCAGTGTTTCCCTGATTGTTAAGGCGTCATATCGTTTAGCACTGTCTGAGATGCAGGAGTTGTCCTCTCAGCTCCAATAGTTATTGGGCAAGCAGTTTAACCGAGAAAGCAGTTCACCATAAGGAGCACCGATTTTGTTCATGAAGAAGAATGATGGTTCACACCGGATATACATTGATTACCGAGAGTTAAACAAGTTCACGATAAAGAACCGCTACTCACTACCATGGATTGATGATCTCTTCAATTAGCTACAAGGTGCATCTTGGTTCTCCAAGATCGATATGAGTTCATGGTATCATCAGATGGGAGTCATAGAGGATGATATGGAGAAGACAGTGTTCCGAACTCATTATGGTCATTACGAGTTCGTGGTGATGCCGTATGGGCTCATTAACGCAACGGCAGCCTTAATGGATTTGATGAATCGGGCATGCAGGCCGATGCTCTATCGTTCAGTCATTGTTTTTATTGATGATACCCTAATATCTTCAAAGACCAAGGATTAGCATGAGGAGCACCTTCGAGAGTTGCTAGGAGTTCTGAGGAGGGAGAGGTTTTATGCCAAGTTCTTAAAGTGTGAGTTTTGGTTATGGGAGGTCCAGTTCTTGGGACACCTCGTTAACCAGGACGGGATTCTAGTCGACCCGACTAAGATGGAGGTAGTTATGCAGTGGGAGGTCCCGAAGTTTCCCTCGGAGATCAAGAGTTTTCTGAGTTTGACAAGTTATTATCGGAGGTTTATTCAGGATTTTCCAAGGTTGTTGTACCTCTTACTCGTTTGACAAAGAAGAGCATGGATTTTCGTTGGGGGCCTAAGCAGCAGGCTGCGTTTGAGACCCTGAGACAGAAATTATATGAGGCTCCATTGTTGACCCTCCCGGAGGGCGTGGAGGATTTTGTTGTATATTATGATGCTTCTATCACCGATTTAGGAGTGGTACTCATGCAGAGAGGGAGAGTTATTGCATATGCTTCTCGACAGCTGAAACCACATGAGGTTCGATATCCGATGCATGATTTGGACCTGGAGAGGTAGTGTTTGCCCTCAATATTTGACAACATTATCTATATGGGATTCGATGTACCATTTACTCAGATCATAAAAGTTTAAAATACCTCATGGATCAGCCGAATCTAAACATGCGACAACATAGATGGCTTGATGTGGTCAATGATTATGATTGCGAGATTCTTTATTACTCAGGAAATGTCAATATGGTCGTCGATGCTTTGAGCCGCAAGTCGGTTAATACTCCTGCTTAGGGACACTGTTTGAGTATGATCATCGACTCCCTACTTTTGGATTTGATCAGGGAGACTCAGACCTCGTTTAATATTACTATAATGTAATGTTAATTTGTATGTCTTTGTTTAATATCATAATGATATTACTTTGTACTCTTATATGAAGTTTGAAAAGTAAAAAACGGATTAAAGGATTTGTCTTTTTTTTTCTTTTAAAATGCTCGTAGATAGGGGTGTAAGGAGGGGACCTAAAACTGAACAATATCAACATCCACCTCACATCAACCATCATTTGATTTCATTTATTTTGTATAATTTGAATATCTAATTAACTATTATCATTGGTTTTTATTAAATAAATTCACTATGTTAAGTTTTAAAAAAAATATGTTGGATAATGTTGATCTTGAGTTGATAATATTATAAGTGATTTGCATTTAGAAAAACACATACCAATAGTTTTCTAAAAATAACATTGTGCAGTTTCATCTTTATACCATAGTTTTCTAAAAATAACATTGTGCAGTTTCATCTTTATACCAATATCGGTTGAGTTAATAAATAAAAATACTAAATATCTTCTTTCAAAGCTTAACAAATAATTGTAAAAATTTCATCTCTCTTATCTTGTATATGAATTTTGGTAATTTGAAGGACCATTTTTCTCTTTTGCCTTGGGCCTCTTATCAGCTTGGACAACCCTGAAGGTCTCATAAACCATCTAAACGAGACTAACCATCTAAACGAGATCATACATAGCTATCAAGTTTAATTTTCTTAACCCATTAAGTTCATCAAGTCAAAACAATACACTCCCTCAATTCGGTTTTAAAGTAGCATATTACATACAACATGATTAAGCAAACTCCACAGGCAAAGACTCCCAATCCAAACTCGGTTTCCACTCCGCTTCCATAATAACTTTCAAAATCTCTTTTGCCACAATCTTACTACCAATCGGTGTTAAATGTATCCCATCTCTGTTATTATAATACCAGCACAATTAAAATTAATCGACCATCAAATATTTCTATTTATTAAACACTAGTACACCATAAAACATGTTATACTGTGTTTGTGTTTGACATGCATTGGACTAACACTGATACTCAGTCTGAAAGACATGGAAGGATACTCACGTAAAGCATGTTGTCAACCAATCATCTCGCTGCTTAAGTGTGGTACAAAGGTTGATAGACTTTATATTCATCTCTTTGCATAATTTTACACACGCATCTGCGTACTTTTTGCATAGTTCGTTTTTGCGACCCTTAGTACTGGTTCCATAAAAAAAAGTTGTAAATGTAAATGAGAATTAACAATTACAACGAAGATTAATATTATATGAAAAAAGAAAAAGAAAAAACTTCAGTTAGTAATAATCACCCGAAAAATTGTAGAATTTGAGACTCATTCACAGGAGGAGCAGTGAGAAAAATTATGCGTGTCTTCTCTGAAAGGCTCTGGTAAAAAACCGGTGGGTTGTATTACAAATTTAAAATCACATTTCCATATAAACAATTTTAACTAAAAAGTAAAAACCAATAAAATTTACCTTGAGATGGATAGCAATCTTTCTCATGTTTTCAACATATTCATCAAGTGGTACATGAGAACTTAGGCCATCTTGAGTAGGAAGGACTGAATCATTACCTCCAAAATAAACAATTACCAAAGATGGTTGTATAGCTTCATCCTAAAGTAGGCAAATAGGAAGAGAGTAAATTGGGGAAATATATGAATTTGGGAATAAAAATGAAGAAATTACCTTTGGAAAAACTTGATCAAGAACTTCTACAGCTTGTCTAGAGTTCCAACCAGAATATCCTCGCAAAACTATGTCTGCCTGAATAGAAATTTCAATTTGGAACTATTATTGAAGAAATCAAACAAATACACTAGTATTCTCACATTCCCCCAAACCCTATAGAGTAATATGTTCATAGTACACAAATGTGTAATTATAATCCCTTTTCCCACCAAACAACAATTAAGCGATTCTTCGTCAAAATTAACTTCTGGATAAATGATTCCACGTTGATTGAGAAATTGACAAGTGTACTGATACTTATCGTGATCAAATCAAATGCATTCAGTATCATACGAAGAGTTGAAATCAGAATCGAATGAATCCAAACAAGAACGTAAATCAGATGGAAAATCCAACCTTTCGAGCGTAAATATCTGCAAGAATCGCACCCCAACCTTCCTCGCCGAAGCTAAATTGAACGATTGAGGAGCCGAACAACACGAACTGTGGCCTTCTTGGCCCGACCATTGTTACGAGCTCTACTAACCTCTACTAACCCCAGATCATTTCCACAAGTAAACAAGTGTGCTGGGTGTATTTTTTTAATAAAACTTTGCAACTTTAACAAATTTACGTTTTTACCACCAAATTTTCTTTTAACCTTTTAGTTTGATCTTTCTTTATTTATTATCAACACTCTACACGTTTTTTAAGTGAAACATGCAACAAAACTTTTAAATTTATATTTTTTTAAGGTTTCACCGTAATAATGTTTTCTTTTTAATTTTTACATAATGTAACTTATTAATTTCATTTTTTTTTTGTGGCTGGATAATTTTTTATGATATGACATATTATGTGAGCTTCTATAAAAATAAAATTAAAAATTAAAAAAAAAAAAAAAAAAAACTGTAATTAGTGTTGCTTTAATTACAAAAATACATACATATAATTAATGCTACATCAGTTATATTTTTGAAATTAATGCAATGTATAGAATTAACCTAAAGTATACATAAAAATATAGCTTTAATCATGTAGTTTTCTAGGTTAATATCTTCTTTATGGTTTCTTTTTGAAACTGAAATTGAAAGATTAAGAATCAATTAAGTATGTTTTGTATTTTCTTATGTAGGCAACCCCAATTTTAAATTCAAATCCAAGAATCTTTCATGAATTCTCGGTCAACGAATAGTTAATGGTTCTCATTTGTCATAAATGTTGAGTCATAAATTTTGGCTTTTTGGAATGAAAATATACATGATTTTTCAATAGAAAAGTGAGGGAAATTTTTCGACATTTTATGTTTTGAGATATTATACAATCAATCGAACGGGTGGTCATGAAGTCATACCAAGGAATAAAACAAGATAACACAACAACAATATACAAATCCTTTTTCTCATACAACCTCAAACTTCATCAAACATATTGTCTGTCGGTCCTGATGACAGATTGTCAGTCCTTATGACACATTATGTGCCATCAGGACCGACATGATTACGCAAATTCCATAGGCAATGACTCCCAATCCAAACTCGGTTTCCAGTCGGCTTCCATAATAACTTTCAAAATCTCTTTTGCCACAATCTTGCTCCCATCCGGAGATAAATGTATCCCATCTCTGTAATTTATCAAAACAATCAAATCCACAATCAACCATACGTATATAATATACATTGAAACATAAAACAAGTTGTATTGTGTTTGCCTTGCATTGGACTTAAACTGATGTTACTTTGACAAATTTTACAAAAGGTTTGTGTGGGCAATTTTTTATCGCTATAAAAGGGCAAATTACATGTCGTATTTAACTCTTTTACCCATATTTTTTTTTACTTAATTAGAAATTAAAGCAGACTTACGTAAAGCAAGTTGTCAACCAATCATCTTGTTGCTTAAATGCAGTACAAAGATCAATAGCTTTGATCTTCATCTCTTGGCTTAATTTTACACAAGCATCGGCGTATTTTTTGCATTGTTCATTTTTTCGATCCTCAACACTGGTTTTAAAAAAAACATTGCAAATGTCAATGAGAATTAACAATTACAAGGAATATTCATATTATATGGAGAAAAAATTAGGTTGGTAATAATCACCCCAAAACTTGTAGAATTTGAGCCTCATTTACAGGAGGAGCAGTAAGAAATATTATGCGTGTCTTCTCTGAAAGGCTCTGGTAATGTAGAAAAGTGGTGAAAGTACATTGTGTATTAATCACATAAAATATTATTTATGGTAAAAATTTACCTTGAGATGTATAGCAATATTTCTCATGTTTTCAACATATTCATGAAGTGGTACATGAGAACTTAAGCCATTTGGATGAGGAAGGACTGAATCATTACCTCCAAAATAAACTATCACCAAAGATGGTTGTATTGCTTCATCCTAAAAGTGGGAAAAGAAATGAAATTAAAAAGATTAGCTGGAATATAGTTTAACTACATAAAATAGCAACATAGTTTCACGTATTTGTTTTTTATAGCATCATAATATCATTTCATCCAAATACAAAGAAATTTTCATTTGTCTTAATAAGTAAAAAAGAAAATTGAAGAAATTACCTTTGGAAAAACTTGATCAAGAACTTCTACAGCTTTCATGGAGTTCCAACCAGCATATCCTCGCACAAATATGTCAGCCTGTATCATTTGCAAAGTGAAAAGACATTTATGTACAAAAATCAACAAATACATTACATATTCCTTATAAAGAGTCCACTTTAGGTCCTGCAATTGAGACTCATAGAAAAATTGTAATTTGATTTCGATAAAATTGATTATAACCAAACCCTAAAAAGGGCAACTTGTTCATGGTTAACATTGATTCGGAAGTGTGTAATTACAATCCCTTTTTCCACTTACCAAGTACCAACCATTAAGCGATTCCCAAGTCGGAATTTAACTTATCGATAAGTGATTTTACGTTAATTGAGAAATCTACAAGTGTAGTGATACTTATGAATTTATGATGATTCATGATCAAAGCAAATGCATTCGGTAGCATACTGAAATTTGAACTCACTATCGAATGAATTGAAACACGAACATAAATCAAAGAATCAAAGGGGAAATTAAACCTTTCGAGCGTAAATGTCTGCGAGAATCGCTCCCCAACCTTGCTTACCAAAGCTACCTTGAACGATTGACGAACCAAATAGCACGAACTGTGGCCTTCTTGGTCCCACCATTGTTTCGAGCTCTACCAACCCCAGATCGTTTCCGCAGGTAACAAGTGGTGTGGGTTATAGTCCAATTTTGTATTTCTTAATTTTAATAATTGTCATTTTCAATTAATGATTTATGTTTTTAATTTATTATCATTAATTATTTCATGTCATAAATACTAATATTATGTCATTTTCAACTAACAATTGTTATTTTCATTAAATAATTATTAGTTTAAGAAACCAAATAACAATCATGATTAATTTGATTATCATTGTCGTTGCAAATTCCCAATTGATAACCATGATTGACTGATTTTGTTGATTATGCATATAAATTCATTTTGCTTAATGAATGCCACTAGATCATGTAATTGAAATTTACATGGGTGTTAAAAAAGACTTAAACTATGATCTAATACAACTTGTAAATTTACATGGGTGTTAAAAGAGACTTAAACTATGATCTAATACAACTTGTATAAAAAGAGTTTCATCCCGAACAAATCGAATAGGGGAGTCAAGGGGGCACATCCCGACTGATCGATCTGTGGGTGGAGTTAAGGGCCAGCACCACAAATCCTAAACAATGTCTATATTGTTGTGTAATATCTAATTTGACGTAATTCATTTTACTATTCATTAAGGTTGGTCGAAATACGCTAATAGCACACCACGGTGGAGTGAGGTGTCACCACGGTGGTCTTGTGTGTGGTGGTGCGGTGAACAGTGTCGTGTGACAAAGATACACCGCATATGTTATTCTTTTTATGTCCAACGGGTCCATCTCCAACGGCTATATTATGACCATTTTTCATTTTTTTTAAACTAACCATAATAAATATCATACCACTAAGAAACAAAATTATGAAGAAAAAAAAATCAAGTAGACTTATTTTGTATGTATTTTAACTTAATTGTCATAAGTATAAGTATGTAATGGTTTTAATTAAATTAATAAAATATTCCACTTTTATTATTTTAAATATTTATATAATCATTAAATTACATTTTATTATAATTAATTTAAAAAAAAATGAGATGTATTGAGAAGTGAGAAAAATAGCATTGATGTGAGGCAAAAAAAATGTGGGGAAGTGAGTTGATATACCCACGAGCCTAATTAAGGTAAGTATAAGTTTGTTGAAACGCCAAAAGAACCAAAAATTTATAGTAGAAACCAAAATTTTAGGGTTTTGCTTTTTGTTTAAAGAACAAAAATAATAAGTAAATTGCATTATATCTTATTACAATATTTTTATATTGTATATATAAGTTCTTTTGAGTAATTATATAAGGTCCTTCTAGTTTACATTGTATTCCATTTAGTTGTAATGTTAGTTATACATATTTAAAAACTTCAGTCTGATGACAAAGAGAGCCAGCTCATCGGGAACGACACAAGATTAGTCAAACTCAAAAGGCAAAGACTCCTGATACGAATCCAGTTTCCAGACAGCTTCCATAATAACTTTTATGATGTTTTTTTGCCACAATCTTGCTCCTAACTAGAGATAAATGCATCTCATCTCTGTAATTATCAACACATTTACATCACCATCAATTGTCCGTATTTGTATTTAATATTTAAAACAAGTTGCATTGTGTTTGACTTGCATTTGTATAGTGGTAACTATTTGTATAGGCTAAGACTCAGATCGAGATCGAGGTTAGTGAGACCAAATTTGCAAAAAGGTAGGATAATGGTAACTATTTGTATGGACAATGTTGCTATAAAAGGACAAATAGCGGGGACTAGCAATGTACCTTTCTCTCCTTTATTTAATTTTTTTACCCGTAATAGTGAGTAGCAATACAACTATAAACTTTTATTAATAATAACAATGTACTTACATTTTATCGATAATAGTGACATGCTTAAACTTCGCTAGCAATACAGGTGGCCAAGATATTTCTTTTTTACTTAATCGGAACATGACTTTGTGCAGTAAACTATATATGAATGTTTCTTTTTGACTTAACGTAGAAATAATGACTTAATACTGAAAGTCAATGAAACGAGGTTTTCCAATTAACTCCTAATTTTTCACAAATTTGCCTTTATTTATTTTTCTTTTCCATTTTCCCCGAATGTGATGTCATTTTCTCAAATATTTTTAAACATTATATATATGGACACCACTTTATATCAAATTAAAACATACTTACATAAAGCAGGTTGTCAGTCAGTCATCTCTTGTTGAATGGTGACAAAAAGATCAATAACTATAATATTCATTTCTCGACACTATTCTACACAAGCATCAATGTATATTTTGCATAGTTCATTGTTTAGATCATCGATTCTGGTTTTCTAAAAAAAACTTGTAAGATCAAATGCAAATTGATAACTTGAATAAATATTATATGAAAAAAAAAAAAAAAAAAAAAAAAAAAAAAAAAACTTAAGTTAGTAATAATCACCCTGATTTTTCTAACATTAGAGCCTCGTCATGGGAGGAGTAGTAAGAATTATTATACGTGTCATCTTTGAAAGGATCTGATAACATAACAAGTCGTAGTGTGTTTAATGTGTATTAGACTAATACAAATATCAATGGGACAAAAAATGCAATTTTTGGTCCCACCAAAAAAAGGTGGAATAAAGTGGGACAAGGAGTCTCTCTCGATCTCTCGTTTGTGAAAAAGACATAAATGCCCTTGTAGAAAGCATATCGTACTTACCACCATTTTACCAATATAGTTACCGAACTATTAGTTTTTATGATTCTTTTAATAATAGTTCAATAAAAAACAATATTTTAATGACTAAAATATTATATATATGGTAAAAAATTACCTTGAGATGGATAGCAATATTTTTCATGTTTTCAACATATTCATCAAGTGGTACATGAGAACCTAAGTCATTTGGATGAGGAAAGACTGAATCATTACCTCCAAAATAATAAAGATAGTTGTATTGCTTCGTTAAAAGTGGGAACAGAAAGGAAATTAAAAAGATTATCTGGAATATAGTTTAACTAGTTTAACGGCAAAAAATAGCAACATACTTTCATGTATTTGTTTATTATAGCATCATACTTTCATTTTTCATACATTGAAAAAAAATGGTAAAATCATATGAATTTGGTTTTTGAAAGTGCCAATTGATTAAACTGAAGAAATTACCTTTGGAAAAACTTGATCCACAACTTTAAGCGCTTGCCTCGAGTTCCAACCACCATATCCCCCGCAAGAATATGCCTACATATACATTATACGAAAAGAATCACCAACTACATCGATACTGAAGTGTGTAAATTAAGCGGTTGGCATTGATAGAAAATGTAATTACGTAAATACACCAGGCGCTATGTTCGTAGTTGTACAAAAGTGTGTAAATTAACCGATTCGAAGTAAAAATTTAACTTCTGGATAAGTGATTTAACATTAATTGAGAATTCTACAAGTGTAGTGATACTTATCAATTTATCATGATACATGATCAAATGAAATGCATTTGGTAGCATACGAAAACTCGAACTCGGTATATCGAATGTATCCAAACAAGAACAAAATTCAAAGGGGAAATCAAACCTTTCAAGCATAAATGTCTGCGAGAATCGCTCCCCAACCTTGCTTACTAAAGCTACCTTGAACAATTTATGAACCTAACGACACAAACTCTGGCCTTCTCCCACCATAGTTACAATAATATGTAGAAATAAAAGTTTATAAAAGGTACAAAAATATAATGATCATAAAAGAATAACTATATGTAAAAACATTATATATATATATATATATATATATATATATATATATATATATATATATATATATATAGGGGAGGGTTCATGCGAAAATGCAAATAATTTGCAAAAACACGATATATATATATATATATATATATATATATATATATATATATATATATATATATATATATATATATATATATGGGAGGGTTCATGCGAAAATGCAAATAATTTGCAAAAACACGAAAACAGGAAAAACCTATGATATTGTGTCACCTCAACATTATATTTTTAAACATAATTCATCCAAACTTTGAAATACATTATGATAATCAATGATAGATGAGAAATTGTTTCGTATTAGCAAAGTATGATTTTTAACATTTTTATTATGAAAACATGAATTTAAAAATGATTAAGGACGTGAAAAAAAATTAATAAAACCGTCTTTAAATCTATATTACCATAACACTATCTAATGTAAACTTACTATCTTTAATTTATTGCTAATAAATTTATTTTTTATAGCATATGTGTTTGATTTTTATAAGATAAAATCTGTTTTCGCAAGATATTTATGTTTATGCATGAAGCAACTTCTATATATATATATATATATATATATATATATATATATATATATATATACACACACACACTAGGTTAAAACCCGTGGAATCCACGGTTGTTAGTTTTAAATAGAACTAAAAATATTGATTATCTAATAAAATAAATATTACAATTATGTGGGTTGCTAAAGGAATTGGGTGAAATGGATGATACCTGTATAAGAAATGCATTTTTTTAACGGCTAGAAATCAACAGTTTTCTTGAAAACAATATTTCTAACCAGTCAAAATTAACAAATGTCTTGAAATTAGCCTGGTTACCTCTTCCATAAGGAGTCATCAACACAATTAATGGATGTATATTTGTCTTCTGATAAAGACTACCAACAGTCAGTTTTTATAATGATTTGCACTTTTAGTACAACATTTTTCATACAAATATTAAAAGCATTTCCTCCATGTTGGCATTTCTTTTCCCTTATCATGTAACATAAGAAGGATTTACATTGGGTTAGCTGCATATCTAATGAAGCTTTAACTATTGCTAGTTTCCAGATTGTCCCTTGTTATAGTCTATTCTATTTTTCTCATTCCCCCCCTGCTCTATATAAAAATCATTCAAAGAATTCAAAAAATATAGAATTTGGAAATTAGACTTTCAAACCTTATAGTCTTAATGCCCCTTCCATCAACTCCATATCCTTTAGTCAACTCACTACTTCAGTAGTAATATTTCATGAAGTATATCGACTGGCAACATGCTTGCATCCATAGGCAACAATATTAACTTTCTTTTCGCCTCAATATGAACCTGATATAACATGCACGTATAAAAATTAAAAACCACAATATAACACTTGAAAGGATTTAAATTCCATTACTTTTCTTATTTGTTAAAAGACCAAAATACTCATGTCTAAAAGAAAGATGAATTGTACAAAGAAAAATAAAGAAGTCATGTTTGCTCTCTTATTGTTGCTAATAAAACAACATTCCACTGATCTGTATGACTGTATCTAAACAAACTTCTATAAAACATAGTAGAATCATCTTAAACAAAGCAACATCATCTTAACATAACTAAATGTGTGGTCATAAAAGAAAAAAATTGTAAATAAACATACCTTGAGTTTATGAAGTACGTGCAACTTCAAGTTTCCTCTGTAGACACTCATAATTCATTTTATCAGTATCTCTAATAAACCCTTCTGTTGCCATAATTTTGCAGACTCTGAAAGTTTCAAAACAGATTCAGCCGATAATAAACTATGGCTAATCCACTTCCATCAGTATTATTGGCTATTTCACCTTTTATGAATTTGAAATTCACAAATTAAATCAAAGTGAAAATATAAAACTAAAAAAATCTAAAACCGAAATTATAATATTAATTTTTCATTACTACTGGTAGGTGTTTCAAATTACAATGCTACAACAGGAAGACATGAAAATAAGATGGATAACTAAAAAAAATAAATGAATTTACATTACAATTTTTTGCATTTGAAAGAAATATTTTAACTCAAACATAAACATAGCATAACGTTTCTTTTTCCATAATATTCATAATGAAATGGTTGTTGTCTTCAAGGAACTACAATCAAAGGAACATATCCACACGTATATCATTTATAGCAATGCATTTTTTTGACATTCTACATATAGCAGTGTACTTTGGAAATTGCTCACAATTAGTACCAAAAGCAACATGAACCGATTTTTGAAGTAAACTACCATCGTCTTAAAACAATGTTTAAATCTAATGCATTTTTTCCAAGATATCAAAATTCATAATGTTAAAAAAATAACTTTTTTGCCAACTTAGCTTTTTAGCTATTGTTTATAATATGCACCAAAGTTTGAAGTAAACTATACAATCCTCTTAAAACAATGTTTAAATCTAATAGCTACCTCTATAACTGCCCAAAGATGCCCGCTTCCCTACTGATGATTGTACATAAAGCATGCCATATACCTCTATAGTAATTTACAGTTTTCTACAAGAACACAACATAAAAAAACCATTAAAGATGCATAAATTCAATAACATACACTAATAAAACTAAATAATGCATACAAAAGATTCTTACCTGTAAGGAGAGTTCTTCATAAAACATAGAACCACTCACTATCTGATTATCGAAATAAAATCTATATTCATGTCATTTTAAGAATATTCAACCAAACCATCCTGATCTTGAAGATTTAAACAATACCACCAAATGGTGTTGACTGTAACAGAGAAAATGAGGGAACTTATAGCTTCATTTTCATTGGCTACAATATAGTTGCTCTTCTAAGAAGATGAATGGTTATAAAAAACCATGTGAGTTAACTTCAAATTCATGATCATTGAATAAGATTACTGTAATTCTACAGAAGCAAATGATCACAAGAAAAATTACTTCATGTATCTTTGTATGATCGTCTTCCGTCACAGTATATATAAAATAGTAAACATAAGGAGATCAGTAACTCATATTTACTTCTCTTGTGTTCCTAGGATGTAAGAGTCTGGGTTCAATACTAAAACACACCAGAAACTATTTTGTTCTTCCTATATATTTTTTAACTAAGCTCTCGAATATATATTAAAACCTAAAGGTGGAGAGCAATTAATGATAAAATACAATGAAAGAAATCAGTTCATGGAGCTTGCTCGTGTGAATATGCATTCAAGTGTCAATATAATCGGATGAGGTTATTTATAAATAATGAATAAGATGAGTAGAATTAAGGAGAAACTTGGCACTCCAGTGTAGTTCATTAAGCTCGGCACCATATCATTCAACCCTCCATTAATTACGGCAGCACTGATAGATTTCTAAAGAGACGTATCCCAAAACTGGTTAATTGGGGAGATAATTTTAAGTGTTCCTGGGGTTTCCGATGGAGGTAACAGAGGAGGTGGCAGGGGAGTTGTTAATCATGAGGGGCTTTAGAGAAAAAAAAATGAAAAAGCTCTGATATAGATATAGAAAGGAGAAAGAAACATGTTTGAGAAAACATGTGTCCTTGAAGCATAGTGTAAGAAGACTGTTCATTGATTTGATCTTAAGAATAGTAGACTAACATTTGATAAATATTGTTTAGGATAAAATCTAATGCGACTGAAAGAATAAAGAAGATTGAAGCTGTAAATTAGAACTTCCAAGCACCCTGACAATTTTGGCCAGCATAGTTTTCGGCAACGACAACACCACCCCTCCTAAAACCACCACCCTCATTAGCGCTGATGTGATGTTCTTGATTCCACATCTTTATTCACTCATATATGTCCCTCCATCGCAAGTAAAAGATCTAGATATGTGTAGGAAAGAGAGAAATAGAAGAGAGAGGGATTTAAAAAATGATATACAAATTTCACATCTACGATTTAAGGAGTATGAATGATTGATATACAACAGAAAAAGTAACCCTAAGTTCATTTGGAAATACAATCAGCTTCCTTAAATTGAACACATTAGACGAGCAAGCCTTATAAATTAGCGAGATTTAAGGATCACGTATAAACAACTGAGATAAGAGGGAAATCTGATTTCAAAGCATATAAGGGTATTTAAGTAAATAAACTTATTGTGAAATGAGCGGGAAAAATGTTGGAGGGTGGGATGAACAATTGACACGTGGCATATTTGTACTGTTTTATTAGGATAGAAGATAATTAGGTTCAAATGTTTTTACTATCTATTGTGTGCATGTGTGATATAAACCTGACCACACACAAAGTCAGAAACATCTTCCTTGTTTCATGGTAGGCGTGACTTTAGTTTTTCCTATGTTTGAAAATAAGCCATACATTTGGTAGAATAATAAATTTCGTTGCAGCTATCCATGACTTTTACCATGTAGTTAGGATTTTTAAGCTTATATAAGAAGCCGAATCGTAGGCTTGAAGGACAGAATATATCCCATATTGTAATTTGTCTTTCAAATATTTTATCAACAATAGCCTTTTTGGCAACATCTCCATGCACGTCCAATTTATTTAGATAACATCTGAAACCCATATTTGTTCACAAAACTTTAGCTTTCTTGCATACAAATTATTTTATAAATTCCAACAAGTGGTATCAGAGCGAGGTTAGTGTATGCAAAAATATATGCCAATAATGACAACTCTCGAAGGTGAAGGTGTTCAAAAAACCGAGAAGAACAGCAGTGTTACGTTACACTATCCGATGCTTACAAAGCTAAATTACTCGGTGTGGGCTATAAAGATGCGTGTGAATCTGCAAGCACAAGGAGTGTGCGTGGGATGCAATTCAAAAAGACGACGTGGATGAACGAAAAGATCGGATGGCTCTTGCGGCTATCTATCAAGCGATTCCGGAGGACGTGCTACTTATGTTAGCTGAGAAGGACACGGCTAAAGAAGCATGGGAGACGCTGAAGATGATGCACATGCGCGCCGATCGAGTAAAGGAGGCTAAAATTCAAACCTTGAGAAGCAATTTCGAGGTTATCCGAATGAAAGACGGTGAATCGGTGGATGATTTTTTCATAAGGTTGAATACCATTGTAACCGGTATTCGATCTCTGGGCGAAAAAATAGAGGAGATTACGGTGGTGAAGAAGTTCCTTCGAGTCGTCCCATTACGATTTATGCAAATTGTAACATCTATCGAACAATTTGGTGACATAAAAAAACATGACTGTGGAAGAGGTTGTGGGTCGTTTAAAAACCCATGAAGAGAGGCTTCGGGGTTATGGTGATCAAGGAGAATGACCTTCCTTGTTGCTTACTCATGCCGAGTGGGCAACACGATCCAAGAAGACCGACGAGGGGAGCTCGTCAAACACCTCAAAGGAGAGAGGTGGTCATGGTGGCCGAGGCCGAGGGAGAGGCCGAGGACGAGGTCGTGGCCGTGGATGCAATGCAAACCAAAATGACTATAAAAAAGATAAAATCAAAGTAAAATGCTTTCGGTGTGAAAAGTTTGGTCATTATGCATCAAAGTGCCCTGAAAAGAACCAAGGTGAGGAGGCCAACCTCACACAAGCCAATGAAGACCAACCCATCTTGATGATGGCAATCTCACAAGAATATGTACCCGGAAAAGTGTCGCTAAACGAGAAGATTTGTGTCAATCTTCTTGCCTCGGGGGAGAGTCGAGTGGAATCCGAGGTGTGGTATCTCGACAACGGTGCTAGCAACCATATGACGGGAGACCGCTCAAAGTTTCATGAGTTAGATGGAAATGTGACGGGTCACGTGAGATTTGGTGACGATTCTACTGTTGCTATTTTTGGAAAAGGCTCGATTCTATTCGATTGCAAAAATAGCGACCAACGACTTTTAAATGAAGTATACTACATCCCAAGTCTAAAAAGTAACATTATTAGTCTTGGTCAAATGACGGAAGAAGGAAGTCGAGTCATTATGGACGGGTCGGATTTGACGGTATACGATAGAAATAAGATTCTACTTTTAAAAGTTCAAAGATCCGCAAACCGGTTATACAAAACTCCTTTGAAAACCGGTAGACCAACATGTCATTTAGCCACGAAGGATGAGCCGGCTTGGATATGGCATTCTAGACTCGGTCATGTTAACTTTCCCGCGTTGAAGAAGTTGTCCGAAACGAATATGGAAACTAGAGTTCCAAGGATTGAACATCCGAATCAAGTATGTGAAGGGTGTGTTCTTGCAAAACAAAGTCGAATCTCTTTGCCAAACCAATCAGTTTTTCGAGCTCAAAAACCACTTCAACTTGTTCATGCGGACTTATGTGGTCCGATCACACCCACTTCTATTGGAGGAAGCAAGTATTTTCTTCTTTTAGTCAACGATTATAGTCGGTGGATGTGGGTTTATACGTTATCCGGGAAGTTTGAAGCCTTTGGTGTTTTCAAACATTTCAAGTTGATGGTCAAAAAAAGTTCGGGTTATGAATTGAAGACACTACGCACAGATCGAGGGGGAGAGTTTACGTCAAAAGAATTCTCATTATTTTGTGAAGAAAATGGAGTAAAAAGACATCTTACGACACCATATTCGCCTCAACAAAATGGTGTTGTAGAAAGGCGAAATCGTACGGTTATGGATATGGAAAGAAGTCTTCTTAAAGGAAGAAATGTACCCGGAGAGTTTTGGGGAGAAGCCGTTAGACATGCGGTTTATCTTCTAAATCGTTTACCTACAAAAGCACTCACTGACATCACGCCGTATGAAGCATGGTTTGACAAAAAACCAAACCTTGAACATTTGAAGGTTTTTGGTTGTGTTGTCTTTGCCAAAAGTGTAGGAGGTCATTTGAAGAAACTTGAAGACCGAAGAAAAAAGATGGTGTATTTCGGAGTAGAAGATGGAACTAAAGGGTGTTGATTATTTGATCCGGAGAGTCGGAAATTGCGGGTTAGTTGTGAAGTTGTTTTTAACGAAAACGAAGGATGGAATTGGTACAAAAACAAGGAAGAGGAAGAGACGACTGCTAAAACATTCACAATAATCGAGTTGGATGGTGACGAAGTCAACCCGATGAATCCGGACATCCCCGAAGTCGATCTGGAAAATCCGGACAACCCCCATGTCGAACCTGTCCAGCCCGTAACAGCCCCAAGTTCTCCTACTACATCCCCGATTTCTCCAACTTTGACCGACACGGATAGCCCTCCAAACTGGGTTGGGCCAAAAGGACTTCGTTCGCTTGCCGATATCTATAATGATTCCAAAAATGTGATCCTAGAACCTGGAGAATTGTTAATGATTGCAGCGGATCAACCCTTGAATTTTGAAGAGGCGGTTACCTATAAACCATGGAGGGAGGCCATGCAAACAGAGTTGGATGCGATCGTTAAAAACAAGACGTGGCAACTCACCGACTTGCCACCGGGTTAGAAAGTGATAGGATTAAAGTGGGTCTTTAAAGTGAAAAAAGACAATCTTGGAAATGTGGTAAAACACAAAGCTCGACTTGTCGCAAAAGGTTACGTACAAAAGCAAGGAATTGATTTTGATGAAGTTTTTGCACCGGTAGCACGACTTGACACGATAAGGCTCTTTCTTGCCTTAGCAGCTCAACATGGGTGGGTTGTCCACCATTTAGATGTCAAGTCGGCTTTCCTTAATGGTGATCTTGAAGAGGAGGTCTATGTAAGTCAACCGGAAGGATTCGTTGACAAAGTACATAGTCACAAGGTGCTAAAACTCTCAAAATCTCTTTATGGTTTACGACAAGCCCCTCGAGCATGGAACATTCGCTTGGATAAAAGCCTAAAAGGACTTGGTTTTTTGAAATGTTCACAAGACACGGCGGTGTACAAAAGGAACTCAAAAGGAAAAACTCTTTTAGTTGGTGTCTATGTTGACGATTTGATCGTTACCGGATCAAACAACGAAGACATTATCGAATTCAAGGACCAAATGAAAAAAGAATTCGAAATGAGTGACTTGGGTTTACTGTCTTACTACGTTGGAATAGAAGTGGCACAAAAGAAGTGGGGAATTTCTTTACGACAAACGGCTTACGCAAAGAAGATTTTGGATCAATTTGGGTTACTAGATTGCAACCCTGCAAGTTCACCGATAGAACCAAAGTTGAAAGTCAAGAAAGACGAAGACGGTGAAAAAATTGACCCGACCGAATATAGATGAGTAGTGGGATGTTTGAGGTACTTGACGCATACTCGACCAGATTTGTCGTACGCGGTTGGATTGCAAGTCGTTTGATGGAGCAACCCACCACTTTGCATTTCCAAGTAGCAAAACACATTTTATGATATGTCAAAGGAACCATTGATTACGGAATCAACTATGGAAAGGGTCGTGAAGTTGAAGACTTGGTTGGGTTTAGCGATAGTGATCATGGTGGTGACAAAGTTAGTGGAAAAAGCACAAGCGGGATGATTTTCTACCTAGGAAGAAATGCGGTGACATGGCAATCTCAAAAACAAAGGACTGTTGCTTTGTCAACATGCGAAGCCGAGTTCATGGCAGCCACGACAGCGGCATGTCAAGCCATTTGGCTTGGTAATCTCGTGAAGGAGCCTACAGGTGATCATGTTATGCCTATCACGTTGTATGTTGACAATAAGTCAGCAATTGAGTTGATGAAGAATCTCGTGTTTCATGGTAGAAGCAAACACATTGACATTCGCTATCACTTCATAAGAGAATGTGTCGAGGAAGGGAAAGTTGTAGTGGAACATGTCGACTCAAAGGATCAGCGAGCAGACATCTTTACAAAGGCCTTGACACAAGTGAAGCACGGCGAAATGCGAAATATGATCGGTGTGACAGATATTGAACTTAGTCCGGTTTAAGGGGGAGAATGTGATATAAACCTGACCACACACAAAGTCAGAAACATCGTCCTTGTTTCATGGCAGGCGTGACTTTAGTTTTTCCTATGTTTGAAAATAAGCCATACATTTGGTAGAATAATAAATTTGGTTGCAGCTATCCATGACTTTTACCAAGTAGTTAGGATTTTTAAGCTTATATAAGAAGCCGAATCGTAGGCTTGAAGGACAGAATATATCCCATATTGTAATTTGTCTTTCAAATATTTTATCAACAATAGCCTTTTGGCAACATCTCCATGCACGTCCATTTTATTTAGATAACATCTGAAACCCATATTTGTTCACAAAACTTTAGCTTTCTTGCATACAAATTATTTTATAAATTCCAACAGCATGTAGGATTAATTTTGGACCAATCATTTTAGTTATTTAAGAAAAAGTAGTTAATATATATTAAATGTTGAATATTTAATTAATACTCATTATATCTTCAACATGTAATATCCATTAATTACTTTCTTAAAATAACTAAAATGATTGGTCAAGAATCAATCTTACATGCACACAATAAATAGTTAGAACAAAATAAACTAAACATATATATATATATATATATATATATATATATATATATATATATATATATATATATATATATATATACATAGGATGAGGTTCAATAGAGAACCATAATTAACCAAGGAACCAATCTTTTTTTCAACTTTTAGAACATATTTTTTATCCTTTTTCCAATGATATCAAATTCGATTTTTTTTATTTTTTAACTTCAAATTCACAATGTGAATCCGGATTCACACGTTGAATCCGAAAAATATTTTTCACATTCACAATGTTAACATATGAATTTAGATATTTTTAGATTTTTTTTTTCGATAAAGAATAAGCTTTAAAAAATATTTGGTTCCTTGAAGAACCAATAATTATGGTTCTCTATTGAACTTTTCCATATATATATATATATATATATATATATATATATATATATATATATATATATATATATATATATACCCTAATAAATAAGAATGATTTTGCCACATGTCCTCTTCTTATTTATTTTGACACTTGTCATTTTCTAGATTTTTTGGATTATTTAATATCCACTTGTCATTTTTATATAATTTTTCATTTTTAGTCAAATACCACCTATTAAATGTCATCTCATATTAGTTAATTTTATTAGTATATTAATTAATGTACATAATAACTTTTTATTTTGAATTCTTCTTTCTATTAATATATTAATTAATATATAACTATATTAATGTAGATAATACCTTCCATTTGTGAATTCATATTAATTAATTTTATTAGTATAGATTATTTAAGATTAAATTACATAAATGGTCAATGTAATTTACCAAAGGTCATAAACTCAGTTGTTACTTATTTTATTATGAACATGATTCTTGTGGTTATCAAAACTTGCATGAATAGTCTTTTTTTTTGCTCACACCTTTTACTTTTGGACATTTTAATAAACCCGTGTAATACACGGGTCACACACCTAGTATATATATATAGAGTTAGGTTCAAATGTTTTCACTATTTATTGTATGCATGTATGACTGATTCTGGACCAATCATTTTAGTTATTTTAAGAAAGTAATTAATGCATATTAAATGTTGAAGATGTAATTAATATTCAATATATCTTCAACATGTAATATGTATTAATTACTTTCTTGAAATAATTAAAATGATTGGTCCAGAATCAGTCATACATGCACACAATAGATAGTGAAAACAAAATAACCTATATATATATATATATATATATATATATATATATATATATATATATATATATATATATATATATATATATATATATATATATATATATATATATATTAAGAAAGCATTTGCTTGTTGATCGGTAAGATTTTTTTATTAAGATTATCTGATTATGTATGTACAATGTCGTTTACAAAGAAGAAAAACATGCAACCATGAAATAAATATCAATTTTAGTAACAATATATACGCACGTAATTTCTTTGTAGAACACACTCCATGATTTAATCACTTTTTATTAAACACGTCACGAAATTATTTTGGTTTATTTATAATCTGCCTACCTAATAAAAGAGTAGCACATTTGCCACATGTCAACCAATTAGAGCTTCACATTAATTAAGGTTTTTCCTCATTAATTAAATTTTCACTTATTCACTCCCCATTTTACACATATCAAACATATCAACAAAAAAATTATTTATAATATCTATTGCCTAATTTATTAAATTATTAATTTTTTTTTATCACAGCTCAATAATTACCTTATAATTTAATTAAAATTATTTTTACATTTCTAATCCGTGGTGCCCACGGGTTATAAACTAGTTTAAAAGAATATAAATTTGGAAATCGATCTAGTATTTATGGTCCCTATGGTTTGTTTAGAATTGTTGGTTTAGTTCAAACTTTGAAAAATTGACACAGCATGTCATGGTTTATAAAATTATGGTTTGTTTAGAATCGTTGGTTTAGTTCAAACTTTGAAAAATTGACACAGCATGTCGTGGTTTATAAAATTATAACGTTTGTTTATATTCCATATAGAAAAGTATTTTACCCTTATATAATTGATTTTGCATTTTAATTATCTAGAAAATAAGAAATTGTTATTTAGATAGAATAACTCACCCTCCCTCATACCACATCGTTTTCATCTCTCATTCTCAATGGCGGACCTTAATGGATCCCGGGTCACTGCTCTGATTCCGGCACGTAATGTAAAAAACAAGTTTTTTTTTTTTTTTTTTCTATTAGGTGTACTGACTTAAAATACGAGTGTCACTACTAATTTAGATTTATTCGGAAAAAAAAACTTAATGCTACCCCTACAAAAACATTAAGCGTCCGCCACTGCTCATTCTCCACCTCACCGACGACACCAGAGACACCATCGGCCATCACCAACCATTCCTCGCATCCCTCTCTCCCGTCATTTCCATCTTTGTCATGTCCTCTTCATCTCATTATACATAACACACATCTCTCTACCTAATAAAAGAGTAGCACATTTGCCACATGTCAACCAATTAGAGCTTCACATTAATTATTTGCCACTTGTCATTCTAAGGTTTTTCCTCATTAATTAAATTTCCACTAATTCACTCCCCATTTTACACATATCAAACATGTTAACAAAAAAATTATTTATAATATCTATTGCCTAATTTATTAAATTATTAATTTTTTTTATCACAGCTCAATAATTACCTTATAATTTAATTAAAATTATTTTTACATTTCTAATCCGTGGTGCCCACGGGTTATAAACTAGTTTAAAAGAATATAAATTTGGAAATCGATCTAGTATTTATGGTCCCTATGGTTTGTTTAGAATTGTTGGTTTAGTTCAAACTTTGAAAAATTGACACAGCATGTCATGGTTTATAAAATTATGGTTTGTTTAGAATCGTTGGTTTAGTTCAAACTTTGAAAAATTGACACAGCATGTCGTGGTTTATAAAATTATAACGTTTGTTTATATTCCATATAGAAAAGTATTTTACCCTTATATAATTGATTTTGCGTTTTAATTATCTAGAAAATAAGAAATTGTTATTTAGATAGAATAACTCACCCTCCCTCATACCACATCGTTTTCATCTCTCATTCTCAATGGCGGACCTTAATGGATCACGGGTCACTGCTCTGATTCCGGCACGTAATGTAAAAAACAAGTTTTTATTTTTTTTCTATTAGGTGCACTGACTTAAAATACGAGTGTCACTACTAATTTAGATTTATTCGAAAAAAAAACTTAATGCTACCCCTACAAAAACATTAAGCGTCCGCCACTACTCATTCTCCACCTCACTGACGACATCAGAGACACCATCGGCCATCACCAACCATTCCTCGCATCCCTCTCTCCCATCATTTCCATCTTTGTCATGTCCTCTTCATCTCATTATACATAACACACATACATTGTATTTTAAACCAAAACATGAACAATGATCTTGTAAAAGAATATCCTTCAATCTTTAATATGTGACTTCAGGATCGACTAAACCATTTGGATATTGACTGGATTGGAGAAGTAACAGAATAAACCATGAATCGAATGGTAAATTAAAATGTGTAGGGAATTATTGGTCATTTTATTATGGGTTATTAAACTGTCGAAAGGATTGTAAAATCATGGTACACGAACTAAATCGAGAATTCAGGGATTAATGATCCAACCACCAAAAAATATCGGATAATCCATTAATGGTGGCAACGACCTAGCAACACCGCCAGAATCCATCATCATCAGCCATGGAAGGGTGTGGTCCTTTAGCTAATCCACCCCTAATGCCACTTGAGTTTCAAACCAGATATGAAGCTGGTGACATTGAGGAAAAAGGGAGAAAATGGTTAAAAGCACGAGATCGCCAATGATTTTCATGGTTAGTGACGATGGTCAAAAGAATGGTTGAAGGAGAATAATAAAGAAATGGGAGAAAGGATTAGGTTGGTGGGGGTGAGTGTGGTGGAGCCACTTTATTAAAATAGATATTTATAATTATGAAAACCAAAAATCAATTCAATAAGGGTAATATTGTATCATCTTAAATTTTCAACCAATATTAATATTTTTAAGTACGATTTAAACAACTAAAACGATATTTTAAAACAAACATAAGTATTTATTTTATTCAAACATAAGTATTGTGAAAGGCTTGGCTATTCGAGAGAAGTTCTTTATGAATCTCTGATAATATCTTGTGAGACCTAGGAATTGACGCACTTCGGTTGGTGTCTTGGGTGTTTCCCAATTCTTCACAACGTCAATCTTGAAAGGATCAACATGAATTCCTTTCTCACTAACTACATGCCCTAGAAAGTGTACTTCTCTAATCCAAAATACACACTAAGAGAATTTTGCATATAACTTTTCTTTCCTTAATAATTTCAGGATCATATGTAGATGCTTCCCATTCTCTTCATTGGTTCGTGAGTAAATTAGGATATCTTCGACAAATATGATCACAAATTTGTCTAAGTAGGGCTTGCATACTCGATTCGTAAGATCCATGAAAACAGTTGGGGCATTAGTCAGTCCAAATGGCATGACCAAGAATTCATAATGATCGTAGTGTGTCCTAAATGCGGTCTTTAGAATGTCCTCTTCCATGACTCGAAGTTGATGGTATCCCAATCTTAGGTCGATCTTGGAGAAATAACTTGATCCTTGAAGTTGATCGAAAAGATCACCGATTAGGGGAAGTGGATACCGATTCTTGAAGGTCACATTAGTTAACTCACGGTACTCGATGCACATCTAGAAGGCTCCATCCTTCTTCTTGACAAATAGTACTAGTGCTCCCCAAGGCAAAAAGTTGGTCTGGTGAAGCCTTTATGAAGAAGTTCCTATATTTGGCTAGAGAGCTCTTGCATCTCTGATGTCGCTACTCTATAAGGAGACTTTGTTATTGGGGCTGCTCCTAGAATCAGATCAATCCTAAATTCGACTTGACATGTAGGCAGTAATCCTGGTAGATCCTCAGGGAATACATCAGGGTAGTCACACACCTAAGGTACTTCCTTGATCTCTTTTTTCCTGTCTTTCTTATTGAAACGTGAGCTATAAAGGCGTAATACTTCTTCTACATGTATTTCATGGCCTTCATACAAGAAATGATCCTAAGGTTCTTACTAGGCTTGTCTTCATGGATGGTTAAGGATTCTCCATTTGGAAAGGATAGACATATTGTTTTCTCGAAGCATAAGATTTCAGCGTGATGAAGGGATAACAAATCCATGCCTACTATGATGTCATAGATTCCTATGGTTATAGACATGGGGTTGAAGAGAAATGTGTGATTACTTAACTCTATAGTGTAATTCTCTAGTTCTTCCTGGGTGCTACCGATTTCACCATTGGCCATTTGTACTATATAAGGTTCCCTAAGTTTTCTAGACAGATGATTTAATAATTTCCAAAACTCTGGGGTTATATAACTCCTATCAACACCAAAATCAAAAAGTACGTTTTCATATAGATTGTTAATTAGGTACGTACCAGTGACCACTATTGGTCATAGACAGTGTCCTTTGCTCCTATGACAAATGCCCTTCCTCTGGCTTTTCCTTCTCGTCCCTTTAACTTCGGACAGTCTCTCCTATAATGCCCTACCTCCCAATATTCACAAAAAGTTATGCTTATTGCTGCTATTGCGGCTCCTTGGTTTCTCACTGGTGTTGGTGCATGTGTTGGGACTCTACACCTTTAAGCAAGGTGGCCCTTCATGTCATAATTGCTACATATCCAACAAGCACCCTTGTGATGATACCCACATTGGTTACATTTTGGACTACCTCCTACATACTACTTCAGGGTGGTAGTCTCGGGTGTTGCCAATGTAACTGTATATACTTGAGCTGCTTCACGCTTCTTCTCTGATATCTACCTAGTCTTTCCTAGGGAATTTATTCCAACATTCCTTTTGTTACTCCTCGCCCTTGTAAGATAAGCCTTTTGGACCATGGTTCCACGACATATTTCTTGGTTTGTCGGCCTGAAACCCAACCTTTTAGCACTATGATAGGTGGTCGGCTTAGAGGGAGTAACTAATCCTTGAATGGGATGGATCAGATCCCTAATGTATCTTTCTACCTTCTTGTATTCTGGAGTGACCATTCCGGGAAACAAGGTAGCTAATCATTAAAAACAGTTCGTGTAGGCATTCACATCAACTTCTTTCATCTCCAAGCTCCATAGCTCTTGCTCCAGCTTCTGTTTCTCCTCACGTGGACAATACTCTTCTATCATGAGCTTCTTTAATTCGCTCCAGGACATGGAATTAGCATTTCTAACACCCATCATCTTTACATAGCTATTCCACCATAGTGAGGGTTGCATCTGTGAGGGTGCTGGTAGCAAACTTCACTTTGCAGTCCTTAGCGCAAAAGCTAATCTCGAAGACAGACTCCATTTTCTCTATCTAATGGGTTAATCCTACTACACCTTCATTTTCATAAAAGGATTCCATCTTGCATTCATAAAATCTTTCTAAGAACAGGTCATAGGTGGACCTCTATTGTCTCCCTGGGAACTCTCACCTCCAGTTCCAGCTCCTGATCCTATATTCCTGTTTGCCTCGAAATTAGCAATATTTGCGGCGACTCTTTGGGATACCATTGCTTCGATAGCTGTTGGATCTTAAGGTATCTGGTTGGGGTTATTCTCAGAACCTGGTTGGTTTTGGTTGGTTATTGTACACGACATGATTCTATATTAAGGTTTAGGTATTGTTTAGATATTAGAATCCCTTGATCATTCAGGTATTAGTTCGTGAGGGTTAGAAAAATTTAAGCATCGCAACAATAAAATATCAATCAAGTAAGTTTGTTATATATGATGGTTTTTGAGCAAAACATCATTCCTATGGTGTACATGCAAACCCTAATAGCTTTTGGATCTAGTTTGTCTAATGAACATGAAATTGAATATCCAAAGCCATAAGCCCTAGATCTAACATATAAGAACTGAAATAAGGGTTTAGTAATTACCTTTGATTGTTATATTGCAATAACAATCAGTCCCTTGCTTTGATTGGCTTTAGAAAGCTTAGTGCCTCAAGTGTTGCACCTCTAATGGAGTCACAAACACCACTAAGCAACTTGGATGAAGAGGGAGGAGAAAGGAGGCACCAAAAACAGCTAGAAACCCTAAAGGAACACTTGTACACGTTTTTGGGGCTTAAGGGTCCTTTATATACATGTAGGCCATTAGGGTTTTCAACTAGGAAACCCTAATTTGCCTGCTTAGGCCCTAAGCAGCCCACGGATCCCTTTCTTTAGAGTCATGGATGAAATCTTATGGGCTTCCCATAAATTTTGTCCACTCCACTCTATGGAGTCCATTAGCCCACTCTTGCAATTATCTTATAATTACAATTCCAGTCCCTTAAGTTTAATGAATATCTTTTAGCCACAAAATTAATTCTTAATTAATTCTTGACTAATATTAATTAAACAATATGATTTTTCCTTTAATATATTATTCTCATAATATATTAATAAATCATAATTAAATCTTTCTCTCCTTAATTCATCCTACATATTGCTATGGTGAAGGCAACCCAAAAGACCATGCTAATAATCGGGTCAAGTACATACCAAAAAAGTTATGGACTTAGACACTAATCCTACAGTCTCCCACTTGGATAAGTCTAATAACTATTTTCCATATGACTTCAGAACCTGCTCAGCAATCGTAGCTTTTAAAAGCCGCTGTCAACTCTGATCTTATCAGATAGCGTGTCCTTTAGATAAGGGATTATATATTCCTCCATTCTCAAGATATCGTATAGACACAAGACATGAATTTAAATCATTCTCTTTATACAGTTTCCCGACTTCTGATTTATGACGACTGATAACAGACTACAATTGAACACATCAACTTAGTCCCGGCTTGGCCAAGCACTTAGGTGTCATCACTAAACCATCGAGAGGCCCACAAATATCGCTTTTATCCCACTTTGGGTAAAAGGAATGGATAAACTTTGACTCAAATGCTTGTTTCACCTACTAATCGAATCACACACAACAATAAGTTTTATAACACCAAGTTACTGGTGCGTTTACTTATCATCAATGTGCAACCGACCAACAAATAACAACTCACACGTCTTGGTTTCAAGAATATACAATGTTATCGTCTTCACTAATCACTCGTGATAAAATCCATGAAGTGATCTAAGTGAGCGTGGGTTTAATCCAATACTCTAATCTTATCAAAGCACTCATGAACCCTGCAGCAAACTTGTGTTATGTTTAAACTCTTCAGACAATCTACAGACTCTTCATGACAGTCTTCCTTCATACTTACTTCCAACGTATGACCGACTGTGGAGGTTCGAATAACCTAGTTATTCTGGAAGTCAAAACATGCAAACTGAAACACAATAATAATACTTAATCCTATATGGCCCCAAACTTGTGAGAGTAAATAAAACACTTCTATTTAATCACCATATTGATTACTCATTATTTATCATTTACTATTTCAGAAAATCAACTTATTTCTCAAAATTACAACAATAGTTGTCCCATGCACAAGACATGCACACTATGTTTCCTATGGTCCTTACTTTGTGAAATAGATCGATTGAAAAACTTTTCCAATGATGCTCATTTTACAATTCCCAATCCTTATCATTAGTGTTAGAACACAAGGTTCTTGCCACTACTACAATATGCTAGATTCTAACATTTTATGCAACGATCCTTTCGTAAAGTCATAGCACAAAAGTCACCAAGACTTGGCCAATGAAATTACAAAGTACTCTATCGGAAATTGTTACAAGACAATTCCATAGACGTGATGTCTCACTTTCAAAGTACATTCCTTTGAACATCCATCTTGCATAAAAGTTTCTAATCTTGACATAAACTCTCAATATCCAACTCCCAATATGGAAACATTTCCATATTTGCCATATGACAACTCATTCTTAATAGAATCTTATCTATTCATAATAATGTCGATATGGTCCATCCAATACCATACTTCCAACTACTCACAAGCAACCAATCCTCAACGAACTTTGGATCGTCCTTTGATAGTTGTTTAATTATTTTAGTCAAAACCGATTCTAGTTCTTTTTCCCTCTTAATGCGCTAGACATTTGGAAATTTTTATAATGGTCAAATATTATAGCATTTGCAATCGATCCTATACCCGAAGCGTATGGGACACGATGCATAATGTCTTACATAAAGATATGATACTTTATCAATCTTCTGCCATAATATTTTATGTGTTACTTTCTCACAATTCGAACTATGAAGAGGGATGCCGTAATCATAATCGAAATTTGAGAACACACTATGTATCCTTTGACTATATATATTAAAATTTCTCAATCTAAGCTTTAGATTTTGAAACGAAGTATAATATTCTCTCCCTTAATTATAGCAAAACATCTTTTCAACCCATGCAACGTTGCAAATTGAATCTTTGTTTTTCTATAATTAATATTGCTAACTTGCAATACTTTCCATAATAATCATACAAGCATAACACTTATGCTCCCACTATCATGATGATTATTATCATATAAGCATAACACTTATGCTCCCACTAGCTTTGACATGTATTCAGAAAACAGCTGGACTTCTAATAAAACAATGCCTATTGAATTTTTGAAGTTCATATTTCTAATACCAGATGCTTCGATAAGCCTTTATCAAAGCTTCTTAAACTTATACACCTTTGCCTTAGATAGCTCATATGTGTGTCTAAACAATTCAGAACTTATAATAAGTCCCAAATGTTAGACTAATTGCCAAATCTCACAATTCAAACTATGGAAAGGGATGTCGTAACCATAATCGAATTTGAGAATACAAGTTTCACAATTGATATCTTCTTAAAATCTCTCTTAGTGAAAGCATTTCCTCACAGTCATTCTCATGAAGGAGGGAATCTTATGACACTTAGATTTTATGGTGTATGATTTCCTATCCATGTGAATTTGACAAAACCAAAGTTTGCGATAGATCCAATCTCATATGGACTGAACTTTCTTAATCTTGATTTCTTGCCTTATGGTAACACGAGTGCCCACCATGTCTTCCAATTAATTTAGCAACTTATCCTTACATATCAATGTACTTTCCATCGATCAAGGTACTTTGTCTTTATACATTCAAATGAGAACTCATACAACTCACATGCATAATTTAACTCAATTGGAATGGCACAGAAACAAAATAATGGCAACACGATAGGTTGTAAACCTCAAGTCGTGTGCTAGTGATGATTGATAAGGTTTATTCTTGATTTGTTCTTGAAACCTTTTTCAAGGTCATTAAAACTCCCACTGACCTCTTGACATATATGATTCTCTTGTCAGGAAACACTTCACACAATTGGTTCTAGTTGGTCTTTGTCTTATCTCACAACTCACCAATTTCAAATGTACAAGAATAAGAAACTTTCTTATTCTACAATTGATAAGTGTTACAAACCTACTAAAGACTTTTCACTCAAGTTACAATCTTGACTCTAAGACTTGATATTGGAACGAAGTATGATTGACTTCTTGATTTAACCATTTCTACAATTCTCGATTCCTCTTCTTAGACATGCAATTGCACTAAGATTCACTTAGAGGATCAATTGAGACATGGTTCTTAATCATTAAGACCTATCATAAAACACAATGAAAGGTACTCTCCATTCTTCTTAGAATAGAGAAACTTTTAACTTTCTGCCTACTTGATTCTTCCTTATTCGTTCTGCTATTCGTTGAAACTCTTTCAATCAACTCAGAATTACACTTAATCTTATAAGTATAATCATATTTACTAAACTTTAGTAAATCATGACGAATACCTTTATCACTCTTATGGTGGACATGATCAACGCACAACCTAGTGTACTCGATCTCCTAGTCCTTCACTTGACACTTTGTCAAAGAATTAGTCTAATTTCCAAATATGAAGTCTCTCATTCATCACGCAACCAAGTTGTATGATTTCAAGTTTCTATCCAATTGAAACTTAGGCGATGAGAAACTCTCCCTATTTGGCAAATTCTCGACATTTCCACAAATAACACAATTAAGAATCAAATCCATTATTGCTAATAATAGAAACCTTCAAACATCAATTTTTCATACATGACATTTCAAGGATAAATAAATAAGATAAAATCAAAATTCATTTTATTGCAGAAAAATTTGTCCTTACAATGAAATTCAATTGAAAACTATGTTATTACATATCTCTTAGCAATCTATTCTAACTCCAAGTAGTAGCTCAAGAATCCAATCTTCAAGCAATGCAATCGAAATCCATTTCTTCACGATTAGATTCAGCTCACTTCTTCCCTTAAGCTTCCTCTCTTTTCTTCGATCCTACAAAACATCAAAATGTAATCTTATCACATCATGTATTAAGAATCTAGAACAGGAACTTAAAAGAGTTAGATAATGGATTTTACTTGAAGTAGAGCCATTCGTCTTGACTCTCCCATCTCTTAGATCTCTCAGGTAAATAGGGCGGCTTCGTCTCCAATGCCCCTTCTCTTGGCAATAAAAGCAAATGGACTCCTTTGGCACAGCACATTGGACAATCACAGACTTAGTTCTTTCTGGACTTCCAATGTTGCTAGTGTCCATTGAAGTTTGGGAGTTTGATTCACCAGACAAATTTGCTTGACCAGCATGCCAAATCATTGCTGATTCAGTAGCTATAAGCAAATAGGTGAGATCAATGAGGGTACGTCGTGATCCAGCATATAGTACTCTCTAACGAACTCACTATATGATTCAGGAAGTGACTGAAGAACCCAATCAACAACCAATATCTCTGAGATATCGAAACCCAACATCCTTAACCTATTAATGAGTGACTTCATCTCTAAGATGTGTGCACACACTGACTTTCCATCTTCATGCTTAATTGCCAATAGGGCTTGAGTGAGCTTGAACTTTTCAAGCCTTTGAACTTGTGGGTTAGGGAGAACAATTGGAGGGGGTGGAAGAAGCGAAGCATGATCTCTTGTTCCTTGATCATATCGTGGAATATCATCTTCGTTTGGAAAACTTGTTCCAAGGGATTTAGGAAGACCATGATTTTCAGAACTAAATATCTACAAAACGGGAGAAAATTCAAGTTAAGTTGATTAGAATCCTTGATGTAACACCCAAATGAAACATTAAGGCTAGGATCCAACACAATACTCTACAACCTAGAAAAGGGATGTCGTAATCTAGTCGCAGAATATTTGAAGGTAGGTAAATGACGATTTACCAATTTCCACCATGAAAAACGAAAAGGAAATTTAAGTTTTAAATGAATTGAAACTCCTAGATCTTTTGAGATTCATTGAACTTTTCAATGGCATGTTTAATCTCGATTATGCCCTACAATTTGTGACTGGGATGTCGAGGATCACAAATAAGGTGTGAATAACCATACGAATCACGTGGTGCACCCAATGCTACTATCACCTAATCAATGTGTCGGTTAGCCACACACACTCCATTGATCTATGATAAGCATCGAGCCACCCTTTGCCACCAATGTCATCCCCAAATTAGTGTGTCGGTTAACCACACACGCTCCACTAACATTTGACAAGGGTACGATGTGTAATTCCATGGGTTAGCATACAATTTCACATTTTGCCTAAAGTAACTATGATTTTGGAATTTGAAAAAGCATTTAGTTACTTTGTACTTCATTATACTTATAATGGAAGGTTTCTGTCCTATCCTACCCGTTCGGCTAACGACCCTCCACTAGTCAAGAGTGCGGTGGGTAAGAGTGGATACCCATTCAATCGCCATTTTATAGGCAATTTCCTTAAACACCCCTTATAGACCAGCTTCGTGAATGAGGCCTACTAACGGTAAGACTAACTGTTTACTCATACATATATATAATATTAGACTTATAATGTTACATATAGTATAGGGTGTATTTTACACATTTAAAATACTGGGTGGTTTAATTTAGCAAATTATACTTATAATTTATTTAAATGTAAACCAAAACTTTATGGGTTTATTAAATCTCTTATAATTATACACTTTAATTAATTAATAAAATCATAAGGGTGTGATTTGAACTTTCCAAATTACTAGGGTTTTAGAATTTTAAATTTCAAATTAAGACTTCTAATTAATTTTTAAATCCAAAACTTGAGGGCAAGTTTTGACACTTTTCAAAACATTAGGGTTTAACTTAGTTAAATTTCAAAAACAAAAAACTTTTAAGTTCAAATTTAAACTATAAAACCTAAAGGGTGCAAATTGAAACTTTTCAAACTTACTAGGTCAAATATTTATCTAATAATAATCCTATATTATCCATATTTAACCAAATCCATCAATTTTGATAAGGATAAACATTCCAAACATAAAAAATCGATTTTAGGCAAAAAACGAGTTTTGGTAATTATCCTCATCAAAATCTGGACAGAAATTAGAAAATCCCAGAAACAGAACAAGAACAGGTAACTCGTCGAGTCCTCTTTGGAACTCGTCGAGTTCATGCTACTCGTCGAGTTCTTAGAGAAAACTCGGCGAGTTCATCAAACAGACAGCCAAAAAATCGATTTTCAGATCAAACAAGCATCAAATTCACTAACAAACAACCCTAGGCTCTGATACCACTGATGGTTTTTGAGAAAAACATCATTCCTATGGTGTACATGCAAACCCTAATAGCTTTTGGATCTAGTTTGTCTAATGAACATGCAATTGAATATCCAAAGCCATAAACCCTAGATCTAACATATAAGAACTGAAATAAGGGTTTAGTAATTACCTTTGATTGTTATATTGCAATAACAATCAATCCCTTGCTTTGATTGGCTTTAGAAAGATTAGTGCCTCAAGTGATGCACCTCTAATGGAGTCACAAACACCACTAAGAAACTTGGATGAAGAGGGAGGAGAAAGGAGGCACCAAAAACAGCTGGAAACCCTAAGGGAACACTTGTCCATGTTTTTGGGGCTTAAGGGTCCGTTATATACATGTAGGCTATTAGGGTTTTCAACTAGGAAACCCTAATTTGATTGCTTAGGCCCTAAGCAGCCCATGGATCCCTTTCCTTAGATTCATGGATGAAATTTTATGGGCTTCCCCATAAATATCGTCCACTCCACTCTATGGAGTCCATTAGCCCACTCTTGCAATTATTTTATAATTACAATTCCAGTCCCTTAAGTTTAATGAATCTCTTTTAGCCACAAAATTAATTCTTGACTAATATTAATTAAACAATATGATTTCTCCTTTAATATATTATTCTCATAATATATTAATAAATCATAATTAAAACTTTCTCTCCTTAATTCATCCTACATATTGCTATGGTGAAGGCAACCCAAAAGGACCATGCTCATAATCGGGTCAAGTACATACCAAAATAGTTATGGACTTAGACACTAATCCAAAAATATCTGGCGCAATCATTTCACAATTCAAGATACTCATTCGTGAAATACAATTTTTTTCATATATTAACATGGTTTTGATTATGTAACTCCCGCATTTCTCGCTAGACATTAATAAAATGATGCAATTGTAATGGTCAACAGTTATAACCTTTTATGAAGTTAATAAAGCTAATTATATGATTTATGTAGTTATATGTAGTATTTGTGCTTAAATCAATATAATAAAATAAGAATAATAATTAGGACGAATAGCCTTGATGAAAGAGGAAGTAGTCGTGATGAAGATTCCAAAGATATAAAGAACACATCAATATGACTTATAACGAAGAAGTTATGATGCGTTTAAGTTTCGCATTAGACCCAAATCACTACAAAATGTCATAAATAGTGAATCGAAGATAGATCACTTATTATCATAATTATTCTAAACAAAAGCCGTAGTACTAGTAAAACCGAGAGCATGAAAATAGAGAACACCTAAATCTAACTTCATGAGAGTAAGTTATGATTTTTTCTAATATTTCAGTATAACTGTGTTTGCAGAGGAATTGAATTTTTGATTGGTTAAATTTTAGTCAAAATAATCTAAACAAGAATCTAAGATCTCGTTAATAGGAGTCTTTCGATATAAAGACAGTTGAGAATGGACGTTGAACGAAAGACATCTGAGTTTTCAACGGTAACATTCTAAGCCTGTTAAAAATATAAATTTAAAAATAAAGTCAAAATTAGGTGACGGACTCTAAATGAAAGTTGTAGATCTCGTCGATAGATACGTGTGGATATTAAACATGTCGAAGACGAAGCTCGTATGAAACAAATATGATTTTTCTAAGATTTTATAAAATATGTGCGCAGCTGCGCCCATAGACAGAGGGCACAACGCACCTGTGAGAGCCCCTAAGATCTCACCACATGTCACCATTAGATGACCGCCACGCCAGCCCTCCGATATAAAGCATGGCGCGCCCTGCCTTTTTTCATGTATAAATAGCTTTCAAAGTTTAGAACTTTTTCACACCTTTCACTTGTTTTCTCTCTCGCTAGCTTTCGATTTTAGCCCCAAAATTTCCTTAGTATTAGTATTCTAACGAATCCCTGCAATGCATGAGTGCCTGAAAAGTAGTAGCCATCGAGTTGGATTTCTGTAACGGCAATTTCTAGACTTCTATCTAGGAAATCTTTGTAAGTTAGATTACACTCTATATTAGTTTAGTGTAATTTATATTTATATGCATAGTCGTTATTATGAATTTATAAATAAGATTTGTCAGTGATCACATGTCGTTATACTGATTGATCTACTTATGTGTAACAACCCGAAGTTGTTCATTGCCGAAAACCCCGTTCTACCCGTAAAACTCGCCGAATATCAGTTCGTTCCAATTTTGTTTTTGGGTTAAATTAATTAAACTTATATGTTTATTTGATGCTAATGAGTGTCCAAACCCCTTAGGAACTCATGAAATTAGCCCAAAATAGTTATTTCAAAAATTATAGAAACGTCCCCGCCGGGTTACGAAAACTTAATCGGGTGCGACCAAAAGCCCCGTTTAATGCTGGTATCGGGTAGAATTCCACCGTGTCCAAGTTTTGCAACCTATATAAACATGTTAATCCTTTCATTTGAAGGTTTTGCTTCCTCTCTCTACTCTCTCTCTAACCTCTCTCCTAAATCTAAGTTCAAGGGTCAAAACTCAATTTTAAGGCTTCAAATCTCTAAGGTACCTTCCTAAACTCATTGTATAGCATATTTGACCTTCAAATTCGGGATTAAAACATGAATTAAGGCCTTGTATATGAGTTTACGGCCCTGGAAGGAGCTTAGGCCGTAAACACATAATTAGAGGGTTTTTAAGCCCTAAAACCCTTCCTAGCCCCAACAAGACATAGATATGACTTCTAGAATTTTGGTTTTAGCCTTGGAACACTTTAAACATAATACTTGAGGGACAAATGAGAGTTTACGGCCAAGGCTTATGCTTGGGCCGTAAACCCTTCATATTTGGGGAGTAAACTCCTCTAAAAGTGTTAGAGTGTCACTTTAACACCCCTAAAGCCTTAGAATAAATTCTAGAAGTGTATACAAACAAGTTTTAGACCTTAAAACATAATAAATCTCACCTCAAGAGAGTTCATGGCCATGAGGGGGGTCTCATGGGCCGTAAACTCCAAAAACACATCAAAAGTCCCTTAAAAATTCATGTAAGGCCTTGGAACAATTTTAGGAATCACATGTGATTTATTTGGAGTCATTAAAACACTTATTCAAGGGTGCATAGGAGTTTATGGCCGTAAGCTCCATGCTAAGGCTGTAAACTCCCTTAAGTATGGTCATTGGTGTTTTAAAATTAATTCCAAGCCCTTAAACCAACCCTAGAATTTTCCCTTTAAGTGTTTTAAGCCATTTTGCACCATAAACCACCCCACCATGAGTTTACGGCCGTAAACTCATGGGGAATGGGTGTTATAGGCCGAAAACTCATGTATGAGTTTACTCTTGAAGAGTAAACTCCATTTCCCGGTCATTCAAGTCCTTAAAAATGCCACCCGGGTCCCTCCAAACACTTACAATGGGGTGTTTCCGCGACTAAAAGTGTTTGTCCCTAACAAATAAATAATCTAAGTCCTAATTAGATACAAATGTATATCTTTGCATTATACTTAGGAACCTCGTGCGTTTGCAAGCCCCGAACCAACGTTTAGCATCCGAAATCGTCACATTTCTCGTCCGGTGAGTTCATACCCCTACCCTTTTTAAATGATTTTTCAATGTTTTCAGGGGGGAATACAAGCAAACTATAAATGTTTTCAAAACATAACTTTGATCTATTTCAAATAATATCTGGCAAACTTATAAATACTTTTACCCCTTATGTATTATGCTGAGCATAAGGGATGATTTATCAACTACAACTAAATGAATTTTAGTTAAGGAAATAACCAAACTAATCAAATTATTATGGGAATAATTTGGGGCTCTTTAGTTTTCGTTTTATCATGTACTGATATGTGTATAAAGTTATTAGATAAACTATGTCTGATTTAGTTTATCTCCGCATCATTTGAATGTATTGTCAGATAGTTTCATTTTATGTATCTGTATTCACTGTATTATGTTTCATAATCTTTTATATATGTTTGATATCGTATGAGAACCCTGTGAATAGTTTAGTACTAGCTTGTGAGTTCGTCACTACCCTTCATGGATGATCAGTAAATCCTCCCCGGAAGTGTAACCAGAGTCTCCTGGAGGGAGAGCGAGGAATTTGTGAATAGATCTATTCGGGACTGACAATCCCACACCTTAACTGCTAGCTACAGTTAGGTGGGCACGCCTGGGGTGACAAATTCTGGATATCGTCCGACGTCTGACAAGCGTCAAGGAGGTCTCGTTGTCGTATCAGCATGGTTACCCGACTCACAATACGTATTAATATAAGTTTATTCATGACTTTGGTTTTGGATTTGATTTTATATCAATCTTCTATCTTTAGATCTTATATCTAGTACGGGATGGTAATCCCATGGTTTTTGGTCTATAGGGTTCATATCTATTGCAGGATGTTATTCCTATGGTTAGAATCTATATCTAGTTCGGGATAGTGATCCCATGGTTTTATCAAACTATCTTGTATCTAGTCCGGGATGGTAGTCCCATGGTTTTCAGTCTATATTTTCAAGTATATCAAACTATCTTGTATCTAGTCCTTGATGGTAGTCCCATGGTATTAAATCTATATGTAGTACGGGATGTTAGTCTCAAGGTTTTCAAACTATTTTCCATCTACAGTTCACGTATATTAAAGTATTTTATATCTAATTCGGGATAATAATCCCAAGATTTTCAATATATAGTTTTGTGTATTAAACTATACTATGTGATATTAAATCGGTCTTGTATTTAGGAAAATATGGGATTTTCCTGGGGTAACATATAACGCGTAATTGAACTGTAATGAAAGATAACTAAACTATTTTACATAAGAAAATATGGGATTTTCTTGGATAACAAACCTTTTCGGAAAACTAAAGGAAACCGGTACATTTTTCAGAAAACAAACATCTTATGAACTCACCAGCTTTATGCTGATTTTCAAATCGCTTGTATTCTCAGGTCCACGTTAGACTGGTACCCGGTGATATCTTTTGGTGAAGACGGAGCGCTCAGAAGACTCGTCTCTACTTTTGTTCATATGATATATGTATAACACTTGTACAATTTACTTTTGAACCAAATGTAAACTTTCAAATATATGTAATGTAATGGTTGTTTACTTTGATTACTATGTGCATTGGATTTGATACTCAACGTGGAGTCAACCCCGGAAACGTTTCCGCCTTTGGTTTTCGGGGTGTGACATTATGGGGGGATGTCTAACCAATATTTAGTGAGGTGTTTAAACTGGGATTACCAAACAGTATACTCTGTATACCAAACAGACCATACCTCCAATATGATTTAGTCTGGTTGCTCATTACTTGATAGATCATGATGTAGACATTGAGATTGTTGAGGAATCTAGACTATCATTAGTCATCAAAAATAATAAACTAAGACTTAGTGATAAGGAACCTATGTCACATCAAAGGAAAGGATAAGTGTCACACCCCCAGACCAGACGGCGGAAACGTCCGGAGGCGGGTGACTTCATTGTGCAGTATCATAACAATTGAATATAAATGAAACAGAGCAATCCAAACATCATACATTGAGATGACAAACTTACATTGTTTACATATTGTATTTTTTCTTCGAGTTACACAAAAGATACATAAGTAGAAAAGAATCCAAACTACAGCTAAATGGTCTTGCATCAACATTCCTTGTTACCTGCTTACTAGATCCCTGAGAATACAAGTCATTTTGAAAAGCGTCAACTAAAAAGTTGGTGAGTTCATAAGCATTTTTGTACAAAATCGTTTACACTTGTTTAAAATCGTTCTCATTGTACTTTCAGAAAATCCGATATTTTCTATGAAATCGTTTGAAATCTTGCCTTGAAAATCATGGATATATGTGTGCATGACATTATTTTTGTTCATCCTTATAAGGAGTAATTTTGAAAAGTAGTGTGATTTGTAAAAGCGAGCTATGTCCGAGAATAGTTCTTTTGAATAGTAACAATCATTCGTTTCAAGAAAAATTCCTTATTTTCAAAAAGGAAATATGGTTGAAAATCGTGTTCCTCTTATCGAGTAAAATTGAGTATGTGCGTTCTAGTTTATCGTTATCGAAATCGTAGAAAAATCATTTTCTGCAGAAAATCCTATATTTTCTGCTATAAAATATTCGTAAGTTCTAGTTTATCATTATCAAAATCGTAGAAAAATTGTTTCCCTAGAAAATCCTATATTTTCTGCTATAAAATAATCGTGAGTTCTAGTTTCCAACTATGTATATGTGTGGGTTAGTTTATCGTTATCAAAACCGTTCACAAACGTTTTCCATAAAGTCCTACGCTTTTTAATTTGTAAAAATAGTAGTATTACGACTCTATACTTGTAGGAGAAAGAATCAACATGACTATTGTGGACATTCTATGTGATGAAGAAGGATAATCAACACAACAAATCCCGACCATCACCTATCACGTGTAGGACAGTCAACACAATGTGCCAAAATTTATTTATGAGGTTTTCCTTACATAAATTTCTAGTTAATATAACATATTCTAGTGAGTCGTTATAACCATACTAATCTGACAGAGTGTCTGTTTTGGCGTTTCTCAGGCGCCCTCGGTTCGGAAAAGACATTTGTCACCCTAGACTGGCATGTCTAGCTGTAGCGTACAACGAAGGTGCGGGGTGTCAACCCCATATAGATCTATACAAAAATTCTCGCTCTCCCTCCAGGAGACTCTGGCTATAACTCCTTACAGGACTTAGACGTACACTAATATTTTTATATTTAGGTACTTTTGAGATTTGTCTGACTAGAATATTAACAACCTTTTGAGGAATTGTTAGAGATCCATTATTTGTTAGATAAATAATAAAATTCGTACTCATTGAATAGAAATATCGTTCTCGTTCCATATCGTTGATTGTGCTCGTTAACTGGGTGTTCGTGTTCGTTCCTTTTCGTTTATTGAAAATGAGTCATTTTAGTCAAGAGAAAAAGTGTCAAGTTAGAACATTACTTAAGTTCTTGGAGGTTCTATGACAGCAGCTTATGACATGCAAATATTTCTGTCATAAAGGCACTATTTGATATTTTCTTAATGCAACTTTTATATCGAATATTTATAAACTACCCTCTGATAGGTTGCAAATAGTCACAAAGTTTCCTTTTTCGAAAATTACTAGAAATGGTGTCCACCTATCAAGATCCCTTTTTATAACTTATATTTCTAGACATTAGGGCATAGACAAAGGGGTTAAGTTTGACAAACCTAATAGTTGGGAAGCTCTTTTGTACAAAGTATCATCTATTCTTTATGAAATTGAGAATTCTTACGTTCATGAGTATATTACTAAAATATTAATTTAATAATATTTCACACACATACAAACATACGTATATATGCAATCATTTAAGAATTTAGGCAAGATTTGACTTGTACTCTCCCTCAAGAACATTAAAACATTGAAAAAGGTGGGGTATGAAGCTCACCTTAGTTATTTGTTGGGTGATTTGAAGAGATGAGGAGGAGTTTCCAAGTTCCAACACTTGGGAGTTCTTTTGAGCTTAGAAATATCCTAAGAATAATTTTTTTGTAAATATAGTGAAATCTTAGAATAATTGAAGAATTATTATTCAAAGAAGGTAAATACTTACCAAAAATCTGGGAATTTTTCTTGAAGGGATGAAACTTGAAGCTTGAAGGAGTTGAGAGCACTCTTAGAAGTTTGTTGGAGGTGAAAATGAGAAGTGTGAAAGTGGAAGAAAAGGAGTTCACGTATTCTAAGCGGAGGGATATGAGTGATATGACACTTGCTTGGAGGATTGGTGTACAAGACTTATATCCACGAGTATTTTTGTGTTTAACTGAGATTTGTTTGGGAAATGAGGAATTTCATCAAATCACAAAGTCAATCCCTTTGTCCTTTTCTTGATTTAGGATAAGGTTCTCCTAAATCCTAAACATTTACTTTTATGAAAAATATGCTTACAATAATTAATTTTGGCATAAAGTAAGGGTTTTAGGGGTCTCGGTTAAGAAAAACACGAGTTTGGTGGGATTCCCGAACTCAAAATACCTTTAGATGATAAAAAAGGACCGAAAATGACCAAAATCCGGAGCTTAGAAGCGAAATCCGAAGTTCTTATGAAATTTCCGGAGCAAAGGAGTAAATTCTGAAGCAAGTAGTTCAAATTCCGGTGGGGAGAGTACATCCTGCGAGGGTTCGAAGTGGCAGCATGGGAGTTCCGGAGGTGCTGGGCCAATTCTGAAGCTTCTCTCCTGATTCCGGAGTACTCCCTTCGGATGCGAGACATCTGATCCGGACCGAAGATGCGAGGTAGTCTAACCCTTCCGAAATGAGGCGAGGCGAGGTCTTCCGGAGATGATCCGAAGATCCGAACATGGTGCTTCCGGAGTGAAGCCTTCCGGAGTCCATTAGAATATCCGAAGCAAAGGGTTCCGGGGTGAGAATCTTATTGGTTCCTTAGGAGGGTTCCAGAGTAAGAGGGTTCCGGACTAATAGGGTTCCGGACCAAGAGGTTCAGGACCAAGAGGGTTCCGGACGAAGAGGGTCCTTTTGGGGTTTCCTCTTCCGGTTTTGAGCTGTTCTCGACTGAGGAAGGTACTTAGAGAGATTTAGGAGAGATTTGGGAGAGATTTCACATACTTGGAGAGATTTGGGAGAGACTCACTATTCTTGGCGAGATTTCGCATACTTAGAGAGATTTCACATACTTGGAGAGATTTCGGAGAGATTTCGGAGAGATTCACTATTCTTGGAGAGATTTCGCATACTTAGAGAGATTTGGGAGATACTTCACATACTTGGAGAGATTTGTCATACTTAGGGAGATTTGGGAGAGATTCACTATTCTTGGAGAGATTTGGGAGAAATTTCACATACTTGGTGAGATTTGGCATACTTAGGGAGATTTGGGAGAGATTCATTATTCTTGGAGAGATTTGGGAAATATTTCACATACTTGGAGAGATTTGGTGTACTTAGGGAGATTTGGGAGAGATTCACTATTCTTGGAGAGATTTAGGAGAGATTCACTATTTTTGGGGAGATTTAGGAGAGATTCACTATACTTGGAGAGATTTGCATTCTAACATTATATGGCTCCTTAGGAACTCATATTAAACACTTAGGTGTGTTAACACAAGTCTCACAATAGTCCTTGCTTACTTGAGGACGAAATTTCTTTAGTAAAAAAGGCTAGTTGTGACATCATCCCCCCATTAGAGGGAATTTCGTCCCGAAATTCTTTCAAAAGATAGGGTTATGAAAGCGGAAATAGGTGAGAGTACTTTTGAGTTATTTGGTCTTTGTGTTCCCAGGTGAATACCGGCTCACGCCTAGCGTTCCCTTGAACCTTCACCATCGGGACGTGGCTCTGTTTTGTATGCTTAACCTTTCTATCCATAGTTTTGATAGACTGTTCAACCATTAGGAGGTTCTAGTCCACTAAACCTTGTCTAGTGGGACTGGGAGGGTTTTGTCTGACAGAACCTTTCTAGGTTTGACACATGGAACACAAGATGTACGTTACTAAGATTGGAGGGTATTTGGAGTTTGTAGGCTACCGGACCGATCCATGCGAGGATCTCGAATGGTCTGGTGCTTCGCGGAGTTAGTTTACATTTCCTTTCAAATCGAGTCATCCTTCCCTGAGGGAAGATCTTTAAGAATACCCTGATCCCTTACTTGGGGTTCTGAGGCTTTAACCTGCTATCTGTATAGTTCTATTTCCGACTTATACGATGTTTGGGGTCGCGTTCGGGTTTTGACTATCATTTTTGTGGTTTCTCGAATAATCTTGGGTTTAGGCAGTGTGCTATTGAGTGTTTGTCCTCTTGTTAGTTGGGTGTCTCTCAACTCGGCCCATCAGAGGATGATTTGCATTTCCGGCCATGCGGGGCCTCGAGGGATACAACTCCCATGCTCAGGTGGCAGTTGGTGGTGTGTGAGTACTCGAGTAGAGGTAGGTGGGTTTCCCAACTCTTTCAATGTCCATTAAACATGTTTCTCTTTGGGGTACGGATTCTTGTTTACCTCGTTCTTGTCAAGTAGGATTTCTAGGGCTTCGGTGGTTCGACACTTACAAGTGTTGAATACATGGGATGTAAAATGTCTAAACTGAGCTCTTGGGTTAATCGGAGACTATGGGTTATTGGACCTTTCTCGGCGAGGCCTTTTGAATGGTCTTCTAGGAATCGGGATCCTGGCGTCCTAGAAGTAGAGTTTTCTGGGCCTTAAGAGTTGGTACTATGGTCACCAAGGTTGAGTTTGTGTGATGTAGTTAACTTTATGAGTCTTTGATTATCTTGGGAGTTTTCTCCCTAGGGTCTTTCCAAGCTAATGGTAGGTCAGCCTTTGCCAGTACCTTGTTGGTGGTTGAACATGTCTCCGATTCGGGGTAGTGAGTATCGATCCTTGAGGATGGGTTTTGTTTGGCTTAATCGTAGCCGGTGGTGCTTATGACAATTTTGTCTTTCTCCCCTTATGAGTTAGACAGGTGCTTCCTGTGGTTAGGGACTGGGTCTGATGTTTCCTTTACATAATATGTCGATCTTATGATCAAACACTATTTGTTCTTGTTACCATGCTAAGTGGTATCGGGTGTTTGGTCATTGAGGTGTTTCCAGGAGTCGAGGTGATTCTATCTCTGCTTAGCACATGGTTAAGGTTTTCTAAGAGATTTTGGGAATCTCTAGAGGAATGTTGGAAGCCTTTTGGATTCCTTTTTATAACCTTTTCTCCTTGATTTTCAATCTTTGTTGGGGCTAGGGAAGGGCGTAGTATTTCTTACGCCAGAACTTAGGCATCTGGTTGATAGGGATTTCGTCGTTAGTGACTTAAAGAGTTTTGTTATTCGGTTGAGTAAGACGGAAGTCTATTTGTAGAGCTCGAGCTTTGTAAGGTGAGAATCAAGCCTATCCGTGTCAACTGATGACATTAGACTCCTTGTTGTTACATCGATTTGAGGAGTATTGGTTGTTAGGAATGACAAGGCATTTTATGTTCATGCTCCTATCACTACTAGTTTTGTTTTCGTTGTTACCATTCAGTCTATCTCGTTTTTCTACTTTTTAGGTGTTCTAGTGTTCGTGTTCTTATTGTTGTTAATTTCGTTTTCATTGTTACCATTGGGTCTATCTCGTTTCCGCTTGTTAGGCGTTCTAGTGTTCGTGTTCTTATCCTTGCTAGTTTCGTTTTCGTTATTACCATTGGGTCTATATCGTTTCTTCTTGTTATGTGTTCTAGTGTTTGTGTTCTTATCGTTTCTAGTTTCGTTTTCGTTGTTACCATTGGGTCTATCTCATTTCTGCTTGTTAGGTGTTCTAGTGTTCGTGTTCTTATCGTTGCTAGTTTCGTTTTTGTTGTTACCATTAGGTCTATCTCGTTTCTGTTTGTTAGGTGTGTTAGTGACACAAAGGTGCTGCTATAAGTCAAGGGAATTTGTAATCCGTCTTCTGCTAGGTTTTTTTTACTATAGATGGATGTGACCCGTCTGCACATACTTAGGATTTTAGAGGGTAATTGACTTGGGGTTCTGTCCTAATCAACATTCAGAACAAGGACAGGAAAATGATGCGGGATCGCATGCTCTTAGTTTATGGAATCCTAACTATATACGATACTAACGTTCATATGGAACCATCGTGGTCCATTAGTGAGGATTCAATAGCTGCTCCATGATTTACGGATTCGCTTGAATGGGGAAATAGTTTTTGTTTATGTTTTCAATTTGCAAGACCTTTCTATGAAAATTCGCTACATAAAGTTGATTGTTCGAAACGTACCAAAAATCTCGGTAGGGTTTCTTGTCGTCAACTCCTGTCTAGTTGTCGATTCCTTCGTTAGTCGTCTCTATTGGACAATCTCTCCTGAGATGTCCTATTGCACCGCACTTGTGACAAGCTGGACTTACTTCTGGGCTGGGAGTTGGAGTGACACATGGGTTCGGGGACCTACAGTAGCGGGAGGTGTGTCCCATCTTGTTGCACCTTTTACAACGAAATGTATTACAGGCTCCCCAATGATGGTATTTGCACTTGTTGCAGGATGGATTAATCCCAAAATATGATTGTCTTGATGTGGGAGGAGTAGGGTTAATAGGGGTAGGGAATGGTCCCGCTTGTTGCCTTTTAGTAAGCCTCTGAGTCGAACTACCTCCTTTTTTCGTTCCCGAACTTTCGTTTCTTGTTCTTAGGTTTAGGTCTTTGAGTGCATAGGTGAGTTGTTCTTCGTTGGTTTCCTTGGTTGTTGTTACGGTTGAAGTTACCGACACTTCTTCCAACTTCGTTTGTGTCGTTAGCATTGAAGTATGCCATGACGGCTACCACAGCCGTTGTTACAGTGGCTTGGAGAGTGGCAGGGCCTATTCGTAGGACCGTTGCATAGCCGGGGTACAGGTTACCTTCATGAGAAGACATAACTCTGTTGCACACGAAAAGTGGGCTTGTGAGTACTCGTAGTTAATTTCAAGTGGGTTTACTTGTATAATCTTAATGTACTGGTGTTAATCGGGTCAACCTACATCCCCATGATGCAGTTATGGTAGAGAGTGGAGACATATATGGTCTGATGTAAAGTCCGTCAAAATAGCACATAACTAGCAATATGGTTAATGGATTCGTTTGTACGGATTCTTGGAGGATGTACTCCACTTGGTTTACTATTACGGGTTGCGATTAAGGGCATTACGGACCTAAGGCGAGTAGTGTGGTGATCCACTTTTGGCAAGCAAAGTGCTTGGCCATTTCACTTATATTAAGGGTGCCTTTTTTGTCTTCCTTACGCTGCTAAGGTTGTCCTAGCCTTGATGGCTATGAGTTGTGGTTTCTAAATGACCATTTGCTTTTGTAAAGAGTGTACATGGTCTACATAGTTTTTCTGGTCCTACTGGTGGGTTTTGCAAGGCATTTGGGATGGTGTTCTTGTTACTTGTGGGGGATCGGATTTACATTGTTTCACACTAGGCTTTGCTTATGGTCTTCATTACTTCATTGACGGAGGGTTGGAAACCGGGAGTCAATTCGGGTTATTTGCGACCCAAACGGATGTCTGATTTGTGAGGGTGTTGACTATCGGAGTTCGGTGCGCGTCGATTGTGGATCAGATTGTCTTTGTGAAGATGCACCCTGAACCGAGTAGGAGTCAATTGCTCAACTTGTTTTTGTGTGGGTACCGTTTTGTTTCTAGGTATGTTCATTCTAGGGGTGCTTATATCGGGTGGTTACATATCCGGGAAGAGAAAGGCGAAAGGGTCTCAGGTCTACTCTCAGTTGGGTAAAGCTCATCAAGGGTTTCCTTGGCGCTTTTATCCTTGTCGGGTTCTTAGTCGGAATTCTCCCTTTCACGATTCATCCCTTGGTGTTCCTTAGGATCCAATTCTGGATTTTCCTCTTGGGCTTCTTTTGGTCTCTCCTTGCCCCATCCACAAATCATCGTGATAGGGTAGTAGAAATCATGATGAGGAATTTCAATTACGTCGTTGGCGCAAGAGTCGCGGCTCGAGATATACCGGGATAGTTTAGGTGTGAGGGGTTTATAGTATCCTAAAATACTCCTATAGTATTTTAAACTTGATGTTCGAATTATAGTATTCTCTTGTGCACATAGTTGTTAGGTTTTAGGTTTGTTACAACACTACCATCACTCCCAAGCACATGTTGGTCATAAAGGCTCTATTTGATATTTTCTTGATGCAACTTTTATATTGAATATTTATAAACTACCCCCTGATAGTTTGCAAATAGTCACAAAGTTTCCTTTTTCGAAAATTACTAGAAATGGTGTCCACCTATCAAGATCCCTTTTTATAACTTATATTTCTAGACATGGGGGTATAGATAAAGGGGTTAAGTTGGACACACCCAATAGTTGGGAGGCTCTTTTGTACAAAGTATCATCTGTTCTTTATGAAATTGAGAATTCTTACGTTCATGAATATATTACTAAAATATTAATTTAATAATATTTCACACACACATACAAACATACGTATATATGCAATCATTTAAGAATTTAGGCAAGATTTGACTTGTACTCTCCCCCAAAAACATTAAAACATTGAAAAAGGTGGGGTAAGAAGCTCACCTTAGTTACTTGCTGGGTGATTTGAAGAGATGAGGAGGAGTTTCCAAGTTCCAACACTTGGGAGTTCTTTTGAGATTATAAATATCCCAAGAATAATTTTTGTGTAAATATAATAAAATCTTAGAATAATGTGAAGAATTATTATTCACAGAAGGTAAATACTTACCAAAAATCTGGGTTTTTTTCTTGAAGTGATGAAACTTGAAGCTTGAAGGAGTTAAGAGCACTCTTAGAAGTTTGCTGGAGGTGAAAATGAGAAGTGTGAAAGTGGAAGAAGAGGAGTTCACGTATTCTAAATATCCGGAGTTCTTATGAAATTTCCGGAGCAAAGGAGTAAATTCTGAAGCAAGTAGTTCAAATTCCGGAGGGGAGGGTAGATCCTACGAGGGTCCAAAGTGGCAGCATGGGAGTTCTGGAGGTGATGAGCCAATTCTGAAGCTTCTCTCCTGATTCCGGAGTACTCCCATCGGATGCGAGACATTTGATCCGGACCGAAGATGCGAGGCAGTCTAACCCTTCCGAAATAAGGCGAGGCGAGGTCTTCTGGAAATGATCCGAAGATCCAAACATGGTGCTTCCGGAGTCCATTAGAAGATCCGAAGCAAAGGGTTCCGGGGTGAGAACCTTCTTGGTTCCTTAGGAGGTGTTTGGACTAAGAGGGTTCCGGACCAAGAGGGTTCAGGAGCAAGAGGGTTCTGGACCAAGAGGTTCCTTTTGGGGTTTCCTCTTCCGGTTTTGAGTTGTTCTCGACTAAGGAAGTTACTTGGAGAGATTTGGGAGAGATTTCACATACTTGGAGAGATTTGGGAGAGATTCACTATTCTTGGAGAGACTCTACATACTTAGAGAGATTTGGGAGAGATTTCACATACTTGGAGAGATTTCGGAGAGATTCACTATTCTTGGAGAGATTTTGCATACTTAGAGAGATTTGGGAGAGATTTCACATACTTGGAGAGATTTGGCATACTTAGGGAGATTTGGGAGAGATTCACTATTCTTGGAGAGATTTGGGAGAGATTTCACATACTTAGAGAGATTTGGCATACTTAGGGAGATTTGGGAGAGATTCACCATTCTTGGAGAGATTCGGGAGAGATTTCACATACTTGGAGAGATTTGGTATACTTAGGGAGATTTGGGAGAGATTCACTATTCTTGGAGAGTTTTGGGAGAGATTCACTATTATTGGAGAGATTTGGGAGAGATTCACTATACTTGGAGAGATTTGCATTCTAACACTATATGGCTCCTTAGGAACTCATATTAAACACTTAGGTGTGTTAGCACAAGTCCCACAATAGTCGTTGCTTACTTGAGGACGGAATTTCCTTAGTCAAAAAGGCTAGTTGTGACAATAAATGCTGAAGCGAAGCATTGTCCAACTTTCCAGTCATTCACCTTATCAAGTGAGTGCATAGTTACTTTCAACTTATACATAGATACAAAGTATCTAGATGATTATATGATATGTGTGCCTATTATATGAATTACTTGATATCTATGTGATATAAATTATATAATTTTACTTGATTAATCATATATATATATATATATATACATATATATATATATATATAGGGTAGTAATGGGTGATGAAAATGAAGAGATGGTGATGAGAGGGCTTGACTTTTGATGAACCAGTCATCTAGCAGAGTATAAATGACGACCATAGACTATTCTAGGCAGTCTAGTGGAAACGTTGGCAGGCTCGCAACCTGTAGGTGTTAGTGAAATATAAGTTCATTTGATGTACTCTATCCCCCCATGGTTGCCTTATTGACATTTACTGATAAAGGAATCCCCCAAGTAGTATTATCTGCTCATTGAGGATGATGATCATTAGGATAGGTACCTTGAGATCAGTATTTTAGGAGCTGTATGTGAGAATAACGGGAATGGATAATCAGGCGACTTAATTGATGTAAATTATATAATTAAAGAACATAATTATTATGGGTTGAAAACCCTATGTGCTCACAAGGCCCCCAAATCTAACCTACTTAGTTTCTTTGTATCACATGTAGCGGTACGAAGACCCATGGATGTTGAGTAATTTGAGGAATTTGTGGTCCATAGTATAATAACATGTTCTAAGGCCTATTAAGACCTGTTCGAGCTTATGTATCTGTATTAACGATGACATCCGATGGCTTTAAAAATAAATGAAATATATTTCCTCAGAGATGATTCGATAATAATATTATCATGTTTTGGGAACAAATTCTACAATAAGTTTCACACTCTGAATAAAATAAGCATAAAGAAAAAAGTTTAAAATTAGCCGTGAAAATGGGGAGGTCACAATTGGTATGAGAGCATTAGTCTAAGAGAACTTGAAGCATTTGAGAATTTATACACTTAAACTTAGAATGCTATGCGATGATCGTGAGATATGTGTCCATTATATTCTAGGTAGTATGCCTAAATTTACACGTGCACTAGCTTATCTTAAGAATGATGCCTAAATTGCTTTTATGTGCTAAATGATTTATGATAAATCATGTTATGGCGATAAGAGGCCTTAATATGCTTTATATTGACTACCCAAGATGCTATTATTTGAATAAATCGATGGTTTGTTGCTGACCTAGATTTAGAAATTTTGTGTGTTCGGGATTCTAAACATTTAATTATGATATTAGAACTAGCATGTGACTTTTTGTAGGAATAAGGAAATTTATTCATAAAATAAAACCTTCCCTATATTAATATTCTCGTCTCAGTACAATGAACACCTACTTTGGTGTGCAAAATATCACGGTGAGAACATGCAGTGGACTAGGAAATGGTAACAGGAATCAACAACCTGAGCCTTGAGTGATTAAGCATGCACCTAAAGCGGTGCGAGTAGTTGAACTAGTTACGATGGAGATGATTAGAGCTCTGTAAGCTGGACAGAGGGAAGATATGAGACAACTTATCTAAGAGAATGGAAAAGAACCCACTATTCATGTTGTGCAACCTGAACTAAATGAAGAAAAGTCTGAGGAAGAAAAATATAGTAGGACTGTTAGTTGTATGGAACCTCAAGTGATTAGGAGGAATGACCCTAAGGAAGGGAATTAAGGAAATGGTTGAAAATACAAGGACTTCATGGCAACCAAACCACCAACCCTAAACCAACACTTATACAAGTCATGAACTGGATCTTCGTGATGGAGATGGTATTCGACAGCCGTGACTTCCGTGAGAAGTAGAAGACGATTTTCGTTGTTCGACATCTAAAAATAGGGGTGTTGAGTTGGTGGAATTTATTAGCAGAGTTGATGCCAAAAGGTGAAGCGAAAAGTATGTCGTGGGAGGATTTCCTTGTGCAATTAAAGAGGAAATACTACTCTAAAAGAGACCTTCTGTAGATCAACAATGAGTTTTAGAATCTAAAGAATGGAAAAATTAGTGTCAGTAAGTACGCTGCAAAATTCACTGAGAAGATGAAGTTGGTACCACATGTAGTCCCTACCAAACTCACCAAGGTTGACAAGTTTTCTAATGGACTTCCAACAGACTTTGGTCCAATGGTGAAACTAATAAGGACTTTAAAGGAGGCCATTTGGTCAAGAAGGAATGTGGACACCCAAATTAGGGACAAGGGTCTAGATAGAATGGAGGTAGGAGAGAAAATGAAGTTTGAAGGGTCGTCAAGATCCAAAAAGAAGAACAAATTCTCATAGTCTGGTCTTAACAAGTTTGGAGGAAGTAAAGAAGCAAAATGGTGTGAGAAGTGTAAAAAGAAACACTTCAGAAGATGCAACGAGGAGGTGACCTGTTATAAATTTGGAAGGACGAGTCACTACTCAAATGAATATATTTTCAGCAAGAAGATGTGTTATGGTTGTCGAGAGGATGGGCATATTCTGAAGGACTGCCCAAAGAAGAAGGATGTTGCAAAGCCTAACGTAACACCGAAGCTAAAGGCGCTAACATTCTAGATGACTCTGGAAGCCAAAAAGGAGGAAGTCGATGTCGCTTCAGGTACATTTCTAGTAAATGATTTACCTTCCAATATTTTGTTTGATTCCAGAGCTAACTACTGATGGGTTTTATCCATAAGAACTTTCCTATGTGCGCATGCAAAACCCTAATGCTCGGATCTAGGCTTTCTAATAAAAATGATTTGAATCCAAGTCTTCTAATGACTAATTAGGTTAAATAACAACATTGAAACAGATCTAGAATCATACCTTTGAGTTCCTTGTTGATCTTGAGGTCTTGGAGCTTCTAGAGTCACAAATGTCACTCCTCTAATGGCTTACAAACACCAAAGCAAGGAGGATGATTTGGGAGAGAGGAGAGGGGAGGAATTTCGACCAGAGGTTCCTTACTTTAGAAGATGTGTCGAATTCCCTATGCCATGGGGTCTATTTATACTTGTAGACTCCTTAAGGGTTACAACCTAAACCCTAATTGGATAATCTTCTCTTAAGGCTATCCAAATCCATTCCATAGATAAGCATATGGACGATTTTAGCTATCCAAAAGCTCTTAGAATTCGTCCATGCCATATCCAAATGGATTTACAGTCTAAAGCTTAACTATCAAACAATTGACAGTTTATACCCCTTTATTTAATTAATCTCTTTAAGTCACCAAATTAATTCTAATTAATTCTATGACTTATATTAATCAAATAACAAATATATTATTCATTATATTATTCTCATAATATATTAATAATATTTACTCTCTCTTAATAAATCATCCTATCAAGTTGCTATGGTGAAGGCAACCCAAAAGGACCATGCACAACCGGGTCAAGTACTTGCCCAATATAGTTGCAGCCTTAGACACTATTCCAACAACTACTCCTTTGTATCACATAAATTTCTTGGAAAACTATCATTTCCTGTAGATAAACTAGATAGTGCTCTAGTAGTAGAGGTCGCTAGTGGCAAATTCGTACATGTTAGTGACTATATTAAGAACCATTGTTATTGACTTGAATGGAAATAATTTCCATGAGTAATTGTTTCCCATTGAGTTAAACGACTTCGACATAGTATTAGGAATGGATTGACTTAGTGAAAAAGACACCAAAATACTATGTAAAAAGAAGATGGTGATAGTAAACCCTCCTGGAAGAGAATCGTTTGTGGTGTACGGGGACAAACCCAGAGTGAATTCTAGCATCATCTCGATGATGAAAGACAGAAAGTGTTTGACCAATGGATGTAAATCATATCTAGTATTCATGATCGATGCGAAGAAAGAGAATAAGGAGATGAAAAGAATACTTGTGGTGTGTAACTTTCCAAAAGTCTTTCCTGAAGATCTTCCTAGATTTCCCCTTGATAAACAAGTAGAGTTTCAAATAGACTTGTTGCCATAAACAACACCAATAGTGAAAGCACCATACCGATTGGCACTGACAGAGATGAAGGAGCTTATGATACAACTTTAGGAGTTCTTGGACAAAGGTTTTATAAGACCTAGTTCTTCACCCTGGGGAACTCTAGTGTTATTCGTGAAAAAAGAAGGATGGAAGCATGATAATATGTATACATTATAGAGAGATGAATAAAGTGACGGTTAAAAATAAATACCCATTGCGTAGGATTGATGACCTGGTTTGAGAGAATTGGGTAAATATTCATGTGATTCTAGACTCAAACTACGGATATGAATATCTTAACAAATATTATAAAGAAAAAGAAACTTATTCAAGAGGAAAGAATGTGATGCGTACAGTCATCCGAAGCTCAGAACGGAAAGTGATTCCCAAAATATCCATATTTTTTTTATGTCTGTTGATATATGAAATGTTATAAATACATGCTAGTATGTTGGCTATGGATTTTTTTTTTCAGGAATTACAGCCTAGAAATTGCCTGAGACTTAAGATGCCTTATTTCCTAGAGATTTTATTGATGTTTTCCTCTTAGAACCTATATTGATATTAATTGGTTATTCGACAAATGTGTTAGGTTGCATGCTCCCAGATTTAAATAGTTTTAGATTTCTTGATTTGGCACTATTGTGCATCTTTCGTTTGAATCCAACTGTTGTAGTTTCAGATATTTCAGTCGACATACTATTTGATTTTAGTGGCATGTAATTGTATTCGTCTGATATTAGTTAATATTGGTAGAAGTTATTCCTCGGCTGATAGTTGGATGAAGTAGAAGGGATCCTAGAGGAAAATCTAGGGAAGTGAGTAAGTAGGCCCTTAAAACACTAGGTGTGTGAAAAGGACTATCGGGAGGAGATTGTAGTGAATTGGAAACATGCTAGTATGTTGGCTATGGATTTTTTTCAGGAATTACAGCCTAGAAATTGCCCGAGACTTAAGATGCATTATTTCCTAGAGATTTTATTGATGTTTTCCTCTTAGAACCTATATTGATATTAACTGGTTATTCGACAAATGTGTTAGGTTGCATGCTCCCAGATTTAAATAGTTTTAGATTTCTTGATTTGGCACTATTGTGCATCTTTTGTTTGAATCCAACTGTTGTAGTTTCAGATATTTCAGTCGACATACTATTTGATTTTAGCGGCATGTAATTGTATTCGTCTGATAATTAGTTAATATTGGTAGAAGTTATTCCTAGGCTGATAGTTGGATGAAGTAGAAGGGATCCTAGAGGAAAATCTAGGGAAGTGAGTAAGTAGGCCCTTAAAACACTAGGTGTGTCAAAAGGACTATCAGGAGGGGATTGTAGTGAATTGGAAACATTAGGATAATTCTTGGATCTAGTATGGATAGGTTTGGAAGGTAGTATGGGCTCATACTACCAAAAACACAGGATCCATATAGGAATCAAGAAAAACCATAGAGTTACTAAGGAACTAGAATGGATTAGGATATTACTTCGAGATTAGTTCAATAATTCGTATTAATATCCCTAATCATATCCAGTATGGTGATGATCACTAGAGCGGGTGGTTCTGGTTCTGGAAAGCGATCGGGCAGGTCTGGTCTGAGCGACGCTGATATGCTCGAATTAAAAGAAATGATGATATCTACAGCCATGAGATACATGATTTATAAGATGTTCAAAACTATCAAAACTGAATTAATCGTAATATTTGATGAGCGGTATGATGCAGTTGCTAATACTATGTATGTCGCAGCCACTACTACTGTTGTTGCTGCTTCCCCACCTGGAGACAGGGAAATACCCTATCGAGGGTTTAATAACACCAAATCCCCAGATTTTGATGGTGTAAGGGATCCAATTGTTGTTATGAGTTGGATCTCATATGTGGAAGGATGATTTTACACTTGTGCTTGTCCGGCTAACTTAAAGTTCAAACATGAACACAATCTGTTTTGGTTAGGAGCAAAGGACTAGTGGAACTTTGTCACTAAGAACTATCCACCTGTTAAGAAAAACATAGTGACCTAGGAACAGTTTGTTGAGAAGTTCAGATAAGAGTATTCCCCACTGGTAGAAAGGGAACGACTAGCTCAGGAATATTTGCCACTCAAGCAAATGAAATAATCGGTGGCAGAGATCACTAAAATGTTTACAGATGTCCTTATTTTTCCTAGAGTATGAATCTTCAGAATAGGTGCAAATGTCTCGGTACTTGAGTATGCTCAAGACTAAGACCAGAGAGTTCGTATCAAACAATTAATACAAGACCTTAGCAGAGATGTAGGAGCATGCCAGGAGAAGAGAAATTGAGTTGAGACCTAGGTAAAGTAAAATAGGCGGACTCCAGCTCATCCAACAACCAAGAGTTCAAGCACACTGATTCAAGGTCTAGATAACAGAAGGGTCGTCAGCGTAACAGGTGTAGAAAATCACACGAGGGAACTTGTAGTACTTTGTTATGTTACATGTATGACCATGATGGACATTACAATTGATACTGTAAGTAGGGGAGCAGGGGGTTCGTATTTGTTTTCACTACAAATAAATGGATCATATCAGGTCCAAACGTCCTCTTTCAAAACCATCAGTTGCAATGCAGGTCCAACACTTATATAACCTTGAGGATAACCGATGAATGCTAGGGAAGATCTGAAGCTCCATGGGCCAAGGGGTGATCTTTTCAGCTCACGACAGAGAAAGCCAAGGAGGCACCAGACATCATTGCTGGTTGTTCTTCTGATCAAGGAAAAGCTCCAGCATGACTATGCTCTCATCAAAGGAATTAATAATGCTTTCAAACTTCCACTAAAGCCCTATGTTATATTTAATAAATGTTTGATGATGATATTTTAATAAAGATGGGATGTTGAATTTAGGTTGTTGCTAGTATTAAGATAGGAATGTCCTCTAATACTATTTAGTTATACATGTGAGTCAGTACGTTTCTAGACGACATTGTGCTTATTATGACTTTATCCTGAAGCCACCTGTATCCTGTAGTGGGCATAAGCAATAATACTACACTAGGAACGTCAAAGTCATTAATATGACAAATGAGAGTTTCTTCAAAGTCAAAAAGAGCTACAAATCACATGGGTAGAGCTAGCTTAGACTTTAACCGAATAAGAGTAACAGTGGATGATGGGTTAAACCCAAGTGGAGGAGAATCGACCCTTAAGGCGATAGTGCGAAGGGCAGTCCAATTTTCGGTTTCAATGTCAAGGTCCAGAAGATTTATGACACCAGTGAGTGGAGGTTGTTAGTTTTGGTTTCGTTGTATAGGTAAGGAAGAAGAAAGTCTTCTGCTAGAATATCCATAGACTATAAGTAATATTGTAGTAATACAAGTAAAAGTCCAACATGCAAAACAGTAAGAGAATATAAGTAATCCCTCTGGGATTTAGAATTGCATTAAAACAATAGAATATCACCAAAGATTTGTCGAAGCTTTTGGATGCAGAATCTTGGTTGGTATGGATTGTAAGCAACTAGTGTAAAATTCCTAGATATGTCCATTCAATTAAGGGTTACAAGTGCAGTTGTGTGTTTTTTTTAGTTATTCCTTTTGTCGATAAGCGTAAGAGTTAATATAAAACTAGGATCGAATTTTAACATTCATAGGTTGACATAGGACGACAGTTAAGCTTTAGGATCTGTGCGGTGTAGATTAAGGACCTCGGATCGGTTGTAGCCTTAGAAGTTCAAGTAGCGGAGATATATTGTGATTAATAGACATCAAGGAATGATGTTGACTGGGTTCTTTCATAATAGTGGAATAATAGTTTTGAGTCTTCAAGACCACCGAGGGGTTGATCGTGAATCTTCATGCCCGATGAGGATGATAACAAGAGCAATCTGGCATCGTATTCCTATTACTTGGATAATATCACAATGTTTCGTGAGAAGGCATAGGAACGCATTGCTTAAGCAATAAATGTACCTTGATACATGTAAGGTAGTTAGAGCCTTGCAAGGAGGCCATTGGTGACCACGTATTCATTATAATCTAGTAGATTGGAAGATGAGCAAGCCTTATAATGAGTCTGTCATCAGTACGGGAGTAATGGTTCCAGTGTTTTCGAACTAGTAAACATGTCATAGTAGCTTTGGTTAAATTTCAGGATATTAGAACACCTGAACAAGATATAAAAACTGTTGGATTAGGTGTCTAAGTTCATAACTATTTCTAGAATGTACTTGACCCGATTAACATGGTCCAATGGGGTTGCATGACATCATACATTTGGATAGACTAAAATGAGAGAAATAACACTTACGGTTTATTAATATATTATAAGTTCAAATATATTAATAGTATTATTTAATTAGTATTGATCAAGAATTAATTTTGGATTCATTAAGGAATAAATTACTGAAATCGTCCCTATGGTTTGGTCAAAATTACACGTTCGGTCCTTAACTTTTTTTTTTGCACTCGGATCGTCCTTGTGGTTTGATTTTGTTACATTTTTCATCCCTTACATACATAAACTTAGGGACTAAACGTGCAATTTTGACCAAATCATAGGGACGAAAAACGCAATTAAATCAAGCCACATGGACGATCTGAGTGGAAAAAAAAAGTTAGGGACCAAACGTGTAATTTTGACCAAATCATAGGGACAATTTCAGTAATTTACTCTTAATTAAGTGATCAAAAGAAGACTAATTAAATATATGGGTTGATTTTTTAAATCATCCATACTTGTATAGTGGGCTTATGCTCCATGGATTATCAAGATGGGCTAAAACCCATAGGATGCTCCATGGTGTTTATAGAACCCATGGGTCATGGAAATGAAAAGTCATGACAATTAAAGTTTACATGGTATAACCCTAATTGTAACATACTATATAAGCATCACTTTGTTCACCAAAATCGGACTACTAAGACAAGTGAGGGCTAGCCGATTTCTAAGTGTTCTTCATTTCTCTCTAAGTTATTCCAAGTGTATTTGGTGTTGTGTGAAACATTTGAGGCATCACACTTGAGGTGCTAGGCTCACAAGGTTTTCAAGGAATCCAATCTATTACAAGGTATGTTTTCTTGCTTAATTTTATGATTAAAAGTTCCCCATGTATGCTAGATAGGATATGAACCTTGGAAAAACAAATTTTGCATGTATCATAGATAAAACATAAATCCAAGGTTTCTAGGGTTGCATGTACACATAGGAGTGTTAGAATGCTCAAAACCCTACAAAAACTTCTTGCAATTTAGGTTCACGTGTGTTGTAATGGTGTACCATAGAAAGATGTCATGGGACATAGAGTCAAAATGATATACCATGAACCTTTTATAGGGGTGGGTTTCGGAAGGTGGATTCCGTTAGGATGTCATAGATAAAATTTCCTAGTTACTCGCTTCATAACGCGTCGATAGTACTCCTGGTCAAAGAAAAAAATAGATATTTTACATCTGAAGGTAATCATCGCGTAGAGTATAAATTCTGGAAGTCCAGACTGAATAATTCCCGGTTTTTGAAAACCTCGCAAGCAGTTCGAGAGTACGACTAAGGTGGAATGAAGTTCTACGAGAATATTGATGCGGTAAAGTTGGCTAGATCACGATTTGATCTCGATAACTCCAATAAGATGACATCTAGGTGTGTTGGGAGTAGGATTTTAGGGACGAAATATTTGTAAGTGGGGGAGAATTATAACATCCCGTTTTCACTCTATAATAGATTTTAATATAACCGTTTGTTTATAAAACTCGAAGTAGAAATATATTACTTTTTAGCCAAAATAATCATCATAAATATGTAGTATATGTCAATATGATTTTCGTAGATATAAAGAATGTTTAAATCTGACTTCGCATGAATAAGTTATGATTGTTCGAAATTTCGCTTTCGGCACTATACAACAAAGTGTGTCGTAAAATATGAATCGAAGAAGGTTGCTCATTAGCCTAAGTAATCTAAACAAAATTCCTAGTAATCATAACTCCAAGAATGTCCATATAAAGAACACCTAAATCTAACTTCATTAGAGTAAGTTATGATTTTTCGAAGTTTCGGTGCAGCAGTGTGCGACACAGAAATTGAAATCAAAATGGTTGAGTGTTAGCCAAAACCATGTATACTAGAGTTGAAGATCTTGTAGATACCAATCCGTCAATATAAAGAACATCGAGAACGAAGTCCATGTGAAGGAGTTATGAATTTTATATAGTCTTTTGCAATGTAATCTTCATAGACTGTTAATTTTAAAATAGAATGTGAATTATCCAATAGAGCGTGAATGAAAGTTGTAATACACGTTGATAGCTGCACATGGATATACAACGCATCCATGTAGTTTTAGGTAATCTGCGCACTTGGTCCCTATAAAGTAATTTTAAGTCGAAACGTCCATATGCTTTGGTTTGTTGTGTTGTTAGTCCTTAACCAACTTAAAATGACCAATATACCATTATCTATTATTTTAAGTGTTTTGTTTATATATATATATATATATATATATATATATATATGACATTTTAATAGATGTGGATGCACCACCCACCAACCCTTTCATATCTCCCATGGCATCATCAGCCTCCTCACAACCCCTCCTACAACACCATTGACAACCACATTATCGGTCTCTTCCACCACCCAACCCTACGCCACCTCACCTTACCTTACCTACCCTACTATTTTTCCTTATTCCCTCTTCCATTCCCGTTTCATGTCTGTGACTGCCCCTCCTCCCTAGAAAGTTATCTACCGTATTCTTCACTACCACCACCATCCACCCCATCATCTGAGTTAAAACGACTACATGTCAGCATTGGAAATAAAATTTATCAATAAGCCTTGACATAATATATAATGTTTATCATTAAGAATAGGACTAAGATATCTTATTCAAATATTCAAGCATAAATCAGGTATAAAATCTAAGATCAAAATTGAAACACAAATCATACATGCATCACGAATTGAAACTTGAAACTCAATTTATGTAGATATACTTGACATCAGACTCAGAAACTTGAAATTAAACACTCATGGACACAAATTTATGCAAAAATACTTGAAATCAGACAAAGAAAATTATACAAAGCAACTAAATTGAACTCAACTGAGACCACAAGTATTCAGATTAACAATGGAGGTCGGCGACGATCGCTTGGTGATGGAGGCAGCTAGCGATTATTTGTAATGGAGACCAGCGACGATATATAATATTGATGACATGTGAGACGGTCATATAGAACATGGAAACGGAGATATGTCACGTGTCATGTATGGCAGATAGAGAGAGAAAGAGAGAGAGAGAGAGAGAGAGAGAGAGACAACAGAGATGATGGGACAAGTGGCGATCGGATGGTTGGTGTCATGAGTAATAATGTTGCAGCGATATCTAGGTCACAAAGGGGTAAATTTAAAGTCGGGGTTCTATCAGTGATGAAGAGGTGGACGGTGAGGAGTGGATGAAGGAGATACTCGACACTAAAGATAGAGCAGGGAGTAGTTTCAAGTCTATAGAGAAGAGGACGGGGAGGTCGGCAATGATGATGAAGAAGGATCAATCGAGCAAGGGTATTGAAAGAGGCAGTAAAGGAGTGGGACCCACATGCTTTTTTTCTTATTTATAATAATAAATTAAAATAATAAAATTAATTAAAAAAAGAAATTAATAAGAGCATAATAGTCCTTTTAGGTAAGACAGGGACCAAGCGTGTAATAAAAATAAACAGTATGGACCTTTCAAGTTAAAAAAATAAGTAAGGGACTAAATGCTCAAATTACCCCAAACCATAGGGATCATTCGTGTAATTTACTCTAAACCAAAACTTATACCATAAACCAAAACAAAAAGCAAAATCATCAACGGGGCCGGTCCATTGATTTTCAATGCCCAGGGCTTGATACTAAATTAATGCCCTTATATATAAAAAAGTTATATAGAAAAACTCAAATAAATTTTATAGTCAAACTAAATCAAGGTTATACAAACAAAAACATAAAATTGATCTAAAACAATGCCTCAATACAATCACTTTTTTTATGATAATCAAGACTTAACAGATTTTGACTTTCCCTACTCAAAACTGTGAATCCGTATAATCGTTCATGAGTGATGGTCCTTTAAAGATATAATTTAACAAATCTAATTTCACAAAAACTTCTTTTTGATAAAGCAACTATGTGCCAACAACAAAATATTATATGCTACCAACTTATTAAGAAACATGTACATTTCCTTTGCAAACTCCATAATTTGAACAATTGTCTGAAGGAGTTCACCTTTTTATGTTTCATCCAACAACATTTCCTGCAAAACTTTGTAACTCAATAAATAAGTCTTCTGCATCATTATCAAGTTCATCACCTCTAACTAAATTCCTATTTAAAAACCTTAGTAACTTATTCATAAGATGTTCTCTCTTTTTTTGATTTCTCTTTTGAGCACCCAATACTAGTTTACTAAGAAGCATATTTATTCTTAAGAAAAAAAAAGATTGGAAGTCAAAAAGATAGATTAGAAGCATAAAAGGATACAACCTGAAGTTCGCTATCCATAACCACAACCTAAACAAAAACAAAAAATGGTATCAAAATTTCAGAATTAACATTTCATATTTTCATTAATTAAATTAACATCAACATTTCAGAAATATGATACATCATATTTTCATAAATTAAAATAAGTAATCAGATTATTTAGAAAAGCCACATCATATTATAAATTAATAAAAAACACATATGCTTTTCAAAATCAGAATTCAGATATCAAAATTTACATTTAGATTTTCAAATATCAGATACATCGGAATTTTAGAAATCAAAATAACTTATCAGATTTTTGACATACATCAAGTTTTCATATACCTCAGATTAATCAAAAACACACCGGGTATTTAAAATAATAATTCACATATTAGAATTTCAAAATCAGATTTACATATCAGCATTTAAAAATTGGAATTTACATATCAGAATTTAACATACATTAGAGTAATAAAAAAATCAGAAAAATAATTACATCATGAATTTAAGAAAATCTTATTGCAGAAAACCTTATAAAATCACAAGAAATTGAAAAAAAATACCTCGAAACCTAATGAATCTTATAGTAGGTCTAGATCGATAAAACTACAACTTTGATCAACAATTTCACTTCACCGGTAAGCTTTATAAGAATTCTGAAATTTCAGAAATATTAATCAATCATCACTATCAAATTTTCGCAACTTCACATAGGTTATCCAAGAAATTTCAAACACTAAAAAAGACTTACTGGATTAGGACATTAGGAGGGTCGATTAACTTAATCACCCCGAGAAGACCGATAAGAAATTTAGTACATTGGAGGCTCGTTTGAAACTTCAGAAAAAAGGAAATTAGGGGAAGCGACTGAGTTAGGATGAGAGAAAAGAACCATGAGTTTACAGTTTACTTTACACTAGATCATGATTTTTAAATCTAATCACCAATCATCTTTCGCAGAACCAGACACCTCGTCTTCTTCATCTTCATTTATTAGGTGTGCCTGTTTCTTAGATCAAGATTCAAGAAGTCAGAAGTTTGATAAATCAATTTTTCAGTAGGCGCCTAATTAGGTCTTGACAGTAACGCTTCCGGACGCCCTAATGGACTAAACCTGCTACTAGATGAAATTTGGCCCAAATATTACAATACCAACAACAAACCACGAAAAACTGATGCCCCACTAAGATTTGTTGCCCTGAGCCATGGCCCAGCTCGCCCTGGGCTTGGGCTGGCCCTGATAATCAATTACAAATACAAACATAAACTTATATCGGAAACCAAAACAATGAAATTAATTGGTCCCTTTATTATAGCACAATTCCAGTAATTTCCATACTTTTTTTTCTTAATTGTGCTCTAATAAGGAGACCAATTACTTTCATTGCTACTTTTAGCAGCAAGTTATAATAGGGGTGGGCATTTGGACTGAACCGGACCGGTTATGGAGAATATTGTGGACCGGACCGGACGAGTCGTGTCCGTGTCCGTGTTCGGGTCCAGGTCCGTGTTTTTCTGCTCTTGGACCCGTTTAGACCAGTACAACTTTAATTGTACAGAGTACAAGTCATTAAAATAAGTTTTTGGGTTTGATAGAACTCGTTAAAACGAATATGTTGTTGGGTTTGATACGATACAACTTGTAAAAATGATTACGTTTCCGTTTCTTGTATAACTAATCTACCTTGATGTTATAATATTATAACTTGCAAAATTAATTTTCCAAATAAAAGCAACTAACATATAAATCAAGTTCATAAAGATCCCTTTCATATGATTTATTTGTCAAAGATACATAAAATTTAGAATTTTAGTCTAAAATAATAGTTAAAAAGCTGAAATATTTCAGCTTTGATAGTTCAACTTTAAAGGATTGTAAGTCACTGAATATAATACGAAAATCAACAGAATTATAGTTTAAGTTCATCTACAAACTGTAAAATAAATATTGGAAAAAACTGTAGGTCAATCCGACTTAAAACGAATGAGTTATGGTTGTTTAAAAAAAATCACAAATTAAAAAAATTTAAAAATTTTGCTGAAAAGCTGAAATTTTCCAACTTTGATAGTTCAACTTTGAAAGACTGTAACTCATTGAAAATAATACCAAAATCAACAAAATTACAGTCTAAATTCATCTACAAACTGTATATTAAATGTTGGAAAAAACCGCGTGTGAATTCGACTTAAAACGCATGAGTTATGGTTGTTTAAAAATTTTCACAGATTACAAAAAAAATGCTGGTGAAAAGCTGAAAATTTTCAGCTTTGATAGTTCAACTTTGAAAGATTGTAGCTCATTGAATATAATACCAAAATCAACAAAATTATAGTCTAAATTCTCTACAGATTATAAATTAAACGTTGGAAAAAATCGCGTGTTAATCTGACTTAAAACGAATGAGTTATGATTATTTAAATTTTTTTACAAATTACAATTTTTTATAAATCGGATCCAACCGGTTCTAAACCCGGTAAAAACCGGACCAGACCGGGAAAAAAACCGGACTGGTTTTGATGGTTTCCAAAAACCGAGAACCGGCCCGGGGGTCTAAAAAAACGGTTCAATCCAGTCCGATCCAAATGCTTACCCCTAGATTATAACATCTTGAGGTAATTTACGAACGATTAATTTGATTTTCCAATTTAATAACGACCGAGAAATGATTGTTATTTTAGCAACAATCAAGAAATTCCATTTCTAATTTCCATTAGTCATCACGCAACAACAAAATTTTTCTATATTTCACATATAACTCAAACAAAACGTCCAAACAACATCTTCTTGCATGCTATTTAAACATTTAGAAATTAAATTGTCTCCTGCCCTTTTATACCTAAAAATATTCATATCCACTAACATTATGAAATACGTCACCATTGCATATTTAGAATTATTTTCACCAATAAATGAATAATCATAATACATTATCGTTGTCAATAATTATGATTTGAGACAAATACCAGTTTCTGGCAGCTAGCCATTAGTTTAGAGTTTCTTCCAAAAAAATTTTCCTGTTTTTTTTTAGCATATAAGGCATAAGTGAGTAGTTTCCTCGAACCTTCTCTTGATATGGTAGTTCTCCTTTTGGACCACAATCACATTCTAGTTCGGTTTTATTGCAAAATTACGTAAATTGTCCATATGTTCTATAAAAAGTCACAGGTTTAATTTTTAGTTTTTTTTTAGAAAAAACATCATAAATGGTCCCTGTGTTTTCCCAGATTCTGAAGTTTAGTCCCCGTGGTTTAAAAATCTCATAAATGGTCCCTGTGCTTTCAAAACTTTTGACAGATGGTCCTTATTGCTAACTCCGTTAACTTTTGTCCGTTAAGTGAGGGGCATTTTCGTCATTTCACACCACATGGACCATTTATGATCTTTTCAGTTATTTTTTTAAAAAAGAAAAAACTAAATATAATTATTTAATATATAAAATCTCTCTCTCACACACACACATAACACATATACATACATTAAAACCAATACTTTCCGGCGACGGAAAGGTAAGCTACAACCTTGACTACCGATCGAAGAACGACGATGCGTGGTACACCTCCGACGTCGTTCTCGAAAATGGAAAGCGGCTGCGCGTCAAGTTCAAGGATTTCAAGTCAGGCGACGCTGATGAGGTATTCTCTATGGGTAATTTCTCCAAACACGATGAACTAGAAGAATTTCTCCGTCGATTTCGTCCGGTGTCCGTGCCGGTCGAGGAGAACGAGTGCTCCATAGTGATCGAAGGCATGATGGTGTGTGCTACTTATAAAGTCGATGGATCAATTCGATACTTCGATGCCATTGTTGATGGCGTATGTATCTTACCTATAATTTAGGGCAAATACGCAGTTTTCGATCACCTGCTCGAACAAGTAGACAATCGCATTCTATTCTCACTAATCATTTCAGTATCATCTTCGTCCAATTTCGATACCTTTATCTGACATAAATCATACTGAGACGTTAAAATTCTCTCGTTCCATTACTCATCCGTAGCCTTCTTGTCCCAAATTGAACTCTCTTCTTACTTAATCTGAATAAAACTAACTAGAAGAAGAAGCTTCTGTATAAGAAATCACTCACCAATCACCACAACTTCCGAATTCATATCAGTAGATAGACAGATTCGAAAATGCATATTACTTGTTCTGTTTTGTTTATTTAGGCAAGAAATTGTTCTTCCCATTTTGTTCATAGTTTGCTGTTATCCACTGGATATGTTTGTTGCAAAGAGCATAAACTTGAGAAGTGCGTATGCACTTATTTATTATGCTGGAAACATGGCCCTCGTGAAGGCACCGTCACTGCACAAAGTATTGTTGATATATGCGTCATTATGTCTAGTGCCCCTGATCCCAGAGTTATTGACTTTGCAAAGCTTGTGATGGAAAAACTCTCTTCTCAATCTAGTCTCACACCCAAGACTCCATTTCTGTCCAGAAAAACAAGCTCAAACCAAACTCTTAACAAGTTACAGGTAAGTTCTTCAGTGCATGACACTTTCTCTTGCAGTTTGTGATTTCTTGTAATAATCTGTAAAGGGTTCTTTCCTTGATTTGTAGGAATTCAGTGGTGATGTAGATCAACTAGCTGAGAGAGAGAGGGAGAGAAAGTATTGATTTTAATGTCTGTATATGTGTTCTGTGAGAGAGAGAGAGAGAGTATTGATTTTAATGTATGTATATGTGTTCTGAGATAGATAGATAGAGAAAGAGAGAGAGAGAGAGAGAGAGAGAGAGATTTTATATATTAAATAATTATATTTAGTTTTTTCTTTTTTAAAAAAATAACTGAAAAGATCATAAATGGTCCCTGTGGTGTGAAATGACGAAAATGTCCCTCACTTAACGGACAAAAGTTAACGGAGTTAGCAATAAGGACCATCTGTCAAAAGTTTTGAAAGCACAGGGACCATTTATGAGATTTTTAAACCACGGGGACTAAACTTCAGAATCTGGGAAAACACAGGGACCATTTATGATGTTTTTTCTTTTTGTCTTTTTTTCTTTTTTTTCTTTTTTATTTTTTTGAAAAATGGTCCTTATGATTTTAATTTCTTGTATCATTGGCCTTCCCCATATAAAATAATTTTAGTACCCTTTTAGTTTATTTTAGACATCATTTTTATATACATAAGCTAATGTTAATTCAAAGACTCCCCTAAATCCTATACACGACCTTAGACCATCATCACTTTTATATTTAACATGAAAACAGAATAAAAATGATACAAATAGTATTTCATCTTCAATCATATTCAACTTTTTCGAAAAAAAGTATACTTATATTATATTCATTTTCTAATATTTATATAAATTGTTCAAAAGACTTTTTCTTTTAATTAGTTTTTAACAAATATAAATTCTATCTTTTAATGCAATAATGTTATAACTTATGTTATCACAAAGTTATAAAGAAACAAATTATTTGTTTATAATTAATTTGAACTCATTATGATTCTATTAATGGAAAAATTGTTAACTAAAAAAAAAAGTCACAATTTATAGCATGCTTCTAAATACACATTATAAATGTATTTACAGAAATATTAAACATACATTGGAAAAAATAAATATATATATATATTTATGTATTGGTATAAATTTCTCGTAAATGATTAAGTAACACATTTTGTGGATATACTTGAGTGTTTTTTTTCATCTTCAAAACTATTATACCATCAAGAAAGTTATTGGAATTGACTATCTTCATACATCGTCGACGACTTTTTTTGATGGTATTTCTCTTGCAACTTCAATTAGTATGTCAAGATCAAATTCATCTTTGATTATCGTGTTATGTAAAATAATGTAAATAGTTTTTTATATGAAATATCTATATTGTAAGATATATCTCAATTTTAAGGTTTTTTTATAAAATATATTATCGTGCTTTAATTTTTTAAAATGTATTTAAAGTCTTATATGAATTTGATATATAAAGAAAAAAAATTAATTTATAATTTTAACATCATATAATAATATATAAAATAATATTGCAAATCCTTATTATTAAAATTAAATTATAACCGATAGATAAAAATAAACTAAAATTAAATAAACATAAAATGATAAAGACGAAAACTCACGACTAACAACCCGTTCCCGAGTTCAACTTAAGGAGAGAAAAGAAAGGAAATGGGTGGAAATGAAAAGAAAATAAAAGAAATTGGTGTTCCCGAGTTTCATTAAAGGAGGGAATTAGAAAGAAGTGAAGGGAAATGGGGGGATCACTTTCTCTCCTAACTTTCCTTCCGATTTGGGAGGATTTGGAAAGAAAAAATAAAATGATTCATTTTCCTTCCACTTCTCTCCAACTCGGTAACACAAAAGAAAATTTTGTTTTCCTTTCTTTTCTCTTCTTTTCTCTCGTGACGTTCTTTTCTCTTCTCTTCTTTTCTTTTGTTAAACTCGGGAACAAGGTGTAAAAGTTCCATATCATTTTGGTGTTAATATAATAAGTTATAAAATAAATTGAAAGGGCATTAAAGTCATTATAAATAGACCACCAAAGACCAATACGTCAATACACAAGAAATTAATTTAAAACCATAAGACAATATTCATAAAAGATAGTTATTAGTTAAGGACTAAATCTGCGGTTTTTTATAAAATAGAAGGACGATTTGTGTAATTTTGTCTATTATATATATGTGTGTGTATCTTCTGTGCCTATAATATATCTTTTGTTTCTTTATAGTCTTAGCGTACAAAAAACCATCTAAGACGGGCTTCGAGGAAACTTCGTCTAGGATTTGGCAGTTTTATTAGTACTTAAAACCAGTCACGTGCGAAGTGTTTTTTCTTTTTCTTATACTCATGAACCTTATTATAAAATAATTGATTAACAAATGTTGGGATATCTTTCTATTCATTTTAAAAACATTTATTTCATAAAAAGTTTCAGGGTGGGCAAGAAAATACTTCATAATGGTTGCAGACCAACAATATTTTAAACTAAATTTGGATCAAAGCCATTCTTTTTAGACCAGTTTTCATGTCCACGTTTGTAGTAATTATCTCCAAAATAAAATATTTTGTCATTGTATGTAATTATTGTGTGGTGGTAGTTACCCACACTACCCCCATTGTAGAATTGCCACTTCTCATCGTCCATTGGTCATTTGGCCAACAAGGTTCGAGGAGCCAGAAGCAAGAAGTCCCATCGCCAAGGTGTACAACTGGGACACTGAGACTACAAGAATCTATGCCATATAAACGAGTTAAATTGATTGGTTGCTCTATTGGATATAGATAACCATATTAGTTAACCCAAAATACAACACGAAACACAAAAAACCATAGTGATCAAATGATACACATTGATATACCTCGCATCTAAGATATGCGTCGACCTGAATCCTTTGAATTCTTAATATTTTTGTTTCTAATATATATGTAAGTTCGAGATCATTATTTTCTTTAATCCTGAAATATGTTTTTCTTGATACTTTCTGATGCCGTCTCAGATTTTTTCTGTATAAATCAGTTTAAGAAATGAAGAATATTCATGTATTTTGATAAACCAGTATAGCTAGAGCTGGCAAAAATCGATCCAACCCGAACTCAACCCAAAATTAACGGGTTGGGTTGAGATTTTCAACCCATTTAACTTAGAGTCAACCCGTCTAACCCGTTTAATTAAATAGGTTGGATTAGGTAAAAATTATCAACTTGTCAACCCATTTAACTTTAATATATATTTAATTTAATATTGTTTGAATATTATTATGTATTAATCAAAGTATTAATTTGTAAATTATAATGTGGCATTATTATTATCTATGTTTAATAAAATTCAATTCTAATTTCTATCATTTTTTTAACGCCGATAATACTGGTCACTCTCCAAAATCACTGTGAAACTAAACATTTTTAACGTTATTTGAACAATTTATTTGTATTTATGGATTATGATTGTGCTTTTGTCATAATTATGAAGTTTTATTTACGTTTTATAATTTAAGTGGTATAATATTTAATTGATTTTAAATGGGTTAACCCAAGTTTAACCCATTTATTTAATGGGTTGGGTCGGGAACTACATAAGCATGTCAACCCAGTGACAACCTATTTATCTAAAAGATTGGGTTAGGTTGAAAATATCAACCCATTTAAATAAACACGTTGGGTTGGGTTGAAATTTTCAAACCAATTATTAAATGGGTTGAACCCAAACTCAACCAAGGTCGACCCATTGCCACCTCTAATTGTAGCTCCTTCTTAAAGTTATTTTTAAGGACAATAATTCACAATCTATTATAGATATTTTAGGTTTTTTCATAACTATTTATTTAGGTGATATAAATGGTTTTTGCTTTTTAGGATGTCTAAATGTTGTTTTGAAACTCTTAAAATTAGCATGAAAACAATTTTTTTTGCTCGAGCATGAGTTCTTCAAGTGTGTTTACCATTTACGAAATTGATATATTCACAGTTAAGTTAACAAAAATTATGAATCATCACACAATAGGCTTACCTATTTTAAACACGGTGTATATGATATATAAAAGAGACTATTGATATACTAATGATATCGTTTTTTTTTAAACGCTACATGCCTACCACTCATTGTGTTTCCTGGTCATATTCGAATAGAACTATCGAAATAGGTTTACTAAATAATAATTTCCCTGAATGTGTTTATATATTGATGTTAAATTTGTTGGGTTTTATTAGCATCAATACACTTAATCATGACATCGGAAACAATCAAAATTACCTAAGTGTACATGTACACTAAGATCTAGGTTTTACTAGCTATAGCAACGAACTTTCAAAACGAATTAAAAGAAGAATACTAAGCTCTTGCTTCTTCGATTGAGACATTGTGAATGCTAAAAATTTCAATGGATAAAAGACCCAAAATAGAATCTCTTTAATGTAGTCAAACCCAAACACCAAAAGCTAGCAAGGAAAAACCTTTGAAGGTTTAACTGAAAATCACTAACCCTAGGAAAGAGGTTATGATTTTCAACTTCTATGAGAGAGGGGGATAGCCGAACGAAATTTCAGAGGGAATCAACAGCCAGGGCTTGACCCCTAGCAATCGATTTATAGACAGTAGATAAATCCTTAAGAGGTTCAAACTCTTTAGGATAATCCTTATCCAATTCAAAACTTGTCTTATCCCTATCTAGGACTTCTCTAAAGCTTCCACTCCTACTCTGTAGGAGCTTCTGGAATATTCCAATTAATCTCTTTGAATTACTTAATATTCAAGCTCTTTAATTAATTAAAACTCTTTAATTAATTTTCAAAATAATTTCTAAGTAATTTATTAATTACTTAATAAATTAATAACTTATTTTTCTTCAATTCCTTATTGTTATTTAGGTTATAAGGCCAACTCAAAAGAACCATGCTATTATTAGATATATTTCCAAAATAGATCATGACCTTGGACATTATTTCCAACAATCTCTCACTTCGAAAACTCGTTAACTTTGTAAGGTTATAATATTTAACTGACAATCAGCAGAGAGAAGTCATCTAATGCAATTGCCAAAATTTGATCTAAATCAAAATTTATTCGAACGTAGTTGTATTTTCGGAGTATGTGCCTTGAATTACTAGATGTCTTTTCTAGGTTACAAAACAATGCACTTATGGAATTCACATAAACACTTATGGGTACATGCAACCTTAGAGGGTCTATGGCATTTTCACTATTATAACAACATACTTTATGAAACAAAACTTCTAAGCTAATGAAATCAAAAATATTATATTAGAATACATACCTTTAACATAATAAAATATGTCAAATTCCTTTTATCTTCAAAGTCCATGGAAAGCAAGCACCAATAATGTGAACGTCTTTAATGGCTCACACCCAAACCCTAGGAATCGACAAGGAGAGAGAGAGTAGACAATGATGAAATTCGGATTTCATCATTCCATGAAGGTTATTAACGAAATTTGCAAGACCAAGAGGTCCTATTTATAGTTTAGATAACTTGAAAATGAATCCAGATTTAAATAATTAAATATTAGATTTAATCTCCAATTCAAATCATTTCCTTATCAGTTGCCAGAATAATTCTAGAAACCCTAGAATCTCCCTTACAACGTCCCCACTATCGGAGGTTCTAGAATTTTTCATTTTGTTTAACTATTGAATAATTACAATTCACTCTCTGAACCTTTAATTAATTCTAATTAATCCCGAATTAATTTCAGATTAATTCTGATCAATAATTAATTACTTCCAACTATTTCTAATTAATTTTTTGATCAAATAATATATTAACAAATTATTTTATCTCTCCCTTAAAGTCATTTCTATATATTTCTAGCTTTTGAGTGCAATCCAAAAATGACTTTACTTTTATTCCGTAACGTTATACCAATTTAGTTAAGACCTTAGACACCTTAATCCAACAGTCTCCCACTTGGATAAGTCATCAACTACAACTACAAGTATAGACTTTGAATAACTAGTAAAGAGTGATTTCCATAGTCACTACCACCAAACTTTGATTAACAGATGTTGGGCCTTAGATAAGTGATAAGTTATTACTTCATTCTACAAGATATCGTATGAGCATGAGACATGGATATAAATCAATCTCTTAGTCCAAGATTTTTTTTCTCAGTTTCTGATTTATGATGACTGGATTCAGACTAGTAATTAAACACATCAATTTCGTCTAGGTTAGGCCTAGAAAATGAATGTCAACATCAAATCACCGATGGGCCTGAATATATCGTTTTTCCTGTTAAGGAAAAAGGAACGCATAAACTTTAACTATATAATCATACCTTTTAGTTATCAAGTCATACATGGAAGTATACTTTATGACATCTAGTTACGGATGCGTTCAAGCAAACCAAGGTACAAAAAACTTGCAAACTATGATTTATATATCTCCATTTGAAGAATAAAAGATATTATCGTCTTAGAATTACTTGTGATTGAATCCATGAAGTAACCTCTAAGCGTGGGTGTAACCAATACTTAAAAACCTTATTTTCCAAGTACTCGTGAATATTACGGCAATCCCTATTCAATGTCCAATGACTATAGACAATCTACAAATATTTCATGACAGTCTTAAAAATAGCTACTCCCAAAAGTATGACCGAATGTGGCATTTCGAATAAATTAATATTCAGGAAGTAACACGAAAGATGAAACAGAATAATAAATTAATTGATCTATGACATCATACTCTTTAAATATAAATAATTACACATTTTTTTGAAACATCGCAAAAATCAAGGTAAAACTTTCATTTTTATAACCCAACCAAAAACCATAATTGTTTACAAAAAAATATTCTCAAAAGAAATAATCACAAATCAAAGTATCTCTAGAATCCAATCACATAAAACCAGAAGGATGTGCACGATTACACCTACGCTTTCCCACGATCATATGAAGTACCTGAAGCATGAAACTTAAACCATAAGCCAACACTTAGTGAGTTCCCCAAAGTTACCACTCACAAACATAATAGATAACATCATGCATAAATGAGCCTTCAACCTGACTAGACCGTTGTGCAGGGCCTACATCCTATCTGGACCGCCCTCCAGGCCTCTGGCCCGACTGGACTGCCTCGTAAGCCTTCAATCTATGTGGACCGCCTTGGCCTTCAACTCAAAGCATGACCTCCTCAAACCAACAAACAATAACATGTTGACATATACAATTAACAATAAATAACCAATAACACATGTAATCATACAGATCCACCAATCTAACATATACTCAGTGAACACGAGAACTCATACAGATATACCAGACTAACCTACTCAGCATAACATCAATACAATATATCAGCATAAAAAATCCAGTGGGCTGGCCTTGGTGCCTTTGACCCACAAGTACAATGAGGAAAACTCACCTCACAATCTGAAAAGATAAATAAACATATCACAACTTCGATTGCTGACTCTATAGGACACATATACAACAACTAGTGACCAAATCTCAGTCTACAACTCAAAATACCCAAAATACCCCTAGGTTAAACATGGTCAAAATCCTGGTCAAGGTCAAAGGTCAAAAAGTCAACTGATTCAACTCAAGCCGAGTACATCCAGCGTACTCAGCATGTACGCTTGGAGTACACACAATCCATATATGGGGGCTTAAGGGAGTACGCGTAGTGTACTTAAAAGTACACCCAACGTACTATGTTGCCAGCCTTTCGTTCTAATAGGAGCTTAATCTAATAAGTCCTTTCATCCAAAACCTAGATCTAGTCCTAAATAGTGTTTTAAACCATAAAGTTTCCTACTTTATGATCCTGCATGGCTATTAAGTGCCCAAACCTTAAAACCCTAACTTCTTAACCCAATAAGACATCATAACCTTTGCATGGTAGGACTAGAAGGGCCAAGATCACATTTTTATCACTTTAGAGACTCTAATACATCCAAAAGGACAACTCATTTTTTCTAGAGTAGCTCATACTAAAATAGACCAAGATTATGGGGTTAAAAAGCACAAAACTCCACAACTCGCAAGATCTAATGAAATAACCAACAAGTTTAGAGCTTTATATCCCTAAATGAAGCTTGAGGGCAAGATGCTTCTGGATCCAAAGAGGCCTTAAGCTTCTAAGGTGAATCCACTTCCTTTTTCCTATTTCAAGAACACCAAAAACACACTCCAAGGCTCAAAATGCTCACAAAGGTGGTTTGGGATTTGCAAGATACAAAATGGGGCTGGAGGCTGATGAGGGAAGGATTCTTAGGGATTTAATGATGCTTAAATAGAGCTCAAAACCTAAAAATTAGGGTTTAACCACTGACCACATACACCCATCATACCAAACGTACGCCCAACGTACGCATCAAAGACACGTTTCTCACTTAAGGCTCCTTGGGACAAATTTGCAAACAATTCCTTATTAAGGGTCAACAATGTAAATTACCTGAATAACAAATGTTACAATTCTCCCCCATTTGAATCAGACTTCGTCCTTGAAGTACGATGCTGCAAATAACTCAGGGTAGTGCTCTCACAACTCTGCATCGGGTTCCCAAGTACATTCAAAACCATTATGATCCTGCCATTGGACATTGACCAAAGATACCATCGTATTGTGCATGGCCTTTGTCTTCTTATCTAAGATTTCACTGGTCTCTCAACATAATTCAGGTGATCATCAACCTGAATATCATCCAAACGAACAACCGCTTAATCATCAGCCACACACTTTCGAAGCTGAGAAACATGAAAGGTGTTGTGAATCTGACTGAGCTCCTCAGACAAATCTAACCGATAAGCTACTATGTCAACCTTGAAAATCACTCGAAACGGACCGCAACTAGATTCCTCAAAGCCTTATCTCATTTTAAAAGTGTATATCTTGATTAATGATTTGTAGCTTAAAGCAAACAAAAAATAGATACATTATTTAAACTAGAAGTTAAAATAAAGTAAGTTATATCCTATGCTTAATAATACTTTTTTACAAGACCAAATAGAAGTATTTATTTTTCTTTTATCAACTTTTTAAATTTTATACATTCTAATACAATATTTATAGTAATTATAAAAAGGAAAAAAGATTTGATTAAGATAATATTATAATAATCAAAAACTAATTTTAATATGATGAATAATATCACACTAAATATAGAGACGAATATTCAATCTTATCAAAATTAATGTGATTTTTAGTTATCTGTTAGAATAAATTTTCACATAAATATCTTTTTTGGTTCCATAGAAGTTGATCTAAGCGAAAATGACTCTTGAGGGTAATTAACTTTTGCGTTTGTATTCATTTGGTCACTTTCCTTTTTTTTGTATTCAATATACCATCGAACTTATTGTTTGTGTTCACCATAACCCTTTTGACCGGCTTTTGACCTGTGATAGCCGGTCAAAGGGTTATGATGAACACAAACAACAAGTTCGATGGTATATTGAGTACAAAAAAAAAAGTAAAGGGACCAAATGAGAACAAATGCAACAGTTGGTTACCCTCCTGATTCATTTCCCGTTACTCATTTACAGCAAATCCCACATCATCTCCTACTGATATTAATGACTATGAGATTCATTCTTGCTTCTCTTCAAAACATAACCCACGAAAGGACATTATTCATACATGTACAACTTTGTAATGCACTTGAATATTTATTAGGGGAATCTTGACTAAGCAGGCGCATTTCATGACTACATTTACATTTCCAATCAAATGATTTATTGTATCATGGATTCTAGACAAGTTTACAAACGAGTGGAATCACAAGTGCTATGATTTTTGAGTTTACTTAGCTATAAGATCGAACTCATGGGATAATATACAACATCAATATGTACAATATCATGCTGCTTTTGTAGACACATCACCATAATATTGTACATATTGATGTTGTATCTTATCCCATGAGTTCGATCTTAAAGCTAAGTAAACTCAAAAATCACAGCACTTGTGATTCCACTCGTTTGTAGACTTGTCTAGAATCCATGATACAATAAATCATTTGATTGGAAATGTAAATGTAGTCATGAAATGCGTCTGCTTAGTCAAGATTCCCCTAATAAATATTCAAGTACATTACAAAGTTGTACATGTATGAATAATGTACTTTCGTAGGTTATGTTTTGAAGAGAAGCAATAATTAATCTCATAGTCATTAATATCAGTAGGAGATGACGTGAGATTTGTTGTAAATGAGTAAAGGGAAAATGAATCAGGAGGGTAACCAACTGTTGCATTTGTTCTCATTTGGTCCCTTTCCTTTTTTTGTACTCAATATACCATCGAACTTGTTGTTTGTGTTCACCATAATCCTTTGACCGGCTATCACAGGTCAAAAGTCAGTCAAAAGAGTTATGGTGAACACAAACAACAAGTTCGATGGTATATTGAATACAAAAAAAAAAGGAAAAAAACCAAATGAATACAAACGCAAAAGTTAATTACCCTCAAGAGTAATTTTCCCATGATCTAATAAGACGACGTAACGAGTTTAAGAAGGTAGAATTCTTTGAATAAAAAAAAAAAGAAAAATAAAATAATAACAATAATAAAATAAAATAAAATCTTTGAATATGTATTACTTTTGTCGTTTTCTTCCTGTCATATCAATGAGTACAACAGTACGTTTGTAGGAAGAGGATTTCGAAAGGTGCACGTAGTTATCTCTCTTCTCTGCCCATCATTTTGCCTGTTTGATTGTTTCAAAGGTATAACCTTACCTTCTACAACTTCGATGCAAAAGTTTGTGGAGGTAACACATTTTATAATGGTTCATTTATATGTATCCTTCCAATTATTTCTTGTATTTTTCTATGTAAGTTGATGAATGTGTGTATATCTTTATGTTTAATTTTTTATGTAACGGGATATATAATAACACTTTTATAATTTGGTATTTATGATAAAAAAAATTTGTTTAGTCCTATTTTTATAAAATTAATGGACCTTGTTATTTTAAAATTCATTAGAATTAATAGTTGCTAAATAAGTTAGATTTGACTAAGTCAGAGCATTGTTTGAGTTTAAAATTTTCAACTGACTCTGTCTCTGATTTAACGATTTAACCTATGTTGTTATGTTGTTTGATTACATATTTGATTGAATGTGTAAAATGTTGAATATGATCATTTTACCATTCTTTTATATTGTGTCGAATAAAATGTTTCAGTTGAAATAAACCTTTAAAAAGATGAAGAAACATGTAACCTGGTTTATAATTCGGTGAATAACAATATGAAAAAAAATTTGTTTGAGAAATGATATTGCTAAAATTAGTCATATATTTTAATCAATATTTTAATACATTTAGCTATACTTTGGTTATTTATTAAGATATTTGGTACTTATTATTACATGTGAAATCTATTTTGTAGCCAAAAAAGACATTCTTAAAGGAAAATTAGCAAAAATGGATAGCTGGAAGCAAAGGATTTGAAGAATTCATGAAGAAAAAAAATTGTGCAGAAAAATGGATGTCGTGTCGTGGGCATACCCTTGCCATGACGTGATGACGTGTCAAAGCATGAAACATTCTCGGATGATTTGCATGGAAGACTCGGAGAATCCGACATAAAAGTGTCTCCCGCATCGTGGCGAGCCGTCTGCCACGACATGGCAATGTAATTTTGGTATCTTAAATAAACGACATTTAGGTCGAATTTTGGGAGAGGCGACATAAAGCGACGATTTAACGATACTAAAAGCGACTAATATCTTCTGAGGAACTCTTAGAAGGACAAGGAATCGATTGGAGATCAGGTATTCAAAGAGATCTACACGAAGAACACAATAAATCATTCGGTTTGTTAGTTTACATCATGTCTACTCTGTTTTACTTCGATTTTTATTGTGTTTCTGAGTTACTTATGAGCTAAATACCCTAACTTTTGTTTAGCATAAATGAACCCTAATACTATGTGTTGATTTCGACTTTTATGGATTAATTTAGTGTGGTTTTTTACTTGTGTTTGATAGATCAATATCCTAGTATGTTAGAGTTTTAATTTTTATTACTTAATCTGCCAAGTTTATGTAGTTAGTTGATCATTCTAGTTGCATGAACTTGATATCTAGTTATTTGTGATCATTAAATTGCTAGATCTAGAGATATAACATATCCTAGAGTTTTCAGAATTTTGTTAGTAATTTCAACTATGTTACAGAGCATTAATAACTTTTATTATGTGCTTAAATTGGTTGACTTAATCATAGAAATGTAACAACTAGATCTTATCATTCATAGTCCAAATAACCTTAAAATCAATTTAGTGTCCAACTTATTGCATTCATAGTCCAAATAACCTTAAAACCAATTTAGTGTCCAACTTATTGCATGACCATTGTAATAGTAGTTCATGAACTGATTAAATATTAGGAAATTGGAACAAGATCACTAGTAACTTTATAATTTGATAACCACATAAATAATCCATATTATTAGAATTTGCTTTAGTTAAAAGTAATTTAGTTAGTTGTTCAAAAAAAAGTAATTTAGTTGACATTTAGTTTTTTTGAACTTGCAAAATCATATAAAACCCCCAATTTATAATTTATTTCCCTTAGTTTAATTAGTAGCAATTATTTTCTTGTTAGAATTTTTCGTTCTCCGTGTTCGACTCCTTACTTACTTTACTATATTAGTAGGCGACTAGATACACTGTCTATTTGTGTTTTAGCTGGTAAAATTAGATAGGATTATAAATTTAAAATTGTTAGTGAATAAATAAAACACATAAAGTTTTTGGGTATGCCCACGAGGTGACATCCATTTTTATGCATGATTTCTTCTCTTCATGAATTCTTCAAGTCGTTTGTTCTTAGTTATCCATGTTTGTTCATTTTCCTTTGAGAATGTCTTTTTGCTGAAAAATAGATTTTGCATGTAATAAGTACCAAATACCTTAATAAATAACCAAAATATATCTAAATGTATTAAAATACTACTTAGAATATATGACTAATTTTAGCAATATCAAAAAACTTCGGCAATGTCATTTGTTCTTTGGTTCTGACAACGATTAGAAATTCCATTAGACTTACAAAGTTTTATTATGTATACAATTAAATGGAAATATAACGAATCTACAGTAGTTCAATTACAAATATAATGCATTTTGGGCAGTAGAGATGGTTTAATAGGCAATAACAATAGCTAGGCATGAGGTCATATGCATCCTACAAAAACATTACATAAAATATTTTAGCCACAAACCCAAGACATAAGTTAAAAAGTCCAGCAAACTAACTCTTAAATAGCTTAAAATAGTTTGGAGGAGAAACACAAAAGCCAAAAAGTAACTCTTTATAAACACTTTTATATTGATTTGTGTTTCTACGTTGTTTTTATATAAATCATATCTCTTTGTTGTAAGAAACCAAAAATCCAAAATGAAACCATGACCTTTAAAAGTGAAAATCAACAAATATATAATAAATCAAAAGCTAATGAGATATACAACAAATCAAAATGAATTGAAGTTGGCAAAAAGTATATATTACCATTCAACTCATGTCTCTTTAAATAAATTTAAATTAATTCTAATTAATTCAAAATTAATTCTAATTAATTTTAACTATTTTTTAATTAAATTATTCATCTATAATAAATTAATAAACTATTTATTCGAATCTCTCAATTTTTTTTTTCTAGCTATTTTAGCTCGTGAGGGCAACCCAAAAAGAACTTTGTTATTATTTCTGAAGTTATACAAATTAGTATGCCATCCTTTAGCAGCTTCGTTCGATACATTCCTTCTATATGACATTGAACAACTATTCCCAAGAGTCTCCTACTTGGACAAATCATCAACTACTATTGGTCAAATAATCTTCGAATAACCAACAAAGTGTGTATTCCACAACAATTGTCGAACTCCGATCTAATCAAAAGTCATCCCTTAGATAAGAGATCAATTATTCCTTTGTTTCTACAAGATATCATTGTGAACTGTGTCATGTATAATGAATCAAACTAACAGTTCAACTTTTAGATTCTCGGTTTCTGATTTATGATGATCAAATAAGACTACTAATTGAACATATTAATTGAGTCCTGGCCATGCACAACACTTTAATGGCATCGTCAAATCACCGAGGGGCCACGATATTGATTTTACCATTAAGGTGAAAACGAACAAATAAACTTCAACTACATAGTTTTTGTCTACTCATCAAATCATGCATAGACTTACCCGTTATGACTACCAGTTACAGATAACGTTAGAGTTAGAAACCAATGAGAATCAATACAATAAACTAAAGAAGTAGAGAAAACTAAGCCTCTTGAGCTATTAGAAACCAATGAAAAGCAATACGGCCAACATAAAAAAGAAGCAGAAGAACAACAAGAAAAATCACTTGTCTAACAACCATGGCATGGCGAGCACACTGCCACGTCGTGGGATCTAAAGAAGAATTTTGAAGATGATTTTGTTAAACCTTATCGACCACCTCTTCCATTTCCATCCCGAGCATGGCCTAGACATTTAGAGCAAGAACACAAGAAGTTTATGAAGCAAGTGAAATCCATATCCATCAACATACCATTCACTGAAGCCATTGCTAAAATGCCTAAATACAAGAAGTTTCTCAAATATTTAATAAGAAATCGCAAAGAGTTGGAGTAGGTTTCTACAATAGTTCTTAATGAACAATGTTCAGCTGCGATTATGCAAGATATTCCAACCAAAATGAGGGATCCAGGGAGCTTAACTATTCCTTACGAATTTGATAACTCAACTAAGAAAAATGCACTAGCCGATTCGAGAGCTAGTATAAACCTAATGCCATATTAAATTGATCAAAAGCTTAATTTACCGAAACTGAAGACCACTAGAATGGCCATCCACATGGAAAATAGATTTGTTACATACCCTTATTGAATCATAGGAGATTTATTGGTGAAAATTGGGAAATTTGTTTTTCAAATTGACTTTGTGGTTTTGGACATGAAGGAGGATGAAGAAGTACCCATTTTCTTAGGAAGACCTTTCCTAAGCACCGCTCGTGCATTAGTAGATATTTGTGATTGAGGGATGAAGAAATCACATTTAGGGTGTATCAAAGATCCAAATTCAAGATTAAGAAAGAAAGTATTCTTCATGGATGGAGTGGATGAGGAGATGCAAGAAGGAGAAGTGGATAAGGATTCAAATAAGCTTCAAGATTTGGAAAGGGTAATAGAGGAAGATTTGTGAACATGGGAAAAGCCAAAGCCACTAGAAGATGTGCATCGTACAAATCCATGAGCTTCAGTTCATATGATTTTTGAAGTGTTTGCATACTCAAGACCTAGTTATGAAGTAGAAGACACAAGTGAAGATGAAGATTTCGGTGATGAAAAGGTGGAACATGAGAGTAAGGAGACCACAATTGAATAAAAAGATATAAAAATGGAGGAGCCTAAGAAAAAAAGAGAAGAAGGATGAAGCTGGAAAAAATCATGGAGTCACATGCAAGCATGAGGAAAGCGCCAACCCAAAAAAGAAGAAAGAAAATTCGAAAAAGGCGTACAAGAGATGAGTAGACACGTATAAAATAAAGCGCATGGAAATGAAGATGAAAAGGGAGATTCCACTCCAAACGACAACAACGTAGAGGGGGAAAGAGTCCAGCTCACAACTCCTACAAAATAAGCGCTTCCGGGAGGCAACTCACAGTTTTGTTTGCATTTTCTTTCCTTTAATTTTTGTTTTGCTTTTCGTCTATTTTCATTTTGGATAGCTCGCTTGTCTTATCTTTTCTGACATTGTTCCTGTGTGGGGTCATTAAAAACATGCTTTTTGGTTTATTTATAATAAATTTTTAATGAAACACGTTAGGTTTTAGTAGAAATGTTGAAAACCATGACGTGGTCATTATATGGCCACGACGTAGGGTTCTATTTTATCTCGATATTTGTAGCATATTTGAATCCCATGACGTGGTGGCATGTTTGCCATAATGCCGGGGGGGGGGGGTAGATCAGTTTTAATGCTAATTAACATATTCACTTCTCACTTTTCAAAAACAAATCCCACGACATGTTCTTCTTTCTACCCCTCAAACTCAACTAGAATTTTTTGCTTCTTTTCTTCCTTAATACGTGTTACCTCATCTCCAAGGTATGTTTTCTTTATTCTATACTATGTATTTTTATTTGATTCACAAGTTTAGGATAAATATTGGGTTCGATTTTAGGGGCTAGGTGTCACACCCCAAAACCAAGAATGGTGGAAACGTTCTGGGCGGAGGACGTCATGTACAGTATCATAACACATAAATATAGTAAACAAGCAAACAACATCATCCATTTCATTAATAATGTATTTTAATACAAGTGTATTCTGTACAGTTTATAGACACCAAAAAATATGAATCAAAACAAAAGATGAGTCACGCAAGCGCTCCATCTTCTCAAAAGTTGGCATCAGTACCTGTCTACTGATGACCTGAGGATACAATTTATTTTAAAAGACTTTGTCAGCATTAAAGTTGGTGAGTTCATAAGTATTTTAGTGTCATTGTTTGTATCAAAATTTTTTGAAATAGTGTTTGAAGTACGAGTTTGTAAACGTTTAAAGTAAGAGTATGTGAATGATTGTAAATGTTTGTAAAGGTTTGTGACTCCTAGAAATTCCTATATTTTCTACCAAAAGTAGCCTTCTACCAAGGCACGACTGTTATGTATGTTTGTTTCTTGTAAAAGTGTATAATTTTCCCAAGTGTAACTATCATTCTCAAAATATAGTTTGTACATTATTGTTTAAGTGAAATGATCACAAACTAAATGTAAAGGGTAAATTAATGTAGTACTGTAGTGTTGTATTATAATAACTACTGTTGTACTAACTACCTTAAACCAGATTTATATTAAGGTATTATGTGATTAATTGCACCATGCTATCGACTATGAACACGACGATGTAAGACATCGAAAGTAATGACATTTGGCACCCAAAGACCTGCAGGTCCCGTTGTAGCTAGCAGCAAGGTGTAGGATAGTTAATCCAGTATAGATCTATACGCAAACTCACACTCTCCCTCCAGGAGATTCTGGTTACAAATCGGGTCATGGCAGTGAAGACATGCTCTGAAACAGTGGATCGCATTTATGTTATAGTATACTTGTATATGTAATGTATGTACTAGTGTAGTGAATGTATTGTTTCTCATTATAGTATCGTTGTATATGTTGGATTAATGTCTAAGTCCATAACTATAATTGGTAAGACTTGACCCGATCCGGCATGGTCCATTTGGGTTGCATGGCATCATGTAATTGGATAGACTAAATGAGAGAAATAAGACACTTATGGTTATTAATATATTATAAGTTCTAGTATATTAATGATAAGAATAATAAGATTATTTAATTAGTATTGATCAAGAATTAATCTAGGATTAATTAAGTGATCAAAAGAAGACTAATTAAATATATGGGTTGATTGTGCAAATCATCCATACTTATATCGTGGGCTAATGCTCCATGGATTATCTAGTTGGGCTAAAACCCATATGATACTTCATGGATGCTCCATGGTGTTTTTGTACCCATGGATCATGGAAATTAAAGGCCATGTCAATTAGGGTTTACATGGTGTAACCCTAACTATATATGCATCTTATTCTTGACCAAAATCGGACACTAGTGTGTGTAAAAGAAGGCTAGCTGATTTCATGAGTTGTGGATTGCTCTCAAATCATTCCAAGTGTATTTGGTGTTGTGTGAACCATTTGAGGTGTCACACTTGAGGCACTAGGCACTCAAGCTTCATGAAGACATTCTACATCAAAGAGGTATATATTATGTTTTGTTATATTCATTGTTTTGTATGCTAGATTAGGATAATACCTTGGATGTTCATATTTGTATGTATAATAGAGAAAACATAGATCCAAGGTATTTAGGGTTGCATGTACACTTAGGAGTGTTAGAATGCTCAAAACCCAACAGTGGTATCAGAGCCAAGGCTTGTTTTCTTGTTATACTTGCAATAGTAGCTGAAAAATTGAGTTTTGATGTTGTCTGCCCAGCAGACTCGCTGAGTCCATGAAGGGACTCGCCAAGTCCAAGGCAAAATGCATCCAACTCGCCGAGTTGGTTCGTGTACTCGACGAGTTAGACCCCCAGACAACATATATTCGACTTTTTTGGCTGGAATTGGACTAGGAACATTACCCTAAGATGTTTTTGGACTTATAAACTTATTTTTGATGTGGTAATGTTCATGCTAATCCAATTTCAAAGATATTTGTCAATAGATTCATGTTTTGTATTAGTTTAAGGTTTAGACTAATTACATGAAAAAGTTTGATTTGAATTATCTTGTTCTTATAAGTTGCTTAGATTAATAGAAAAGTTGAGTGAAATAGTTGTTTTCAATCCAAATTAATCTAAGAGTTGATTCTAAAATGTTTTTTTGTAACTTGTCCTCAAGTTATATGAAAAGTCACATTTAAGTTTTATAAAACTCATAAAAGTTGGCAAAGGTTACAAAATGAAGAGTCTAGTTCTCATTAAATGGTTTTATGACTCCATAACTTGTCCTCAAGTTATGGAGGACCAAGAGTCTCTTCATTAAATAATAAATAAATAAAAAGTGTAACCTTAATTAATTCCATAAGTTATAAAATAAAGATAAGTTAATTCTTTTATTAGTTTAAAGTCTTCCATAGCTTGTCCTCAAGTTATGGAACTTGAAGAGTTTTTGTATTAAAAGTACTTTAAACACATAAGTTATGGAATTAATTAGTTTTGAATAGTTTCAAAACTTGCCCTCAAGTTTTGGAATGTGTAAAGTTTTCTCTTATGAATACTTTAATTCCAAGTTATCCCTTATAATTTTAAAAGTTAAAATTCAACCCTTATACTTTATAATATTATAAGTTAATAATATATATATATATATATATATATATATATATATATATATATATATATATATGTATAAGAGCAAGTCAGTCTTACCGTTAGTAGGCCTCATTCACGAAGCCGGTCTATAAGGGGGTATAAGGTTACTGCCTATAAAATGGCAGTTTAATGGGTGTCCACTCTCACCCACCGCTTCCTTGACTAGTGGAGGGTCGTTAGCCGAACGGGTTTGACAGGACTATAATTCTCCCTTCATTAAAAGTATTAATGATAAATACTAAGTAACTAAACTCTTAATAATACCCAATCTTAGTTACTTAGGAAAATGTGAATAAGGTGCTAATCCATGAAATTACACTTTGCACTTTGTTTAAGTCAGTTAGTGGAGCGTGTGTGGTTAACCGGCACACTAACTCGTATTTAACAAGGTAGGCAAAGGGTAACTTAATGTTTATCATAGTATCGATGGAGCATGTGTGGTTAACCGGCACATCGATTGAGGGGTAAACACTTAAGGGTACCAAGTAATTTGCATGGTTACTTCACACCTTGTTTTGTGATCCTCGGCATCCCGGTCACAAAACCTGAAGGGCACACTCGAGATTGAAACATGCCATTGAACAGTTCAATGAATCTCAAAGATCTAGGAGTTTCAAAACCAATTAAAACCTAATAATACATTTCGTTTTTCATGGTGGAAATTGGTGAATCGTCATTAACCTACCTTCAAATATTCTATAGCTTGGATTACGGCATCCCTCTTCCAAGTTATAAAATAGTTTGTTGGGTCCTAGCCTTAATATTTCATATTGGGTGTTATATTAAGGACTTTAAATCAACTATCTTGAATATCTCCCAAAAGATGTCTAGTTCAGACATCTATGATCTTCCCAAATATCTTGGAACTTCACTTCCTCCACCTCCTCCAATTATTCTCCCTAACCCACAAGTTCAAGGTCACTCAAGCCCTATTGGCAAGGCAAGGTCTAGGTGTGATCACATCTTGGAGATGAATTCACATACTGACAATCCGGGAGAGTTGGGTATCAAAGTCTTAAGCAAGTTAGTGGTTCAATCACTTTCTAAGTCACATAGTGAGTTCCTTGGGACTCCTATGAAACAGACTATGACAAGACCCTTAATGATCTTATCTATTTGCTTGGTGCTGCTAAATCAGAAATGATTTAGTGTACTAGTAAAGCAAATTTGATTAGGAGATCAACTTCCCAAAACTTTATGGACAGGGACAATAGTGACACAGGAAATCCAGAAAAGCATTCTCTTCCGAATGGAAAGGGATCGGCCATAGTTAACTCGGTTGACCAAATGGTAAAGAGAAAGGTTAAGTCTGAGATAGTCCCATGTACTATTACCTAAGGGTCCATATGGTCCTATTGCTAAAAGGAAAGGGCATTGGTTGCGAAGCTGTCAATTTTACTTGAAAGATCATAAGGCTAGTAAAGTCAATAAGTGTGACTCTATTTTAGGTAAGGTCCACTATCTAACTCGGTTAAGTTTCTATTATGAGATTCTTATTACAAGATGTGACTGGGTCACATGTTGATGTTTAAGAATCAAAGGAAAAGTGAAGGAAACTTAAAGAAAGAGTATGTTGAATCTGATCGCGAAGATGGATTTCTATCGCTTGATTGAAGATTGGATTCTTGAGATACTCTTAGGAGTTATGAGATATTGCTTAGGAATAGATAACAACAAGTTTTCATATGGATTGTAAGGATAAGTTCTTCCGCAAAGTTTTAAAATAAAAGGAAAATTTCTGATTTTATTTATTTTAAAATATCCTTATAATGGCATCTGTGGAAATTTTTGTTGCTTATAAGATTACATTAAGAGTAAGAGTGGAAATATGAAATTGATTCTTTCATTTGTGGTAATGTCTAAATTTACCGAATAAGGAAAGATCCTCATTACCCAAGTTTGAATTGGACCGGAACTTGGAATCATGCAAGTTGTATAGCATGATGGATGAGAATTTTTCATCTTTGGAAAATTAAGACTAATTACTTGTTCACATGGATGTGTGAGTCAAGTAATGGACTAAGGGATCGAGTACACATTCTTGTGCACTGATTAAGTCCACCACAAAAGATCGATAAGACTATTCGTCATAGTTTACTAAAGCTCGGTAAATATGATTATACTTTCAAGCTTAAGTGTAATTCTGAGACATTGGAAAATGTTCCAATGTAAGGCAGATCGAATAAGAAGAATCAACTTAGGCAGAAAGATAAAAGTTTCTCAAATCTGAAAAGATGGGAGAGTACTTTAGTATCAGTTTTGTGATCATCTTAATGATTAAGAAACCATAGCACAATTAGTTCTCTAAGGAAATCTTAGTGCATTCTTATGACTAAGAAGAGGAACTTGAATTGTTGAAATGGTTAAATCAAGAAGATGAGTCATACTTCGTTCCAATACAAGTCTTAGAGTCATACTCCAAGATTGTAATTTGAGTGACATGTCTTAAAGAAGGTTTAAAACACTTGTCAAATTTAAGAGTAAAAGTTTTCTACTCTTGTACATTTGAAATTGGTAAGTTGTGGTGTTTTGGATATGTCACACCCCAAAGCCGGAACGACGGAAACGTTTTGGGGTGGATGACGTCATGTCAAGTATCACAACACATGCATTAATAGTAATAATTTTACATGGTTACATTACAATACATCGAAGTAAAACAAGTAAATATAAGTAAGTACGACATGGTACTAAGCTATCTTCATCAACTGCTCCGGGGATGTACCTGTCTAATGCTAACCTGAGAATACAAGTTATTTGAAAAGCGAGTATCAGCATTTTTACAAATGCTGGTGAGTTCATAAGCATTTAGTGACGTTTTTAATCAAATAACTTTATAAAGTAGTAGTCTAAGTGTTTATTGTGCATTAGAGTTCTTTTCAGAAAATCCTATATTTTCTTTAATAAAAGCAGCCTTCTACCAAGACTGGTCAGTGTTATGTGGTAAAAAGTAGTTTTCCCTTAATTGCTATCATTATCAAAATACTGAATTTGATTATTAAAGAAAGCAAACGACATCAGGGAAATGACATATGCCTCAGCAGTGAGGACTGCTGACTAAGGCAAGGAATCATAGACTCCAGGAGAGTATCGAATGAACGACACGCCTGGTTCAGTCTAACAAATAGAGACACAGACCCCAGAAGGTACCAAATGGAAGGTACAACTGGTAAGGTCTAACACAGTGAATACAGACCGCAGACAATATCAGATGAAAGATACGTCTAGCGAGGTCTATAACAGCGAACGCAGTGAACACAGTGAATACAGTGGATTCTGTGAATACAATGGATACAGACCCCAGAAAACATGCATCAAATGAAAGATACGTCTTGTAAGGTCAAAACAGAGGAGACAGACCCCAGACAGTATCAAATGAAAGATACGTCTTGTAAGGTCAAAACAGTGTGACTCTGAAAATGAGTTACCAGTATACAGTGTAAATTGCTGACGAAATACCGTTACCTTAAAGCCAATGAATTATAAGGTAACCCGGGATACTCGTAACCATACTGACTAGAGTACCAGACGCCCTACAAGCGTCTATAAGATGTGACATTTTTCACCCGTTGGCTTGGTAGGCTGGGACTGTAGCTAGCAGTCTGGGTGCGGGGTTGTCAATCCCGTATAGATCTATACACACAATGTCCGCTCTCCCTACAGGAGACTCTGGTTACCAACTAGACGACGGAGAAGGCCGTGTCCTGAAGATGCATCCCAAATAGTGGGTTTCTAATGAAAGTGCTGAACTAGAGGTAGAGACTTCCCAATAGTGGGTTTCTAATGTAAGTGTAGACTAGAGGTAGAGACTCTTAACTGAATTGACTGAAGTAACCCGTATGCCTAAGCTTGTATACATATTATATAACTAATGAATCAAATGACCTTCAGATGGACATCCGATCCCACCAGACCACATCTCAACGAAGAAAAGGAAATAGGGCGGACAAGCCTTCCTAAGTCCTTCAATCATTATTTATATGCCTCTATACAAGCATCGACATACATCTAACTACGCTTGAGTGTGTATCAAGTAGAAGTGATTCTTGTGAAGTAGGAGTGTCTAACAAGTGAAGTAGGAGTGGTCGCAAGTGAAGTATAAGTGTCAAATAAGTATAAGCATATCGCGAAGTAGAAACTACAATAAGTGAAGTAAGACCGTATCGAGTATAAGTGAAGTAGAGTCGATTTCAAGTAGAAGCGAAGTAGAATCGTATCACTAAGTAAGAGTGTGAATAAGTATAAACGTCATCAGGTATAAGTGACTTCAAGTATAAGTGGAAGCGTTACAGAGTGGGAGTATAAAATAAGTATAAGCGAAGCAGCAGTATTTAACAAATAAAGTATTCATGAAAACCTTGGAAAAACCTTATTACTCAGAAAAATCGCATTTGTATTCTTTGGTAAAATAAGTGTGAAAACCTTTAGAAATCTTTGGGAATCTTTCATAAATCAACTTGAAAATGAAACTTTGATAAAGCAATAAAAGTAAGAACTTGAACAAGTGAAAACCCTTTTTGAAAGCCATTTATAGCGTCCTACTCGGTAAAACAGTGTACAGTGCAGTAAAATCTGGTGCATGCGGGTTATCAATCACATGTGATTGATATGATAACTGGCATGTTTAACTTGTATTCCCCCCTATAAAACATGTTAAAACATTTAAAAGGTTCATTCAGGGGTATGAACTCACCTGGTGTAAGTAGGTCCGACGAAGGTGCCGTTTGGGCGTTCGGTGTCACGCAAGGACTTGAACACACACAATGACCTATTTAACATATGATAACATATGTTCACATACAATTAGTATATTTAATACTAATTAAACAAATATACGCGCTCACAGGAGCGAAAAACACTTTGGCTAAGTGTTTGGGTGGCCCGGGTAGCGTTTAAGGGTGTGTATGGCTAAGGAATGGAGCTTACTATCCAAGTGTACACTCCCCAAGTTGTGTTTACGGCCTAGGGACATCTCACCATGAGTTTACGGCCGTAAACTCATGGTGATGGGTTCTAGGGTGTTTAAGACTTCTACTTGCATCATGGAATTATTCTAAGCACTTTTCCTAAAAGGCATGAGTGGGTTTAAGGCTTCTAAGGGCACTTTATAGGAGTTTACGGCCTAGATACACTCCTATGGGAGTTTACGGCCGTAAAATCTCAATCCTTGAGTTAAGTGAAGTTTTAAGCCCCTATTACCTTTCTAGCAATTTCTAATGAAGTGTGATGCCATTTTGGGGGATTAAATCTAACATTTGGATATGTTTTGGAGAGTTTATGGCCTAGACACTAGCTTGGGCCGTAAACTCCTTTTTACCCCTCCATTTCATGTGTTTAAGTCCCTAAATCCTTCCTAGCATTTTATAGAAATAGTCTAAGGTCATTTGGGGGGCAAATACCACATTTTGGGCATGTTTTGGGGAGTTTACGGCCTTGGTATAGACCTTGGCCGTAAACTCATTTTTATCCTTCATTTTGATGTGTTTAAGTGATCTAAACCCAAAGGAATAAGCCCTTAATTTATGTGTTAAGCCCTAGTGTAGTTTGGGAGTGTTTTGGAGGCATTTAGACAAGATTTTGAGGAGTTTACGGCCTAAGCTTGTGCTTGGGCCATAAACTCTCTTTTACCCCCTAGATTGATTGTTTTAAATGTGCAAACACTCCTAGGCTAATTCCTTTATTTATTTCCAAGCCTATAGGGACAAGTTTGGGTCATTTTGGCCTTGTTTTAGGTGTTTACGGCCTAAGAAAGAGCTTAGTCCGTAAACTCCTTTTCCATTGCTTCTAAGTCCGATTTTTGGGCTATAAACATGAATCAATATGTTTAGAATAGGCTAGGGTAAGCGGACTTACAATTTGGAAGCGTTTGGTTGCGGATTCGGGGCGAAAACGGGTCTAGAGAGAGAGTATAGAGAGAGAGTGTAAAAAGTCTCCAATGGACTCCACTCACCCTTATATAGGGTTCCGAGTCAGGACTCAATGGAATTTTACCCGATACTGCCGTTAAACGGGGCTTTTGGTCGCACCCGATTTAGTGGTCGTAATAATAAAACTTAACATTTTTCCAAATAAATGGAAATGTGTGTCCTGTGTTTTTATTTCCTTTTATCACGACTTACCGGCATGTTAAATGTAACCAGATGGAATGTTTATTAACTTGATGCCCTCTAATTAACGGAACTTTTATACAGTGGAATATTTTGTTAACGGTAACGGGGAAATGTAACGGGACAACTTGGGTTGTCACAAGATAAAACAAAGACCAACTTAGGCCAATTGTGTGAAGTGTTTGTCTTGATTAGGATCCACACTATCTCTTGAATATCTGACAAGAAAGTCTTATATGTCAAGAGGACAGTAGGAGTCTTAAAGGTCTTGAAAGTCTCAAGAACTAATCAAGAATAAAACCTGAAGTTCTTCACTAGCACACGACTTGAGGTTTATAACCTATCGTGTTGACATATTCTGTGCCCATTCCAGTTAAAGTTGGATTTGCATATGAGTTCTTAGAGTTCTCAATTTGTTGCACAACAACTTGGAAGCAATGGCAGGCCCTTGAGCTGCCAGGTGGCAAGAAATTAAGATTGAGTTCAGTCCATATGAGTTTGGATTTGTCATTATCCTTGTTTTGTGACTATGGTTTTGACAATTCACATGGATAAGAACACATACACCAGTAAATCTAAGTGTCATAATGTTTCTCTCCGATTCATGAAAATGATGGTGAGGAAACACTTTCACTAAGTAGATTTTAGCTAGATAGCAATTGTAATATTTGCATTCTCAAAGTCGTTAGTGGAGCATGTGTGGTTTACCGGCACACTAACCTGGACTTGTGAGAAGTGGCAAAAAGGTCTAACCATTATGATTACGGCATCCCTCTTCATAATTGTTTAGACACACAAGTGTGCTATCTAAGGGAAGGTGTATGATTTTGATAAAGTTTTATCAAAACAATCTAGTATCAGAAATCTTAACTTTGGTAAGAAAGTCAGCTGATTTCTGAGTACACGTCAAAGCTAGTGGGAGCATAAGTGTTATGCTAATAATCATCATGTTAATGGGAGCATGATAATTATGATAAAGTATTGCAATTTAGCAATGTTAATTATAGAAAACTAAAAGTTTCAATTGGGAAAGAGTTGTTTTGCTATAATTAAGGGAGAGAAATTATACTTCATCTCAAATCTAAAAGCTTAGATCATGAGGTTTTAATCATTTAGTCAAGGATATATATATATATATATATATATATATATATATATATATATATATATATATATATGAATTTCATGTTGGAATGGCTCAACATAAGGAAATTCTATATATGGGTCCATTATTTGTGTTCTAAAATTCGATTATGATTACGACATCCCTTTTCATAATCTGAATTATGAGAACTTGGCAAGTAGAAATGGAAATGGTATAGCAAAAGACTGGTTTAGTCTTAATGTGAGACATCATGAATCGTGTCCCATATGCTTCGGATATAGGATCGATTACATGTGCTATATTCATCCTTTCTAAAAATTTCCAAATGCCTGGGGCATTAAGAAGGGAAACGGTTAGAACTGGATATGACTAAAAGGATTAAACAATTGTCGAGGAAAATCTAAGGTTTACCAAAGATTGGTTGCTCAAGGACAGTTGGAAGTATAGTGATAATTCTGGAAGGACCATATTGACATAATCTGTAAGGAGGAAACTCTTGTTCAGAAGTGATAGTCAAAATGGAATCTGGAAATGTTTCAAGGTTAGAAATTATTCAATTTGTGTAAGATTAGGAAACTTAATGCAAGAAGGATGTTTCCAAGGAGTTGATCTCCTTTGGAATGCTCTGTAATGGTTGTTGTCAAGTCTTTCTGACTTTGTGCATAATCATTACAAGAAGATCAATGCATATAAGTTTTGAATCTAACAGATTTCAGTAAATGGCATGAATTTGGAATTCTTGCATTTGCAGTAAGGATTTGGGACTGTGAAAGAGAATCATTGAAGTTATGTTCAATTGATCTAGTTTACATAGTAAATATCATAGACAAACATTGTATGCATACTTGGTGTGTGGCATGACTAGTGTTTAGAAAACATAGTGTACATGCTTGGAGCATAGGACAACTATTGTTTTAATTCAAGAATAAAGTTGATAGCTGAAATAGTATACAATGAATAATGTGTAATCATATGGTGATAAATAAAAGGTGTTTTATTTATATTCATAAGTTCTGAGACCATATTAGATTCGATTATTATCCATTCCTTTTACCTTCGGGATAAAAGCGATATCTGTGGGCCCCTCGATGATTTGATGATGACAAATGGAAGTGCTCGGCCGAGCCGGGACTGATTTGATTTGTTCAATTAGTCAGTCGTCATAAATCGGAAATCGGGAAACAACAGATGGACAGAGAGAATGATTTATAATCCATGTCTCAGTCCATATGATATCTAGAATGGAGGAATATATGATCCCTTATCTAATGGACAAGTCATTGACAAAGGTCAGAGTTCGATAGAAGCGTTTGAGAGCTATGATTGCCAGTCGGTTCTTGAAGTCATACGCAATAATATTTTTAGACTTATCCAAGTGGGAGACTATTGGATTAATGTCTAAGTCCATAACTATAATTGGTAAGACTTGACGCGATCCAGCATGGTCCATTTGGGTTGCATGGCATCATGCACTTGGAAAGACTAAATGAGAGAAATAAGACACTTATGGTTGTTAATATATTATAAGTTCTAGTATATTAATGATAAGAATAATAAGATTATTTAATTAGTATTGATCTAGAATTAATCTAGGATTAATTAAGTGATCAAAAGAAGACTAATTAAATATATGGGTTGATTGTGCAAATCATCCATACTTATATAGTGGGCTAATGCTCCATGGATTATCTAGTTGGGCTAAAACCCATATGATACTTCATGGATGCTCCATGGTGTTTTTGTACCCATGGATCATGGAAATGAAAGGCCATGTCAATTAGGGTTTACATGGTGTAACCCTAACTATATATGCATCTTATTCTTGACCAAAATCATACATTAGTGTATGTAAAAGAAGGGCTAGCCGATTTCATGAGTTATGGATTTCTCTCAAGTCATTCCAAGTGTATTTGGTGTTGTGTGAACCATTTGAGGTGTCACACTTGAGGCACTAGGCACTCAAGCTTCATGAAGACATTCTACATCAAAGAGGTATGTATTCTGTTTTGTTATATTCATTGTTTTGTATGCTAGATTAGGATAATACCTTGGATATTCATATTTGTATGTATAATAGAGAAAACATAGATCCAAGGTATTTAGGGTTGCATGTACACTTAGGAGTGTTAGAATGCTCAAAACCCAACAGTATAGTTTCTCATAATAGTAAGTATTGACTCATGAATGAACTGACTATTTGTATGCTTCGTTGAACTAGTAGTAATGAGTAGTATATCACTAGTTATACCTATTATAGTTACTAGAAGAATCGCTTGTATGACTGAATGTATTGAACTGAGATAAAGTCTTTATATCTATATATATACACATAATATATAACTAAGGTTCCAACGACAGTCGGACAAACAACAGGATACTTTAAGTCCACAACCAAACAAGGAACATGAAATAAAGTGAGTTTGCAGTCCTAAGTCCTTCGATCCTTACTAAAATAACCATATATGTAATAGACATGGTTTTAACAATCTATAAGTTTAAAAGCTGTAATAGAAAAGGTTTGATACATAAATGTGAGTTTAGTAAAGAGTTTAATATGTAAAAGAGTTTGATAATCAGTTTGAAGTCATTTGTTTAGAAAAAACATTTTGAAAGTATAGTAAATCCCTTTGTGTACTAGCTATTAATCAAATGTGATTTATATAATAACCAGTATTATTCAACTTGTATTGTAACATCCTGATTTCCCAGGTATATTATTTTATTTATTTATTTTGGAATTTGAGGAGGAACTCAGCGAGTTGGAGCCAAGACTCGCCGAGTAGGATCGCGGATGTTCATACGGGTTCACGTCCGGACTCGGCGAGTCCATTAGTGGACTCGGCTAGTCCACGTTGTTTAATGAAACCCTAATTCCCTGGGTTTGGAGCCTATTTAAGGGCACTTATAGCCTCCCATTGCGGCTACCAGTCCCTTTGAGAGAACCCTAAGTGAGCTAAATCGTTGTGAGGGAGAAGAAGTCACTTTTTGATCCTTGAACCTTTGGTTTTGCAAGAAGAAGGTGACAAGAGCAAAGAGGAGGTGCGATTCAAGCAGTTCCAGAGTTCATAGACTTCATTTTGAGGTAATAGTTCGAACCTCCTTCAGTTTTGGTGTTGATCTTTAGAGTTAGGGTTTTCTAACCCCCTTTGGAGATTGATTATGTGGAGCAAATAGTCCCTTTTCGAGTTTGTGCCTTGGATCTGGACTCAAAGAGGTCCAGAGACCTTAACCCTTGGAGCTTTATGGATCAGTTTGGGGTTTTTGGACTTAGGTTGCCATTTTTGGGACTAAATCTCCTTTTGATGCCTTGTTGTGGTTGTACAAGCATCAAGTTTTGAACTTTACGTGACATTCATGCTTGGGGAGGCTAGATCTATGGTTTGGGAAAACAGATCTGACCTCAGGAGGTCAGTAGAGTTTGTGCATGGCATGAAATTGCCGAGTTGTTCTTGGGACTCGGCGAGTAGGGTTAGGGTTTCACGTAAATTGTTCAGCGAGTAGACTTGCCGAGTTGGGGGATGACTCAGTGAGTTAGGAGGGAATTAGAGGAGTGGAGTTCAAGGCGGTACTCGCCGAGTTGTTCTTGAGACCCGGTGAGTTGAGTCGGGGTGGCCCCGCGATTCATGACTGGTATGACTCGTCGAGCATAGGGAGGGACTTGGCGTGTCAAGCGGGACAAAGAATTAAAGGACATGTGAGAACTCACCTGTAGTGAGTGAGGCGACGGTAGGATCGGTTTAAGAGGTTGTGTGTCACTTGTAAACTTGAGCACAAACGAATCCTATTAACCATGTAATGATATATGTATGCATATAATTAGTGTTTGTAACAGCTAATCATTGAATTGGGACCAATTTAGGGACTAGTAAACACTTATATTGAAGTGTTACAATCGTAAATGATTGTATATATGGGGTGTATGGCTATACAAGGGAGTGTATGGTTAAAATACACCATATTGGTGTGTGTGCAGCCGCACACTCCCTATGAAGTGTGTCAAAACATATTTTAAGGCCTTAGAACCCATCTACGAAGGTTTCTCACTTCATGTTCTAGCCTTATATGGAGTTTATTGCCATTTTAGGACCTAAAAGGGGTGTGTATGGTTGCACATGGTGTGTGCGGCCGTAAACATGGCGTGTACGGCCGTACACTCCTGAAGATCATGAGAAATGGCGTTTTTCCAGAAGATCTTCAAGTGTTCTTGGCCTATAACAAGCTATGATAAGTGTTTATACGATCTAGAGGCTTAGAAGCATGGTTAAACTCCAAAATGTTTAGTATGTGTTCTTGGTGTTCTAACACCAAAAACGTGTTTTCATGGATCTAAGTGGGGAAGAAGGCTAGTTAAGTTCAAGTACCAACGAATCAAAGGAAGTATTACTTACTTTTTATGAAGAACAAGATAAAGATTTGGATGATACTTGAGAGAAAACGTGCTCCAGCTTTGAAGGTGTGGGAAAAGTGTTCAAAAATGACTAAGGAGAGCATATATAGGCAAGCGTGTGTGGTTGGGATGGGTGTGCGGCCGAACACACCTGTGTGTGGCCGTACACTCAAGTGTGCGGCCGCACACTCCATGTTTTGGAGTGTTTGGCCCGGTTTTGTTTGATATGCATCATGTTATCCCATTTCTAGGTTCTTACCTTAATTATACTAGGTTTAGAACACTCAAATAGACCCCAAATAGTGCTAAAATCTAGAAAAACGAGTCTAACTTTGATTAGATTGGTCTCTTGCACAAGATAGGAATTTCAGGTTGTCACATCATCCCCTCGTTAGAGGGAATTTCGTCTCAAAATTAGAGTTTAAGCAGTAAATAGATACAAAACTAAGCGAAAAGATGAGGATATTTCCGTTCATCTGATCCTCACGCTCCCATGTGAGTTACGGTCCTCGCTTGGCGTTACAGCGAACCTTCACTATCGAGATGCGGCTTTGCTTTGTTCGCTTGACCTCACGGTCCATTATCTCTACAGGTTCTTCCATGAAGTTGAGGCTCTCGTTGATCAGCAAAACGAGTCTAACTTTGATTAGATTGGTCTCTTGCACAAGATAGGAATTTCGGGTTGTCGCACTAGGGTTCATAAGAATTAGGGATTCTGTTGTTAAATCATGATGCATGTGTGCTCTTGTGCCATGTCGTGGAAACTGGGCAATCCAATTTCTATAATGATGATTTTGGCCAAAGACAGGACCCCCGACGAAGAACTTGGTTTTGTGACACGCCACAACGTGATGGCTCTTGCCATGTTGTGGGAAATGGGCAATCCAATTTCTATTTCATTATGTTAAACTGATTTCTGGAATGTTTGGTACTGTTTTGTTTATTTGTTTTGCAGGTATCAATGGCACCTAGGAGAAGGCTGAATCAGAAACCACCACCTTCGCATGCTTTTTATTGTTTTCGAACCAACTTCCCAGCAGAACAACAAAATTGGTTTAATGAACGTCTTGGGTGGCTCCACCAACGTGATGTTTTGGTTACTCTTATAATTAATTAGTAGTGGTTGAATATAGTGAGAGTGGTTGATCAGCTCAATCAATTTCTTGAAAAATTATATGTTGATGATGGTTTCACTTTTTCATGCAATGGGTGGTGGAATCTTCTCAACATTACTAAGCCACCTTACAAGGACGTATATGTTAATCTTTTCTCAACAATCACTTTTTAGGATCATTATGTGGACACGACCAACACAGGAGCATTGCAATTCCGCCTTTGTAGTTTGGAGGAACTTAGAGTTTGTCTTGGGATCTACGACGAGGAAGATTTGGATAGACCACAATATTCTTCATATTTTGCATATGGTCTTTGCGATTTTTTTGGATAATATTCGCCCATATGATTTTTGGGTTACTATAACGAACAGGGTCTCCGAGTCGGGAACTTCACAAGAGAGTGGCATTCGGTCGCCGATTCACCATTTTATTCATAGATTGGTTACTTTTAGTGGGAATCACAAGAAGGTGGTGACAAAGTACCTAGGTAGGATTTATTTTATGTTTGGTGAATCCTTACTCCAAATGTTTTCTACAATATTCCTTACACGGTCGCCTCGTTCTTTTCTATGTTGCCTACTAATGTTAAGGATGAGCGTGGGATGGAACCGGTTCCATTCCCAATTTCCCGAAAACTGAATTTGATCGTAAATTAATCCTGAGTATCGAACCAAATTAATGTTGCTGGTACCGGTATCGGGAATGGTACCGGTTTTTGGTACTAGTACCGGTACCGCCAATACCAAATCCTGATTTTCTTGATTTTGAAGTACCGAGTATCATCCCATATTTTTAAATTTGGTACCGGTTCTAGTACGGTACTGGTACGGGATCGAGATTTGGTACAAAATTCTCATCCCTAACTAATGTTAGAGAAAAAATCCCAATTTATGGGGTCTAGTTGGTTTCATGGCTTGCATGTTCTTATGGGTTATTAGACCTAACAATTACTCGCACGTTGACGATTATTCTGGGGAAGGAGGTCACCAATAGGAAGTTGGAAACCATGTGCATAGTCCAGAATGTTGGGGTTGGATATGATATTCCTAGAGATGATCCGGTATGTAACATCCCAAAAATACGAGCCAAAAATTTCATTTTTAAAAACATATACTTTGCAAAACATTAGAAATAAAACATTCACCGATCATATCATTTCATAAAAGATGTCACGTGTCTGGAAACCATTTTATAAAACATAATAATGTCAGAGTACAAATCCCCAGGAAGATCTCATAGTGCGGAATACAAAGCATGTATGTGATGTGTCGCTACTGCGCCAGCTCCTTCCCCTTCGAAGAAGAGGTACCTGAAACCAAAACTATAAACCGTAAGCACGAAGCTTAGTGAGTTCCCCCACTGTACCACAAACCATATAACCACACAACATACATATATTGTCAGGCATAACTGGGTGCCCGACCTACCCCTTCGGTCCTCTCAACCGGATACTGACTAGCATATCTGGGTGCTGGCCTCCCCTTCGGTCCTCTCGACCGGATGCTGACTAGCATATCTGGGTGCTGGTCTCCCCTTCGGTCCTCTCGACCGGATGTTGGGGACTATTTCACCCCCTACTACTACCACATAACACATATCACATAATCTATCTAGCATGGTTGGGCATGACCGCCCCTTCGGCCTTATCGACCGGTAATCTGGGGACTATCTCCCCCTACTGTCACTAGCACATAGCATCATATCATACTAGCACATAAACACATCACAGGTAGTAGCAACCCTAGATGAATATCACAGAGACAATCATCTATCATACAACCCCTATTGGTGGGCCGGCATTGTGGCCATAGACCCACCGCTACTGGAAGGTAACTCACCTCAAAATAGCTACTGGTCAACGTTGGAACTAACTGCCTTCTGCTGCTGCTGCCTCGGAAATCCTCCGGCTATAATTCCCACAAAACATTTAGCCAAATACTGCTAACCGACCTCAGGGTAAAATGACCATCTACCCCTAACCAAGCCAAGAGTCAAAGTCAAAGTCAACTTCCAGTTGACCCGACTCGCCAAGTTGGCTCGCCAACTCGTCAAGTCCCTATCCATTCGATTGACCATAATCCCGTCTCTACTCGTCGAGTTAGGCATTGACTCGACAAGTTTTCCTTCTAAACTGATGTCCAATAGTCCTCCATCCTACTCGTCGAGTTGTATGAACAACTCGTAGGGTTCATCTTCATCCGAAGAACATTCTATGCTGAGACTCGCCGAGTTGTATGAACAACTCACCGAGTCTGTTCTTGAGGCAAGAAGATTGCCTTGGACTCGCCGAGTCAGGGCATTGACTCGCCGAGTTCCTCCATGAGTGAGTCTGGCTTCCGAATCACTGAGTCACCCCCCATGACTCACGACCCCACTCAGCAAACACAAAAAGGGGGAAAACTCGGGGACTCGCGACTCGACTCGCCGAGCCCGATGAACGACTCGCCGAGTCTTTCACATGCAATTACTATATACTCGATTTTTCTTGAATCCAGCTCATGCCATACATAGATCTGAGTTCTTAGGGCTTGATTAACACATAAAGTTTCTAACTTTACGTGTAAATAAACACCAATAAAGGTTTTTAGAGCTCAAAATTCACTAAAAGAGTAGATCTAGGGCTTTCATGCAATATGGCTCCATAAAGGCAGTAGATCCGACCTCCTGGAGCTCAATCATGCCTTGATCTAAAGGTTAATCAACTTATCACAAACCCTAATTCATAATCAAGCTTGGAAATGGCTCAAGAAGGACTTTAATGGAGCTCTAAGGGACTCTTAGCATGAAAACAGAAGGAAACTGAGTTATACCTCAAGGAGTCTCTGAAATAACACCAAGATGCTTGGCCTCCTTCTTCTCTTCTTGATCTACTCTCCTTTTTCTCTCAAAATCTTCAAGAAATCACACTAAAACACTTCAATCTCACAAGGAACGAGGTTTGGACAATATAGGGAGCTATGAGGGTGAAGGGGGCGAGCTTGGGGGCGCATATGATGGTTTAAATAGGGTGCAAACCCTTGAAATTAGGGTTTCATCAGACAGCAGGGACTCGTCGAGTCCAGAATATGGACTCGCCGAGTCGCCAACTTAAACGTGCTCATATCCCGGCTCTACTCGGCGAGTCGGGCCTACAACTCGCCGAGTCCAAGGCTAAAAATGCAAAATACTTAGATAAATTTTCCATACCAGGAACCAGGTGCTACATGGTAAGAGGATTGGACCACTAGTAACCACAAAGAAAAAATAGGAGGCCAGAGGACACACCAGTTCATGAGCCACAATAACTCATTGTTCTTAGGTCTATCGCTTCATAGGTCGATTCTGGAGCATCTTCAGGAGTCGGTATTCTTCCTCCAAAGATTATAGTACCAAGTACAAAATTATTTAAGAGGGTCGATGGGCTTGGTTTTTATTTAGATGATGTGCGTTCACAAAATGTTTGGGTCAAAGGTTCTCTGGATGTCATTATGCAACACATGAGACTGGCACCTCCATCACCATTTGGAGCTTATATGCCTTATGCTCGTTCTTGGAATAAACGATTTCCTAGAGATAGTGGGGAAGGACCGAGTGTAGCATGTGGATCAGATGATGACAAGTGATGTATATCCTATTTATTTTCAATTTTATGTTTTTTGTTGGTGTGGTTTATTTTTTTTAGATTAAGTTTATTATTTTTTTTTGTGGTGTGTTTTATTTTAGTTTTGTAACCGGATAATTATTGTTTCGTTTGTATTACTCTAGAATCTTGCTTTGTTTTTGTTGTCGCAAAATTTAAGAAGCAAAAATTAGTTTAGAGAAAAGTTGATAGAGAATTTTGAAGATTATAACAAAGAGACATAACTTTTGATAAGTGTGGGGGTGCACTTTGAGTTCGTGAGAATTTTTGAGAATTCTATGGATATATAGAGTTTAAAATGAGCCTTATGAAGATTATAAGTGGGGAGTGATGTAATATCATGAACCAAAATTAAGCATATCTATTTTGAAGATCCACGAATCCCACGACATGGTGACACTATTGCCAAATGGTGGTGAAACATTTACTTGCGATCTGGCAATGTCATTTTTCATCCCCACGACACATGCCACGTCGTGGTGCGCTTTTTTATTGTGATTCAGAAGACCTCAGACTCGATGCCACAATGTGGTTGATACTTTCCCACGTCGTCGTTATTGTTTGTATTGAAGATTTATATTTTTGCACCATAAGTCGGGAGTTCATTGTTCTTGGTTAATTTTTCCGGCAAAATCCAGAAGCGTCAAATATTCAATTTTCAGCAATTACACGACTCTTAAGATGTCAATGCAAGCCCACTACAATCAATTCGATCTTCCCACTACTACCCCAATGGATTCTGTTTCTTTTTCTCCCCTTTTAGCTTTTTATGTGCTTTTAATTGTTTTATGCATACAATGAACGCATTGTATGGAATAAGTGTGGGGTAGGGGGTCAAACAAGGATAACAAACATACTTTATATATAAAATTTCTAGATTTAAAAATTTTAAAAATATATAGACTTGAAAAACGGTCTAACTTCAAAATTTTGGAAAATTTAAAAATTTGATATCATTATGTTAAGACTCGTTTGGTAGTCTTGTATATGATGATATGATGAGAACTCTAAGATTTAATTAAGCCAATTTGTTATAATATATTTGTGTCTTCCCGGTCCTAGTGAAATCATGAGACAAAAATGTGAACTTGTGTATTTTGAAAGACATAATATGTTTTACATTGTGAATATCTAGTCTCTATAGAAAGTTTATCGGTTTATGATTTATCTCCAGTGTCCTTTTATTAAAATATAGTGAGTCAAGTTCGAATTTTATCTGTTGAGTCTAGTTATATATATATATATATATATATATATATATATATATATATATATATATATATATATATATATATATATATGAATAAGTAACCGTTTAGGAGTGGAACCAAGTTGTGACCTTTGAATATAGATAAGTATTCCCCCGTGAATGTTTACATTTATCCTCCTATTTATAAAAGCTTGGATGTATGGGAAGAAAATCATTACATTGGTTTCATCGAAAGGCATGAGTTCCATTAATGGCCTTAGAAATTCCGAGTACTCCAATGAATTTCTTAGAAATTCATGAACTATAGTATTAATAGAACAAAGTTAGTATTATTTTCTTGTTTATTTATATATATTAAAGTTGAAATATTGAAAAAAAGGAAAAAAATGGAAAAAAGTTGTGAACACAAAAAAAAAAAAAAAAAAAAAAAAAAAAAAAAAAACCTTCCAAAAACGAGTGTGAAGCAATTAAAGTTTAGTTATATGAAAAACATAATGATCAATTTAAGGATTTCTAGGAAGAAGCAGTTAGTCATGAACAGACTGAGAATAAAAGAGGCGGCAAGGGATGGTGTTGCAGAGGTTGAGTGAGGTAGATGTAGTGTCGGAGTGGTGGAGTCTTCATGAGTGGCTTAAACGGGAAGGGTTTTATATCAGATCCATCAGAAGGAAGGAGTAAACGGTGAGAGATAGAGAGAATGACATGGTCGAGAGAAAAAGATTTGTCTATGGTGGTGTATTGAGAAAGGAGAAAAGATACATGGAGATCAGTTGTATTCTCTCTAAAACATGGGTACTTCTTTAATGGGCAGCTGGCAAGCTACAATGAGTTGTGGCAAGGTTATAAACATGACTTGCCGTTTCTAATGGAGGAGAAAGACTGGTGGGCAAGGACGTGGATCGGGCGATTGAACTTTACAGATGAAGCCAGACTCTTTTTCACGCGCCAGAAAAAAATGACCTCTTTAAGAAAAAAGCTTTACATATATAATAATGATATATATATATATATATATATATATATATATATATATATATATATATATATATCACTGTTGTAAAAATCCCGACTAGGTCCTGATTAATCCCTAGGCGCTACTCGACCGATTAGAGGACACCTAACGATAAATACTTGCATACATAATGAGTGAAACATTATAAAATGATGAAATTTTTACATTTTGAAGAAGTTTTATCTCAATGGAAATTATTTGAGGCATGATTAATGTTGTATTAATCATATTAACCTATTTTTTTATCATATTAGTGGTATTTACGAACTTTGATATGATATTAGTCATATTTATTTTTTTAAAATTCAACAAATTAGCAATTAATGGTACCCGATTAATCTCCGCCTAGCCGATTAATCGCTTGACCCCAGTCCACCGACTAGCTAACGTCGAGTGTTTTTTGCAACCTTGATATATATATATATATATATATATATATATATATATATATATATATATATATATATATATATATATATATATATTATTTTCTTTATAATTTTGTGTCACTTCAAATTTGTCAATAACTTTTGAAACGAAAAGGGGTAAATAAAGATGTATGTGGTAGGAATGCAAAAATGAATGTTGTTCAAATTGAGTGGGGAACGTTTATGAGGATTGTGAGTATTTATGATCTTTTAGACACAATTATATGCATTGAGGCAATGCGTAATTGGTGAGTTCAATTCAGATTGTTTTGTAAGATATTGGTGAGCGAAGTTTTGATGTGATGTATTGAAAATAATAAGTTTTGCTTGGGGGCAAACAAAAGACAAGTGTGAGGTATTTTGATATTGCTAAAATTAGTCATATATTCTAAGCAATATTTTAATACATTTAGCTATATTTTGGTTACTTATTAAGGTATTTGGTACTTATTATGTGTGAAATCTATTTCTTAGCTAAAAAGACATTCTAAAAGAAAATGAGCAAAAATGGATAGCTAGAAGCAAATGACTTGAAGAATTCATGAAGAGAAGAAATCATGCAGGAAAATGAATGGCATGTCATGGGCATACCTTTGCCACAACGTGGTGATGTGTCTGTCACACCCCGACTAGTAGCGGAAACTTCGGGGTTGCAACATCAAAGTTGGATCATAGCTAACGTACATATATTGAACATTATAATAATATTACATTCTTTCAGTAATGTGGCACAGAGATTGCATTGTTCAAATCCGAAAATGAGACATTTAAAGAACAAGTTCAACAAATCGTAAGTTAACATAAAACAAGTCCTGAATAGGTTGACATGTAACGAAAGACAAGGAAAGATAGCTTATTCCATAACTCACGAGGCTTGTTCTCCAACACTTAATTTCTTGAGAATTCATGTGTTTAAAGATACGTCAATGAAGTTGTTGGCGGGTTCCAAACAAGGCCTGAATAGGTTGACATGTAACGAAAGACAAGGAAAGATAGCTTATTCCATAACTCACGAGGCTTGTTCTCCAACACTTAATTTCTTGAGAATTCATGTGTTTAAAGATACGTCAACGAAGTTGTTGGCGGGTTCCACATGTTTTCGACACTTTGTACTTTAATAAACAAAGAAGTTTTTAGATCAAAATGACATTTATAAAAGCAATACTTTTTTAATTAAAAGTATAAAAGTTAATCATTTGCGAGGTTGTAATTCTATACAAGTAAAAGTGTTATTTTGTGTAAACGACTTATTGATTATAAATTTAAAAACTAGAAAGAGACGTGAAGAAACCTTCAGTAAGCTTATCAAATTTAATTATGCAATTCACACTTATCCCATTTTGAGCAAACCAAACCTACTACACACAGTTCTATTTCAACTCGTATAACTGACCAGATTGTATATAAGTAGTAGTTCAATTTTGCGAGCGTACATTTTTAGAGTGAACATTCAAGTCTCTAATAAGCCTATAACCGAACTACGGACGTGAATTCCTCCGAAATAGCACCATAAGAAGGTGTCAAGAACATCACTGATGCTTCATCGACGTCTTGAAATGTGTAGAGAATGACCCATTAAGCCCGTTTGACTCGTTAGACGTAGGTTGTAGCTAGAAATCTTGGACGGGGATGTCAACCTTTATAGATCTATACCAATAAAGTTACATGCTCCTTGTGGATTAACGATTATAGGACAAAGAGATTTTGTTAAGGTTTCTTAGCGGATGAAGAGTATAACTCATATAGGGGTTTCCGTGTTTAAACGATATAAAATATTTGTGTTAGTTTAAATTCTAAACTTTTAATTAAAAATTTTATTAAACTAATATTTGTTCAATTCATGTCGAACGAGAGATCTCTGTCCTAAGTTCTAATTATAAAATTCTCCAGACTCAGCATTTCAAAAGTGATACATGTTTTTCTCAGAAAAATCATGCATCATAACGACTATGTATTGACCAAAACCAGATTTCTATCAATGTAAAATCAACCAAAATTAAGCAATTTAAACATGTGCAGATAGAACAATTTAAACTTGTACAAATAGAAATTTTTGAACGTGTATGATTAGAGTAATTTGCACGTGTACATAAACAAAGAAAATATTATAATGAGTACATATAATATTTCTCTTTACATTTCTTTGATATATATATATATATATATATATATATATATATATATATATATATATATGGGAAAAGGGAATATACATTATAGCCCTACCTAAGCTTAGGTATAAAACCTCTTGAAAATACATTGTTTTACTATATAAAGATTACGGTTAATGGATTCACGATTAATACTTCAAGATGTAAATTCAAGATCGACACAATAGGGTTTAGGGTTTAGAGTTTAGGGTTTAGGGTTTAGGGTTTAGGTTTATGTTTAGGGTTTAGGGTTTAGGGCTTAAGGTTTAGTGTTTCGATTTAGGGTTTAGGGTTTAGCTTTAGTGTTTAGGGTTTAAATTTAGGGTTTAGGTTTAGGTTTAGGGTTTAGTAATGTTCACTTGGATGAAGTAATAAACGATAATTGAGGAAAGAAAACGGAGATGATAAAACAATAATGAAAGAAAGAAATGTTATGGAGAATGATATATTTACCAAGTGAAACCAAACCGGGTATATTTAGCATGTTAAAACGACATATTTTAGAGTTTTAGTACCTAAGCTTAGGTGGGGCTGTAATGTATATTCCCTATCCCCATATATATATATATATATATATATATATATATATATATATATATATATATATAATCATTTATGTAACAATTGACATATACATATGTATAACCATTTTTGTGTATGTTTATATATGTATATACTTATTTTATGTATAAATACAAATATAAGAAATCTACCTCCATTTTATGTGATATATATATATATATATATATATATATATATATATATATATATATATATATATATATATATTCGTTTTTATCAGATTGTATTTATATCATATATCGTGATCTTTTTAAACAATAAAAAATGACATGTAAAGTTATGTAAATATTATGAGGCATGAAATAATATAAATTTAATGTAAATAGACATCACTTAAATATAAATAATGTAAATAACAAAATGAATGTAAATAAGCGTAAATAGACGAAATAATCGTAAATGAACGTAAATTAAACATGAATAATCGTAAATGTAAAATTTGCATGTAAACTACCTCGAAAGCTTTAAAAAGGTAAGTGGGGCCGTAGAAGTCACCCTAGTTGTGTGTGGCTAGATCGTTTCGATTTTCGATATATTTTTAGGTTTTACCAACTTTTGATCGGAGCAACACTTGGACAATTTAAGCACACAATTGAAAACTAATATGTTAGAAACTCAGTAGGACACTTTTTACAACAAATGGGTCACCAGAGTATATTCGTCAGAGGTGCATGCACCGTCGGCCATGGTGGCGTGTGGCTAGCAGTTAGTTCCTATTTTGGGGTTGTTTTGTTAAGGAAAAATAGATGATAAGTCACCAAAGGTTGTTTGGTCGAAGCTAGAAGGGTCGAGAGTGGCAGTCGGTGAGCTTTTCCTTCCATTTCTCTCGGATTTCGAGCCTCGATGAGCCTATTTTTCATGATCGGGAAGCAAAAGATAGCGAACGCACGAACAAAGGGTGTTTACGGATGCATTTTTTGAATAAAGGAGGAGACGGAAGATGGGTTGCAAGATAGGGGGTTGCCGGCCCTCTTCTTCTTTTCCCGATAAAGTAAAAACAAGAGAGGGAGGGAGAGAGAGAGAGAGAGAGAGAGAGAGATGAGAGTTTGAGGGAGAGTGATCAAGAACAAGAGAGAGTTTAAAGGGTGAGAGAGTGAACGTGAGTGAGCGATAGAGGGATTATGTATGAGTGAAGGACGTTTAATCGATTGTTTGTACAAGAATGATATTTGATGGAGATATGATTGGTACTATAAGATCTAGAAGTATATACATGCATGTGCAAGTATATAAAGTTCGAAAATGATTATGTGAGAGATATTTGCGCATAGAAGAATGTTCAATTTGGTAGACACTTGGACACAAAAGAATCTATTTGGGTGCAAGAGAATGCAAAAAATAAAGGAAAGGTTAAATCTAGACAACCCTCTGTTCATATGGTTGAAGACAAGAAAAAAACTCCAATAACAAAGGAAAAGGTAAGAAACGCAAGTTTAATGGAACTGCGAGATCCAACAACTAAAAGCCCATTGAATTTGTATGTTAGAGATGCCATCGAGTGGGTCAGAGGAAGCATGAATGTCGTGTGATACTAACTGATGGTATGGTGTAAGTGGGAACGGAAATGGAAGTGGAAATGGTTGACAAGGGTCGAAAGACCAAATTCTACCAAATGGAGGTTAGATTTTGACTAACTTTGATAATTATGTTAAGAATTATGTTTTTCACATTCATGAATGTTGTTATGTACAAGATGATGATTGTGCATGGCGGATCGACTCGGATGCATCAACTATTATTTGCATGGACCGACGGTGTTCGAGAAATTGACATTAGTGGCTGATGGTTCCGCGTTAAATATGGGAAATGAGTTGAGTGCACCAATCTTGTAACATCCAAAAAATCACAACAAATTTGAACTTTTCAAAAATAACCCAAAACCATAAATGTTCACAAAACCATTGTTTCAAAAGTGTATGTCAGTAATCAGAGTATCCTAAAATCCAAATAACATAAAATAACTGAAGGTAGAGGTGGGAAATTTTGACACGACACGAAACCCGACACGAACCCGACACGAAATAAACGGGTTTTGGTAAGATATTTCAACACGTTTAAATAAACGAGTTGACACGACACGACACGAAAATTAAATGAGTAAGATTAGGGTTGAGAATTTCAACTCGAAAATGACCCGTTTATTTATATGCAAGTTTTTGGAATTATTTAAATAAACTAGAAAGATACAAAACGAAAACCATAAGTAAAAGAAAACCTTCGAATTGAATTGTTTTGTAATATTGAAATGACTTAGCCATCTAGATCAATACTTCATTTTAGTTTTTTTATTTTCTCCCAAACTACCCAGTCTCTTTCACCACTCTCACATCCTCATGACCTTGTCATCTGCCTCCCCACCTCCCACTCTTTTAATTTTGTCATCTGAACTTGTTATGAATTCATTTATTCTATTCCAAGCAATTAGTTTTTCATTTCCACCTACCAAACTCCTACTCTTTCAACATGCTCAATCTTTTAACATCACATGACACAACATATTTCAAGGTATAGCCCTAACCCGAAACCCGACACGAACTCAACACGAAAATTAACGGGTTGACACGACACGACACGTTAATTAAATGGGTCGGGTTAGGGTCGAGCACTTTCAACCGGTTTAGTGTTTCGACACGACACGAACCCAACACGACACGACACGATTGCCACCTCTAACTGAAGGATGTGCACGGTCACACCTTCATGTTGCCACAGTCATCTGAAGTACCTGAAAAAATAAACTAAAACTGTAAACCAAAGCTTAGTGATTTCCCCCAAAGTACCAACACACGTAACATATAACAACATATACGGGGTCCACAACTAACAGGCTGTATTACTCCTGATCCCACAGTATGATTCTGGCTTTCCTTTTAGGCCCACAACTCATATTCGACATGCTCTAGACCCCACAACATAAGTCTGTCTTGCCCTTCAGGCCCAAAACTTATGTATAGCTTGCTCCTGAGTTTGTTGGCTACCGCACAAAGCGGTACTACCTTAACCTGACCATATAATGTTGACATATATATAACATATAAACACATAACAACAACAACATATAATCATGGAAATCTTAACAGATCACTACAACATAGCAACATCCTAACCAGGATACAAAATCTATCAGGTCAACATTGGTGGCTTCAACCCACAACTATAGTGAGGAAAACTTACCTCAATCAGAAGATATCAATTCTCATACCCAAGTCTACTGCATAACGGTTCCTTATGTTGAACATAATCAATACCAACCCTATTTACTTTCTAAGGTTCATAATCATGAGGCCCAATAATGGACCAAGTCCAAACTAGGCCCACTAATGACCGACTCGATGAGTCAGAGAGCTGACTCGTAGAGTAGGCGATGTGAGGTGAAACCCTAACTCCCGGGGTTGGGGCCCATTTAAGAGAACTTATGTCCTCATTTCCGCCTCACCAGCTTCCCAACACCCCTGAGTGAAACCCTAAACGTGTGTAGTGAGCTAAGAGAGGTATAGAGCTAATCTTTGAGTATTCTAGTGCATATTTTGAGGAGAAGAGGAGATTATCCAACAAGGATATATCGACCAAGAGCTTCTGTGGAAGGTAAAAAGCCTACACCTTTCTCATCTTATGGGTTAGATCTCGTGGTTATTGAAGATTAGGGCTTTTACCACCTTTTTATTGGGACATTGAGTGCATTGAGTATATCAGGGGGTCTAGACTTCAGATCTGGACCTTGTAAGGTCCATAGAGTCCAAAGGTCCCAACTTTCTTCAGCCATATAAGAGTATTTGTACTTAAACACCCTTGTTAGAGTGGTATTGGCATTTTGGAGCAAAATATGCGATGCATGAACGTAAAGATCGAAGCTTTACGTGACATTCGAGCCTTAGGAGCCTAGATCTAAAGTGTGGTGTAGTAGATCTGCCTTGAAAAGTCTGAATGAGAATTCAAACTGAAGGGACTCGACGAGTCGGCTAGGGATTTCCCCGATAAATCTGGACACGGGTAACTCGGCGAGTTGACGGGACAACTCAACGAGTTGAGTTGGGTTTTCGTGAGGTTTTGAAGGAACAAGGGGGACTAGGCGAGTCACATAGATGCACTCAACGAGTTGGGTCAACATGGACAGTTGACTCAAGTGTTGACTTCTGCTAACTTTAAGGTTTGGTCAAGGCAGGGGGTATGAGGACTATGGAGGGGTAAAATGGTGTTTTACCCATTCCATGAGTTTGAGAGAGAGATTAACCTAGTTTATTTCGAGTCATGATTTAAGTTTTAATTAGAGATTATTATCTTATGTGTTAGGCAAAGGCTAGTTTGGTATTCGTGTACGAGATTATTACTTACTTGATTACGAGGTGAGTCTTCTCATTATACTTATCATGAGTGGTATCTATGTGTGACTGGAAGGTCTTACATGTTATATTGAGTATTTTGGTATCCTGCATTATGTCTTTGTGATTTATGCTGAGTATTATTATTTTGAGCTTCTTGAGTAAGGACCGGAGGGTGCACCCGAGTCGTAGGACTGGAGGGTCTCCACTGAGACACATTGACTGGAGGGTCGTATTGAGTTAGCCTCGAGTGGCTAATGTGATGTGTGCGGTATTTTGGGGAACTCACTAAGCTTCGTGCTTACCGTGTTATGTGTTATGTGTTTCAGGTACCTCTCAAGATCACGGGAAGGCACTGGCTTGATTGTACACACACTTGAGATGGAGATATGTTTTTGGAGGATCTTGGATTCGTGTTATAAACAATTTTGGAACATGTGTTTTGATAACTTGATGTTTGTGGAATTTGTGGTTTTGAAATGAAATAATTGGGTTTTTAAATGAAAATTTTTGTTTGAAAATTTACGGTGTTATATTTTGAGAAAAAGAAAAGAATTTTAGAAAAAGCAAAAGTAACTTTGAAAAAGAGAAAAGGATGTGGTGCATGCAATCACCCGAGCTCAAGTAAGCACCCCCAAATTATCCATACAAGTTTATGTTATGATATATGTATCAACTTTATGATAATTTCATGCTATATTAGGACTAAGGAACTATGAAGGATGCCTTATGTGCATGTTATATGTGTATCAGCTTTATGAGAACTGCATGCTAGATTAGGACTAAGAATCTAGGAAGGGTGCCTTATGTGCCTGTTATATGTGTATTAGCTTTATGAACTGCATGCTAGTACCGATTAGTCAGGGATAGCCTGAATGAGATATGCTTGATTATGTTTACTCAATGCTCTAATGTTGCTTGCTTTGTGCTTTAGGAGTTCTAGTTGTCTTTTACTAATTAGTAAACAAATATGTTAAGTTACATATTGCGAGGACTAAATAATTTCAGAAGGTTAGGTCTAGCTCTATTTCGCAGCTCTTGTTTGAGTCCAACCGTTGTAGGGTAGGATCTCTTATTCGAAGAATTATCTAGTCTTAGTAATATGTAATGGTATTTGCAAGCTAGTTGGGGGGAGGCAACATGGACTTCTTATGTAGATGATGGCGGAGAGTGGGATGGTGATCACCCTAGGGAAAGCCTAGGATGAGAGTAGCACGTAAAGCAGTAGTAGTATAAGGGACTTAGTGGAGTCAAGGCAGTTCTTGATGAAAGTAAGGATAGATGTGGAAGGTAGTATGAGCCTGCACTACTGAAAGCAGAGGATTCATACTCGAGTCAAGGAAGACTAAGATGAATCCAAGGAACTTGTAGAATGTGAGATCCTTCGAGTTATGATGAGTATACTGATGTTTGTTATGGTGTATTTTTCAGTATGGTGATTCTACGCACTAGGCCAGTTGGCACTTCAGTCACTGGTGAGGAATCAAGCACAGGCTCTGGAGTCGGGCAGCTGGATGAGCATACGAGGTAGTTCATCTCATCTGATATCATGCGTAGTGTTTTGGATCAGACTCTTGTGATCTTCAGCACAATCAAGGAGGGTATTATGGAGATTTTGGATGAGAGGTTGAGTGCATTCCGCACTGAGGTGGCGGTCATGATGGGGTCGCGCACACTGACTTTCAGGGAATTCAGGGCTTGTGGAGCTCTCGATTATCATGGGGCTCGAGACCCCATTACTAGCAGCAGATGGTTGGCTAATGTCGCCAACGTATTCCGTACGGGAAGATATCTTGAGGGGGACAAGGTCCGACTTGCATCCTATCTTCTGAAGGACATGAAACGTTATTGGTGGGAGGAGGTAGGACGAGCCATTGGGATGATATAGTTCTAGATGTTATGGCCTGGAGTGATTTCTCGGCCAGGTTCAAGGCCGAGTTTGCACCTGTGATTGAGGTGCAACAGTTTGTGAGGGAGTTCCAAGATCTTGAGCAGACGACAGAGACAGTGGCAGAGATCACCGTCAAGTTTAGGGAGAGGGCCCTTCTCCTTCCGCAGTATGTGGCAGATGAGGAGACGAAAAAGGCCTGATATCATGGGATGTTGCGTAGTGATATCTGCCAGTTTGTGAGTTGCTCCAGCTGCAAGACGCTGGAGGACATGATTGCTAGGGCTTGAGAGAGGTAGTTGGATTTGGAGATGGAGAGGAAGACAAAACCAGATAGGATTCAGAAAGGCATTTCGGGCAAGAAGCCCAAGTTATTAGACCACAGATTGAAGAGCCAACAGGGCTGCAGCTGGTGTGGCAAGTACGACAAGATGCACAAGGGGGCGTGCAGGGCGGAGAGTTCGGGCTGCTTCAAGTGCAGCCGGACTGGTCATATGAGCAGGGATTGCACAGCTACCACCACCACCACAGTAGTTTCAGATTTTATTTGCTTTCAGTACAATCAGAGGGGCCACAATAAGGCCTAGTGTCCGAGTCTAGCAGTCGCAGGATAGGTGGCAGTACGCGCTTCTGCCACATTAGGGATTACAGATGGTCGTCAGGGCCGGGCAGAGGCGCCTATGGCTAGGAGCAGGGATTTATAGCTTACTGCAAAGGAGGCACGTGCGACTACCGATGTTGTGACGGGTATGTATTCTCTTCTTATCTCTTTATTTGTATTGATTATTGCTTATGTTTACTTGTTTGTTTATAGGATTGTTCTTAGTGAACGATATATCAGATTTGGTACTGTTTGATTCGGTTGCAACCCGATCTTTTGTGTCGCTCGCTCTTAGAAAACGATTCGTAGGAGCTCCGTGGAAGCTGGATTGCCTACTATATGTGGAGATAGCAGATGACAGGACCGTCAAGGTTGCGAGGGTTCACAGAGGATGTACACTACAATTATTCGATGAGCAATTTTCAATGAATATGGTTCCTATTCCCCTGCGAGGGAATAAGGTTAAAGTGGGTATGGATTGGTTGAGCCCCAATGGGGCAGTGATCGACTGCGAGCAACAGCTAGTTAGGGTTCGAACTCCTAGTTGGGGAGGGCTAGTGATCTAGGGCAAAAGGCCACAACGCGGACCGGTTCTGTGTTCAACGGCTAGGGCGAGGTGTCACGTTCAGTAGGGTTGCACAGGATATGTCACATATGTTATGGGTACCCGGGATAAGGGCAAGATGACAACGGATGATGTACCGGTCGTGAAAGAGTACCTGGATGTATTCCCGGGGGATTTGTCTGGGATACCTCCGGAGAGACAGGTTGAGTTCAGGATTGACCTAGTCCTAGGTACGGCTCCGATAGCCAAGGCACCATATCGGTTGGCTCCTCCCGAGATGCGGGATTTGTCTATGCAGCTGGAAGAGCTGCTAGATAAGGGATTTATCAGGCCGAATAGTTGGCCATGGGGAGCACCGATTATGTTTGTGAAGAAGAAGGATGGGTCACATCGCATGTGTATAGACTACCGGGAGTTGAATAAGGTAACGGTGAAGAACCTTTACCCCCTCCCGAGGATTGATGATTTGTTTGACCACCTATAGGGTGCGGGTGCATCTTGGTTCTCCAAGATTGATCTGAGATCGGGTTACCACCAGATGCGAGTCAGGGAAGAGGATGTGCATAACACAGCTTTTAAGAATCGCTATGGTCATTATGAGTTTGTGGTGATGTCTTTTGGGCTCACTAATGCTCCAACAGTATTCATGGACCTCATGAACCGTGTGTACAAAACGATGATGGATCGTTCTGTAATAGTCTTCATTGATGACATCTTGGTTTACTCCAAGACGCAGGAGCAACATGAGGAGCACCTGAGAATGGTGCGGGAGACGCTGAGGAGGGATAGACTTTTTGCAAAGTTCTCCAAGTGTGAGTTCTAGTTGCGCGAGGTGCAGTTTCTTGGGCATCTTGTCAACTAGAAGGGTATTCCGGTCGATCCGCCCAAGATAAAGGTTGTGATGCAGTGGGAGGTTCCAAGGTCTCCAACTGAGATTCAGATTTTTCTTGGTTTAGTGGGTTATTATCGGAGATTCATCCAGTATTTCTACAAGATCGTTGTTCCTTTGATCCGACTAACCAAGAAGTCGGTGACATTCCGCTGGGGGCCTGAGCAGCAAGCTGCCTTCGAGACCCTCAGACAACGGTTATGCGAGGCACCGATTCTGACTTTTCCAGAGGGATTTGTGACTTTGTAGTTTACTGTGACGCTTTGATCACTGGCATGGGAGCAATATTGATGCAGCGGGGTCACGTGATAGCTTATGCTTTGAGGCAGTTGAAGCCTCACGACGCTAACTATCCGATGCATGATTTGGAGATGGGGGTTGTGGTGTTCGCCCTTAATATTTTGCGACATTACTTCTATGGGGTTCATTGTACCAGTTACACGGACCACAAGAGTTTGAGGTACCTTATGGATCAACCCAATCTGAACATGAGGCAGCTCGGTGGTTAGATGCGGTGAAGGACTATGATTATGATATCCTTTACCACCCGAGAAAGCCCAACGTGGTGGCCGATGCCCTGAGCCGCAAGGTGGTAGCGGCCTCGATTCGAGACATCTGTCTGAGGATGACAGTGATTACTCCATTGCTGGAGCATATCCGAGAGGCGCGGGTTGAGGGCCTAAAGGAGGAGTACCGGAAGTGCAAGCGGATCGTAGGCCGAGTGGCCTCATTTGATTATGATAGCCTTGGGTTGTTGATTCTACATGGGAGAGTTTGGGTTCCGTACTAGGGCAAAGTACGGCAGATTTTGATGGATGAGGCCCATAATTCGAGGTTCTCCATCCATCCTGGGGCGACGAAGATGTACAGAGATCTTCGCGTTGATTACTGGTGGCCCTGCATGAAGCGGGATGTAGCTTGGTACGTGGACAGATGCTTGACCTGCAGGAAGGTCAAGGCAGAGCACCAAAGGCCCCACGATAAGATGCAGCTGTTAGACATCCCCATGTGGAAATTAGAATATATCACTATGGATTTCATCACTAAGCTTCCCAGGACCGCACGTGGGGTTGATTCGATATGGGTCATCGTGGATCGGTTGACCAAGAGTGCTCATTTATCCCGATCCAGGAGAGTATATTAGCCGAGAACCTGACTGAGATTTACGTGCGGGAGATAGTTGCACGAAATGGAGTGCCTGTCTCGATAATGTCAGACCGAGATGTCTGTTTCACTTCCAAATTCTGGAAGCGCTTTCATAATGAGATGGGTACTCGTCTCCACTTCAACACCGCTTTCCACCCCCAGACGGACGGACAGAGCGAGTGGACGATACATACTCTCGAGGACATGCTACGCGTATGTGTTTTGGATTTCGGTGGCAGTTGGAATACGTATCTTCCGTTAGCGGAATTTTTGTATAACAACAGTTACCACGCCAGCATAGACTGACCTCCATTCAAGATGCTCTACGGGAGGAAGTGTAGGACCCTAATCTGTTGGGGCGAGGTGGGTCAGAGCGTCAAGGGGAGTACTGAGGTAGTACTCAAGACTACAGAGCAGATCCAGCAGGTCCAGAGCAGGCTCCAGATTGCTCAGAGTCGGCAAAAGAGCTACGCCGACAAGCGACGTTCAGACTTGGAGTTTCAGGTGGGCGATATGGTCCTCCTGAAGGTGTCACCTTGGAAACGTGTCTTCTAATTCTGGAAGCGGGGTAAGCTGTGTCCCAGATACATTAGTCCTTTCAAGGTTATAGCTCGGGGTGGGCAAGGTGGCATATCGATTGGATCTTCAAGCAGAGCTCAGCCAGATCCATAGCACTTTCCATGTTTCTCAGTTACGGAAGTGCTTAGTGGATAATTCTGCGATTTTACCCTTAGAGGATATTCAGGTTGACGATAGTCTGAACTACATTGAGAGACTGATGGCGATTCTGGATCGCAAGATGAAAACCTTGAGGAATAAGGTTGTTCAGCAAGTGAAGGTACAGTAGCAGCATCGCAAGGGTTTTGAGTGGACTTGGGAGCCCGAGGAGGAAATGAGGGAGAACTACCCGGAGTTGTTTTCAGACACAACATACTTTGAGGATGAAGTTTAAGACAAGTTGGGGAGAATTGTAACACTGAGTTCATAGTATGCATTTAACTCATTAAGTTATTTATTTTGAAAAGGTAACTCGACGAGTTGGTGGCCCTAACTCGTCGAGTAGAGGTCAAATTATACGCGAGGTTTAAGCTACCTACTCGACGAGTCAAGAGCCCTCGACTCGACGAGTAGATCAGCCAGAGTGAAGCCCTAATTTCGTGGTTTTGCACCCTATTTAAGCTCCTTAACCCCCACCCCTTGGCCTTATTTTCACCCTCCCCGTCCCAAACCCTAATCCATGAAACCCTAGAGTGTTATTTGAGATTGTGAGCCATTTTTAGTGATCTTTGTGTACTTTTGAAGCTTGTGGAAGAAAAAGAAGAAGATATAGGGCTTAAGAAGGGAAGAGTAGATCTAGAAACCACATGCCATTTGCTACATTTTCTGGTAATCAAGTTTCTATCTTGGCTATTAGTTCATTAGACCTCTTTATGTCCATCTTTATGAGGGTTATTGGTCCAAGAATGATAGTTTTTGGAGAACGATCGACCCAAATGGGTAATCCTCTAGATCTAGGACCTAGAGGGGCTGATATGACATAAAGGTGCAAACTTCATACCATTGGAGCCCCCATGCAAGCCTTAGAGTGTCATATTGGCCTTTTTAGCCCCAAAAGCCCATGCATGTGGAAAATGTGGGAACTTTACGTGTCCCTTTAGTGTTACGGGTGTGGATATGAAGTTGTAAGCTTTATTTGGGTGTAAGGATAACATAAGGACCAAGTTCTATGTCCCAAGGAATTAGGGTTTGAGCTAAACCCTTTAGGAAAAGGTACTAATGGGTAAAGTTAGAAACTTTACCCTTAAAAGGGCATTGTAAGGGTTTTTCTAAAGTGTGAAGCTTGGATCTGAAGTGTAGGAGCTTAATCCATTAAGATAGCCCAAACAAATAGGGGAACTCGGTGAGTCCAGAAAGGGACTCGACGAGTTGAGTCGGGTTGTCCCGATTCTATGCCAGGTAGAACTCGACGAGTCTGTTAAGGGACTCGACAAGTTGACTTGGTTGATCACGAGTCTAAGTAGTATAGGAACTCGTCGAGTTAGGAGGTAACTCGACGAATTGAGTCGACTGGGAGTTGACCTTGACTTTGACTTTGACCAGGACATTGACTTTGACCAGGGGTAAAATGGTTATTTTACCCTAAGAAGGATTATCATATTTTGATTAAGTGTTATTGTGAAACTGATAGCCCGGGAGTCGTTGGAGCAACCATCGGAGATTCCTCACACGAGATTTCACAGCTAGCATACGAGGTGAGTTTCCTCCAGTAGGAATGGGTCTAAGGCACTAAGGTCGGCCCATTTAGCTAGTTGTAGTTCCGGACTACGGTCCGATACCGGGCGGGGCCTGATGTAGGTTTATATGTTGTTCTAGATTTCGATCTGATGACGGGGCGGTCCCGAGGAATGCTTGTATGCTTGATGTCTTTGTGATTCTTGTATGTGGTAGTACTTGTATGTTTCCAGATGTCGTTCTGATGTCAGGGCGGTCCCGAGGAATGCTATCAAGTTTCCGGACTACGGTACGATATCGGGCGGGGCCCGAGGAATGTTTAAATGTTAATGATATATGCTTAGGTTTATGTGTATTATTTGATTGTGTTCACATGTATTCCGAGATATGCTCGATGCAGGGCGGGGACCGATGCCGAATAGGGTTCGACGTCGGGCGGGGCCCGATGCCGGGAAAGCCAATGCTGAGCCTGACTCGATGTAGCAAGGGAGGGGCCCAAGATATGTTTATGTGATATGTGTATGGTATGTGGTAGTTGGGGAAACTCACTAAACTCTTTGCTTACAGTTTTCAGTTTCGGTTTCAGGTACTACCGCTAGTAAGGGGAAGAGCTCGGGATGACTGCATGACACAAACAACAACTTTTAGCCTGGGAGGATTCACTCTGATATTTGACATATGATTTTGATGCATTGACAGATGATATGAGATTTTTGAGATACACGATTTATGACATTTTGATACTTGTGGTCTTTTTATTATGATGTTTGACAAATACGGTTTTCAAAACTTCTAGACCAAATTTTAAATAATTAAACTAATCACATAATTTGAACATTATCTTAAAATTTGACCATTATCTTTCAATTAGATGAGGATATTCATTACCATAACAGAAAATTCGAATTTTAACAGGTAAAACAATTTAAGGTAATGATCCTAATCTAATTTAGGCTTGAAATTCGAAAAATCTGCCAACTGAAGAACCAACTCGTCGAGTCAGGGCATGGACTCGTCAAGTTGGTCCAACTCGTCGAGTTCATTAGGTAGAGACCAAAAACGATTTTAATTAGCTTTGAACAAATTATAATTGCATCAAATATAACAAAAAAAACACCTTAAGCTCTGATACCACTGATGGGTTTTGAGCACTACAACATTCATATGGTGCATATGCAACCCTAATTGCTTTGCATCTAGGTTTTTCTCAAGTTATACATGCAGATTAATTTTCCAAAGCAAGAACCCTAATCTAGCATACATGAAAACCGAAATATAATCGTATTTGGGTTTAGATGAATACCTTTCTTGTTGATTGCTTGATCTTGACCTTCAAGAGCTTAGTGCCTCAAGTGTTGCACATCTAATGGAGTCACAAATAGCGCTTAGAAATGGATGAACAAGAGAGAGAGAGAGAGAGAGAGAGAGATGGAGGCTAGAGAATTCGGCCAGGGTTTCTTCTAGGGAATCATGTGGCCGATTTCAGGAGCCTTGGGGTTCCTTTTATAGTTGAGGCTGTTAGGGTTTTCAACTGGAAACCCTAATTCCCTTGCTTAGGCCCTAAGCAATCCAAAAACCCCCACATGATAGGCCATGGACGAAACTCTATGGGCTCCCCGTAGATTTTCGTCCACCGCTTATCAATAGGGTCCATTAGCCCAAACTACAATTATTACTGATTTACATAATCAGTCCCCATTCTTTTAATCAGTAAATTAATTTCTGGTCAATACTAATTAAATAATATGATTTCTCAATTAATATATTATTCTTATAATATATTAATAAATCATTAATTAACCTCTTTCTCCAAAACCTATCCTATCAAATTGCTATGGTGAAGGCAACCCAAAACGACCATGCTACTATCGGGTCAAGTACATACCAATTATAGTTATGGGCTTACACACCTAATCCAACAAAAACATCATAACTCTAATTTTAAATGTGCTAGAGTAAGAAAACGTTATTACTCCACATATTATGATGTGTTGTTATACTTCTTCATTTTGAAATGAGTTTCAAGATATGATTCATAGTTACTAGAGCATGGATCTAAAAGTTTGATTGGAACAAACTATGATTTATCTATGATCGAACCATTTCCAACAATGTTCGATTCCTCTTCTTAGTCATACAATTGCACTAAGATGTTCTTGGATGATTAATTGTGATATAATTCCACAATTACTAAGATGATCATTAAACATGATACTAAAGCATTCCCCTTTCTCATCAGATTGGAGAATCTTTTATCTTTCTTCCTAATAGATTATTCAATTCGTTCTTCTACTTATGAACTTTTCAAAAGTATTAGAATTCTGTTTAATCTTATAAACATAGCTATATTTACTAAAACATTAGTAAATCATGACGAATAGAGTTATCATCCCTTATGGTTGATCTAAAGTGTCCATATCAATATGTACTAGATCCATTAGTCTTTCACTTGCCTCACATAAACATGTGAACAATGATTTAATTCATAATTTTCCAATGAACAAGATACTCATATATTATACAATTCAAATTGTACGACACCAAGTATTTGTCCAGTTGGTGATGAGATTTATTTTCACTTGGTCAGTTATGACAATACCACAAGTGATATCATAAGAATCAAATCCAAAATTAATATTTCTATTATTAGAAACATAACCAACCCTTTCATAAATGTCATTACAAGGAAATATAAATAAGGCAACTTCATAAACCAAAATTTCGCTTTTATTGAAACAAATGAAAATTTTGGAACTTGTCCTTACAATACATGAAATGAAAACTATATTTCTAAACATCTTTGAAAGAGTAATAGCAATCTATTAAATTATCCTAAGTCCTTAACACTGGCTCCAAATTCAGACCATCGAACCATGTGACCAAAATCCATTTCCTACGATCAAATTTAGCTCACTAAGCTTAAGCTTCCTTCTTTCTTTTTTATCCTGCCATACCATTAAAATGTGATCATCACATCATGTATTGAGAGTCTAAGAATAGAAACTTATGGAATTAGATGATGGATGTACCTAAAGTAGGTCACGCAAATTGACTTTACTATCTTTAAGATCTTTCAGGTGGTTTCATAGAAGAGAGAATCCAAGTTAGTTGATTTTAATCCTTAATTATTAACCCAAAATTTAAATTAAGGCTAGGATCCATATTTACTATTTGAAATTTGAAGAGTGATGGCGTAATCAAATTCGAATCTATTTTAGGTAGGTAAGGTTTTTACCAATTTTAATCTTGTGAAACTTCTAGATCTTTTGATATTCTTTGAATCTTATCAATGACATGCTTAATCTCAAATTATACTCTCAGCTTTTGTGACTGGGATGTCGTTGATCACAAACTAGATGTGAATAACCATGCAAACCCGCTTGATAACCTCGAGGTCATTTATCATCTCAAATTGATGTGTCTGTAAACCACACACTCTCCATCAACAATGATAATTATCGTTTTGTCCATCACTCAACTTAATAGTCCCAAATTAATGTGACGGTTAACCACACATGTTCCACTAACGACATATAAAGAATGATGTGTGTTTTCATGGATTAGTATACACTTCACATTTTTTTCATTAAGTATCTAGAGTGAGATTTTAAAGTGGGTTCTAGGTACTTTATAATACCATACTTTTAATGAGGTTATGTCCTATCAAATCCGTTCGGCTAATGATCCTCTACCATACAAGGGAATGGTGGGTAAGAGTGGACACCCAATGACGGTCATTTTATAGGTTGTTTCTTATATCCCCGGCCCCTCTTAGAGTATAGCTTCGTAAATGAGGCATATTATTGATTTGACTAACTTGTCTTATACATATAATATATTTAACTTTTAATAATATATAGTATAAGGTGTATTTTAATACTTTTCAAAATATTAGGGTTTAAAATTAATTTTTGAATTAAACTTTTAATAATTAATTAATTAATTTTAAACAATTAATGATTCACCAATTATCCTTTAATTTAAATCATTAAGGATTTAAATAATTATCTTCAATTAACAATTAATAAAATAATACAAATTTAAATCATTTAGGATTAAATAATTATCTCTGATTAAACAGTTAATAAAATAATTCAAATATAATCATAATCCAATAACCCTTCTATTTTTCGAAAATAAAGGGATTTGGTTTACTAGGTTTTAATTATCCAAATTTGAAGGAATTTAAAACTATAAGTTATGGAAACCAAAAACCTTAGGAAAACCCTAGCATTTTCGAAAATATGGATGTAGGCTAGGGTTTCAAGAACCCTAACCTTTTGTAAAAATTTAATGCCATTAGGGTTTAATATCTATAAACCCTAATTTTGATCAATTCACTGTTATGCGCAATCAATTAGAAAACTAAGGTTTTGATACCACTAATGGATTTTCGGGGTTATAAAACTTACACATGAGCGGAAAAACACTTAAACCCTTAAGTTCACATGTAACCTAGAAATAATCTATGTTTTCTCTATTTATAGCAATAACTTATAAAAAACCCTAGAGAGAGGCTACGAAAATCAAAATTAACATAAAGATTAGGATTACATACCTTTTGATTATTATAGCAAATAATCAAATTAAGTCCACTTGAAGTTCCTTGGAAAGCAAGCCTCAAAAGGATGATGTCTTTAATGGTTCACACCCAAAACCAGAAACCCTAGAATGAGGAGGAGTGATGATAAATGAAGGGAATTTCGTTCCTATGCCTTTAGGTAATGTGGTGAACGAAAATTGCAAGCCAATGGGTCTTATTTATAGTTTAGGTAACTTGCAAGCAAAACAACATTTGAATAATTAAATAATGAATTTAATTCTAATTCAAATATTTTCTTTATTAACATCTAGTAGGCTTCTGGAAACCCTAGACGAGCTCCCAAAACCGTCCACCCTATGATGGTTCTAGAATTGTTTTATTTCGTTCAATTATTAAACAATTATAGTTTACCAATTGCACCTTTAATTAATTTCAATTAATCTCAAGCTAATTCCAAATTAATTCTAATTAATAATTAATTAATTTCAATTGATTTCTCATTATCTTATTAATCATATAAATTAACAAATCAATTATTTTAACAATTAATCTCATATTTATTTATTAATCATATAATAAATTAACAAATCAATTGTCTATTTTGAATTAATATATCGATCATATAATATATTAACAAATCATTTTCTCATAATTTCTAATTAGTTTATTAATCATATAATTGTCTAATAAATCATCATCTCTCTATAAATATCATTCTAATCAAGTTCTAGTTATGAAGGCAACCCTAAAAAGACTTTGATTCTAACTATAAGAATATACCAATTTAATTACTAGCTTAGACACCTTAATTTAAAAAAACCTAATAGTTATAAAATTTAATGCCATATATTATTTTACATAATCATCTTATAATACTATCTTATTATTTGTTGACATAAGGGTGGAAGGAATAGACGATGGATTAAGTTTTTTTAGCAGGTATATATGATGGTATCACATGAATATGAGTCTTGTGCTAGTTAGATAATACATTTCACCCGGTTAGTTGTATGTTGTGCTCATATAATTGTGCCAAAGTGTGTGGGTTGAGAGTGAGGGATTTCCAAGTGTTTAAGGTTAAAAAGGTTGTAAGTAAGCGGTGAAAGAAATACTGATATAATTCTTACATGACATGTGATATATGAGTCGGGAGGTGTAGAAGAGATCTATATCCACCCTAACTGTTGCTTTTTGTAACATCATATTATGGATATTAACATAAAAGAAAGGATACTTAAAAAAATGATCACATTGTTTTGGGATATATATAAAGAAATGAACAACTTTTGAACATTTACAAAAATGACCACTTTTTTGAAATTCGGATTTCAATGATATATAATGTTTATTTTTCTCTTAGTTGCATAAAATATTTTTTAACAACTATCTCTACCCATAAAATCCAAATGTCAAACTCTATCGACTTTTCAACTAAATGACACTTTTTATGTCTTTGTATCGTATATTCGTATCTACTTAGTTTTTGTTATGTATTTGAATATATATTTTTTTTTTGTTAGATTTCAATAAAAACATAAATTATTCTTTTTAAAATTCTAACTTATTCATCAGATTTTAGAGATGTTTTTAAAACTTCGGAATATATATATATATATATATATATATATATATATATATATATATATATATATATATATATATATATATATATATAAATGAAAATTTTAGTTTTTATTTGACATAAATTTAGTTTAAAACAAATTTGATATAGTCTCAAATGTCTCATTTCAGATAGGATGATCATTTTTATAAATAGCTTAACAGTTGGTTAATGCATCATAACTCTCTACTTATGAGGTTATTTTTGAGTTCATTTTGGTAATTATCCCTAAAATACCTAATTGATTGCCTAATAATTAGGAGTACAAAAAAATATTAGCTCACAGCCGAAATTTATAGGATTGCGATATTTTTAGGTTCATGAGTTCATGTTATGACAAAAGGCTGCTGCTTCCCGGAAGGTTCTCTGATCGACCTACAAACTTATCTATATAAAAGAGTAAGTTTTAAGTGAGTAGTACATTCATTCAAAAACACCCTCCAATTCCTTACACACGTATATATTTCTATAACAACCACCAAAGCAAAGTAATCAATGGCGTCCACTGAACCATGGTTGCTTGAAAACGGCACAGTCAAGAGACTGACCAAGGAGACCAGGCACGGCCATGGCCATAGCCGGACTGCCCATAACATGTCATCAACCTCCCTACGTAGAAAGTCCGATATGTCCCTTGTGTCTAAAGTGCCATGTGTAACTCTTAGAAAGCTTCTAGCCAATCTCCAAGAGGTCATTTTGGGTACAAAATTATCAATCCTTTTTATCGCAATTCCCTTTGCCATTGCTGCCAAATACCTCGGTTTCGCAAGAGTGAGTTCCTCTCGATGCCACTGTTATTGTAGAAAATAACTCTCAGAAATTAAATAAGTCACAAATTCTAGATTATAAAGATTGATATTTGTGTATATATTTAATTCATAATAACTAATTTTTATGGTTCCAATACAATATGCCTACACATAAAAACTAAATGAGTTCGCATGTTATACATTAGTTAGAAATTTAAACTAAAGAAATGCCTTTTTATTAATTTCATTACTATTATATTACATTTTCATCTCTTATTACAATATTATACTGAATATAAGTGTAAAATATGTGCAATACATCATATACATGTGGATTATTACAATCAAGAAAGTTTTACATTAACAATCTTCTTGTTTTGTTTTGTGAAAACCAGCCATGGGTGTTTTCATTGAGTTTGCTTGGATTGATGCCTCTTGCAGAACGTGTTAGCTTCCTAACAGAGTAAGAGATTATACTCATTCTTTTATTATTAGTATTACTGTTTTATATTTCTTAAGGTATTGATATGTGTTAAATTCCTTTTCTTTATTCTTCTTATCAAATTACAGGCAACTAGCTTTCTACACTGGTCCCACAGGTACAGTTAATCATATCACTATATTGATCACTTTACTTATACAATCTATACATAACATTAATAATAAAAGACTTATCATTTGATGACATATATAAGATGTTAATTTATGTTTTATTATTGTAGTGGGAGGTCTCTTGAATGCAACATGTGGAAATGCAACAGAATTGATCATTGCCATATTTGCATTAATGGAAAACAAAGTAGATGTCGTCAAATATTCTCTCTTGGGTTCCATTCTCTCCAACCTTCTTTTGGTTCTTGGCACCTCTCTCCTTTGTGGTGGCATCGCTAATATCTCAATCGAACAAAAGTTTGATAGGGTATATATATAGATATATAGTATATATGTATATGCATGCGTGTATGTAGATGTATAATAGTAAATTGACATGCATGTATACACTTGTTGAAACAGAAACAAGCAGATGTAAACATAGCACTACTACTACTGGGATTGCTATGCCACATGTTGCCACTCTTGTACAGATATGCAGCTGTTGCGAGTACAACTGCTGATGCATTGAGTACAGCTAAAGCAACACTGGATTTGTCTAGAGCTAGTTGTGTCGTCATGCTTATTGCTTACTTTGCTTACCTTATCTTCCAGCTATGGACTCATCGCCATATCTTTGAAACCCAAGAGGTACAAATGAAGAACAATGATCTCTTTAATTTGTGTTTGAAATGAAGAATTGATTTGTTAATTAAGTAAATTAACAAAGTGGAAATGCATGCAGGAAGAGAATGATGATGACATGGATGTAAGTGACGATGAAACAGCTGTGATAGGGTTTTGGAGTGGGCTGATTTGGTTGATCGGAATGACTGCAGTTATTTCATTGTTGTCTGAATATTTGGTGGATACCATTGAGGTATATATATAGATATCTCCCTTTTTCTTGAATATAATAATTTTCAGAATTTTATATAATTTAGTTTAACAAAATAATAATTTGGATTTATAATAGGAAGCATCAACTTCATGGGGTATATCAGTGAGCTTTATTAGCATCATCGTGCTACCAATTGTTGGAAATGCAGCTGAGCATGCTGGAGCAATCATCTTTGCTTTCAAGAACAAACTGGTATTTGTTTTAGTTTTATTTTCTTTTTTCCATGTTTTGAAATTTAGGGTTTCCCACATTAATTAGGGTTCATCATTTAAATTTAAATCACTTGATTTTGATTATTTATTTTATTTATTCATAACTGTAGGATATAACTTTGGGTGTTGCTCTTGGTTCTGCAACTCAAATTTCTGTCTTTGTGGTGAGTTTTCTTTCGAGAATTTAAAGAAATGATGTATGTTTTGGATTTATTTTATTTGAATTTTGGAAATATAATTTGGATTTTAAATTGTTATATATATATTAGGTTCCAATGAGTGTTATTGTGTCATGGATAATTGGCATCAAAATGGATCTTGATTTCAATCTCCTTGAAACCGGTTCTCTTGCTCTCACAATTATAGCAACAGCTTTCACATTACAGGTATATTTTCTTCATATTTACATAATTTTCAACTTAATGTTGAAATATATTTTCAAAAATATATTATGTATCGAAATTTTGCAGGATGGAACTTCTCATTACCTTAAAGGAGTAGTTCTTCTACTTTGCTACTTTGTTATTGGAGCTAGTTTTTTTGTGTCCGTTTCTCCAACTGGTAAAACTTCTTACATTTTTGTCATATTTGTACTTCTTTATTTATTGCTTATTAATTATTTGCTTTTTCATATTTTCTAATTATGTCTTGAAAATATTAATCCTTCTCTAGCACCAGACTCCAATGGTGTGAAAATGCAACTTGAATCATCAAACCATGGGATCTTTAGAGTTTGAAAGGTCGTCTACTATTTATTTTTTTTTCATATTTTCTAATTATAAATGAAAATTACTATTTCTTTAATCTATGTATATGAAACATTTTCCTCACGTATGAATTTTATTTATGTGCAGGATTTGAGTTTTGAGGTAGAACTTGAAGCATGATGCCTTTGTACTTGATTCTTTCATTGGATTAGACAGAGCCGAGTGGATTATGAAGTGTTGCTTGTATAGTACAAGTAGAAGCTTGGAGGTCTTTGTATTCTTGTGTATGAGTCAATATTTTGCTGTAATTTTTTTGTTAAATATGATAAAAGATCACATATTGAGTGGGATGATGTGTGATATAAATAAGTTGTGTAAAGCTTTAGCTTTGCTTCTTTAATCTTATTTTAATAAGCCATGTAAAGCTTTAGTTTTGCTTCTTTAATCATATTTAAATAATAGTTACTTCTATTTTGTTTACGGTGTTCATATTCTATATGAAAAACTATGAATTTTCACCCCTTTTTTTTGTTTTATGTGAAAGAATTCTTTGTACGTAGGAGTTTCAAACTTATGGTTCATCCAATGTTGGATCCATATAAATTTCACGATGTTTTCTCTCTCCTTTTATTGGTTATAGTGTATTGAAAAGTAGAGTGAAAGAAAAATAATCATATTTGTGATCCCCGCACATGGTTTTGTTCAGGTTCAAAAACGTGAAACGTGATATGATGATGCCAAGACGTGCCATATTAGCAATACGTTACTTCAACGTTCCAAATTTTTTTTATAATGGTATAATGGTGTTGTTAGGTGTATGCACGCCGTAATAGATCAAGGCGCCACATAACGGCTTTTTTTTATGTACATGTGTTTTATTTTATTTTTTTTGTTTTTCTTTATCAAGGATAAAACCATTGATGGGTTTCCATTATATATTTTTTTTTTTAACAGCAATTTAACATTTTAAGTGTTAGTGTTAATAATAAAATTCTTGTTAGTAAGGGTGTGCAAAAAACCGCACAAACTGCCCACACCGCACCGCATAATGTGGTTTAGAATTTCGAGGTGCGGTTTATGGTTCGTAATTTTACCAAACCGCGCTATGCGGTGCGGTTTTCGGTTTATACTTACCAAACTGCGGTTCAAACCACACCGCGTCGTATATATATATATATATATATATATATATATATATATATATATATATATATATATATATATATAATCATCAAATATTTCATACTGTCCAATAACTTTATTCTATATCACGATGGTTAAATATGGTAATTAAAGACTTAAAAGACTATGATATCAAATTTCATAAGTCATAACAACTTAGCAAAACATTATGTGGTTTTTTTGTTTGCAATATCTATGCATTTTAAAGGGTATGCAATATAATTAATAAATTTTGAAAGTGTTTAAATGTAATGAATAACAACCAAAGTTATAAATTGAAACAATTTATCAAACTGCATAAACCGCACAAACCGCCTGCATGAAACCGCACCGCATAATGCAGTTTAGAGCTTTTGTGGTGCGATTTGCGGTTTCCAAAAAACTCAAACCGCATGTGTAGTGTCGTTTGCGGTTTCAACTCTAAATGTTTTGCCTATTGGATTTTTTAAAACCCAACGATCCATTAATTATATAAATAATCGATCATTCCACTATAATTTGGAATTACAAACTAAATTAAATAAACCTAACTGACCTTCATAAAAACTACGAAAATTTATAAATTTAATCGAAAAATTAAACAAACCTTACATAATCTTATATCTTACTAACACACCAAAATTGAATTCCAAAAGAGTTAACTTTAAAATGTAACTGTTAAAGACCAAACCAAATAAAAAATCAAAGACAATTGAAAAAAAAATTACCTATTTTAAAGATTAAACCAAAGAATTTTTTTGAATTAAACGACATGTGATTTCACTCTCTTTTTCCTCATTGCATCGTTCCTGACGTGAAAATGATACTATGGAGGCAAGGCGGCATTAGGCATTGGACAGTGTTTGATTTCCTAGTGAGTTTGAGAGGGTGATCTAACTTTGGTTTACAGAGAGAAGGAAAGTTTGGGAAGAACATGAATGAGCAACTATGGGAAAAATGATTGTGTTGACGGTGGTATGCAAGATGATGAAGCTGGCGGTAGGGTTTATGAGTTAGATGGTCAAACAGATTTTTTTGGTAACCATTCCAAAAATCAAGGGATTTTCTATATATATTAATAATTTATTTTGGTTTTTAAAATTAATTATATACAAAATGACTAAATCAACCTTATATGATTTATTAATGATTTTAATTTTCTTAAATTCTGATTGGTTCCTACGACTACATAATATATATATATATATATATATATATATATATATATATATATATATATATATATATATGAGACAATTTTTTCAATGTTTAACCTAGTTAATGATTATTCATTTTTGATTTAAAACCATCATATTATTCAACTTACTTCGAAATTAATACATTTCATTAACGTTTTCAACTATTAATAAAAAAAATTATATAATATGATTTAATATAGTTATACTCATGTTTAAATAATTTATAATTTTACATATCAAGACTCAATAAACATAAACAACAAATAGTATTATATAGTTAAACTAAAATTATATGATAGTTTAAATTATATGATAATATAAAACTGTAACGTCCCAAAAATTAAGACCTAAAATTTCATTTTTAAATTAATAAAATTGTAATCCAAAACCTTATCATGAAACCAAGGTGGCACAAAGTGTATCAATACATCATAAAATATCAGAGTAAATCACAAAACGCGGAATAATATGGTGTGTGCTCTGTAATCATCTCAAGCTCTTCCATTTCGAACCAAGTACTTGAAACACAAACTGAAAATAGCAAGCACTTATTTGTAATCAGTTGATTATTTCTTCCAATCATCAACACATAATATCAGTTATTAGTGTCACATTAACTATTACATACTCAAGTGAATGATGGAAAAATAAATAGTTTTATCATATAGATATCTGAAGTCTTGTCCAAGTTAGACTTCTTTACCTTAATGAGATGAGAGGAGCAATTTCTCCTTTAGTTGCCAGTTTCTTCCTCAATAGAAACAACACTAATCATTTGGTTCTTTCTTGATTTATGAGTTTATGTTGTATTTCTCTTAACTAAACTATAAGCCTATATGAGTGTACAATCTCTTGCCTTTTATTCAATGCTTGAACAGACTTGAAGCTATTTTTGGTGTTCTGATTGAATATTTGCTTTACTATATGATAAATCTGATATGTTTCATAATTATGCAAGACTTTCTGCAAGTCATGGTTAATTTTTTCAGTATGATCTGAGACTCATCATCACAATAATACTTCTATCAAAGTATCATGATCAGACTAATGGTTGCAGAGGTTATTCATGTATGAGATCTTTTAGTATATATAATTTCTATTTATCTTAAATGTAGAACCTCACGATATTATACCAATTATAGAAATTATAACTATCAAATGTTAGTGTCTCTTGAAACTCAACAAGAGAGATGTTTTGCAGGACGTACAAATTATTAACAGTTATCAACATGATTTAACAAAGTTTCATTTAATATTTTCAATATTTAGTCTTTAAAAATTGGGAAATCTCCAATAAAGTCCTAAAATTTTGGCCCGGTTTACGTTTTAGTCCTAAACTAATTTTTGTTTACGAAAAAGTCCTAAAAACCGGCAAATATATGCATTTTGACTCTTGTTGACCGGCTGGAACCGGCAACAAATTAATTTGGGACTATTTCATAAACTGACCCAAAATATTGTGACTATTTCACAAAATGACCCAAAATATTGGGACTTTTCTGCAAAAAAAATATTATGACTTTTCTAGAAACAAAAACCTTATTATTATTATTATGATTATTATTATTATTATTATTATTATTATTATTATTATATTAAAAATATAAACAAGTATACTAATTTTTAAATTCATTATTATTAATATTTTTAATAATACATATAAATACAGTTAAATAAAAAATATTAAAGAAATTAATTAATGGTGAAGGTGGTGGTGATGTTAATGTTTTAAGCATTAAAATCATGAATATGTTCTTGTATGTCCTCACTTTGTATATGAACATTTCGCATTTCTTATTATTGTTTTCAATTCAAAATATTAACACTTAATAATTTAAAAGAAGTTGCATATTTGTAAAATTGTGTATAAATAGTTTAAGATAAAAGGATTTCTCACTCTGCATATAAAATTTCTTAAGGTAGAATGATTTCTTTTCAAATCCAACATATCCACAATAAATATTTACATTGGTGGCCCATATCAAAACTCGAAATATTAATTAAAATATTTTGTTTAACAGAAAGTAATATGACTTGTTTTTCTTTATCACACTATATCTCCTATGTTTCCGAAAAAACCACAAGGATAAAATAATGAAAAAGAGCAACACACATGTTGGTAATTCAAATACTTACACACAAGGCATACATGCTTACTATTTGTAAACAATTTGAAAAATCAGTAGCTTCTTTTAAATTGTTAGATGTTAATATTCTGAATTAAAAATCAGTAGCTTCATTTAGTATTTTCAATATTTAGTCTTTAAAAATTAATACATTTTATTGTTTCTTAAAACATTAATTTATTAAATTTTAGGATCCAAGTAACGAAACAAGTAAATAGTTAGGTGACCTTTATCTCATAAACTTAATCAAACTCAGTAGGTAGCAATTATCAATTGCATACGATATGTAACTCCTAGATTATGGGATCCTAAACAACTATTGCTTAGCTTGGCATGTTTATCCCATCTATGTCTCGGACCTCTCATGCTTAGGTGACCTTTATCACATAAGATTCCGATCAAGTCATCCTACTTGAAACAACTTGTAGCATTGTAACTAACCAGTAACAAGGTGACCCTTTAGAAAACAGAAACTATAAAACTACCCCGAACATCAAAATCCAATCCAAGGCCCAGGTGACCCCGTGACACTAAAACCCTCAAATGATAATGAGTGTTCTTCAAAATGATGATAATGACTTGCATTTTTAGAAAAAAAAAATTAGGGTAAATTACATCATTCATCCCTTGTGCATATGCTCAAACGCATGTTTAGTCCCTATTTTTAAAATTTAACTCGGACTGTCCCTCTGTTTGTTTTTTTCTTGCATGCTTAGTCCCTCCAGACATAAAAAGACTATTTTACCCTTAACAATTTTTTTTTAATTTTCTATTATATATTTATCAGTTTTTAAATTTAAAAAAAATGAAAATAAATTTCTCCGGTCCCTTCTGTTTCTTCCGGCTTCTCACTCGCTCCTTACAACCACCTGTCCTACTCCTTTCTCCGATGAGACTAACCAGCCAAAAATCATTTGTTTCCATCTCCTTCCTATCACCATGGTCTAGCTCAAACAACCTTCCAGAAACCACCAATAATTACAGGCAATCTTCACCGCCTCCAATTACCGTCAATCACCACCACCTCCACCATTGATGAACCTTATATGATTATCAAACATCAAATATTAAACCCAAACCTACATTCAAATATTAAAATCAAACCCTTCCTCAATCTCCTACCCATTTAGATCTATATTTAGATCTGAAACTCCAGTACAGATCAAAAACTCAAAACACCAAAAACCACCGCCTCTCCCTCTCTTCACGTGATAGTTAGGGTTTTAGGTGGTGATGTTAGGTTTATGCGTAAATCTATGGTAGCAGAGCAGCTAACAGGTGGCGATATTTGAATAGAGTTTAGATTTGGGAATCATCTTCTCTGATGAAATTGCAGATGTCACAACGAGTGATTGTGAAGAAAGATCCAAATAGATATGCACATACACATCACCATCGTTGTAACAAACCATATCTGCCTCTTGTTTTTCCGGCGAGAGGGTAGCGAATCCACACTCCGGCTCAAGGGTAACGAATATGTACTCATCCCTAACCTTCTCCTTACCATTCAGATCTGCACTCTTTTGTGGATACTTCGTCGGAAGAAAGCCTAGAAGAAAAACAAATGCTTGAAAAACTTTAGAAGATTAAATAGGAGGTTTGTAAGACTTCTGATGATGTTGTTGTGGAAGTCGCTGAAATTTAAAAAAAAAAGATTGATTGCGGTTATTCTCAGTGGAACAGGTGAGCTTTGAACCAATGTTTAGGCGGGGTGAGTTGAGGGGTGGCGGTGGTGCTCCATTTTCTGGTGATGTAGATATTAGGCGGTGGTAATGGTCAAGTGTTCTTCAGCAAAACAGAAAAATAATTAAAATACTTTTTAAAAATTAAAAATAATCAAAAATGTTAAAAAAGAATTAAAAATAAAAATGAAAAGGGCATTAGAGTCATTTCATGTCTCAAAAGGGATGAAACGTGCAAAGTTAAACTAACGAGGGATGTAGCGTGCACCTTTTAATGATATGAGGGACTGTCCGAGTTAATTTTTGAAAATAGGGACTAAACATGCGTTTGGGCATATGCACGAGGGACGAATGGTGTAATTTACCCAAAATTTTATATATGTTTTACAATTATAGTTTATAAAAACAATGAAACATGGTCTCACGAATATTGCATGCATCCAACAATTCATGTATCCTTTTGTAAAATTCATATAACTTGTTATGAGGTTCTTTAGGTGCCAAATAAAACTTCATTTTATTTGTCATTAACCGCTATCAATTATAAACTAAAATCCAGTATTTTAAAGTTTAGTCGTAGATCGGTTTTAAGAACCGGTAATAGTATTAATAAACTTTATTTTATACTTAAGACTTGAAGTTTTTGATGAGTTATAAAATCGATCACTATTTTAAACTTCCTTTTAACAATCAAAAAAACTTATGACTTCATGAAGAATAAACCCATTTTATTTTTATAAATTCAATTTTATGCATCTTATGATAAAAGTCATATTTTGATAAACCAAAACTTGGGTGATGATACTTATGTTTTAAATCTTATTTAGCATGCATAAAACATAATATCAACATGTTGTATTATGTTTAAAACACCAATATCATATATTAAGTTTCGACGCAAAAATAATCACTAGTCTTATTAATTGTCGTTATAACACTATAAATCGATTTTAGTCTTTTTAATAAAAAAACTCCTTATTATTATAAAGACATGGAGTTTATATGATGTTTAAACATCTTTTAAACCATTTCAAATATTTTAAAGTTGAGTATTTATAAGTTTACAATAAAACTATTTTCAACAAAAATTGAGTTTCAACCGGTAACCGGTAAAACATTTTTATAAATATCCATTTATAAACATTTTATGTTATCTTTTAAATATTTTTTACTCAAACTCTAAATGATATTATCTTATGAAAAAATATTATTTGACATGTAAAACCATTTTTATACATAAAACATAACATATATTTAACATAAAATAAACATCATAAGCATGCATTATAATGTGTATAAACCAAGCCATGTTTAGTAATAATTTTTGTGAGTCATCACAAGAATTATTAAGTCTTTCCTAAAGGACTTAAGGGACACTTCAAAAGGTCTTGCAAGAACTAGAGAAATATTCCTGATCTACGGAGTATTTGAAAGAAAGCTATGTTTAAAGTTGTTACACATGTGCTAAATGATCAAATAGATTGAGATGGTTCTTAATCACAATCGGGTGTGTCTTCATTATGAATGAAGAGAAAGATACATGGATAGTGTTTCCATTTAAATTTTAATTACAGTTACACATCAGAGTTAGAGTGCCTCGTGGTTTGGAGAACCACGTACAAAGATGCTTAATGTATAGTTCATTATGACTATGAGTAATCCCATTACGCAAGTATTGGTATCTAAGTCATATTCAAGCATCTAATTCATTCTCAACAACTTTTCTTTATATATGAGTTATATATCAAACTGAAAATGATTGTATTCACAAAGTTTACACAAATCAAGTTTGACAAATCTACTTGACAAAGCTCCATCATTAGCTAAAGCATGAAAGTCAAGTTGGTACTATAGGGCATTGTTGATATAAGTAGATGTTTCATTGTAACATCCCAAAAATCGTGACCAAAAATTTATTTTTAAACATTACTAAACCATAATATTGATTCGTTTCAAGCATAAAAAAAGGGTTATGTAACAAATGAGAGTATCTTTTCCGAAACACTTATTCATTTTATCAGAGTGAACATCCCAGGCTATCTTCTTGGTGTGTGCCATGCGATCAACCTGAGCTCCTCATTCCGATACCGGGAATACCTGAAACCAAAACTGAAAACTGTAAGCACGAAGCTTAGTGAGTTCCCCAACCTACCACATACCTTACACATCTACTGATCCATACATAATCCTACTCACATAACCATATATCGGGCTCCCGCCAGCTGCATTGGGCCTCCCCCGCTATCGGACCCCGTCCGTCACCAGGCCCCGTCTGGCTTCGAGCCCCGCTCGGCGTACAGATTTGTTTTCCTTAGGCCCCGCCTATCCCTGGGCCCCGCCCGCTAACATATACTAGCATACAATCATATCACAACACATAACTAACATACTCTACTGGATTACTGTACTAAGGCCTCGCCTATCTTGGGCCTCGCCCCTGTCCTGCTATCGATGAATCATGGAACCCCGTCCACACTCCTACTGACAGTGAGATACGGGCCCAACCCACACTCACTCTTTTCCTAACTTGGGCATCACCCCTGCTATGCTGCTAATGAGGTATGGAACACCATCCACACTCTGTTATTGGTGAGATATGGGACCTCGCCCACACTCACCTCCCTACCAGGCACATACATGTATCACACAGACAACAAGTATAACTATCATACAAACCATTCCTTGGGCACCCGCTCGCTAACATTGGACCTTAGTCCCGAATTTCATACTAGCATATTGTGCCTAGGGCTAACCCCCGGGTCTTCCTAATCATAACTACATGGGCCGGCATTGTGGCCATAGACCCATCCACACAAAGGGAAACTCACCTTGCACTGCGGAAGACTTGCTGAACACTTCTGACTGCTAACCGGCACTTCTGAACCGATGACCCCTCGGCTTCCCGAACTATCAATACCCAAAACAACATTCAGACCACAATAGTCCAAAAGTCAACCCTGGTCAAACTTGGTCAAAGTCAACATCCAGTTGACTCGACTCGTCGAGTCCTTAGTCCTCCAATTCCAAAACAACCCCTACTCCACACGTCGAGTCTAGCAACAACTCAATGAGTCCTCCTTCAACCATACACTCCGGACTAACTTCAACCAACTCGCTGAGTTCATCATCATCCCATGAATGTCTAGACCATGGCTCGCCGAGTTATATGAACAACTTGTCGAGTCCGCCTTTATAACTAAGGATATTGCCCCGGACTCGCCGAGTTCCTCCTTGAACTCGTTGAGTACGATCATCATCAAGACCATTATGGACTTAGGCTGACTGAGTCCCTAACCAACTCAACTCACACCCTTAGCAGAAGGGTTTCGGGGCAAGAAACAGGTCCGACTCGCCGAGTTCCTTTATGTCCAACCTTATTCATACGATTTCAGACAAGCTCAACGCATCCAAGATCCAGATCTAGCCTCTAGGGGTTAGGATATCACACAAAGTCACCACCTTTGCACCCATGCATGGCCCTTTTTGCTCAAAAGGCCAAAACAACTCCTTAAACCTTGCATGGGGAGTCCTAGGGGCATAAAGCTCCCACCTTCATTCTTTCCCTTCTCTAAACACCTCTAGATCTGAAGGGATCTAGCCTGGGGACGTCCAAATCCCACAAAGCATCAATCTTGGTCCAATATTTCATAAAGAGGGACATGAAGAGATCTAACAAATAACAAGGCAAAGAAGGAACTTGATTACCCAAATGAGCAGCAAATGAGATGACTCTTCTGGATCCACAACCTTCCTCTTGAAGCCTCAACTCCTTCTTCTTCTTCTAGACTCCAAGAACACTCAAAATTCTTCAGTAATGGCTCACACACTCAAACAAAGCACTAGGGTTTCGTGGGACAGCTTCTGGACAATGGGGGCTACAGATGAGGCTAATAGAAAGAGAGTGAGATGCTTAAATAGGGTACAAGTCCCACATTTAGGGTTTTCCCAAAACCTGGCCAACTCGCCGAGTCAGTCTTCTGACTCGTCGAGTAGGTCACTAAACTCGCGACCAAATCGCGTCCCAACTCGTCGAGTCACCCATCTGCTCGACGATTCACTCCTCAAAAGAGACTTCCTTCTCTTTCCAAGCCTTCTAAATTCAAGGTGTTACATTCATTATTATCCAATACTTTCTGCAAGTCAAGGTTAATTACTCCAGCATGATGTGAGACACATCAACATCATCACAATAATACTTCCATAAAAGTATCTTGATTAGACTAACTGGCTTGCAGAGGTTGTTCAGGTATGGTATCTTTTAGTATATATAATTTCTATTTATCTTAAAGGTAGAACCTCAAGATATCATACCAGTTATAGAAATTATAACCATCAAATGTTACTGTCGCTTGAAACTCAACAAGAGAGAGGTTTCGCAGGGCATAAAATTATTAACAATTATCAACAAAATTTAACAAAGTTTCATTTAGTATTTTCAATATTTAGTCTTTAAAAATTAATACCTTTATTGTTTCTTAAAATATTAATTTATTAAAGTCTAGGATCCAAGTAACGAAACAAGTAAATGGTTAGGTGACCTTTATCCCATAAACTTAATCAAACTCGGTAGGTAGCGATTACCAATCGCATATGATATGTAACTCCTAGATTATGGGATCCTAAACAACTATTGCTTAGCTTGGCATGTTTATCTCATCTATGCCTTAGACCTCTCATACTTAGGTGACCTTTATCAAATAAGATTCTGATCAATTCATCCTACTTGAAACAACTTGTAGCATTACAACTAACCAGTAACAAGGTGACCCTTTAGAAACCAGAAATAACAAAACTACCCCGAACATCAAAATCCAATCCTAGGCCCAGGTGACCCCGTGATGCTAAAACCCTCAAATGATAAGGAGTGTTCTTCAAAAGGACGACAATGACTTGCATTTTTAGAAAATGTTTTATATATGTTTTACAATTATAGTTTATAAAAACATGGTCTCATGAATATTACATGCATCCAACAATTCATATACCCTTCTGTAAAATTCATATCACTTGTTATGAGGTTCTTTTGGTGCCAAATAAAACTTCATTTTATTTACCATGAACCACGATCAATTATAAACTAAAATCTGGTATTTTAAAGTTTAGTCGTAGATCGGCTTTAAGAACCGGTAATAGTCTTAATAAAACTTTATTTTATACTTACGACTTGGAGTTTTGGATGAGTAATAAAATCACTATTTTAAACTTCCTTTTAACAATAAAAAAAAACTTATGACTTCATGAATTTGTAGAATAAACTCATTTTATTTTATAAATTCAATTTTATGTATCTTATGATAAAAATCATATTTTTATAAGCCAAAATGTGGGTGATGATACTTATGTTTTAAATCTCATTTAGCATGCATAAAACATAATATCAACATGTTGCGTTATATTTAAAACACCAATATCATATATTAAGTTTCGAAGCAAAAAATAATCACCGGTGTCTAGTTTTAATATTTGTCGTTATAACGCTATAAACTGATTTTAGTCTTTTTAATAAAAACTTATTATTTATTATAATAACATGGAGTTTATATAAAGTTTAAACTTTTTTTTAAACCATTTCAAATATTTTAAAGTTGTGTATTTATAAGTTTTACAATAAAACTATTTTTAGCAAAAAATTGAGTTTTAACCGATAACTGCTAACCGGTTAAACGTTTTTGTAAATATTCATTTATAAACATCTTATGTTATCTTTTAAATATTTTTTACTCAAACTCCAAGTGATATTATCTTACGAAAAAATGTTATTTCACATGTAAAAACCATTTTTATACATAAAACATAACATATATTTAACATAAAATAAACATCACAAACATGCATTATAATGTGTATAAACCAAGCCATGTCTGGTAATAATTTTTGTAAGTCACCACAAGAATTATTAAGTCTTTCTGAAAGGACTTAAGAGACACTTCAAAAGGTCTTAAAGCTCCCACTTGTCAAGTCAACTCTTGCTTGCAAAAGGACTTCAAATCTTCATGTTGTGAAAGTTGCAACATTTAAACCATTAAGACTATAATTAAGCCCAAAACCAAAAGTAGAAGCTTGTGGTTGGGATTATGTTCTAAAATGGTTAAGTCATCTTCAAGGAGGTCATTTCTTCATCTTGTTACATTTAAAAGGAATACAACTAGTCTAACTAATTTATTACAACAAATCAACAAATGAAAATTACCTATTTATCAATTACATCTTATGAATACATAAATATCAACCAAACACAACACGAAAAGGTCCAAATGGCTTGTTTATACACAACAACATATCGACTATTATAACAAACAACTCTTTGTTTTTTCTAAGACAACTTTTATATAACCAAAATGCATGGAAAAATGTTATATATAAAAATAAATAATTTTAACCAAGAAGTTGTCAAATAAGACAAATATGGAGTTTTCTTAACCACAAAAAATCCATACTTGTTTTCCAAAAACTAAAGATTATCAAACATAAAAAAAAATCATTCTAACATATAAAGATGGCTCTGATACCACTGTTGGATTTTGATACGAAATATATGTTTGTTTTTGTTGGATTAGTGTCTAAGTCCATAACTATTTTGGTATGTACTTGACCCGATGGTGCATGGTCCTTTTGGGTTGCCTTCACCAAAGCAATTTGATAGGATGAATTATGGAGAGAAAGGATTAAATATGATTTATTAATATATTATGAGAATAATATATTAAAGGAGAAATCATATTGTTTAATTAATATTAGTCAAGAATTAAGTTTGTGACTAAAAGAGATTAATTAAACATAAGGGACTAGAATTGTAATTATAAGATAATTGCAATTGGGCTATGGATTGCCTTATATTATAAGGTTGGACGAATTCTATGGGGAAACCCATTAGAAATCGTCCAAGGCCTTTAAGGAAAGGAGTCCATGGGTTGCTTAGGGCTTAAGCATCCAAATTAGGGTTTCCTTGTTAGATAACCCTAATAGCCTCACTATATATAGAGCCCTTATGCCCCAAAAACGTGGACAAGCTTCCTTCTAGGGTTTCCACACGTTTTAGGCAGCCTCCTTCTCTTCTCTTCTTCATCCTCTTGCTCTTGGTGTTTGTGAACCATTAGAGGGGTGACATTTGTGACTCTAAGCTTTCTAAAGTCATTACAATGAGGAATTGTGATTGTTATTGCTACATAACAATCAAGGTAATATCTTAAACCCATTCTTGTGTTAATATGATTACTTGTATGCTAGAATTAGGGTTTATAGTCTTGGATAACTTGCATGTACAATAGAGAAACCTAGATCCAAGCATTAGGGTTTGTATGAGCACATAGGATGTTCTTATGAATAAAACTCATCAGTGGTATCAGAGACTTGATTGGTTTCTATTGTATTGATGCCTTTTATGTTTGTTCAAGTTGAAAAAATTCGATTTTTGTGAAACTGCCTGATAAACTCGGTGAGTCCCATAGTGGACTCGGCGAGTAGGCTCGACTTCGGGAGTCCATTGGGGTACTTGGCGAGTCCAAGCGTCAGAAAGAGCAAAAATCGGGATTTCTTGCTGTTTATCTTTGAGATACTTGCCTTTATCATATTAGATCAATATAAATCCAATTTTATATATATATATATATATATATATATATATATATATATATATATATATATGAGTATATTCTTGATCTAATTGAAGATATTTATTAATTAATAAAATATTTATTTCCTTATGTGATAATTGATTAATTATTTTGATTAAATTGGTAAATTGTTTTGCAAGAAATTATTAAATAAATCAAATATGGATAATTATGTGATTAAATGTTAATTTAGATTATTTGTTATTTGATCCCCTAATGTTTTGAAAGGTTTCAAAACTTGCCCTCAAGTGTTGGAATTTAAATTTTGATTAAAAGTTTAATTTTGATGTTTATTTAAATTCTAAACCCTAATGTTTTGAAATGTTTCAAAACTTGCCCTCAAGTTTTGGAATTTAAAAGTTGATTAAAAGTTTAATTTAGGAATGTTAAATTCTAAAACCCTAATATTGTTTTGAAAAGTTCAAATCACACCCTTATGGTTTTATAAATTAATTAAGGTGTATAATTAAAAGAGGTTTAATAAATCCATAAAGTTTTGGTTTACAATTTAATTGAATTAAAAGTATAATTGTTAAATTTGACCACCTGGTATTTTAAAAGTGTAAAATACACCCTATACTATATATAACATTAAAAGTCTGACATTATATATATGTATGAGTAAAAGTCAGTCTTACCGTTAGTAGGCCTCATTCACGAAGCTGGTCTATAAGGGGTGTTTTAGGAAATTGCCTATAAAATGGCGATTAAATGGGTATCCACTCTTACCCACCGCACTCTTGACTAGTGGAGGGTCGTTAGCCGAACGGATAGGATAGGACAAAAAACCTTCCATTATAAGTATAATGAAGTGCAAAAGTAACTAAATGTTTTACAAATTCCCAATATTAGTTACTTAGGCAAAAGTGAATTGATGCAATTCCATGAAATTACACTTTGTGCCCTTGCGAAGACGTTAATGGAGCGTGTGTGGTTAACCGGCACACTAAATGGTTCTAAGCAAAGGTAGAAAAGGGTGACTCAATGTTTGTCATAGTTCGGTGGAGCGTGTGTGGTTTACCGACACACCGAATAGGTGATTGTAACATGTGAGGGCACCATGTAAGTTTGCATGGTCATTCACACCCGCTTTGTGATCCTCGGCATCCCAGTCACAAACTAGAGGGGCATATCGAGATTTAAACATGCCATTGAAATGTTCAATGAATCTCAAAGGATCTAGGAGTTTTCATAGATTTAAAACTTAAATTTCTTTTTCGTTTTTCATGGTGGAAATTAGTGAATCGTCATTCACTTACCTTCAAATATTCTGCAACTAGATTACGGCATCCCTTTTCTAGGTTGTAGTATATTGTGTTGGGTCCTAGCCTTAGTATCTCATTTGGGTGATTTACTAAGGACTCAATCAATCAACTAACTTGAATTTGTTTTCTCCCGTATTGTAGATGTCAAATTTTGACAACTATGGTCTTCCCAAATCCCGTGGAACAAGCATTCCGCATGAAGATGATATTCCACGATTCGATCAAGGAACAAGAGATCATACTTCTCTTCCTCCACCTCCTCCAATTATTCTCCCTAACCCACAAGTTCGAAGGCTTGAAAAGTTCGAGCTCACTCAAGCCGTTTTGGCAAGTAAACATAAAGAAGGAAAGTTGGTGTGTGAACACGTCCTAGGGATGAAGTCACACATTGATAGGTTAAGAATGTTGGGATCCGTTGTCTGTGAGGAGATGGTTGTTGACTGGGTTCTTCAGTAACTTCCTAACTCATATAGTGAGTTCGTAAGAGAGTACTATATGATGAACCATGACGTAACCCTTATAGATCTTACCTATATGCTTATTGCTGCTGAATCAGCAATGGTTTGGCGCAAAATAAAAGCAAAGTTGATTGGTGAATCTGCCTTCAAGACCTCTGTGGATATAGACAATGGCAACGAAAGACATGATATGATAAAAAAGTTTGATCATAAGAGAAAGGCAATGTCTGAAGTAGTTCCATGTCATGTTCCAAAAGAGTCAATTTGCTTTTATTGCCAAGAGAAGGGGCATTGGAGACGAAGCTGCCCTATTTACCTAAGAGATCTAAGAGATGGGAGAGTCAAAACGTATGGATTTGCTTTAGGTAAAAATCCATTGACTAACTCTTTTAAGCTTCTATTCTAGATTCTTAATACATAATGTGATAAGATTACAATTGATGCTTTGTAGGATCGAAGAAAAGAAAGGAAGCTTAAGGGAAGAAGTGAGCAGAATCTAACCGCGAAGGAATGGATTTCGATCGCATTACTTGAAGATTAGATTCTTGAGCTACTACTTAGAGTTAGAATCAGATTGCTATGAAAGATGTATTAGCATAGTTTTTCAATGAATTGCATTGTAAGGACAAATTTTTCCGCAATAAAATAAATTTTGATTTTATATTATTTATTTATCCTTGCAATGGCGTATATGAAAAATTGATGTTTGAATGTTTCTAATATTAGCAATAATGGATTTGATTCTTAATTATGTTGTTTGTGGAAATGTCGAGAATTTACCAAATAGGGAGAGTTTCTCATCGCCCAAGTTTCAATTGGACAGAAACTTGGAATCATGCAACATGGTTGCACGATGAATGAGAAATTTCATATTTGGAAATTAGACTAAATCATTGACAAAGTGTCAAGTGAAGGACTAGGAGATCGAGTACACAAAGTTGCGTGTTGATCAAGTCCACCATAAGAGTAACAAGATATTCGTCGTGATTTACTAAAGGTTTAGTAAATATGATTATACTTATAAGATTAAGTGTAATTCTGAATTGATTGAAAAAGTTCAAATCAATAGCAGAACGAATAAGAAGAATCAAGTAGGCAGAAAGATAAAAGTTTCTCCATTCTAAGAAGAAGGGAGAGTACCTTTTATGCTTTATGATAGGTCTTAATGATTAAGAACCATATCTCAATTGATCCTCTAAGTGAGTCTTAGTACAATTGCATGTCTAAGAAGAGGAATCAAGAATTGAGGAAATGGTTAAATCAAGAAGTCAATCATACTTCGTTCCAAAACAAGTCTTAGAGTTAAGATTGTGACATTGAGTGAAAAGTATTAAGAAGGTTTATAGCATTCATCAATTGTGGAAAGTTGTGATGTCTTGGATAAGACAAAGACCAACTAGGACCAATTTATGAAGTGTTTTGATAAAAACTACACTAACTCTTGAATATTTGTTTGTCAAGAAATGTTTATTGACAAGAGAATCTTATATGTCAAGGAGTTAGTAGGAGTCTTAATGGTCTTGAAAGGTTTCAAGAACAAATCAAATAAACCTTATCGATCATCACTAGCACACGAGTTGTGGTTTACAACCTATCGTGTTGACACTATTTTGTTTTCTGTTCCATTCCAATTGAGTTAATTATGCATGTGAGTTCTATGAGTTCTCATTTGAACGCATAAAAGGCAGGCACCTTGATCAATGGAGAGTACATTGATATGAAAGGGTGAGCTGCTCAACTACTTGGAAGACATGGTGGGCAGCTGTGTTACCATAAGGCAAGAAGTCAAGATTAAGTAAGTTCGGTCCATATGAGTTTGAATTTGTCGTGAACTTTGGTTTTGACAAATTCACATGGATAGGAACACATACACCATTAAAATCTAAGTATCATAAGATTCCCTCCTTCGTGAAAATGACTGTGAGGAAATGCTTTCACTAATAGAGATTTTAAGAAGATAATGATTGTGAAATTACATTCTCGAATTCGATTATGGTTACGGTATCCCTTTCCATGATTCGAATTGTGAGATTTGGCAATTGGTCTGAATTGTTTAGACACACATATGAACTATCTAAGGCAAAGGTGTATAAATTTAAGAAGCCTTGATAAAAGATTATCAAAGCATTGGGTATTAGAAACATGAACTTAAGAAATTCAATAAGTATTCTGGAAGTTAAGCTGGTTTCTGAATACATGTCAAAGCTAGTGGGAGCATAAGTGTTATGTTTATAATAATCATCATGATAGTGGGAGCATAAATGTTATGATTATATGATTATTATGGAAAGTATTGCAAGTTAGAAATATTAATTATAGAAAACAAGAGTTATACTTTGCAAAGTTGTAAGGGTTAAAAAGTTGTTTTGCTATAATTAAGGGAGAGAATAGTATGCTTCATTTCAAATTTAAAGGTTTAGGTTGTGAAATGTTAATAAATTTAGTCAAGGAAACATAGTGTGTTCTCAAATTTCGATTATGATTACGGCATTCCTCTTCATAGTTCGAATTTTGAGAACGTAGCACATAAAATATTATGGCAGAAGATTGATAAAGTACCGAATCTTCATGTAAGGCATTATGCATCGTGTCCCATACTCTTCGGGTGTAGGATTAATTGCAAATGCTGTAATATTTGGCCATTCTAAAATTTTCCAAATGTCTAGCACATTTAGAGGGAAAAAGGACAAGAATCGGTTTTGACTAAGATAATTAAACAACTATCAAAGGACAATCCAAAGTTCGCCTAGGATTGGTCGCTTGTGAGTAGTTGGAAGTATAGTATTGGATGGACCACATCGACATTATTATGAATAGATAAGATTCTATTGAGAATGAGTTGTCATATGGTAAGTATGGAAAGTTTTCCATATTGGGAATTGAATATTGAAAATCTATGTCTAGATTAGAAACTTTATGCAAAAGGATGTTCTAAGGAATGTACTTTGAGTGAGAGACATCATATCTAAGGAATTGTCTCGTAACAATCTCCGATAGAGGACTTTGTAATATCATTAGCAATAGTTATTGTAACTTTGTGCTATGACATTACGAAAGGATCATTGCATAAAATGTTAGAATCTAGCATATTCCATAAGTGGCAAGAATTTGATATTCTTTCACTTGTGAAAAGGATTGGGAGTTGTGAAATGAGTATGATTAGAGATGTGTTCATTTGATCTATTTCACAAAGTAAGAACCATAGGTAAACATTGTGTGCATGCTAAGAGCATGGGACAAGTGTAATAATTCAAGTAAAAAGTTGATTACCCGAAACAACAAATAATAAGTAATCGATATGGTGATAAATAAAAGGTGTTTTATTTATGCTCAAAGGTTTGAGGCCATGTGGGATTAGTATTATCCTTGTGTTTCACTATGCATGTTTTGACTTCCTGAATAATTTAACTGGTTGAGAACAGTCAAATTATTCGAACGGGCCACAGTCGTTCATATGTTGGAAGTAGGTATGAATGAAGACTATCGTGAATTGGTGTGTGGATTGTCTAAAGAGCATTAGACATAAGCAAATGTTTGCTGCAATGTTCATGAGTGCTTATGAATATGATTTGAGCATTGGATTAAACCCACGCTCACTTGGATCACTTCATGAATTGTATCACGAGTGATTGGTGAGACGATAACATCTTATATTCTTGAAACCGAGATGTGTGAGTTGTATTTTGCGAGTCGGTTGCATATTGATAATATGTAAACGCACCAATAACTTGGTGTTATAAAACATATTGTTGTATGTGATTCGGTGAGTGAGTGCAAGCGAGCATTGAACCAAAGTTTATCCGTTCCTTTTATCCAAAGTAGGATAAAAGCGATATCTTTGGGCCCTCGATGATTTAGTGATGACAAACGTAAATACTCGGCCAGACTAGGGCTAATTTGATTTGTTCAATTAGTCAGTCGTCATAAATCGGAAGTCGAGAAATAGTATAGAGAGGATGATTAGAAATCATGTCTTACGATATCTAGAATGGAGGAATATATGATCCCTTATCTAAAGGACACGCGTATCTGATAGGATCAGAGTTGACAACGGCTTTGGAAAGCTATGATTGCATATCAGGATCTGAAGTCATACGCAGAATAGTTATTAGACTTATCCAAGTGGGAGACTGTTGGATTAGTGTCTAAGTCCATAAATATTTTGGTATGTACTTGACCCGATGGTGCATGGTCCTTTTGGGTTACCTTCACCAAAGCAACTTGATAGGATGAATTATGGAGAGAAATGATTAAATATGATTTATTAATATATTATGAGAATAATATATTAAAGGAGAAATCATATTGTTTAATTAATATTAGTCAAGAATTAATAAGAATTAAGTTTGTGACTAAAAGAGATTAATTAAACTTAAGAAACTAGAATTGTAATTATAAGATAATTGCAATTGGGCTATGGATTGCCTTATATTATAAGGTTGGACGAATTCTATGGGGAAACCCATTAGAAATCGTCCAAGGCCTTTAAGGAAAGGAGTCCATGGGTTGCTTAGGGCTTAAGCATCCAAATTAGGGTTTCCTTGTTAGATAACCCTAATAGCCTCACTATATATAGAGCCCTTATGCCCCAAAAACGTGGACAAGCTTCCTTCTAGGGTTTCCACACGTTTTAGGCAGCCTCCTTCTCTTCTCTTCTTCATCCTCTTGCTCTTGGTGTTTGTGAACCATTAGAGGGGTGACATTTGTGACTCTAAGCTTTCTAAAGTCATTACAATGAGGAATTGTGATTGTTATTGCTACATAACAATCAAGGTAATATCTTAAACCCATTCTTGTGTTAATATGATTACTTGTATGCTAGAATTAGGGTTTATAGTCTTGGATAACTTGCATGTACAATAGAGAAACCTAGATCCAAGCATTAGGGTTTGTATGAGCACATAGGATGTTCTTATGAATAAAACCCATCAGTTTTAACAAAAACGACAACAGAAGACTTTAAAAATAACAAGTTTAATTTTAGTTTATAACAAAACCAAAATATCATGGATCCATTTATAGAGGCTATAATGAAATAAAAAACAACCATATGATGTTTTAGATATAACCTTTGAAGCCTTTGAACCCACTTGGTTTTGGGGTGTTGATAAAGATGTAAAGATCAAAGAACATGATTTCCTCTACAAGTATCCATCATCAAGAGTAACGCACTTGGAATGCTAGTTCCTTATTGTATTCTTAAATGTCTTAAGCATTTAAGTGCTTAACTCAAATAAGCACTAAAAGAGACAACTCAAGAAGAGCTTTAAACCACCAAACTAACTTCAAAAGAGAGAGAGAGGAGGATGGAGGAAAAAACCCACGGTTTTTAAAGAGAAAAGAGAAGAAGAAGAAGAAGAAGTGTTATACTAAGCAAAAATGCAAGCCTCATGCATCTTTTATATAGTCCATGCAAAGTAAGGTCTTTTTATTAAAATACTCTAAAGTATTTCTAGCCTTTAGAAGCATGGGAGACAAAGTATGGAGGTCAAAAACCAAACTCATATTTTAATATTTTTGGCCATACCTCTTAAAAAGAGGAGGATTCTATTTTTTTTTTATAAACTCCAAGTTTATAAAATACAAACTTTGTCTTTAGTTAAAAGACTAAAGAATCCAACTAGTCCAAAATATTATGCACGACTTATTGATTCATACCATATGAAATAATAATTAGTTATACTCTCTTATAATTATTATTTTCATAAAACAATAATTTTTCCCTAATTAAAATACAATAATTGATATTATTTATTAATAATCACATTAATAATAAATATACAAAATGTATCAACTTGATAATGGTGTGACCCTATAGGATCATATTATTATTAGAAATATCACTCCATAATGATTTTTGGGCATATAAATTCAATAAAGCTTACTGAGTTCCCCAAACTACCACATACCAAACATAATAAATACATATTGGGCCCCGCCCTTCATCGGGCCTCGCCCGACATCGAGCCCCACTCGGTATACAAATCTGTCAGTCATTAGGCACCGCCTGGTATCGGTCCCCGCCCGATATACATATAAACATATAATAATATGATGTCACAACTAGCATTTTAGGACTAGAAATTTCTATCCATGTACAAATAGTTTCTTTGTGTAACTAAGTGACACTGTGTGTAGTATAACTTAACTTCAGTGCTATACAAGTTTATACATCCAAAATTATGATTCATGTCGAAACTTCCTCTTGTAAGCCCAAAAACTAACTCAATAAGCTATGTCCACTCAACTATAGGTCCTAACCCTCACTTCTTGGTTCAAACCTCTTAATGGACCAAGACCTTCTTATTGGGCCCTTTTTGGGCTAAAAACCCTAGTTGACCATATTATTATGGGCCGAGAACCCATATTTGGGCCATAGTTAGGACGAAAATTCTTAATTAACATAGTTTTGGGCCGTAAGACCCTTATTGGGCCTTATTGGGCCGTGAAGAATTATTTCAAAGCTTAATGGGCCGAATATCTCTATTAGGAAACATTTTGGGCCGAAAACTCATTCACTTAATCTTCTTGGGCCGAAAGCCCATATATGGGCCCTAATGGATCAAAATTCTTTATTGGGCTCTCTCACCTAAACCAAAAATCCTTATTGGGCTTAATACACTCTTTTTGGCCTAGTATTGGACCGAAAACCATTCTTAGGCCGATCCAAGCCCTAAAACTCGAGCAAACCGCAAACCTTATTGGGCTTAAGGAGTTCTCGGCTACACTTAGAAAAAAACCAAGCCCATTTCTTTTTCCTTCCTTCCCTAAACCCGATCGGAATTAAAATAAAAAAGAGAGAAAAACAAATGAAAGGAGGGGGTTGACTTTGAGTGCCACCTCAAAATTATATAACATGTATCTATGTTATTGACCACATGCCTCTGAGGGAGTGACTTTACCCAACATACTTCCATAACACCTCTCTTCTCTCCCTTTTCCCTCTCATCGTCCGACCCCCTTAACCCTCCCTCCACTCTTCATTTCACACCCACACAATTATCTCATTTCTCTCTAAAAAAATCCTCTCACCCTTTTCTCTAGAAATCATGAGTTGTGAGTGTTCTTCAAGGAGTTCCTTCCAAACCTTCATAACTTGGTAAGTCTATATAACATTCAAGATGTTTTATTCCAGCTTATACTAAGATCATTCCTCAAACCACTCTATGAAATACAGGATTTTCTGGGAATCACTCTCTATACATTTTGAAACAAGATAAACAAAGAATACACATGCAATTATACATGATTTGAAACGAGACTTACAAACTATTTTTACAAGGAAATATTGGATTTTCTGGAGATTTACAAACTACCACAAAGTTTTCATACAAACATGCTTACGAACTCACCAACATTCTATGTTGACACTTTTCAAAATGACTTGTATTCTCAGGAACTCACTAAGCAAGTTAGCATCTATGAAATTTTGGATATTTGATGTATTTTTGATTTATCATACATTATTTTATTTTGGATGTAATTCGTAAACAAACACAATGATGTAAACTATGTATGTTGATATCGTAATGTATGATGATGATGGTTGTTATGTTTCATTCATATTCAATTGTTATGATATTTCAAGATGAAATCACCTGCCCTCGGACGTTTCTGTCGTCCCGGTTTAGGGGTGTGACAGATTGGTATTAGAGCATTGTTTATAGTGAACTAGCATATCTAACCATACAAGATATGCAACTATAAATACAATGGGACTAAAACACTCTGAACAAAAATAAGAAACAATTAAAAGTTTTTTATAAGAGTTGGAAATCGCGATCAAACCCAAGCAGTTATGTAATCGTATTGGGGTAAATATAACCTGATCAACTATATTTATTTATAATACGACCAACATGTGTTTGGGAGTGATCGGGGTGGACAACGAATCTAAAACTTGCAAACCTAATACCTAAAGGATTAAGGAATCAAACATAAACAATTAAAATACTATAGGAGTATTTTGGGCAATGTGTGAAACCTTCATTGTATTTTCTTATATCTCCTTTTTGTGCTTATATTCTCGTACATACGCTATGGTTGATTTTCTTCTTCCTAAAGATTCCTACTTCCCCAATCAGGGGAATGGGGGATGGCTCGAGGAAGAACCCGAAGAGGACCCGGAAGAGTTAAAGTTTGAGGAAGAGGATATCGATGAAGACATTGAGGAGGATGTGGAGGATGACGGAGATGACTCGGACGCAGAGTCTGAAGTCATTGACCCACCCTACGTGACTAGGGTGCCTGCACACAGGATGGGCCCCAATGGCCCTATGCCCCCATGGGCCCACGACTTCTGGAGGTGGAGCAGACAGTAGGGATTGCGTCCACCGTTTGGCATGGACCGAGGATTTTATGACCTCAGTCATGGTGGGCCAGCGGATCGAGCCCTTCTAGTGATGGTCAGGCGGACCCGAGATATTGGCGAGCAGGCCCAGGCGACTGTCGACCAGATGAATGCGATGAGAGCCACAGTGGATCACGCAGAGAGGCGGACCCAAGAGATAGTGCGAGACTACCAGGAGCGGCATGTCACACTCGAGGCGAGGATGCGGGTCACTGAGCGCCAGCTAGCCAAACTCCATGGTGCTTCCACTTCATCATCAACACCACCAGATACCTCCCGCCGCGAGTAGGACCCGTCCTACTCACCACTACTATCGATAGTACTTTTTATTTCACTTTATGTATGTAGGACTGACCCTACGATTAAGTGATTACACTACTCGAAGAGTCGTTATGCTAGTAGATTTTATTTTCTCTGTGTACTATAGGCCTTTCAAAGGTCAATTTTCATATATTGTACTAAGAATTTATCATTAATAAAACAATTTCGTGTTTTGTTCATGATGTTGTTATCTATTATGTTCTCTCTCTTTATTTATATTTGATATAAGTACACTCAAAACATTGTAACCGTTACAAACAAAAGAAATTCATAAACTCATCACCAGTCCTGTCTCATAGCAAGAAAATTCCACGAAGATATATTCACAAGAATGCTACAGCACCACCACCACCACTGTTGCCGCCGCCACCACCATAGATGAACTTTGTTGCTTTCCAGTTGGCAGTTTTGGTTGTAGTTATGGCAACCTTAGCGCATATCAACCAGGGAATATGATGGAGGCAGAAATGGGAATGGAACCGGAAGTTCCAATCACGGTGATCTTCAAGGACACCCAAAGGCTTTCACGTATAAAGATTTCAAAAATGAAAAACCGAAGTCGTTTAACGGAAGCGGAGGGGTAATAGCCCTCACTCAATGGGTTGAGAAAATCGAATCGGTCTTCGAGATCTGCGGATGCCCCGACGAGAACAAGGTGAAATTCGTTGCATGTACCTTTGCTGACAGGGCTTTATCGTGGTGGAACGACCACATTAAGGCCCTTACTCTCCCGGTTGCAAATGACATGTCGTGGGAGGATCTTTAAACGATGATGCTGGAGGAATACCACCGCTGGGGCGAGGTACAAAAACTTGAATAGGAATTATGGAACCTGACTGTGCAGAACTCTTACATGGAAGTGTACATTGTCAGATAGCGAGCTAGCCCTTCTGTGCCCTATAATGATAACATCAGAGGGCAAAAAGGTCGAACATTTTATTTGGGGTTAACACCTCCAATCCAGGGGAACATAATCGCTGCAAACCCCTCGACCATTGATAGTGCCAAGCGTGTGGCACAAAAGTTGTACGACCACGTGGATGAAAAGGGTGTGAAAACTTCCAGCACCAAAACAAAGAAAGAGGACAACAAAAAAATCGGGGAAATAAAAGAAAGGGGCAAAAAAATCAGGAATCATCCAAAAAGCAGCAAACTATGGCATTCCACGCTGCTACCACTCATATCACACTAGCTCCAGTTGCATTAGCCTCAACCACACCAACACCTGCAAAGCCTTACACAGGTACTCTGTCCAAGTGTGATAAATGCAACTTCCACCATAATGGTGCCCGCCAAGACTTGCAATGCACCAACTTCAATCGTAAAGAGCACACCGCCCGGTACTACAGGTCTCAGCCACAGAAAAACAACCCCAACCCAACAATGTCGGGGCCAGCCGAACGTGCTATGGATGTGGAGAAACTGGCCATTTTAAGCAAAACTGCCCCAAAGCCAATAGTCAAGGAGTAGGGTCCTAACAATGGGACAGGGGGAGACGGTGCAAGATCCGACTGTTGCCACTGGTACATTTCCCCTCAATAACACTTATGCATGCATTTTCTTCGATAGTGGGGCTGAGCGGAGTTTCGTGAGTCATAAATTCAAACCCTTACTAAATCAAAACCCCCAAAAGCTAAGAGAAACCTTCACGGTGGAGATGACTAATGGGAAGACTGAAACAACCAAAGACATTTACGTAGGATGCATGTTAACACTAAATAACCACTCATTTCAAATCAACTTGATGTCGGTTAATGCTAGAAGTTTAGATGTGATCATCGGCATGGATTGGTTAAGCCCCCACAATGCCAATATTATGTGCCATGAGAAGGCCGTTCTCCTTCACCTACCCACAAATGAAACACTAATTATTTACGGTGATAAACGTGGCGTAAACCTGCATCTCATATCATGCATCAAGGAACAAAAGTACCTGCACAAGAAGAATCATGCCTTTTCTAGCCCATGTAGTGGACAAACAGAAAGAGGAAAAGAAGATCAACGATATTCCGGAGGTGCGCGACTTTCCAGACATATTTCCGGAAGATCTCCCAGGAATACCTCCCGAGAGACAGGCCGAATTTCGGATTGACCTGATAACTGGAGTCACATCAATTGGCAAGTCACCTTATAGGTTCACCCTTGCGGAAATGCAAAAGTTATCTAGCCAATTGAGCGAACTCCTAGATAAAGGATTCATAAGGCTGAACTTCTCACCCTGGGGAGCTCCGGTCTTGTTTGTCAAAAAGAAGGATGAGTCTTTCAGAATGTGCATCGATTATTAGGAGTTAAACAAGCTCATTATCAAGAACCGATGCCCTCTCCCTCGGATTGATGATCTATTTGACCAGCTTCAAGGAGCCAGTTACTTTTCCAAGATAGATCTGAGATTCGGATACCATCAGCTACGAGTCCGAGAGGAATATATCCCCAAAACTGCCTTCCGAACTCGTTATGGACATTTTGAATTTGTGGTTATGCCATTTGGTCTAACAAATGCACCTGCAACATTTATGGACCTCATGAACCGAGTCTGCTGACTATTCCTCAATAACTTTGTAATCGTTTTCATCGATAACATACTCGTTTATTCTCGGAGTAAGGAAGAACACATCCAACATTTATGGTAGGTCTTGGAAACTCTAAGGGCGGAGAAGTTGTACGCAAAATTCTCCAAATGCAAGTTTTGGATTCGTAGGGTGGATTTCTTAGGACACGTAGTCAATAAAAAAGGGATACATGTAGACCCTTCCAATATCAAAGCTATTGAGGGCTGAGTAACCCCGAGAACACCAACGGAGATCAGGAAATTCTTGGGCCTTGTTTGTTACTACAGAAGGTTGATTCAGAATTTCTCCAAGATCGCCAAGCCCCTCACCACCCTAACCTAAAAGGTGTACCCTTTATCTGGGATGCAAAACAAGAAGTTGCTTTCCAAACCCTGAAGCAAGCCCTTTGTAGTGCTCCAGTGTTGTCTCTGCTAGAGGGAACGGAAGATTTTGTAGTATATTACGACACTTCCAATCAAGGGTTAGGCTGTGTACTTATGCAGCGCGACAAAGTGATAGCTTACGTATCCAGGCAACTAAAGACCCACAAAGTAAACTATACTACCCATGATCTCGAGCTGGGAGTTGTGGTCTTCGCCCTAAAAATTTGGAGGCACTACCTCTACAGGACAAAGTGCACCATCTTCACAGACCACAAAATCCTCCAGCATATCCTGAATCTAAAAGAACTAAACATGAGGCAGCGACAATGGGTCGAGATGCTAAACGACAATGAATGCGAGACCAAGTACCATCCGGGCAAGGCTAACGTGGTGGCCAATGCCTTAAGCAAAAAAGAATACTCGGGATGCCGAGTAAAAATCCTAACGATGACCATCCATTCCCACCTGTCTTCACAAATCAAGGAGGCTCAGCTGGAAGCCTTGAAGCCGAAGAACACCGCAAACGAAGCATTACGTGGGATGGACAAGAATCTCGAAATCAAAGAGGACGGAGCACACTATCTCTTGGACCAGATCTGGGTTCCAAAATTTGGAGGGTTCAGAGACGTAGTCATGAATGAAGCATACAAGACACGATACTTCATCCATCTGGGTTCCGATAAGATGTACCTGGATATCAAACAACATTATTGGTGGTCGAATATGAAAACAGAGATTGCTACCTACATGGGAAAGTGCCTGACTTGCGCAAAGGTTAAGGTAGAATATCAGAAGCCCTGAGGATTGTTACAATAGCCAGTGATACCTGAGTGGAAATGGGAACGCACACCAATGGATTTTATAACCAAATTACCTAAGTCAGCAGACGGATTGGATGCCATTTGGGTGATTGTCGATCGGTTGACTAAGTCCGCCCATTTCCTGCCAATAAAAGAAATGTATAAAATGGAGAGACTAACACGGATCTACATAAGGGAAGCGGTGAGACTACATGGAGTACCGATATCTATTATCTCTTATCGAGATAGCAGATTCACCTTACGATTTTGGCAGTCACTCTAGAAAGCATTGGGAACTCAGCTGGATATGAGTACTGCCTACCACCCCCATACTGATGGCCAAAGTGAGCGAACCATTCAGACACTGGAAGATATGCTCCGAGCTTGTGTAATAGATTTTGGCAAGACATGGGATACCCACTTGCCACTAATCGATTTATCTTACAATAATAGCTATCACACAAGCATTAAAGTCGCTCCCTTCGAGGCCTTGTATGATAGGAAATACAGATCCCCTCTCTGTTGGGCTAAGGTAGGAGACACCCAAATGGCAAGGGGACAAGTACCAAACAACACCCTCACAAGACCTTAGACCATCCGGGAAACAACTGAGAATATCGTCCAAATCAGGGCATGGCTCCAAGCATCTCGAGATAGATAGAAGAGCTACACAGACAAAAGACGAAAGTCGTTGGAGTTTCAAGTAGGTGACCGCGTGCTACTAAAAGTCTCTCCCTGGAAAGGGATCATACTTTTCGGAAGACGGGGAAAGCTAAATCCACAATACATTGGACCATTCGAGATCCTTTCCAGGATCGGTCTGGTGGCCTACAAGCTACAACTACCATCATAGCGCAGCAACGTACACCCTGTCTTTCACGTGTCAAACCTCAAGAAATACCTATTGGATGAAACCTTTGTTGTTCCACTCGATGAGATTAAGGCGAATGAAAAAATCATGTTCGTTAAGGAACCAGTCGAAATTATGGATAAGGAAGTGAAACGTACGAAACAAAGCCGCATCCTGATTGTGAAGGTTCGATGGAGTGCCAAACGCGGACCTGAATTCACATGGGAACACGAGGATCAAATGATGTAGACATACCCTCATCTTTTCTCTAGTTCTTAAGAGTAGCTTTCGAAAGAATTTCGGGACGAAATTCCCTCTAACAGGGGGATGATTTTACAACTAGCATTTTAGGACTAGAAATTTCTATCCATGTGCAAATAGTTTATTTTTGTAACTAAGTGAAACTGCATGTAGTATAACTTAACTTCAGTACAATACAAGTTTATACATCCAAAATTGCGATTCACGTCGAAACTTCCTCTTGTAAGCCCAAAACATAACCCAATAAGCTATCTCCACTCAACTTTGGGTCCTAACCCTGACTTCTCGGTTCAAACCTCTTAATGGACCAAGACCTTCTTATTGGGCCCTTTTTGGGCTAAAATCCCTAGTTAACCATATTATTATGGGCCGAGAACCCATATTTGGGCCATAGTTAGGACGAAAATTCTTAATTAACATAGTTTTGGGCCGTAAGACCCTTATTGGGCCGTGAAGAATTATTTCAAAGCTTAATGGGCCAAATACCTCTATTAGGAAACATTTTGGGCCGAAAACTTGTTCACTTAATCTTCTTGGGCCGAAAGCCCATATATAGGTCCTAATGGATCAAAATTCTTTATTAGGCTCTCTCACCTAAGCTAAAAATCCTTATTGGGCTTAATACACTCCTTTTGGCCTAGTATTGGACCGAAAATCATTCTTGGGCTGATCCAAGCCTAAAAACTCGAGCAAAACGCAAAACTTATTGGGCTTAAGGAGTTCTCGGCTACACTTAGAAAAAACCAAGCCCATTTCTGTGACAACTGCCAATTCAGGTCATTCTCGGACTCATGCATCTCTATAAAAACCATTCATGCACAACATGCCATGACCTAGTAGTATAGATTAGGTCAAAAATCTTGCATAAACTAGGATCCAACTGAGGTCTAGGACTAATATACTTGATACTTACAATTCTAGTAAGTCGCTTAGCTACAATAGGAAATGCCAATACTATAATTAATAAAGCCTCAAGCTTTGTTATAATTGAAATAGGGTATAAAACTCTAAAAATAAATTAAAACATTCTAATTATACTTCAACATGTTGTTGAATATCAAACAATATTCCAAAAACCCTAAAGAGCCAAAAATCCAAAGTTATAAATTATAAAGCTTAAAAACTTTATAAAATTTGGCTATAAACTTCCTAATATCAAATTTTTATTAATCAAATTATGAATTATAGTCAATGAAATAGAAATTAAATAACCAGGTATTAATCATAATTTATTTGTTGAAAACAAGATTTTAAATAAATCCAAATTTGCTTAATAAACACTTTTATAAAATTAGGATTTTTATAAAGATTTAGGAGGGAATTTTATAAAGTTTAAAATTTAGGAGAGAGGAGGCCAAAATGCATGCAAAAACCGGCCATCACCTCTCCCCATGCCCTCTCTCTTCCCCAAAACACAATCATTAAGCTTAAACCTTTACTCCACCTCTTCCCTCTTCACTCTCTCACTTCACTCTCTTCACACACTTCACTCTCTTCTTCCCTCTCTCTAAACTCACGAAAATCCTCTCATTTCTCTGCAAAATTTCGAGATTGTGAAGCCCTTGAAGTGTTCCTACTTCTCCCAAGGTCAAAACCAAGGTAAACAACAACATCTTCTTCCATAGTTTCATGGTTAAACTTCTTTTCTTCTTAATCTTCTCTACTTTTCGGATTCTATGCCTTTCCATGGCTAGAAATCTTTATTCTCCCCTTGTGGTTTGTAGATTCTCACCATAACACAATGCATGTGTTAAAGATGGTGAAAATCCGGGATCAAACCCATGCAAGGAGTGGAAAAGATGCACATATGATCATGTGACATCAAAACCTAATATTTCATGTTCTTCTCCATTTCTTTTGTGTTCATGCATGAACAAAAGCATTTAAACCATTTCTAGTACATCTTGGATGCTCATTCATTCCATGCATGTATTAGAAATCGGGCCTTACCAAAGACATGCATGATGTTCTTGTTGAAATACCTTAATAATGCACACAAGCAAACATGCAATCTGCCAGATTACTTTGTTCGACTTTGAACAGTCATAACTCAGTCATTTCTTAACCAAATCATGATATTCTTTTTGTATTGGTTAGTTCCACGAATTAACTTTCAAACCCAACTGGTCTTACTGTAAAATATTAAATATCCGATTTTTGGCAGATTTTACAAAAAGGTTGCGCATACAGCTCTTTTTCTGTGATCACTATTTTTATCTGGCTTAAACAATGGCCTTAAACCCAACCATAAATCTGAGGAAAAATACCTTAGAAACTTAACATATCTAGTGAATGATGGTTGAAATTTCGTGGCTTAAAACCTCACAGAATGGGCTACACAAATTCATGAACTTCAGCCACATCTACACTTCATGCATTATTGCATGCAACTTTTCTTAAATTGTTTGGAATCATTACCCTCATTTCTCTTCTGAATACATTTTTTTTACATTTTCCTTTTGAAAGCCCTTGCATTCATGAGATAATCTGGAAAATTTCAAGAGCTTTTGTTATTTCTTTGATTTATTAGAGTTATTGCTAAAACCAAGGGCATAAATCATATAAAATACTTCCAGAGGTCAATAAATCCTAAATAAATTCATGGATGATACTTATGGGGAATAATGACCCCTCACCAAATTTCAGAAATTTTTGTTACTGTTTAATACGATTTCTAATTTTCTTTTATTTAGGACATGATAAATTACAAAACCACCTTAGAGGATATGAAAATTGTATCTAACAATTTTCGCATACCTTAACTGTTATGGGTGACTTCAGAAAATAATTTCAAGATTTTTCATCATGTCTTACTATTTTTACCAATTCTTGGTAATTATAATGGTCTAAAAATGGGAAAAATAGTTCTGATTATCCAAAATTCATGAAAATTTACCAGGATATAATATTATACAGTAGGAGGTTACATAAAAATTTTGAATATTTTTCTCTACTGTAAACTATTTTTCTCTTATTTTCTAAAGTTAATTGCACTAAAATACACTTAAATATACATAAATACCCAAAACCGGTTTATACATTATGAAAACCACTTTTTATATTTTTCCCAGGATATTTATACTGTAAATGATGTTACAAAAATTTATGGTGATTTATTTTAACTGTTTAATATTATTTCTTTAATTAATGACTATTTAAAGAAATAAAACAAGGAAAAATACAAATAACCACTGAAAAATATCTTTTATATTTTTCCCAGTGTAGTTATGTATAATAACAATTAAATAAAAAGTTTGGCTAATTTCGGAAACTGTTTTCTATTTATTTCAATTTTTATTGGAATAAATGCCCATAAATCATAAAATATAATTAAACAGCTTGAAAATCCATTTTTATATTTTTCCCAGCATTGTAATGTGTAATAGCAGTTAAATAAAAAGTTTGAGAATTTTTATCCCTCGAATGCTATTTTCGTGAATTTATGTTGTAATAAGGACTTAAAAATTTGGAAAGTTTATATTCCAAGGTTGTAATTAATCGCCCGATATATAGAATTTCATTACTTCAGAAAAAGTGTAACTAATTGATATAAAATCCAATACTAAAACATAAATTGGCATTTCCCTATATGTAGAATTTAGTATATTAGCATTAGATATCGACATGGAAACTCACTAGTGCGTGTGTTTGATGTCGTAGGATCCCGGTAGTAAGACGTTGGTGCATCCCGAAGTACTGCTTGTGTCTACACAAAACATCGTGAGTATTCACGTACTCCCCTATTTTGGGTTTTTATGTTTTGGGGTGGAAAAGCATGTCCTAAACTACTTATGTTCGTTATATTTAATTGACTCGTATAAACTTGATTACTATATTTTGCATATTGTGAGTATTCACGTACTCCCCTATTTTTGGTTTTTATGTTTTGGGGTGGAAAAGCATGTCCTAAACTACTTATGTTCGTTATATTTAATTGATTCGTATAAACTTGATTACTATATTTTGCATATTGTGAGTATTCACGTACTCCCCTATTTTTGGTTTTTATGTTTTGGGGTGGAAAAGCATGTCCTAAACTACTTATGTTCGTTATATTTAATTGATTCGTATAAACTTGATTACTATATTTTGCATATTGTGAGTATTCACGTACTCCCCTATTTTTGGTTTTTATGTTTTGGGGTGGAAAAGCATGTCCTAAACTACTTATGTTCGTTATATTTAATTGATTCGTATAAACTTGATTACTATATTTTGCATATTGTGAGTATTCACACACTCCCCTATTTTCAGTTTTTATGTTTTGGGGTGGAAAAGCATGTCCAGAAAACCTATAATTTGCATGTTGTATTTAAATTGAATTGTATCAAACATGATTGCTATTGTATTGCTATGTTTCTTTATGTATGTCTATGCAACACGGAACATGAGAACTTATCGTACTAAGGCCCTTCCCTTATCTCTAACCATTAACTCTTTGAGCCAATGGTCATTATGGATAGCGCTATTAGGAATTGACAACTCCTCACTCGCCCGAATCGCTGGAGTGCATGATACCATATTCATCTATGGAACGATAAGCATAGATCTCGATAGGGCTTCAGTCATAGGTTTGGTTGAGACTCATTGTTTGCTCATACACATACAAACGCGTTTCTCGTTATAGCAATAAACTTGTATTCCTTAATAGCAATCAACTTTGTATCATTAAAGCAATGTACTTGTACTTACGAAAAGCATTATTTCAAGCTCGCTTTTATAAACTTGTGATACTCACCAACTATTTTCATAGTTGACGCTCGTTTTACATGCTTTTTCAGGAAATAATTAGTAAGTGGATGTAAAGATTCATCATCATAGAGCATGCTGCATCGTGTTGAAGCTATTATGAAGCTATATTTTGAACAATGTTATTTTGAAAAACTTGTATTTTGTTTCTTTTGAAGCTATGGGTTGTAAACTTTTAAATATTGCTATGGTGATGTATCTTTATCTTTTGCATTGAAACCGTTATCGCTGTCATACCTTGCGTTTCCGCTTTAGCGGGGTGTGACAATTTCTTTTTCCTTCCTTCCCTAAACCCGATCGGAATTAAAATAAAAAAGAGAGAAAAACAAATGAAAGGAGGGGGTTGACTTTGAGTGCCACCTCAAAATTATATAACATGTAACTATGTTATTGACCACCATGCCTCTAAGGGAGTGAATTTACCCAACGTACTTCCATAACACCTCTCTTCTCTCCCTTTTCCCTCTCATCGGTCGATCCCCTTAACCCTCCCCCCCCCCCCCACTCTTTATTTCACACCCACACAATTATCTCATTTCTCTCTAAAAAAATCCTCTCACTATTTTCTTTAGAAATTGTGACTTGTGAGTGTTCTTGAAGGAGTTCCTTCCAAGCCTTCATAACTTGGTAAGTATATGTAACATTCAAGATGTTTTATTCCACCTTATACTAAGATCATTCCTCAAACCACTCTATTTTTTGTGTATATGTTCTCTAGATCCCCAAAACTTCAAAAATCTCTTCATGGAAACAAGCTAAGGCTGAAAACCTTCACCATCTTGTAACAACGTAAAATTTTAATTCATTTTTCAAACCATAAAACTCATTCAGTATTCATGCCCCTGAGTGTCATCGTTGTCTTACTTCTGATCCTGCCCCTGAGTGTCATCGCTTCATGATGGATGACTGGAAATCTCGGAAGTTCAGGCGGATTTCCCACCGGTGTCCCTAAAAGGTATAGGTAGCTACACTTGCTGCAGCGGGGAAGGCTTCCTAGGTATGGCCTTCTAGGTGTCGGGATGGAAGGGTTGGCAGGGGTATTGACTATCTCAGCTCATTTCCCTTCGGAAGGTCCTTGAGCCGAGGTACTTTCCTCCTCGTTCTTGAACTTTGACTTCAGTGGAGTTGGTTGTGGTTCTTGGGTGGTTGGGTATGCAGGTGTTGGTTTCTGCTGTCCATTGCTAGGATCGGGAATCTCGATAGGGCTTCTGCTAACATTGGCGTTGTTAGCATTCAGATGAGCCATGACAGCTGCTATGGCTGCCGAGACTGCAGCTTGGAACATAGCTTCATCGAATAGGAGAGTCAGTTTCTTGCCAGCGGATTGGTTACGTTTCTTCGAAGGCATGGTTTTTCCTACACGAAAAGGAACACAAGCTGATGAGAGACGATGGTTAACCCTGGACGTATCTATCCTTACTATAATAGGCAATAATTTCTCCGCGTCTTGGATATTGGTTATTTGAGTGTCGACCTACATCCCTATGATGCAGTCCGGGTTTCAAGGTAGGAGTAAGAGTATCGGAAAGCCATAAGATGGGAGTCGTTCCTATTAAGTTATATTTATACTGGAGAGACTCGCTCTCCGGCTTTGGAAAGATCTGAGGACAGTTCGGAACGAAGATCGTGGAAGAAAAGGCTCATGAAGACTTATGGCTAAACACTCTCAATCGAGGTTTTGGGATATGATTTAATCGTATTACTTGCGACGGGAAAAGGTGATTTACCTAACACATAGTATGAGTAGTTTAATCACTAACTCACTAAATTGTATTATTTTATGGGTGTATTAGTGCAGCGAATACGAGGAAAAGACACTTCTCGGGTTCCACGTATTGGCTCCCTTTGTCTACCTCTTATCCTTGACTGGGACCAGCATTGGTTTTCTTCGGGTAGTTACCTAGGATTCTCTTCTCATGTAGACATATTGAATTTCTACTCCGTCTTACTTCCAATCCTGACTATGAGTGTCATCGCTGTCTTACTTCCATTCCTACCCCTGAGTGTCATCGCTTCATGATGGATGACTGGAAATCTCGGAGGTTCAAGAGGATTTCCCACCGGTGTCCCTAAAAGGTATAGGTACTAGGTGGTTTCAATAGTCTCGTCCTAGTTCATTTATTTCCGAATTGGAAACCTTCTCAATGAACTTCTTCTGGGTCTGAATTAACTCTTCCATCGCACACTGAAGTGGATAAGGTTTTCTACAGGGTTCGTGCGAGAATGGAAATGTCTAAAGAATCCTAAGAGATTATTAAAACATTTCACTAGGTGATCCATATCGAGTCCTGCTACAATTACATAGCGTACACAAATCATATATAACTTAGATCTGATAGGCCTTCGAATATGTGATACTACTCTATATCCACATCCCAACGAGGAAAAGGAAGTAGAGCGAAACCACACATTCTTAGTCTATGGGATCCTTATTATATATAACCTTGGAAATATAACCTCTGTAATCATAGGTATGTCAATAAGGATCTTTTTAGTTTTTCACACAAGGTTATCTATGGATCCTAAAATACCCCTATGGTATTTTAATTACTTGCTTGATTCTTAACTTCTGAATATGATTATGGGATTAATGTGAATCTTTTAGTATTCCAAAATACTCCCATAGTATTTTAAACTTTATGTTTGGCTCTAGCATTCCTATTTGGTAAGTTTCAGATCTGTTGCAACACCACCATCACTCCCAAGCACATGTTGGTCGCATCTCGAATAAATGTAGTTGATCAGGTTACATTTATTCCAGCTTACGATTACATAACTGCCTAGTTTTGACGGTAATGGTCAACATCCAAAGACTTTTATTTTGTTCTTCTAGTGATACTTTATTCGAGTATTTAGATTCTGGATGTTCTTATACTTTGGTCAAATATGGTTATATTTTAAAGTATAATTGTTGGTCAGAGTGTTTTATCCCAATGTATTTATAGGTTGTATATCTTTTATGAATTGATATACTAAGCTCACTATAAACAATGCTCTGATACCAATCTGTCACACCCCAAAACTGAGAACGACAGAATACGTTCTGGGGTGGAGGACGTCATGTCAAGTATCACAACATATGCAGTATAGTAAACAAAGTACAACAACCATTGCATTAATACTAATAATTTTACATAGGTTACATTACATAGAAACATCAAAGTAAATACAGAACATAGTGTAGATGCCGCTTGGTTCTAGGCTGACTTCGCACAAGCTCCCGGGATGTACCTGTCTATCGATGACCTGAGAATACAAGTTATTTTGAAAGCGAGTATCAACATTTTTCTAATGCTGGTGAGTTCATAAGTATTTAGTTTCATTTGTATAAATACACATTTTTATTTAAAATAACTTTATGAAAGATAGTAGTCTAGAATCTACGGTATATTAGCGTTCTTTCCAGAAAATCCTATATTTTCTAAATAAAAGCAGTCTTCTACCAAGACCTGATATATTTATGTTTTAAGGAGTAATTTTCCCCAAGATACTATCATTACCAAAATACAGTTTTGACTTTGAAGGAACTATGAGAAAATCACAAGTAAAAATACTAAGGGAAAATAACATATACCTCAGCAGTAATACTGCTGACTAAAGCAAATGAAAACATAGACTCCAGGAGAGTATCAAATGAATGATACGCCTGGCTCAGTCTAACACAAGGAAGCACAGACTCCAGACAGTATCGAATGAACGATACAGCTAGCAAAGTCTAAAACAAGGAAATACAGACTCCAGACAGTATCGAATGAACGATACAACTAGCAAAGTCTAAAACAAGGAAATACGCCCGACTCAGTCTAAAATATTCGGTAATCCTAAGTGGGTTGGTTTAAAAGTTTATAACGTGACCTAGTATATAACTAGGAAAATAGGTTAAGATGGTTTCAAAAATACCGTGATAATTCTTGTTACCTAAAAGCCATGAATTATAAGGTAAACATAAAGATACTCGTAACCATACTGATTGACAATCGAATACTTGACGACCTGCTAGCGTCGGAATGAATGTGACGTTTGTCACCCCTTGGCTTGGTCGGTCAGGACTGTAGCTAGCAGTCAGGGTGTGGGAGTGTCTGTCCCGTATAGATCTATACACACAATGCCCGCTCTCCCTCCAGGAGACTCTGGTTACCAACTTGACAACAGTGGAATCTATGTCCTGAGGATGTATCTCGTATTTCGAAATCTATTATAAGTAATGGAATAATGATATATACTCACGAATGAACTGACTCCTTTGGAATTTTCCGCACTGGAAAGAGTAAATAGAATCTCCTAACTATTCCTATAATAGTTACTAATGTTTCAGGTATATGAATGATGAATGGAAGGATGCCTTTACTACCTAGAGGCGATGAACTGACCAAGAGAGCTTTTATGTCCATATTTGTATACATGATATATAACTAATATTTCAACAACCTTCAGACGGATAATCGATACCCCGAAGCCACATCCAAACGAGGAAAAGGAATCAAAGCGAGTTAGCCTTCATAAGTCCTTTAAACATTACTTATATAACTATACATATATAGGCATGCATTTAACAAAATAAAAGCATAACAGAAACTTGGGTAAAACTTTTGGAAAACTTTATAAGCAAGAATTTATGACTCGATATCAGTTTATAAAACAAGCTTTTGAAAACGATTTGATAAAACAGTTTAAGTGAAGAAAACCTTTGGAAAACCTTTAACAAGAAATTATGACTTGATGTCTCTTTAGTAAACAAGCTTTGAAAACTTTGGATAACCTTTTAATAATCTAAAAAGGGATATTCATACTTTAACAAGATTCGAAAACATGATTTGGAAATCTTAAGCTGGATAAAGCAGTTTAACATGCAAAAATCTATTTTGCTATACAATTATTAATCACATGTGATTTATCTAATAACTGTACAGTTCAACTTGTATTCCCCCCTATAAAAGCAGTTAAAATCATTTAAAAGGTTGTTTTAGGGGTATGAACTCACCTGTAGCGAGTGGATCGGATGGAAGTGTCGGTTGAGTGCTTGGTGTCAAGTGAAGACTTGAACACACTTAATGACCCTAGTAACATATGAAGACATATGTTTACATATAATTAGTGATTATAACACTAATTAAACACGTATAAACATCCTAATGCGAAGAAAACACTTTGGTCAAGTGCTAGGAGGCTATTGCGTTGCAATAAAGGAGTGTATGGCTTTATACGGAAATGTATGATCAAATGACCATGTTTGTTTGAGTTTACGGCCCATGGGAGTTTACTCCTGGCCGTAAACTCTTAATTGGGTCTCCAAACAAGTCTTTAAACTACTATATCTTAAGTGGTTAAGTGCTCCAAGGCCTAAACAAGAGATTAGGTGAGTTTAAGGTCCATAAATGGTCTTGTGTGGAGTTTACGGCATGAGGACCACTCCCCCATGAGTTTACGGCCGTAAACTCATGACATGAAGTGCCAGATCATTGATTCAAGTCCCTAACTCATTGAGGTATAATTCTAGGTTAATGTCCAAGGCTAGGTGAGGTGATTAGGGCACATTTTGCACCATTTGAGGGAGTTTACGGACTAAGAAGATCATGGGCTGTAAACTCTCACTCAACCCTCCAAAACCTAATGTTTAAGGTCCCTAACACTTCAAGGGTATGATCCAAGCTAGTCTCTAAGCACAAGGAAGGAGTTAGGGGCATTTTGGCACCCTTTTTAAGGGTTTACGGCCTAAGAAGTTCTTGGGTCGTAAACACCTTGTTCATGACATTTTTGGGTGATTTCAATGATATATGGACATGTAATAAGCTTTAATACACTCTAGGGTAGAAGAACTTATAGTTTGGGGACGAAAACTTGAAGATTTTTATGAGAAATCGGGTCTTGAAGAGAGAGGGTAGAGAGAGTGTGGAAAGAGTGTAAATGAGGTTCACTCAACCCTTATATAGGGTGAGTTTACTGCCCCGGAGTTTACCGCCCAAAAACTCCATCTTATGAGGTTTATGGCATGATTTTTGGTGTTAGGGCTTTAGTGGTTACTTTCTAAGACTTGATCGTTAAGTGTGAAAAGCTCGGAATACTAAAACGGATTTTAAATTTGCTAAAAGATGGCGGAAATGAATTTAACTTCCAAATAAAGTGTTTGACTGTAGAAATTATATATATGAAATATTCGGGTTGTCACACAAGGCCATAACTCTATGGGACCTTCCGGTCCATGTGTCTCAGGGGACTTCCGTCCCAACCCTGGTAGACCTTCCGGTCCTCATCATATTGACCTTCTGATCCATACATTGTTGACCTTTCGGTCCATATCATAAGGACCTTCCGGTCCATACTATACTCGTAACATAACATAGCACACACATATCATATAACAGCATATATCACATTCTACTCATAGCACATAAGACCTTCCCGTCACACATATCTACCACTCTAGGTAAAGTATAGTGAGAAGACTCACCTCGTCTGATGTCTAGTAACTCACGTACCCAAAATCCCTGAATCTCGAAACAACGACCTAGCCTCGCCTAATCATACAAGGTAATTATTCAAATCAATAGCGGCTCTCAAGGCTAGACTAAATCCCTTTCTACAATCCCACAGAAGGGTAATAGACCATTTTACCCCTCCTTGACCAAAAAGTCCAAATGTTGACTAAAACCCTAAAAGTCAACGAAAGTCAACAGGGGCAGTACGCGACGCGTACCAGTCCTTGTATGCGGGGCGTACTCCGGCGATCCAGAATCGGGGTCTCAGACCCTTACACGACGCGTACTGAGATTTACGCCCAGCGTAAGTCTCAGTTCCATGCATTCAAGGATTTTGGTCTTAAACGGTTAAGACATAAACTCAAACTCTAGATCTGACTTCTCTAAGGTCACTTAATCCATAAAGTTTAAAACTTTAAGCCTTTGCATGGCTGTAAAGGTCACCAATCACTCCAAACACCTTTCCTCTTTCCTTATTAAGCCAATATCTCATGCATGACTTAATATTTACGTCCAAGATTGGATTTTTATGAACCTACAACTCATATTACTCTGAAATATGGCAGATCTAAGCTTATGGAGACCATTTTCTCATAAAGTCTCCACCTTGGGACCAAAAACCCTAAAAATTAGTCCATAAAGCACAAAACAAAAATAACAAGGAAAGCTTTGAGCTTTTTACCTCTAAAAGAAGCTCCAACCTCTGTAGAACTCAGATATACTCTTGTCCACCAACTTCTAGCTCCTATAATGGCCTCCTCTTCTCCTTCGCCACCTTGAAATGGCACTTTCAAGCTTAAGAACACACACACAAGCTTATAACGGGTTTTTGCTCTCTTAGGGTTTCACTCACTGAAGTATGGTGGCTGGGGAAAAGGCCTTATCATTCCTTTTATAGTGCACAAGCCACAATTTAGGGTTTGCATTTGGGCCGGTTACGCCCGGCGTAACCTTGGGTACGCCCAGCGTACCCAATCGGGTCCGCGTCCATTGTAAGCGCATGAGTAAGCGCAACGTACTCTTCAGTACGCCCAACGTACTTATTTTCCATAACTTTCTTTTAAGGGCTAAACTTGACAACTTGGAAAAGAAGAAGGGTTTAATAGATGTACCCGAATTTCGGGATGTTACACATCTTCCTTTTCAAACCAAAAAAGCCCCCAAGGTGAGCTTCATACCCTTATTTTTGAGCTTTTCTTTCTTTTGGGGAGGATACAAGTCAAAGTCTTATGTAAATCCTTGTATATTTGCTTGTATGTGCATGTGTTGTATGATATGTATGTTAAATGTTGTGAAATTCATGCTAAGTATCCATGAACTCGAGATTTTGGGTTGAATCTCAAGTTATTGGACTTAGTTAACTTGTTATGTGTTAAAAATGAAGACTAGTTTCTAAATGAAATATGTTTCACTTGAAGCATGGTAAATATCACAAGGTTTAGTCCAAGAATATGTTTAAATATATTTTTTGGCATGAAAACATGAAAAATGATAAAATATTGAAGTTTCACTAAAAATTGGACTATTTTCGGCCATAAAAGTAAGAATGGGCCATTTTTGGGCATTTTAATAAAAATGGGCCGAAAATGGATTATTTAGCAAACTTGGGCCATTTTTGAACACTTTTTTAAAAATGGGCCTTAAATGAGTATTTTACTAAAAAAATAGGCCATTTTCGACAATTTTGGCATTATTGGGCCATTTTCGACATTTATGATAATAATGGGCCATTATTGACATTGTGGATAATATTAGGCTATTTATGAACATTTTAGTAAAATTTGAGCCTCTTATAACAATTTGGGTAAAAATTAGGCTTTATGCGACAATTCCATTTTAATTGGGCCTTTCATGACAAATTTTATGTTAAATGGGCCTTTAATGACAAATTTGGTAACAATGGACTATTTTTGACAATAATAGTAAAGGCGTGTTATTTTGCCACTTTCGGTAACAATGATTATATTTTTATCACCTATGGGTTGTAGACGAAAATATACACTCGTAACATTATTTATAATGTTAAATAATGAAACTCAATATTCACATAAATTTCGTTAAGGCTCTTGCGAGGCACTCATTCACTCGTATCTACCTAGTGTACATAGAAAATCTTGTAGTTATAACCAAAGTATCCTGGAGGGAGAGCGGGATATTGTGTATAGATCAATACAAGGTTAACACCCCACACCTGAGCTGCTCGTTACAACTAGACAGGCCAGTCTAGGGTGACAATTATTTTTAGAAACCGACGCCTGAAGAACGTTAAGACAAGTGCTCTCGTCATATTAGTATGGTTGTAACGAATCACATAGAGAATAACAATACTATATTGAAATTTACGCAATACATATACTCTACTCATGTTACAAAGTACGAAACTATTCATCAACTATTTTACATCTAATTTCACCACTCGGGTCTTAGGATTTAAGACCACATTTTTTCATATAAAAAAATACAAGATTTTCTGGGAATCACTCTTTATACATTTTCAAACAAGATAAACAAAGAATACACATGCAATTATACATGATTTGATACGAGACTTACAAACTATTATTACAAGGAAATATTGGATGTTTTGAAGATTTACAAACTACTACAAAGTTTTCATACAAACATGCTTATGAACTCACCAACATTCTATGTTGATGCTTTTCAAAACGACTTGTATTCTCAAGAACTCACTAAGCAGGTTGGCAGCTATGGAATTTTGGATATTTGATGTATTTTTGATTTTATCATACATTATGTTATTTTGGATGTAATTCGTAAATAAACACAATGATGTAAACTATGTATGTTGATATCGTAATGTATGTTGATGGTGGTTGTTATGTTTCATTCATATTCAATTGTTATGATATTTCAAGATCAAGTCACCGACGTTTCTGCCATCCCGGTTCGGGGGTGTGGCATATGAACACATGCGATAATCACAAAGACAGTAGCATACAATACAGTCATCGGGCCCCACCCGGCATCGGGCCTTGCCCAGTAAGCATACATCCGCATAACACATGTAAAATTCACACAAAAATCTAACATCCTAACCTAATAAACCATGGGTCGACATTGGTGCCTTCGAACCACTAAACACAGTGTGAAAAATCACATCTAATTGTTGAATCACATAGATAAATCTCTGCCTACTGGCCTGGAAAATCCCCGCGCTATCATCATAAAATAACATTTAATTAATACCGGGTATCGGCCCATAATACCTAGCCTAAGCCCAGGGTAAAATATCATTTTACCCTTTCCTCACTTAGCCAAATTACAAAGCCTAGACCAAAAGCAACAAAAGCCCAATATGGCCCAATTCCCAAATTGGGTCCAAAAACCGCAATGGGCCTAATCTAAGAAGACCTAATTTCCTAAAAGGTACCAAAATACCCATCGGTCAACTCTGGTCAAAATTTTGGTCAAAGGTCAAAGGTCAAAAAGCCAACAAGCCAAAGAAGTCCATACAGACTGAGTACGCCTTGCGTACTCAGTTGGTACGCTCAACGTACTTTAGATCTTGACCAGCCCACGAGGGTGTTGACCCAGTACGCGCTGCGTACCAAGAGGTTCGCCCCACGTACGATGCATGCACTTAATCCATCTAGAAAAGGTCTTAAACTTTTAAGCCAACATGCCCAATGCTCAAAACTAGTTCCAAATCATGCCTTAGTCCATAAAGTCATTAACTTTGAGCTTTTGCATGGCTCAATGGGTCCCAAATCCAAGCCCTAGCTTCATAACTTCAAAAAAAAGATCTAAATACTCACGCATGGGTTGATATCAACCATAAAGATTACATTTTTATGCATTTGAGACACCTAAAACGTCCAAATCTAGTGACCAAACTTTTGGAGCAATCTCATTCTCATCAGGACAACCTAAAGAGACCAAAATATGCAATAAATTACTCCAAACTAGATCTACCCAAGGAGATGTTAAGGCAAGAGCTTTTTACCTGCAATAGGTTGCAAAAGAGGTGTAGATTCTGGATCTCCAAGCTCCACTCTAAGTGATGATTCTTCAATAACTCTTTATCACTTCAAATTGCACAAGAACACACCAAGATTCGTCACAAGAGCTCAAGAACTCAAAGATGGTGGCTAGGGGTTGAGATTAGGGTTTAGGAGGTATGGAGGCTGATAAGAGGTAAGACCCCATGAACATACTGAGCTTAAATAAGGGTAAGACCCTAAAAATTAGGGTTTCAAGATAAAGGGAGTACGCCTTGCGTACTCAAATGCCACCCACAATTAATTATTCTACTACGCGCTGCATACTCAATGAGTACGCCCCGTGTACTAGCCAAAGGTCCTAAACACTTCAACATCAATAAGCCATAACTCCTTCATTCTAAGTCCATTTTCAACATTCTTTACATCCATGGAAAAGGTAACGAGAAGCTCTAAACTTTTATCAATTCATCCTTGCCTTAAGACCTTCCAAACAAAAACCTAAAATTCATAAAGTCCCGAATTGGCAATTTATGGTTACACCATTAGGCTTCGAAACACAATCGAACTCTCGGGTCACCTAATATATAATTCCCACACCCAAAAAGGGTCCAATTCTTTCTTTCCCCAAGGCCCGAAGCCTTATGACAACTGATATTCGGGTCATAACTCCAAATTATGAAACAATTTGAAATAAGGAGTTACAACTCTCTACCACTTTAATTAGATTCCGTCATCAAAATCACTCCTTACCAACCTCCTAGAAACCAACGCTTTGAATAAAACCTTCTAGTGCTGAACAAATCACCGATCCCATAATTGTCGATCCAATACGTTACTTCTATAATTCTGAAGCCCTAAAAATTGCCTGAACTCCACACAGGTAGAACCATTCCGAAACACAATCATAGGGGTCTCCTTCTACCATCAGAACTAAAAACATCCTTTTGACTAGGGATGAGCAATTTTTTCCAAATCCCGATCCCGTACCGGTACCGTACCAGAATCAGTACCGAATTTAAAAATATGGGATGGTACTTGGTACTCAAAATACATGAAATTCGGGAATCGGTACCACCGGTACCGGTACTAGTACCGAAAACTGGTACCATTCCCGGTACCGGTGATTTTAATTCGGTTCGGGACTTGGGATTGATTTTTGACCAAATTCGGTTTTTGGGAAATCGGGAATGGTACGGGTCGGTACCGGTTCCGTCCCACGCTCATCCCTACTTTTAACCCTGAACCTTCCAACTGATAACCCAACATACAGATTCATTAATCTATAACTTGTTGAAGTAAAGATATTGCATAAACACACTAATGACTCCCAACGTGAGTTTCGACCAAAAGCCAACTCGGTACATAACTCATAACCTGAGATTCAAGGATTTACACTTGCATTTCACCCGGAATCTTCTGATTCACGGCATCCATTTACTAAACTGGGATATAAAAATCCCCAATCCACCACCGAGACTACTAGTCTCACACCTGGTCCAACCACCAGGTTCCTGAGAGTCCAAGTCATAAGGCTACCCTAGCTTATGCACTACACTATACCACTCATTGACCACATAACCATCCCATTAAAACCATGATCCAATTCCTTGACCCAACCGGCCTCTACCAGGTCTCACCTGCATTGCCATAATCATACGGGCCTCGCCCATGGGTCTCACCTATCTATACCAGCGAACTAGCAACGCCCACATGTCTCACCCCATCGAGAGCTACATAGGCCTAACCTCGCCTCAGATCCTAATGGTCCTCCTCCCATAACAGAGAAATGCTCTCTGACCCCACTGTTCGCCTTGACGAAGGCACAATCTGATCCTCCTTTATACTCACGACCACCCCAATGATGGTCTACCTTAATCTAGTGAATGCTACGACCCCATTGCAGTCTTACAAATGCAAGGTAAATGTTCCAGGAGAAGGGTTGATCATTCATACATAAGAAATTGATCTTTTACTATTCTCTGTGTGACATCCCCAAAATCTCGGCCAGAAAAGACCGATTTTCATTTATGCTTTTAAAATATTTTCAGAGTAAATCCTTTTGATTTGAAAGAGTTGCGGAATTTGTTCCCAAAAACAAAACATGATAAAACAACGTTTACCAAAGCATTTCATAAAAGAAATGTATTTTCATTATAATCAAAACTCGGGGTGTCATGTTCCGACACAGACCAATAAGCATAAACGAATACATTACAAGTCATTCAACAAATATAAACATATACAGACTTGCAATCAAAACAATTGATGGTTCATCCATCTCATGCCCTCGCGCCACTTCCTGTAATACAATTAAAACTGAGTGGGTTAGGCTTGGGAGCCTGGTGAGCATATAGGGTTTTCAACCCACAATAAATAATCATATTTAATTTCCACCAACCAACAATAACCCAATTACCCATTCCCGTTATTCTCACTTTATGTCCCTAAAACAACTAACACAAGGGACCTAGTCTAAGAATATTTCATCGGGGCGACAACACATGCTTCGGGGGTACCTCAGCAATATAAGTCAAATAAGGCAACCATGAGGGGGATGGAGTACAGCAAATGAACACCCGAGTTCATTAACACCTACAGGTGGCGAACCTGCTAATGTTTCCATAAGACTGTCTAGAATAGCCAGTGGTCGTCATCTAAACTCCGCTAGATGACTAAATCAAACAACAACGAGGCCTCTCATCTGTTTATTACACACCAACTATCTACCCATGTTCTACCCAACATATTAGTAGATAAAATATACATTTTTTATACATAGTTTTGAAAACCTGTATAGCATGCTTTAATCAACACATAATCCACATAACAGATGAGGCACACACACATAGCACATATCTCATAGAGAATAAATCATATCTATGAGATAGAAGAGAGTGAATAAACGTTCACACATAACACAAACAAATACATACACATAGCACGTATTTTATTTAAAATACTTCATATTATTGTATTTGGAAAAGGTAACTACACACTCACACTTATAAACAACAATATACTTAATACACTCGAACCAAACTCGTATTATTATTGTGTTTATGAAAGGTAGTATACACTCACTTGATCAGAAGATGATCAGACAACACTACGACTTGCAGAAGTAGTAATCCTCAGCAGATCTGGAAGATCTTCACAAAAATCGAACTTCTCGCGGACAGAGCTTCGGCTCGGGAACCGCACTTCTCGGGATCTTCGGGATCTCGGGACTTGCCTCGGGGCTCGAGTATGATACCGGGGCTTCGGGATATTTCTGGCACGCAAAACGATGCAAAACGATGCAAAACGGGAGAGAGAAGAGAAGAAATTGGCAATTGGGTCGGCTGCCTTCGGATCCTATTTATAGGAGGCTGGAGCCTCGGAGTACGCGGGGCGTACTGCCCGAAACGTCATTACTTACGTATCCGAAACCACTTGCTGCGAGTGTCGACACCTTCGGAGTACGCGGGGCGTACTCGAGTACGCGGGGCGTACCTCGGATCAGATCGGTGACTCCTTCGGATAATGCTTCCGAATTTCCAATTAAATTTAAATACAAAATATTAAATAAACTTCGGAAATTCATATCTTCTTCATACGAACTCCGTTTTCGACGTTCTTTATATCCACACGAAGGTGAGACTACGCTCTACAACTTTCGTTTAGACTCCGTCGGCTAATTTTGACTTTATTTTTATTATTTATTTTTAATAGGCCGCGACAGAAAAACTTCGTTATAAATTCATAACTTCTTCGTTTGACGTCCGTTCTCGCCTAACTTTTTATCGCTTCGATACTAACAACGAGACCTTCGATCCTCGTTTAGATTGCTTCGGCTAAAAACCGCTCGATCTCAAATCGAGTATTTCGGGCTGCACACCGCTAAGCCGAAACTTTGATAAATCATAACTTCCTCATACGAAGTCAGATTTGGGCGTTCGATATATATTCGGAAACCTCATTTCAACTACTACAACATTATTCAAAGATATTAAGTTTATTTTACACTTAAATTTTGACGCTTATTTTTATTCTTAATTATTCAAACCACATAATTAAGCAATTAAGCACAAAACACACAATACTCAAATAATACAATCTTATTATTTCAAAACGGGTTACAAAGGTTAACCTAGACTATTACATTGCTAAAAATGGCAAGCCCGGAAACACAGGCGTTACACTCTGTCCCTCAAAAACACAAAACATCAAGGTATTCTGTGTTTTATGATTTAGATTAGGCTTGTGATGCAAATCAGATTTCTTATTATTATGCCACTTTTGAATTTGTGTAACCCTAGGCTATAAATGACGAATTACGAATTTTGGAAAGTGATATAATCACGATCCAAGTAATATCCAAGTATTATTGTTATTTTGAAATCCTTATTTCCAACATAATGATATTTATCGATGTATTATGTCTTTGTTAAAATACGTCATGTGTATGGAATGATGATATCTTTTTGTTTCTCGTGGTGTTTGCAATTGACTATGAAGTATAGTACCGGAAACAGGAGTCATCATATATATATATATATATATATATATATATATATATATATATATATATATATGGGGATAGAGAATATACATTACAGCCCCACCTAAGCTTAGGTACTAAACCTTTAAAATATATCGTTTTAACTAGCTAAATATAACCGGTTTGGTTTCACTTGGTACATATATCATCCTCCATAACATTTCTTTCTTTCATTATCGTTTTACAACTCCGTTTTCTTTCCTCCATTATCGTTTATTACTTCACCCAAGTGAACATTAGTAAACCCTAAACCTAAACCCTAAACCCTAAACCCTAAACCCTAAACCTAAACCCTAAACCCTAAACCATAAGCCTAAACCCTAAACCTAAACCCTAAACCCTAAACCCTAAACCCTAAACCTAAACCCTAAACCCTAAACCTTAAACTCTAAGCCCTATTGTGTCGATCTTGAATTTACATCTTGAAGTATTAATCGTGAATCCATTAACCGTAATCTTTATATAGTAAAACAATGTATTTTCAAGATGTTTAATACCTAAGCTTAGGTGGGGCTGTAATGTATATTCATTTTTCCATATATATATATATATATATATATATATATATATATATATATATATATATATATAAAGAGAGAGAGCCCTCTAATTTTAGATTTGTATAAAATATAATTAAACAGAAGGAATCCATAAAATAATAAGAGTAATGAAGTCATTTTATGAGAACCAAGACCCACAAGAAAATAAAACAAAAGCAAGAAATTCAAAAGATGGGCTAAAGTTGTCATTCCACTATATCTCGGATGGTACGGTATGTAATTTACTCTTAATATTATAAATAATCGATAAAAAACATTATAGAAAAGCCAAAAGGTAGAAAAGATTAATAATTAAAAAGTCATTATTGGGGTGCAAATATCGTTTTATAATGTTGTAACTTATAATGTAAAACGTTGTAAATATGTAAGTTATGAATAATTAAAGTAGCAACATAATAGAACCAAGGATACTTTTTGTAATAAAATGAAAATTTATACTCAATTTGTAACTTTTACTATACTATAGGGATCATTATTGTAGTTTAATCTATATTTTTTGAATGTTTATATAAAGTACAAGAAGCAAAACAACAGTATATAGTCCTAACATTTACATTTCTCTGGGTTTTACCTCATCTTCATCCCACCAACTAAAATTCCGTTGTTGATTCTGTTTTCAAGATTCAAATTCACTCTTAAAACCCAAATGATTCCCAGAAACAACCAACCGACATTAATTTGGAAGGACATTCCGGGCCTTGAACCCCTAAAACACGAAGAAAATGACCTCCTGCGGCGTAGATGCGGTGGTAGTGGTGGCCCTGTTCGTTCATTTGGCATTGATTGTTTCGCTTCCGTTTCAATGACAGAGAAGAATAGAGTTGCAGCAACGATTGAATTCACACCCAAGGCACCGCAGCTCATGAAACACCCGCTTGCTATTGTGGCTTTGGTGCCTAAAGAAGCTGCCGTGTTCGCCGCCGGTGCAGTCGCCGGTGCCGCCGCGAAGACCGTTACTGCACCCCTTGACCGGATTAAACTCATCATGCAGGTGAAGTATTGCACCTGATTTCGAAATTTTGTTCGTTTAGTTTACAATTTGAACAATAAGCATCGATCAATTCCAGTTTCTGTTAGCTACCTACTACTCATTAATGTTTTCCGTGATCCGATTTGACATGTTTCGTGAACAATAAATAACTAGGTCTATCAATCTCTTTTTCTTCTTGAATTCTGAAAATAAAAAACCCAATTTTCAAAAAACAGATATGGGTATTCCATTAAAAGATGTTCATGTTATCTTGATTTCTGATAAATTCCATTAAAAAGCTCCTATTTAAGCTTTACACCTCCATTTTCTTGTCTTAATAAGTATTCTTTCTGCAGACTCATGGGCTGAGAGCTGGGCAAGAAACTGCAAAGAAAACAATTGGATTCATAGAGGTATTTTATATCCATATTATCTAGGGCTAGATGCAAGAAATAGCAATGTACTATATTTAACAAATAAATGGAATTACATTGATATTTTTGCATTTAAACCTATTATTTATCCATTATTATATACAAAGTATTCATCTTAATGGTTTTCTGACATGATTTCCATGTTACTTATGTTATTATTGACTCATACTCCATTACTTGTAGAGTTAAATCTTTTGTTCCTTGTGACACATAGTTTAATGGCAATGTTTAACTTTAGTCATATATCTAAAGTTACCCCTTCATAAGTAAAAGATTAGAGGAATATATGCAGTAAATCAATATTGAAAAGAAGATAGAAAGATAAAATAAAAGCATTATTTTGATTAAAACTTGTTTGATAGGTTTCAATTTTCAAGAAACTTGTTAAACACAAATTTCTCACTTTTTTTTTTATTTTTATTATCAACTTATCTCACTTTTATCTAGTGTTAATATTTTAAATTTGTTTGCAAAATTTTCAGGCAGTTGTTTCCATAGGAAAACAAGAAGGTGTAAAAGGGTATTGGAAGGGTAACCTTGCTCAGGTGCTTTACATTATTTGAGGAAATGAAAGGAAAAACATAAAAAAGGGCAAATTTGTAAAATTTAGGACTTAATGAGAAGACACTCATATATAACTTAATTGATTCAGTTATGTCTTATAATTTTTCAGGTGCTACGTATCCTCCCGTATAGTGCAGTCCAACTATTTGCTTATGAGTCTTACAAGGTATGCAAAAACCTTTTCTGATAAAAAGGTGATTTGACCATTTTGCCCTTGTAAAAACAAGGGCAAGATTTTTATTTTTTTAATGATTATTACATTATAAATTGATGTTGAGTTTTGCAGAAACTTTATAGGGGGAAAGATGGTGAGCTTTCTGTTATTGGGAGATTAGCTGCAGGTGCTTCTGCTGGAATGACTTCCACTTTTGTAAGATTTCTCTCTCTTTTTTCATTTTTTATTTTTATTTTTATTTATTTATTGTTTTAAATTAAAATTCCTTAATATGTTTTTTTAGGTGACATATCCATTAGATGTCCTTCGATTACGAATGGCAGTTGATCCTGGATATCAAACAATCACAAATGTAAGATTTATGTCTACTTATTAACGATTTATTTATTTATAAAAACATATAACCTTTTTTTTTTATTTTTATTTTTATAAATAAATAAACCATAATTTTAATCAGGTTGTTGTAAGGATGCTAAAAGAGGAAGGAATCGGATCTTTCTACAGAGGACTTGTACCTTCTCTCATTGGAATAGCCCCTTATGTTGCAGTCAACTTTTGCGTGTTTGACTTGTGAGCTTCCTATTAAATATATTTACATTTAACCCCCTCAACTATTGGTTTTTACTGTTTTAGCCACTTAACTATTTTCTTTACTGATTAAACCATTAATCACTATAGAAAATCCATAAGAAAATGCTCTACTGTCTCCAACATATTTGATTTTGGATCCTAAACATGACTTGTTTGACCAATAGCCGAGGGTATTTTGGTAATTAACAATGAATGTATATAAATAGGGTGAAAAAGTCTTTGCCAGAAAAGTTCAGAAACAAAACTGAAGCATCACTAGTGACAGCTTTTGTAGCAGCTACTATTGCCACTGTAACTTGCTACCCTTTGGATACTATAAGAAGACAAATGCAAATGAGGGGTACTCCTTATAAAACAGTTTTGGAGGCTTTTCCAGGTAATTTTCTTACTATAAATAGCAACCTACTTTCTTTTATTTATTTACAATATACACCCTTCTACTTTCATTTCTTCTTATTACATCATTTCACTTTGAAAAACTTATCAATGTCAACAACTTATTTTCTGTGTGTTTTCTGGATTAAACCTCAATGTTATTTTTTGCCTGAAAAAGACCTTGTATTTTTTCATTTTTTCCGAAAAAAACCCTCGAATTTGTATTTTTTCCGAAAAAACCCCTCAATCTTCTAAATGCTTCCAAATAAACCCTCAATTTTTTAGTTTTTCTCGAAAAACCCTCATGTTTTACAATTTTTTTGGAAAAAATTGACTAAAAGGGCCGGATTGGAAAAAAGAAAAAAATTCAAGGTCTTTTTCGGGAAAAAAAATAAACTTACAAAATATAAGGTCTTTTATGAGATTAATAAAAAAGAAATCTTAGTAAGATGTTGTAACAAACAAATAAATGAAAATGCATTGATATTTCTTGCATTAAGCCTTAAAAACGTATGTTTGTTCAAATGTGAGGTATTAAATTTTTCTTTAAAACACTTGTTTCCACTAAATTTCACAAAAAAAAAACATCATTAATTGTATAATTGGATTATTTTATGTAGGTATTATTGCTCGTGATGGTGTTGCTGGATTATATAGAGGTTTTGTGCCAAATGCATTAAAAACGTTACCAAACAGCAGGTTTACTTTTATTAACTTTTTTATCCCCTTAAAATTTAAATCCATGTCTATTTTCCTTTTTTCTTTATTAACTTTTGTCTGGATATTAGAAAAAAAAAGATATGGAAGGAAAAAAGCTGAGGGTAAATTTGTAAGAAAGATTAAGTAAAAAAAAGGAAATGACCAATTTGACCTTCCATTTTGTTTGGTTCTTGCAGCATTAGGTTAACAACCTTTGATGCTTTGAAACGATTGATTTCAGCAAGTGAGAAAGAGTATCAAAGAATCTTGGAGGAAAATAGTAATGAACAAAAGCAAGGTTCATGTAGTTCCACAAGTTGAGTTATTTATTTGATTTGTTGTAAATCTTTTGGCCATTATAATATATATAAAAAAGTGACTCTGGCACAAAAAGCAACTTTGTGATGTGTAATGCCTCTTTCTTATTCATGTGATGTTGTAATATAACTTGTTATAAGTAATCATTATAATATGCTTTTCTCCATATATTTTAGACCTAGTATTCTTTTTCGATATTCAATGAATAATAAAAGGAATATACAAAAACCAATATATTCTAAATCTTTTAGATGAAATTTCGTAGATTTTTTCTTTGGTTTATTTTAAACCGCTAATAAAAAAAGAGACAAATGAACATATTCATAAAAAAAATGAAATATTTATATATGTATTTAAATTTAAGTATATTATATAAAAATAATCGAATAGAAACGAAAATAGAAATCAATTTTTAATAAATAGAGTAATAACCGATCAGGTAACCTCAACCCACCATCGAAGGTCTTGCTGCTTTGTCTCCTTCCACAAAAATGGAGAGAAAGCTCGAATCAGTTATAAACCCTAAACCCCTCTAATCATAGCTCCCATTTCCTACTACAAAATGTCATTCGCTTTGCAGCTCTCCTTCCCAAATTTCGATTTTAACACTGCCACTAGGCCGCAGAGGATTCAATTTGTATGCAACTCTTCTTCTAAGCAAACTAATTCTTCGAAACAAGAGTCTGAAGATGATACTCAACGTACAAGGTATTGCTTACACCTTCATCTCCTTACAGTTTTTCTCGTTACGTAGAAGGAAAAAAGATATGGTTCTATTCTTTGCGTTTATTTCTTCATTGTGCGATTGTACGTTAATTTGGCACAGCGTCCATTGGGTCAATGGGATTACACAGTTCATCCATTTTCAATGTGTTATGGAAACGGATTCAAGTAGCAAAAGCACTTTTATCCAAATAAAAAATTTCATTGAGATTGTGCTGCATTGCTATCCAGTTCCCCTGGTGTAATTGTTCCTGAGGGTTGAGGATCCTTCTAGATATATGTTTTCATTTCCGATTTGTAGGTTTATGTGTTTTTTGGTTGTAGTGATGAGCATAGGGTTGTTTTGGTGGAAAGATATGGGAATGGAACTTCAAAGAGGTAATTTACATTTGCATTTCTTGAAGTATCTATGTGAAAAAATCACTCTACATTGTAGATGCCAACCAAATATGCTGTTCAAATTCCTTTTGTCTTATAATACTCTTATTTCCTGATGTTCCTATAAGTCAGGTATATACTGGATGACAAGTTTCACCTTACAACATTTCTTGAAGATGACACCAAATCTAATGGATATTCTTCAAAAGAATTGCCATGGCTTCCTGATATAGTTAAAGATTTTGTTCTTCCTGCTGGCTTCCCAGGTTTGTTCCTTTTTTCATTTTCACATCATATGGTAACTCTAACGTGTTTCTTCTCTAATTCTTTTTTTTTGTTCAAAATCAGGATCTGTTTCAGATGATTACTTGGAATACATGTTGTTACAGTTTCCAACCAATGTCACTGGATGGATTTGTCACACATTGGTCACTTCAAGTCTTCTAAAGGCATGTCAATCTAACTCAAGCCAGTACTTCTGATTGGGTATCAATCTAACTTGCTACCTTTTTTCTAATTCTTCTTTCTTTCTTTCTTTTCATTAGCAAACAAACATTTTGATTCCCTAATCTAATTTCCTCTACTTCTTGTTCCCTTTGTTTTTCATTTCAGTCATCTCTTTTTATTCTTTTGTAATTATCATCATCTTTTTGCTCTATGTCTAGTACTTAAGGCTGAATCATAGATTTTGTAATTATAATGCTCTTTGATTATCGTTTTTTTTTTTTATAAAATTCTGTGCATTTATATAATACAGGCAGTTGGTTTGGACTATTCTTCTGGAACCACAGCTGCAGCTTCTGCTGCTGCCATCAGGTGATTTTCTATATAGATACTACTATAATAGTATAATTGCAAGAATTTCTTTTTAGGGTTAAAGATATGATTATATAACTTTAACATATTTACCAAAAACATGTAGATGGGTATCAAAAGATGGGATTGGTGCCATTGGGCGTTTTTTCATTGGTAGGTTTTCTTGAAAATCTCATAAATGGATAAAAAAACACCAAATTTATACATTAATCAATAACCATGATGCATTTCACAGGTGGAAGATTTGGAAATCTTTTTGATGATGATCCAAAACAATGGCGTATGTATGCAGACTTCATTGGAAGTGCTGGAAGGTGACTAATGGATTTTTTCTGTTATTTTTTTTTAATAAAGCATTGAACTTTAAAAAGTATACCTAATTATAGCATTGTAATTTGAATGACATTGCTATAATCAGGTAAAATTTTCAAAATAATAAGAAGAAGAAATTTAAAATTAATTTGTTTTAATGTGATATGCAGCATCTTTGATCTCACTACACCTCTCTATCCTGCATATTTCCTGCCACTAGCATCTCTAGGGAATCTTGCAAAGGTATGCAAATTTACAAGATTGACCGAATAACAAAAGCATTAAAAGTTAAAAAATAATATTGATTTTCTTTGCTGTGTGCTTTAAAACTTTTAGAAGTTCATTTGATTAATATTTGATAACTTGAATAGGCTGTGGCAAGAGGGCTAAAGGATCCTTCACTTCGTGTGATTCAAAATCATTTTGCTATTTCAGGCAATCTTGGGGATGTGGCAGCAAAGGTAAAAGGGTATTTTCGTCATTTTAACCAAATTATTTTTACTTTTGTGAGTGACTTAAATATTTTTCAGGAAGAAGTTTGGGAAGTATCTGCACAACTCCTTGGCCTTGGTCTTGGCATATTGGTCTTGGTATGTATGTCATTGTTTTTATTAGGTGTAAACACAACAAATAAAATACCTAACAAAGGTCGTAAAAGGGTATATTGGTCATTTTGAGAGGAAGTGATGTAACTCTATATTAACCTTATTGCAGTCTACACCAGGTGTTGTGAAATCATATCCAGTTTTAGCATCAACATGGATGACTATTCGCCTTCTTCACCTTTGGCTTCGTTACCTCTCTCTTTCAGTTCTTCAGTTTGACTCAGTCAGATAAATTATTTTATTTATTTTTTAATTATTTGTGTAATTTAGGAGGATATTCAATATTGTACTCTGAATTGTTTTTTTGTAGAATTTTTGACATTAGTTTTTTTTTTTTTTTTCAGGTAAATCTAAAACGTGCCCGGATATTGGTTAACTTGCATGTTTCAAACTCCAAAGTTCTAGGTAAATTTTTTACCTATAATAGCAACTTACTTTAGTTTTTACTTATAATATAGGTTTTGTGTAGTAAATTTTAAAATCTGGGCCAAAAGTGTAATTTAGGATGAATTCGTAACAAAATTTTGAAATTTTGGCCAAAAGTGTAAAATTTGGGCCAAATTTGTAATAAGTTTCAAAATTTGGGCCAAAAGTGTAATTTAGGATGAATTCATAGCAAATTTTTGAAATTTTGGCCAAAAGTGTAAAATTTGGACCAAATTTGTAATATGTTTCAAAATCTGGGCCAAAAGTGTTATTTAGGATGAATTCGTAACAAAATTTTGAAATTTTGGCCAAAAGTGTAAAATTTGGACCAAATTTGTATTAAGTTTCGAAATCTGGGACAAAAGTGTAAATTTTCAAAGTTGGATGACCTGTAAACCGGGTAAAAGAGTCAAAATGAATACAATTTCCGGTTTTTGGGACTTAATTGACTAAAAATAAAAGATAAGGACTAAAAATGTATTTTGGATTTAGGATGTGAGGAATGCAATAAAATGGAGAATATCTTATCATGGGAGAAATTTTCGGTTCCACAAATTGCCTTTGGTGTGCCTTTTTCTGACATGCTTGTTGGAGAAAGATCAGGCCTCAAGGTATCACCTCATATTCTTTTCACACTCAACCTTTTAATGATGTTTCCATTACATGCCACATAAATGCCATGTCAGCAAAACCTAGGGGTTAAAGAAACATAAACTAATTCATAATTTTTTTTTTGGTAGGTGAAGATGCTTCTGAAACTGTATGCTAAGGAAAAATATATTCTTGTGGTGAACCAACAGCCTTTCAAGGATTTTGAGACCCTTGTCTGCTTTAAGGTATCCCACCACCACCACCATTACCACCACCACCACCGCCACTACCACCACCACCACATGTGATTAAATGTCTGATTATCTAATTTTGGTTTTTCTTGTTATATTATAAAAATGACAGGAAGGAGCCACTAGTCTCTCGGTGCTTCGAAGTGTTTGGCAGACATATTGGCTGTATAAGAATCAAGACAAGCGAAAAGATGGTTTTGATGATCTGAAAGAAAGTCTGAATGAACTTAATGATCAATTTGAGAACTTTTTACAACAATTGAGAGACGTTGGATGGGACATTGATCAAATAAACTTGAAAGTTCGTAAGGATGTTTCTATCCAAGAATTGCATGTGGATTAATCGTGTTTTGGAGTCCAAGGCTTTTTCTTTTTCTTCTTCTTTTTTTGAACATATGAATGGATCCACTATATACAATGTTGGATGTCAATAAGACATGTTATCAATAAAATATAGCAATTTTTTTGTTTTGTAGTTTTATGAAAATTTATATACTAGTGGTCGTTAAGGGAAGAGAACTTGTTCTAACATTTTAATGAAGTATCCAATACATTCCATGTCGGCAAAATTTAATTGATTGCTTAACGCTTAAACTGGTCAGTAGATTAAAATTCTATCCGGATGAAATTCTTATATGTGAAAAAAACAACTTATTATGAAGAAAAATAATATACTTGGTCTAACAAGAGGCTGAGTTTGTGTAAGATTACTGAGATACAAACTATTTGATATCACATTTAAAAGCATCTAACTTGCTTAGTTACAGAGATATGACTATTTGATACCAAATTTAAAAGCCTTTGATTTTGTCATGACTCTTTGATATGCCTCTTAGATTCAAGGCAATGGGTGACAGTCTAGGGGTGAGCGCGGTGCGGTTCGGTGCGGTTATTAGCTAAAACCTCACCACTAATCGCAAATACTGTTAATCCATTTTCAAAACCGCTTGGTGCGGTTATTTTTACGGTGCGGTTAGGCGGTTATTTTTGTGGTGCGGTTTTGTTTTTTTTGTGTTGCGGTTATTAATCGTATGGATTTTGTGCAGTTATTTTGTATGGTTTTTAACCATAGTTTAGAGCTCAAACGGTTTTAGGAGTTCAAACATATTAGTTGTAATAAAAAAAAACATAAGGTATAAGACAATTAACTTAAATCACAAACAACTAATATCTTAAAACTGTCAAATCAATAATAATTAACAATAAATATCTTAAAATTATCTAATTTCATCATTTTTCAAAATTAAACATAAGAAAAAAACCAACATTTTTGTCTTCTCGTATTTTATCCATCTTTCATCCATGAAACTTGTCTTATTTTTAATATTTAATATATTAATAACTAATTAAAAAAATTGTATATAATATATGCGGCGCGATGCGTTTTTTTTTTTGCGATTTTTGAAAACTAATAACCGCACCGCACCGCAAATTTGCGATTTTTGAAAAACAGAAAACCTCACCATCGGTTTTTATTGCGGTTGTGGTTTTTACGGTTAATTTTAGTTGCGGTGCGATTTTTGCTCACCCATAAGCGACAAGGTGTGACCTAGTCAAACTTTGATTTAATCAAATCTGAATGAACCAAACAACTTAGTGTATGGGAGAAAAAATTGATAGACATATATATATTAAACAAATGAAAAAAAATATGTTATTTGACCATGATCTTTAAATACACAAATATAAACCAATAGTGAATTATTTTTGAAAGGCTTATTTTTAACATAAAACTTATTATTTTTCTTGAAAGTTCTAATTATTTTTATCAAGATGTTCTGGACTTGTGCAAGTGTGGATGAGATTTTTCTGGTAAGGATCAAATTTCCCTCCATCTCCTTCCTCTCTTCTTGGGAAAAGGAACAGAGGAGCTTTGAATTTAACCACCAATGTCCGCATTTACAATCTCCCTCCCTTTTCAAACTCCCCACCAACAACAAAACCCCATCAACAAAAACCACAGCTTTCGCTCCCCTCCTAAACCCCCTTCATCAAATCAAAAACCCACATCAGATTCACGCTCATATTCCTCATGGATCGAACAACTTCGATCCCACACCCGTTCAGGCAACTTCCACGAAGCCATCTCCGTCTACATCGACATGACCACCGCCGGTCTCCGCCCCAACAACTTCGCTTTCCCGGCTGTTTTAAAAGCAGTTACAGAGATTCAGGACTTCAATTTGGGTGAACAGGTTCATGGTGTTGTTGTTAAACTTGGGTACGATGCATCTTCAGTGACTGTTGCGAATACGCTCTTGAATATGTACGGGAAATGTGGGGGTTTAAACGATGTCGTCAAGGTGTTCGACAAAATTACTGAAAGAGATAAAGTGTCATGGAACACTTTTATAGCTTCGTTATGTAGGTTAGAAGAATGGGAGCTTGCTTTGGATATGTTTAGGCGAATGCAATTTGATGATAAAGTGGAACCCAATTCATTTACCTTGGTCAGCATGTCGCTTGCTTGTTCAAATCTTGAAAATCGCCATGGTGTCATGCTTGGGAAGCAAGTTCATGCTTACAGTTTAAAAATCGGGGACACCATGAGTTTTACAAACAATTCTTTGATGTCTATGTACGCAAAACTAGGAAGAATTCAAGATTCAGTTTCGCTATTTGAGATGTTTCCTGGAAAAAATATAATTTCTTGGAACACCATGATAAGCTCACTCTCACAACAAGATCGATTTCAGGAAGCCATGGCTGTCTTCAAGCTCATGATTCTTGAAGAAATGAAGCCCGATGGAGTCACAATTTCAAGTGTTCTTCCTGCTTGTTCTCATTTGGAGTTATTACATCATGGGAAACAAATTCATGCTTATGCAATAAGAAACAATAATTTGATTGAAAACTCATACGTTTCTAGTGCTTTAATCGACATGTACTGCAATTGCAGAGAAATTACAATCGCCCGTAAAGTTTTCGATCGTCTCGTAAACCGGAGCCTTGCAAATTGGAACGCGATGCTTGCGGGTTACACACAGAACGGATTTTACGATTCTGCCCTTGTTCTTTTCTTCAAAATGATGGAGTTTTCTGGGCTTTCTGCTAACCCTACAACAATGGCGAGTGTAATTCCTGCTTCTGTCCACTGTGAATCTTTTCATGACAAAGAAGGCATGCATGGGTTCATCGTCAAAATGGGGTTTTCAAAAGACGGGTATGTGCAAAACGCGCTAATCGACTTGTATTCCCGAATTGGGAAAATCGACATTTCAAGAAACATTTTTGATAGATTGGAGATTAAAGATACGGTTTCTTGGAATACAATGATTACAGGATACGTCGTTTGTGGATTCCATGAACACGCGTTAGATTTGCTGCATAAAATGAATCAAAGAGATGAAACCCACGAGCAAAACCTTGAAAAGGTAACATGTAAGCCTAATTCAATAACCCTAATGACTGTTCTTCCAGGTTGTGCAGCCTTGGCTGCTTTAGCAAAAGGTAAAGAAATCCATTCTTACGCAATTAGAAATCTTTTGGCCACGGATGTGGCAGTTGGAAGTGCCCTAACTGATATGTATGCAAAATGCGGGTGTTTAAACTTCGCCCGCAACGTGTTCGATGAAATGCCTGTGAGAAACGTGATCACATGGAATGTAATGTTCATGGCGTATGGTATGCACGGGAAAGGAGACGTCGCCATGTCACTTTTCAACCACATGGTGGCTGAAATCAACCCTAACGAAGTTACCTTCATTTCACTATTCGCAGCATGTAGCCATTCGGGCATGGTGGATGAAGGTCTAGAATTGTTCCATAAAATGAAAGACAAATACGGGGTTGACCCAACCGAAGATCATTACGGGTGTGTGGTTGACTTGCTAGGTCGAGCCGGGCGGCTAGCCGAAGCACACGAGCTGATAACCAAAATGCCACCACGGTTCAAGAAACTTGGTGCATGGAGTAGCCTACTTGGTGCTTGTTGGATTCACCAAAATGTGGACCTAGGGGAGATCGCGGCTCGAAATCTACTGGAATTCGAGCCGGATGTCGCCAGCCACTACGTGTTACTATCAAATATCTACTCGTCCGCAGGGTTTTGGAAAAAAGCAACCGAAGTACGAAAAACAATGATTAAAAACGGGGTTAAGAAAGAACCGGGGTGCAGTTGGATTGAGTTTGATGATGAAGTGCATAAATTTATGGCGGGGGATTTTTCACACCCGCAAAGTGAGAAAATTCATGGATTTCTTGAAAAGTTATTGGAGAGATTGAAACAAGAAGGGTATGTGCCCGATACTTCGTGTGTTCTTCATGATGTGAACGAAGATGAAAAGGAGAGTTTGCTTTGTGGACATAGTGAGAGGTTGGCTATAGCATTTGGGTTGATTAATATGCCACCGGGTGTCACGATTCGAGTTGCGAAAAATCTTAGGGTTTGTAATGATTGCCATTCAGCGATTAAGTTTATTTCGAAGGTTGTTGGGAGGGAGATTGTTGTGAGGGATGTTCGAAGGTTTCATTGTTTTAAAGATGGGAATTGTTCGTGTGGTGATTATTGGTGAGACTAGTATTAGGGCAACTTGTAAGGAAATAGCAATGCATTTTACTTTATTTTTTATATGGGTAATTTATTTTGTATTTGATCTGTAACGTCCCAAAATTCAAGTCCAAAAATTTCATTTTTAATTAAATTGTTCATAAAACATTCACTAGAAAATATTGAATCAACACGTCATCTCATAAAATCAAGTATCATGTTTCAAACCCACAACATAAGCAAATAACATATCATAGTACAATCCCAGAAAACACCGTGTGGAAAATCAAATGTGTGTGCGATGCCATGATACGCCGCCGGCTCCTTCCCCTTAGATGAAGAGGTACCTGAAACCAAAAACTGAAACCGTAAGCACAAAGCTTAGTGAGTTCCCTCATCATACCACATACCATACAATACCATCGATATCTTTCAACCGGTAATCGTCATCGGTATCTTTCAACCGGTAACTGAGGACTATTCCACTCCTACCACTAGCATACAATAACAAGATAGAAGCAACAGTCAGGCATATCCGGGTACTGACCTACCCCTTGGTCCTAAGGACCACTATCAGGGAAACTATCCCTATCATGTAACATATCATACATATATAACTCATAACCAAACGCATACTAGACCAAAATAAATTATCACAAAGATAATTATCTTCTAGATACTCCTCATTGGTGGGCCGACATTGTGGCCTTAGACCCACCCCTACTAGAAGGTAACTCACCTCATACAAGTAGCTGCTGATAATCAGTGCGGGAAACCTCCGTCCGCTGCTGCTCCGGAAATCCTCCGGCTACAAACCCCACAAACACTCAAATGGATCTCTATACTTAGGGTAAAATGACCATTTTACCCTCAACCAAGTTAAGTCAAAGTCAAAGTCAACTTCCAGTTGACCCGACTCGCCGAGTTGGGCTACTCGTCCCCATCCGCGACCCTACTCGTCGAGTTGGGCCGACAACTCGACGAGTTCTTCTCCCATTCGAAAGCCACAAGGAAACTCATCCAACTCGCCGAGTCCGGGAACAACTCGCCGAGTCCCACGAGCAGATCCCCTACTCGCTTCCAAATCCTCACCAGAGCATCCATCTTGAGGATTTGGGTTTCTGGGGCTATTGCTACTCGATAAATTGCTAATTCCGCGAGTAGTGACGAAAGGTTGGACCTTCTACACTTAAACCCCTCTTAACTCAGTAACTGTTCATATGACTCGCTGAGTTTGAAGAACAACTCGTCGAGTTCCAGACAATCTTCATAGGACTCGCCGAGTGGTTCGTCCAACTCGTCGAGTCTAAGACCATCTTTGTTAGGATTAAAACCCCAATTGAGATTTGATGAACAAGATGCGAAAAATAAGAACAAACACAAATATGAAGATTAGGTCGAATGATCACTCGATTTATTGAATTGTGAGGAACAGATTACACTTTAAGAATAAGAATCTAACTCTACAGAAACCTCACAACGTGGCGGCTACATTTTGCCTCACTCTTAACCCTAATAATGAATAATACATGACTATTTATAGGGAAAAGACAAGTCTTGGGTTTCTAGCCTACACTTCATCAAGGGGCCCATTGTCATCATCCATGGAGTGCTTTGAAACCCTACAATCTCCCCCTCAAAGTATGGAATGGATGACAATGCTTTAACTTCCAAAACAAGCATCTAGCGAATAAAAAGATCTTGCAACGAGAAATAGATGAAGCAATCCACGAATCTTGATTCTTCAATAGTCTTCAAACACGAGCTCTAGGATATATAAATCAAGCACTGATATAATGTCTTTAAACTTCATTTTCGAATGTAATCCCAAAAAATCTTCATGAAAACCAAACCCGCCATAAAAACCCATTTCAGAACAAAGAAACCAAATCACTTCTTGTCTTTGAAGAGCTCCCCCTCCAAGTCACAATTCAAATAACCTAATGATATAAGCCATAAAAAAATATCATGTATACTTTAAGATTCGTAATGCCACCTGATCGAGAAAATACTAGAAGTCGGAGATATAACAAGTCCTTAGCAGAGCTCGATAAAGAACTTCCGATGTAAACGATACTTCTCTGTCAAAGCTTTAGCAGAGCTCGATGAAGAACTTCCACTGTAAAAGCTACCTTCATAATTCTACCACAAGCTTTATAAAAAATCTTTAAATTTGAAAAATCACAATCCAATTTCGAATGGCCATACCAAATTCTCCCCTGATTTATAATAAAAAACGTGATTATAAAGCCTTCAAATGGTCATGAAAAATGATCTTGAATGGATAAAAAATTACTATGCTCCCCCGCGACAAAATGATATAGATAATGAAGTATAAAATTCGAAAAAGTCGTGAAAATTTGACGTTATCACGAAAAACGACTTTCCGAACTGCCAAGACTTGATGAAATCTTTATTTTTCTGTTCACGAAAAAATATGTGCATTAAAGAATTCAAAACTGTTCACCGGCCCTCAAATTTGCTAACTTTTTGAAAGATGGGCTGAAATTGTCACTTTGCAGAAAGTTAGGGGATTAAAATAATAAATCTGCATCACATTCCCCTTCATTTGTAACAATTTCTGGAAATAGTCCAAAACTGCCAATCTGTGAAAACAACAGGGACCAAAAGCGTCAAACTGCTGATGTTGTAGGGACCAAAAAATGAAACTTTGACATCTTCTTCCCCATTTGATTAAATACGAACGAACAGCAACAACGACTTAATTACAAAGACCAATTCAGAGATCAACCAATATTTCCAAACTCCGAACATCCCTTCGTTCCGATTGCATAGTTACGAATGCCAGGCCATACAACATCTCATTCCAATTTCATTCGTTCGCAGTGAGCATTCGCAAATCATCAATTTTTGACTTTTCGATTTTGACCAATGTTCATCTAGATGAGATCGATTTGTTCTTCATTCGTTCACATGTCAGAACTTTTCACAACAATTTTGACTTATCTGTTGACTTGACAGTTGCGAACAAATCCCCAACACATTCCAGTTGAGTCAATTACATTCGTTCCGATCATCACTCACTGATTGGGAATTCATTTGTTTTAATTGTTTGAAGCCCCGATAACAATACCCACTTGGCGATTGAGAACCTGATTCCAATCACAAAGCCATTTTCGATCAGAAAACTATGTTCAATTCCAAGATTGAGTTCCGATTTCATTCGCAGGTAAGGAAATTCATAGCGATTTTGACTTTTCTGTTGACTAGCAATGGTGAACAGATATACAAACACATTCTGCTTGCAGGACTATTACACCAACTACAAACCATCGAACTTCTTCCCAATTGAAGTCCTTCCCAGTTGCAATTAGACCAAACCATCTTCCCATTGACATCCAAGTGGTTCGTTCTCAGATCTTGAAACCTAATAACGAATCAGTAGCTTCCCAGAATTGATTCTCAATAATGAACCCTTCATGTCAATTTTAATTGGAAACACGATTCGACCTTTAACACCATTTTGACTTTATGAAATCATGGAATCAATTGATATAATAAAAAATTGATCACGATAATGGCTTTATTCACGGTAATCGACTTAGGAATGGATGAGCAATAGATTTGACAATCATAGATAAAATTTATTGATTGCAGTCCACAATTACAAAGAACACGATAAAGGGACAAAAACACCGCCGATGAACAGTACAAGAAAACGGGAATCTTTGATTTACAAACAACGATAAGAGCAGGAATGAGAAAATTGATGAAGGAATTACATTCCACAGACGAAGACTTGGAACACTCTATCCAAACTCTCTTGCTATCTGAGTTTGGTGACTTTAAGCAGAAGCCTGAAGAAAAACTTGTTCAAACTTTCGATCGCTTCAATCATCTTTTAAGTAAGATTATAAAGCATGGAATTGAAAGAAAAGTTATTGAACAAAAGGTTACTTTCATGAACAGCCTCAGACCTGAATGGATGACTGTTGTGTCAATAGTCAAAGCTCATGAACAGTTCAAGTCTTACTCTCTGGCAAAACTAGTGGGTATTTTAAAATCCCATGAGAATGCTCTATCAAAGGAAACGAATGTGGTTTCTTGTCTGGGTTCTTTAGCTCTTGTCTCCAAAGGAAAAAGTTCGGTTGAAGAAGAAGAGGAATTAGATCTTGCAGATTTTGATCTAACCGGCAAAGAATACGCCATGATGGTGTCCAATCCCAGAAAATTCATTAAGAAGAAATTCCCAGCCAACAAGAACCGAAACTGGCAGGGTAGTTACAACGCCGAAAGGATCAAGGAGGAACCGAAGATGGGGTCAAAGTCTGAAGAGTCAAAGAAGGAAGCTAAAGTTGGAGGAGACTCAGGATTCGACTGCCATTACTGTGGAGGCAAAAATCATTTTGCTAAATACTGTATGCTAAGAAAGAAAGAAGAAAAGACAAACAAAGAAGATGAGGAAGCGAGCCTCCTGAGAAGATTAGAGGAAATAAAGAAAAGAAAGTCTGCTGTTAATAACTCTACCATGAATGCTTTAATTGTGCAGGGTACAAACAACAATGATGAGTTTGGTGGTGTGGAGGTCTGGTCTACAGATTCTGAGGATGATGAAGTCAGGAATCCTACTCATGGAAAGGCTATGCTGGCAAAAGCAGAACATGCAACGGGGAGATGCTTTGTAGTGACCGAGGGTGTGTCCCAAATGAGAGGATACACAACTGATGAGGGAGTTGAAGAGGAAAGAGGGTGAGAGGACAAATGTTTTGCGGCCAAGCCTGTTAGTGCGCAGATCAACGAATGTGATGAGTTGATCAAAAAGGTACAAAATATTCTTGCGTCTCTAAAAATACCTGTTAATGATTATGAAAAGGTATTAAATAAATTAAAGTCAAAATTCTCAAGCATAAGTAGCAGTCTCACCCAAACCCGTGTCACAAATTCTAACCTAACTGATCAAATCAGCAGGATTTCTTCAAAGAGTGAGGAACGAAGGATGTGGATCGAGCAAAAGGAAAAGGAGTTAATTAGATCTAAAGATGATTCTATTTATTTGCAAAGAGACAATCTTAAACTTCTTAAACAACGAAATGTGTTTTGTTTAATTGCTAAGAGACTCTATTTTAACATCACTCAGTTGCATCTTGATTGTGAAATAGGGAAGAAGATACATCGTATGATTTTACCCTTCCTTGAATTAAAGGAGGATGAAATCGACGCTGAAGCCTACAACTGTGAAAGTGTTGTATCTTCTGATGAAGTGTCTCCAGCGTATAAAATAGGTCTGGACAAAATTGAATCCTACATAAAGTCCAAGGACCATAAGGACATGCTCAAAAATCTGTTAGACGAAAATGATAGATTGAAATTGAGAGCCGAAACTATACAAAAATTTGACTCTTTGAATGCCAATTTAAGTTCAGAAAATAAAATTGATGTTGAAAATACATCTTAATGAGGATGATGATGTGAGTGAAATTTCTATAGAAGATTTTGGTGGACTGTTCTGAATTAGCCAAAAACGAACCCAAGTCACATAAGAACCTAATTTCTGAAAACTCTGTTGAGTTTGCTCGTTCGTCTACCGACAAAACCAAGGTTCTCAAAGCTAAAGTTGTTGTTTACCAAAAGGTTCAAACTACCCCAAACCAAGTCTACACTGTACCGGGAGTCACTCCACAACAAACTGCAAAATTAACTGCTATGGTAGAAGAAGACAATGCTGGGGGATGTGATGAATTCTTCTGGTCGGCCCCAATAGATAACGCATATGAGACGAAGGGTCTTTCTTAGAAAACCTCATGGAGAGTGAAAGGTAGATACATACCTGAACCACTAAATGAGCCTACAAAGTACGATGTGCCGAGCACAAGTGGTACTAAACCCCCTTTGGACGAACCAATGCAAACCACAAGTGATACTTCTTCAACAAAGAGTGAATGTTGTGCCCATACTTCGAAAAGAAAGGCTAACATTCATAGAAATCCAAAACAGGTGGTTGATCGAAAGCATCAAAGAAATATGAGATATAAGAAAAATCTCTCAGAAAGAAAACGAGTTTGGAATTCTCAAAATCCTGATTTTGTAAGGATTGAAAGGAAGAATAAATCAGAAGAAAACTCAAGGAACCAGAAGAGCAGTTTCAGTCCTCATCACAATACCAACCGAAAGGAAGGTTTCGGTCCTTCAACCAACAGGAACCGAAAGGGTAGTTTCGGTCCTCCAACCGATAGGAACCGAAAGGGTAGTTTCGGTCCCTCGACCGATAGGAACCGAAAGGGTAGTTTCGGTCCATCGACTGAAAACAACCGAAAGGAGAGTTTCGGTCCATCACCCATTAACAACCGAAAGAACGGTTTCGGTCCCTCGTCCTATAACAACCAAAAGGAGAGTTTCGGTCCTTCATCCCATAGCAACCGAAATAGTAATTTCGGTTCCCATGCTTACAAGTTCAATCGGCAGAACCGAAAATCTAATGTCTCTTCTAAATTCTAGTTCCTCAGTCAAAAACCCCAGTCCTCCTAAATCAACAAAAATTAAAGTTTTCACCATTAAAAGAAAAGATGAAACAACTTTAATTAAACGCACATATATGGTTGATACTTCTCTTACTATTCCCTGTCCTGTAAAAGGCTCACAAGGACCCAAGAAACTTTGGGTTCCTAAATCTGCTTAATATTTTGCAGGTTATACGTGACGAGTAGTTTGACGAAGAATGGTACATCGATAGTGGTTGCTCGCGTCACATGACAGGAAGGAAGGAGGAACTAAGAGAGTTTCGTTCTCTCAAAGATGGTGGCATTGTAAAGTATGGCAACAAATCTTTTGGAACCATCAAAGGCTATGGAATGATCACTAATGGCGAGTTCTCCATAAGGAAGGTTGCTTATGTTGAAGGGCTCCAACACAATCTCATCAGTGTATCACAGCTGGTGGTTGGTACTGGATTAAAAGTATCATTCGACGAAGAAGGCTTAGAAATTGTCGAGAAGAGCTCAAAGAACATTCTGTTGAAATCAAAGAGAAAAGGGGAAATGTATCCTTTGAACCTCAATCCTATAAGAGGTAAACCAGCAGTGTGCTTACTCACAAAGGCTCACTCTGATGAAAGCTGGTTATGGCATAGAAGACTCTCTCATCTGAACTTCAAGGACATCAACAAATTGGTCTTAGGTGATCACGTTCGAGGTCTTCCAGTTCTAAAATTCGATAAAGAACATCTTTGTGCAGCGTGTGAAATGGGAAAGCAGAGTCGGCAGAGTCATCCTTCTATTATCAACACTAAGGTGATAGAACCATTGGAATTACTGCATATTGATCTATGTGGTCCTTCGTCCATCGAAAGCATTGGTGGAGACAAATACATTTTGGTTATTGTGGACGATTTCTCAAGGTTTACATGGATTTTCTTTCTTAAGCAAAAGTCTAAAGCTACTCCAAAGCTCAAGCTCTTCATTAAACAGATCGAAACGCAACTAAGAAAGGTAGTTCGTAATATAAGGAGCGACAATGGCCTGGAATTCAAGAACAAAGACTTTGAAGGGTTTCTTGCTGAAAAAGGGATGACTCACAATTTATCAGCGCCCTATACTCCGCAACAAAATGGCATTGTTGAAAGAAGAAATCGGTCCCTGTGTGAAGCTGCTCGCACTATGTTATGCTTTGCATCCTTACCGTTGTATTTCTGGGCTGATGCAATTGCGGCTACATGTTATACTCAGAATCGATCATACTTGAATAAACGGTTCTCAATTACCCCTTACGAGATCCTGAACAATTGAAAACCAAACGTGAAATTCTTTCATGTGTTCGGTTCAAGATGTTTCATTTTCAACTCCAAAGAGAATCAAAACAAGTTCGATGTTAAGGCGGATGAAGGAATTTTCTTAGGCTACTCCCTGAACTCCAAGGCGTATAGAGTTCTCAATAAACACTCAAAGAAAATTGAAGAAACATACTATGTCACCTTTGACGATAGTTATGTTAAGAAATTGAAACCAACAGAAGATGCATCGCAAGACATATTTCCAAAGAATGGTCAGGTTACTATCTCCATCTCAAATCTTTTCGACCAATTCATGCTCCTGTTTGATGAGCCTCAAAAGGCGATTGACTCTGAATCAACTGCAAAAGACAACAAAGTTGATAATCTAAAACAAGTTATAGATGATGCTGCTAAGAAGATGGCAGATGATCAATCCAAAGAAACCGAAGGTGCAGACGCAAGCGAACCTTCTAGTAACTGTCCTACTGTCCAGGGGGAGGGTTCCTCTCCTCATCATGATCAAAGTTCTTTATTCCAGGGGGAGAACTCATCACCAAATACATCAAGCTCTATTGATATTCTAGTCAATGAAGGGGATACAAATGCTGGTCCTGAACAGGAATCATTCTTCGAGGGGGAGAATACCGATGTTGGTGATGATGACATTTTGTTTGAACTAGAGGAAAAAATAAATGTTGAATTGGATCCTATCTATGATCCAAAGTTTCCTCCACTTATCAAATTGACCAAAGATCACCCTCAAACTCAAATTATTAGGGAATCCTCAGAAAAGGTGTTAACTCGCTCTCAAATCAAAGTTAAACAAGCTGCACTTTTTTCAAAAGTCGAGTTTTGCATGTTCAATTCATTCGTTTCTAAAATTGAACCAAAGACTGTCAACTCAGCTCTCGATCATTCAGAATGGGTTCAAGCCATGCAGGATGAGTTAAATGAGTTTGAACGAAACAAGGTATGGCGTCTCATTCCAACTCCAAAGGATGATTCGGTTGTCGGTCTCAAATGGGTATTCAGAAACAAGATGGACAAAGAGGGGAATGTCATTCGGAACAAAGCAAGGCTGGTGGTCAAAGGATATTGTCAGGAAGAGGGAATTGATTATGAAGAAACCTTCGCTCCTGTGGCAAGATTGGAATCTGTTCGTATCTTTCTTGCGTACGCTGCTTACAAGAACTTTGAAGTCTATCAAATGGACGTCAAATGTGCTTTCCTCAACGGTGAACTTGAAGAAACCGTATATGTTGAGCAACCGCCAGGATTCGTGAACGAGAAGTATCCCAATCATTGTTATATCCTTGAAAAAGCTGTCTATGGCCTCAAATAGGCTCCCAGAGCATGGTATGAAACTCTCACACGCTTCTTAAAAATGTCTAAATTCAAACAAGGTTCGGTTGACCCAACCTTCTTTCGTAAGCGAGAAGGTAACCACCTTATGATAGTCCAAATTTATGTTGATGACATCATCTTTGGCTAATCCTAGCTTAACAGTTGAATTCAGAAAGTTAATAGAAACTAAATTTAAGATGAGCTCAATGGGTCCAATTAATTTTTTTCTTGGATTGAACATTAGACAGGGACCCGAAGGCATCTTTATTAATAAGGAAGCATATACCAAGACTTTGCTAACCAAGTTTGGAATGATGGGAGACTCTAAAGTGAAAGTACCTATGGCCTTTGGAACTAAACTCACACCATCATTGGAAAAAACAGCAGCTGATACAACACTCTATCGACAGATGATTGGATCTCTGATGTATCTCACAGCCAGTAGACCTGACATCATGTTCTCTGTCTGTTACTGTGCACGATTTCAAGCTAACCCACGAGAACCTCATCTTTAAGCCGTGAAGAACGTCTTTCACTATCTGAAGCGAACCTCCTCTCTCGGCCTATGGTATCCAGCCAACTCCGGATTCTTCGTTCAAGCATTTTCAGATGGTGGTCTGGGTGGCTATGGATTGGATCGTAAAAGCACCACCGGAGGATGTCAATTTCTCGACGGTAAATTAGTCAGTTGACAATCAAAGAAACAGACCTGTGTTTCGTTATCCACTGCAGAAGCTGAATATATTGCTGCAGCATCCTGTACATCTCAAGTCGTATGGATACAAAGTCAACTCCGGGATTATGGGCTAAACATGAAGAAAATCCCACTATATTGTGACTCTGAAAGCGCAATTAGGATTTGTCACAACCCCGTGCAACATTCGAAGACTAAGCATATTGCCCTAAGGTACCATTTCATCAAGGATCACGTCGAAGATGGTAACGTAGAGATTCACTTCGTCAGAACGACTGATCAACTGGAAGACATATTCACAAAGGCCTTACCCAAAGCAAGCTTCAATAAGTTTCTACAAGGCCTGGGAATGATGCAAGCCGAGTCTGTACTGAAATTGCCTTCGCTTCCATAAAGGTTACAAGCGAAATAGAGCGAATCGAAATGAACCGAACGTTCGGTCTATTTCGGGTGAAGTTCGACCATGAACCGAAATGAACCGAACATTCGGTCTATTTCGGGTTCGGTCCTTTTGAACTCGTTCGTTTTTAAGGCATTTCAACTGTTTTCTTATGTACATCTTTTCATTACTTCTTTTCTACTTATAAAATCCCAAAAATATTTTTTTCTTATTTTCTTCTTTTTCGTTCAATTGGTCAATTTTCACAAAACCCAAGAATATTTATTTATTTTTTTATCTAACATTTTTTTTTATTTTTGTATAAGTATGATTCTCGATGGCAAAGCTAACACAGGTAAATGGTGTTATTAGTTAGGAGTCGCTAGAAGCATGCTGCTGTATGTTGACTAAAGCATCGACTGATTTTGAGTGAAGCCTTAATAACATGATGTATACCAATCATGTTTTCCCAATCCAGGCTATCAAGTTCACTCTAATCATGAGCTAACTTACTCTACTCAAATTGAGTTTAGAGTTTTCTGCTTGGTCCTTCTTTCTTTAAAAGCAGAGGTACATTCGCTTCTTATACCATCTCCATCACCTTTCTCCATTATAATTTGTTTCACCAATATAACCCCTAAGACTCTCAGTATTAACTACGGAGGTTTATGGTTATACAAAATATGCTTTCATGATCTTAGTTTCATGCCACTATGTACTAAGTGAAACCCAAAGTTCAACACCACTAATGAATTGACGGTGAATTCAAAAATTCAAGATCTTACTTGTTACCCAGTGAAATCTCTTTTTTCTTTTGAGTGATCTTTATGAGTTTGCCTTTCACCAAGGCTTCTCTAATCCTAAAAGATCCAGTTAATTTTTTTTTTGAGATTTCTATTCTTCTCTCGTCACTATAAAGTTTATCCTACCTACTTGTTCAACAGATCACAATGATATCACAAGTACTTCATTCAGTTTTGGTCTTATGTTAAGTATCGAAATTATGAATTGAAGTGAAAGCCACCCTCTTTAACCTTTAAAAGAAGCCTTTCAAAACTTCTCAACAAGTTATTGATCGTTATTCAATGGGAAACCAACCAGACACTTCAATGTCCCTCTTGACTTTGAAGGAAGTGATTTTTGCCCATAATCAATTGTTTTATGTCTGATTATGACATCACAGATAATCCTTAAAATCCCATTTTATTTCTTTATCTTTTACACCTTATGCACGAAAATTCTTAATTTTCCAAATTCTAGTTTTGTTCAGAATGATAATTAAAATGCTTAAGGCTGCCGCAATTCAAACGTCATATGGAGAAACGATTGGGATAAAGTGGAAGTTGACTCAACGGCTATCCAAACGGTTTGGCGCTTTGAAAAAGTGAGTTTTATGAAAGGTCGTGTAAAAGGGAAACATCTTTTCTCTCTCCTGCGTCATCTTCGGCATGCTAACTGTTCACCCATCAACTTAGACGCTATTTTTGAGATAATCCAAGATTTCAACTGGATTTTTCTCTCTCTCTTCCTTGTACGTATAAAAGGAATTGGAACGGTACTCTCTCAACCTTTATCACTTCCAAAAATCTCTCAAAGAAACCCGATGATTCTCTGAAACTGTTCATCATCTTCTCCAAGCAACTACAATGGCAGAATCATCATCCGTTCACGATACCTCAGTTCGTCAACCACTTCTCACCATCAAACCCCAACAGAACCTGATCATTGATCTCACTCCATTCATCTATGAGCCCTATATGATGTATGTGGTTGAGTGTCTCAAATACTCACCACTCGTCGACGCACTGACTAAGGTTGAAGTGGTTCCCATGTCGTGCTTGTCTCTTGTCTACTCTACTGCATTTTTTGACAAGATAAATGAACGGATTCATTTTGAACTCCACGATGAGAAGACATCCATCTCCAAGAATCGATTATGTGCCCTAATTGGTCTTTCTCCAGATCCATCTCTGGTAAACCCTGATTCCATTACAACTGGTCAACTGTTCTCTATGTTCTATCAGATGGGGTATACCGAAACCCGAACCACTGTTACGAAGTTCAAGAAGTCCTGCCTTCCTCCTCAATGGAATGGCCTTTTCACGCTATTGTTCAAGGGACTATCTGAGAGAAGCGCTGGCTCCGATGGTGCAATCAAGTCATTCATGACGGTGCTGTATTGGTTGTAAAATGGACTTAACCTTGATTATGGGTCCATTTTCTGGAAACAGTTGGTTCAAAGCTTGGTTTCTTCATCCAGGCATTTTGAGATTTCATGTGGGCGTTTCTGGTCTCTTATTACCAACTGGGCAATGGATCGCCTTCGTGTTCCAATAATGGCGGACTCCTTGCTCTCATCCATTGCTATTTTTCATATGACAAAAATCATCGTGACTGACCCAACAAAGTTTTCGTTTATTGGATCTATTCCTGAAGCAATGCTCAGTCGTATTTCAACATCGAGTAACGTTCTTCAACAATACAGGATGCGTCCATCTGTTGGCCCAAGAGAACTTACACCGACTATGGTTCGTTCAATTGAAGAGGCCGACAAGCCAGCCAAGAGGGGTAAAAAGCCTGAAACACAGAAAGAGGGACCGGTCATTAAACCAACCAAGGGGCAAACTCTCAAGAAGCGGAAATCTGATAAAGCTGCTACTTCTCAGGCTCAACCGAAAAAGCAAAAGAAGCCCGCTAGGAGACTTATTCTTCAATCCTCCAGTGATTCGGATTCAGAATATGTCCCTCCTAAGCAGAAGAACGCTCCTCCTTCAGAATTTGAGAGCGAAAGCTATGATGAAGAGGCTTCGGGCCGAGGTGACACTCCGCCTCGCTCCCCTACTCCAGAAATTCTGGTTCGTTCTTCTCCTCCTTCACCTCCTCCTGTTACCATCCCAGTTTCTATCCCTCCTATCTCTCCAATTACCACCTATCAACCTTTCACTACAATTCCTATTCCCACTCCCATTTTCACAGATACAACCACTACCACTACTATCACAAAACATGACTCTACTATTCCCAATCCACCTGTAACCGAACCTCCTATCACAACCGAACCTCCACCTTCTTCAAAACCCTTATCCCCCACACCATCTACTGAAACAACCGCTATTTTAGGCGGTGAGGACTTGGAATTTGATTCCACATATTTCAGTCCTTATCGAGTACAGAGCGATGATGATGACGATGAGCCTGTTACAAAACGTCATCTCAAGGCAGTAAATGAAAAGCTTGATCAACTGCTTTCATCCTCTTCCTCTGATGCCTATTCTGAAGCAGCTTTGAAGGCCTTGTTCTCTTCGGTCGTCACCGAACACAGTGCCACTTTATCTGCTGCAGCCAAGGCTATCGAAGTCTCCACTTCCCAATGTGAACAGGCTTCTCTCGCTGTTGATGCCTCTACTAAAGAGTGCAAGGATGCGACCGCAAAAGTCAATAAACTAGTTTCAGAAGCTCACTTATTTCTAGACTCCTTGCAGGCCTCTGCTGCCAAAATGTTGAAACTGTCAACGCTTCAGTAGAGAATCTTCAAAGGTCTCTTCAATCTGAGCGCTCGAACCTTGAAGCGGCATGCCAAGCCATTGAAGAAGCCAATGAAACGCTCCATGCTAATGTCAACGAACGCTTAACTCAAATGGAAGCAGAATTAGCAGTGGAAAATCGAATTATGGATGAGCTCGACAGACGTACAACCCAGCTTAAATTGCAAACACACAAGCTGCGTACTGCTAATGCTGAGATTAATGACCTCAAGTCAGAAAGGGAGGTCATTAGGAGTTCTGATGCAGATGTTCACTCCATCCTTCTTCATCTTATTGAGGCTCATGATCCGATCATCACTATCACTGTCAGACGTCATTTGGTGGACAAGCTCAGACCGACACTGGACGTTCTCAGCCGTATCGAGGGTGTTCCGGTGACCGGGGTCCAACCGAAACAAGGGGGAGAGAAAGTGTCAAAGCAACCTCCTCCTTCTGCATCAAATTCATCTGCTGAACTGAAGGGTAATGAAGCTTCAGTCAGCAACAAAGATAAAAAGAAGAAGAAAATAGGTGAAGACGACACAGACAATGAAGATGATGTCTATGTCGAGATTCCCAAGAAACCTGTCCAGAAGGTTAACACTTCTGAAAAAGAAACGGAAGAAAACACCAAGAAACAGCAAGCTGAGCTAGAGATGAAGTGAAAGGAGGCAGAGCTCCTAGAGAAGAAAAAGTCTATGTTTCCTGTGTGGACAAAAGACTCGCTTCAAAGGTGTGCAATTGATGAGCCAACTATTCTCTGGCTCGAGCCAATAATGTCCTTTGGCTTTGACAATTCCAAAGATGCACAGTTCGATATGCCAATCACTCGAAAGGTATTTATCTTCCACTGCTTCAACTCGACTGCTGCCATTCCATCCCCGGACCCGAAGGTAGATAGGGATCTTCTGGAGTTTTACTTGGAGTTTGCTCAACCCCAATTCCTGACTTGGATCTCAAAGAAGATAACCACAGTCAAAGTAATGAAGCCCTATTCAGCATGGAAATTTATCAATGTCAAATTCAGGGCGACTCAAGGAACCGAAGGCTCAATCTACCATTTTACCCTCGCTGATCTACCAAACCTCAATCCCCATGACTGGATACTCCTTAACAACATTCTTATGTCGAATCCTCAGGAGTATCAGCCTATAATCGATCATGTTAAGCGTATGCTTGTTTTCTACATACATGAGGTAGCGAAGATGGACCAGGAGATTGCCTCTACCATACACAAGCGAACAACGATCAAGACCATGGGCAGAGCTGGCAATGTTAATACCATGATCAAGGGGAAAATCGATTCAAAGTATCACACAGTTATGTTCCTCAAGGGCGAAGGTCAAAAATGTATGTTCGCTCTTGTTGACAAACACCTCTTCTTAACATCTTGCCTTGAGCACATCTTGGAGATCATTCAGAGGTGCGACCAGAACAGTGTTGCTGATAAGAATTTATTCACTGATATGCTGAGATGGTACATACAGTTTAGACAGACTCTTCTCACCATAATTCCTCGTTTGTTTAAAGTTATAAAGACGGTGAAGCCTGCTAGAGGGAAATAATCTCTTGCCTCATTTGACGCAAAGGGGGAGATTGTTGAGTCTATTAAATTGCGTCATGGGCTCGGTCCTTAGCCCAGTTTGAATGCCGGTATTGGGCCTGTCCAGCCGTGCATAATTTTGTCCTAGGGTTTAGTATAGAAGCTGCATGCATGCAGACTTAGTAGTAATCGCTTTCATTGTTTATTTGCTTCATAGTTTTTGTAAACCCTAGCTCGCCTCTACAGCGGAAGTTCTTCATCGAGCTCTGCTGAGGCGTGACTCAGTTTTGAATCATAAGCATAAATTTGATTATGTTCTGTGTTCATTCTCATATTGTTCTTAAATTGTTTGATTTCTTTTATTGTACTTGTGAAAGATCTAATTGATCTAAGAGTTTTGAACTCATCAATCTTCATAGAACTCACCGAGTGCACTTTGGCACTCGCCGAGTCTATTCAACTCTCCTCCCATATAGGCCAAATCTGAGACATGCAACGGTTCCAAACCATAGATCTAAGCTCCTAGGGCATGCTTATCACGTAAAGTTGCAAAATTTTACGTGCATGCATGACCCTATGAGCTCCAAAAGGAAAATCCAAGCTCTTTATGTGGTCAAACACTTAGTAGGGACCTCAATCACTTCAACCACAAAAACTTTACACTTCTAAGATGTCCATAAGGCCCAGATCTGAAGCCCTTTCAGACCATAGAGCATAATCACATAGAGTTTGAGGTTTTAGGGCTTAAAAACCACAAATTAGGGACAAAAAGGGGATCTAATGAACTAGAGATTAAGGTAGGAACTTCTCTACCTGAATGGAGGCCTTTCACAGAGTAGATTTTAGATCTACTTCCCCTCCTTGCACCCTTCAACCTTCTCCTTCTTCTTCTAAGCTCCAAACTTCCTTTACAAAGCCAAAATCACTCACAAGAACAATATGGGGCTAGGGTTTCGCTTTACAGCTCTTTTGGAAGTGTTAGGGGCAAGGGAGGCCGAGTTAGAGTGTTTAAATAGGGTGCACAATCCTAGATTAGGGTTTTTGTCCACACAGCAGCTTACTCGCCAAGTCCGGGACCCAACTCGGCGAGTCCACAACTTAAACCCTGTGCCCCTTCCCGCTTCTACTTGGCGAGTCGATCCTTTGACTCGCCGAGTCCAAGGCCAAGATGTAAAATGCACAAAGAATTAAGTAAAAGAATACGTACCAAGAACCAGGTGATACAAATCTCCCCCACTTATTTTAGACTTCGTCCTCGAAGTCTGCTGCTCGATCCTGAAACAGCTCGGGGTAATGCTCCATCATCTCGTCCACTGGCTCCCAAGTCCACTCCGACCCCTTACGGTGCTGCCATTGCACCTTCACGAGTTCTACTTTCTTGATCCTCAGATCCTTCGACTTCCGTTCAAGGATCTCTACAGGCCGCTCGATGTAATTCAGGCTGTCATCAACCTAGGGATGTCAAAAACCCCCATGGGACCCCGATACCGTACGGGACTAATTTTTAAAAAAATTCGGGAGCGGGGGCGAAATTAACCCCCGTTTATTTTCGGGACCGGGGTCGGGAGTAAGTATTTCCGTCCCGTACTCCTGCGGGGGCCCCGTTTATATTTATATAAAATATATATTTATTTAATGCAAAATAGAAATGGGTTATGGGAAACTAATTTTAATATTAAGGCTTCACAAATCACCGTTGCCTTAAGCTTTATTCGGTCTTCCGTCTTCCTCTTCCAAAGACCCAAACAGTGAACGACGAATCGAATCAATCGACGATTGTTTGAATTGTCTTTTTGTAATATTATTGGAATTATCGTTTTGTAATATTGGATTCGTAATGTTGGATTTTTTTTTTTGCTTCTAAAAGATTAAGTTTTAAGCTTTTAAAGTTATTAAAAATAGTTTTTTTTGCCTAAAATAAAGTAGTTTTTTAGCAAAAAAAACCCAATTTTAAGCCTATAAACCGGGGAAACCGGGGGAACGGGGGCGGGACCGGGGGCGATGGAGGTAGCCGGGGGTGGGACCGGGGCGGGGGCAGAAAGTGATTTCGGGGGCAGGGGCGGGGGCAGCTATTCCCGCTCCCGTTTGTCCCCTTTGACATCCCTACATCAACCTGAATGTCCTCCAAAGGTACCACTGCTGAGTCGTCGACCAGACACTTCTACAGCAGAGAGACGTGGAAAGTGTTGTGGATCTGACTAAGTTCGGTTGGTAGATCCAGCCGGTACGCCACCTTGCCCACCCAGGCTACAACCCTGAAGGGTCCAATGTACCTGGGGCCCAACTTGCCTCGCTTCCTGAATCGGATGACGCCCTTCCATGGCGACACCTATAGGAGAACCATATCCCCGACCTGGAATTCCAGGTCTGATTGACGCTTGTCGGCATAACTTTTCTGCCGACTCTGATCAGTCTGAAGCCTGCTTCGGACCTGCTGAATCTTTTCTGTCATCTTAAGCACTACTTCGGTGCTCCCCATTACCCTCTGGCCAACCTCGCCCCAGCATATCGGAGTCCTACACCTCCTCCCATACAACATCTCGAAGGGAAGACGGTCGATACTCACATGATAGCTATTATTATACGAGAACTCCGCCAACAGGAGGTAGGTATCCCAACTACCTCCGAAATCTAAAACACACGCCCGCAACATATCCTCCAGAGTCTGGATGGTCCGCTCGCTCTGGCCATCCGTCTGCGGGTGAAAAGCGGTGCTAAAATGCAGACGAGTACCCAACTCGTCATGAAACTTCTTCCAAAACATAGAAGTAAACCGCACATCTCTGTCTGAAATCACCGAAACTGGCACTTCGTGCCGCGCCACCACCTCCCTGATATAGATATCGACCAATTTCTCGGCCGAAATGCTCTCCTAAATCGGGATAAAGTGGGCGCTCTTGGTCAATTGATCGACAATGACCCAGATCGAATCCACTCCCCGCGTGGTCCTGGGAAGCTTGGTGATAAAATCCATCGTGATGTCTTCCCATTTCCACAGTGGAATATCCAGCGGCTGCATCTTGCCGTGTGGTCTCTGATGCTCGGCCTTGACTTTCCTGCAGGTCAAGCACTGCTCCACGTACCATGCCACATCCCGCTTCATGCAGGGCCACCAATAGTCCAGATGAAGATCCCTATACATCTTCGTCGCCCCGGGATGAATAGAGAATCGGGATTTGTGCGCCTCCTCCATCAGGACTTGGCGCACGCCTCCATGATAAGGGACCCACACCCTACGGTGAAGAGTCAATAACCCTAGGCTATCATAGTCGAAAGAGGAAACCTGCCCCACAATCCGCTCACTCTTCCGATGTTCCTCCTTCATAGCCTCCTGCTGAGCCTCCCGGATCCGCTCCAGAAGCGGAGTCACCACTGTCATCCTCATACATATATCCTTGATCGACGCTGCCTTACGGCTAAGCGCATCGGCCACGACATTGGCCTTCCCCGGATGGTAAAGGATCTCACAATCATAATCCTTTACAACATCAAGCCACCGACGATGTATCATATTCAGATTTGGATGGTCCATGAGATACCTCAAACTCTTGTGGTCTGTGTAAATCGTACAAAGAACCCCATAGAGGTAATGACGCCAAATCTTGAGGGCGAAAACAACAGCCCCAACTCCAAATCATGCGCCAGGTAGTTCGCCTCGTGAGGCTTCAGCTGCCTCGACGCATAGGCGATGACATGCCCTCTCTACATCAATACCGCGCCCAAACCTGCGATGGATGCATCGCAGTACACAAAAAAATCCTCCATGCCCTCTGGCAGGGGTAAAATTGGCGCCTCGCACAATCTCTGTCTCAATGCCTCGAATGCGGCCTGCTGCTCAGCCCCCCCAACGATACACCACCGACTTCTTAGTCAGTCGGGTGAGCGGAACTGCTATCTTGGAGAAGTCCTGAATGAATCTCCGATAGTAGCCTGCCAATCCTAGAAAGCTCCGAATCTCAGATGGAGACCTCGGAACCTCCCAACTCATCACGGCCTCCACTTTGGCCGGATCTACCGAAATCCCGTTCTGGTTGACAAGGTGCCCAAGAAACTGCACCTCGCGTAACCAGAACTCACACTTGGAGAACTTAGCATACAAGTTCTCCCTTCTCAAAGTCTCCAGAACCTCCCGTAGATGCTCCTCATGCTACTCTCGCATCTTGGAGTAAACCAAGATATCGTCGATAAACACTATCACAAACCGGTCTAACATCGGGCTACATACGCGGTTCATGAGGTCCATGAACATGGCAGGAGCATTGGTGAGCCCAAACGGCATCACCACAAACTTATAATGGCCGTAGCGCGTCCGAAACGCGGTCTTCTGCACATCCTCCTCTCTGACCCTCATCTGATGATAACCTAAAAGCAAATCGATCTTGGAGAACCAAGATGCTCCCTGTAACTGGTCAAAGAGATCATCAATCCTTGGGAGTGGGTAACGGTTCTTCACTGTTACCTTGTTCAGCTCCCGATAATCTATACACATCCGATGCGACCCGTCCTTCTTCCTCACAAACAGAATCGGGGCTCCCTAGGGTGAACTGCTCGGTCTAATGAAACCCTTGTCTAACAGCTCCTGCAGCTGTATAGACAACTCCTGCATCTCAGAAGGAGCCAACCGATATGGTGCCTTGGCTATCGGAGCCGCACCAGGGACTAGGTCGATCCTAAACTCCACCTGTCGCTCCGGAGGTATCCCAGGCAACTCCTCGGGGAATACGTCCGCAAACTCTCATACCACATGTACATCGTCCACCGTCGCCCTACTCGTCTCCCGGGTATCCATAACATACGCGACATAACCTGTGCAACCCTACTGGAGGTAACGCCTAGCTCTCGCTGCTGAACATAAAGTTGGTCCTCGCTGTGGCCTCTTGCCCTGAATCACCAGCTCTCCCCCACTTGGGGTCCTGACCCGCACCAACAGTTGCGCGTTGTTGATCACTGCCCCATTAGGGCTGAGTCAATCCATGCCTATAATCACCTTGTTCCCACGCAATGGAATGGGAACCAAGTCTACCAAGTAGCGCTCCTCAAATAACCTCAGCACACAATCCCGGAAGACCTCTGATGCTCGCACTGACCGGTCGTCTGCAATCTCGACCTCTAGAGGGCAATCCAACATGCCCGAAGACTCAGAAAACTTCTTGCTAAGCGCAAGAGAAACAAATGATCGGGTAGCATCCGAATCAAACAATACCTGAACTGGGATGCCGTTCACGTGGAACGATCCTAAGCAAAGCACATATCAATATCACAAACATCATATACATAAATCAAAGGGAAAGAATCATACCCATCACCACATCAGGTGCAGCGCGTGCCTCCTCGGCTGTCAGCTGAAATGCTCGGCTCCGCACCACTGGAGCCTCTGTCTTGACCATCTGACTATCTGTAACCCGCGCCGTCCCTGAGGCCGGCGTCGCTGCTGGCATTGCTGCTAACGCTGCTGTCAATCTCGGGCAATTGGCCCTTTTGTGGCCCCTCTGATTGCAATGGAAGCAAATCAGGTCTGTCATCTGTTCCACAGGGGCGGGGGCAATACAATCCCTGCTGAAATGCCTCACCTTGCTGCACTTATAGCAACCCGAAACCGAACCAGTGCGACAAGCTCCCTCATGTGACTGACCGCACTTTCCACAGCGGTCCCGTCCTGCCTGACATTTCAGCCTACCATCAGATCCCTTGGGCTTCTTCATCGAAGCCCCGGTCATCAGCCCCTCCACTGCCTTCCTCTTATGGACGTGCTCCAGATCAACCTCCCTCTCCCTAGCCCTGGCAATCATGGAATACAAGGTAGGGCAAGCTAAAAAACTAACATGCTCCCGAATGTCAGCTCGTAGCATGTCATGGTAGCGGGTCCTCCTCATATCCTCATCACCCGCATACTGGGGCACCAACAATCCCCTCTCCCAGAACTTGGCGGTGATCTCCGCCACAGTCTCCGGAGTCTGCCTCATATCCAAAAACTCCCTGGCCAGCCGCTGAAGCTCCACAGCTGGCGCAAACTCCACCCTGAATCTGGTCACAAAGTTCGACCAAGTCATAGCCTCAACAGCCGAGGCTCCCAATGAGTCACCAACAGACTCCCACCAATCTCTAGCCCTGTCTCGCAAGCATCCTGCTGCATATCTCACCTTCGACCCCTTGGGGCAGAAGCTGGTCAGCTGTGCGGACCAATGTTCGCAATCCATCGTTTGGCAGCAATGGGGTCCTTCGCCCCATGGAAATCCGGCGCACCACTACCCCTGAAGTCCTTAAAGGACAGTGTGCGAGATCCTGACTGGCCAGATGCCATGTCACTCCTGAATGATCGGAGGCGATCCTCCATCAGCTCAACAATCCCCTCCTTGATCGACCTGAAGATGATAGGGGTCGACTCAAGGATGCCTCTCGTGATCTCAGACGCGATGAACTCGCGCAGCCTGTCATCAACCTGCTCGGATTCCGCACCCGAGCCTGATCCCGATCCTGATCCGGAACCCCATGTTCCATGACGTGTGGTCACCATGCTGAAAATACACGCACAAATGTCAGGATCATACATATACTCGAGAGATTTAACACACTCTCCAAGGTCTCTGGTTCCATATAGGTCCTCCTTTATTCGAGTACAGGTTCTCTGCTTTCAGTAGTACGGGCCCATACTACCTTCCACATCTACCTGTACTTTCCTCAAGGATTGCTTCGACTTCACCAAGTCTCTTTTACCGATACCCTTTCCACTGACCTCATCCTAGGCTTCCCTAGGGCACTCTCCGACCTACCCTCCGCCATCAGCTGCACCAGGAGCCCCTACCATTTCCCTCTAACTAACTTGTAGGTACTGTTACATATCCTCTCCTTAGTTAGTAGGAAATAGCCAGAACCCCCATAGCACAAAGCAAGCAGCATTCGTGCATTGAGTAACCAAATCAGGCAAAACCTATATAGGCCATCCTACTGCTGACTAAACAGTCCTAGCATACAACTCATACAACAGGCATATAAGGCATCCTCCTAGATCCTTAGCCCTAACTAGCATGCAATTATCAGAATCATATATTAGGCACACAAAGTATCTTCCTAGATCCTTAGTCCTATTCTAGCATGCAATTCTGAATCAAAGCCATATAGCATAACATAACATGTATGGGTATCTTTGGGAGAACTTACTTGAGCCCGGTTGGTCGCATGCATCACACACCTTATCTTTCTTAAAATCCTTCCGTGTAGATTTTTAGAAAACCATTTTATTGTAAAAATCTTTTAGCCCCTTAATTTGAGTCCAGACACACCGAGGGCGTGTCCGAATCCCTCAAACCAGGGCTTTGATACCAACTTGTAACATCCCAAAATTCAAGTCCAAAAATTTCATTTTTAATTAAATTGTTCATAAAACATTCACTAGAAAATATTGAATCAACACGTCATCTCATAAAATCAAGTATCATGTTTCAAACCCACAACATAAGCAAATAACATATCAGAGTACAATCCCAGAAAACACCGTGCGGAAAATCAAATGTGTGTGTGATGCCATGCTACACCACCGGCTCCTTCCTTAGATGAAGAGGTACCTGAAACCAAAAACTGAAACCGTAAGCACAAAGCTTAGTGAGTTCCCCCACCATACCACATACCATACAATACCATCGGTATCTTTCAATCGGTAATCGTCATCGGTATCTTTCAACCGGTAACTGGGGACTATTCCACCCCTACCACTAGCATACAATAGCAAGATATAAGCACACAGTCAGGCATATTCGGGTATCGACCTACCCCTTGGTCCTAAGGACCACTATCAGGGAAACTATCCCTATCATGTAACATATCATACATATATAACTCATAACCAAATGCATAGTAGACTAAGATAAATTATCACAAAGACAATTATCTTCTAGATACTCCTCATTGGTGGGCCGACATTATGGCCTTAGACCCACCCCTACTGGAAGGAAACTCACCTCATACAAGTAGCTGCTGATAATCAGTGCGTGAAACCTCTGTTCGCTGCTGCTCCGGAAATCCTCCGGCTATAAACCCCACAAACACTCATTTAGAAACAGATCTCTATACATAGGGTAAAATGACCATTTTACCCTCAACCAAGTCAAGTCAAAGTCAAAGTCAACTTCCAGTTTACCCGACTCGCCGAGTTGGGCCATCAACTCGCCGAGTCCCTCACTCTCTACTCGTCCCCATCAGCGACCCTACTCGTTGAGTTGGGCCGACAACTCGATGAGTTCTTCTCCCATTCGAAAGCCACAAGGAAACTCATCCGACTCGCCGACTCCGGGAACAACTTGCCGAGTCCCACGAGCATATCTCCTACTCGCTTCCAAATCCTCACCATAGCATCCATCTTGAGGATTTGTGTTTTTGGGGCTATCGCTACTTGATAAATTGCTAATTCCGCGAGCAGTGACGAAGGGTTGGACCTTCTACACTTAAACCCCTCTTAACTCAGTAACTGTTCATACGACTCGCCGAGTTTGAAGAACAACTCTTCGAGTTCCAGGCAATCTTCATAGGACTCGCTGAGTGGTTCGTCCAACTCATCGAGTCTAAGACCATCTTCATAGAACTCGCCGAGTCCATTCAACTCTCCTCCCATATAGCCCAAATCTGAGACATGCAACGGTTCCAAACCGTAGATCTAAGCTCCTAGGGCATGCTTATCACGTAAAGTTGTAAACTTTACGTGCATGCATGGCCCTATGAGCTCCAAAAGGCAAATCCAAGCTCTTTATGAGGTCAAACACTTAATAGGGACCTCAATCACTTCAACCACAAAAACTTTACACTTCTAAGATGTCAATAAGGCCCATATATGAAGCCCTTTCAGAACATAGAGCATAAACACATAGAGTTTGAGGTTTTAGGGCTTAAAAACCACAAATTAGGGACAAAAGGGGATCTAATGAACTAGAGATCAAGGTAGGAACTTTTCTACCTGAATGGAAGCCTTTCACAGAGTAGATTTCGGATATACTTCCCCTCCTAGCACCCTTCAACCTTCTCCTTCTTCTTCTAAGCTCCTAACTTACTTCACAAAGCCAAAATCACTCACAAGAACAATATGGGGGCTAGGGTTTCGCTTTACAGCTCTTCTGGAAGTGTTAGGGGCAAGCGAGGCCGAGTTAGAGTGTTTAAATAGGGTGCACACTCCTGGATTAGGGTTTTTGTCCATACAGCAGCTTACTCGCCGAGTCCGGGACCCGACTCGGCGAGTCCACAACTTAAACCCCGTGCCCCTTCCCGCTTCTACTCGGCGAGTCGATCCTTTGACTCGCCGTGTCTAAGGCCAAGATGTAAAATGCACAAAGAATTAAGTAAAAGAATACGTACCAAGAACCAGGTGCTACATGATCTATAATAACATTGTCCGTACATTTCTTTTATGAGAAATTAAATTGTATCCTAATTTTTATGACTACAAATATTCTTACTTACTAACATTATAATGCGTGTTATTATTCCACCATTCAATTTAATTTGATTTGATATATTCCTAATATACTCTTAATGAAATAGTTAAAAAAATATGAAATGGTGACACTTCTTCTTCTTAATAAAAGAAACCATAATCCACGTGTCATTCATCTCAATGCAGATTTCGCCCATTGTTAATTTACCCTTTTGCCATTCGTTTAAATGTGAAATATGAATTATGGCCTTTCTTCCTCACCCAGAAACTTTCAATGCTAAATAACTCATCTTATTAACTCTCTCACTACTTAGTAAAATCAGCTGCACAATTACATCCCTTTCCTTATAAATCGCAAGAAATTAACATCTAAAATCATATCTGCCATGTTAATTAATATCTTTTCCTTTTCTTCTTTCTTCCTCTCTTGTTGTTTCTTCCCATGGATACCGGTACACGAGCAGAAATTTCAGAAAGCTAAAAAGAGAAATCGATTTCGTCGTTTGGCATACACATACTCATTTAACTCATCCGCTTGAAGGATTCCACATCTCCTTCTCTCAACCTGTAGTCATAGTCGATGGTTCCACTTCTAGGTTTTTGGTTTTGGCATTTGGTGACCTTCTTTTTCAATTTGTGGTGGTCAACAGATCGTTAGGTCGTCACCGCCTCTGTCAATTCGGGAACACCATTAGATTTTTGAAGCTTAGCGATGGATAATCGAGGTATTTAGGTCTGATAGATCGTACAAGAATCCAACATATTATAATCAGATGTAACTGAAATCTCCTGCTATAATTTTCTTTTCGTTCGCTATTGCTTAAAGTGGTTTCATGAATCCTAATCCTCCACCATGTGTTTTCTTTAATTTTTACTCATTATCTACATCGTATCCTTTTCTTCTTGCATCGTAGCGTTATTTCTCAACGAGTTTATAAGGGAGAGAGGGGGGGTTTTTCCCTCCTATTTGTAGCCCTAAAATACTGATAAGTTCGTCAACTGGGTCAAATTCTCTTCTCAACTCATTATCTTCATCTTCTTACTTACTAACTTGGGTTGGCAGGTATATGTTTTTGTTTATGCCTCTGTGTTCAGATTATGGTGCTGTTCATATATTGTAATTTCATATCTTTCCTTTATACCCTTCTTGAAGCTAAGGAGTTCAAATTGATACCGCCAAAGACGTCCTTTGGCTTCTAAACAAGTACAATGAGTGTATTTTCTAATCTCAATTGATTTTCTTGTAGGGATACATTTTTCTGATTTGCAATCTGTGTGTGAGTAGGTGAAATATTTATTGCTGGTAACGCTGATATAACCTTACAAAAGACGCTATGACGAAGTTGCTAACATTAAATCCTGGCCCTAATATCAAACTTGTTGCAGTTAATGAAAAATGATGTCCCCACTTATTTATATTTTTTGCATTCTTTAATGACTATGATGCTCTAGGTGATGTGTATGAAATGAAAACCGATTTGGAACTTTTATTACTTATGTAAAATATTGATTAGTAGTATAAGCACCATACCTAATTTTGAATTGGCCATATGTTGATAGGTTTAGGGGATATTTTGTTCTTTCTGGTAATTGATCCATTTGGTGCTAGCTGTGTGGAATTCGTTGGGCTCTTATTCATAACAATAGTCATAATGTGTTCATATTTATATCTGTTTTCCTGGAGTTATCTGGTATAACTAATCTATGTTAGTTGCTATTTTGGTGAATATCATAAAGTTCATTACCATTTTAGGTTGGTAGCGTGGCTTCTCTTGAGTTTAATAGCTCATGTTTTATCGGGCTTCGGAATCATCTAATGTGAGTGTCCCCTCCTAAAGTTTGTTAATATACGTTTTCTCTTCTATTTCAGTGTAAGTGTATGTTTTCTAGTTGGTAGTTGTATTTTTTTTTGGTCTGTTTGTACTATTTCTTTGTGCCAGTTTGTTGCTGGGATATTGTTAATAAATTAAAATACAAAGTATGACTGTTTGTAAAGGGGTTTGACTCATCACATCTAACCCACAACGTGTTGTGTTCATATCTCTTTGTTGTTAACTTATTCGTAGTTCATATGAATTACTGAAATTTGACTCTTATAAATTTCAACACTAACTTGGTCGGTTAATCATTGAAAATCTCTTCAAATTGTGGGACTCAATTCTTATTACAAAAACTGATCGTTCGTTATCTAACCCACCATCTTCAAGTGACTTGATAACTATCGTTTAAATTTATTTTTGAACATTTTTAGATTTGAAGGTTGGTTGTTTGTGAGTTAATAACAATTTAATATATATAATTGTACAAGTAAATATGAGTTTAAACGTTGATTTGTTTATTTTGTTTTATTTACAAGAGTTAAAATGAGTGAAAACTTAAATAATTAGAGTACCTTTTATATGTAACGTTTGAGAATTAAAACGAATTAAATTTAAAATAATTATTTATTACAAAAAGATTGAAATTCAAAAAGAATTATTTAAGTTTATATATTCCTTTCGATAGAGAAAAGTAATAATCATTTATGATATATATATGTATGTCATATGTAAAAAAATCTTTGAAAATTTATGATATAGGACTACTTTTTGTTATTTTAAATAATATTTATTTATTATTTAATGTTTTCATTAATTCCCAAAACAATAATATATATATATATATATATATATATATATATATATATATATATATATATATATATATATATATATATATATATATATATATATATATATATGACTTTTTTTTGTCTAATCTTATGTTAAGTACATTGTTGGTTTTGAAAGCATTTTAGGTATTAATTAAAAATAACCACAACAGACTTATAAACATAACATTGAATTTAGTATAAAACTAACTATTTTTAAATTTTTATAAATCATATACACTCTGTTCCATATTTATTGTTTAATTTTGATTTTTAAATCCTTTATTCTGTAATTTTGAATTTAAATATTTTTATTTGTGTTATATATTATTTGATGAAACTTATTAGTTATTACAATAAAAAGACCTTTAAAACACAATCTATTCATATATTTTGCCTAAAGTATTATATATCGACAACAAAAATATTTACGGTCAAACTAATAAAAACTTTAAAAGTCCAAAGTGAAAAATATATATGGGATGGAGGTACTATTTCATTGATCATTTTAATTTGTTATTTATTGTACTATGTTTATGTATGTTTATTATATTACTGTCATTTTTAATCTTCATCTCCATATTCTAATAAAATAGTCATTTTTGTCAACGTGATATCTTTTCACCATAAAATATTTTAAGTTGAACTTCCAAATAAAATATATATAAATTTTAAATAATCAATATAAAAGTCTAAGGAAAACTTATATCTTATTACTAGTTTAATAAAATTTTATAAATCTTTTACCAGTGGTTTCTATAGGTTATAACCTAGTATAATAATATTAGTGGGTAGAAGCTGTCATAAAATATAAAAAGCAATTTAATTTCTCTTTCTTTACTACCTACCATGTTTATAACCAAATTTAGGTATTTATTAAATAGTTTGACTTTAAAGTCTAAACTTGGGTGTGCAGATGGGCTCAAATTTCTTTACTACTAATGGGCTGATGAATCATTAGTTGGACTGGTGTAATAAATCCTGGCCCATTTAATGAAATATAATATATCTTAGAAATGTTTACTTACTGTGCTGACATACCCGTTAAGATATTTGTTTTTTCATATGGATAGCCCAATGTTTAATGTTTAAGTAAGGGGGGATTTAACTAGAAGTTTGGCCAGGAAAAATCATACACTGTATTTCGGTATTTAACATATGACCGGCCAGGAAAAATTATACATTGTATTTCGGTATTTAACATATGACTATCTTTGTTTGATTTATATTTTGTTATTTAGGATTTTCATTAACTTCATTTAAAGAAAAGGTTAATATTATAAAAAAAAATATTATATTTTAGATTTTTTTTTATTTTAGTCTAATATTTTTTTTCTTCCAAAAAGCCTTCATATATTTCTATTTTTTTATGAACAGGTTTATAAGTAATTTTTTTGGTAAGTAACTATATGTTTTCGTGAAAAACCTAATTATTTCCCCCAAAAAAACTCTCCTTGTATGTGTGTGCTTTGCTAACTTGGAAATTGAAGGTTTATGTGTTGAAGTTAACTTAGATGAAATTGTACAACAAATGGTTTTGTATTAGTGTCTGTTAAGTTGGATGAATCATATCATAAATGATTCCCGTTTGTTAATTTGCGATATAAGGTTCCACATCTGCTAATTTTGCCAATTCGGATAACGAAGTGTAACATCCCGAATTTCAGAAGTACGATTTAAGAGTTTAAAGTGTAATTTCGAAGCAGGGACTCGACGAGTAGGTACGCTTACTCGCCGAGTCGGAGCGGGTTTGGGTCGCGAATTAAGTGACCAACTCGCCGAGTCGGAAGCTAGACTCGACGAGTTGGTGCTGGGATGAGAAAAACCCTAATCTTAGGGTTTGCACCCTATTTAAAGGACTTAATGTCCTCCCCTCATCTCCCTTAGCCCCCTTTGAGATCCAGTAAACCCTAGCTTGTGTGTATAAGGCCATTGGAGGGAGATTGAAGCTTTGAAGAGGTGTTCTAGTGGGAGAAACTTGAAGATCAAAAAGGGTTGCATCAAGAAAGTAGTGTAGATCCAGAATCTACTGCAGTTTTGGGCACATCTTGGAGGTAATGAGCTGTTACCTTTCCTTTGTTGCTTCTAGATTTATTCTTGAATGAGATTTGGGGCCATTTTGGTATGATTGAGATCCACTTCGGGTTTGGAGTCCAGATCTGACGTTGCTACTTCAGATCTAGACTTGTATTGGTCCAGAAAGTCATAAAGCATCAGTTATTGAATTGTTGGTGAAGCCCTTTTGTCTAAAGCCCAAGCCCTAGTGTGTGTTGGGCCTATATCTCTTTGGTTTCACATAAAGTTTGCAACTTTATGTTAGGGATAGATTGTAGAAGGGTGGATCTACAGATTGGAGCCTCAGCATGGCTCGAAAAGCCTCTGAATGGATTGAGAACTGGAGAGACTCGGGGAGTCACATGGGTGTACTCGACGAGTTGTATGAACACGTGCATGGACTCGACGAGTTGGAAGAACAACTCGGCGAGTCTGTTGAAGATTGCCTTGGACTCGGCAAGTCTGTTCTTGGACTCGGCGAGTCAGGTCGCAGAACCCCAACCTCTTTTGGTTAAAGCCTTGGATTAGTGAGTCGGTTGGCAACTCAGTGAGTTGGACAAGATGGGACTCGGAGATCGTTGGACTCGGCGAGTCTTGGGGCGACTTGGCGAGTTAAGTTGTGTCATGAGAGTTTTTTGGGTAAGGGAACTCGGCGAGTCGACTGGGTGACTCGGCGAGTAGAGTCAACCAGGAGGGTTGACTTTGACTGAGGACTTTGACCTTGACCAAGAGTTGACCAGTTTGACTTCCAAGGGTACTTTGGTAATATTGTTATTTATGGAATTGGTTCTTTGGTAGTGTTCAGTGGCGGTGATCGTGTCAGAGGTCGGAGCAGCTTGGTCTTATCTTTTCAGTCAACAATTTCAGGTGAGTTATCCTCACTATATCAATAGGGTCTAAGGCAGCAAGGCCAACCCTTTTAGTTGTTATCTTGGTTACAGTATGCTACATGTGGTTATGATCTGTTAGATTGGTATCATAATAGACAAATGTTGTTGTGCTCTTGTGATCCGTTAGGATTGGTATGTTTGTGACCTGGTTAGGTCGATGCCTTGGTCATGAGAGATTGCTATGATCGATGATCTGTGAGATAGTTATATCTGATATCTGTACTTGTACTGTTGATGTGCTTATTGATCTGTTAGATTGGCGTCCTGGTAATTGGGACAATATTATGTCACTGACTTGGTTTAGGTCGGTATCCTGGTATATAGGATGATGCTATGTCAGTGACCTGGTTTAGGTCGGTGTCCTGGTATATAGGATGATGCTATGTCAGTGACCTAGTTTAGGTCGGTATCCTGGTATATAGGATGATGTTATCTTAGTGACCGGTTAGGTCGATATCCTGGTTAGGATGTTGCTATACTATATGATCTGCTAGATCGGTTTGTTTATCTACGGACTGTTATGTGATTATCTGGTATATGTGCATATGGTTATTTTCTTGATGTTGGGTTGAGGCGGTCCTGCTGTGTGCTGAAGGCCAACATACCTTACGTGCGGTCCGGATAGACTGTAGGCCCGTATGGCGGTCCAGTCATACTGAAGGCTCGGGATAGATCCATATAGACTGAAGGCCGGGCGCGAGCGGTCCAGTCATATTGTAGACTCAGAGAGTGGACCAGGTGAACTGAAGGCCTGTTGAGGGCGGACCAGTCACGCTGCAGACTTGAGAGGCATGGCTGTTCTGTATTGTGATACAATATGGTATGGCTATGGTTGTATGTGGTTGGTATGTTGGGGGTCACTCACTAAGCTTTCGGGCTTACAATTCAGTGTATTGTTTCAGGTACTTCAGGAGATTGTGGCAAGGCGAAGGTGTGATCGTACCGCTCCTCATGTTTTATGATTCATGTGATATGGTTCTGGGGGATTCTCTGATGTTTAAACTATTTTGAAAATAAGATGTATGAACTTAATGGTTTTTGAATGAAATAAAATGTTTTAAATTGGCTCAAGTTTTTGGTCGTTACAAGTTGGTATCAGAGCCTTGGTTTGAGTGAATTGGAGGAACATTCGTGTGAATCTAGTCTGAAATCAAGGAGGGATTTACAAAATGGTTTTCAAAAGGTTTTCGAAATAAGGAAAGGAGGATGCAGAGGGTACAATCAGTCAGAGCCAGTAAGTAGACCCCAAAATACCACACAAGTTATTTGATTATGTGATATGTTAGAACAACATGCTAGTACTAGGCTAGGGATCTTCAGGGATTGCATCATAGAATTGCTTGATTTCATGATGCCTATTAGCCTAGGGTTTTCCTTATATGAAATTGACATCCTTACTGTAGTTGTTTAGTGTATGTATCACGGTGGTGCATAATCAAGATCTTATAGTCTGAGAATGTTCGATTCGACCTTAAGGTAGAATTGGATATTCGAAAGTCTATCGGGGTGTTATGTGTGGCTAGTATACACTAATGTTGCAGGGTTGGTGGAAGTTTCATGGATTGGGTGGGTAGTGAGAGGCCGGGAGGCCAGATATGAGATGTTTAGCATTCCTATAGGAGTGAGGATTTAATCGTTCACTACATTTATGTATATTGTTAGGGTGTTGTGATGACACTTGAGACAAATATAGGTAGGTGTGGAAGGTAGTATGGGCCCGTACTACTGAAAGCACAGGACCCATACGCGTGGCAAGGAAGTCATAACCCCTAGGGTTGGGTTTTGGAGTTGTTTCCCTGTCATTATATAGGTTATTAGAGACCTTTTGGTGTATTGCCAGAATGGTGGTCACAAGACGTCTTGTGACCGGATCCAGGTTAGGATCGGGAGCTGGCAGCAAGGATAGGCCAGCATTGTCAGGGGATCGTGTCAGGGATATCCTCCGGGAGGAGACAATCGATATTGTTTGGGGAAAAATTCTAAAGATGATTGGGTCTTTCAAGACCGCCATGGTTGAGTATTTTGTCGAGCGTCATGCAGACATTGCTGAGATGGTTGCCGCGACAGCTTTGGCAGCTGTAATGACGGCAGGGAGAGGAGCTGGACGAGCTTTCCAGGACCGAGACATGTTATCGATACATAATCTGATGAGCAGAAGGATACATTTATCTGGGAGCAGGAAGATGACCTGTACTCGTTATATTTCCGCGGGTTGTGCGAGAGAGTCTAGCTTGTGGGTTTATAGATTTGAGGCTCGGGGGTTTGCTCAAGGCCGGGTTACGGGTCGTGGAACTCCATAAAGGAGTGATGATTATGTCCAGCTGGGGTTTTGCAGCTGGAAGTTAAATGGTTGATTGATGAATTGGACCGTCGTTTGGTAGGGCAAGGATTGCACCCTCTCAGTTTACGAGCTCGAAGGAGTGAGCAGGCTTGTGACCCCAGGATCAGGTGTATTCCAGCTCGGGGTAAGTTGTTTACAGGAATAGACAATATTATTTCAGTGCCGGTGAGCTCAGGACGGTTGGCGTGGCATAAGTGTTGTGAGGTCCGGTTTTCCTTAGATATCTTGTATCGGATGGAAAGGATTGATTGTGCGATCTATTGCACTTTTGGGACTGTAGACTATGTCTTGGGAGTGGTTTGTAGCCTGGTTTAGGGTAGAGGTTGTTTCAGCTGCTGTCGTTCAGCTGTGGGCATTTGATTTGGTGAGTGAGTCAGGGTGTGAACCCTGAAGAGAGTGATTTCTAAAGCCTGAAAGCGGGAAGCTTTTTTGGAACACCTTTGGAAAAGGGGTTTTATGTGAGAGGACATCGGATGGAGTCCCGCAAAAGGGTTATTCATCATTTTCAGGATTCAGTGGTTAGCAACCATTAGTGGTTGACAGATTAAAAGCCCCAAGAGAAGTAACTCGTTGCCGAGGTATTAGTTGGAGCATCTATATGGTGGTCTTCAGGAAGTGAGTGTGGAGTCATTCATGCATTAGTGGCTATCGGTTTCACTGGGATTCAGGAAGTGATCATCTGATTCTTAGAAGTGTGTGATGAATCGGGTCTAGCTAGCAATGGAACACTAGTGGGAAAGAGTTGGTTGTCATCAGATAAATCGTTGGGAAGTGAGGAGGATTGAGAATCCTCCGATCTTCATGTATTATGAAGGCTTAGTTGAATCTAAGTAGGGGAGTGTTACCCTGAGATGCTGAAGTGGAAAGCTTTTGAAATGGGGATAAGTTTCACAACCCGACAAGGAGAACAGAGGCCCTATTGGCTGCTTAGTTAAGGGTTGTGTTGTTTGGGGGTCAGCAAAACTCCCCAACATAAGAACACGTCTTCTGGATGCTTGATAGCAGAATTTGGGTAACCATGTTAGGGTCCTAGTCAAGAATCGGGTTCAGTTCCAGTTTTCAGTCGAGGGTGTGCTCGAGTCTGAGGGTTTTGGATTGATAGATTGAGGGTTTTGTTAGATGTCAGGGCTCAGCAGTGCATTCAGCACGGGAGTGCAGGTTATTTAGCGTGTATGGTAGACACGCAAGCCAGGGAACATACCTCGCATTTCCAAGAAGGTGGGAGATTGACTGAAGGATTGGTATGGCGGTCCAGTCATGCTAAAGACTCTGTTTATGTTTGTAGATCTATGATCGGGTATTGAGTAGGCTGCTACGCTTTAGCACTCAATAGGTCTATTCCACGTTTTGAGCATGCTGCTAGAGTAGGCTGAGGACTCCGGTATATCTTGGTTGATCAGAAGTTATTATTAGGGTTCGGACAGAGTTCAAAGAATCTTGGTGATCTCATCCGTTCAAGTGTCTCCTAGGTTTCATCTTCTTGGATCAGGTAATACTCCAGTTGGGGACCGAGAATGGATCCGAATGGGCGTTTTAATTAAAATGTTGGATCCAGCGGTGTTGTTAGCCGAGAGTGGGGAATGATTGGAGCAAGTGATAGACAAGTGGGGCAGGGAACAAACCATGGTTTCAGGAAAGGTAGTTGGTCGATGTGAGGCTTGGGTTTAGGCCATGGAAAGGATTTCGGGAACGAAAATGGAGTTCGGAACCCCAAGAGGGCTAGAACAGACTGCATGGGAGAGATCCTCGGGAAGGATGGTTCAGGGTGACGTACGATAGTTTTGAGTGGTCTGGATAGACTGAAGGCCGGAAGGCGGACCAGTCTGGCCGAAGGCTCAGGGAACGGTCCAGACAGGCTGAAGGCCCGGGAGGGCGGTCCAGACATGCTGAAGGTTCTGAGAGTGGTCCAGATAGGCTGAAGGCTGGTAAGGCGGTCCAGTCATGCTGAAGACTCTGCATGTGTTAAGTGGATCTGTATGCGGAGAATGAGTGGATATGTCTCCATGCAGTAGCAATTTATATGGTCCGACCCCAAATATTGATCATGAGTTGGCTGGAGGCTGTGCATGGGCCTTGTTGGTTATGTGATCAGATTCGTGGTATATGGGAGTTCGAGAATAGAAGTTGCTCTACATGGATAATGTAGAGTGGAGTTTAGCTCAGTGGCACTTATAGGTGTAGTAAAAGTTGTTAAGTAGACTTCCTGGAAAGGAAAGGTGTGTAGCTCCAAAAGGAGCGTGATTCCTCTGAAAGGAAGGCAATAAAGTAAATGGATGATTGAAAGTGCTCTAGTTGATGGTGATAAGCACTGAGATTGTACCAGATGTGTGGAAGCACATACGGGTTGGATGCCCATTGAGATTGTGGAACGGTTAGCACTGACGCAGAGTCAGGGGAGATCGGACTATCATACGGGTAGACCCTTGGATCCCGAATTATGGTTGTGGTCATGAGTTATGTGTGTAGTGGTGTTTCATCCTAGGGATGGTTGGACCGTCATAGGCGTGCTTGGTCTTCCAGCCCAAGGCTGAGTGGGCCAGGTACGATGTGTATGAACGTTATGGCTGGATGTTTAGGAGGGTTGCTCGGAAGCTGTGAAATGTTCCATCATGTCAGCACGGTAAGGGATTTTATCCAGGGAGGAAACGGGATGAGTTTCCATCAGTGCAAGTTAATAGAAGTGGCGCCAGATGGGCGAGAGATAGCAGGATAATACTGGGTCAAGACCCAGTGGTTTAGAATGGTATCCAGTTTTCGCAGGTGGTGAATGAATGCGTAAGACGGAAGTAAGGTAGTGTCTTCTGGTGGCACTTAGTGATGAGTGTTGTTATCAGAGAAAGGAAGTCGGTGGCCCGCTTGAAGCAGTTATCAGGACCCCACAAGGGAAGAGATGGATTTTAGGGATTCAATAGTAGTGTTTGAAGGAACCTGGGTCGGTTTGAGATCAGTGGATGCATTGTGGGAATATCATCGATTCGGGTTGACCCGTCAACTCGCCGAGTTACATCATGCTCAGACTCATCAAGATAAACCCTGACCGACTCGTCGAGTCGGCTCATCGACTCGTCGAGTCTCTTAAGTCAAAATTCTCATTCAGACTTTTTAAGGCAGAAAATGCTACTCCATACTCTGGATCAGACCTTCTAAATCTCGAATACCATGTAAAGCTTACAGCTTTACGTTCATGCATGGCATATTGGCTCAATAATGCCAATACAAACTCTTACAAGAGTTTGGTGCTCAAAAGTTTGCCTCTAGCTCCATAAAGCTTAGGTCTTAGGGCTCACAAGAGCTCCTACAGTCCAGATGTGAGGTTTCAACCTCAAGATATGCTCAAGGGACTCAATAACACAAGGTGGATGGGAGAAAACCCTAAAAGCTCCCCCAAACCAAGATCTACACATAGAATGATCAAGTTAGCGTCTTTTTACCTCCAATAGAAGCTAACCACAGAAGAATCTTTGGATCCAAACGTCCCTCTCTGGTCCAAGCCAAGATGCTCTCCAAATTTTCTTCCAAAGTTGCACAAGAACACCCAAATTAGACTCTTTCTCTCTCACAATGGATGGAACCTATCTAGGGTTTCTCACAGGTCTCTCTGGAGATAAGGGAGGCGAAAATGAGGGCTTTAAGTCCTTTAAATAGGTCCCAACCCCGGATATTTAGGGTTTCATCTCACAGTGCCGACTCGTTGAGTCGGTATTTAAACCCACGTGCTCACTCCAACTCTACTCGACGAGTCGAACACCCAACTCGTCGAGTCACTCATTAATAAATAAAGTACCTGGGAGTTGGGATGTTACAATTCTCCCCCACAAGAATCAGACTTCGCCCTCGAAGTCAAGCTCTGGAAATAACTTGGGATATTGCTCTCGTATCTCGGACTCCAGCTCCCAAGTCCACTCGGACCCCTTCCAATGTTGGCACTGGACTTGAACCAGGGGCACCTCTTGTTCCTCAGAACCTTCACTTTCTGATCCAAGATCGTAATCGGCCTCTCAATATAATCCAGGTTATCATCAGTCTGAATATCCTCCAATGGCACCACTGCCGTCTCATGCCATACAAAAATCTCTTTCCCAAGACACCCAACCCATACAAGAACTCCCCATCCCGCCACAAGATGGATCCCCATGTCGTTGCGGTTCCAGTTCCGACTCCTTGCACGACCGCCCATGCAAGATATCATCATGTCATTGGCTTATCGAATGCCCAATCTCAAAATCATACCTCCAGTTCTAATTATCTTGATGCGACTGATGAAATCATATTGTTGACCATAACAAATGCCGAACACTCATACCTGACATATCAATCGATCCAGATCATACTCCAAAGGAACGAAAGGGTCACATCTCACAAGAGACCCATCAATTGCACTGCTAGCAGAACCCATCTGAACAAAACGAACCCCAATACTCTATTCTCAACACAAGAAAATGATCGGTACCGCTCAAAAGTGTCCTCAGACCTCTATGAGCATAAGCCCCAGCTCCCTCTCACATATCCCTTTTAACACTGAGCACCAGGTCGGCTCCCGACTTGGCAGTCGAACCCCCATAGCTTACCCATTGCACTCCCAACAAAACGACCATACAAGCTTCCTTCTCACAATAACTATCTCTGCCCATCGTGACACATGAGTCACGAAGTTCGCATTACCTCAATCGAATACTACAACCACACCTGAAGTTGTCTCACCTCCGACCTCTGTCGTCTACTACTCCTTTGTTCCATGTGTCTCGCAGTCCTTTCCATACCAACACACTGACCCATTCAGGCCTAAGACATCAGATGGAAATCAATACCCCTAAAAATATATCCCATCTATGAATCCAAAATCTCATCCTGCCTACTCAATACTCAAATTGTCCCAAACTCAACTCGGGAGTCTTATTCAACAGCAGAATTGGAAGCACTCATTTCCATTCCTTCCGATTACGATAATCCCTCCTCAACCCGGGATATAATGATTTCCGACCGTCATGGAGACCCCTGTCTCGCCCCTGGTTCGGCAACCAGGTTCCCGAAGACTCAAGTTGTAAGGCTACCTAAGCCTAAGAACTCCTCTACGTCATAATCTGACTAGTGAATACTACAGCTCCCCACAGAACAATATTCTCTCTTATCGACTACTGAGTGCTACGGTTCCCCCCATAGTCTTAAGACACTCCTTTATTGACTCATGAATGCTACGACTCCCCGCAGACTTACGACACCTCTCACTGACTCGTGAATGCTATGGCTCCCCGTAGTATCACGACATTCTGTCGCTAAGCAGTGACGACTACGACTCCCCGCAGTACCATGACACTCTCTCGCTGACTAGCGAATACTACAGATCCCCGCAGTACCACGATACCCTCTCCTACTGACTCATGGATGTTACGGCTCCCTGTAGTCTTACAACACTCTCTCTCTTACCGACTCACCATGGGTTCATTCCATGGGTTTTCCTGATAATCCCAAGAGATTACTCCCACTCGGATCCACTTGCTCTCTTATCACGCCATAATCTCATCATCAATTCATCACTACACTTAGTTCACTAACTCATGCTCTGCAGCCCAACATAGATAGGTGCCTACACCCACCCAACTTATGCACCACCACTCCATTCCTGATGTAAGTTCTCGTAGGCAAGGCACTTTTATCAGCACAGATACACCCTTAGACAGTCCCACTCCGGCCATAATTAACTGATGGGTTCCCACTGGAACCAAAAGTCACTTGGTACTCCACTCGCCATCTCAGAACTCGAGTCTCAACATGACCAACAATTAGGACATCATACTCGGGTACCTCGGTACACCATCACAGCATCTCACGATGTCTTGCCTCAACCACTAATCTTCCACTCACACAACTCGAAACCTATAAATACTCCAATCTCACAAATTGAAACACGGAGGAATCGCCAATGAATGAAAACACGATGATGAAAATCTAAAGCTCCATCCTCTACTGATCACCACCCATACGAAACTACTCATACCAACTCAGAAATTGGTTGACAAATCAACTATTAACCCTCCTGGAGTATAGATCACAATCTATACCTATACCCGCAAATCTCAGCTATTGCAACCTAAACTCAGCGACCCAAACGCCTCGAACTCAACATTTGCAAACCTGAAAAAACCCTGGCCACAATAAATTCTCTGACCAATGGCCACCTGTCGTGGATTCACTCATCCTTTCTTAGCACATACACATACATCATCTCACCTTGCACCTCGCCTCATCCACCAATAACCCAAGTCTCATGAGTCCGCACTGCAGATCTCCATAACCAGTTTTCTAACCGCACATGAATGGATCGCTGATCCTCTCAATAGAATACCCAGTCCCCCCCCCCATTCAGGGTTCAAACCATTACCAATTGGCATACCAACAATCTACTCCATAGACTGTTTCACCAGGTACATCACACATGACTCTTGGAATCGTACCATATAACACTCGATGATCTTCCCGATAAAGACCAAGCAACTCTAAATATCCTGAATCTCAGATGAAATCCTCGAAATTCTCCCCACGTTACTGCCTCTAGTCATCCCGAAATCTCATACCGACACACCGCTGGATATCCCAACTGTCCTGTAACATCCGGATTCCCAGGTATATTATTTTATTCCTTTATTTTTTTGGAGGTTGAGAGGGGACTTGGCAAGTTGGTGTTTAGACTCACCGAGTATGGTCGCGGATTCTTATCTGGGTTCACAGCTGGACTCGGCGAGTTCATGAGTGGACTCGGTGAGTCCATGCTGTTTAATGAAACCCTAATTTCCTGGGTTTGGGACCTATTTAAAGTCCCTTAGGGCCGTGATTTGCGGCTACCAAACCCCAGGGAGAAACCCTAAGAGATCTAGAGCGTTTGTGAGGAAGGAGAGGCCATTTTTGATCATTTTTGTTGGTGAAATTGCAAGAAGGAGGTGACCAAGGCAAGAGGAGGCTGAAGGAGGTGTGATTCTGGTGATTTCAGAGTTCAGAGACTTCATCTTGAGGTATTTATTCGGACCTTCTTCAGATTTGGTGTTGATTCTTAGAGTTAGGGTTTTCTAACCCCTTTAGAGGATGGATATGTGGAGCAATTGGTCCCTTCTCGAGTTTATGCTTTGGATCTGGACTCAAAGAGGTCCAGAGACCTTAACCCTTGGAGCTTTATGAGTTATTTTGGGAGCCATGAACTTAGGATGTTATTTTTGGGGCTAAATCACCAAGTGAGAGCATCTAAATGTTATATGAGTGTCAAGGTCTGAACTTTACATGATTATCATGCTTGGGAAGGTCAGATCTACGGATTAAAGGAACAGATCTGACCTCAGGAAGTCAATGGAGTTTGTGCATGGCATGAACTCGCCGAGTCCAAAGATCAGACTCGGCGAGTAGGGTTATGGTTTCCCGTAAATCACCCAGTGAGTAGACTTGCTGAGTTGGGGAAATAAATCAGTGAGTCAGAGGGGGGTTAGAGGACTGGAGTTTAAGGCGGAACTCGCCGAGTTGTTCTTGAGACTCAGCGAGTTGAGTCGGGGTGGCCTCGCGATTCATGCCAGGTGTGACTCGTCGAACAAGGGGAGGAACACGACGTGCGAAGCAGGACTCAAGAGTTAGTGGACACATGTAGACTTGCCGAGTCGCCCAAGTGCACTCGACGATTTGGGTCAAAATTTGACCGTTAACTTTTGTTGACTTTTATGGTTTGGTCAACAATGTGGCCTTTAAGCCAAGAGAGGGGTAAAATGGTCTTTTACCCTTCTGAGGGTGCTAAGAGAGGGTTGAGTATAGTTATATTTATGAGAGTATTTACTTTATGTGATTAGGCGGAGGCTAGATCATATTTCTACCGAGTCAGATATTTACCGAGACATCTGAGGTGAGTCTTCTCACTATACACTACCTATTGTAGTAACAGAGTTATGTGACAGAGTATTTTAGAGTTATATGCCAGTGTATATGCATGTTATTATGTGTTGTGATTTATTGTGATATGTGATATGCATGATTCAGAGTTTACAGAGTTAGGACCAGTGGGTCCATAGAGTTACGGGACCAAGAGGGCCCCACAGAGATATTCGACCAGAGGGTCAATAGAGTTACAACCTTGAGTGGCTGATATGTGTTATGTGGTATTTTGGGGAACTCACTAAGCAATTATGCTTACAATGTTATGTGTGGTGTTTCACCGGCGATGATCGCGGGAAGGCGCCGACATGACTCATACACACGCACACTGGAGTTCATATGTTTTGATCTTGGGATTTTGTATTAAGATAATGATGATACAGTGTTTTAAAATGTGGATGTGAATGAAATTATATGGTTTTTAAAATGTGAAAAATTGTTTAAATTTTTACGGTGTTACAAGTTGGTATCAGAGCCTTGGTTTGAGGGATTTGGATGCATCTTCGGGCGTATCTGAACTCAAACTGAGGATTTGAGGAAAATTTTGATAATTAGGTAAAAATTTTGAAAAGAGTAAAAAGAGTTTTGAGACAAACAGAGTAGAGCCGTGTGTACGATCAGCCAGCGCCCGAACAGTGATTTCCCAAAATACCCTTACAATAAGTGCTATCAGATATGTTATGTTATGCTATATGATGAATTATGATACGCATGCTAGAGTAGACTAGGTATTCCTATTAGGACTAGAGTGGCCTGATATATGATGCATTAGTCTAGGGGTTTTTGCTGCTAGCAATGCTTGAGAGTGTTTAGATAGCAGCGAGGTGCTTATGAGTTATCTGCTAGTGAGTAGCACATGATTAAGAGAGTAGGGTGCTTGGAAATTTGGGACTCTGGGAGGAGGACTTGGAATGAATACTGAGTCGGTGTGGTCGGTAGTATTGGGCCCGTACTACCGAAGGCACCGGGTCAGTGCGTAACCCAAGTAAGAATCCTTAGGGTCCCGGAAACTAAGTAGGATTGGGGGTATCGAGTGTGTGTACGCTCGGGTGAGTCTTTGATGGTATCATGGTGGGGACGCGCCATAGACCAGGGACCAGTGGAGGGGGTGTGAGCGACGAGGAGCTCCGCCAGATGATTCATAATGAGGTGGCTGCTGTCATCCACGCTGAGATTCCAGAGATGTTCGGGTCTATCAAGACCACCCTGATAGAGACATTTGACGAGAGATACATTGCTCTTTCTGATGCTGCTGTTGTTGCGGCCACTGCAGCTGTAGCTGCGGCTAGACCGCAGGGTGGTGATGCGTTGCTGTTCCGGGAGTTCAGCAACACAAAACCATCGGAGTTTGATGGGACCCAGGACCCGATTGCAGCGATGAGATGGATTTCAGACATTGAGGGATGTTTCTTTACTTGCTCATCCCCTCAGCATTTGAGAGCCCGGTCCGTGCTGAACCAGCTTCGCTTGGGAGCGAAGGACCAGTGGAAGTTTGTGACGGCACACTACATGCCTGTTGAGCTTGCTACAGTGACCTGGGAGAGGTTCACTGCTATGTTTTGAGACGAGTATGTTCCTCAGGTGGAGAGGGAGCGATTGGCACAGGATTTTCTGACCCTCAGGCAGGGTACCAAGTCTGTTACAGCGATTACTCGGATGTTCCATGAGAGGGCGATGTTCTGCCCAGAGCACGTGTCCTCCGAGCAGGCATGTATGAGCGGATATCTGAGCATTTTGAGGAGGGATATACGGGATTTCGTGGCGAACTCAACATACCGGACATTTGCTGAGCTTCATGCAAATGCCCGGAAGAGGGAGATAGAGCTGGAGACTCAGGCTAGGGAGGAGGCTGAGTCTCAGGGGAGGGATTGGAGACCGACGCAGTCTCAGCCGGCAGCCAAGCGGGCCAAGCTCGCTGATTCGAGATCTGGGAGTCAGAAGGGCCGCACTTGTGGCAAGTGCGGAAAGAGCCACGATGGGGTGTGCAGAGTGGGGTCTTGCTACAAATGTGGCAAGGAGGGGCATATGGCCAAGGATTGCCCCAAGGGGTTTGCAGTATGTTTTCACTACAACCGAACCGGACACCGCAAGGCAGAGTGTCCACAGTTGCGAGGGACAGCCCAGGGAGCACCTCAGGGATCTGCCCCTGCTGCTATCAGAGCTACTAAGAGCCATCCAGTGAAGGCCAAAGTACCGAAGGCACGAGGGAGAGCCTTTCAGTTGACTGCGGAGGAGGTCCGTGCTGCGCCCGATGTCGTGGCTGGTATGTATCCTTTCTTGTATTTATTTTGATGATGGGATATTGTGTTTATTTTGTGTTATGCGTAGGTACTTTTCTTATGAATTCTGTACCTGCCTTGGTGTTATTTGACTCGGGTGCAAGTCGGTATTTTGTATCTTTGGCTTTTAGTCAGCACATCAGTAATAGCCGAGAGGCGTTGAGTCGACCTATGAGAGTTTCCATAGCTGACAAGAGGACGGTGTATGCCGCTGAGGTGATCCGAGGATGTGTACTCGAGATTTTCGGCGTTGATTTCCCGATTGATTTAGTTCCCATTGCGATGGTAGATGTCTGTGTCATCGTGGGCATGGACTGGTTGAGCAAAGTTGGAGCAGTCATCGACTGCGAGAGACAGCTGGTGACTATACGAGACCCCAGTGGGGGAGTTCTTACGGTGTATGGCGAGGGTACACGTACTGGGTCAGCATTTTGTTCGGCCACCAGAGCAAGGCAGAGTCTACAACAGGGCTGTAGGGGATTTGTAGCATATGTGATGGATGTGAGGGTTGATTCAGAGAGACCGAGGTCAGTTGATGAAGTCCCGATAGTGCGTGAGTTTCCGGATGTATTTCCAGAGGAGTTGCCAAGTATGCCTCCGGAGAGGCAGGTAGAGTTTAGTATCGATTTGGTTCCGGGGGCTGTGCCTATCGCCAAGGCGCCTTATCACCTCGCGCCTCTAGAGATGCAGGAGTTATCCTTGCAGCTTCAGGAGCTGTTGGGGAAGGGGTTTATTCGACCGAGCAGTTCGCCATGGGGAGCGCCTATCCTTTTTTTCAAGAAGAAGGATGGTTCACACCGGATGTGCATTGATTACCGGGAGTTGAGCAAGCTAACGGTCAAGAACTGTTACCCATTTCCGAGGATTGACGATCTGTTTGATCAGTTGCAGGGAGCATCTTGGTTCTCCAAGATCGATTTGAGGTCTGGATATCATCAGGTGAGGGTGCGAGATGAGGACATCCAGAAGACAGCATTCTGGACTCGTTATGGGTATTACGAGTTTGTGGTGATGCCTTTCGGACTCACCAATACACCGATAGTGTTCATGGACCTCATGAACAGAGTTTGCAGGCCGATGTTGGATCACTCGGTGATCGTGTTCATCGACGACATATTGGTGTATTCGAGAACCAGAGAGCAGCATGAGGAGCATTTGAGGGAGATCCTCGGAGTCCTGAGATCGAAGAGGCTTTATTCCAAATTCTCCAAGTGTGATTTTTGGTTGCGAGAAGTCCAATTCCTAGGGCACCTCGTTAACCAGAAAGGGATATTCGTCGACCCGGCCAAGATTGAGGCAGTGATGAGTTGGGAGGTGCCGAGGTCACCTACCGAGATCTGGAGTATCCTAGGGTTGGCTGGTTATTATCGGAGATTTATCAGGGATTTCTCCAAGATCGCCGTATCACTCACCAAGTTGAACTGGAAGGGTGTTGCTTTTTCATGGGGTCTAGAGCAGCAGGCCTCCTTCGAGACACTTCGCCATAGATTATGCGAAGCTCCGGTGCTAGCCCTTCCGGAGGGGATGGAGGACTTCGTCGTGTATTGTGACGCATCGATATCTGGGCTGGGAGCGATGCTTATGTAGAGGGGTCATGTGATAGCATACGCATCAAGGCAGCTGAAGCCTCAAGAGATGAGGTATCCCACCCACGATTTGGAGTTGGGGGCGGTGGTGTTCGCCCTCAAGATCTGGTGTCGCTATTTGTATGGGGTTCGATGTACCATATACACGGACCACAAGAGCCTGAAGTATCTAATGGATCAACCCAACCTGAATATGCGCTAGAGGAGATGGTTCTATGTGGTGAAGGATTACGATTGTGAGATCCTATACCACCCAGGCAAGGCTAATGTTGTAGTCGATGCACTGAGCCGTAGGGTGGAGGGCGCCCCGATGCGATATTTTTGTTTGAGATTGACAGTGATGACCCCGGTTTTGGACACTATTCGTGGGGCCCAGGCTGAGGCCGTGAGGCCAGAAAGCCAGAAGAGAGAGCGAGTTGTCGGGCTGGTATCAGAGTTCTTTACCGATAGCCGGGGGCTTATGACATTTCAGGGTCGGATATAGGTACCGTTTGTGGGCGGGATGCGTACCATTTTGATGGAAGAGTCTCATCGATCGAAGTTCTCGATCCATCCCGGGGCCACTAAGATGTATTTGGACCTGAAGAGGGAGTATTGGTGGCCCTATATGAAGAGGGATGTCGAATGGTTTGTAGAGAGATGCTTGACCTGTCGCAGGGTTAAGGCCGAGCACCAGCGTCCACATGGTAAGCTGCAGCTGTTAGAGATTCCTGAGTGGAAATGGGAACAGATTACCATGGATTTCATCACCAAATTGCCAAGGACTGCGAGAGGTGTCGATGTAATTTGGGTGATTGTGGACATGTTTGACGAAGAGCGCTCATTTCCTTGCTATCAGTGAGAGCTCTTCCGCGGAGAGGTTGGCAGAGATGTACGTGAGAGAGGTGGTATCGCGGCATGGAGTGCCGATCTCGATTGTCTCAGATCGAGATGTACGTTTCACTTCCAGATTCTGGAAGAAATTTCATGAAGAATTGGGTACGAGATTGCATTTTAGTACCGCATACCACCCACAGACTGACGGGCAGAGTGAGCGGACGATTCAGACGCTCGAGGACATGCTCCGAGCATGTGTGTTGGATTTCGGCGGGAGTTGGGACACGTACTTGCCCTTGGCAGAGTTTTCCTACAACAACAGCCATCATTCGAGGCTTGGTATGCCACCCTTTGAGCTGTTGTATGGAAGGAGGTGTCGGACCTCTATTTGTTGGGGAGAGGTAGGGTAGCGTGTGATGGGTAGTACTGAGATCGTGCTTCAGACGACATAGCAGATTCAGCAAGTCAGACAGAGGTTGTTGACCACTCAGAGTCGTCAGAAGAGTTATGCGGACAGACGCCGGTCCGAGCTCGAGTCTCAGGTTGGCGAGTTCGTGCTCCTGAAGGTCTCTCCTTGGAAAGGAGTGATCCGATTCAGGAAGAGGGGCAAGTTGGACCCCCGATGTATTGGTCCTTTCAGGGTGATCGCGAGGGTAGGCAGGGTAGCCTACCGTTTGGAGTTACCTGCAGAGTTGGGTCAGATTCATGACACTTTCCACGTGTCGCAGCTGAGAAAGTGTATAGCCGACGAGTTGGCAGTGGTTCCATTAGAAAATATTCAGTTGGATGCGAGCCTGAACTATATTGAGAGGCCGGTGGCGATTAGGGATCGAAAGATCAAGGTTTTGAGGATCAAGGAGGTGCCTCTGGTGCAGGTCCAGTGGCAGCACCGGAAAGGGTAAGAGTTGACTTGGGAGCCAGAGCGTGAGATGCGGGAGCAACATCCATAGTTGTATGCAGAGTAAGACTTTGAGGGCGAAGTCTAATTCTAGTGGGGGAGAATTGTAAATCTAGATTCCCAGGAATATTATTTTATTCCTTTATATTTTTTGGAGGTTGAGAGGGGACTCGGCGAGTTGGTGTTTAGACTCGCCGAGTATGGTCGTGGATTCTTATCCGGGTTCACAGCTCGACTCAGCCAGTTCATGAGTGGACTCGGCGAGTCCATGCTATTTAATGAAACCCTAATTTCCTGGGTTTGGGACCTATTTAAAGTCCCTTAGGGCCGTCATTTGCGGCTACCAAACCCCAGGGAGAAACCCTAAGAGATCTAGAGCGTTTGTGAGGAAGGAGAGGCCATTTTTTGATCATTTTGTTGGTGAAATTGCAAGAAGGAGGTAACCAAGGCAAGAGGAGGCTGAAGGAGGTGTGATTCTGGTGATTTCAGAGTTCAGAGACTTCATCTTGAGGTATTTATTCGGACCTTCTTCATATTTGGTGTTGATTCTTAGAGTTAGGGTTTTCTAACCCCTTTAGAGGATGGATATGTGGACCAATTGGTCCCTTCTCGAGTTTAGGCTTTGGATCTAGACTCAAAGAGGTCCAGAGACCTTAACCCTTGGAGCTTTATGAGTTATTTTGGGAGCCATGAACTTAGGATGTTATTTTTGGGGCTAAATCACCAAGTGAAACCATCTAGATGTTATATGAGTGTCAAGGTCTGAACTTTACATGATTATCATGCTTGGGAAGGTCAGATCTATGGATTAAAGGAACAGATCTGACCTCAGGAGGTCAATGGAGTTTGTGCATGGCATGAACTCGCCGAGTCCAAAGATCAGACTCGACGAGTAGGGTTAGGGTTTCCCGTAAATCACCCAGTGAGTAGACTTGCCGAGTTGGGGAAATAACTTAGTGAGTCAGAGGGGGGTTAGAGGACTGGAGTTCAAGGCGGAACTTGTCGAGTTGCTCTTGAGACTCGGCAAGTTGAGTCGGGGTGGCCCCGCGATTCATACCAGGTGTGACTCATCGAGCAAGGGGAGGAACTCGACGTGCCAAGCAGGACTCAAGAGTTAGTGGACACGTGTAGACTCGCCGAGTCGCCTAAGTGCACTCGACGAGTCGGGTCAAAATTTTACCGTTGACTTTTGTTGACTTTTAAGGTTTGGTCAAAAATGTGGCCTTTAAGCCAAGAGAGGGGTAAAATGGTCTTTTACCCTTCTGAGGGTGCTAAGAGAGGGTTGAGTATAGTTATATTTATGAGAGTATTTACTTTATGTGATTAGGCGGAGGCTAGATCATATTTCTACCGAGTTAGAGATTTACCGAGACATTTGAGGTGAGTCTTCTCACTATACACTACCTAGTGTAGTAACAGAGTTATGTGACAGAGTATTGTAGAGTTATATGCTTGTGTATGTGCATGTTATTATGTGTTGTGATTTATTGTGATATGTGATATGCATGATTCAGAGTTTACAGAGTTAGGACCAGTGGGTCCACAGAGTTATAGGACCAAGAGGACCCCACAGAGATATTCGACCAGAGGGTCAATAGAGTTACAGCCTTGAGTAGCTGATATGTGTTATGTGGTATTTTGGGGAACTCACTAAGCAATTATGATTACAGTGTTATGTGTGGTGTTTCAGGTACAGGCGATGATCGCGGGAAGGCGCCGGCATGACTCGTACACACGCACACTGGAGTTCATATGTTTTGATCTGGGGATTTTGTATTAAGATAATGATGATACAATGTTTTAAAATGTGGATGTGAATGAAATTATATGGTTTTTAAAATGTGAAAAATTGTTTAAATTTTTATAGTGTTACATGTCCCGAATTAGCCATGACTCTTAATCTGGAAGTAATGCACTATCACACACCGCGTCTTCGGTCCCTCAACGAACATTCCATTGCGTGAATCATCATAGAAGCAAGAGACCCCACTCTCACAGTCGATACACAACATAGGCAACGGGGCCGCCACCCCAGTATACTCCTCTTGATCGCCTGAATCTGCTGCTAAAAAATATGCCTTACTCAACTAAGGCAACTCCTTGTCCTCATCCATCTCAGTCCCCGCCAATGACTCATTCACGACATAAAAAAATACCTCGCAGCAACATATCCCAATTAATCTGGTGAAAACATCTCAACTATATGATACCCCACATAATTACCTCCAAACTCTGGAACCGGAAGCTCGTTATCTTGTTCGCTCCACACGAGAAGCGAAAATAGTGTAATCTTCGTCACAGGATGTGACATCTCAACCATCGGTCGATCACTCAACCTAGACCGCAATCCTCCTCCGCTTATCACCTCCACCTTTCCTCAAGTTCTGTGACTCCAACTGGCAGCCCACCAGTCAGCTCCTCGGGATCTAAACTCAATCCCCTCACAAGGTACACTCTATCGAAGCTCAATCGACATGGCCCCTGGCCCCATAGTTTACCATATCCATTCCCGGTCTGGACACCCATGATCGGATGACTGGTAAAAATGGCAACACACTCTTCTACGAATCATGGTACCCGAACCATGTTATCTCCATACTAGTTGCTATTTAGAACCTCTGGAATTCTCCTTATTTCGAGTATGGGTCCTCTGCTTTCAGTAATACGGGCCCATACTACCTGCCACATCTACCCATACTTTCCACACGGATTGTCCCAGGTTTCCTAAATAGATGCTCAACTTCCTCGATCACCAATCCCGTTGCACATGGTCGCTCTCTAGCGAATACTCTCCTCTATCAGTGTACTCATCTGACTAAAGTATCTCCCTAGGCTCTTCCTAGGTTCTCACACTTCTCTGCCATCAACTGTTGAAGAACTCCTCATGATGCCGACCATCTACCTCCTGAATATCTTCATATTCACTCGGTAGCTGACTCCCATCATCAAGAGTTCCACAAAGCACAAAACAAGTAACATTCGGGCATCGAATAACCTATACCAACACATAAAACCACTCTGGCATATCACTCCTCTTGCTCTATCCACAAATCAAAAGGCATCATCGATTCAGGAAACCCTACCCCTCGTGGCATCTAACTACCCTCTCAGAAGATCCTTCCAAAAGCACATCTAGGTATCTCTCCTAGATTACTCCACTACTCAAAGCTCTCTCTAAAAGATTCCTGCTAGATACTCCTACTCAACACATACTCAAGGCACATAATAGATAGCAACAACTCCTAGGGTAAGGCATCACAAATCAGACATCTCTAGCCCTAAAATATGAAATATCAAGCCTATCCTCTAGCATGAATCACTAATATCTCGCAAATATATCATATCACAATTAAGGGTATTTTGGGAAATCTACGTTCGGGCTCTGGCTAATTGTACACATTGCTCCAGCTCATTTTTTCTTAAAACTCTTTCTCATTTTAGAAAAATCATTTCTTTTGAAAATTCTTCCCAAATCCTTAGTTTGAGTTCAGACACACCCGAAGGTACATCCGAATCCCTCAAACCAAGGTTCTAATACCAACTTGTAACACCGTAAATTTTCAAATAAATTCTTCATTTTAAAAATCGCATAATTCTCATAACATATTTCACACAAAAATCCCAAGTATCTAATTATCCAAAACACAACTCCATAATTTTTTGATTAAAAATCCAAGATCCTCAAAACATAACTCTTTCTCTCGTGTGTACAATCAAGCCGACGCCTTCCCTCGATCCAATAAAAGTACCTGGAACACAAATCACACAACACGGTAAGTATGAAGCTTAGTGAGTTCCCCAAAATACCACACATATCTCATTAGCCTCTCATGGCTATGCTCAAAATAAGACCCTACGGCCAATGCATCTCATTGGGATCCTCCGGTCCCACAACTCGGGTGGACCCTCCGGTCCTAACTGAGTAAGCTTAGAATAATACACAACATAAATCACATAGACATAATGCAGGATATCAGAATACTCAATGCAAGCACATAAGACCCTCCGGTCACAAGGTTACCACTCTAGGTAGGTATAGTGAGAAGACTCACCTCGAAACAAGCAAGCAAATACACCTCATACACAAATGACCGATCTAGCCTCCACCTAACACATGTGATATTTATCTCTAATTAAATCAAAACTCTAAATAAATTCATACTAGCCCCTCTCTAACTCTTGGGAAGGGTAAAAGACCATTCTACCCCTCCATGGTCTCCATTACTCACATTTGGTCAAAAATTCAAAAGTCAACAACAGTCAAACTCGAGTCAACAGTCCATGTTAACCCAACTCGTTGAGTGCATCAAAGCAAATCATCGAGTCACCTCGTTTCCTCAAAATCCTCATAAAACCAACTCAACTTGTTGAGTTGACCCATCAACTCGCCGAGTTACAGAATGCTCAGACTCATCGGGATAAACCCTAACCGACTCGTCGATTCGGCTCATCGAATCGTCGAGTCCCTTAAGTAAAAATTATCATTCAGACATTTTAAGGCAGAAATGCTACTCCATACTCTGGATTTTTGACCTCCTAAAGCTCCAATACTATGTAAAGCTTGTAGCTTTACGTTCATGCAAGGCATATTGGCTCAATAATGCCAATACAAGATCTTACAAGGGTTTAGTGCTTAAACGTTTGCCTCTAGCTCCATAAAGCTTGGGTCTTTTGGCTCACAATACCTCCTACAGTCCAAATCTGAGGTTTCAACCTCAAGATATGCTTAAGGGACTCAATAACACAAGGTGGATGGGAGAAAACCCTAAAAGCTCCTGCAAACCAAGATCTACACAAAGAATGATCAAGTTATCATCTTTTTACCTCCAATAGAAGCTAACCACAGAAGAATCTCTGGATCCAACCGTCCCTATCTGGTCCAAGCCAAGATGCTCTCCAAATCTTCTTCCAAAGTTGCACAAGAACACCCAAATTAGACTCGTTCTGTCTCACAATGGATGGAACCGATCTAGGGTTTCTTATAGGGCTCTGGAGACAAGGGAGGCGGAAATGAGGGCTTTAATTCCTTTAAATAGGTCCCAACCCCAGATATTTCGGGTTTCATCTCGCAGTGCCAACTCAACGAGTCGGCTCACTGACTCGTCGAGTCGGTCTTTAAACCCACGTGCTCAATCCAACTCTATTCGACGAGTCATTCACTCAACTCATAGAGTCACTCATTAATAAATAAAGTACCTGGAAGTCAAGATGTTACAAGTATACATGACCAATCCTACAGCCGAAGCATATGGGACTCAAATCATGTCAACTAACACTTCATCTATACTAGGGCTTTGAGTCTTACTTAACTTGGCATTACTCTGAATAGGCAGTTCCCCTTTCTTGGAATTTTCCATACTAAAATGCTTAATTATTTTATCCAATTAAGTACTTTGACTAAAACAAATAAGTCTTCTCTTTCTATCCTTTAGAATACTTATCCTACGAATATAAGCGGCTTCTCCTAGATCCTTCATGGTGAAACACTTCCCAAGTGAAGATTTCACTTCTTGCAAGGTCGGAATATCGTTTCCTATAAGTAGTATGTCATCAACATATAATACTAGGAAAATTAATATACTCCCATTAGCTTTGGCATACACACAAGACTCATCCTCTCTCCTAGAGAAACCAAATTCTTTGACTTTCTCATAGAAGCAATGACTCCAACTACGAGATGCTTGTTTCAATCCATAATCGGATTTCTCAAGCATACACACTTTATTAGAAAATTTTGCGTGTACAAAACCCTCTGGATGGCTCATATAAATATCCTCAACCAACTTCTCTTTAAGGAAAGCAATTTTGACATCCATCTTCCATATTTCATAATCATGAAAGGCAGCTATGGCAAGCATTATCCTAATAGACTTTATCTTGGCCACTAGTGAGAAGGTCTCATCATAGTTAATCCCATGGGTTTGAGTAAATCGCTTTGAAACCAATCGTGCTTTGAATGGGTGTACTTTCCCATCCATGTCCGTCTTCTTCTTGAAGATTAATTTACACCCAACCGTCTTTCGACCTTGTACATACTCAGGAAAATTCCAAACCTGGTTCTCATACATGGACTAAATCTCGCTATCTATTGCCTCCTTCCATTTGGCAGCCTTAACGCCTTCCATCGCTTCGTTGTAGTTAACTGGCTCATCCAAATTTACTAATGTACCATCACTGATAAACGTTTAATGATATGATGTTATATGAGACCATAGAACTCGGGTGACATGCTAACTCAACTAGACCGATGTGCATGTAATGAATTATTAGTGGGCTCAATAAGAGTCTCATCCTTTAGTTGAGAGCTAGTGTCTTCTAAGGTTCCTTCATTAACTGATTATGGAATTCTTTAAGATCAATAGGACTCCCATTGTCCTCTTTGAATATGAGCTCTCTCTTGCGAAAGAATCCTCTTCGAGCTAGAAAGACCATGTTCTCACTAGGTTTGTAGAGCAAGTATCTAAAAGATTTTTGTGGGTAACCAATAAAATACATCTCTCACCTCTTGGTTCTAGCTTGTCGTGAGTCTCTCGTCTAGAGAAAGTTTTACAACTCCAGACCTTGATGTAGCCTAGTGATGGACTTTCCCTATCCACATCTTGTGTGGTGTTTGAGCAACCTTCTTAGTAGGGACAAGATTAAGAATATGGGCGGCTGTCTCTAAGGCATAAACCCAAAAGTAATAGGAAGTGAAGATTGAATCATCATGGAACGAACCATGTTTAACGAGGTTCGATTTCTCCTCCCAGCTAGACCGTTAAATTGTGGTTGGTGGGTTTTACATGTAATAAAGCGGAAAAATCCTGATACTCTTAAAGGTACATTAAACCTATTAGATCTAGTCATAGCACTATTGAAGTAACATTCTATTGAACAACAAGAACCCTATAATCCTTAGCTTTTTTTTTTTCTAAAATCATAAACAAGTTAGGGATTACATACCTTTTGATTATTCTTATAGATAATCAATGAATTCCTTGTTCAATTGCTCTTGGAAGCAAGCACCATAAATCTCGTGCCTCTGATGGTTCACACCCAAACCCTAGAAACTAAGGAAACTTGAAGAGAGAGGAGAAGGGAGGAAAATTTTGGGCTCTGCTCTTAGCAAAAGGAGTGGCCAAAAATTAGAGGCTAATAGGAATATAATTGATAGGAAAACTCTAGAAACCCTAATTTGAATATAATACTATTATTTCAAATTGGATAATTATCTAATCTCCTAATTATCTTCAAGGGATATTCTAGAAAGTCTAGAATACTCCTCCAAACCGCCCACCTCTTGTGGAAGGTTCTGGAATACCTTTTGTTCATCTATTGAACAACTACAACTTAGGTCCTTTCACTTTTAATTAATCTAATTAATCCTAAAAGTAATTCTAATTAATTGTTAATCAAACAATACAATTTCTAATTAATATATTATTCTGGCAATATATTAATACATCATTCATTTCTATTTATTAATCATATTAATAAATCAGTCTTCTCTCTCTAAAAGTCATCCTATTCAATTACCAGGTTTGAGGGAAACCCAAAAGGACTTTACTAATAGTTCAAGTATATACTAATTTAGTTATTGACTTAGATACCTAATCCAACAGTATCCCAAACTTGGATAAGTCTATAACTACAATTGCTAGTATAACTTCCAAACTAACAACAAAGGGTGCTTCCTGGAGCAACTCCAAACTCTGATATGATCATACATTAGTCCTAAGATAAGTGATCAAATATTCCTTCGTTCTACAAGATATCGTATGGGCACAAGACATGAATTATAATCAATATCACTGTCCAAAATTACATTTCTCGATTTCCTGATTTGTGATGACCTCAGAAGACTTACTAATTGAACACATCAATTTAATCATGGCTGGGCCCAGCACTATAAGTCAACACCAAATCACCAAGGGGCCCAAATATATCGCTTTTTCTATTAGGGAAAAAAGAACGAATAAACTTTGACTTATATGCTTGTATCATTTAGTCACCAAATCATGCATGACATTAAGTTTTATAACATCAAGTTACTGATGCATTTACATAATACCAATGCATAACCGACTTTTAAATTACAACTCATATATATCTCTGTTTTAAGAATATATGATATTAGAGTCTCAAAATTACTCGTGATAGAATCCATGAAGTAATTCTCTGAGCATGGGTTTATCCAATACTCAAATATCCATTTTCTAAGCACTCATGAACGTTGCAACAACACAATTTCTCTATCTAAACAACTTAGACAATCTACAATCCAACTCATGACAATATTCATTCACTATTTACTTCCTAAAGTACGACCGAGTTTGGAGTGTCGAACAATCAAATTATTCAGGAATTAAAACATAGAAATTGAAACACAAGAATAAATAATTGACAAAGGCAGTAAACAAACTCACAAATAATCTCTATTATTTAATCACCAAAATAAACTACATTTATTTTGTTATAAGTTTCAAACAAATCATCTAACTACAAAAATTAATATCATCTCTCAAACCAATGCTCCTAGCATGTTGATTATGCTTAACCCTACTCAGAGCCTTCACGAGAAGACTGCAAGATTTTTTTTTTGATGACACTCTCTTTACCACAAGATGACCTTCTTCAACTCTATGTCTGATATAATGGTACTTTCTGTCGATATGCTTGGATCTACCATGATCCTTGGGTTCTGTGGTCAATGAAGCCACACCTTCATTATCACAGTAAAGTTCTAATGGATCCTGAATGGTCGAGACTACTACGAAATCCCGATAAAGTTTTTCAACCAAGCTGTCTCCTTTGATGCCTCACTCAATACGATATACTTTAATTCATAAGTATAATCAGCCACCATATCCTTCTTGGAACTTTTCCAAGTTATTGCTCTTCCATTTAACACAAACACCAGGCTGACTATGAACAAAAGTTGTCTCGATCTGTCCGGAAGCTGGCATCACTATACCCAGTTACTCTCAATGTATCATTTCCAACAAGGACTAGAACCATGTCCTTTTTCCTTTGTAGATACTTAAGAATGTTTTTTACTACTGTCCAATGAGCTCTGCGAGGCTTTCCCAATATCCACTAACCATTGTTAGATCAAAAGACACGTCACGCCGAGTACATGTCATAGCGTATATGATCGATCCTATAGCGAAAACATATGGGAATTGACTCATTTCTCTTCATATGCACTAGAAATTTGAGTCTTACTCAACTTGGCATTACTCTGAATAGGTAGCTCTCCTTTCTTGGAGTTTTCCATACTAAAACGTTTTAATACCTTATCCAAGTATATACTTTGAATAATTCTAATTAGTCTTTTCTTTCAATGGTTTTTGATTTTTGTTTGATCAAGTAGATATAACCATATCTGCTATAATCATCTGTATATGTTACATAAAACCGATTAGCATCCCTTATGGTGGATCTGAAGGGTCCACACACATATGTGTGTATGAGATCCAACAAACCTTCACCTATTTGATAAGATCAAGTGAAAGGTGATTTTGTCATCTTTCCCATAAGAAATGATTCACATTCCTCATATGGATTTAAGTAAAATGATTCCAACACTCCATCCTTTTGATGTTGGGCGATGCGTTTCATGGTAATGTACCCAAGACGACAATGCCCCAAGCATGCCTTGTCTAAGCCATTAGACGAATCAATATGGAATACACTATTACCTAAGCTATCAAAACAAATCATAGTTTCATACATACCATTACAAGGTAAAGCTTTAAACATAAAAATACCATTTTATATACCAAAATCTGACCATTCACATCATTAAATGAATATCGAAAACCTTGCCTAAATAGTGCATGAAAAGAAATAGTGTTTCACATCATTTTTGACGAATAGCAACAATAAACTAAATCTAATCTAACATCACAAGACTATAAATTCCAATCTTGACAGTAGGAAAATATTGCCTATTTCCCATGATCAAATTCATCCTTCCATTCTCCACCTCCTTACTTTCTCCTAGCCCCTACAAATCAAAAAAATATGAAAACCACATCCTGTATCAAGGACCCAATAACGAGTAGATTGTGAGTTATTAGTTTGAATAGTTTAAATACCTGCTGACAATGGCTTCACTTTTCCATCCTTGATGTCCTAAAAGTACTTGGAGCAACTTCATTTCCAACAGCCCTTATCATTGCAATAGAAGAAAATGCCCTCTTGGGATCACTAACAAAAGGAATGTTAGAACTGGACTTTGATTTTGGGACATTGCTAGACGACCCAACATGGGTCCTACCCTTCCAGTTCAAATTAGGAGCACCTTTCCCTTTCTTTCCTTTTTTTCCTAATGACAATGACATCAACACTAGTAGGAGTAGATTTTTGATTTTTCTTCAAACCCGATTCATCCGTCTACAATAGGTTGTGGAGTTGGACCAATGTGGTCTCAATATTATTCAAATGATAAGCCAATATGAACTGATCATAACAAGGTAGCATGGAGTTAAGGACCATGTAATTGGCCAACTCCTTGTCAAAATTCACATTAATCCTTTCAATGTGCTCTATGTATCTCTGCATCCTTTGCACGTAATTGCAAACCGACACTCCTTCCTTCAACTTACACACCATGAGGTACTTAATGACTTCATACTTTTCTTGACAATATCTATTGTGAAACTTTTCCACAAGATCCAAGTTCACCTTATATGGCCAGTAATCCTCATAGAACCTTTTCAATTCTGGAACCATGGTGGCGACCATGATACAAGGAACTTTTGTTGCATCATCGTAGTGTTTCTTATAGGAGAGGATTTATTCAGGAGTAGCAGTGACTTTATAGATCTCAACAAGTTGTTTTTCAAGGACATACTCTTTGACCTCGATCGAAGATCCATCTTGATGTTGTGCATCCAATCATTGTATTTGGTGCCATCTAATGTCACATTGGACATGATCAATAGTAGCGAGAAGTTTTGGGTAGAGTTTTGAAAAGCAGAAGCATCACAAGAAGTAGACATCAATAGAGAAAAGGAATTTTAGTTACATGACAATAAATCTTTAATATTTTAACCCATTATAAATATATAAGGCTAGGATCCGAATTAACAATTTATAACTAAGAAAAGGTAGGTAAAGGCAATTTACTAATTTCATTCAAAATGAAATTCCTAGATCTTTTAAGATTCATTGAATCTTATCAATGACATGTTTAATCTCAGATTATGCTCTTCTATTTGTGACTTAGAAGCTGAGGATCAGAAACAATATCTGAATAACCATGAAAATATTCTTGGCAACCTTGATGTCATATATCATCTCTAATTAATGTATCGGTTAACCACACGTGCTTCATTAACAATGATAATTCTTGATATGCCCATTATTACTTTTTATAATCACTATTAGTGTGTCTGTTAACCACACACACTCCACTAACTACATATAAATCATAATGTGCAATTTCATGGATTAGCATACTTTTCATGTTTTCCTCAATTAACTAAGAGTGGGATTTTTACAAAATAGTTTAGTTACTTTATATCATTATATTTATTAATGGGATTATGTCCTACCAAACCCATTCGGCTAACGACCCTCCACCATACAAGAGAGCGGTGGGTGAGAGTGGACACCTAATGGCGATCATTTTATAGGCCATGTCCTTAAACAACCCTTATAGTATGGCTTCGTGAATGAGGCATATGTCACACCCCCGAACCAGATGACGGAAACGTCCAGGGGCTTGTGCGTGACTTCATCTTGAAATATCATTACAGGGAATATAATTGAAACATAACATCATCATCATCACACATGTAATATAACAACATTAATTGTTTACATCGAGTATTGTATTTGAATATTACATGCCAAAATAGTAGCAGTATGCTGAAACAAAATATCACACAATATCCATTAGTTTGTTTCGTTCATCTTGATTTAACGGTTTCCTGAGAATACAAGTTATTTTGAAAACGGTCAACATAAAAATGTTGCTGAGTTCATAAGCATGTTTGTGAAAATGATTTGTATAACTTTGAAAAGCACCAGAAAATCTGATATTTTCTGAAAACTGTTTAGTGTGTTTGTGTTAGATCTTGTATTAATACATGTATGTTATTGTTTATTTGACTAAAAGGTAAAGAGAATGTAAGAGCATGTAAAGAGAATGTTCCCAGACAACCCGACGTTTCCTGTAAAAAAATGGTCTTCCGTAAACTTCATAACGTTAATTCCTCTAAGCGAGCTGTCATAACCATACTAAATAATGACAATTTCACCTGTCTTGGCGTTGTTGGACGCCCGTTTTGACTTTGATTATAAGGTTTTCGTCACCCTAGACTGAGTTAGTCTAACTGTAGCGAACAGCTCAGGTGTGGGGTGTCATCCCCGTATAGATCTATACACAAATCCCCGTTCTCCCTCCAAGAGACTCTGGTTATAACTACAGGCTACGATCGTACACTTAATAGGTGCCAACCGACAAAAACTCACTAGATCCTTAATCGAATTTACGCAAAGAAAAAGGTATAAACTCATTCGAAGCCCAATGATCCATGTAAGTGAACCACTAAGGCATCACGAAACATGTAAATCATTTCAAAACCCAATTGGAATGAGATTATATAACATGGGCCCGAAATATATATATATATGAAATGACAACTAAGGCCCATTTCACATGTAAAGTATTTACAGGCCTAAATAGCACACAAATAGTATCCAAGGTCCGTTGCACATGTTAATGGGTCAATGAGGCCCAATAAACATAATAATAGTATACAGGACCTCTCACACATAAAAATGGCCACTAAGGCCCAATAACTGAGAAAATGATCAAATTAAATCCATTTATTGGTTTATCATTGGTTTTGGCTCAAGTATTCACTAAAATAGCATAAAAAGAAGAATGCATATAAAACCCATTCCTAGGCCCAATAAACATGTAAGTGAACCACTAAGGCCCACTATACGTGTCTATTATTTCCAGGCTGAAAGGAATATGAATGTCTATCCTAAGCCCAATATACATGTAAAAGGACACTAAGGCCCACTAAACATGTATATTATTTCCAGACCCGATAAGGATATGAATATCGTGTTTAACCCGTTTGCTATTGTTTTGTTTATTGTAGCTTGATTATTTACAAAGTTGATATAAAAGCCCACTTTTTGTAAAAATGACGTTCTTGGCCGAATAAGCCAAAAATTTACAATTAAGGCCCAATTTTTGTAACAATAACACTTTAATCTCCAATTTTGTTAAAAACTTGTGTTGATGACTACTTTTTGGTAAAAATAACATTTTAAACCCATTTTTGTCAAAAATATCATTTTTGGCTTGATTATTGTGGAAATACATATTTTTCTGGTTTTGGGCTTTTCCGACCTAGTTTTTGGAAAATTTGTAGAAAAATCATCGTAAGTCGAAATTTGGATCCGTAAATTCTGGAATTTTTTAAATTTTGTCTACTTTGTTCAACATTTTTCTCATAATTTTTAATGACTTCTAACAAGTGTGAAATTTCCCACCTTCACAGGCTGGTCCGAAATTATTTCAAATTTGATATCAAAAATTGTAGAAAAATCGTATGAAAATGTGAGAGTAGTCATTTTAAAGGTATAAATCTAAAATTTATCCATGTAATTTTTTTTTGAAAAATACTTCCATTAAGAGGGTCAAAACAGTTCGAGATTGGACCAAAACGTTCTTGTCAAGGGCTGTTCTATGAGTTTAATTTATAGATCTTACAACACAACACTCATTTTTGCTATTTGAAGTGTATAAATCTCAGATCTACTAGTTTAAATGTATTATATGTGATAAAACATACTTTTCGCAAGGTTCTTATGATGATCCAAGTGATAAACTTCAAGTTCTTAACGTATTTTTAGATTAATGAAGTAATCAACACATAATCACCAATTAATTCATGGAAAACACACATAGTCATGCATATACACATAGATCTACACAAAGCAACTTGTATTCTCCCCCAAAAACAAGTAAAACCAAAACAAGGGGGTATGAACTCACCTTGGGGTTGATGGTTCGGTTTTTGGATGAAGAAAGAGAGAGATTTCGGCCTAGCTTGCTTCTTGAGAGGATCCTCAAAAAATGATGTTTCTAGTAGTATAAACAAGAGATTTGTGATCTTTTTAGGAGGATCCAATCATATATGAATTTATCCAACTTGAGAGTGAAGTAGCTTACCTAGTATGTGAGTTTGATGAACTTTCTTGTGCACACACACCCACTCACGGGTTTATGATAAAAATGGAAGAGTTCTTGAGTTTTTGGAAGTGAAAGGAAACTTGAATGATTTTTGGTGATGGAGAATGGCCTTAGGCAGAGATTAAGAAGAGAGAAGGAGGGAAGAGAGAGTAGTATGATGGAATGGTTGTATGGATGTTTTTGATGGCATGGATATTTGTGGGAAAATTTGCATGGATATCCCCCATGCAAAGATGAGTTGTCATGCTTAGAATATTCAACATTTTCCTTTTTTTTTTTGTCAAATTTATGGGCCAAACATGTGGGCTAAAGAAAATGAATATGGAGGGATGTTTGGGCCTATCCTTGGCCTTGTTCGAATTTATGAAGTTTAAGAATATTTTTCGGCCCATTGGGCAAATGAAATCTTTTATGGCCCAACAAGGCTCATTAGAGCTAAGATGGATTATTTTAGGCTCACATGGCCCAAAATGCTAAAGTTTTATGAATGTGATCTATTTAGAGCCCATTTAGGGTTCCTAGGCCCGAGGTGATCAAGTTGAAAGTTTATTGGTCCATTAGGCCCAATAAGAGAGTCCTAGTTCATAATGAACTTGAACCGAGATTTCTAGGGTTTTCAACCCATAGTTGAACGTATGAGGGATGTATTTGAATGAGCATAGAGTATGATATTTGCTTAGAGTACTAGTTATTATACTGGTTGAACGATTATAGGAGAGTGGAATTCCCTAGCAAAAATTCTAGTTGTGACAGCGTACTAGTGATTTGACTAACTTTTCTTATACATATAATATATTAAACTTTTAATAATTTAAGTATAAGGTGTATTTTAACACTTTTTTAAAACACAAGGTTTAAACATTAATTAACTAATCTTTAAACCAAATATGATTTTAATATTGATCTTTTAATTAATCAAATAATTTAATGTAATTAAATCATATAGATAATTCACAAATTCAAGATATGCGATATCTGATTACCAAGATAAATATTATGTTTTATACAAATAAAAATATTATCGAAAGTAATTACCCTAATTAATTTAAATTAAGCAAACAAATTTGGTGATCAGAGGGTTCACCATGGCATCGAATTGGATTGCCATGTCATGGCAGAATATGGAAAAATGCGGATTAAAAGATCCCCACGTCGTGGCAGAAGAGGACCACGACGTGGTGCCACGACAGAATGTCGATTTTTCCAAATCTCCAAGTCAGGTTTTGTTCAAGTTTAAGCAATGCACTATCAACTGTTAAACAACCAAACACTCTGATACCACTGATAGGTTTTACATGTAATAAAGCGTAAATATCCTTATACTCTTAAGGGTACATGTAACCTATTAGATCTAGTCATGACACTATTGAAGTAACATTCTATTGAGCAAAAATAACCCTATAAACCCTATCTTTTTTGAAAATCATACACAAGTTAGGGATTACATACCTTTTAATTATTCTTTTAGATAATCAATGAATTCCTTCTTCAATTGCTCTGGTAAGAAAGCACCAGAAATCCCGTACCTTTGATGTTTCACACCCAAACCCTAGCAACTAAGGAAACTTGAAGAGAGAGGAGGAATGAGGAATTTTTTTTGTCTATGCTAGCATAAGGAGTGGCCGAGAATTAGAGGCTAATAGGCCCTATTTGTAGCTGATTAGAAAACCCTAGAAACTCTAGTTTTAATATAATATTGTTATTTCAAATGAGGTAATTATCCAATCTACTAATTATCTTCATGAGATATTCTAGAAACCCTAGAATACTCCTCCAAACCATCCACCTCTTGTGGAAGGTTCTGGAATACCTTTTGTTCAACTATTGAACAATTACAACTTAGGTTCTTACACTTTCAATTAATCCCAAAATTAAAGTCTAATTAGTTTCTGATTAATTCTTAATCAAATAATACAATTTCTAATTAATATATTATTCTCATAATATATTAATAAATCATTCATTTCTATTTATTAATCATATCGATAAGTCAATATTTTCTCATAAGAAGTCATCATATTCAATTACCAGGTTTGAGGGAAACCCAAAAGGACTTTACTAAAAATTCAACTATATACCCATTTAGTTATTGCATAAGATATCTAATCCAACAGTGGTGTCCTAGGAGGAGTATTTTGTTAAACTATTCCACATCCTTGAGATAGTCGTGGAACTCGATACTAAGATACTTCCCATCTCTATCAGATCAAAGTATCTTTATTTTCCTACCAAATTGATTTTCAACCTCGTGTTTAAACTCGTTAAACTATTCAAAGGTTTCTTATTTATGTTTGATTATGTAGATATATCCATATCTACTATTATCATCAATAAATGTCACGTAGAATCGATTGTCATCCATTGTGGTTGGTCTGAAGGGTCCACAAACATCTGTATGTATGAGATCCAACAAACCTTCACGTCTTTAACAAGATCCAGTGAAAGGTGATTTTGTCATCTTACCCCTAAGACAAGAATCACATTCATCATCTAACCTTAAGTCAAATGATTTGAACACTCCATCCTTTTGGAGTTGGGCGATGCATTTCTTGTTAATGTGTCCAATATGACAATGCCAAAAGCATGAATTTTTTACACCATTAGATGAATCAATATTTAATACACTATTGCCTAAGCTATCAACATAAATCACAGATTCATACACACCATTAGAAGGTAAAGCTTCAAACATAAAAATACCATTTTTATAAGCTAAAAGTCAACCATTCATATCATTAAAAGAATATCAAAACCCTTTTGTAAACAATTCATTGAAAGAAATAATGTTTCGTGTCATTTCCGACATATAGAAACAATTAATCAAATATATCCTAACATCACTACTAAGTATAATACCATAAGTTCTAATCTTGGTAACAGGAGAAGATTGCCTATTTCCCATCATCAGATTTATTCTTCCATGCTCCATTTCTTTACTTTCTTTTAGCCCCTGCAAATCAGAATAAATATGAAATCCACATCATGTATCAAGGAACCAAGAACGAGTAAGTTGTGAGTTATGACTTGAATAGTGTACATACTTGCCAAAGATGGCTTGACCTTGCCATCCTTGTTTTCTTGCAAGTATTTAGGGCAACTTCTCTTCCAATGGCCCTTTTCAGTACAGTAGTAGGAAGTGGCGTCTTTAGGGTCACTAACAGTCGGAATGTCTAAACTGGGCTTTGTCTTTTACCCATTCCTAGACGATCTAGCTTGGGCCTTGACCCTTCAGATCGATTTAGGTTTAGCCTGCATATTCTATCCCTTATTTTTTCCAATGACAAGAATGGGAGCACTTGCAGCAGAAGGGACTTGATTCTTTTTCATCCCTGATTCAGTTGTCTACAAAAAGTTATGGAGTTGGGCCAATATGGTTTTTGTGTTGTTCAAATGATAAGTCAAGATGAACTGATCATAACAAGATGACAAAGAGTTAAGGATTATGTCAATAACCAACTCCTCATCAAAATTCACATTGATCCTTTCAAGATGCTCCACGTATCTCTACATTCTCTGAACATGATTGCAGGCAGATTCTCCCTCCTTCAACTTGCAAACCATTAACGCTTTGATGACCTCATACTTTTCTTGACGTGCTCTCTTGTGAAACTTTTCTGCAAGATCTAATCCCATCTTGTATGACCAATACTCCACATAGAACTTTTTCAACTCAGGTACCATGGTTTCAACCATGATGAAAGCAACCTTTGTTGTGTGGTCATAGTGTTTCTTGTAGGTAGAAATCTCTTCTGGAGTAGCAGTTGACTCATTGACTTCAACAAGAGGTTTCTTCAGGACATATTATTTGCCCTCACATCGAAGAGTCATGTTGAGATTTTGCATCCACTCCATGTAGTTTGGACCAACTAGTTTCTCTTTGGAGAGGATCGATAATAGAGTGAAGTTGTTGGTGGATGATTGAGCAACAATAGATTTTCCTGGAGTAGACATCTATATGAAGGAAGTAGGTTTAGCTAATGGATATGAATTCCTTAATATTTAAAACCATAATTAATATTTAAGGCTAGGATCCAATATAACAATTCACAACTAAGAAGAAGGATGTCGTAATCTTATTGCAAATTTATGAAGGTAGGTAGGAACAATCCATAATTTTCAAACAATGAAACTCCTAGATCTTTGAGACTCATTAAATCTTATCAATGGCATGTTTAATCTCAAATTATGCTCTTCTATTTGTAACTGGGATGCCAAGGATCACAAACAAGATGTGAATAACCATGCAAACACGCTTGACACCCTCGATGTCATTTATCATCTCTAATTAATGTGTCGGTTAACCACACACGCTCCATTAACAATGATAATTTTCAAGATGCCCATAATTTCTCTTTAAAGCCCTATTAGTGTGCCAATTAACCACACACTCTCCACTAACGACATGTTAAAGTATAATGTGCGTTTTCATGGATTAGCATACTATTTCACATTTTTCCTAAAGTAACTTGAGTGAAATTTTTTTAAATAAGATTCTCGTACTTTTATATAATTATACTTTTAATGTGATTATGTCTTATCAAATTCGTTCGGTTAACGACCCTCCACCACATAGGAGAGAGGTGGGTGAGAGTGGACACTCAGTTAACGACCATTTTATAGACCACTTTGTTATACTCGCTTTATGGTGTGGTTTTCTGAATGAGGTGTACTAACGATTTGACTGACTTGTCTTATACATAAAGTAATTAACTTTTAATAATACATATATACAAGATATTTTATAACTTTTCAAATATGAGGTTTAAATATTAATTAATTAAATAATATTTTAACTAATTAATATTAAAACAGTTATGATTTATCTTTAACTTTTAATTAAACAATTAATTAAATTAATTAAGTCATTACGAATTAAATAATTTTTTACAATTAACCAATTAATAAAATAATTCAAATATAAACTTAATCCAAAGCCCCCTAATTCTCGAAAATAGGGCTAGGGTTTATCAAGTTTTGATTGCTCAGATTTTAAGGCTTTTAAAATAAAAAATAAGGACACAAGGTAAACCCTAAAAGGGCTCCCTATTTTTAGAAAAAGGGTTAAGGGGGGCTGTGATTTGAAGAACCCTAGCAATTTTCGAAAACTATAAGGTGGAGGCTAGAGTTTCAAGAACCCTAGCAAATTTCAAAAATATCTTCTCTAGGGTTTAATTTCTATAAACCCTAATTTTGATCTCTTCAACATTATACAACATCAATTGAAAACCTATGGCTCTGATACCACTAATTGATTTTATAGGTTACAAAAAAAATATGTGGCAAAAAAACTTAAAACTAAGTTCACATGTAACCTATTGGATCTAGGTTTTCTCTATTGATTGCAACAAACAATTGAACATCAATAAACCTAGAAAAACCCTACTAATTTCGAAAAACATAAAGGGTTTTAGGGTCTACATATGTGACAACCCGAAATTTCCATTCTGAACAAACAATATCAAGATAATAGAGCTTAGAACAGTTTCAGTGAAATTCCAGACTTCGGGTATAAGTTTGGCAGTTTTTCAGGATTTACACTTAAGGAGATATCAGGAGAGTGGTTGCACTAGGGTTTTGTGCAACACTTTTATTCCAACACTCTGTTATATTAGAAATCATTTCAGGAATAAAAATATTTTCTGCCAAAAATATCTCAGGACAATAAATAGAATTCTGAACCAAATTCATTCATTATTCGCATTTCCATCTAGAGAAAAGCCGTTTTCTTTCTCACGGATCTTCGGGTTTTTATCCCAAATCGTGAGTACCCCTCTCTAGTAGTGTTATATAGCTTTAAATGTGTTCATAACATAGATTACATAGCTAAATCACTAGATTTCGGAGTTTACTCCCCAAGGTGTTCTTGGGCGGTAAACTCCCGAAAACAATGCCTAGCCTTTCCCCCGAGATATACTACTGCCTTGGACTTATATAAGAGTGTATTAGGGACAAGAAAACATCAAAGAACCACCCAAGTTTGGGAATTCACGGCCCAAGATGATCTTGGACCGTGAACTCCAAAATCATGCACAAAAGGGTGCTTTTAAGGCACCTAAAGCATTGGACATTTACTAGGAATTGTTCCCACTTAAATCAAGGACCAAAACACATCAAAACCACCTTCCAAAGTGAGGTTACGGCTAAGACATGGTTCTTGGGCCGTAAACATGAAAGAAGGGCACCAAAGTGTGCCTAATGCCTTCATATGCTTTAGGTAAAAGTCTAGAACCTATCCTACATATGCAAAAGACTTGAAAGCAACAAAAACACCATTCCAAGGGATTTTATGGCCGTAAACTCCAAAGGAAATGGCCTTGGGGCTGTAAACTCCTCTAAGGAGTGTTTCTAGGCCTTAAACCATTCCAAGAATTTAACCACCAAGATGGAATAATTCTAGGAATCATTTGGAACTTCAAAACACACAATACCCCCATGGTTGGGAGTTTACGGCCGTAAAATCAAGAGTTTACAACCGTAAACTCCATGTGTGATGGTATAAGGAGAGTAAACTCATATATGGGGTCCTTTGGAACCCTAAACAAAAGTGCCTTGTCCCATAATAGCTTAGATGCAATCCTTAGGGCTTAAAACACTTATATAAAGTGTTTATTACGTCTAGGATGTCTTAACATTATCAATTAGTAACTTGAGACTAATTGAGTGCATATATGTGTGATTATATGTTCATTAGGATCGTAGTGTGTGTACAAGTCCTCACTTGACGCCTAACAATCCTACACCGTCCAGTTCGTCAAAACTACCAACTACAGGTGAGTTCATACCCCTAATCAATGTTTTAAATGATTTTAAATGCTTTAAAAGGGGGTGGGGGAATACAAGTAGAAACAAACATGTTATTAAATTATTGATAGGTATTTTATAACTGTGTTTGTCATTTAACAGATTTCACATACTACAAAATGTGATGCATGAAATGGTTTTAAATCTTAAAAATACGTTGTTATCAAATGTTTTACTTTTGAAATGTTTATTAAAGTGACGTCAAGTCATTGTTAATTATTGTTCAAAACCCATAAGATGTCTTACAAAACCATTTTACATTCTTGAACTAAACTATGCATATACACTTATATTCTTATATATATATTGATGTTATAGTTTACACCTTTCATTCAGTTTCCCACACCCTTGAGTAGTAAGAGTGTATAAACCTACTTGAACAACCAATTACCTCTCAGTTAACTATCATAGGGATAGTTAGAAGATATCAAACATTATTCCTATTACAAAGAAACACACAAGAGTCAGTTCATTCATGAGTCTTTACTAGTACATTACCTGATACATCAATACCTTTACATATGCTTACATGATACATGAATACGCTTACAAGAACACATTACGTGAATACCTTTACGTAGATACAATTACCTGTGTATACTTACATGAATACTTGAAATTCGATTTGTAATGATGATTTATTAGTACCTTCAATAAATCATTCCAGCCCATCCCAGTTCAACGGGAGTCAGTTACGGGACTAACAATTTCTGGAACCTATTGTTCGCTACAGAGGTTAATTGGACAATCTTCGGATGTTCATAAGGTTATCTATTTCGCTTATAGCAATGTAGAGTCAGTTACGGGACTAACCATTCCTGGAACCTACTGTTCGCCACAGAGGTTAATTGGACAATCTTCGGATGTTCATTGGGTTGTTATTACATATATTAGGAGACAGTTACAGGACTAACCATTCCTGGAACCTACCGTTCGCTATAGAGGTTAATTGAACAATCTTCGGATGTTCATTAGGTTATTTAATTCAACTACAACGATGTAAAGTCAGTTACGGGACTAACCATTCCTGGAACCTACTGTTCGCCACAGAGGTTAATTGAACAATCTTCGGATGTTCATTAGGTAATACCTTTCGCTTCAGTGATGTCGTGCTAACCCTGGTAATCCAAGGGTAATACTTATATGATTATATATTTCCTATTTACTTTATTTTGTGATATATTCTCATAAACGATGAGTTAGACTAAGTACTTTTAGTACTAGTCAATAGAAAGGAAAAACTATCATTTTACTTACAAAACATTCGGGTCTTGGTAGAAGACTACATTATCATAACAAAACATTCGGGTCTTGGTAGAAGACTACATTATCATAACAAAACGTTCGGGTCTTGGTAGAAGACTACATCTCAAACTAATAGAAAATAAGGGATTTTCTAGGGTTTTTCATACATACATCAACATTTTCATTTAAAGGTTTACATGACTTTTAAAACAGTTTTTAGTAAGCAAGAAAATGACACTTAAATATTTATGAATTCACCAGCTTTAAAGCTGATACTCTCTTTCAAAATAACTTGTATTCTCAGGTCATCAGTTAGACATGTACGATGTCCAGGCCTTGAGAAGACGGAGCACGGTCAAGACTCGTCGTATTTTAATTATTCATTTTTATTGTTGTACATTATGAAAGAACACGCATGTATTAAAACTTTACCTTTAATGCAATGGATGATGTTGTTGCTTGTTTACTACTTTACACTATTATGATACTTCACATGACGTCCTTCACCCCGGAACGTTTCCGCCGTTCTTGGTTTTAGGGTGTGACAACATACCTTTTGATTCTTGTAGTAAATAATGAAGAATTCCATCTTGAACAAGCTTCGGAAAGCAAGCACCAGAAATCCCGTGCCTCTAATGGTTTGTACCCAAACCATAGAAATAGAAGACTTGAGAGGAGGGATGAGGGAGGAGGTGATTTTTGACTTTCTTCTCTTGAGAAGGAGTGTCTGAAATTACTAACCCATAAGGGGTTTAATAGGTAAGTAAAGAGTCTTGGATAAGACATGTTTCCTTAGATAACCCTTATCCCTTTTTTGGCTCCCTAAGGCTTCCAAGAAGCCCTAAGAACCTCCAAAAACCACCCCCTCATGTGGGAAGGTTCTAGAATCCTTCAATGATCAAATTTTGAACAATGTCACCTTTCGTCCCTTTACTTTTAATTAATGCAAACTTTCCAAAATTAATTCCAATTAATTATTAATTAATTAATACTATTTCTAATTAATATATTATCCTCATAATATATTAATAAGTTATTTTTTACTATTTATTAATATTATAATAAACCAATAAATCAACCTCTCTCTACAAAAAGTCATTATGTCAATTACTAAGTTTGAGGGCAACCCAAAATGACTTTGTTTTTAATTCAAGTATATACCAATTTAGTTATTTCCTTAAACACCTAATCCAAGATTAACATTCTAATGTGCATTAAAAAAATTATAGTTCTTTCAATCAGTTTTACCATAATTTATTGTGCATGGCAATATGTTAGTATTCTTTTAATATCACAAAGTGAAAACATATTAGTAAATATGTTAAGAAAGTTATCGATGGGTGGATTAAGAAATCATCAGGTTTTTAGGTATGTTAGATTGAACAAAATAGATATGAAGTAACTGAATAAATGAAAAATGGTATAATCAACTTACAAGACCATTCCTATATACACGATAAATGGAAATTGTTGGGTATATCGTGTTATCATGCTTAGGCAACATTCAAGGAACTGAGATATAAACACTATGATAAATGAGTTTGACTGTATTTCACAATGGAGACATATTGATCGACATATAGAGAGGTGTTGTTTCATGTTCCAGTTCCAAGTAAATATAAACAACCCGAATAAATTCATAGTTTTAGTACCACCATTCATGGAAAAACAACAATTCGAACATCGACGAAGCCTTAACCATATCCCATCCCAAGGTGAAGGTCCAATTTAGAAAAAATACAGTCGTTGCCAAAGTATCGGTCACACAAATAAAAATTGTGACAATCAGTATCTTGTATATTCGAAAAAAACACAAATCATCAAGTAGGACTAAGTCAAGCATAAAAGTAAGGGTAGGTGTCACACCCCCAAACTAGAACGGCGGAAACGTCTAGGGGCGGATGGAGTGACTTCATGTGTAGTATCATAACAATTGAATATGAATGAAGCATAGCAACCAAAACATCATATATTAAGGTTTCGTCCGTTTCACTTCCCTGTCCATTATTTCTACGGGTTCCTCAACGAAATGAATATTCTCGTTTACTTCTATCTCATCAAGAGGGATGATGAGAGTTTCGTTGGATAGGCATTTCTGTAGATTGGGAACATGGAAGACAGGAAGTACATTGCTGAGCTCCTGTGGTCCTTGCTAGGATTGGCCTGGTGGCTTACAAGCTTCGACTACCACGGGAGCTCAACAATGTACATCCTATCTTCCATGTTCCCAATCGAAAGAAATGCCTATCCAACGAAACTGTCGTCATCCCTCTTGATGAGATAGAAGTAAACGGGAATATTCATTTCGTCGAGGCAATGTACATCCTGTCTTCCATGTTCCCAATCTAAAGAAATGACTTTCTCATCGAACTATGACAAACAATGAATCACCCTTTGCCACCTTTTCTTAGAACCAATTAGTGTGCCAGTAAACCACACACGCTCCACTAAATTCTTAGAAAGCGTCTCGCAGATGGAATCTTTGCTTCGATGAGAAAGTCAAAGAGTTTGGATTTGTACGAAGTGAAGATGAATCATGTGTATATGTCAAAGCCAGTAAGAATATAGTAAGCTTTCTCGTTTTGTATGTCGACGACATACTACTCATAGGAAACGACGTCCCGACTCTGCAGGAAATTAAATCCTGGCTCGGGAAGTGCTTCGCTATGAAGGACCTAGGAGAGGCTTCCTATATTCTGGGAATAAGGATAGTGAGAAAACGAAGTAAGAAACTAATAGGACTTAGTCATAACACTTACTTAGATAAAGTACTGAAACGTTTTAGTATGAAAAACTCGAAGAAGGGAGAATTACCGATACAAAGTAATGCCAAGTTGAGTAAGACTCAAAGTCCGAGTACCGAAGCTGAAATAGCAGAAATGAGCCGAGTTCCATACACTTCCGCAGTTGGCTCAATCATGTACACTATGACTTGTACTCGCCCTGATGTAGCCTTTGCTTTGAGCATGGTTAGTCGATATCAAGGGAACCCTGGCAGAGCCCACTAGATTGCGGTCAAGAATATCCTTAAGTACCTTCGGAGGATGAAGGATTGGTTTTTAGTCCTCGGAGGGAGTGATGACTTGAAGGTGCGAGGGTATAGTGATGCCAACTTTTAGACAGACAGGGACAACTACCGTTCGTAGTCGGGCTGGGTCTTTACCCTAAATGGAGGAGCAGTGAGTTGAAAAAGTTCCAAGCAAGAAACCGTAGCTGATTCAACGTGCGAATCAGAGTACATTGTAGCAAGCGAAGCGTCGAAAGAGGCAATATGGTTGAAGAACTTCATCGGTGATCTTGGAGTTGTACCTGCCATAAAGGAGCCCATGGAAATTTTCTGTGATAATGAAGGAGCGGTTGCCTTGACCAAGGAACTGAGGGATCATGGTAGATCTAGACATATCGACAGAAAATATCACTTTATTAGACATCGAGTAGAAGAAGGACAACTCGTGGTTAAGAGGATATCATCAGAAGATAACCCAGCAGATCCGCTTACGAAGGGACTAAGCAGGGTTAAGCACTTGCAGCATGCTAGGAGTATTGGGCTGAAGGATGATATTAGTATAGATTAGATAGTATTAGAAATGTGTAACAGATAAATGTAATTGACATTTGATGATTAAATAAAGGAGCATTATTTATGAGTAATGTTACTGTCTTATTTTAATTGTTTAACTATTGTTTCACTTTGCATGTTTTGACTTCCAGAATAATTGAGTTTATGAAGAATAATCGACTTATTCAAATTATCCACAATCGTTCATATGTTGGAAGTAGGTATGAATGAAGATTGTCATGAATTGGTGTGTAGATTGTCTAAATGGTATTAGACATAGCAAAAGTTTTCTGCAACGTTCATGAGTGCTTATGAACTAGTTTTGAACATTGGAACAAACCCGCGCTTGCTGGAATCACCTTATGGAATGTGATAAAAAGGGTGATTGCAAGACGATAAGATCATATTGTGTTAAAACCTAGATATATGGTTTGTTATTTGTTAATTGGTTGTACATTGATAATGCGAAACCGCATCAGTAACTTGATGTTATAAAACGCATTGTTGTGTATAGTTGATTAATGAATAAGTAAATGCATATAAGTCGAAGTTTATCTGTTACTTTTATCCTAAGAGGATAAAAGCGATATCTCGTCCGCTCGATGATTTGATTTGACTTATGTGTCGGGCCCGGTCAGAACTGAATTGATGTGTTCAATTAAGTTCTATGACGAATAAATCTGAGATCGAGAAACCAATTGCTGGACAATTAATTCCATAAGAATTGTCCGCATGATATCTAAACAGAGGACTGTACGATCCCTTATCTAAACGACATGGTTGATAAGATCAGAGTTTGACAGCGTCTTTGAGAGCTACGATTGCTAATCGGATTATACTTGTGTATATAGTTACTAGACTTATCCAAGTAGGAGACTGTTGGAATAGTGTCTAAGGCTGCAACTATATTAGGAAAGTATTTGATCCGATTGAGCATGGTCCTTTTGGGTTGCCTTCACCATAGCAACTTGAAATGATGATTTATAATGAGAGAAGAAATATTATTAATATATTATGAGAATAATATAAGGAATAATAATATTATTATTTGATTAATATAAGTCATAAATTAATTAGGAATTAATTTGGTGACTTAAAGAGATTCATTAAATAGAAGGGCATAAACTGTGAATTGTATGATAGTTGTACTTTGGGCTATAATCCCTTAAGGATAAGGGGTGGACGAATTTGGGGTTTAGAAGAGCCTAGAATTCGTCCAAGGGCTTATCATAAAGGGATTGGATTGCTTAGGGCTTAAGTTATCCAATTAGGGTTTAAGGGTGAAACCCTAGGAGCCTCACTAGTATAAATAGACCCTAAGGGTTAAGGAAAATCGGCACCCTTGTCTCTAAAGAAACCCTGGCCGATTTCTTCCTCATCTCCCCTCTCTCTCTAATCATCCTCCTGCTAAGTTGGTGTGTAAGCCATTAGAGGGGTGACACTTGTGACTCTAAAGCTCCAAGGACAAGAAGATTCAACCAAGTGATTCAAGGTAATCATCTAAATCTGATTTCTTATGTTAGTATACTAGAATTATCATTAGAAGTCTTGGATTCAATGCATGTTCAATTAGAGCAACCTAGATCCAAGCATTAGGGTTTGTATGTGCACATAGGAATGTTCATATGGCTAAAACCCATCAGTGGTATCAAAGCCTTGATTGGTTTCTATTGAATTGATGCATTGGTTGCTTGTTTGTTGCTTGCGAAATTCGAATTTTGTCATTCTGCCTGATGAACTCGGCGAGTTCCATAGTGGACTTAGCGAGTAGGCCTCAACTCGGCGAGTCCATTGTGGTACTCGGCGAGTTCGAGCGTCAGAAAGAGCTAATTTCGGGATTTCTTGCTATTTATCTTTTCGGAACTTACCTTAATCTTAATAGGTCAATATAAATCCGATTTTGAGATATATTTGAGTATATTCTTGATCTAATTGAAGATATTTATCAATTAATTGAATATTAATTTCCTTATGTGATAATTGATTAATTATTTTAATTAAATTGGTAAATTGTTTTGCAAGAAATAATTAAATAAATCAAATATGGATAATTATGTGATTAAATGTTAATTTGGATTATTTGTTATTTGATCCCCTATGTTTTGAAAAGTTTAAAACTTGCTCTCAAGTTTTGAAATTTATGTTTTGTGATTAAAAGTTTAATTTGGACAATTTAAATTTCAAACCCTAGAATCTTACAAGTTTAAAATTCAACGCTATACTAATATAATATTACAAGATTAATATGTATATATATGTATAATTAAAAATGCTAGTCTTACCGTTAGTAGGCCTCATTCACGAAGCCGGTCTATAAGGTGGGTATAAGGTTGCGGCCTATAAAATGGCGCTTAATGGGTGTACACTCACACCCACCGCTTGCTTGATCGGTGGAGGGTCGTTAGCCGAACGGGTAGGATAGGGAAACCTCATCTCCTCATTAAAAGTATAATATGAAATACAAAGTAACTACATGTTTTTCAAAATTTCCAATCCTAGTTACTTTAGGAAAAGTGAATTGATGTAATCCCATGAAATTACACTTTGCACCCTTGCTAAGAAGTTAGTGGGGCGTGTGTGGTTTACCGGCACACTAATTGGTTCTAAGCAAAGGTGGGAAAGGGTGATTCACTGTTTATCATAGTTCGATGGAGCGTGTGTGGTTTACCGACACATCGAATAGGTGATTGTTACAATGAAGGCACCATGTGAATTTGCATGGTAATTCACACCCACTTTGTGATCCTCGGTATCCCAGTCACAAACGAGAGGGGCATATCGAGATTTAAACAGGCCATTGAAAAGTTCAATGAATCTCATCGAAACCTAGGAATTCTCAATACATTTAGAACTTAAAGTTATGTTTTCATGGTGGAGAATTAGTGAATCGTCATTCACTTACCTTCAAATTGTTTGCATGTTAGATTACGACATCCCTATTCTAATATGTAAATATTGTTGTTGGATCCTAGCCCTAATTTTTCTTATTGGGTGATAATTAGGGATTCAAATTCTAATCTATCTTTGTCCTTTCTATTTGTAGATGTCGAACGCGAACAACACTGCTGCTAGCTCGTTCACATTGATGAGCCTTTGCCAAAAGGTGACTTTCGATGGGACGAACTTTAGCGAATGGATAAGATACATTCGCACGATTGCTCGCTACGAGGAAAAGGAGTATGTCCTCGATGAGAAGCTCGAGAAGATCAACCCAGAAGTGAAAGGGGTGAGGGTCTATTAGACCTCATACATACCAATGTATGTGGACCATTTAGATCAACCACAAAGTATGGGAACCGCTTCTATGTGACTTTTACTGATGACTATAGTAGATATGGGTATATCTATTTAATCAAGCAAAAGTCAGAAACATTTGAAAAGTTAAAAGAGTTCAAGAATGAAGTGTAGAATCAATTGGGCTGGAAAATCAAGATGCTTCGATCCGATCGAGGAGGAGAGTACCTAAGTCTTGAATTCCACGACTATCTCAAGGTATGTGGAATAGTTTCACAATTGACGCCACCTCGGACACCGCAGTTGAATGGTGTGGCATAAAGGTGTAATCGAACCTTGTTAGACATGGTCCGCTCTATGATGAGTCGTGCTTTACTACCTATCTCATTCTGGGGGTATGCCTTAGAGACTGCCGCCCATATCCTTAACCAAGTCCCTACTAAGAAGGTTGTCAAAACACCTCACGAGATGTGGACAGGGAAAGCTCCCTCGTTAGCACATATCAAGGTTTGGGGTTGTGAGGCTTTCGTAAGACGAGATATTCACGACAAGCTCGAACCTCGTAGTGAGCGATGTATTTTCATCGGCTACCCGCAGAAATCCTTTGGATATCTCTTGTATAGACCGAAGGACAATGTTGTCTTCGTTGCGAGGAGAGGAGTTTTTCGAGAGCGAGAACTCATAAGCCAAGGAGACAGTGGGAGGAAAATCGAGCTTGAAGAGATTCAAGAGTCGATTGATGAAGTAACCTCTACCGCTGGCGCTCAACCCGAGGAGGAAACTCCGGTTGAACCGATTGACGAGTCACTACCTCTTAGACGTTCCGAAAGAGTTAGAGTTCAACCCTAGTTTTATGGTTTTCATATTACTACCGAAGGGGACACGTATAATAGTGATGGTACACTAATAAATCTAGATGAACCTAATAGCTATAAGGAAGCCATGGCAGGCTCGGAGTCTGCGAAATGGAAAGAGGAAATGGACAGCGAGATCCAATCCGTGTATGATAACCAAGTTTGGAATTTGGTTTATAATGTGCCCGGACGTAAGACCGTTGGGTGCAAATGGATCTTCAAGAAGAAGACCGACGTGGATGGAAACATACACACATATAAGGCGCGATTGGTTGCGAAGGGCTTTACTCAAACTCCCGGAGTTGACTATGATGAGACCGTCTCACCAGTTGCAAAGATAAAATCTATTAGAGTGATGCTAGCAATTGCCGCATTTCATGATTATGAGATTTGGCAAATGGATGTCAAGACCGCTTTCCTTAATGGGAAGTTGGCTGAGGATGTTTACATGGCTCAGCCAGAGGTTTTGTTGATCCGAAGCATCCAAATAGAGTGTGTAAGATTGAGAAGTGCATTTATGGACTTAAGCAACCGTCTCGCAAATGGAATCTTTGCTTTGATGAGAAAGTCAAAGAGTTTGGATTTGTACGAAGTGAAGATGAATCATGTGTATATGTCAAAGCCAGTAAGAATATAGTAAGCTTTCTCGTTTTGTATGTCGACGACATACTACTCATAGGAAACGACGTCCCGACTCTGCAGGAAATTAAATCCTGGCTCGGGAAGTGCTTCGCTATGAAGGACCTAGGAGAGGCTTCCTATATTCTGGGAATAAGGATAGTGAGAAAACGAAGTAAGAGACTAATAGGACTTAGTCATAACACTTACTTAGATAAAGTACTGAAACGTTTTAGTATGGAAAACTCGAAGAAGGGAGAATTACCGATACAATGTAATGCCAAGTTGAGTACGACTCAAAGTCCGAGTACCGAAGCTGAAATAGCAGAAATGAGCCGAGTTCCATACGCTTCCACAGTTGGCTCAATCATGTACGCTATGACTTGTACTCGCCCTGATGTAGCCTTTGCTTTGAGCATGGTTAGTAGATATCAAGGGAACCCTGACAGAGCCCATTGGATTGCTGTCAAGAATATCCTTAAGTACCTTCGGAGGACGAAGGAATGGTTTTTAGTCCTCGGAGGGAGTGATGACTTGAAGGTGCGAGGTTATAGTGACGCCAACTTTCAGACAGACAAGGACTACTACCGTTTGCAGTCGGGCTGGGTCTTTACCGTAAATGGAGGAGCAGTGACTTGGAAAAGTTCCAAGCAAGAAACCGTAGCTGATTCAACGTGCGAATCAGAGTACATTGCAGCAAGCGAAGCGTCGAAAGAGGCAATATGGTTGATGAACTTCATCGGTGATCTTGGAGTTGTACCAACCATAAAGGAGCCCATGGAAATTTTCTGTGATAATGAAGGAGCGGTTGCCTTGACCAAGGAACTGAGGGATCATGGTAGATCTAGACATATCGACATAAAATATCACTTTATTAGACATCGAGTAGAAGAAGGACAACTCATGGTTAAGAGGATATCATCAGAAGATAACCCAGCAGATCCGCTTATGAAGGGACTGAGCAGGGTTAAGCACTTGCAGCATGCTAGGAGTATTGGGCTGAAGGATGATATTAGTATAGATTAGATAGTATTAGAAACGTGTAATAGATAAATGTAATTGACATTTGATGATTAAATAAAGGATTATTATTTATGAGTAATGTTACTGTCTTATGTTAATTGTTTAACTATTGTTTCACTTTGCATGTTTTGACTTCCAGAATAATTGAGTTTATTAAGAATAATAGAATTATTCAAATTATCCACAATCGTTCATATGTTGGAAGTAGGTATGAATGAAGATTGTCATGAATTGGTGTGTAGATTGTCTAAATGGTATTAGACATAGCAAAAGTTTGTTGCAACGTTCATGAGTGCTTATGAACTAGTTTTGAGCATTGCAACTAACCCGCGCTTGCTGGAATCACCTTATGGAATGTGATAAAAAGGGTGATTGCAAGACGATAAGATCATATTGTGTTAAAACCTAGATATATGGTTTGTTATTTGTTAATTGGTTGTACATTGATAATGCAAAACCGCATCAGTAACTTGATGTTATAAAACGCATTGTTGTGTATAGTTGATTAATGAATAAGTAAATGCATATAAGTCAAAGTTTATCTGTTACTTTTATCCTAAGAAGATAAAAGCGATATCTCGGCCGCTCGATGATTTGATTTGACTTATGTGCCCGGCCCGGTCAGAACTGAATTGATGTGTTCAATTAAGTTCTATGTCGAATAAATCTGAGATCGAGAAACCAACTGCTGGACAATTAATTCCATAAGAATTATCCGCAACTTGACAGGATGATTTATAATGAGAGAAGAAATATTATTAATATATTATGAGAATAATATAAGGAATAATAATATTATTATTTGATTAATATAAGTCATAAATTAATTAGGAATTAATTTGGTGACTTAAAGAGATTCATTAAATAGAAGGGCATAAACTGTGAATTGTATGATAGTTGTACTTTGGGCTATAATCCCTTAAGGATAAGGGGTGGACGAATTTGGGGTTTAGAAGAGCCTAGAATTCGTCCAAGGGCTTATCATAAAGGGATTGGATTGCTTAGGGCTTAAGTTATCCAATTAGGGTTTAAGGGTGAAACGCTAGGAGCCTCACTAGTATAAATAGACCCTAAGGGTTAAGGAAAATCGGCACCCTTGTCTCTAAAGAAACCCTGGCCGATTTCTTCCTCATCTCCCCTCTCTTTCTAATCATCCTCTTGCTAAGTTGGTGTGTAAGCTATTAGAGGAGTGACACTTGTGACTCTAAAGCTCCAAGGACAAGAAGATTCAACCAAGTGATTCAAGGTAATCATCTAAATCTGATTTCTTATGTTAGTATACTAGAATTATCATTAGAAGTCTTGGATTCAATGCATGTTCAATTAGAGCAACCTAGATCCAAGCATTAGGGTTTGTATGTGCACATAGGAATGTTCATATGGCTAAAACCCATCAGTGGTATCAAAGCCTTGATTGGTTTCTATTGAATTGATGCATTGGTTGCTTGTTTGTTGCTTGCGAAATTCGAATTTTGTCATTCTGCCTGATGAACTCGGCGAGTTCCATAGTGGACTTAGCGAGTAGGCCTCAACTCGGCGAGTCCATTGTGGTACTCGGCGAGTTCGAGCGTCAGAAAGAGCTAATTTCGGGATTTCTTGCTGTTTATCTTTTCGGAACTTACCTTAATCTTAATAGGTCAATATAAATCCGATTTTGAGATATATTTGAGTATATTCTTGATCTAATTGAAGATATTTATCAATTAATTGAATATTAATTTCCTTATGTGATAATTGATTAATTATTTTAATTAAATTGGTAAATTGTTTTGCAAGAAATAATTAAATAAATCAAATATGGATAATTATGTGATTAAATGTTAATTTGGATTATTTGTTATTTGATCCCCTATGTTTTGAAAAGTTTAAAACTTGCCCTCAAGTTTTGAAATTTATGTTTTGTGATTAAAAGTTTAATTTGGACAATTTAAATTTCAAACCCTAGAATTTTACAAGTTTAAAATTCAACGCTATACTAATATAATATTACAAGATTAATATGTATATATATGTATAATTAAAAATGCTAGTCTTACCGTTAGTAGGCCTCATTCATGAAGCCGGTCTATAAGGTGGGTATAAGGTTGCGTCCTATAAAATGGCGCTTAATGGGTGTACACTCACACCCACCGCTTGCTTGATCGGTGGAGGGTCGTTAGCCGAACGGGTAGGATAGGGAAACCTCATCTCCTCATTAAAAGTATAATATGAAATACAAAGTAACTACATGTTTTTCAAAATTTCCAATCCTAGTTACTTTAGGAAAAGTGAATTGATGTAATCCCATGAAATTACACTTTGCACCCTTGCTAAGAGGTTAATGGAGCGTGTGTGGTTTACCGGCACACTAATTGGTTCTAAGCAAAGGTGGGAAAGGGTGATTCACTGTTTATCATAGTTCGATGGAGCGTGTGTGGTTTACCGGCACATCGAATAGGTGATTGTTACAATGAAGGCACCATGTGAATTTGCATGGTAATTCACACCCACTTTGTGATCCTCGGTATCCCAGTCACAAACGAGAGGGGCATATCGAGATTTAAACAGGCCATTGAAAAGTTCAATGAATCTCATCGAAACCTAGGAATTCTCAATACATTTAGAACTTAAAGTTATGTTTTCATGGTGGAGAATTAGTGAATCGTCATTCACTTACCTTCAAATTGTTTGCATGTTAGATTACGGCATCCCTATTCTAATATGTAAATATTGTTGTTGGATCCTAGCCCTAATTTTTCTTATTGGGTGATAATTAGGGATTCAAATTCTAATCTATCTTTGTCCTTTCTATTTGTAGATGTCGAACGCGAACAACACTGCTGCTAGCTCGTTTACATTGATGAGCCTTTGCCAAAAGGTGACTTTCGATGGGACGAACTTTAGCGAATGGATAAGATACATTCGCACGATTGCTCGCTACGAGGACAAGTAGTATGTCCTCGATGAGAAGCTCGAGAAGATCAACCCAGAAGTCGCTACTCCGGCTGAAATGATTGCTTTTGAGACTGATGAACGTGATGCAACGAAGGTTCGTTGCATCATGATAGCCACAATGAACGCTGAATTCCAAAACTCCTATGAGGACATGTATCCGTACGAAATGCACCAAGACTTGTTGGAGAGATACCATCAAAACGCGAGGCAGGAACGTTACAAGATCTTCACTAACATGATCTCCGCTAAAATGGGACATGGAGAATCTCTAACCGTGCACCTGCAAAAGATGCAAAGGTATGTCGATCGTCTTCGCAAGTTGAATGTTGACTTTGGGGAAGACTTGGCTATCGACATGGTGCTTCACTCCTTGCCTCCGTGTTACAATCAATTTAGGATGACCTACCACATGAACAAAGAAGAGGTCACCCTAAGTAAGGTCCAAGGTCTCCTTAGGGTTGCTGAGAGCAACCTCAAGGACAAATCTGTTGCACCAACTCCTAATCCACCAACTGCTCCTGTTTTGGCAATTGGGCAAGGTAGGGGTAAGAAGAGGAAGGCTCCGTCTAAGAGCTACCTCAAGGGAAAGTCCCGAGATGGTTCCTCTTCTAGTGGGACCAAAGTTGATCCCGCTAAGCCTAACCCTAACCCAAAGAAGGCAGAGTGCCACCATTGCCACAAAATAGGGCATTGGAAGAGAAGCTGCCCAGACTTCCTGCAAGCCATCAGGGAAGGAAAGATCAAGCCGTCTTTCGCAGGTATATACACAATTAAATCTAATGATTCATCTCATGCTATTTCTTGGGTCCTCGATACCGGGTGTGGTTACCACATTTGTTCTGAATTGCAGGGACTAAGAATAAATAGGGATGTGGAGCATGGAAGAATAAATCTAATCATGGGGAACAGAAGATCGTCGCCTGTGACCAAGATTGGAGTGTATTCTCTAGTGCTTAGGAATGGTTTATGTTTAGATTTGAATAATTGTTGCTATTCGCCAGAAATGGCAAGAAACATCATTTCATTTCATGGTTTTTTTAGACAAGGATTTAGATTTTCTTTTAATAATGAGAATGGTTCTATTTGTGCTTATCTAAATGGTGTCTTATATTTTGAAGCAATACCATGTAATGGAATTTATGAAACTGTTATGATTGTAGATAACCTAGGTAATGATGTTTTATGCATGGATTCTTCCAATAGTATGGATAGAGCATCCTTGTGGCATTGTCGTCTTGGACATGTCAACAAGAAGCGCATAGCCGAACTCCAAAAGGATGGAGTGTTGGAGTCATTCGACCTTAGGGAAGAGGACACATGCGAGTCTTGTTTACTTGGAAAGATGACCAAGTCACCCTTCACTAGCACATGTGAAAGGGGTGAGGATCTATTAGACCTCATACATACCGATGTATGTGGACCGTTTAGATCAACCACAAAGTATGGGAACCGCTTCTATGTGACTTTTACCAATGACTATAGTAGATATGGGTATATCTATTTAATCAAGCAAAAGTCAGAAACGTTTGAAAAGTTAAAAGAGTTCAAGAATGAAGTGGAGAATCAATTGGGCAGGAAAATCAAGATGCTTCGATCCGATCGAGGAGGAGATTACCTAAGTCTTGAATTCCACGACTATCTCAAGGAGTGTGGAATAGTTTCACAATTGACGCCACCTAGGACACCGCAGTTGAATGGTGTGGCAGAAAGGCGTAATCGAACCTTGTTAGACATGGTCCGCTCTATGATGAGTCGTGCTTCACTACCTATCTCATTCTGGGGGTATGCCTTAGAGACTGCCGCCCATATCCTTAACCGAGTCCCTACTAAGAAGGTTGCCAAAACACCTCCTGAGATGTGGACAGGGAAAGCTCCCTTGTTAGCACATATCAAGGTTTGGGGTTGTGAGGCTTTCGTAAGACGAGATACTCACGACAAGCTCAAACCTTGTAGTGAGCGATGTATTTTCATCGGCTACCCGCAGAAATCCTTTGGATATCTCTTGTATAGACCGAAGGACAATGTTGTCTATTTTACGAGGATAGGAGTTTTCCGAGAGCGAGAACTCATAAGCCAAGGAGATAGTGGGAGGCAAATCGAGCTTGAAGAGATTCAAGAGTCGATTAATGAAGGAACCTCTACCGCTGGCGCTCAACCCGAGGAGGAAACTCCGGTTGAACCGATTGACGAGTCATTACCCCTTAAACGTTCCGAAAGAGTTAGAGTTCAACCCTAGTTTTATGGTTTTCATATTACTACCGAAGGGGACACGTATATTAGTAATGGTACACTAATAAATCTAGATGAACCTAAGAGCTATATGGAAGCCATGGCAGGCCCGGAGTCTGCGAAATGGAAAGAGGCAATGGACAACGAGATCCAATCCATGTATGTGCCCGGACGTAAGACTGTTGGTTGATAATGTGCCCGGACGTAAGACCGTTGGGTGCAAATGGATCTTCAAGAAGAAGACCGACGTGGATGGAAACCTACACACATATAAGGCGCGATTGGTTGCGAAGGGCTTTACTCAAACTCCCGGAGTTGACTATGATGATACCTTCTCACCAGTTGCGAAGATAAAATCTATTAGAGAGATGCTAGCAATTGCCGCATTTCATGATTATGAGATTTGGCAAATGGATGTCAAGGCTGCTTTCCTTAATGGGAAGTTGGCTGAGGATGTTTACATGGCTCAGCCAGAGGGTTTTGTTGATCCGAAGCATCCGAATAGAGTGTGTAAGCTTGAGAAGTCCATTTATGGACTTAAGCAACCGTCTCGCAGATGGAATCTTTGCTTTGATGAGAAAGTCAAAGAGTTTGGATTTGTAAGAAGCGAAGATGAATCATGTGTATATGTCAAAGCCAGTGGGAGTATAGTAAGATTCCTTGTTTTGTATGTCGACAACATACTACTCATAGGAAATGACGTCCCGACTCTGCAGGAAGTTAAGTCCTGGCTCGGGAAGTGCTTCGCTATGAAGGACCTAGGAGAGGCTTCCTATATTCTGGGAATAAGGATAGTGAGAGAACGAAGTAAGAGACTAATAGGACTTAGTCAGAACACTTACTTAGATAAAGTACTAAAACGTTTTAGTATGGAAAACTCGAAGAAGGGAGAATTACCGATAAAAAGTAATGCCAAGTTGAGTATGACTCAAAGTCCGAGTACCGAAGCTGAAATAGCAGAAATGAGCCAAGTTCCATACGCTTCCGCAGTTGGCTCAATCATGTACGCTATGACTTGTACTCGCCCTGATGTAGCCTTTGCTTTGAGCATGGTTAGTAGATATCCAGGGAACCCTGGCAGAGCCCATTGGATTGCGGTCAAGAATATCCTTAAGTACCTTCGGAGGACGAAGGAATGGTTTTTAGTCATCGGAGGGAGTGATGACTTGAAGGTGCGAGGTTATAGTGACGCCAACTTTCAGACAGACAAGGACTACTACTGTTCGCAGTCGGGCTGGGTCTTTACCGTAAATGGAGGAGCAGTGACTTGGAAAAGTTCCAAGCAAGAAACCGTAGCTGATTCAACATGTGAATCAGAGTACATTGTAGCAAGTGAAGCGTCGAAAGAGGCAATATGGTTGAAGAACTTCATCGGTGATCTTGGAGTTGTACCTGCCATAAAGGAGCCCATGGAAATTTTCTGTGATAATGAAGGAGTGGTTTCCTTGACCAAGGAACCGAGGGTTCATGGTAGATCTAGACATATCGACAGAAAATATCACTTTATTAGACATCTAGTAGAAGAAGGACAACTCGTGGTTAAGAGGATATCATCAGAAGATAACCCAGCAGATCCGCTTACGAAGGGACTGAGCAGGGTTAAGCACTTGCAGCATGCTAGGAGTATTGGGCTGAAGGATGATATTAGTATAGATTATATAGTATTAGAAACGTGTAATAGATATATGTAATTGACATTTGATGATTAAATAAAGGAGTATTATTTATGAGTAATGTTGTTGTCTTATGTTAATTGTTTAACTATTGTTTCACTTTGCATGTTTTGACTTCCAGAATAATTGAGTTTATTAAGAATAATAGAATTATTCAAATTATCCACAATCGTTCATATGTTGGAAGTAGGTATGAATGAAGATTGTCATGAATTGGTGTGTAGATTGTCTAAATGGTATTAGACATAGCAAAAGTTTGCTGCAACGTTCATGAGTGCTTATGAACTAGTTTTGAGCATTGGAACAAACCCGCGCTTGCTGGAATTACCTTATAGAATGTGATAAAAAGGGTGATCGCAAGACGATAATATCATATGGTCTTAAAACCTAGATATATGGTTTGTTATTTGTTAATTGGTTGTACATTGATAATGCGAAACCACATCAGTAACTTGATGTTATAAAACGCATTGTTGTGTATAGTTGATTAATGAATAAGTAAATGCTTATAAGTCGAAGTTTATCTGTTACTTTTATCCTAAGAGGATAAAAGCGATATCTTGGCCGCTCGATGATTTGATTTGACTTATGTGCCGGGCCCGGTCAGAACTGAATTGATGTGTTCAAGTAAGTTCTATGTCGAATAAATCTGAGATCGAGAAACCAATTGCTGGACAATTAATTCCATAAGAATTGTCCGCATGATATCTAAACAGAGGACTGTACGATCCCTTATCTAAAGGATAGGATTGATAAGATCAGAGTTTGATAGCATCTTTGAGAGCTACGATTGCTAATCGTATTATACTTGTGTATATAGTTACTAGACTTATCCAAATGGGAGACTGTTGGAATAGTGTCTAAGGCTGTAACTATATTAGGAAAGTATTTGATCCAATTGAGCATGGTCCTTTTGGGTTGCCTTCACCATAGCAACTTGACATGATGATTTATAATGAGAGAAGAAATATTATTAATATATTATGAGAATAATATAAGGAATAATAATATTATTATTTGATTAATATAAGTCATAAATTAATTAGAAATTAATTTGGTGACTTAAAGAGATTAATTAAATAGAAGGGCATAAACTGTCAATTGTATGATAGTTGTATTTTGGGCTATAATCCCTTAAGGATAAGGGGTGGATGAATTTAGGGTTTAGAAGAGCCGAGAATTCGTCCAAGGGATTATCATAAAGGGATTGGATTGCTTAGGGCTTAAGTTATCCAATTAGAGATTAAGGGTGAAACCCTAGGAGCCTCACTAGTATAAATAGACCCTAAGGGTTCGGGAAAACCGGCACCCTTGTATCTAAAGAAACCCTGGCCGATTTCTTCCTCCTCTCCCCTCTCTCTCTAATCATCCTCTTGCTAAGTTGGTGTTTGTAAGCCATTAGAGGAGTGACACTTGTGACTCTAAAGCTCCAAGGACAAGAAGATTCAAGCAAGTGATTCAAGGTAATCATCTAAATCTGATTTCTTATGTTATTATACTAGAATTATCATTATAAGTCTTGGATTCAATGCATGTTCAATTAGAGAAACCTAGATCTAAGCATTAGGGTTTGTATGTGCACATAGGAATGTTCATATGGCTTAAACCCATCAGGTTTAGCTTCCCACATTTTCCAAAGCGTATCATTCCCTTCCAGGGCGAGACCTTTAACTGTACGTGGTCACCAACCTAGAACTCCAAAGGCTTACGTTGCTTATCAGGATAGCTCTTTTGTTGATCCCCGGATGCTTTTAGTCGTTCCCGAATTTAGACAATTTTCTCGGTGGTCTCTCTGATAATCTTGGGACCGGTGAGGGTGTTGTCGGGTACTTGCCCTCTTGCTAATTGGGTGTCACCCACCTCAGCCCAGCATAGAGGTGATCTGCATTTTCGTCCATATAAGGCTTCGAATGGTGCGACCTTAATCTTGGTGTGATAGCTGTTATTGTAGGAGAATTCGATTAGTGGCAAGTGGGCATCCTAGTATTTACCAAAGTCTATTACGCATGCACTTAGCATATCTTCCAGTGTCTATATGGTCCTCTCGCTTTAACCGTCGGTCTGAGGATGATAGCCGGTGCTCATATCAAGTTAGGTTCCCAATGACTTCTGTATGAACTGCCAGAACCACGAGGTGAATCTACTATCTCTGTTAGAGATAATAGATTTTGGCACTCCATGCAGTCGCACTTTTTCTTTGATGTATGTCCTGGTCAGCTTCTTCATTTTGTAGGTCTCCTTTATTGGCAGGAAGTGTGGATTTTGTTAACCTATCAATAATCACCCAGATGGTGTCAAGCCCACCCGCTGTCTTGGGAAACTTGGTTATGAAGTCCATAGTTATCAGCTCCCACTTCCACTTGGGTATGTCTAGTTGTTTGTAGTAGACCCGAAGGCTTTTGGTATTCTACCTTGACTTTGGCGCAAGTTAGGCACTTGCCCATGTAGGTAGCAGTTTCGGCTTTCATGTTCGGCCACAATAAAGTTTATTCAGATCCTGATACATCTTTTCAGAACCAGGATGAACGAAGTAATTTGTCTTGTGAGCCTCGTTCAGGACGACATTTATGTACCTACCAAACTTTGGTGTCTAGATCCGATCCAAGAGATAGTAAGCTCCGTCATCCTTAACTGCCAAATTCTTCTCCATTCCATGCAGGGCTTCACACATGACATTTTTCGGTTTTAAGGCTTCAAGTTGGGCTTCTTTTTTTTGCGAAGATAGGTGCTAATGTATGGTCATGGTTAGTGCCTTTATTTTCCGACCCAAGTATTCTTTCCGGCTCAGGGCATCTGTCACCATGTTGGTCTTGCCCAGATGATATCAAATCTCGCACTCGTAGTCATTCAGTAACTATACCCATCGCTGCTACCTCATATTGAGCTCCTTCTGATTTAGAACGTGCTAGACTCTTATGATCTGTGAAAATGGTGCACTTTGTACCGTAAAGATAGTGCCTCCAGATATTTAGAGCGAACACTACTGCTCCCAGCTCAAGGTCATGTGTGGTATAGTTCACCTCGTGGTTCTTTAACTGTCTTGACGCGTAGGCTATGACCTTTCCTCGTTGCATGATTACACAACCTAATCCTTGATTGGATGCGTCACAATAGACCACGAAGTCTTTCTTCCCTTCTGGGAGGGACAAGACCAGGGCGCTCCATTGATCTTGTTTCAAGGTTTGGAAAGCAGCCTCTTTTTTCCCTCCCCAGGTGAAAGTTACACCCTTCTGAGTTAGGGCGGTGAGCGGTTTAGCGATCTTGGAGAAATTTTGTATGAACCTCTTGTAGTAACCAACGAGGCCTAAGAATTTCCCGATCTCCGTTGGGGTTCTTGGTGTTGCCCAACCTTCGATTGCCTTTATTTTGGTAGGGTCCACGTGCATTCCCTCTTCGCCGACCATGTGCCCTAAGAAATCCACTATGCGGATCCAGAATTCGCATTTGGAGAACTTCGCTTACAACTTCTCCGCCCTTAATCTTTCCATGACTTTCCGCATGTGTTGACTGTGCTATTCCTCACTTCGTGAATAGACTAGTATGTCATCGATGAATATTATCACGAATTTTTCTAGATAAGGTCGGCAGACTCGACTCATCAACTCCATGAACGTCGCAGGGCATTTATTAGACCGAAGGGCATTACTACAAATTCATAGTGACCATAGCGAGTTCGGAATGCGGTTTTGGAGATATATTCCTCCCGAACCCGTAGTTGGTTGTACTCGGATCCTAGATCTATCTTTGAAAAGTAACTTGACCCTTGTAGCTGGTCGAATAGGTCATTGATCCAGAGAAGGGGATATTGGTTTTTGACGATGAGTTTTTTTAGTTATCGGTAATCGATGCACATACGAAACGATCCATCCTTCTTCTTTATGAATAAGACCAAGCTCCCTAGGGATAGACGCTTGGCCTTATGAACCCCTTGTCCAGCAATTCGCTCAGTTGACTGGAAAGTTCTTGCATCTCCACAGGAGCTAGTCTATATGGCAACTTGGCGATTGGTGTGGCTCCGGGTATCAATTTGATTCTAAGTTCAACTTGTCATTCGGGGGGGGGGGGGGGTACTCCCAGGAGGTCTTCGAGAACCACGTCGGGGAAATTGCATACCTCTGGGATGTCTTTAATGTTAATTTTTTTTGTCGACCATGTGGGCTAAAAACGCATGGTTCTTCTCGTGTAAACACTTATGCGCCTTGATACATGAGATGATGCGAAGGTTCATATCGGGTTTGTCAGCATATATGACCAAGTTTTCGTTTTTTGGTAGGTGAAGGCGAACGGTCTTCTCGTAACACATAATGTAGGCATGGTGACGACTTAGCCAGTCTATGCCAATGATAACATGAAAACTCCTTATGGTAACCAATATTAAGTTGATTTGGAAGGAGTGGTTATTCAAAGTTAGCGTGCATCCCACAAATACATCATTTGTTGTTTCAGTTTTTCCGTTGGCCATTTCCATGGTGAATGTTTCGTTTAGTGTTTGAGGATTTTGTTTGAGTAGATGTTTAAATTTTTGACTCACAAAGCTTCTCTCCGCCCCACTATCAAATAGTATGCATGTATAAATGCTATTGAGGAGGAATGTACCAGTGACCACTATTGGATCTTTCATCACCTCCTCGTGTCCTATCGTTAGGACCCTTCCCATTCCCCCAATATTGTAGTTGTTAGCCTTCGGACAGTTCCTCTTGTAGTGGCTCATTTCCCCACAACCATAGCATGCTTGGCCCACCCCAACATTAGTGGGTTGGTTGGCCTGTTGTGTGGGTGTCCTGTAGTATCGGGCAATATGGCCCTTCCTGTTGTATTTTGTACAATGCATCTCTCGACAGGTGTCGTTGAGGTGTAAGTTGCACTTGTCTCACTTTGGGAGGGTACTCGCATATGGCGTGGTAGGTGCTGGTGCGGCTGGGGTGGTAGCGGCATGAATTGCCACAACTTGTTGTTTCTTTGCAGGTTCCTGGGTTGGTTGCCCCTTCTTCTTGTTTTTAAACTTCCTCTTGTTATCACTCCTTTTTTTCTGTTCGGGGACGGGAGTCATTATGCCTTGTCATACTCCATGATCAATGAGCCTCTACGCGAGGCGCTTGGCGCTGTCGAAAGTTGTTGGGTTGGCAACAATTACATTCCCTTGAATCTAAGGAGATAAGCCCCAAATGAAACGTTTTACCTTCTTGCTTTCCGGAGTGATCATTACTGGACGTAGAATTGCCAAGTCGTTGAATTTGGCGGTGTAAGCTTCGATGTCGGAGCCGTTTATAGTGAGATTCCAAAGTTCATGTTCTAGCTTCTGTACCTCGCTCCTTGGGCAGTACTCTTCAAGCATCAAAATTTTGAGGTCCTCCCAACTCATTGAATTCGCCACTTGGAGTGTTAGGGTTTTGACATGGTCATTCCACCACGAAAGGGCCCTATCAAAAAAAGTACAGGCTACAAATTTTACTTTGCTCTCCTCTGGGCAGGTGCATATTTCAATACTGATTCCGTCTTTTCAATACACCGTGTTAAAGCAATAACACCCCCGCTTCCATTGTAGGGCCTGGGCTTGCTGTTTGTGAAGTCTTTATAAGTGCACACTCATTGAGACCCCTGGTTGTCCTCCTGGTTGGAGTTGCCTGTCCCATTCCCACTCTTGTTACCATTTCTGTTTGTGCCGTTGTTGCTAATTTGTGTCATTGCAGCAGTCACCGTGGCTGTCACTGCCGCTTAAAAGGTGGCAGAGTCCACTTGCGGAGGGGGTGGCGGTGGTGGTGGCGCCGATGTATTGTTCTTGTGCCTGTTATATGTTCGGGGTGGCATTTTCTGCCACATCAAATCACCATTTGATAACATTCACTGTTTATGGTTCTTTCATTGTCTTCTTACATGTTAAGTCCTCTAAGTTCATGTTCACAACTTCTTCCAATTTATTTATGATGTTGAGTTCCTAAAAAGCTAACTCCATCCACCGTCTCATCCTTAATTATGTGACCTCCATCTTCATCTCATGCTCTTTCTAAGATGGAAAACATTTAGATTCATACAATATAGTTGATCTTACAACCACCGTACAAAATTGACTTTTATATATAGAGTTCGATTTCATCCACACTGTGTCTTATTTATTATTATTTTTTCTATTTAAGGTGGGGTTCAATTTCTTTTCGATTTGTAATTTCAAGAACAAGAGTTAGTTTTTATTTCATTTATGATGGCGGTTCATTTCATTTTAATGATGTTTGTTTCATTTCAGATTGTGTTATATTATTTTCCATGTGGGAGGAGGTGTAGTGCCACATAAGTCTTATGACTAGATGACCTCATCAACCTTAGAATCATAGTTTTAGTGACATAAAATTTGAATGTTTATAAACTTATAATCCGAAAAAAAAAACGTTTCAAACAATTTAAAACCAAACGTAATAGTGTGTTTACCAATAGTGACATTATCCCTAAAAATTAATATTACTTTTTGCCAATTGATATCATTTTAATTTCTCTCCAAAAGTAATTTCTCATTCCCACCAATGAATTTTCTGTTCCCAAATGAATTTTGCATTTCATTCAAATATGAATACATTGATACACACACACACATATATATATATATATATATATATATATATATATATATATATATATATACACACACACCGTGCTTTGGTTTTATCACATCCTCCCAAAACAAATTAGATCTACCCATATCCTAGGAAGGGTGAATCGAATGGAGTAAACACTATGAATTTCGCATATATATTATAAAGTTTTGTAGCCCCACACACCTAAAAAGGTCATTGAAAGAGCAAGACTGGTATTAGTAGGGTGCAGATTAGGCATTACACATTTTTTTCCCTTTGATTATATGCAATTTGAATTAGATGTTAAAATATTTAATCATCTCCATTGGCGATAAAAGTACTCCGGTTTTGATTATAGTAATTTAGTTCTAGATTTTTAATTGCTTTGTTTTTTGCTTTCCCTTAAAACCTGCTCTTATTATTGCCATCGTTGTTCTATATGCGTTTGCAATGTGATTGATATAATCTTACTTTAGATTTCACATGTAGTCTTTTGGAAAGTAATCAGAAATGATTTCAAATGCATTCAATTTCTAACATTATTCTTAAATTTCTGCCACACTACAAATTTCTGCATGGATTTGACTTGATTCTCAAAGGTTGATTACATAACTTTGAATAGAGAGAAAAGAAAGAAAAATAATGTGAAGAATGGATGTCGATGAGAAGATGAACTGAAATCGATGTTGAAAATATGAGTTGGATGCTGATGAGAAGATAAAAAAATCCTAATAAGCCATTAGGGAGTCTTACAGTAAAAGAATTGCTAAAAACATGTTATTTCTAATCTGGTTGTCATTTTTTTTTTTAAATTGATAATTATGAAAAGGAAATAATCAAGTCGAAAAATCTGATCGGCAAAGGGACATGTATGTTTTATTTCTACTATGAAATAGAGGCAAATCAACAAGGTTAAGATTAAAAGCTTTTTCATTTCACTCCCTTATTAGTAGGCCTCTACCCACAAGTCTTAACACTTTAAGAAACAAAAACTAGAGAGAATATGGAGATGGAAAGCCACAAACTTCGTGGTTTTTTTTTGAAAGATGAGAGAAAACTAGTTGTTTTAAGTCCTTACTTTAAGCATTTATCTCATTGGTCTTAGCACTTTAAGACCCATGCTTTATCAAATCAATTAGTCATGTTTTCTAAGAGCATGGTGTTTTGAATAAATTAATCAAAAATTAGTCATGCTTTCTAATTTTTATAACTTATAAAACTTATAAATCGTTATAAGATCGAAAACACTTTTGGTCGAAAAAGATGTACGTGACATAATAAACCATAAATTATGATATATTTTGATTCTTACCATTGAAAATTAATATTTCATGAAATAAATAATTTAAAATTAATTAGAAGATATATATATATATATATATATATATATATATATATATATATATATATATATATATAGGCTTAGGTTATTCTGTTCTAACTAATTATTGTGCGGATATCGTATGCTATGAAAATGATAAATAAAATATGTTGTTTGATAATATAAATATGTTCAATTTTATATAACTATTGTCATTAACACACATTCTCACTAATTAAATCGTCTATAAGGTTATTATACAATTATTATTATTATTCTCATTTCTGTCAGAATGTTTATTGGGTCGTATTATGTTAGAATGAAAATGGAAAAACGATGTGTCAGAACAAAAACAAATAATAATTAGCGAGAATCCAAGAAAATGATGATATTTTTGTAAGGTTGAACGTATTCGCATTTCTAAAAAAATTATTCTCTTAGTAATTCTCATAGCATACGATATCCACACAATAATTAGTTATAATACTTGAACCTAGCTCTATATATTGTGACAACCCGAAATTTTATCTCGAACAATAGATCAATTCAATCAAAGTTAGACTTTTTTTCTATTTTTTAACACTGTTTAGAGTCTATTTGAGTGTTCTAAAACAAGTACAATCAAGGTAGGAGCCTAGAAATGGGATAACACGATGCATATCAAGCACACTCGGGCCAAACACTCCAACACACGAAGTGTGCGGCCGCACACTTGAGTGTACGGCCACACACAGGTGTGTGCGGCCGCACACCCATTCCAGCCACACAGTCCCACCTATAAATATGACCCTTAGTCACTTTTGAACACTTTTACCACTCCTTCTAAGCTGGAACTCGTTTTCTCTCAAGTATCATCCATATTTCTCTTCAAATCTTCAAATCAAGTAAGTATTGCTTCCTTGATTCATTAATACACGACCTCAACTAGCCTTCCCCTTACTTTGATCCTTGAAAACAACCATTTTTAGTTAAGAACGCCTAGAACACCAAGAACAAACATTAGTTTTGGACCCTAATCTCCCTTTCAAGCCTCTATAACATTTATACACTTATCATAACTTGTTATATGCCAAGAACACTTGAAGATATGCATGAAAAACGCCAAATATCATGATCTTCAGGTGTGTACGGCCGCACACACTATGTGTACAGCCGCACACACCATGTTCAACCATACACACCCTTTTGAGGTCCTAAAATGGCAACGAACTCCATATAAGGCTAGAGCATGAATTAAGAAAACTTCCTAGATGGGTCCTAAGGCCTTAAAATACGCTTTGACACACTTCATAAGGAGTGTGCGGCTGCACACACACCATGGCCGCACACCCTGGCCACACACACACACACACAAATGGTGTATTTTGACCATACACTCCCTTGTATAGCCATATACCCCTGATATGCAATCATATATGGTTGTAACACTTCAATATAAGTGTTTACTAGTCCCTAAGGTGGCCCCAATACAAGAATCAGTTGTTACAAACACTAATTATATACATATATATGTCATTATATGGTTAATAGGATTCGTTTGTGCTCAAGTCCGCAATTAACACTCAACTTCCTAAATCGATCTCACAGTCGCATCACTCACTACAGGTGAGTTCATACCCCTTAATCAACCTTTTAAATGATTTTAAATGCTTTTATAGGGGGGGGACACAAGTTGAATCATTATAGTTATAATATCAATCACATGTGATTAATAACTATTAAACAAATGAATTTACTGTACTTTTAACTGTTTTGTCAACAAAACTACTTCAAAATAATTATCAAATTCTTTTCCATGCTAAACCCTTTATCAAACTTGGTCTTAATTGCCAAAAATTTACTATTAAATCTTTAAACTTATATATTGTCAAAATCATGTCCAATACATATATAGTTATATAAGTAAGGTTTAAAGGACTTAGGACTGATAACTCACTTTAATTCTCGTTCCTTATTTGGTTGGGGACTTAGAGTACCCTGTTGTTTGTCCGAGTGTCTTTTGATCCTTGGTTATATATTATGTATATATGTATAGATTTAAAGCTTTTAGACCAGTTCCACCACCTTTGGGTAGCAAAGGTGTATAAACTTACTAAGTCAGTTAAATAACCTTCCTAGTAAACTATAATAGGTATAGTTTAGAGTTATACTACTTACTATTTCTAATAGAAGAAAACATACAAAGAGTCAGTTCATACATAAGTCAATATCTACTACGACGAGAAACAAACATAACTTACTATTATGAGGAACAAAGAAGAACATATACATATAAATTTACAAGTAAACAAAAAGAACATACACCAACATAACGCTAAGAATTTGAGATTTACTTCTACATGACGCGGATTCCACCATTGTCATGTTGGTAACCAGAGTCTCCTGGAGGGAGAGCGGGAATTGGGTATATAGATTTATACGGAACAGACTATCTCGCACCCCGACTGTTAGCTACAGTCCCCGGCCGACCAAGCCATGGGGTGACAAATGTCACTTTTATTTCGACGTCTTTCATCGTCGTGTTCTACAGCCGTCAATAACTATGGTTACAAATCTCACCTTACCTTATAATTCATAGGCTTTAAGGTAAGTAGTACTACGGTAGTTTCCACATACAAAACTACAATTCTATAATGTTTTCCCTAATACATTTACTTTGAAACATTTTCTCATTAAACGATAATGTACAACCTATATTTTGATAACAATAGTTAGACTTGGGAAAATTCATACTATTACAAACAAACAAACCGAACATTTGGGTCTTGGTAGAAGGCTGTAGCTTAGTAGAAAATATGGGATTTTCTAGGAAGATACAAACATTGTACAAACGGTTTACAAACATTTACAACGAGCATTTTACTATAAAAAAACACTTACAAACTTATGCATTCAAACACTTACAAACATTTTCATACAAACAATGACACTAAATACTTATGAACTCACCGGATTTAATGCTGATAAACTCTTTCAAAATAACTTGTATTCTCAGGTCATCAGTAGACAGGTACCGAGGCCAGCTTTTGAGAAGATGTAGCACATTCAAGACTTGTCTTTTATTTTTATTTATATTTTTGGTGTCTTATAAACTATACAGAACACACTTGTATTAAAATACATTATTAATGCAATGGATAATGTTGTTTGCTTGTTTACTATTAGTCTGTGTTGTGATACTGTACATGACGTCCTCCGCCTCAGAACGTTTCCGCCGTTCCGGTTTTTGGGTGTGACAGGTTGGTATCAGAGCATTGTGTATAGTGAATTGAGTGTATCAACCCATAAAAGATATACTAACTATATACATAATGGGAATTAAATACTCTGACCAAGAGTTTACACTTTTAAATAATAAAATATTTAACTAAGTATATGTACCTGCATTCATACAAAAATCAGTGTCACTAGGACAGAACAAAAGTATTACGATTGTTGAATATCACAAGTAGGCTTGGGGATGTATGGTCAGTTCTGGGAGTGGCATAGCCTGATCAACTATGCTGGTACGAAAAGTGATTAGCATATGCCCAAGAATGGTTGTGATGTGGCAACAAGTCTAAAAACTTACCAATACTACTACAATGAAAGCATTAAAACAAAACATAAAACCTAAAATACTATAGGAGTATTTTGTGTTACCATAATTACTTATTTGAGAACTAAAAAGGTCTTTACTAAGTAGGTCAATAAATGCTAAATGGATGCACTAAGGTTATATGTAGTTGCGGTGTCATAGACTGAGAATCTGTGATCTTTGCTTTACTCCCTGTTCCTTGTTTGGTTATGGGTTTAGAGTTAGGGTCACTTATTCGAAGGTCTATCCTATTTTGATTAGATATAACTAGTATGCATTATGCAAGTATTGAAGTAACTAATAAAGATCATCTTATAATTATCTAATTAGTACGTCTATTAATTATTTCCTTATCCCTTATTCTCGCGTAGATATCATGGCTGGATTCAATCCTCTTGGTGACCCATACTTCCCAAATCAAGGCAATGCTGGATGGCTTGAAGATGAGCCGGAAGATGACCATCCAATCCCTTTGGATGATCACCTTGCATAAGGCTTTTCTAATGGTTCCAACTCCGAGCCTGAAGTCAACAACCTACCCTAAGAGGGTCAAGTCCCAAATCTCAACCCCCGACCAGCATTTCAAGGTCCCACACCCTTGTGGGCAACAAACTTGAACCGTTGGAGTGATGAACAGGGTCAACATTTACCCTACAATGGGGACCGAAGCTTTTACAACCTAAGCGAGGGTGGCTCAGCTGACTGAGTCCTGCCCATCATAGTCTGTAGGATTGCTCGGAATGTCGAGCAAGGTCGGACAGCCATCGACCGAGTCATGGAAATTGATGCCAATCCGTGCGTTAACATAGTCCAAATTCGCCATCTCGAAACAGCTATGGAAAGGTCTAGGAGAACCAATGAAGCTCTGCAGCAACTGCTAGCTGCATCCCAAGCTGAAGTCAGGGAACTTCGAGCTCGTCAGGAAATATCTGAAAGGCGCATGAGAGACATGGAGCACCGTCTGTTAGAGTCAAGGACTCATCCTAGTGGTTCTTGTCGTTGATAGAGCCTACTCAACTCTCTATTTTGGATATAACTTAGTTTATGTAAAAACTCTAGTTTAATTTCCCACCTTTGTAAAGACTTTGGATCTGTTAAGTCTTGATTAGGTCGTACTTTTGTCAAAATTTTCCCATCTTGGTTTGATGTAAGGCCTACTTCTAGGTCATTTTTCCAGTACCAATTACATTTGTAAAACCAGTAACATTGACAGTTATCTAATCAGTTGGAAAACCTGTACTCATGTACTCTTCTATTGTGCCTCGATTTCAAAACATACACTCATTCAACTATTGGTCTATGGCAATCTAGCCCATGGATCACCCTCACTATACTGGCAATTGATTCTCACTATATTCATCATCTCTTTAAACTTTCAGTAAAAGATGCCGCCTCGCAAGCGTCCGGCCAGAGGCACGCCTATAAATCAAACTCCACGACCACCACCCCCTCCGCAGTTCGATGCGGTGATGTTTCAGGATGCTGTGACCGCAGCTGTGGCCACAACCATAACTCAAGTAAATTCTAGTGGTCCAGTGGAGCTGGAACGGGAACCAAATCTAACCATGGTGAAAGCCAACCGCATACACGGGAGTGTATCTATAAGGACTTCATCAACTGCAAACCCGAATTCTTCAACGGAGCCGGAGGAATCATTGCACTATCCTAGTGGATAAAAAGAACAGAAGCAATCTTTGAGATGTGCTCTTGCCCTGAAGGAAGCAAGATAAAATTTGCTGCCTGCACCTTCACTGAAAGGGACCTGACGTGGTGGAATGGCCATGTCAAGTCGGTCTCCCGAGTAGCTGCTAACGCTATGGGCTGGGAAACACTGAAGGATCTGATGGCAAAGGAGTACTGCCCGAGGGGCGAGGTTTAGAAACTCAAAGAGGAATTGTGGAACCGCAAGATGAAGGGTTCTGATATAGTGGCTTACACAGCAAGGTTTAGCGACCTACTCACTTTATGTCCCAACATGATCCCCACCGAAAGCAAGAAAATCAAGAGATACACCTGGGGTTTAGTACCCCCGTACTGAGGAAACGTTCTAGCATCGAGCCTTACGACCTTTGATAGTGCCAAACAATTGACCCAAAGGCTTATTGATCACGAGATTCCTTCTCCTCCATCCACAACTACGACTACTGTCTCGGCACCAACCAAAGCGGTGGACAACAAGAGAAAGCGTTGGGACCAAAAGAAGGGCAAATCAGCTCAACCCTCTTCCAAGAACCAACAGGTGGTGGCTGTTTGTGCTGCCACAACTCCTGTTGACCCTGTACCAGCTAAGCCATATATAGGGAGCCTAACTAAGTACGCTAAGTGCAACTTCCATCACAACGGCCCCTGCCGGGAAATGCACTGCACCAACTGTGACCGGAAGGGCCATACTATCCGGTTTTGCAAAGCACCACCCAAACCCGTCACCCAGGTCCCTGGTACAGGAATAAGCCAGGCCTGCTATGGGTGTGGTGAGACAGGATACTTCAAAAGAAACTGTCCTAAAGCTGGGAATGCGGGAGGATCGGGGTGACTTCTTGCTATTGGCCACAATGAATCTGTGGCAGACCCCACAGTAGTCACAGGTACGTTCCTCCTCGATAACTCATATGCATGTGTCCTATTTGATAGTGGGGTAGAAAGGAGCTTCGTAAACCAAAAATTTAAACACTTACTTAATCAAGCACCACAACCACTAAAACAAACCTTCATTGAAGGAATGGCTAACGGAAAGACAGAAAGTTCAAACGAGATTTACATAGGTTGTACCGTCACACTAGATAGTTATTCATTCCCAATCGACCTCATACCGGTAGAAATCAAAAGTTTCGATGTCATTGTGGTCATGGACTGGTTGAGTCTCCATCGTATCAATATTTTGTGTTTCGAGAAGGTAGTCCATCTAAACCTACCGAATAATGAGATATTGTTGATCTATGGAGACAAACCCGACACAAGCCTTAGTATCATCTCAAGTATTCAAGCTCAGAAATACTTACGTAAGGAATATCGTGCATTCCTTGCACACGTTGTTGATACGAGCCAAGAAACCAAAGACCTAAAGAACATCCCCGTAGTACGCGACTTTCTCGACATCTTTCCAGAAGAACTACCAGGATTACCTTCGCAACAAAAAGTCAAATTCAGAATTGACTTAGTTCCAGGAGCTACCCCAGTAGCCAAATCGCCTTATCGTCTAGCACCAGCTGAGATGCAGGAACTATCCGGTCAACTTAATGAACTGCTCAGCAAGAGCTTTATTAGACCCAGCTTCTCACCCTGGGGAGCACCAGTCTTGTTTGTCAAGAAGAAAGACGGATCATTTCGTATGTGCATCGACTAAAGAGAGCTCAACAAGCTAACGGTTAAAAATATTTACCCTCTGTCTCGCATAGACGATTTGTTTGACCAGCTGCAAGGGGTGAATTACTTTTCAAAGATTGATTTGAGGTCCGGGTATCACCAGTTGCGAGTGTTGGAGGAGGATGTTCCGAAGATAGCCTTCCGAACTCGTTACGGACACTCTGAGTTCGTAGTGATGCCATTCGGATTGACAAATGCGCCCACAGTGTTAATGGATTTAATGAATAGGGTGTGCCATCCTTACTTGGATCAGTTCGTCATCGTATTCATTGATGACATACTTATCTACTCTCAAAGTAAGGAGGAGCATAATAAACACCTACGGCTGATCTTAGAAACACTACGATCAGAGAAACTCTATGAGAAGTTCTCTAAATGCGAATTTTGGATCCGAAGAGTCGAATTCTTAGGACACATGGTTAGCAAAGAGGGAATCCATGTGGACCCATCCAAAATTAAGGCCATTGAGAACTGGTTAGCACCGAAGACGCCTACATAAATTCGTTAATTTCTAGGCCTCGCTGGCTACTACCACAGATTCATACAAAACTTCTCACAAATTGCGAAACCCCTTACAACATTGACCCAAAAGGGTGTGGCCTTTGACTAGGAAGAGAAACAAGAGAAGGCGTTCCAAACACTGAAGCGAGCCTTGTGCACCGCACCGATACTATCCCTTCCAGAAGGGATAGAAGACTTCGTGGTTTATTGCGATGCATCTAACCAAGGGCTCGGCTATGTCCTCATGCAACAAGCTAAGGTTATCGCCTATGCCTCAAGACAGCTGAAGACGCACAAAGTAAAGTACACCACACACGATCGGGAGTTAGGAGCAGTTGTGTTTGCCGTGAAGATCTGGAGACACTACCTGTATGGTACAAAAAGCACAATCTTTACAGACCACAAAAGCCTGCAACACATATTCAACCAGAAGGAGCTCAACATGAGACAATGACGGTGGGTCGAGCTACTCAATGACTACGAATGCGAAATTCCTTATCATCCGGGTAAAACCAATGTAGTAGCAGACGCCCTAAGTTGGAAAGAATATTCTGGTCGAAAAGTCAAATCATTGACTATAACTATCCATTCGCATCTATCCACACAAATCAAAGAGGCTCAACTCGAAGCCTTGAAACCCGAAAATGTGGCAGATGAATCCCTTCAAGGGATGGAGAAGAACTTGTAATTCAAGGGTGACGTAGCTTATTATCTCATGGACCAAATCTGGACACCGAAACACGGTGGCTTCAGAGACTTGGTCATGACTGAGGCGCACAACACTAGATATTCTGTTCACCCGCATTCAGATAAGATGTATCTGGATCTTAAAAATTTATACTGGTGGCTTAACATGAAAGAAAAGATTGCTACCTTCATGAGTAAATGCCTTACTTGCGCAAAGGTTAATGTCGAATACCAAAAACCATCAGGTTTACTTCAACAACCGAAAATACCGGAGTGGAAATGGGAACGGATTACTATGGACTTGATAACCAAGTTGCCCAAGACAAGGGGTGGACTTGATACCATTTGGGTCATCGTCGATAGATTGACCAAATCCGCGCATTTCTTACCCATCAAAGAGACTGACAAGATGAAGAACCTTACAAGAACTTACATTAGGGAAATCGTAAGACTGCATGGTGTTCCTATATCCATTATCTTTGATAGAGATAGTAGGTTCACTTCAAGGTTCTGACAGTCGCTACAAAGTTCCCTAGGAACGAAGCTAGACATGAGTACAACCTACCATGCACAGACCGACGGAAAAAGTGAGAGAACTATCCAACCCTTGGAGGATATGTTGCGAGCCTGTGTGATCGACTTTGGGAAGGAATGGGATACCCATTTGCCCCTGGTCGAGTTTTCCTACAACAAAAGTTACTACACAAGCATAAAGGTTGCTCCATTTGAAGCCCTCTATGGCCAGAAGTGCAGATCCCCTTTGTGCTGGGCTGAGGTGGGTGACACCCAGTTAGCTAAAGGACGAGTTCCTGACTGCACTCTCACAGGTTCGGAAATCATATGAGAAACGACATAGAAGATCATTCAGATTCGTGAACGATTGAAAGCCTCTAGGGACCGACAGAAAAGCTACGCAGACAAGCGAAGGAAACCTTTGGAATTCCAGGTGGCAGACCGAGTCCTTTTGAACGTCTCACCCTGGAAGGGCTTGATATGCTTTGGAAGACGTGGAAAGCTAAGTCCAAGATACGTTGGGCCTTTCGAGATTCTCGCTAGAATCGACCCTGTAGCTTACAAACTCAACCGACCCCGCGAACTCAGTAACGTACATTCTACTTTCCACGTCTCGAACTTGAAAAAGTGTCTATCCGATGAGACTCGTGTAATCCCGCTCAACGAGATCGAGATCAACGAGAGTCTTAACTTCGTGGAAGAACATGTAGAGATCATGGACCGAGAGATCAAGCAGACAAAGAAAGGTCGCATCCCAATACTGAAGGTTTGCTGGAACGCCAAGCGAGGACCAGAATTCACTTGGGAGCGCGAGGATCAAATGAAATTGAATTATCCTCATCTTTTCGCTTAGTTATTTGTATCTACTTAATTTCTTAAACTCTAATTTCGGGACGAAATTCCCTCTAACGGGGGATGATGTGACAACCCGAAATTTCTATCTCGAACAATAGATCAACTCAATCAAAGTTAGACTTGTTTTGCTATCTTTTAACACTGTTTAGGGTCTATTTGGGTGTTCTAAACCAAGTGCAATCAAGGTGGGAGCCTAGAAATGGGATAACACGATGCATATCAAGCACACTCAGGCCAAACACTCCAACACATGGAGTATGCGGCCGCACACTTGAGTGTACGGCCACACACAGGTGTGTGTGGCCGCACACCCATTCCAGCCACACACTCCCACCTATAAATATGACCCTTAGTCATTTTCGAACACTTTTACCACTCCTTTAAAGCTGGAACTCGTTTTCTCTCAAGTATCATCCACATTACTCTTCAAATCTTCAAATCAAGTAAGTATTGCTTCCTTGATTCATTAATACACGACCTCAACTAGCCTTTCCCTTACTTTAATCCTGGAAAACATCCATTTTTAGTCAAGAACACCAAGAACACCTAGAACATACACTAGTTTTGGACCCTAATCACCCTTTCAAGCCTCTATAACATTTATACACTTATCATAACTTGTTGTATGCCAAGAACACTTGAAGATATGCATGAAAAACGCCAAATATCATGATCTTCAGGTGTGTACGGCCGCACACACCATGAGCACGGCCGCACAGACCATATTCAACCATACACACCCTTTTTAGGTCCTAAAATGGCAACGAACTCCATATAAGGCTAGAGCATGAAATAAGAAACCTTCCTAGATGGGTCCTAAGGCATTAAAATACGTTTTGACACACTTCATGTGGAGTGTGTAGCCACACACACACCATGGCCGCACACCCTGGCCGCACACACACACAAATGGTGTATTTTGACCATACACTCCCTTGTATAGACATATACCCCTTATGTGAAATCATATGTGGTTGTAACACTTCAATATAAGTGCTTACTAGTCCCTAAGGTGGCCCCAATTCAATAATTAGTTGTTACAAACACTATTTATATACATATATATGTCATTATATGGTTAATAGGATTCATTTGTGCTCAAGTCTGCAATTGACACTCAACTTCCTAAACCGATCTCACAGTCGCATCACTCACTACAGGTGAGTTCATACCCCTTAATCAACCTTTTAAATGATTTTAAATTCTTTTATTGGGGGGATACAAGTTGAATCATTATAGTTATAATATCAATCACATATGATTTACAACTATTAAACAAATGGATTTACTGTACTTTTAACTGTTTCGTCAACAAAACTACTACAAAATGATTATCAAATTCTTTGACATGCTAAACCCTTTATAAAACTTGGTCTTAATTTCCAAAACTTTACTTTCAAATCTTTAAACTTATATATTGTCAAAATCATGTCCAATACATATATAGTTATATAAGTAAGGTGTAAAGGACTTAGGACTGATAACTCACTTTAATTCCTGTTCCTTGTTTGGTTGGCGACTTAGAGTACCCTGTTGTTTGTCCGAGTGTCGTTTGATCCTTAGTTATATATTATGTATATATGTATAGATATAAATCTTTTATCCCAATTCTACCACCTTTAGGTAGCAAAGGTGTATAAACTTACTAAGTCAGTTAAATAACCTTCCTAGTAAACTATAATAGGTATAGTTTAGAGGTATACTACTTAATATTTCTAGTACAAGAAAACATAAAAGAGTCAGTTCATACATGAATCAATATCTACTATGACGAGAAACAAACATAACTTACTATTATGAGCATCAAACAAGAACATATACATATACATTTACACGTAAACGGAAAGAACATACACCAACATAACGATAAGAATATGAGATTTACTTCTACACGACGCGGATTCCACCGTTGTCATGTTGGTAACCAGATTCTCCTGGAAGGAGAGCGGGCATTGTGTGTATAGATCTATACGGGACAGACTATCCCGCACCCCAACTATTAGCTACAGTCCCCGGCCGACCAAGCCATGGGGTGACAAATGTCACTTTTATTTCGACGTCTTTCATCGTCGTGTTCTACAGCCGTCAATAACTATGGTTACAAATCTCACCTTACCTTATAATTCATAGGCTTTAAGGTAAGTAGTACTACGGTAGTTTCCACATACAAAACTACAATTCTATAATGTTTTCCCTAATACATTTACTTTGAAACATTTTCTCATTAAACGATAATGTACAACCTATATTTTGATAACAATAGTTAGACTTGAGAAAATTCATACTATTACAAACAAACAAACCGAACATTTGGGTCTTGGTAGAAGGCTGTAGCTTAGTAGAAAATATGGGATTTTCTAGGAAGATACAAACATTGTACAAACGGTTTACAAACATTTACAACGTGCATTTTACCATAAAATAACACTTACAAACTTATGCATTCAAACACTTACAAATATTTTCATACAAACAATGATACTAAATACTTATGAACTCACCAGATTTAATGCTGATAAACTCTTTCAAAATAACTTGTATTCTCAGGTCATCTGTAGACAGGTACCGAGGCCAGCTTTTGAGAAGATGGAGCACATTCAAGACTCATCTTTTATTTTGATTCATATTTTTGGTGTCTTATAAAGTATACAGAACACACTTGTATTAAAATACATTATTAATGCAATGAATGATGTTGTTTGCTTGTTTACTATTATTCTGTGTTGTGATACTATACATGACGTCCTCCGCCCCAACGTTTCCGCCGTTCCGGTTTTGGGGTGTGATATATATATATATATATATATATATACACATACATATATATATATATATATATATATATATATATATATATATACATACATATATATTTAAAGAATCAAATTGTTATAAATAATATATTTGCATCAAGTTATTGTCATTGTGACCCTTTAGGATCATATATTATCTAGCAATATCATTCTATAATGACTCTTGGGTTTATTGATATTTCAATCTCCCACTTACACAAGACTCATCATTAATTGATAAAGATTATGGTGAACGTCTAGCAACATTTCACTGCACCCAGTAATATATGACTTAGTGTCATTATATCAACATCCCATTCCTAAAATCTCAAATCCTGTATTGATGTATAAGGTAAGTTTATCAGTTATCTCTTTAGCACATACATCCTACTGAACATGAGACGTGGGTCGCAATCAATCTTATTTGTAGTTCAACTCTGGGTAACGCACGTTAGATGTCTAACTCTTAACACATAAGAGTAACAAATACCATCTTGAATACATAAACCTCTTACATAGTTCACAACATACCAGAAAATGGCATTTATTATGGCCTGGTTAAGGATTATCATTTGACCATATCAAAGCACAACACTCCCGACACTTAATTCCTAATATGTATCTTAGGTGTTAAGGATACAAAGATAGTACCTTTAGTCAAGTATCACTCACAATTGTGATCTATAAGTTGATCTTGATGCAGATTCGTTCAATACTAGTTCTCTGACAAGTACTTATGAAACTTGGTCACAACCAATTGCTTACCTTCATCAAGTGAGAGTCAACCAATCCAATTTATACTAGTCTTACTTCCTAATTGCTCCCATAATTTTAACCGACTATGAACTTTTAAAATAATAAGATTATTCATCGATTAAACTTGTTAATATAGAACACAATAAGAACTGATATGATGATCATATACCAATATATCAAAACATTATATAATAGTTGTTGTCTTAATGTTCCAATCTCCAAATACTAAATTAAAACCAAAATCCCCATTCTAAAATAATGAAGTCTTATAGATGAAGTGTGACCACTTATACTTAGCTTAAAAACAAAGACTTTATTAATGGGTCTGCCAAAGTTTATTTTGTGTAAATTCTACGAATACTATCATCTCCATATTTGACATTACTCCGAGTATAGTTAAATATCTTGGAGAATATGATAGGCGTTCTTTAGTGACATAGAGTTTGTTAGCTTCATTAAGTATACTCTCGAAGTCACAAAGATTTCTATGTGATCCTTGAATGGCTGAAATCAAAATAGTTTTTCAATGAACTCATTCATCTAATCATATTTGATTTCAGCTTCAAAAGTAATAGTGTGTTCTTACTTAGTATATTGTGCTATTATATTTTGCTTGGAGCTGATTCCAACAAAACTTACTCTTCATTCCATAATGAAGTCATAATCTTGTTATAGTTCATAATTATACATATCCTTTTTTTAATTCAACATTTTATGTAGCTCTTTACATATAGATCTTCTTCTAAAATGATTATTTCATTTATATTTTCTTATTTTTCTTAAGTACTCCTAAAATGTTCTTATAGTCATCTAGTGACTTAACCATGTATTCAATTAGTATCTTATGATATGTTCATAGCATAATCATATATAATATGAAATAAATGATGGATTTATTTTCCAAGAAAATAGAATATAAGTCATTTCGTCTAGCTAAAACCTATGTGCTAGGTCCTTTTGAGGCAGACTTAAAACGGTGCCATGTGACAATGCCAAGAATCCTCCAAAGGAATCTTGTATCTTGACCTCTTTCAAGATATTGTTAATTCATGCAAAAGAATTTAAAGCTTTTAACATTCATCTTTATATATCTCTTTATATTTTATATTCGAAGATTGTATCTTGTAATTCCTAAGTCTTTCATTTAGAAATACTTTTCGTGTCAAGGTAAAAACGGCCTTGCATAATCGGAATGTAATTTATCACTATTAAGTATGTGTCATTCGTACAATATTAGGAATATGACTATGCTCCCACTAGCTCTTAGTAAACAAAAACACGTACATCTTATATTTATATATCAAAATGACAATTCCAACCATGAGATGTTTGCTTTATATCCATAAGTGGATCTTAAGCATTATACATTTTGTTAGGATAACATGGATTAAGAAAACCTCTAGACTAAGCTATATAGACATCTTCTAGTAGCTTTCTATTAAGGAAAATGATCTTTCTTGAAATCTATTTTCCATATCTTATATTTAATAATATGAAGTTATAGTAAATAATATCCTTTTTTATCTAGTCATATCTACTTGTGAAAAGGTTTGATCATAGTCAATGTCATAAGTATGATAAGGACCATAGTGAATGACACAAGTACGATAAAATCCTTTTATAAAAAGCCTTTCTAAATGTGTATGATATCCATGTATGTATTCTTTCTAAAAGAATCTCTTACTCCTTCTAGCCTTGCTATAGAGATGAAGTTTAATCAAGCCCATAATTGATTATTATACATAAATTACATCTGAATGTTCATGACTCTATGTCATTTACCAAATTCAAGATTTGATATAACATGTTTGTATTTGATGGATTTACTAGAAACCATCAAGAAGAACTCATCAATGAGAGATTCCACATTTCTCAAGTCAATGATGATTTCTACCATTAATGCGAACATTTTGTGTTTGGGAATAACTATTATTCAAGTACAACAATTCCTTTTTGAAACTAGTGCGAACAATTGCTACATCAGGCTATGGTTCTTGAGTTTCTTCAAGTTCCATGTAGCTCCCACTTGCTTTATCATTATAAGTTTGCTTTCTACTAACTCAACATTCAGAAGAATAAGAGAACTCATTCTTGGTGGGTTTGTATAATCTAAATTCCCTTTTAGATTATTCTACATATATATAATTTGTTGATGTTTGTATTCAAGATACAATTAATAGTGATTATGGTATAATCTCAAGAGCTTAAAGAAAGATAATTTCTATATATTAGAAAGTAAAATTAATTTGGTAAGGTCTAATCATCCTTTATTATCACTTAAAGCTTTAGATGGTGTTACGGGATTATATGTCAACTTGATATTTAAAAGCTTCAACCAACATTTCACAATTATATTAGCATGTAAAATATATTTATAACTACTATAGTTGTCAATAAATTTGATTGGCATCTTGCATTAAATCTTATACATTCACTTAGAATGGAAGTCACACGTCACATTGTATAATTCCTTAATAATTATTTTCTATACAGATTAGTGATAATATCATTCGTAATCTTTTATATATAAATACGATTCACATATGTCCACTAAACTATATTACTTTCCTTCAAAGATCCCTTTCTTGAAGTTGGAATATGTTTATTTCATTTATATAATAAAGATCACAATGTCATAGATAAGTTGGAATATGTGTATTTCATTTATATAATAAATACCCTTTTAGTTTCCAAAACCTTTAATTATGAAAGTCTAGGATCCAAGTTGCCAAAAAAATAAATGGTTAGGGAACATTTATCCCATTCATTTGAATCCAAAGTTTAATTATACATGTTTGATCCCATCGATACCTCGGATCTCTCTACGTGACCTTTATCACAAAAGATTTTCAATCAAATCAACCAATTTGAAAAACTTGTGTAATCTGCCTATAGCTTGGTTATAGAAATCGCGAGTACACCTCGACCATCGAAAGATAACACTAAGCAGTTATGTGACATTTATCTCACTAGTACGTATATAAGATGTGCGAGTGTTCTTAAAAAATGATTGCATAGATTTGAGGTTTGTAAGAGGTTTTTGATGTTTTTATTAATTTTAAAAAATATTATATCTTGGTTATTGCATGCATCCAATAAACCATGGTAAACTTTAAAAAAATCTTATTTTATGTAAAATAACATTTTAACAACGTTTTTTTTATAAAATCCGATTTTATAAAATTGGGGCGATCAAGTTTTAATAGCTAGTATTAAGTTCAACGTTTGAGCATTTTAGAACATTTGTAGACCTTTTAATAAATCTTCCTTTTATAAAACAAGTTTGGGGGTTTGATAAATTTATAAATCTCTATTTTAAACATATATAACTTTAATCCCAAAATTTTATTAGTTTCTAGTTTTTATAAATAAAGCTTGTTTTATTTAAAACTATTTTTACAATCTTATGTTAAAAGGTAAATTTCATTAAAACCAAATTCTTTTGTGATGTTTATTTATGTTTAAATATTATTTTTCATTTGAAAAACTAATTTGTCAACCATAACATAATAATAACAATATAAAAATTATATAACACAAACATGTTAAAAACCTATGTGCATAAACCAACCCACTATTCATATTTTGTGAGCCATCACAAAATACCAAGTCCATTTATAAAGGGACATTTAAGGTGACCAAAAATCTTCTACTAATCATGTTGTAGAAGCTCCCATTTGAGAAAGCACACATTTCTTGCAAAAAGTTGAAAAACTTCTTGAAATTAATAATTCATCAACATGTAAAACTCTTAGAAAGTGTCACAAAAGCTCCAACAACTTTTAAGGCAACCGCCAACAGTAACAACAATAGTAACAATTTTAGGAACTGCCAATAGTGACAACGTTAGTGACAATTTTAGGAAGTGCCGTAATTTTCCCTACAGACTTATTAGTTGCAAAAATTAACTTTAGGTCTTCAACAAGCGGCTCCATCTTTAGTTCTTTTTACATTTTTTACAAATAAATTATTTCTAAAAACTAATCTATTACTTACAAAAATAACAAAGAAAACTAATATATGTAATTATTATATACCATATGAATAAATAAATATTACAACAATTTTTCAACAAATTAACACAAACAACAACACTAAGGTCCTTGCCTAGTTTCTACACATCATACACATTTATATACTCCAAATTATATAAAACAACTCTTTGTTTTTTTAAGACAACTTTTATAACTAAAAAAGATGCATGTAAACTTATAGTCATAAAATAACAATTATAAACATTTTAAAAGTTGTCACAGAAAATATGTACTAATTTTTTCTTGCAAAGAGAAAATCATCAATGTTTTCGAAAAACAAAGATTTCATCCAACTTAACAAAAAAAAATCTAACTAATCTTGCAAAGTGACTTTGATACTAATTGTTGGGGTTTTATTAAAAATTTGTTTAAAAAACATAAATATATCAATGAAAGACTTTAGATTTGAACAAAATAAAATTAGTTTTATTCCCACCAAAAGATCATTTTGCAAGACTTAGGAAGATAAAAACAACCATAGAAAGAAAATTGTTATAACCTTTGAAGACATTGATTTTCATGGAAGATTGGAAGTTTATCAAGTGTGACATGAAACTTCAAGGTAGAAGTTCTTTAGAGATATCCACCAACAATAAAACAATTGGATAAGATGCTAGTCTTCTTCTTGTAATAAAATAATCTCTTAAAGTCTTAAGACAAAGAAACTTGTTTGCCTTAAATGAGAGAATTTAAGTATCATCTTCATCTTTATGTTCTTAAAACTTTAAAAGACAAAAACTAGAGAGAATATGTAGATGGAAAGTCACAAGTTTGGTGGTTTTTGTTTTTTGAAAGAAGGGAGAAAACTAGTTCTTTTAAGTTCTTAATTTAAGCCTTTATCCCATGGGTATTAGCACTTTAAGACTCATGCTTTACCAAATCAACTTGCCAAGCTTTCTAAAGGCATGATATATTGAATAAATTAATCAAAAACAAATCTTCTTTCTTTTTTATGGTCTACTTGAATATTTTATAAAAAGAAGAAAGTGGTTTTTATATTAACTCTTCTAATTTTTATAACTTATAAAACATATAAATCTATATAAGACAAAAAAAATATTTTGGTCCAAGAAGATGTACATGACATAATAAATCATACCTTATGATAAATTATGATATATTGTGACACATAACATTGAAAATTAATATTTTCATGAAATAAATAATCTAAAATTAACTACAAGATATGTATTTATATATCAAGAATAAAATTCTTATAAATAATATATTTACATCTATTTGTTGTTAGTGTGACTCTTTAGGATCATATATTATCTAACAATATGATTCTATGATAAATATTGGGCATATAGATCTTTCAAGAGATACAAGGTTTATGTCAAGGTTCTCGAGGAAATTCCATGAAGATCTGAGTACTAGGTGAAAGAACTATTCAGACACTTGAAAACATGCTTACATTATGTGTGATAGACTTTGGAGGCAGTTAGGATCGGTGTTCATCCATACAAAATTATTTATGGTAGAAAGTGCAGAACTCATATCTGATAGGGAGAAGTTGGACATAGGGTACTTGGTGGTATGGAAATAGTTTTAAAGGCTACCTAGAACATGTAGAAGATCCGAGAAATGTTGTAGACTGATTAGACTTGCCAAAAAAGTTACACTGACAAGAAAAAGCCCAACCTTGAGTTCCCAGTTGGAGACCTTGTATTGTTGAAAATGCCACCATGCATAGGAACTATCAAATTTAGAAAGCGAGGAAATTAGGTTCTAGGTACATTGGTTCATACAAAGTAATTGAACATGTGGGAAAGGTAGCCTATCAATTGGCACTACCAGAAGAACTCAGATTAATACATAACACATTCTATGTGTCTCAACTAAGGAAATGTTTGGCAAATGAAACTGCTACTGTTCCATTCAATGATACTCACGTAAATGATAAATTAAACTACGTTGAGAAGCCAGTTTCTATTTTGGAGCGCAAAATGAAGACACTACACAACAAAGAGACCAGAATCGTAAAGGTACCATGGCAACATCGACGAGAGTCAAAGTGGACTTGGGATCCAAAGGAAGAAATGAGAAGAAACTACGTTACATTATTTAGATAGATTTCAGGGACAATCTTTGTAAGTGAGGGAGAGTTGTATCACTAGCGAAGTGCTGGAGCGTTAAAGAATCTTTTTAGTAGAAGTCTAAGTGTTAAAGTTACACTTGTTGTTTTCTGATTTTTTCGTCAATCGGGTAAGCTACACTTTTTCACTTGAGTAACATTTTATTAACCCGTGTGTTATTATGAACCTAAGTATAAGATTTATTATTAATTCCAATTATATTACTGATTAATCTATTTATTTGAGCAGTTTCTAGAATAAACAAGTTGGCTTGGTTATTGGATTTCAGAAAAAACGATACACAGAAATAGTAATGTCTCCTAACTCACTAGACTAACCGATCCTTATTTGATTATGAATCTAGTATTTATGAGATTAATGAAGAATCAAAACTTTAGTTGTAATAATTAAAATAAAAATAACCAATATAGTATTATTTGTTATTGCGCGTTTGTTGTGCCGACTTCAAACCAAGTAGCAATTAGCTTCAAGATTATGCAAGTGATTTGCACTAACTCACTTATTATGTTAACCATATATGTATATGTTGATCATAAGTGACCCTATAATGGAAAATGATCAATGTTTATATGTTGATAATGAGTGACCCTATATGAAAAGTGATTTGTCACAAAGTGGTCCTATAAGCAAAAGTGACATTATATAGTTGATGCCAACAATATGTCATTTAAATTTATGTGCTAAGTGTTTATCTGATATATATATATATATATATATATATATATATATATATATATATATATATATATATATATATATATATATATATATATATATATTCATAATATAATGAGTGATATTGTATCTACTTACTAAGCTTTAAGCTCACCCGTTATTTTTAAATAATTTTAGGACCCTTTGAGTGATTAAAGGGAAGAACACGGTTTGACTATAAGAGAGTCCGCATTATGTTTAATATGTTTTAAAACTTTGTTTAAATGAAATCAAATGTTTTATGTAATTAAGATAGAATGATTTTATAAATTTTATTTTATTATCAAATTTTAAATTGGCATCAAAACATATATTTAAATGTTTTATGTAATTAAGAAGGAATGATTTTATAAATATTATTTTATTATCAAATTTTAAATTGTCGTCAAAACATATGTTTTTCTTTTGTTGTAGAAAGAATTCAGGTGTTGAATATATATATATATATATATATATATATATATATATATATATATATATATATATATATATATATATATATATATATATATATATATATATATATATATAATTGGAAATTCATTTGTATCTTTAGTTTTTATTATTATAAATATCCCAATGTTGTGTGAAAAGGGAGGACATGTCACAGTGAACCTAGTGATAGCACAAATGTTGACTTCAACCGTAAAGAAAAGAATAATTAGGAACAAAAGGCATTTAAAGTGAATGGTCAAGTAAAAGCGTGTGTGTTCATTCATTCATTCATACATCAATCCCTAATCCATTACTGCAAAAGAAAAAGAAAAGGCAATCAATATGTCCTTTTAACCTTTTCTAACATTTGTGATATATACTTCTAACTTCCCTAAAGTGGTGAAGTAAGTTCCTACTTCTAGTTCGGCACCTCCAACCAAATCTCACTTCTTTGGGTCAATTTTGAAAAATAAAATTGATATATTGAAATACATAAAAACTTATTAAGGCAACATTGTTACACGGTTATATTGATGTAGTGTAAACCCAAGTTAAAATTATAATATCCGATCCTTATATTTCTATTTCAACTTATGTATTAAGCGAAAATAATTAGATATAAGAAGAAAATAATATATATGTTTTATTGTAAAAAACTGATTATTGAAATAAATCTCAAATCATATAATTACCTTTAACTTCGAGTTTTCGACCAACTAAAATTTTAATCTTAATTATTCAAATATAATAACCACTTTAAAAACACGTATCAAACACCCTGTTTTTGTATAATGATTAGGCAAGAAAAGAAAGTCCTTTTTTGTAGAAATAATAAACAAAATGGTTGTTTTATGTCGTTCGCTATCTTAGATGCATTTCTCTTATATTTGAATCAATCTACTTGCTATTGACTTATAGTTAATTGATAAGAAAAAAGAAAACAATTTACTTGAACCCTAAAAGTTAATTTTCAAAGAAAAAAGAAGCAAAATGGTTAGAAATTTGAGTTAGTCAAGTTACAATTGAGCATATGTCCCAATACTTAGATGAGGTAAATATGTAACCAAGTGTCAAAACAGGCAAGAGCACATGATAGCATGTGGCATCCGGATTTCATGGGGGTGAGTTGGTAGAAACCCTAGTTATTATGATTTGAAGGAAGAAGAAAAGAGATGTCATTATTGTTTTACTTTTAATTTTGACTTAAATTGTCCACTCAAATCTTGAAATCCAGCTACTTTCTACATCAGATGACAACCTCAAACATAAACTACTCAATTTCTTGGTATTTGATCAAATGTATGTCCCGAAAAGATATGAAACATATGTTCCTTCTACAGTGTTTTTGATTGGAGTTGGTAAAAAATAAATATTTGATTTTGCTTACTTTTGATCATTGAGATGACGCCTATAAAAGCATGCATTCATGGGTTTCTGAACCTTTTATGGCTACCCAATTAGGCAAAAACATCATCATTATTCTTTCTGCAACACCCTTTTCTCTTATCCACCAAAAAAAAAAAAAAAAAAAATCTCGGGATACAACCATACGGTAGAGGCTTATCTTGTCTTTGGTTCTGGGTTATAAAGTACAAACTTAAATCGTTTATATTGAGATAACAATCATAATGATATGGTTGGAACTAAAAAAATGTTTAGATGTTAGGAATATTGAAAATATTTTTATTTCTTATTTCAAGAAGTTTATTTGCTTTAAAACATAACCTTAATTTCTTGAAGATTAAACTGCACAAATGGTACTTGCGGTTTGTTCAAAATTGCCACTTTGATCTAAAAATGTCAGACTAACACCAGAGGTCCAAACTTTTCATTTTGTTGCGAATTTGGTCCAATTTGCTTTGAAGTTTTTCATAATGACGAATTTGCCTTTGCTTTTTCTTTTTTAGTTTTTTTATTATTTAAAGATTTTTTCTGATTAAAAGAAAAATAAAAAAGAAAATTTTCCTTTTTTAGTTTATTTTTATAATTTTTTCTAACGGAAAAAAGAAAATAAAATGCAAACTCTCTCTCTCTCTCTCTCTCTCTCTCTCTCTCGTTTCACACAAAAAGTTGCTCATCTCCTTCACCACCAGCCACCACCACCGGCGATGGAGGCTTCCGACGAAGCGGGTTTCGATATTTGAGGCTAGGGTTTCTGGTGCCATAGATCTGAGAAAGGGGCGAAGGGCGAAGGACGAACTGAGAAGATAGATGAATTGAGTCGGGTTTGCCAGAAATCGAAAAATCAATTGCAAAATCTGAGAAACCGTTTTTCCGGCGAATAAGAAACCCTCCTAAGGACGACGTAGATCTGTCGGAAACCGGACTCAATCTCTCCCTCTTTCTATTTGCTTTTCATCGAAAACCATGATCACCCTTGTCTTCTATCTTCTCATCTGACGACGCCTTCGATCTGTTCGTCATCGGCGATGACGATGACGTCTGTGGCTCGATAAAAGTCTAGTTTCAGATGTTGGAACCATCAAACCGCTCGTCTCTCTTCTTCTCCGACGAGGTGTCTACATAGCAAAACCCCTAACACCGCCACCCTTCTAGTTTTATGAAACCCTAAGTTTTCAGATCTATTTTCAACCTCTTTCTCTCTCTTTTTCTTGTCGAACAACCAGCAAATCTAGATCTCCGTCGTGGCGGCGAGATGTTTAGATCTTCGTCATCTGTAAATCCCTGATCTGCTTGTGTATCAATCAGATCCAATTGATGGTGCGGAATCCCAATCAATTGGATGATGTCAGATCAAAAAGAAGAGAAGAAGAAGAAGAATTAAGATGAATCTAATGATCTATTCAATAAATTGAGTGATGCTCCATATACATAGATTCTCTCACACACACTATTCTTCTCTCTAGAACATGCTCCTCTTTTTTTTTCTCTCTCCTCACCCTATATATATGAGACATGGGCCACCAGCTGCACACGAGTGTATAGCCACACATGCGTATGCGGCCGTACACGGGGTGTGCGGCCGCACACACATGCGCAGCCATACAAAACCATAAAATTACAGAAAAATATATTTTCTTAGAAAAGCAAAGTATAAACCATATTTTTGACCCAACAATCTGTTGGGTTTTGAGCATTCTAACACTCCTATGGTGTACATGCAACCCTATAAACCTTGGATCTATGTTTTCTTTATTATACATGCAAATAAGAACTTTCCAAGGCTTTAATCCTAACTAGCATATTATGAAGTTCTTATACTACAAAGTTCTAGTTAGATGACATACCTTTTGATGTAGCTTGATGTCTTCAAGCTTTAAGAGCTTAGCCCCAATAGTGTGGAAACATCAAACAGAATCACAAATCACCAAAACACCTTGGAAGACTTTAGAGAATATGGATACTTGATTCTCTCTAGTCAAATCGGCTAGCCCTTCATAGTGTACCCACACTAGTGCCAATTTCACCAACCAAGGACATCTTTATATAGTATGGAGACTAGGGTTAAACCCATGACCTTTCATTTCATATGATCCATGGGTTAAACACTCCATGGACTATCCATGAAAGCTTAGCCCAACCTAAATGAACTTGGCCCACTACACATATATATCTAAGAGCCCATATTTAATTAGTTCATTTTGATCACTTAATTAATTATAAATTAATTCTTGATCAATACTAATTAAATAATATGATTATATTAATATATTAGAAGTTATAATATATTAATATAAATCATAAATATAATATTCTCAAAATACTATCCATATAAATTGTGTCGGTGAAGTGCAACCCAAATGGACCATGCCGGGTCAGGTCAAGTACATACCAAATATAGTTATGGACTTAGACATTAATCCAACAGTCTCCCACTTGGATAAGTCTAAAACTATTATTGAGTATGACTTCAAAACCTAACTGGCAATCGTAGCTCTTAAAGCCGCTGTCGAACTCTAATCTTGTCAACGAACTTGTCCATTAGATAAGGGATCATATATTCCTCCATTCTAGATATCATATGGACTGAGACATGGATTATAATCATTCTCTCAGTCCATTTGTTGTTTCCCGATTTCCGATTCATGACGACTGACTGATTGAACAAATCAAATCAGTCCTGGCTTGGCCAAGCACTCACATGTGTCATCATTAAATCATCGAGGGGCCCACAGATATCGCTTTTATCCCGAAGGTAAAAGGAATGGATAAACTTCGACTCATATGGCTTGTTCTACTACTTGTTGAATCATACACAAAGGCACATTTTATAACACCGAGTTACCGAATGCGTTTTCGTGCAATCAATGTACAACCAACTCATAGTAACAACTCATATCTCTAAGTTTGAAGAATATAAGATATTATCGTCTCATGATCACTCGTGATAAAATCCATGAAGTGATTCCAATGAGTGCGGGTTGAATCCAATACTCAGAACTTATGAGCACTCATGAGTGTTGTAGCCCTTTGTCTAACACCTTAGACCTCTACAAGCCAACCCATGACAGTCTTAATTCATATCTACTTCCAACATATGACCGACTGTGGATGGTTTGAATAACTTAGTCTTTCCGGAAGAATAACCTAGTTTATTCGGGAAGTCAAAACATGCAAAGTGAAACACAATAATAATTGAATCCAATATGGTCTCAGAACTTATAAATAAAACACCTTTTATTTATCACCATATGATTACACATTATTCATTGTATACTGTTTCAGCTATCAACTTTATTCTTGAATTTAAACAATAGTTATCCCATGCTCCAAGCATGTACACTATGTTTTCTAAACACTAGTCATGCCACACACCAAGTATGCATACTATGTTTGTCTATGATCATTACTTTGTGAACTAGATCAATTGAACATAACTTCAATGATTCTCTTTTCACAGACCCAAATCCTTACTGCAAATGCAAGAATTCCAAATTCATGCGATTTACTAAAATCTGTTAGATTCTAAACTTATATGCATTGATCCTCTTGTAATGATTATGCACGAAGTTAGAAAGACTTGACAACAACCATTACAGAGCATTCCAAAGGAGATCAGCTCCTTAGAAACATCCTTCTTGCATTAAGTTTCCTAATCTTACACAGATTAAATAATTTCTAACTTTGAAACATTTCCAGATTCCATTTTGACTATCACTTCTAAACAAGAGTTGCCTCCTTACAGACTATGTCAATATGGTCCTTCCAGAATTATCACTATACTTCCAACTGTCCTTGAGCAACCAATCTTTGGTAAACCTTAGATTGTCCTCGACAATTGCTTAATCTTTTTAGTCATATCCAGTTCTAAACACTTTCCCTTCTTAATGCCCCATGCATTTGGAAAATTTTAGAAAGGATGAATATAGCACATGTAATCGATCCTATATCCGAAGCATATGGGACACGATTCATGATGTCTCACATAAAGACTAAACCAGTCTTTTGCTATAACATTTCCATTTCTATTTGCCTAGTTCTCATAATTCAGATTATGAAAAGGGATGCTGTAATCATAATCGAATTTAAGAACGCAAATAATGGACCCTTATACAGAATTTCCTTATGTTGAGCCATTCCAACATGAAATTCAAGTGTGTATATATATATATATATATATATATATATATATATATATATATATATATATATATATTTGACTAAATGATTAAACCTCACGATCTAAGCTTATAGATTTAAGATGAAGGATAATTTCCTCTCCCATAATTATAGTAAAACAACTTTTTCCCAATTGAAACCTTTTTGTTTTCTATAATTAACATTGCTAATTTGCAATACTTATCATAATTATCATGCTCCCACTAACATGATGATTATTAGCATAACACTTATGCTCCCATTAGCTTTGACATGTACTCAGAAATCAGCTGACTTTCTTACCAAAGTTCAGATTTCTGATACTAGATTGTTTTGATAAAACTTTATCAAAATCATACACCTTCCCTTAGATAGCTCATATGTGTGTCTAAACAATTACGAAGAGGGATGCCGTAATCATAATGGTTAGACCTTTTTGCCACTTCTCACAAGTCCAGGTTAGTGTGCCGGTAAACCACACACGCTCCACTAACGACTTTGAGAATGCAAATATCACAATTGCTATATAGCTAAAATCTACTTAGTGAAAGTGTTTCCTCACCATCATTTTCATGAATCGGAGAGAAACCTTATAACACTTAGATTTGTTGGTGTATGTGTTCTTATCCATTTGAATTGTCAAAACCATAATCACAAGACTAGGTTAGTGACAAATCCTAACTCATATGGATTGAACTTGTGCAATCTTAATTTCTTGCCACCTGGCAGCTCAAGGGCCTGCCATTGCTTCCAAGTTGTTGTGCAACCAGTTGAGAACTCTAAGAACTCATATGTAAAGCCAACTTTAATTGGAATGGGCACAGAATATGTCAACACGATAGGTTATAAACCTCAAGTCGTGTGCTAGTGAAGAACTTCAGGTTTTATTCTTGATTAGTTCTTGAGACTTTCAAGTACCTTTAAGACTCCCACTGTCCTCTTGACATATAAGACTCTCTTGTAAAATATTCAAGAGGTAGTGTGGATTCTAATCAAGACAAAGACTTTCACAAAATTGGCCTAAGTTGGTCTTTGTTTTATCCAAAACATCGCAACTTACCAATTTCAAATGTACAAGAGTAAGAAACTTTTACTCTTACATTTGACAAGTGTTTTAAACCTTCTTTAAGACATGTCACTCAAGTTACAATCTTGGAGTATGACTCTAAGAATTGTTTTGGAATGAAGTATGAGTCCTCTTCTTGATTTAACCATTTCAACAATTCAAGTTCCTCTTCTTAGTCATAAGAATGCACTAAGTTTTCCTTAGAGAACTAATTTTGATATGGTTTCTTAATCATTAAGATGATCACAAACATGATACTAAAGTACTCTCCCATCTTTTCAGATTTGAGAAACTTTTATCTTTCTGCCTAAGTTGATTCTTCTTATTCGTTCTGCCTTACATTGGAACCTTTTCCAATGTCTCAGAGTTACACTTAAGCTTGTAAGTATAACCATATTTACTGAACTTAAGTAAATCATGACGAATAATCTTATCGATCTTTTGTGGTGGACTTGACCAGTGCACCAGAATGTGTACTCGATCCCTTAGTCCTTTACATGACTCACACACCATGTGAACAAGTAATTAGTCTTAATTTTCCAATACTTGAAAGTTCTCATTCATCATGCTATACTACTTGCATGATTCCAAGTTTCGGTCCAATTGAAACTTGGGTGATGAGAATCTTTCCTTATTTGGTAAATTTAGACATTACCACAAATGAAAGAATCAAATTCATATTTCCAATATTGCTATCAATGGAATCATATAAGCAACATCTTTTCCTTTTTCTACAAATGCCATTGTAAGGATATTTTAAAATAAACAAAAATAAAAACTTTTCTTTTATTTTAAAACTTTGCGGGAAAACTAATCCTTACAATGCAAATGTATATGAAAACTTGTTGTTATCTATTCCTAAGCAATCTATCATAACTCTTAAGCACATGCTCAAAATTCTGACCGAACCATGCGATCCATCTTCGCGATCAGAATCAGCATATACTTCCTTTAAGTTTCTTTACTTTTCTTTGATTCTTAAAACATCAACATGTGACCCAGCCACATCATGTAATAAGAATCTCCAAGTAGGAACATAATAGAGTTAGACAATGGAATTTACCTGAAATAAAGTCAAACTTATTGACTTTATCATCCTTCGGTAAGTTTGGCAGCTTCATAACCAAAGCCCCTTCCTTTGGCAATAGAAATATATGGGCCCTTAGGTAATAGTACATGGGACTATCTCAGACTTAGCCTTTCTCTTTACCATTTGGTCAACCAAGTTGACTATGGCCAATCCCTTTCCATTGGGAAGAGAATGCATTTCTGGATTTCCTATGTCACTATTGTCCTTGTCCATAAATTTTTTGGGAAGTTGATCTCCTAATCAAATTTGCTTTACTAGTACACTAAATCATTTTTGATTTAGCAACACCAAGCAAATAGATAAGATCATTAAGGGTCTTGTCATAGTCTATTTCATAGAAGTCCCAAAGGAACTCACTATGTGACTTAGAAAGTGATTGAACCACTAACTTTCTTAAGACTTTGACACCCAACTCTCCCGGCTTGTCAGCATGTGACTTCATCTCCAAGATGTGATCACACCTAGACCTTTCCTTGCCAATAGGGCTTGAGTGACCTTGAACTTGTGGGTTAGGGAGAATAATTGGAGGAGGTGGAGGAAGTGAAGTTCCAAGATATTTGGGAAGATCATAGATGTCTGAACTTGACATCTTTTGGGAGAGATATTCAAGATAGTTGATTTAAAGTCCTTAATATAACACCCAATATGAAATATTAAGGCTAGGATCCAACAAACTATTTTATAACTTGGAAGAGGGATGCCGTAATCCAAGCTATAGAATATTTAAAGGTAGGTGAATGACGATTCACCAATTTCTACCAAGATAAACGAAATGTATAATTAGGTTTTAATTGGATTTGAAACTCCTAGATCTTTTGAGATTCATTGAACTGTTCAGTGGCATGTTTCAATCTCGAGTGTGCCCTTCAGTTTTTGTGACTGGGATGCCGAGGATCACAAAACAAGGTGTGAAGTAACCATGCAAATTACTTGGTACCCTTAAGTGTTTACCCCTCAATCGATGTGTCGGTTAACCACACACGCTCCATCGACACTATGATAAACATTAAGTTACCCTTTGCCTACCTTGTTAAATACGAGTTAGTGTGCCGGTTAACCACACACGCTCCACTAACTGACTTAAACAAAGTGCAAAGTGTAATTTCATGGATTAGCACCTTATTCACATGTCAAGCAAGCGGTGGGTGAGAGTGGACACCCATTAAGTTGCAATTTTATAGGCAACAACCTTATACCCACCTTATAGACCGACTTCGTGAATGAGGCGTACTAGCGGTAAGACTGACTTTGCTCCTATACATATATATATTATTAACTTATAATATTATAAAGTATAAGGATTGAATTTTAACTTTTAAAATTCTAAGGGCTAACTTGGAATTAAAGTATTCATAAGTGAAAACTTTTCAAATTCCAAAACTTGAGGGCAAGTTCTGAAACTATTCAAAACTAATTAATTCCATAACTTATGTGTTTAAAGTTGTTTTAATACAAAAACTCTTCAAGTTCCATAACTTGAGGACAAGTTATGGAAGACTTTAAACTAATAAAAGAATTAACTTTTCTTTATTTTATAACTTATGGAATTAATTAAGGTTACACTTTTTTTTAATTTATTATTTAATGAAAAGACTCTTGGTCCTCCATAACTTGAGGACATGTTATGGAGTCATAAAACCATTTAATTAGAACTAGACTCTTCAACTTGAGGACATGTTATGGAGTCATAAAACCATTTAATTAGAACTAGACTCTTCATTTTGTAACCTTTGCCAACTTTTATTAGTTTTATGAAACTTAAATGTGACTTTTCATATAACTTGAGGACAAGTTACAAAAACACATTTTAGAATCAACTTTTAGATTAATTTGGATTGAAACAACTATTTCACTCAACTTTTCTATTAATCTAAGAACCTCATAAGAACAAGATAATTCAAATCAAACTTTTTCATGTAATTAGTCTAAACCTTAAACTAATACAAAACATGAATCTATTGACAATTATCTTTGAAATTGGATTAGCATGAACATTACCATATCAAAAACAAGTTTATAAGTCCAAAAACATCTTAGGGTAATGTTCCTAGTCCAATTCCAGCCAAAAAAGTCGAATTTATGCTGTCTGGGGTTCCAACTCGGCGAGTGCACGAACCAACTCGGCGAGTTGGATGCATTTTGCCTTGGACTCGGCGAGTCTGCTGGGCAGACAGCAACAAAACTTGATTTTTCCAGATTCTATTGCAAGTATAACAAGAAAAAAAGCGTAGGCTCTGATACCACTGTTGGGTTTTGAGCATTCTAACACTCCTATGGTGTACATGCAACCCTATAAACCTTGGATCTATGTTTTCTCTATTATACATGCAAATAAGAACTTTCCAAGGCTTTAATCCTAACTAGCATATTATGAAGTTCTTATACTACAAAGTTCTAGTTAGATGACATACCTTTTGATGTAGCTTGATGTCTTCAAGCTTTAAGAGCTTAGCCCCAATAGTTTGGAAGCCTCAAATGGAATCACAAATCACCAAAAAACACCTTGGAAGACTTTAGAGAATATGGATACTTGGTTCTCTCTAGTGAAATCAGCTAGCCCTTCATAGTGTACCCACACTAGTGCCAATTTCACCAACCAAAGACATCTTTATATAGTATGGAGACTAGGGTTAAACCTATGACCTTTCATTTCATATGACCATGGGTTAAACACTCCATGGACTATCCATGAAAGCTTAGCCCAACCTAAATGAACTTGGCCCACTACACATATATATCTAAGAGTCCATATTTAATTAGTTCATTTTGATCAATTAATTAATTATAAATTAATTCTTGATCAATACTAATTAAATAATATGATTATATTAATTATTAGAACTTATAATATATTAATATAAATCATAAATATACTATTCTCAAAATACTATCCATATAAATTGTGCCGGTGAAGTGCAACCCAAATGGACCATGTCGGGTCGGGTCAAGTACATAGCAAATATAGTTATGGACTTAGACATTAATCCAACACAATCTCCCCTTGGTTTATAGCTTTCTTTTCTAATTAGACCAACAAACTCCCCTAAAAAGTAGTTGGCTTTTCTTGTTAATCTTCATTGGGAGCTTGGCTTCAGCATTAATCTTCAAATTTCTTCACAACATCAAGATTAACATATGAGTCTTCAATAAATGACTTCATATTGAGCAGTTGGAATTTTTGCAGATTTTGACATTAAACGCACATTGGGTGAGGAGGCTTCTTGTAGAGATTTATGAAAGATGGCGCTTTCGGCTTGAGAATCTTCAGAGAGAACAGAGAGAATGAATCTTCTGGATCACTTCAGCAAGTTCATAGATAGCAGCAAATTGATTGAGGAGGCTTCAATGCAATCTGTCACATAATCTTCAAGTACAACTTCACCATGCTTCTGGAGTTTACAGATTCAATGTTGAAATAATAATCTTCATTTCTTGCTCCTTCGAATGAAAATTCTTCGATGCTCACGAATGAAGCTTTGGCTCAAAAATCTCGATACAGTCTCCACAAGTCTCATCTACGCCTGAAATCACTTTTCAAGACAAAACAAAACTAATAGAAAAATTAGCACACAAAAAATACTTTTGGATTTTTTATATTTTCTGAAAAAAATAAAACAGAAATAACACTATTTTTTTTAATTTTCTATTTTATTTTGTTTGATTTTTGAATTTTTCAGATTTTTGTTTGATTTTTGAATTTTTTTAATTCTCCCCCTAAATTTGTGCATAAAGGAAAACTATGAACAAATTTAACAAAAACAAAAATATTTGGGATCAATGTTGTTAGACAGTCTTAATCCGTTTGTCAGTACCTTCCCCTTCATGAATTGATCTGGTCGATCGCCGGTATTGTGGTCCACTTAAGCACGAAAAATTGTTACTAGATAAAAATTCCTAAGGAGCATTTATCTGATGACGACCAAGGATATTGTTGTCCACCTAAATTGAGCAGCGACATCTACAGACAATCTATAATTGTTCAATTTTAGATGTACTAGAACATGTTTCTTGCTTACTGATATACCCTAATAATCAAGAACTTCCGAGATACTCCTTACTTTAGATGAGCAGACTATTATTCATAGAGAGGATAGATTTAGATTACGATTAATTATAGTTTTAGAGGGATTGAGAAGTAGAAGGTTGCATATGTTATGTACCAGGTCAGATTGTTAATCACACAAAGGAGACAACATATGGCTAACAGATAGGAAGAATTTCATAGAAATAAGATGCAGAGAAATAGATTTTCATATGTTGTAGTCCAGGTCGGATCTCTTCCAATCACGTAGAGGAGGCAACATATGACTAACAGTAAGAAAGAAAGAAAAAAAATTTCTACAGACCTACTTTATCAGAATTCCCCAGTCGCTCCGTCAATATCGGAATTAAGGATAGAGTCCGTACATCAAGGAAAAGTTAAACCACAATTCTAGATACGGGTTCCTTTAATGTGACTCGTGGATTCTCATGTATATCTCCATGCTCAACCTATCCAAGTGTCATATTGTCAGGCTAAACAGATCTTTCTAGCTGAAGATTTGTCAAGTCATTTGATTTCTTAAGTTCATCTTTGCCTAGTCAAGCCCATTAAATTCTTCGTGCCTACCAGCGCATCGAACACAGAGCCTAGACAATTCAGCTTTGGTACCTTACACAGATTCAGATTGCCTATTATCACTTGTTGATATCACTTACCAAACAATACCTACTAAATAAAAATTATAATAAAATGAAAAATTGTCTTTGAAATTAATCAGTGTAATATAAACTTAGGAGTATAGAGAAGAAAAATCAAACCGTAATTCACCGGTTGAATTTGCTTCCAGAAGGTCTGAGAACGCATAATCTCAGAACAGATCCAAAAATTCTTCATGTTATTAAGCACTAACCCCATGTGTGATCCCTTCCTTTCTTCCCTTCTTTGCTTTCCCGCAAAGGACACATACTCTCGAACAAAGTTCTGAGTGTTGTACAGTTAAGAGATGTCCCCTATCATGTTCCTGGAGCAACCAGTATCAACAAACCGAAGTATGATGATATGCCTCCATAGCTGCTCCAGTACAGGGCGGGATCAGTTAGTCTTTTGAACCCAGTCCATTTTGAAACTGGGTTGACCTTTGTCATCTTTGCAGGGTGCTCTCTCCCATGACATATCCTGCTTATCACAAACAGAAGATGTAGAAATGTTAGAGTTATTAGAAGATTTGGGAGAATGGACCTTCGGAACCCATTTGTAGTTGGGTTTAACCCATTTCTTTTTCGTTCTGATGGGTGACTCAGTACTTTCTTTTGATCTTGATGTCGGTCGTTGAGATGACTTTGATTTTGGCTTCACGAGAGCATCTCTTGGATTTGGCTTCTTGGCCGACATTCCCTTCTTGACCTTGGGAGTTGGATTCTTGACCTTGTAGGATTGATTTTCGGCCTTCGTGGAATTCCAGTCGCTATTGTCTGAATGTGGCCTCGAACGGTTTCTTTTGGGGTATCTCCCTCTTGGTGTTTTCTGCTAGCCATGTGCGTAGTAGGGAACGTATGCAAAATTTGGACACTTTCTGGCAATGTGTCCATGTGTTCCACAGTGAAAACATGTCTTTTTCTTCACTGTGGAGTTGTTTCTTCCTGCCCCTGGTGGCGTATCCTTGCCTTGTCTCTAGTTGTTCCCACATGTACACTTACAGCAAGCCGTCGGCTTCGCATGTTTTGGAGGCCTGTATTTCTCAACAGCAGGTTGATCAGAAGCAACTGAGTTCGAAGCAACAGATTCAGAGTTCAAGGAGATGTTGATTTGTTCAATGGTGTTCTCCTTGTTCTCATCCTCTGCTACTTTACCTACACATGAAGTAGAAGCATTAGTATCGTTCAGCTCAACACCCTCAGTTGTCTGATCAACAGCTGGTTTACTGTATACCACAAATGGTTCTCGGTCAATCTCTTCCTGAGTCAAAGGTATGTATATATAGTTATGATTGAAAGGGGGAGGAACACTCTCATACCCTAGACCCTTGTTTTGATTATCTTTGAATTTTAATTGGTTTTCAAATAAGGACTCGACTGTCTTACTTGACGCAGTGTAATTTTTGAAACTAACATCTGTTTTTCCACACTTTATTTTCAAAGCGTCAAGTTCTTCAGTTACAGCAGCAAGTTTTTTTTTAATGTGATCATAATTTTCACACTTGTTGCTGTAATCTTCTTGGAGTTTTCGGAAATCCTTGATTTTGGTTTCTAATTGAGCTTTTAACGGTTTTTGTTCTTTCCTAATGGTGTATGTTTCATATTTTAGGTCTTCATTCTCTCTCTTAATTAGATATATTGATTCTCGTAAAAATTTAATAGTTTTAACACAAGATGGAGTGCATGCAACTTCATTTACTGGAATTGATGTGGAACTCATTTTCTTTCCTTATTTATTTATTTATTTGTTTATTTTTTATTTATTTATTTTTTATTTTTTTTAATTGCTCTCTGACTTAAAAACAAAACGAGAAAGTCAACCTTAAACGTCAAATTTGAAAAGTTAAACTTAAGAGTCAAACTAAAAAAATCAAACTTAAAAGTCAAACCAAAAATCTAAATTTGAAAATTTAAAAGTTAAATGAAAATGTCAAAGATCAAATTTGAAAGTCAAAGTCAAAATTTTAAGCAAAAAGTCAAAAATAAAAGATCAAAAATTAAAAAATAAAATTTTGGTTGAAGATGAAGTTTAAGAATAAAAGAAATTGATTTTTGGGGTTAAAAGTGTCAAATTTTGAAAGTTGAGTCCGAGAAGAACTGGTTATGATTTAAACTTTGAAGGGATGACACAAAGACTTCGCTGGTTGAGCTGGTAGAGCGCAAGGTTGATGAACAGAGGTCCCGGGTTCAATCCCCAGTACCCTCCAATTTTGTTTCCTTTTTTTTAGATGCGAAGGCTGTTGTGCGAGGATGAAGCCGCGAAGCCGAGAACAATGCTGCTGAGCCGTGAAGCAGAGGCGAGACCGAGCCGCACACTCCGAGGCCGCACACCGAGCCGCACACTCCAAGCCGCTCACCGAGCCGGCCGCACACACCGAGCAACACACTCCTTGGCCGCACACCCGGGCCGCACACCTTCAATTGGCAGCACACCTTCAACAAATTCACGAAAAAACGACGTTTTTCATCCTTTTTTTCTCTAAAACTCGATCAAAAACTCGTTTTTATGAAAAATGCAAAGAAGAAACCCCCCTTATTTTTCAGAGATCTATCCAAAAACGAAAAAATATTTTCAAAATAAGATCAAATAAGCTCCGGATCTGACAAAATTGATTAATACAAACCAAGCTCTGATACCATTTGTAAGTCCCCAAAATTGCTTGTGTATCAATCAGATCCAATTGATGGTGCGGAATCCCGATCAATTGGATGATGTCAGATCAAAATAGAAGAGAATGAGAAGAAGAAGAAGAAGATGATGAATCTATGATGTATTGAATGAATATGATTGATGCTCCTTACAATAGATTCACACACACACACTATTCTTCTCTCTAACTTTTTCTCTCTTCTTGCCTTTTTTTTATTAACATGAGTCCTCACCCTATATAAATGAGACACCAGCCGCATACCCTCTGTACGGTCGTACACAACCACAAAAATACAGAAAACTATATTTTCTTAGAAAAGCAAAGTATAAACCATATTTTTGACCCAACAAGCTCCCCCTAAAAAGTAGCTGGCTTTTCTTGTTAATCTTCAGTTGGAGATTGGCTTCAGCGCTTATCTTCGATTTCTTCACAGCATCAGGATGAACATATTGTAACGCCTGTGTTTCCAGGCTTACCATTTTTAGCAATGTAATGGTCTAGGTTAACCTTTGTAACTCGTTTTGAAATAATAAGATTTTATTATTTGAGTATTATGTGTTTTGTGCTTAATTGCTTAATTATGTGGTTTGATTAATTAAGAAATAAAAATAAGTGTCAAAATTTAAGTATAAAATAAACTTGATATCTTTGGATAATGTTGTAGTGGTTGAAACGAGGTTTCCGAATATATATAGAATGCCCAAATCTGACTTCGTATGAGAAACTTATGATTTATCGAAGTTTCGGCTTAGCGGTATGCAGCCTGAAATACTCGATTTGAGATCGAGCGGTTTTTAGCCGAAGCAATCTAAACGAGGATCAAAGGTCTCGTTGTTGGTATCGAAGCGATAAAAAGTTAGGTAAGAACGGACGTCAAACGAAGAAGTTATGAATTTATAACGAAGTTTTTCTATCCCGGCCTATTAAAAATAAATAATAAAATAAAGTTAAAATTAGCCGAAGGAGTCTAAACGAAAGTTGTAGAGCGTAGTCTCACCTTCGCGTGGATATAAAGAACGTCGAAAACGGAGTTCGTATGAAGAAGATATGAATTTCCGAAGTTTATTAAATAATTTGTCTTTAATTTTAAATGGAAAATTCGGCATTATCCGAAGGAGTCACCGATCTGATCCGAAGTACGCCCCGTGTACTCGTGTACGCCCCGCGTACAGCGAAGCATGACGACCCTCGCACTCGAGTTCTTCGGATGATGAACGCCATGACGATTTCGGACCTGTACGCCCCGCGTACTCCGAGGCTCCAGCCTCCTATAAATAGGATCCGAAGGCAGCCGAGTTCTTTTGCTATTTTCTCTCTTCTCTCTCCTGTTTTGCATCGATTTGCGTGCCAGAAATACCCCGAAGCCCCGGTATTATTCTCGAGCCCCGAAGCAAGTCCCGAGATCCCGAAGATCCCGAGAAGTGCGGTTCCCGAGCCGAAGCTCTACCCGCGAGAAGTTCGATTTTTGTGAAGATCTTCTAGATCTGTTGAGGATTACTACTTCTGCAAGTCGTAGTGCTATCCGATCATCTTCTGATCAAGTGAGTGTATACTACCTTTCATAAACACGATAGTAATACAAGTATGGTTCGAGTGTATTAAGTATATTGTTGTTTATAGGTGTGAGTGTGTGGTCACCTTCTTCTAACGCATAAATATGAAGTATTTTATACGAAATACGTGTTATGTGTATATTTTGTGTTATATGTGTGAATGTATATTCACTCTCTTCTATCTCATAGATCTGATTTGTTTTCTATGAAATACGTGTTATGTGTGGGTGTCTCATCTGTTTTGTGGAATATGTATTGATTCAAAGCATGCTATACAGGTTTTTATTCATGTATAAAAATGTATATTTTTATCTACTAATATGTTGGGTAGAACATGGGTAGATAGTTGGTGTGTAATAAACAAATGAGAGGCCTCGTTGTTGTTTGATTCAGTCATCTAGCGGAGTTTAGATGACGACCACAAACTTTTCTAGATAGTCTTGTGGAAACATTAGCAAGTTCGCCACCTGTACGTGTTAATGAACTTGGGTGTTCATTCGCTGTACTCCATCCCCCTCATGGTTGCCTTATTTGACTTATATTGCTGAGGAACCTCCGAAGTATGTGTTGTCGCCCCGATGAAATATTCTTAGACTAGGTCCCTTATGTTAGTTGTCTTAGGGACATAAAGTGAGAATAACGGGAATGGGTAATTGGGTTATTGTTGGTTGGTGAAAATTAAATATGATTATTTATTGTGGGTTGAAAACCCTATATGCTCACCAGGCTCCCAAGCCTGACCCACTCAGTTTTATTTGTATTACAGGAAGTGGCGCAAGGGCATAAGATGGATGAACCATCAAATTGTTTTGTTTACAAGTCTGTATATGTATATATTTGTTGAATGACTTGTAATGTTATCGTTTATGCTTATTGGTCTGTATCGGAACATGACACCCCGAGTTTTGATTATATAATGAAAAATACATTTCTTTTATGAAATGCTTTGGTAAACATTGTTTTATCACGTTTTGTTTTTGGGAACAAATTCCGCAACTCTTTCAAATCAAAAGGATTTACTATGAAATTATTTTAAAAGCATAAATGAAAATCGGTCTTTTCTGGCCGAGATTTTGGGGATGTCATAGTTGGTATCAGAGCATTAGTTTAAGCGAACTAGGAATTTGTAGGATTTCTAGACTTAAACTTAGAATGCTAAGTGAAGTTTTGAGATGTGTGTCTGTTATGTTTTAGACACGAGCACTAGTTTATTTTAGGAAAGTTGCCTAAAATGCTTTTATGTGCTAAATGTTATATGTTGCCATATATGATATGATTTGTTCGGATCTATGGTCTGTTGCCGACCGGATCTGGAAACCTTATGTGTGTAGGATTCTAAGCGTACGTCTACGATATTAGAACTAGCATGTAAACGTTTCGGAGTAATAAGGATGATTTGAATATCTATCGTGAATGAGGATCTAATTTCACCTTGTTCGGTGTGTAGATCAAAAATGGTGAGAACAAGAAGTGGAGTTGGAAATGCTGATGAAAACAGGAATCAACCACCAGTGATTGAGCAAATACCTGTCGTAGCTGCAGTACCTGAGCCGATAACAATGGTTGGTGTACAATTGATGATTCAAACGATGTTGGATCGTCAAATGGAGGAGAATAGGCGGTTGCTTCAACAGAATCGTGAAGAACTGTCAATTCGTGTGGAAGAGCCCGAATTAAATGAAGGGCACTCGGAAGGTGGAAACTTCAGTGGGTCTGTTGGTCAAGCCAACCCACCGATAGTTAGGCAAAACAACCATGATGGAAGGAATGATGGAATGGGATGCAAGTACAAGGACTTCCTAACTTGCAAACCATCGACCTTCAATGGAATGGAGGATCTGATTGGAGTTATGGATTGGATCTCCGAAATGGAGTTAGCCTTCATGACTTGTGGATGCAGAGGCAAGTTGCAAACTATCTATGCAGTGTGTCAGTTCCGAGGTGGAGCCATTCGTTGGTGGAACACTCTAGGGAAGACGTTAAGCCCTAATGAGCCACTGCAATTGACATGGGCAGAGTTATTGGTGCAGTTCAAGCGCAAGTTATGCTCGGCTCAAAATATGTTGGAACTAGAGAACAAGTTTCTGACATTGACGAAAGGAAGCATGTCAGTTGATGACTACACCAATAACTTCACCGATAAGATGGATTTTGCCTTGCGTATTGTCCCAGACGAGTTGACAAAGGTGGACCGGTATGCGAAGGGACTCCCATGGGAGTACGAGGTGACAGTATGTCAGGCACATACTCTAGAGGCAGCTATCTGGGTTGCCAAGTCTGTTGAGAACATGATTAAGGGGAGAACCACCGACAAGGTTGAGGTTGGTGAGAAGAGAAAGTTTGAGGGAACATATGGTTCCGGTAAGAAAAGCAAATTTTCGAAATCTGATTCGAAAAAGTTTGGTGGAGGAAAAGGAGGGGAAGCGAAATGGTGTGATAAGTGTTAGAAGAAGCACTTTGGGAAATGTAGTGAGGATGTAACCTGCTATAAGTGCGGAAAAATTGGGCATTTTGCCAATGAGTGTCCGAACAACAAAAGATGTGTTTTGGTTGCAATGAAGAGGGGCACATTTTGAAAGACTGTCCAAAGAAGAAGGAGGCAGCGAGGCCCAACATTCCACCAAAGCCGAAGGCGAGAGCCTTCCAGATGACACTTGAGGCTGCGAAAGATGAAGCTGATGTCACTTCAGGTACCTTTCTTGTTAACGAACTACCTGCTCAAATTTTGTTTGATTCTGGAGCCAACTACTCCTTTATTTCGCATGAGTTTGGTAGGAAACTAGCTTTGCCTGTTGATAGACTAGATAATGCTTTAGTAGTCGAAGTAGCTAGTGGCAAGTTTGTACTTGTTAGCCATCGTATGAAAGACATCTTAATCGACCTTAATGGGAATAAGTTTCATGAGGAATTATTGCCTATCGAACTTAATGGTTTCGACATCGTGTTGGGAATGGATTGGCTTAGCGCCAATGATGCCGAAATATCGTGCAAGAAGAAGATAGTTAAAGTAAACCCGCCTGGGAAAGATTCATTTATGGTATACGGGGACAAACGGCGAGTAAATTCTGGAATCATTTCCCTAATAAAAGCCAGGAAGTGTTTGACCAAGGGATGTACATCATATTTAGCATTCGTGATCGATGCTAAGAAGGAAAAGAAGGTGATGCAGAGTATTCCAGTGGTGTGTGATTATCCGGAAGTATTTCCTGAAGATCTTCCTGGATTACCACCTGATAGACAAGTGGAGTTCAGAATAGACTTGTTACCAAGAACCACGCCAATAGCAAAAGCACCTTATCGATTAGCACCGACGGAGATGAAGGAGCTGATGATGCAACTTTAGGAGTTATTGGACAAAGGTTTCATTAGACCTAGTTCATCGCCCTGGGGAGCTCCGGTGTTATTTGTGAAGAAGAAAGATGGAAGTATGAGAATGTGCATCGATTACAGAGAGCTGAACAAGGCAAAAATAAAGAATAGATATCCGTTGCCAAGGATTGATGACCTATTTGATCAATTTCAAGGTTCAAGCTATTTCTCGAAGATCGATCTTAGGTCAGGATATCATCAGCTAAAAGTAAGAGAGCAAGATATCGAGAAAACTGCATTCAGAACTAGATATGGACACTACGAGTTATTAGTTATGTTGTTTGGACTAACCAATGCTCCAGCAGCGTTCATGGATTTGATGAATAGGGTTTGTAATCCGTTCCTTGATAAATTTGTGATAGTGTTCATAGACGACATTCTGATTTACTCAAAAATCCAAGAGGAGCATGGCAGACACTTACGAGAAGTGTTAGAAGTCTTGAAGAAGGAGAAGCTGTATGCAAAGTTCTCCAAATGTGATTTTTGGATTCGTGAAGTCCAATTCTTGGGTCACGTGGTCAACCAAGAAGGGATAATGGTTGATCCGGCAAAGATTGAAGCTGTAATGAAGTGGGAACAACCGAAAAGTCCCACGGAGATCCGAAGCTTTTTAGGATTAGCCGGATATTACCGAAGGTTTATCCAAGGCTTTTCTTCGATTGCTACTCCATTAACAGCTTTGACCCACAAAGGAGCTACTTATGCTTGGAGTGATAAGCATAAAGAAGCATTCGAGAAGTTAAAGAAGAAGCTATGCGAGGCACCGATACTTTCTCTACCCAGTGGAGTTGAAGACTTCGCTGTTTATAGCGATGCGTCTGGGGTTGGATTGGGTTGTCTTTTGACCCAAAGAGAAAAGGTGATAGAATATGCGTCTCGACAGCTGAAAGAGCATGAAAAGAATTACCCGACTCATGATTTGGAGTTGGCAACGGTAGTTTTCGCTCTGAAAATATGGAGGCATTACCTCTATGGCACGAAGTGCAAACTTTTCACTAATCATAAGAGTCTCCAATATCTCTTTAATCAGAAATAATTGAATATGAGGCAACGACGCTGGCTAGAGTTACTCAAAGACTACGACTGCGAGATACTTTACCACCCCGGTAAAGCTAATGTTGTTGCTGATGCTCTCAGTCGGAAAGTCAATCTTGAAAGGAAAAGGCCAAGAGCATTGAGAATTGAAGTTGTCTCGACCATTGTGGAAAGTATAAAGAAAGATCAAGAGGGAGCTTCTGAAAAGAATGACCGAAAGGAGGAACGTTTGGGCAAAACGTTGGTGTTCGGTGTAAACAGTCATGGACTGAAGGTGTTCCAAGATCGGATTTGGATACCTAAGACAGGAGGAATCAGAGATCTTCTGATGGAAGAAGCTCACAAAACCATGTACTCAATTCATCCTGGTAGCACTAAAATGTATAGGAACCTAAAACCCTACTACTGGTGGCCAACGATGAAGCTTGATGTTGCAAAGTATGTGTCCAAGTGTGTGACTTGTGCGAGAGTCAAGACACAACATCAGAAACCGTACGGGAGTTTAGAACCATTACCTGTGCCTATGGGTAAGTGGGAAGACATTGCTATGGATTTTGTCACTAAACTGCCTAGAACAAAGAATGGTCACGACATGATTTGGGTGGTCGTTGATCGATTCACTAAGAGTGCGCATTTCATAGCAGCCAAGGAGAAATGGTCTATGGAAAAGCTTGTGAATTCTTACGTGAAGGAAATTGTGAGGCTTCACGGTGTTCCGTTAACGATTGTATCGGATCCTGATAGCCGTTTCACCTCGAGGTTTTGGAAAAGTCTACAAGAGGAAATGGGTACCAAGTTATGTTTAAGTACAGCTTACCATCCGCAGACTAATGGTCAGAGTGAAAGAACAATACAAACACTTGAAGATATGCTGAGAGCATGTACCTTGGAATTCCTAGGTAATTGGGATGAACATTTACCATTGGTAGAATTTTCCTATAATAATAGTTTTCACTCGAGCATTAAGATGACACCTTATCAAGCTTTGTATGGACAGAAGTGTCGTACGCTGTCTTGTTGGCTTGAGGCTGGGGAAAAGCAGTTTATGGGACCGGAGATGGTTCATCAAACTGCTGAAAAGTTGAAAATAATTAGAGAAAGAATGTTAGCAGCTCAGGATCGTCAAAAGAGCTATGCTGACAAAAAGCGAACACCGATGACCTTCGAAGTTGGAGATTCGGTTTTGCTTAAAGTCTCGGCGTGGAAGGGACTTATAAGATTTGGTAAAAGGGGAAAGTTGAGTCCAAGGTTTATTGGACCGTTTAAAGTTCTTCAGAGAGTTGGGAACCAAGCTTACAAGCTCGAACTACCAGAAGAACTGACTGGAATTCATAACACTTTCCATGTGTGTTATTTGAGGAAGTTCGTGGGAGAAGTTCCCGATATGATTCCAATTTATGAATTGAGAATTGATGAAAACAAGAGGTTAATTGAAGAACCAGAGGCAATCGTTGACTGGAAGACTAAGAAATTGCGACGTAAGATGGTTGGTTTAGTGCTTGTCCGATGGAAACACATGAATGGGCCGAATCTCACCTGGGAGACGGAGAGTGACATGTTGAGTCGCTATCCGCATTTGTTTGTTGATGTGTGATTCCGGGGACGGAATCATTCTAAGGTGGAGAGAATTGTAACGCCTGTGTTTCCGGGCTTGCCATTTTTAGCAATGTAATGGTCTAGGTTAACCTTTGTAACCCGTTTTGAAATAATAAGATTTTATTATTTGAGTATTATGTGTTTTGTGCTTAATTGCTTAATTATGTGGTTTGATTAATTAAGAAATAAAAATAAGCGTCAAAGTTTAAGTGTAAAATAAACTTGATATCTTTGGATAATGTTGTAGTGGTTGAAACGAGGTTTCCGAATATATATAGAACGCCCAAATCTGACTTTGTATGAGAAAGTTATGATTTATCGAAGTTTCGGCTTAGCGGTATGCAGCCTGAAATACTCGATTTGAGATCGAGCGGTTTTTAGCCGAAGCAATCTAAACAAGGATCGAAGGTCTCGTTGTTGGTATCGAAGCGATAAAAGTTAGGCAAGAACGGACGTCAAACGAAGAAGTTATGAATTTATAACGAAGTTTTTCTATCCCGGCCTATTAAAAATAAATAATAAAAATAAATTTAAAATTAGCCGACGGAGTCTAAATGAAAGTTATAGAGCGTAGTCTCACCTTCGCGTGGATATAAAGAACGTCGAAAACGGAGTTCGTATGAAGAAGATATGAATTTACGAAGTTTATTAAATAATTAGTATTTAATTTTAAATTGAAAATCCGGCATTATCCGAAGGAGTCACCAATCTGATCCGAAGTACGCCCTGCGTACAGCGAAGCATGACGACCCTTGCACTCAAGTTCTTCGGATAACGAACGCCATGACGATTTCGGACCTGTACGCCCCGCGTACAGGCGTACGCCCCGCGTACTCCGAGGCTCCAGCCTCCTATAAATAGGATCCGAAGGCAGCCGAGTTCTTTTGCTATTTTCTCTCTTCTCTCTCCCGTTTTGCATCGATTTGCGTTCCAGAAATTCCCCGAAGCCCCGGTATTATTCTCGAGCCCCGAAGCAAGTCCCGAGATCCCGAAGATCCCGAGAAGTGCGGTTCCCAAGCCGAAGCTCTGCCCGCGAGAAGTTCGATTTTTGTGAAGATCTTCTAGATCTGCTGAGCATTACTACTTCTGCAAGTCGTAGTGCTATCCGATCATCTTCTGATCAAGTGAGTGTATACTACCTTTCATAAACACGATAGTAATACAAGTATGGTTCGAGTGTATTAAGTATATTGTTGTTTATAGGTGTGAGTGTGTGGTCACCTTCTTCTAACGCATAAATATGAAGTATTTTATACGAAATACGTGTTATGTGTATATTTTGTGTTATATGTGTGAATGTGTATTCACTCTCTTCTATCTCATAGATCTGATTTGTTTTCTATGAAATACGTGTTATGTGTGGGTGCCTCATCTGTTTTGTGGAATATGTATTGATTCAAAGCATGCTATACAGGTTTTTATTCATGTATAAAAATGTATATTTTTATCTACTAATATGTTGGGTAGAACATGGGTAGATAGTTGGTGTGTAATAAATAGATGAGAGGCCTCGTTGTTGTTTGATTCAGTCATCTAGCGGAGTTTAGATGACGACCACAGCCTTTTCTAGATAGTCTTGTGGAAACATTAGCAAGTTCGCCACCTATAGGTGTTAATGAACTTGGGTGTTCATTCGCTGTACTCCATCCCCCTCATGGTTTCCTTATTTGACTTATATTGCTGAGGAACCCCTGAAGCATGTGTTGTCGCCTCGATGAAATATTCTTAGACTAGGTCCCTTATGTTAGTTGTCTTAGGGACATAAAGTGAGAATAACAGGAATGGGTAATTGGGTTATTGTTGGTTGGTGAAAATTAAATATGATTATTTATTGTGGGTTGAAAACCCTATATGCTCACCAGGCTCCCAAGCCTGACCCACTCAGTTTTATTTGTATTACAGGAAGTGGCGCAAGGGCATAAGATGGATGAACCATCAAATTGTTTTGTTTACAAGTCTGTATATGTATATATTTGTTGAATGACTTGTAATGTTATCGTTTATGCTTTTTGGTCTGTATCGGAACATGACACCCCGAGTTTTGATTATATAATGAAAAATACATTTCTTTTATGAAATGCTTTGGTAAACATTTTTTTATCACGTTTTGTTTTTGGGAACAAATTCCGCAACTCTTTCAAATCAAAAGGATTTACTCTGAAATTATTTTAAAAGCATAAATGAAAATCGGTCTTTTCTGGCCGAGATTTTGGGGATGTCATACATATGAATCTTCCAGACAAATACACCTTTGTGACGCTGATGAATGAAGACCTGAGTTCATGCTAGCCACAAACCAAGGGGGAGATTGATAGTCTATGGTTTTATGGTTTGGGCTAGGCATTCTTTTGTATAAGTCTTGGTAGCTTAATAGGGAATGTTTGTAACTTGGATGTGGGTGTGTGCTGCCGTTCTTGTGTGTGCGGCCACACACTGTATGTGCGGCTGTACACGCGTGTGCGGCTACACTCGTGTGTGCTGCTACAGGTGGTATAAGTAGTTTTAGTTTGTGTCAGTGTGTAAGTAGTGAGTGACGAATATGTGTGTGTACTTTCAAGGTGTACCTGGCATTTATGAGCAATAGATGTGTGAATGCTTGATGCTATTTCTCTTCTACTTCTTCTACACTCTATTTTGATTGTTATTACTTTACTGATTACTGATTTGGATCTATAGTTTTGGGACTAACAATTGGTATCAGAGCCAATTCGGTATCAATTGAAGCATTTTAGAGTGTGCGGTGGAAGATAATTGTGGTTTTTGAAGTGCATTCATACTTTGAATTAACGAACAGCTACTAAATCATTGTTTTTACGAGTTTGGAATTAAAAATTTGTCCAAATATCCAGTTCTTTTGACTATGCGGTTGTGTTTTTGAGTGTGCGGTTGGAACTTTGAAGGTGTGCGGTTGAGACTTTGAAGGTGTGCGGTTGAGTGTGCAGTTGGTGTGTGCGGTTGGTGTGTACGGTTGTGATCTGGTGCACGGCCGTACACGGGTGTACGACCGTACACCCATAATCAAGTGTACGGCCGTAATCCCTTGTGCGGTCGTAAGCCCTCTCAATTGTTGGTCAACCCAGGCTTGTAATGACCTGGGTTCCCAAACTAAATAATCCCATTCATTGTGCAGGAACAGCTGCGGAGGAATGTTGTCAGACCTTGGTATGTCGACAACGGTTGTTCCAGACACATTGACAGGAGATATCTCCGAACTGCACGCCATTCAGACTTTTAATGGGGGCTATGTTTCCTTTGCGGGAGGAGATGGAGGGAAGATCACTCAAAAGGGAATAGTTACAAATGGAGTGCTGAGTTTTGGGAACATCATCTACGCTCCTAAGTTAAAGTGTAGCTTGTTGAGTGTCTCACAGATCAGCTTATGGACTACGGATAATGATATAAGGTTAAGCAGTGAAGACCTCGATGCTATCTTTGACACTGTCCATGATGTTGTGCAACCAAGATAGAAGGAGTTAGTGGTGTTCTCAAAGTGACGTCTCCGACTTTTGATCAGATGGTCGACGCCTTTCAACCGATATGGATACAGCTTCAGGGATACCTCCCCTTGTTGGTGCTATTCCAACATCTATGCCATCGATGAGTGATCAGATACTGACACCAACCTCCCAGCCTCCTGTGAAACAAAGACGACTTGATTCGAGGTAGGGAACAGTTATCCAAGAACAAGCACCACCAGTCCAACAACCGTCCATAGATGCTACACCAACTCAATCAACCCTAAAAGGACCAAGTAATGTTAGATCTTCATTTTAAGTTGGGAGTTCTTCTGCTCCGGGGGTTTTTCTCCTCCACAACCTGCGCATGATGCTGCCTCTGTGAGGCTTGCTAGGTTTCTTACTCAGCAAGTTTCGGATCTTTTACCTCATGGAAAATGAATATCAATAGGTGAAGGAAGTTCAGGGGTAGCAGAACCATCTATCTCAGAGCTCAAGGAGGAGATCGCCACTCTTAAATAGAAGATCATCAAGAAAGACGTTCCAATCTGAAACCTCGATATTCGAGTTTCCGAGCTTGAAAAAGAAAATTTTTCAGTAGTCTAAACAGATCTCCAATCTCCAACTTAATCTTGGTGCCATATCAGCATGCTACTTTGACTTGAAGAACAAACTTATTGCAGAATTTGGTGACAAGCTCAAGACCAAAGTCAAAGAGCCTTGCACAACTTCAGTGATCAAGTTTCAAGATAGCGATTGTGATATTCGTCTTGATTGATGCTAAGGATCTTCTGCAGTTCAGGAAGCCAGACATATAAACCTTTGTGACGCTGATCAATGAAGACCTGAGTTCATGCTAGCCACAAACCAAGGATGAGATTGATAGTCTATGATATTATGGTTTGGGCTACGCATTCTTTTGTATAAGTCTTGGTAGTATGATAGGGAGTGTTTGTAACTTGGATATGGGTGTGTGCTGCCGTTCTTGTGTGTGCGGCCGCACACTGTATGTGCGGCTGTACACGCGTGTGCGGCTGCACTCGTGTGTGCTGCTACAGGTGGTATAAATAGTTTTAGTTTGTGTTAGTGTGTAAGAAGTGAGTAACGAATGAACAGTGATTTATGTGTCTGTACTTTCAAGGTGTACCTGACATTTATGAGCAATAGATGTGTGCATTCTTGATGTTATTTCTCTTTTACTTCTTCTACACTCTATTTTGATTGTTATTACTCCACTGATTACTGATTTGGATCTATAGTTTTGGGACTAACATCATCGGTGGTGATTTGGATGGTCCGACTGGCGGTTCATAACAGTAGAAGGGAGAGAAAGAGAGAGAGATGGCCATCGTAGTAGCAGAAAGAAAGAAGAATGATGGTCTCTGGAGGTTCAGATCTCAGTTTTTGTTTTCTCCGGCGAAGTCGGCGCCGGATAGTTCTAGGGTACCTCTAATCTTATATATATATATATATATATATATATATATATATATATATATATATATATATATATATATATAAATGTAATAATGTAATAAGAATGATTTTGGTATAAAATAAAGACAAAATTACATAAATGGTCCTTGTGGTTGACCCTTATGACGAATTGTTTGCATAGATGGTCATTGTGGTTTCAAAATGTTGCAAAGACGGTCCTTTAGGGTAACGTTGTTAATTTTCCAGTTATGAGTTTTTGTGAAATTACACATTTACCCTTCCGGTCATAGTGACCATTTATGTAATTTTGTCTATTATTTATTATCTTTATATTTTGTTTATTTATATTTTTTATGAATTATTTTTTTTTGATGTTTGTTTTAATTATTATTTTTTTTTCGCTTATAATTTTTTGTTCAAAAAGATTTCTTAATGCTTTTTTCGAATACTTGTATTAATTTTTTTTATGTTTGGTTTGAATAAATTTAATTGATGTTTTGCTTGAATACATTTTTAATATATTTTTTTTACGTTTTGTTTTTTATAGGGTAACTGAGTAATTTAACCATTTTTGTATTGTAATTTTTTTTAAATAACCACTTTTAATATATATTTTTGAAAAATAACAATTTAAATCGAAATTCATATTAAACGAGTTAGATCTGACCTCATATTGTGGTCCCTCTGTCAAAACCCTCATTATGTATTATGTTAGGATTTCTCTGTTTTTGGTACTCTAAGTTCGAAAAATATCTTTTACCCGTGAAAAACTCCAACATTTGTCAGTATGTGTCAATTTTTTGTATGATTTTATGTTCAAAATAAGGTTGAACTGTTTTTGTATGAATATATGTTATTAATTGGAAATAATTCGTTTATATTCGGTTTTGGAGGTTAGTTTTGATTCATTGAAATTGTTTTTTTACAGTAGTACGGATTCGAAATAATCCGTTTTGCTTCAATTTTTTTATAATTATATGTGATTAATTCCAATTAATCACAATTAACCACCGAAATTGAAGCAAAACGAATTATTTCCAAATAATCACATACAATCATACAAAAAACACTTTAATTTTATTTTGAACATATAATCACATATAATCATACAAACAATTGACATATACCTTTTGTAATTATAATTGAAGAGGAATCAATACACCAATTTGGAGAAACATCTGGAGAAAGAGTGATTTGAAAATCTAAAGACTTTGAACATCTAGAAATAGATAGATAGATATTAGATGTTTTTCTAGGCATAATATACACATATGTAAGCATGGAATTTGTTTCTTTGCCTCTTGAAACAAATTATTCACTTCAATTTATAGAGGGGATTGATCAGAAACTGGTAACCAAATGTGTTACCAGATCTTTCAAAGTAATTATTATCTTGAAAAAGCAAAGAGTAGCAGACAAACTTATTCGCTTCTGTTTTACAATTAAGGCGACTATAGAATCTCTAACAAAAGAGACCACCATAACTGAAGCAACAATCGAGAAAAGCATGTACAATTGAAGCCATCAACACATACTAATGATTTCACTGGTCATTGTCAACCTTTAATAATTCTGTTTGTAGACTATAGTTAAAAGGTGTCTATTCACCCGTCTGCATATAAATTAATTTTTCGTTTTTAATTTCATTCAAATCATAAACACTAATACCAAAATAGTTAAAAACGTATCACAGTAACATGTTATTAGAGTATAAATTCCCAAAATCTCTAAATGCGGAAACTATAGTGTAACATCCTAAGTTCGGAAGCAAGAAGTTGAAGGGTGCTAAGTGTAAATTAAGAAAGCTACTCGACGAGTAGGTATGTTACGCGTCGAGTCGGAGCGGGATTTGATCGCGGGTTAAGTGGCCAACTCGTCGAGTCAAAAGATTTACTCGACGAGTTGGTGTTGGAATGAGAAAACCCTAATCCCAAGGGTTGCACCCTATTTAAAGGACTTTATGTCCTTCTCCCAGCCTCCTATTCCCCCTGAGAGTTCTAGAAAACCCTAATTTTCGTGTGAGACTTAATTGTTGAGGAAATTTGAGCTTGGAAGAGGAATTTGGCGTATAGAGCTTGAGGAATTACAGGCTAGCATCAAGGGGATTGTGTAGACATGGGATTTACATCAGTTTAGGCACATCTCAGAGGTATGGAGCCATTTTCTTAAGCTATTTCCTTTTTGGTTCATCCTTAGTGGTTGATTTGGAGTTCCTTAGCTTGTTTGAGATCTATTTCGGGTTTGGTGTTTAGATCTGAGGTTGCTACTCCAGATCTAGGCGTGTGATGGTCCAAAATGTCATAAAGCTTCTGTTTAAGAGTTGTTAGTGAAGCCCCCTAGTCCTTAACCCTAGCCCTAGTGTGTTTTGGGCCTATATCTCCTTGGTTTCACGTAAAGTTTGCAACTTTATGTGAGGGCTAGACTATAGAAGAGTGGATCTATGGATTGGAGCCCCTGCATGGCTTGAAAAGCCACTGTATGGATTGAAAGCTGGAAAGATTCGACGAGTCACATGGGTGTACACGACGAGTTATATGAACATGTGCATGGACTCGGCGAGTTGGAAGAACAACTTGGCGAGTTTGTTGAAGATTGACTTGGACTCGGCGAGTCTAGTCGCAGAATCCAACCTCTTTTGGTTAAAGTTTTGGATTAGTGAGTCGGTTGGCGACTCAGTGAGTTGGACAGGATGGAATTCTGAGATCGTTGAACTCGACGAGTCTTAGGGCGACTCGGCGAGTTGAGTCGTGTTATGGGAGTTTTCTGAGTATAAGAACTCGACGAGTTGACGAGTTGACTCAGCAAGTAGAGTCAACCAGGAAGATTGACTTTGACAGAGGACTTTAACTTTGACCAAGAGTTGACCGGTTTGACTTCCAAGGGTATTTTGGTAATTTTGGTATTTAAGGAATTGGTTCTTTGGTAGTGTTCTGTGGTGAAGTTCGTGTCGGTGGTCGGAGCAGCTTGGTCTTATCTCTTAAGTCGGCAATTGCAGGTGAGTTATCCTCACTATATCGACAGGGTCTACGGCACCAAGGCCGACCCTTTATCGGATGGAAATCCGGTGTTGTTTGTTATGTTATTGCTTTGCTAGATCTGCATCCTGGTATTTAGGATGGTGTTATGTTAGTAACCTGGTTAAGGTCGGTACCCGGTATATAGGGTAATTTTATGCTAGTGACCGGTTAGGTCGGAATCCTGGTTAGGATGTAGATATGCTATGTGATTTGTTAGACTATTTGTCTGGTTAAGGATTTGTTATGCGATTAATTGTTTTATGTGCACATGGTTGTTTGACGGGGGTTGGGTTGAGGCGGGTCCTGCTTTGTGCTGTAGGCCAACATACCTAGGGCGGACCAAATATTTCGAAGGCCCAACGAGCGGTCCGGATAGGCTGAAGGCCCCAAGAGGGCGGCCCAGACGTGTCGTGGCTCGGAGTGTGGACCTGGTCGACTGAAGGCCCGACGTAGGCGGACTAGTCATACTGTAGACTTAGATAGTGGACCAAGTGGATTGAAGGCCTGGTGCAGGCGGACCAATCACACTGTAGACTCGATGCACATGGCTAGACTCGGAGGGTGGACCAGGTGGACTGAAGGCCCGGTGTGGGCGTGCCACTCACACAGTAGAACCGATGTGCATCGCTGTTCTATTTGTGATATGTTATGAGTATGTTTATGTGTGGTTGGTATTTTGGGGGTAACTCACTAAGCTTTTGGGCTTACAGTTCAGTGTATTGTTTTAGGTACTTTAGGAGATCGTGACAAGGCGAAGGCGTGATCGTACCAGTCCTCATATTTTATGATTTATGTGATATGGTTCTGGGGGATACTTTGATATTTAAACTATTTTGAAAACAAGATGTATGAACTTAATGGCTTTTGAATGAATTAAATTTTTTAAATTTGGCTCAAATTTTATGGGTGATACATATAGGGTGATGCGGTGCGATTAGGTCGGGCCCTTCCCCTTCGAACTAGGAGTACCTGAAACATAAATTGAAACTGTAAGCATGAAGCTTAGTGAGTTCCCCCAAAATACCACATACTAAACAAACATACTGCCAAGCATATATGGGTGCTTTCCTACCCCTTCCGTCTATTTCAACCGGATACTATCAAGTATATATGGGTGCTTACAATCTCCTTCGGTCTATTTAAACCAAATATTGTCAAGCATATGTGGGTGCTTTGAAATCCCCTTCGATCTATTTCAACCGGATACCGAGTCTGTTTCACCTGTGCTACTACTACATAATATCTTAACATGAATCACAGAGTCATCAAGCAATACAATCATAACTGATAATTATCACAAAGAAAATCATCACACTACACTATAAACTAGTGGGCTGACATTAATGCCTTCAACCCACAGATACATCGAAGGAAAACTCACCTAAGACTGAAGGTATCGAATCTCACTTGGATGACTCGCAGAGTCCTCTCCCTAAGGCACAAGCATAAAACCCTAATTTGAAATTAGGCCACATTCTAACTCGAAAGTTCAAACCCTAATTCTTGACTTAAGGACAAAGAGCTTCTTTACCCTTGCCTCATTAGGCCTCCCTCCCACCAAGGCTCAAATCCATACAAAGACCAAAAAGGCATCAAAGCCAAACTACAAGGCTCCCGAAGGCTCAATATGGCCCAAGAGCACCCAAAATGGCATTAGGCCCAAAAATGTCATGCTACAACAGGTGGTCCTAAGGCCCAACCTAAGAAAGTCCAAAAAATCCAAAAATAATCAAGCCCAAAAGTCCTCTATGTCCACAGATTGCGTACACACAACGTACATGGCTCGTACGCCCAACGTATGCTGATGATAATCAAAAATTGGGACACTGACACAATACTTGCAACATACTCTAGAGTATGCCCATCGTACTTGTCATTCAACCCATTTTGTACCCATGACTTAATCCATTCAACTTTAACGTCCAAAACTTAAATCCAAGCTCATAATACCGTCTTAAGCCATAAATTTGCAAACTTTATGCTTTTGCATGCATTTTTGGGGCTCAAACTATGAATTCAGCACATAAATTCACTTAGGTTGTCACTAACACATGCATGGTTGAGTCTTAACCTCCAAGATACAACTTTTATGACTTCATACACTTAGGGGTGTCAAAAAAACCCGAACCCGATTAACCCAACCCGACCCAAACCCAAATAAGGTAATTAGGGTCGGGTTTAATAGGGTCAGAAATCTTAATCGGGTTATTCGGGTTAACCCGACTAACCCGAATTATTATTAGGGTCGGGTTTAGGGTTGATTTTTTCAAAACAATTCGGGTTTCGGGTCAACCCGAATAACCCGATTAAGAATTTATTACCAATTTTTTTTTACTGCGTTGAATGACATGAATTCAAGATCCCATGAGATTTTACAACTAATACATATTCCTTATTTAAACAAAGCAGATAGTAAAATTACTATGTATAGAGATGTATAAAATGACTTAAATTTCTTATTTTCTTAACGCAGTACGGTTGTGTTGTAACAATTTTACGAATTTTATTCATTGTTTACATTACTAATATGGTAAAAGAAACTCCAAAAATCCATATCGTATACCAACTTTACATTTTAGGTCCCTATACATGTGGATTATTTATTAAAATGACACAACATAAATTCATCTTACATTTCAACCTCAACCCGACTTACCCGATTAATCCGACCCTACTAACCCGAAACCCGATTAACCCAAACTCGACTAACCCGTACCTTATTAGGGTCGGGTTTCGGGTGAATATTTTTTCTAAAAAAACCCGACTAACCCGACCCGTTTAACTCGAAACCTGATCGGGTTAACCCAATTAACAGCCCTACATACACTTCCAAGAGTCCAAAGTGACAACTCAAAGGGCTTGTAGTAGCTTATACTCCAAGAAACCAAGTTATAGGACCAAAAGTTGCTAAAATCTTCCCTAAACCTAGATCTGAGCTTAGAATGATCAAGGTTCAAACATTGTACCTTCAATGGGCTAGAAATGGTGGAAAAAATCTGGATCCACAAGCTCCGTCTTCTCCTTTGATTCTTCCCAAACTTCCTTCTTCTTCAGAACCACCAAAGAACACCCAAACTCTCAAGGTAAGCTCAAAAATGCACTCAAGAAGGCTAGGGTTCGATATTGACACTAAAAGGGCAATCAAGGCTGAAAGGTAATGAACTCAAGGGAGTCTGGCTTGAGTACGCCCAACGTAGGCCAAGATCACCCCGATGGCGCGCATGCAAGGAGTACATCGTGCGTACCTAGTGTATGCCCAACGTACTCACAAACCCTCCATAACCTTTTAATTTAATTAAAATAGATTAAATTGTTAACTTCATATCTGGCGACTGGGGTGCTACAACTCTCCCCCACGTGAATCAGACTTTGTCCTCGAAGTCCTCTGCTGGAAATAACTCTAAGTAATGCTTCCTCATATCGTCCTCTGGCTCCTTCGCCCATTCAGAACCCTTGCGGTGCTTCCAATGCACCTTAACAAGCTCAACCACCTTGTTCCTCGGGGTTTTCGTCTTCTTGTCGAGGATCTATACTGGTCTCTCAATGTAGTTCACACGGTTGTGCACCTAAATATCCTCCAATGGAATCACTACCTAATCATTAACCACAAAATTTCCGTAGCTGTGAGAGATGAAAAGTACTGTGAATCTGACTGAGTTCCTCCAAAAGGTCCAATCAATATGCTACCCTGCCCACCTGGACTATAACCTTGAAATGGACGATATACTTGGGGCCCAACTTGCCTCGCTTCCTAAATCAAATGACACCTTTCCAAGGTGACACCTTCAGGAGAACCATATCCCCAACCTAAAACTCTAGGTTTGATTGGCACTTGTCGGCATAGCTTTTCTTCTAACTCTGAGTTGTCTAAAGTCTGCTACAAACCTATTGAATCAACACGGTAGTCTTGAGTACCACCTCGGTACTCCCCATGACTCACTGACTGACATCATCACAGCATATCGAGGTCCTGCATTTCCTCCCATAGATCATCTGAAAAGGAGGTCGATCAATGTTGGTGTGATAGGTATTGTTATACGAAAATTCCACTAACAGAAGATATGTATCCCAACTACTGCCGAAATTCAAAACACACGCCCGCAACATATCCTCCAATGTCTGGATGGTCTGTTTGCTCTGATCATCTGTCTGTGGGTGAAAGGCCACGTTGAACTGCAGACGAGTACCCAAATCCTCATGAAACCTCTTCCAAAAACAGAAAGTAAACCTAACATCCCTGTCTGATACCACCAAAACCGACACCCCATGCTGTGCCACATCCTCCCTTATATAAACATTAGCCAACTTCTCCGCAGAGATGCTCTCCTAAATCAGGATAAAGTGCGCACTCTTTGTTAATCGATTCACGATGACCCAACTCGAATACACTCCGTGCGCTGTCTGAGGTAACTTTGTAATAAAATCCATGGTAATTTCTTCCCATTTCCAAATGAGAATGTCTAACGTCTGCATCTTTCCCTGAGGCCGCTGATGTTCGTCCTCGACTTATCTGCAAGTCAAGCCCCTCTCCACTCGGGGTGTTACAATTCTCCCCCACTTAAATTAGGCTTCGTCCTTGAAGCATGCAGCAACACATCCTAGATGATACTCCCACAATACAGCTCCTGGTCGCAACCGACCCAGGTTCCTCCAAACACTGCTATCAAACCCCTATAAATTCCAGCTCCTTCTCACAGAGTCACGACAACTGCTTCAAGCTGACCACCGACTTCTTTCTCTGATAACAACACTTATCAACCAAAGATCACCCGATGGTACTTTCATCATTCCAAACCACATAATCACTTGTCTCTTACCAACTAGATATCACTCTGAACCATCAGGTCCTGGCCCGGTACCAACTGCTATCCCTTTCCTCGCTTGCCATAACTTATCGAATTTACTGCTAGGACTTATCCCGCTTCTTTTCCGAATCCAACTCATTTCTTTCCGTACTGATCACAACCATACCGGAAATCCAAGGCTCCATCCTTGCATCCCTTCCGAACTCCTTTGGTTCTATACCATCGAAAATTCTTCCGCAACCTCAACAGACACCCAATCCGGATGTGCTTCCATACCACTGGCACAATCACAGTGCTCAACAAACATAATTGAAATACTCTAAATCATTCATTCTCACTACTGCTTTCACTTCCGTGAACCAACACTCCCTCCCGGAGTTACATACCTTTCCCTTTCCTTATCCAAGGAAATCTACTTGCCAACCTTGCCACTTCAGACAAGTGCCACGGTGCTCACACCCACTCTACGCTATCCCATGTAGAGTAACCGCTACTCCATGCATAGCACATGATCTGAATCTGCTCGCAAGGACTCTCGGGTCCATGCACTGCCTTCCACTAACAGAATCAATACCGGGGGCCAGACCCACTACTTGCTACTGCATAGCAACATACTCAAATCACTTTCCGCATACAGATGTATCAACACTTACAGAGTCTTCAGCATGACTGGACTGCCTTACCTGGCCTTCAGCCAATCTGGACCACTCTCAGAACCTTCAGCATGTCTGGACTGCCCTCCAGGGCCTTCAGCCTGTCTGGACCGTTCTCCGAGTCTTCGGCCCGACTGGTATGCCCACCGGCCTTTAGTCTTCCCGGACCGCTCAAACTATCATACAACATCCCGAACTATCTTTCCTGGAAATCAATCCCGTACATATTGTTCTAGCCCTCTAGGAGTTCCGAACTCTAACTCCATTCCATATACTCAGATCTGGGGCCTAATCCCAGGCCTCACATTAACCAATCACCTTTTCCAGATCCTTGGTCTGTACCTCGCCCCATTTGTCTGTCACTTACTCATACCAGCCCACACTCTTCGCTGACTGAAACACCGAAACGGCGGAAACGTTCTGGGGTGGATGACGTCATGTCAAGTATCACAACATATGCAGTATAGTAATCAAAGTACAAAAACCATTGCATCAATAGTAATAGTTTTACATAAGTTACATTTTATAGAGACATCAAGTAATACATAAACTAATATAGATGAAGCTCGGTTCTAGGCTGGCCTCACAAAAGCTCCCGGGTGTACCTGTCTATTGCTGACCTAAGAATACAAGTTATTTTGAAAGCGAGTATCAGCATTTTTATAAATGCTGGTGAGTTCATAAGTATTTAGTGTCATTTGTGTAAGTAAACATTTTATTCAAAATAACTTTATAAAAAGTAGTAGTTTAGAATCTATGGTGTATTAGCATCCTTTCCAGAAAATCCTATATTTTCTAATTAAAAGCAGTCTTCTACCAAGACTCGACAGTGTTATGTTTTTAAAGAGAAATTTTCCCTGAAATACTATCACTTCCCAAAATACGGTATTTGACTTTATAGAAAGTAGGAGAATATCACTAGTAAAAATACTAGGGAAAAATAACATATGCCTCAGCAGAAAATACTGCTGACTAAGGCAATAGAAATCATAGACTCCAGGAGAGTATCGAATGAATAATACGCCTGGCTCAGTCTAACAAAAGGAAATACAGACCCCAGACGGTATCAAATGTACGATACAGCTAGCAAGGTGTAAACAACGAAACATAGAGCCCAGACAGTATCAAATGAACGATACAGCTAGCAAGGTCTAAAACAAAGAAACACAGACCCCAGACAGTATCAAATGAACGATACAGCTGGCAAGGTCTAAAACAAAGAAGTAATCCTAAGAGTGTTGTTTCAAGAATACAATGTTAATTCTCGTTACCTTAAGGTCATGAATTATAAGCTAAACATGGAGATACTCATAACCATGCTGATTGACACTAGAGTACTTGACGCCCTGCGAGCGTCAGAATAAATGTGACATTTGTCACCCCTTGGCTTGGTAGGCCGTAGACTGTAGCTAGCAGTCAGGGTGCGGGAGTGTCAGTCCCGTATTTATCTATACACACAATGCCCACTCTCCCTCCAGGAGACTCTGGTTACCAACTTGACGACGGGGAGATCCATGTCCTGAGGATGCATCTCATATTCTGAATTCTATTAGAGGCGCTGGAGAAATGACATAGACTCGCGAATGAACTGACTCCTTTGGAATTCTCGTACTAGAAAGAGTGAATAGAACCTTCTAACTATTCCTATAATAGTTACTACTGTCTCTGATCTATGAATGATGAATGGAAGGATGCCCTTGCTACCCAAGGGAAGTGAACTGGTCGATGTAAACCTTTATGTCTATACGTGTATACATGATATATAACTAATGTTTAAACGACCTTCGGACGGATATCCGATACCCACCAGACCACATCCAAACAAGGAAAAGGAAATAGGGCGAACTAGCCTTCCTAAGTCCTTTAAACATTATTTATATAACTATACAAATACAGGCATGCATTAACGAAGTAAAAGCATAGAAGTATAGAAGAAAGCTTTGGTAAAACCTTTGGATAACCTTTAAAAATAAGAATTTATGACTTGATATCGTTATGTAAACAAGCTTTGAAAACCGTTCATAAACACGTTTTGAATATAATTTGATAACACACATTGAGTAAAGAAAATCCTTGTTTAAAACACTGTTGTAATTGGTTTAGAAGTAAAACATACAGCACGAGAGACAATTTGAGAAAAGACTTAAACTAGTAAAAACGTTTTGGAAAACCATTTATAGTATTATACTTGATAAAACAGCTGAAAGTGTGATAAATCCTTGTGCATGCGGGTTATTAATCACATATGATTGATATGATAACTAGCATGTTTTAACTTGTATTCCCCCCCCCCTCCCCCCATAAAAGCATGTGAAAACATTTAAAAGGTTAATTCAGGGGTATGAACTCACCTGTTGTAAGTGGATTGGATGGAGGTGCCGGTTGGGTGCTCGGTGTCAAGTAAAGACTTGAACACACTTAGTGACCTATTAAAATATGATGACATATGTTTACATACAATTAGTAATTATAATACTAATTAAACACGCATAAGCATCCTAATATGCGGAAAACACTTTGGTCAAGTGCTAGGAGGCTATTGGGTTGAAAATAAGGGAGTGTATGGCCTAGTTAGGGAGTTTACTCTTCAAGAGTAAACTCTTTATAGAGTTTACGGCCCAAATGACCAACTCCCCATGATGCTTAATGGTCTTAAACTCTTAAGGGGTGATGTTAGATTTAGTTTTAAGGCATTGGAACAACATAAGGACCATTTGAGGAGTTTACGGCAGTAAACTAGGAGTTTACGGCCGTAAACTCTTACATGCCCTTTCCTTCTATGTATTAAGGTCTTAAATGGATGGGTATTAAGTTCTATGCATTTTTCCAAGCCATATAGGGGAGTTTAGGGCATCATTTGCCCATTCTATGGAGTTTATGGCCCATCGACCAATCCTAGGGGGGTTTACGGTCGTAAACTCCTATGTCCATAGTTTCTTTAATGTTTAAAGCCCCTACTTCAGTTGTGGTTGATTCTAGACATTTACCTAAGTCATAGGAGGTGTTTGAGGGCAATTCTAACACCTTAAAAGGTGTTCACGACCTTTGAAGAGGGATTTACAGTCCAAGAGTGTTCTTGGGCAATAAACTCAAGTTTACTCTTCATATGATAAGATTTTGGTGTTCTAAGCTCATATGTGCAAGTCTACAAATCATATCTAAGCCATAGGAGTGATTTGGAAGGGTTTTGGGGCTCCAAAACCCCACTTATGGGTGTTCACGGTCCAAGAGTGTTCTTGGGCCATAAACACATGCTTTGGCCCCTATTTGATGTCTTAAACAGTAATTTGCATGTTCAATGAGCTAAACAACAAGTTAGGGTAGATTACTTACTAGTTTGGGGCTCGAAATGGACGTTTTTGGATCGAAAGCAAGTTGTAGAGAGAGAGAGAGAGAGTGTAGAGAGAGAGTGAAAAGTCTTAGATGGACTCCACTCACCCTTATATAGGGTTTCTACCCTTATGAAGTCATAATAAAAAGTCTCAATTTAATTAACCTATTCCAAAAGGTTAACGGACAATTAATAAAGCGGTCTTATTAACGGAAGATGTGGTCAAAATTGACGGGGTAAATTTCGGGTTGTCACACTGTTGAATCCCAAACAGCTAATCAACCTCAAATACTTGTCGATTCTCCTGAGAATTTTCCAATTCTCCCCGCTTAGAGCGCTGACTTCCAACCACTAGTGACCCAACCGGCATCACTGAAACAACCTTACTCAACATATTCCCCTTATCCATGAACTGATTTCCTCTAAAACGAGCAACCTTCACGAAATCACATCCCGACATTGCACATCTCGAAATCTAAGGGAGTTCGACCCTCAGCTAGACACTCCTCAAATTGCAAATGATATACCCGACATCCAGACCGAAAAGCCTAATTCCCCACCAACAATCCTCATGGATGATATCCAACTAAGACTCCCAATACCAAAACCCTCAATCATACGATAAACCCAGCGAAAGGACGAACGAATACAATACCATGAATCATGCAAATGAGACTAGCAGATATACAATACTCCATAATAACCACAAGATAACAAGATAACAAAATGAAACATACGCACAGCTGCATCTGGCTCTGCCCTGACCTCCTCGACAGTAAGCTAAAAAGCTCGACCTTGAGCCCTTGGAGGCTCTGCTCCACCCTGGCCCCTGCCAGTGGTCCTCAAAGTGGTCAGTGCTGGAACCTGCATCGGTCTAGAAACGAGCTGTGGACAGTTGGCCCTCAAGTGACCAACCTGATGGCAATGATAACAAATCCTCAAATCCTGAACCGGGGCTGACTGCCGACAATTGCTCGCATAATGCCCCTCTCTCCCGCACTTGTGGCATGCACCACCGGACCTACAAACTCCAGTATGACCCTTCCCGCACTTCTCGCAAGTGCAGCTGCTCTGACTTCCCAACCTGGAATCAACGGTCTTGGATCGTTTCAACTCCGGCTGCGACTGCGCCGAGGCCTGCCTCTGCTCTCTTAACTGCAACCCAATCTCCAACTCACGCCGCCGAGCGGCCTCCTGCAAATCCAGTAACGTCTCGCACCTCTACGTAGACACAAACTGCCTGATATCCTGCTTAAGAATACTCAGATATCGGGACATCTGAGCCTACTCTGAAGCAAACTCCGGGTAAAACATCTCCCTCTCAGTGAACATCATGGTGATCTCCGTCACTGACTCCGAATCCTGCTTCAGTTCCAGGAACTCCTGAGCCAACCTCTCCCTCTCAACCCGTGGAACAAAACGGGTACTGAACATCTCCCGAAACTGATCCCATGTAACCGCAGCCCGCTGCGCATCCGAATAAGATCCCGTAGTCAACCACCACCAATCCTTTGCCCCGAGCCATAAAAGTTTCAGAGCACACCTCACCCTCTGATCCACAGGGCAAGAACACGTGAAGAAACAACCCTCCACGTCCGACAACCACCTCATAGAAATGATCAGATCCTGAAATCCATCAAAAGTAGGGGGCTTCATATTATCAAAGTCCCGATACTGAAATCCTTGACCGGCTCCTCCACATGTCGCTGCTACAGCCGCTGCAGCTGCCGTGGCAGCCGTCTCTTCAAGAGTTGCATAACGCTCATCAAAATACTCAACCATGGCGTTCTTGATTGACCCAAACATCTCCGGCATCTCCGCCCTGCACATAGCAGCAATCTCATCACGCAGGATCTCACGAATCCTAACATCCAACTCATCCGTACTCATCTGACCAATGACCTCGGGTGGCACTGATCCACCCTGACCGCCCTCTCCTGATCCAAATCTTGACCCGGATCCACCCCCGGCATGCCTCGTAACCACCATACTGGAAATACACCGCCATAAAATCAGATGCTTCCCCAATAACCCGGGAACCAACTCCCAACCCGACCCTAGGGGTTGTGAGTTCCTTGATACGCGTATGGGTCCTGTGCTTTCAGTAGTACGGGCCCATACTACCTTCCACACCTACCCATATTTATATCAAGTATCATCACAACACCCTAGCAATAAACATATACATGGCAAACACTCCATCCTCACCTCTAGAGGAACTGATAACTACCTCTCATAGCAGGAACCCTAGGCTAGCAGACATCATGTAATCAAACAATTCTATCATGCAATTCTTGAAGATCCCTAACCTAGTACTAGCATGCTTTTCAAACATATCACATAATCAAAGAACTTTGTATGGTATTTTGGGGTCTACTTACTGGCTCTGGTTGATCGTACCTTCGTATCCTAGTTTACTTATTTTGAAAACCATTTTAATTCTCTTTTGAAAACTCTCGTTGATTTGAGACTGGATTCACACGAATGTTCCTCCAATTCAATCAAACCAAGGCTCTGATTCCAACTTGTAACACCCATAAAATTTGATCCGAATTAAAACATTTTAATTCATTCAAAACCATTAAGTTCATACACTTTTTTTTAAAAATAGTTTAAACATCAGAGTATCTCCCAGAACCATATCATAAAAATCATAAAAAAATATGAGGAGCGGTACGATCACGCCTTCGCCTTGCCATGGTCTCCTGAAATACCTGAAACAATACACTGAAACTGTAAGCCTGAAAGCTTAGTGAGTTACCCCCAAAATACTAACCACAATACCACACACCTATCATATCATATCATAAACAGAACATACATGCATATCGAGTCTACACTGTGACTGGTCCACCTGCACCAGGCCTTCAGTCCACCCGGTCCACTCTCTCTTCGAGTCTACAGTATAACTGGTCCGCCCGCACCGGGCCTTCAGTCCACCCGATCCACTCTCTCTCCAAGTCTACGGTATGACTGGTCCGCCCGCACCGGGCCTTCGGTCCACCTGGTCCACTCTCTGAGTCTACTGTATGACTGGTCCGCCCGCACCGGGTCTTCAGTCTGTCTGGTCCACTCTCCGAGCCTTGGCACGTCTGGTCCGCCCTCTTGGAGCCTTCAGCCTATCCGGACCGCTCGTCGGGCCTTCGGTTTAACTGGTCCGCCCTGGGTATGTTGGCCTACAGCACAAAGCAGGACCTGCTTCAACCCAACCCCAGTCCAACACACATGTGCACATAAAACAATTAATCACATAACAAATCCTTAACCAGACAACCAGTCTAACAGATCAAATAGCATATCAACATCCTAACTAGGGTTCCGACCTAACTGGTCACTAGCATAACATTACCCTATATACCGGGTACCGACCTTAACCAGGTCATTAACATAACACCATCCTAAATACCAGGACGCAGATCTAGCAAAACAATAACATAACAAACAATACTCGGATTTCCATCCGATAAAGGGCCGACCTTGGTGCCGTAGACCCTGTTGATATAGTGAGGATAACTCACCTGCAACTGTCGACTCGAAGAAATAAGATCACGCTGCTCCGACCACCAGCACGAACTCCACTACTGAACATTACCAATTAACCAAATCCAGTAAACACCAATAATTACCAAAATACCCTTGGAAATCAAACTGGTCAACCCTTGGTCCAAGTCAAAGTCCTCAGTCAATGTCAACCTTCCTGGTTGACCCTACTCGCCGAGTCAACCCGTTGACTAGTTGAGTTCCTATGCTCAGAAACTCCCATGCCATGACTCAACTCGCCGAGTCGCCCCAAGACTCGTCGAGTCCAACAAGCTCTGATTCCCTTCCTGCTCAACTCACCGAGTCTCCCTCGACTCACCGATTCATAGCTCAACCAGAAAAGATTAGGATTCCACGACCAAACTCGCCAAGTCCAACGCAATCTTCAACAGACTCGCCGAGTCCATGCACATATTCATATAACTCGTCGAGTGCACCCATGTGACTCGCCAAGTCTCTTCAGTTCTCATTCCAAACGGAGGCTTTTCAAGCCATGCAGGGACTCCAATCCATAGATCCATTCTCCTACGTCCTAACCCCCACATAAAGGTGCAAACTTTATGTGAAACCAAGGAGCTATAATCCAAAAACACTCTAGGGATAAGGTTTGGGATAAAGGGGCTTCATCAATAACTCTTGGACAACAACTTTATGACATTTTGGACCAACACAAGCCTAGATCTGAAGTAGCAACTTCAGATCTAAGCCTCTAATTCGAAATAGTTCCTAAATCAATCACCATACATGAATCCATGAAGAAAAGCATAAGGAAATGGTTCCTTACCCCTGAAATGAGCCCAAACAACTTTCGGCGTAACTCTTCTGCCTACTATGCGCAGTCTGCAGTTTACCGCGAACCTGCTGGACCAACTCTATGGTCTTGAGCACCACTTCGGTGCTCCCGAGGACTCGCTGACTGACCTCTCCCCAACAGATCGGGATCCTACACTTCCTCCCATAGAGCATCTCGAAGGGAGGGCGGTCAATGCTGGCGTGGTAACTGTTGTTATATGAAAATTCCGCTAACGGAAGATATGTATCCCAACTGCCACCGAAATCTAAAACACATGACCGAAGCATGTCCTCGAGAGTCTGAATCGTCCGCTCGCTCTTCCCGTCCATCTGAGGGTGGAACGCGGTACTGATATGTAGACGAGTACCTATCTCGTCATGGAACCGCTTCCAGAATCTGGAAGTAAAATGGACGTCTCGGTCTGAGACTACCGAAACAGGCACTCCATGTCGTGCCACCACCTCGCGCACATAGATATCGGCTAGCTTCTCAACCGATATGCTCTCCTGGATCGGTATAAAATGGGCACTCTTTGTCAACCGATCCACAATAACCCAAATCGAATCCACCCTACGTGTAGTCCTGGTAACCTTAAAGATAAAATCCATAATGATGTCCTCCCATTTCCCTACGGGAATGTCTAACGGTTGCATCTTGCCGTGGGGTCTCTGGTGCTCTGCCTTGACCTTCTTGCAGGTCAGTCATCTCTACACATACCAGGCGACATTCTGCTTCATGCAAGGCCACCAATAGTCGGGTCGAAGATCTCTATACATCTTCGTCACCCCTGGGTGGATGGAAAATTGAGACTTATGTGCCTCGTCCATCAACACATGTCGTACTCCGCCCCAGTACGGTACCCACACTCTCCCATGAAGAGTCAACAATGCCTGACTGTCATAATCAAAGGAAGCTACTCGACCCACGATCCTCTCACACTTCTGTCTCTCCTCCTTGAGGCCCTCGACCTGTGCCTCCCTCATCCTCCTTGAGGCCCTCGACCTGTGCCTCCTTAGAGTTTCAGCCACTATGTTGGCCTTCCCTGGGTAATAAAGGATCTCACACTCATAGTCCTTCACCACATCTAACCATCGACGCTGCCTCATGTTCAAATTTGGCTGGTCCATGAGGTACCTCAGACTCTTGTCATCCATGTAAATGGTACAGCGGACCCCATAGAGGTAATGTCTCCAAATCTTGAGGGCAAACACCACTACCCCTGGCTCTAAATCGTGCGTCGGATAGTTAGCCTCATGAGGCTTCAGCTGTGTAGGCATAAGCTATCACATATCCTCGCTACATCAACACTACTCCCATCCCTGTGATCGAAGCATCACAATAGACTACAAAATCATCCACTCCCTCTGGCAGGGTAAGAATCGGTGCCTCGTACAATTGCTGTCTGAGGGTCTCAAATGATGCTTGCTGCTCAGGCCCCCAGCGAAACACCACTGACTTCCTAGTCAGTCGGGTAAGTGGAACTTCTATGTTAGAGAAATCCTTGATAAATCTCCTGGAGTACTTGCCAACCCTAGGAAGCTTCGAATCTCAGATGGAGACCTCGGGACCTCCCACTGCATCACGGCCCCTACCTTGGCCGGATCCACCAATATCCCCTTCTGTTTGACAAGGTGTCCAAGGAACTGCACCTCGCGCAAACAGAACTCGCACTTGGAGAACTTCGTGAAAAGTCTCTCCCTCCTCAAAGTTTCTAGCACCTCCCTCAGGTGCTCCTCATGCTGCTCCTGAGTCTTGGAATAAACCAAGATATCGTCAATGAACACTATCACATACTGATCTAAGATCGGCATGCATACGCAGTTCATGAGGTCCATGAACGCGGCTGGAGCATTGGTGAGCCCAAACGGCATCGCCACAAACTCATAATGACCATAACGGGTCCTAAAAGTTGTCTTCTGAACATTCTCACCTCTGACCCGAATCTGATGATAACTAGAGCGCAGATCAATCTTGGAAAACCAAGATGCTCCCTGAAGCTGATCGAGCAAGTCATCTATCCTCGGGAGTGGGTAATGGTTCTTCATTGTTACCTTGTTCAACTCCCGATAATCTATAAATATACGGTGCGACCCATCCTCTTCTTCACAAACAGGATCAGGGCTCCCCATGGTGAACTGCTCGGTCTGATGAAACCCTCGTCTAGCAGCTCCTGCAGCTATGCAGACAACTCCTGCATCTCTGGAGAAGCCAACCGATACGGCGCCTTGGCTATCGGAGCCGCACCCGGAACCAGGTCAATCCAAAACTCAACCTGTCTCTCCAGAGGTATCCTAGGCAAATCCTCCGGGAATATGTCTGGGTAGTCTCGCACTACCGGTACATCGTCAACAGTCGCCTTGCCCTTCTCCCGGGCATCGAAAACATAGGTGACGTACCCCGTGCAACCCTGCTGGAAGTAGCGTCGAGCTCTCGCTGCCGAGCAAAGAATCGGTCTGCGTTGTGGCCTCTCGCCCTGAATCACTAACTCTCCCCCACTAGGGGCGCAGACCCTCACTAACTGTAGCTCACAATCAATCACTGCCCCATTGGGGCTCAGCTAATCCATACCCACTATAACCTTATTCCCTCGCTGGGGAATAGGAACCAAATCCACTGAAAACTGCTCATCAAATAGCTGCAGCGAACACGGCCTATGTACTCTCGTGACCCCGACGGTCCTGTCATCAGCTATCTAAACCTCAAGTGGACAATCCAGCTCCCCCGGAGCTCTGCTAAACCTCTTGCAAAGCGCAAGCGAAACAAACGATCGGGTAGCCCCCGAATCAAACAAGACTTTAGCTGATATGTCGTTCACTAAGAACGACCCTATAATAAAACATATAACTATAAGAAACAATCAACAATAATAATAAAGAGATGAAGGGGATATACATACCCGTCACCACAACGGGAGTCGCTCGCGCCTCCTCTGCTGTCATCTGAAAAGCTCTACTCTTCGCTATTGGCGCCTCACTTCGGCCCTGACGGCCGTCTGTAATCCTCAATGTTGTAGGGGCAGGTGCTACCACCTTCCCTGTTGCTGCTGTCAAACTCGGGCACTGGGACTTTTTATGTCCCTTCTGATTGTAATAGAAGCAAATCAGATCAGATGTTGCGGTAACGGTGGGAGTAGCTATACAATCTCTGATCATATGCCCGGTCCGGCCACACTGGTAGCAACCGGGACTCCCTGCCTTGCACGCCCCATCGTGCAATCTCCCACACTTGCCACACCGACTGTGGCTATGCTGTGCTCTAGATCTGTGATCTGATACCTTGGGCTTTTTTCCCGCAGTCTCTGGATTCCTCTTCTTCTCCATCTCTAAATCAATCTCTCTCTCACGTAGCAATCATGATATCCAGCGTTTTACAGCTGGACTGGCTCACAAACTGGCAGATATCACTCCGCATCATCTCATGATAACGGACCTTCTTCATTTCCTCATCAACTGCATACTGAGGAATGAGAAGAGCCCTCTCCCTGAACATGGCGGTAATCTCTGCCACTGTCTTTGTAGTCTGGGTGAGATCCTGAAACTCCCTAGCTAACTGATAATCGTCGATAACCGGTGCAATCTCGGCTCTAAACTTAGTAGTAAAATAAGCCCAAGTCATCGTATCAAGTGTTGTGTCATCCCCAATGACATGTCCAATCTCCTCCCACCAATCTCGTACCCTGTCCTTCAGAAGACAGGATGCTAGTTTGACCTTGTCCCCCTCGGGACATCTGCTGGTGCGGAAAGCATTGGCGACATCCGCCAACCACCTGGTACTCGCTATGGGGTCCCGCACACCCATGATAGTCAGGAGCTCCACAGGCTCTAAACTCCTTGAAAGTGAGCATGCACGACCCCATCATGGTCGCCACCTCAACACGAAAGGTGCTCAACCTCTCATCCATCAGCTCCAAAATACCCTCCTTGATCGAACCGAAGATCACAGGAGTCTACTCGAGTATTATGCGAGTAATCTCTGAAGAAAGAAACTCCCTAGTCTGATCATCAAAATGCTCGGCTCCCGAGTTTGGTCCTGATCCCTCACCGGCACCTGAACTTCCGACTGCTGGTCTAGGGTGTAAAACCACCATTCTGAAACACATAACAACAACCTCAAAAATACTGATATATCTCAAGGGACCACTATTACTACAAGGTTCCTTGTTTCGCCTTGGCCTTCCTTGATTCAAGTACAGATCCTCTGCTTTCAGTAGTATGGGCCCCTACTACCTTCCACATCTATCTGTACCTTCCCCAAGAACCGCCTCGACACCACCAAGTCCCTTCTACTACTACTGTTGATCTCATACTAATCTCATCCTAGGCTAGCCCTAGGGTGACCACCAACCAACTCTTCGCCATCAGCTGCAAAAGAAGTCCCCACTTTCTTTCCTTAAACTAGCTCGCGAATACCATTACATAACACTCAGACTAGATAATTCTTCGAATGAGGGATCCTACCCTATAACAGTTGGACTCAAACAAGAGCTGCGAAATAGAGCTACACCTAACCTTCTGAAATTATTTAGTCCTTGCAACATGTAACTTAACATCTTCGTTTACTAGTTAGTGAAAGACAACTAGAACTCTTGGAAGCAGAAAGCAAGCAACATTCGGGCATTGAGTATATAATCATGCATATACCACTCTGGCTGTTATTCTGACTAATCTGCACTAGCATACAATGCTAAGCTCATACTATCGGTCATAACCTAACCAGGCTATCCTACCGCTGTCTACTCAATACTAGCATGCAATTCTCATAAAGGTTAAACACATATAGCAGGCACATAAGGCATCCTCCTAGATCTTTAGTCCTATACTAGCATGCTGTTCTAATGAAATTGAAACTGATAATCATAACATAAGCTTGTATGGGTAATTTGGGAGTACTTAATTGAGCTTGGCTGATCGTATGCACTACACCCCTTTTTAAGAAAACTCTTTTTCTTTCTAAGTTCTTTTCAAAATTTCTTTTCGAAAACGTTTCTCTTTTTAAAATCTTTCACCATTTCCTTAGTTTGAGTTCAGACACACTCGAAAGTATGCCTGAATCCCTCAAACTAAGGCTCTGATACCAAATTGAAACAACCCAAAAATTTTTGTTTTAATATTACTAAAAATCAAATCCTCGAATATCATATAGTATAAAATCATGGAATGAGTAACTCAAATGTCATAGTACTGTGTCAAAACAAAACTATATCAATCATAACAATATCCGAAATAAACTCCCAGGATAAACTAAAGTTGTGGTGTGTGCGATGCCATCAACCCGAGCTCTCCCCTTTGCTAGCTGAAGTACCAGAAATCAAATCTAAAACAGTAAGCACGAAGCCGAGTGATCTCCCTCAAACAACCACATACCATACAATAACACATAAACAACTATTGGGCCTTGCCCATTGCATCGGACCAATGTCCGAAAACTGCATCGGACTAAAGTCCGAAAATTGCATCGGACCGATGTCCGGAAACTGCATCGGACCGAAGTCCGGAAACTGCATCGGACCGAAGTCCGGAACTACCCAGGGCCTTACCCTCTGCATCGGACCAATGTCCAGAACTAATTGGGACCGTGTCCCCTGCATCGGAACAAAGTTTGAAACTAACTGCATCGGACCAAAATCCGGAACTGACCGGGACCGTGTCCCCAGCATCGGACCGAAGTCCGGAAACTGACTGAGCATAACATAGCATAAACATATCAACTAGAATAAGCACATATATTGCATACTGCATCGGACTGAAGTCTGGAACACATAGCACAAAGACATGCTTGGATCACAAAGACATCAAGCACACTAAACTACTGCATCGGACCAAATTCCGGATCTACTGCTAACTAGACGGGTCGACATTGTGGCCGTAGACCCGTTCCTACTGGAAGGAAACTCACCTCGTAACACTGGCTGCCGAGATGGTAAGTCTTAAATTGCCTGACTGCTGCTCCGGAACCCCCCGGCTACAAACCCCATAAACACTAAATCAGATACCGATAACTGAACTAAGGGTATAATGACCATTTTACCCCTGATCAAAGTCAAAGTCCTTAGCCAAGGTTAATAGTCGATGTTGACCTTAACTCGCCGAGTACCCGAGACTACTCGCCGAGTTCCTTGAAACTCCCTCCTACTCGCCGAGTCACCGGGGTGACTCGCCGAGTTCTTACGACTTTTAATTGAAACCTGAAGGCTACTCGTTGTGTTTCCTTCTAGAAAAACGACGGATACACACGCGTTCCTAACTTGGGGAAAACTCATCCGACTTACTGAGTTGTTCATACAACTCGTCGAGTCTATGGCAATCTTCATCGGACTCACCGAGTTGCTCATCCTACTTGTCGAGTCCACGACTATCTTCATATGACTCACCGAGTACATTCAGTCCTTTCTCTATACATACTTGTTTTGAGCCATGCATCGACTCCAAATCACAGATCCAAGCTTCTAGGGCATGCTTTTCACGTAAAATTGCAAACTTTACGTGCATGCATAGATATAAAGGCTCTAAATGCCTATATTAAGTTCTTCATGGAGCTTGATGCTCAAGATGGACCTCAATCATGACCAAGACTGCAACTTTATGCTTCAAGAATCCAAAAAGGGTCCAGGTCTGAAGTTACAACATCAGATCTAGCCCATAGCTCATCTTATCAACTTAACATTTCATAAAAGAAACCCATGAACTCAACCAATAGAAGAGATCTACAAGGAAATGGCTATTTGGGTACCTCTAGAAGGTGATAACCGAGATCAGTGTTGATTCCCACACTCTACTTGCTCCAATCTCCTTCTCCTCTAAGCCTTCTCCCTCCAAAGATCCTCTTTTCAAGGTTCAACACACATAGGGGCACACACACACACAAGGATTAGGGTCTCACAGAGCTCTCTAGAACTGTAAAGAGGCACAAAGGGGGCTGAGGTTCCTTTAAAGAGGCACCCCGAGATTTAGGGTTTCATCTACCAGCTCTTACTCGCCGAGTCCCCGCATGGACTCGTCGAGTATGTCACTTATCACGCGATCCCACCTTGTTGTTACTCGACGAGTAGGGCAACCAACTCGTCGAGTAGGCCTTAATCCAAGAAATCTTATTTAAACCATACCTAAGGATCGGGGTGTTACATATTGTATTTTGCACTCCTATATGTATAAAACTATAGAATCTTGGGAAGTTATGTAATATATAACACTTTGAAATAGTCGGTTTGTATCCAGTAGTTTGTAACCTCTTTATCGATGTAAAATATTGTTTTTATGAATATGCAAGTAGAATGTTTTGAAGTAACTATATTGTCAAGTATGAAAGTTTGGGTCTTTCAAAAATACGAAAGTGAGGGTCTTTCAACCTTCAACAACATCAAACAACAAATGATATTCTCAAAATTATGTTGATCAAAACAAAAAGAAAAATTCTACGCTTAATGATAAAAATACCGCATATTAAACCCAAGAAAAGAAACCAAGATATGTATAACAAACACTTAAATGATGAAAAAAGGGTGATGATGTCTCATTTATACATATGAAAATCATTGGTTACATTTAAACTTAGTTGGTAAATTTTGTTTTATGAAGTAAATAAAATAATTATAACAATATAAATAATAATATTACATAAATAAATTGAAATTGTACTTTATATAAAAAGTTAAGTACCTAATTGTGAGAAATTTAAAATAAGATCACTATTAGACATTCATGTTGAGCTTAAAGTTGAGGGACTAGTTTTGCCAAATTAAAAATTAACGACAAAGTCATGACGAGTCAAATACCATATAATTAGGATGAAGTTATTTAATGGTCAAATTATAAGTAAAGGAATTTCCTTGAAAGGATTGGTCAAATGGTATAAAATGAAAACAATGAAGGTTAAGGATCGTTTTTGACAATTTTCGAAAGTTAAGAGCTAGTTAGAGGACTCGTCCCACATTTACTTAGAGAACACGTTTTAGAGGTGGAAGCAGAGCATTCTTGGCAACTTTAACGAGGGAATGAAGATCTAGGATTGATTTTGAAATATTCAGAGGATTTGAGAGTAATTTTTTGATCTAGCACGTGACTGTATCATTTCTTACTCTCACCACTCTAGATTTTGAACCTAGAGTTTAGTTTTGAGCCCCAAATCCCAAACGGATAATAATTTGATGTTATATGGTAAATTCATGGATGATTTTGAAGTTATATCTCCCATTCTTCATTGAGTCCATTGGAATTTGGTTTTAATGAAGTTTTGTTGAAGATGTTGAGCTTGAAGCTCCATTAATGGATGAAAACGCCATTAGCCTTTATTTTGGAAGTTTTAGATGATTGAATCCATCAGTTTAATCATTTAAATCATATCCCATTTGATTTATAGTGTTGCTTGTTTATTAATAGCCATAAAGTGATTCAATTGAAACAACCTCTGTTAGATCTAGCTTTGTGAGTAATTTCATGGATTGAATCCCTAATTCCATTCCATAAATTCCAATAATTGAACTCTAGAAAAATTTATAATTTTATTAGATGAAGAATTATTAATGAACCAATAGTTTCAATAAGTCATTAAGGAGATGACTTTGGTCATTGGAAGTTGTTAAGACCTTTGGTTTTGTTATATTGTTCATATAAACACCCTTAAAGCATATATGACCTATAAAGGTATTAATGATTAAATTATCATGATGGAAGGACTTATTTGAGTATATGTTAATTTAATAACCTTTAGTTAGTTCATATGACTCAATTGGTGAAGTTTGGTGGTGATTGGATGTCATGAGTGCATTGTACATGGACTAAATGAGAAAAACTTCATGTTTCGAGTATATGCACATTTCATAAACCTTGTGTTGTGTGCTAAGTGCATTGCACACACCCCTATGTGAAATCATCTTCTTGGCAAACTTAACTTTTTGAAAAACTTAGCACTAGATCTCCGAATGCTTCCAAATTTGAAGTGTAAGTTTATATAAGGGAAATAAGCTTAGAAAAAAATGCAAAATATGTCAAAAACTCTCGATGGATATTTTATAAATATTATAAAAAAAATTGATGTTAATAACAATAGGTGGTGTTTAATAGGTTGGCAAAATTTAACGATGGAAGAATAGCTTGGATTACGTTAAAGGTGAGTAGTATCGAATACATGTTCAATAACAACAAAATTTAATATTTTTATAATGAGATTGAGTTAAACGGTTTTTTAATTCCTTGATAAATGTTTACTTATGTTCTCATCTATATGTTCATTTCATGAAAATAATTTAATAAAAGAGTTTATTAAAAGGAAAAGAGTTTAGAGGTTTTGGAAAAGAGTTTCCTCCATGAATATCTGTGAATTCGTGTAGGGATGTAAAATAACTTTTATGTCCCTCCAAAGTCCAAGGAAAACAATACTAAGAGGCCAACAACTTGTGTAATATTCTAGACATGCCCATTTGTATAAGAGGCTAGCTACCTCTTTGTTGGACTGATGATTTGATAGTTCAACTATACCCGTTGTGAGGCTAATAGAAACAAGAAAAGTCATGACAAATGGTGCTATGTGCTAACTATGGCATGGTATTCAATGCTATCAAAGCAAGAAACTATGAGTTGGACTATTAGATGAACGAGAATAGGTGTAGTTGCATGTTGCATTACATTCTTCTTATTTTGATGTAATTCAATGTATGCAACTTTTAAATGAATTGAAGAGCTATAAGTTATGAGTTTTAAAGATTCTAAAGATATTATCAAAAAGAGTTTTAAATTGATTTATGAGATAAACATGTTTTAGAGAATTCACCTTAGGGCAAGATTGAGTTAATTCTTGACCATAAACATAGTGAAGTCTCAGTATTACTCAATAGCCATTCCCAATGCCTAAATTACTACTACATAACATGTATTCATGTTTTAGTAGCAATTAAATATTAGAATATGTGGTATATTTTGAAGGTCTCTGTAATGTAATGTTTTTTTTTTTTTTTGGAACGGCGGAATATTTTATTCAAAAACTAGCAAGAAGCTAGAAAGAAATCATGACAATAAAAAGTGGCAGAAGCCGGATTATGAAGCCAAGAGCTCCAACTAATCTTGGCTTTATTACATCTGTTAGAAATCCAAAAGAACGATCTATAAACAATATCATCAAAAAACATGGATTTCCTAGGCATAATCGTTCCAAAAACAGTCGAATTACGAAAATTCCACATGCACTAGAAAGATGTCATAACCACAACATTAAATGCCTTTCATTGACCCTTTCTCAAAGCAAAAGAATCTGACCACTTAATAAGGGTGTGAACTTTAAACTGGGTCGAAATCTGAATTCCCTACCAAATAGCAATGTGCAGCCAAATCTCCATCAACTCAATACATTCTGCAAAAAGGTGATCAACAGATTCCACCGAACAAGAACATATAGGGCATAAAATCCAGTCCACCATGATTCCCCTATGAGATAATCTCTCTCTAGTAGGAATACTGAGTAACTGAATCCTCCATAAAAGAATGTTGATCTTGATGGGAACCCAATTATTCCATCTAGTCTCACCACCTCAAGAATGAAGCATACTCCCATCTAAGAACCAACGAGCAGAGGAGACAGAAAAACTATCTAAAACATCAATAGACCAACCTAATCTATCAGGAACCGCTTGCAATTGGAAATCCTGCAGAAGAGAAATAAAAGCATCCCACTGCTCCTACGCAATACCACCTCTAGGACTACGTCTGAAAGTAACAGGATCCCACCCCAATGTTAGATGATCTCTAACTATAGCTTGTCTAACAGTATCTAAAACATAAATTCTATGAAAAGTTTCGGCAAGAGGAGCCTCTCCAATCCACAAATCCTTCCAAAAATATGTATGGTTGCCATCACCAACCCTGATATGAAATAAGGACTGGATATTAATTCTCTTCTCTCGCAATTAAGTAAACATACGAATCACTCCACACCAAGGTCCCAATCCGGATCTCCTAGGGGACATAGACTTGCAACCTCCATCTGACCGATATAATGATTTAATAATCTTAACCCATAACAAATCATGACAATGATAGAATCACCACCACCACCATAGCAGCATGGCCCTTTTAAATGAATATAAACTCCTAATACCCACAAACCACCCTCAACTTTTGCCGCTAAAACTCTATCCCATCTGACCCAGTGCATACGTCTCTCATCCAAGGCTGCTCCCCAAAAGAATCTAGCTCGCATCGACTCTAAAGACTTTAGAACCGAAATAGGAGCAAGAAAAATCGTCATTAGGTAACTACTTAAGGAACCCGAAACCAACTTAACCAAAGTAAGCCGGCCACCAAAAGAAAGGAATTTAGCCTTCCAGTCTGAGAATCTGCTCTGAAACCGATCAAACATAGGGGACCAAGCAGAGATACGAGACATATTCTGACTAATAGGAACACCGAGGTGGATAAAAGGAATCTCAGAAACTGCACACCCAATCATGTCTGCAACAGTAGACACCTGAGATGAAGGAATCCCCACCAAAATCAATTTGCTTTTATGCAAATTGATTTTAAGACCCGAAGCCATAAGGAAACAACGAAGGATACGAATCAGACGCTTCACATTCTTAGAATCCAAAGAAGAAATCAACATAACATCATCAGCATATAAAAGATGAGAAATTTCAATGTCTTAAATAGAGATTCCCTTAAACACGTTAGCCATCTATGCTCTAACCAAAGCCACGTGAAGACCCTCCATCACCAATATAAAAAGGAAAGGAGAAAGAGGATCTCCCTGTCTCACACCACGATGAATCTAAAATTCATCGGTAGGCGAACCATTGACCAAAACCGAAGCCCTCGAAGATTTCAATAACTCCATAATCCAACCACACCATAACGGACCAAACCCCATAATCTGCATGATCTCTAAAAGGTAGTCCCATGATAGGGAATCATAGGCCTTCTCAAAATCTACCTTAAGAAGCATTAGGGAATTTCTGAAGATTTACTCCCAGCCACAACCTCATTAAGGAGAAAGGGGCCATCGAGAATTTATCTACCTTTAACAAAAGCAGACTGCTCCAAACTAACGATACTAGCAATGACCTCCACCAATCTTTTAGCCAAAAGTTTACCAATAATTTTATATAGGCACCCAATTAGACTAATACGTCTAAAGTCTCTCGGAGTCTTGGGGTCTCGAACTTTGGGGATAATGGTAAAAAAGGAAGCATTGAATCCCTTCAGAGTAGAAGAATGATGAAAGAAATGCATGATAAACGCCTCAACATCCTCCGCTATAAGATCCTAGTAACGTTTGAAAAACCCAAAAATAAATCCATCGGGTCCCGGAGCCTTAGAAGGCCCACAATCCCAAACAGCCCTTTTAATCTCCTCACGGGTAAAAGGGGACTGCAAAAAGTCAATCTGATCAGTAGATAAAGTACTAAAATGATTGCCCCCTGTCAAATGGTAGCATTCCTTACTCTCCAAGAAAAGAGCCTGATAACAAGCATGAAATTCCTCCTTGATCCGAACGAGATTATAAATCCAAGCTCCGTCAATCATTAACCCTCGAATAGCAATTTGACGCCTCTTACGATTAATGATACCACGAAAGTAACCCGAGTTCTCATCACCCTCAATATTCCACTGAATCTTTGCCTTTTGAAAAATATCTAACTGAGAAGAATGATCAAGATCCGCAAATTCATTAAGCAAAGATACCCTCTGCTCTCTCAAAGTAGCAGAGCCATCATCACTCATCAAGCGACTATCAATCGACTCAATCCAATCTTGGATGTTTTTCTTTTTAGTAGCAACTAGATCCCGACTATTGTTGTTCCACTTCCTTAAATTAGATTTAAGAAGCTGTAATTGTTTTCTTAAAAATAACTCAAGGGTTATCTAAAACCATCCCGTTCATCGGCTGCATCCAAGAACCTCTCACTATATCATCAAAATCAACCATCTCAAACCAAGAATGAAAAACTTGAAAGGGAGTAGGACCATAATTAACACAATGCTCCAATAATAAAATAGGATGATGATCCATAATCCTTTTTTCCAAGACGAGACCCGTAAGATGGGGGGGATGATGAAAAAAATACCTTCCGTAACCATAAATCTATCGAGCTTACTAAATTTAGAACCCCATTTATCACTCCAAGTGAAACGCGGGCCACCTAACGGAACATCGACGAGGTCAAGATGATCAACAAAATCATTGAAGAATGCGCATTAGCCGGATAAAAGGTTGACCCCAATCTTTCAGATTCATCTTGAACTTCATTGAAACCCCCATAATAATGCATTCGCCTGGAAAAGAAGAGATAATTTGAGTAATAGCATTCCAGAGTTGCTTTTGCAATCAGTGGCTTGCGGGGCATAAACTACAATAAATAAAACTTCTAGGCCATAATTAGTCCAAATTGCCTCAATAGCAATGAACCAATTCGAAATAAATGTCCTTTTATGAGAAATGCAATTCGGGTCCCAAATAGCAAGAATACCTCCCGAGGCACCACGAGAAGGAGAGAACGCATGCATAGAAGAGGTATTTCCCCAAAAGATCTAACCGAGAGCAAGTCAATTATCTTATTTATGATATTTGTATTGTTACCCTCCTCTATAACTTATTTGAAAACTTAACTATTTTGTGAATATTTTAAAGAATTTTGGGACCTTATTCTGCAAATGAAGGCTATTATTTTAACAAGTACTTTATATGATTCTTAAAACAAAAAAATCGAAAGACGGGTGTTCCATTATACGGATAAATATAACTTATAACCACAACCAAACAAAGAGTCTCTCATAATTGAATGTCATATCAGAAAACGAAGGCCTCCCAGAAGCCATTATTCCCAAATAGAAGTCAATTACGCACGCCATATGTCCTTGAATCACTACTTACGACAAATCAACAAAAATTCCTCTTAATTTATATAGGATATGGATGTTTTAGCTCTTGAAAAGCAAATGGTGTAAAAAAAATCCAGCCAAATGTAATTTGTTTGGTTTGGTATCATATTTGATTTTTTTTAACTATTCAGATATATCTTTTGAAAACAAAATTAATTTAGATTCATTGATCAGAATGGATCTGATCGAACTGATATATCCAAATTAGCACCTCTTTTTGGCGTAGGAGTTGCCAGACCTCATAGGGAATTAAAAAACTGCCAATTAGATCAAATCCAGAATATACTCAACTTGGTTCCATTTGATCGATTAAGTGACTAAGGTCTTAACTAAATTGGTATCTTCTTAATGGATAATAGTAAAGTCCTTTTTGGGTTGCCTTCAGAACCTGGAAAAATAAATAGGATTGATACTAGAAGATGTATATGATCTATTCATTATTAATTGGAATTAGTTAATAAGTAGTTAAACGTTAATCAAAATTAATTTAATTATAGATTTTTGATTAATTAGAATAAATTAAAGGTGTAAGGGTTAGAATGCAATATTTTAATAGTTGAATAAGGGAGGCATTCTAGAACCTCCCAATGAATGATGGTTTTCAGAGTGCTCTGTAGGGTTTCTGGAAGCCTCCTAATCAGATAAGGAAACAATTTTAATAGGAATAAAATATTATTACATTATTAATCAAATTTAAGGTTTCAAGGTTATCTGGCAGGTATAAATAGGGTGTACCCTAGCCAGAATCCACCTACACATACATACCTAGAGAATTCCATTTTCTCCTATCTCCTCTCTCTAATTTTGAATCTTAGGGCTTTCCTTGTGTTTAGTGTGGGATTAGGTGTCTAAGCCTATAACTATTATTGGTATGTACTTGACCCGAGAGTAGCATGGTCTATTTGGGTTGCATGGCATCAGAAATATTTGGATAGACTTTTGTGAGAAGAGGATATTTATGATTTATTAATATATTATAAGATCTAATATAATAATATGAAATCATATTATTTAATTAGTATTGATCAAGAATTAGTTTGGAATTAATTTTGTGATCAAAAGAGGCTAATTAAATAAATGGGGATTTATTTGGTAAATCATTCATTCTTATAAAGTGGGCTTATGATCCATAGTTCTTCATGTTGGGCTAAACCCATGTGGTGACCCATGGATACTCCATGGAGGTTAAAACCCATGGATCATGAGGAATATGGAAAGTCATGAGTTACATAGTGTAACCCTAATGTGCACACTATATTAAGCCTCATACTAGCAAAATCGGCACTTATGATACACAAGTGAGGGCTAGCCGATTTTGGTGTAATATAATCTTCTCTCAAGTTATTCCAAGTGTTGGTGGTGTTTTGTGATTCCATTTGAGGTGCAACACTTGGGGCACTTAGTTCTTAAAGTTCCAAGACCTCCAACTACAACAAAAGGTATGTCTTCTAACTTCTTTTATTACCCAAGTATCAAAGTTTTGTATACTAATTAGGGTAATACCTTGGAATGTTCAAGTTTACATGCATAATAGAGAAAACATAGACCCAAGGTATTTAGGGTTTCATGTACACCTTAATAGTGTTAGAATGCTCAAAACCCAACAATGGTATCAGAGCCTAGGCTTGTTTTCAATTATACTTGATGCTACTTGCATGGAAATGCTTTAAAAATCGATTTTCTGCTATTATGGGCAGTGGACTCGTCGAGTCCACTGAGAGACTCGCCGATTCTAAGCACAAACTCATCCTACTCGCCGAGTTGGTTTATACACTCGACGAGTTGGTGTCCCAGAATGCAATTTTTCGATTTTTTTTTGTTGAAATTGGACTAGGATCATTACCCTAAACTGTTTTTTAAATTATAAATCTATTTTTGATGTGGTAAGGATCATGCTAATCCAATTTAAAAGATAATTGTCAAACTTTCATGTTTTGTATTAGTTTATATGGTTAGGCTAGTTACATGAAATTTGTTTGATGTGGATTGTCTTGTTCTTATGAGTTTAATTTAGATCATAGACAAATTCTTTGGTTTTCTTGTTAGAATTTTTGATCTAAATGATTTTGATGAATTCCATAACTTGTTCTCAAGTTATGTAAAATGAAAAAATTTCTTTTAAAAAAATCATTAAAGTCATAAAATATGAACTTGAAGAGTCTTTTTCTCATAAATGTTTTTATGAACTCCATAATTTGTCCTCAAGTAATATAATGTCAAGAGTCTTTTCATAAAACATATATTAAACTCATAATTTATGGATTCCAAAAGTTTTTAAATAGTTCAAAACTTGCCCTCAAGTTTTGGAATTTGTAAATGTAGAGTTTTCTTTTGACACATTAATTCCAAACCCTAGAATTTTAAAACTTTAAAATTCAACCCTTATACTATTATAATATTATAGGTTATATATATATATATATATATATATATATATATATATATATATATATATATATATATATATATATAAATAAAGTCAGTCTTACCGTTAGTAGGCCTCATTCACAAAGCCGGTCTATAAGGGGGTATAAGGTTACTACCTATAAAATGACAGTTTAATGGATGTCCACTCTCACCCACCGCGTCCTTGACTGGTGGAGGATTGTTAGCCGAACAGGTAGGACAGGACTCTCAAAGGATCTAAGACTGGTGGAGGGTCGTTAGGAAAATGTGAACATGGTGCTAACCCATGAAATTGCACTTTGCACCTTGTTAAGCTGTTAGTGGAGCGTATGTGGTTAACCGACACACTAATCTGGAGTGACAGTGCGTGGAAAATGGTAGCTTTATGTTAATCAAAGATCAATGGAGCGTGTGTGGTTAACCGTCACATTGATTAGGTGGTTGTAACATTGGGAGTACCAAGCTAATTTTCATGGTTGTTCACACCTTGTTTGTGATCCTCAGCATCTCAGTCACAGACTTGAAGGGCACAATCGAGATTTAAACATGCCATTGAATTGTTCAATGAATCTCAAAGGATCTAGGAGTTTCAATTTACTTAAAACCTAAAATTCTTTTTCGTTTTTCGTGGTGGAAATTGGTAAATCGTCGTTTACCTACCTTTAAATATTTTTCAGTTTAGATTACGACATCCCTCTTCCAAATTGTAAAATATTGTGCTGGGTCCTAGCCTTAATATTTCAATTGGGTGTTATATTAAGGACTTAAATCAACTCACTTGAATTCTCCCATTGTAGATGTCTAGTTCAGACAACTATGGTCTTCCCAAATCTTATGGAACAAGCTTTCCTCTTGAAGATAATGTCTTGCGGTTAAATCATGGAAGTCATACTTCACTTCCTCTACCTCCTCCAATAATTCTCCTTAACCCACAAGTTCAAAGACTTGAAAAATTCATGGTCACTCAAACCCTACTTGCAATGAAACATTAAGATGGAAGTCCTGTGTGTACTCACGTCTTGGAGATGAAGTCGCATATTGACTGGCGGAGAGTTTTGGGTGTCCAAGTCTCAAGGAAGTTGGCTATTGATTGGGTTCTTCAGTCACTTCCTGAGTCCTATAGTGAGTTCATTAAGGACTACTATATGATAGACCACGAAATGACCCTTGTTGATCTTACTTATTTGCTTGTTGCTGCTGAATCAGCAATAATGTGGCGCATAAGAAAAGCAAATTTGATGGGAAGATCCACTCCCCAAACTTCCATGGACATTGGTATTGGAAACATTGGAAGTCCAGAAAAGATTTCTCTTCCCAAGGGAAAGAGAAAGGCTAAGTCTGAGACTGTCATGTGTACCATTACCAAAGAGTCTATATGTTTCTATTGTCAAGAGAAAGGGCATTCGTTGTGTACATAAAAGGTCTGAGAAAAGGTAGAATCGAAAAGTTTGAATTGCTTCAGGTAAGTCTACTATCTAACTCTATTAAGTTCCTAATTGTTGATTCTTTATACATGATGTGACATGGTTGCATTTTGATGATTTTGAAGGATTATGCAAAGGGAAGGAAGCTTAAAGGAAGAGTACGTTGAATCTGATCGTGAAAATGGATTTTTATCGCATGGTTCGTTGATCGGATTTTTAAGCTGCTACTTAGGAGTTATGATAGATTGCTAGGAAATATGTAATAACATAGTTTTCATTTGTAATTGCATTGTAAGGAAAAGTTTTTTTTCGTATTTTATAAATAAATAAAATTTTGTTTTATTTTATTACATCTCCTAGCAATGGCATTTGTGAAAATTGATGTTTCTATGTTTCTATGTTAGCAATATGAATTTGATTCTTTCATTTGTGGTAGTGTCGAGTATTTGCCAAATAAGGAAGGATTCTCATCACCCAAGTTTTAATTGGACAGAAACTTGGAATCATGAAAGTTGTATTGTATGATGAATGAGAATTTTCATCTTTGGTAAATTAAGACTAATTCCTTGTTCACATGTATATCTGAGTCAAGTGAAGGACTGGGAGATTGGGTACATTGGGTGTATACTTGTCAAGATCCACCACAATGTATGGCAGAACGAATATGAAGAATCAAATCAGGCAGAAAGATAAAAGTTTCTCCAATATGAAAATATGGGAGAGTACTTTGGTATCGTGTTTTATGATCATCTTAATGAAAAAAAAGCATTATCACAATTGATCCTCTAAAGACATCTTAGTGCATTTGTATGGCTAAGAAGAGAAATCTTGAATTTTTGAAATAGTTTAAATCAAGAAAATGAGTCATACTTCTTTCCCAAAACAATTCTTAGAGTCATAATCCTAGATTGTGACCTTGAGTGACATAATCTTAAGAAATGTTTAAAATACTTATCAAATGTAGAGTAAAATTTTTCTACTCTTGTACATTTGAAATCGATAAGTTGTGATGTTTTGGATAAAACAAAGACCAACTAAGGCCAATTTTGTGAAGTGTTTGTCTTGATAAGAATCCGCACTAACTCTTGAATATTTGTTTGTCAAGTAATGTTCCTTGACAAAGTGAATCTTATATGTCAAGAGGTCAATGGGAGTCTTAAAGATGTTGAAAGTTTCAAGAACTAATCAAGAGTAAGCCTATTGTTAAACACTAGCACACGACCTGAGGCTTGTAACCTATCGTGTTGACATATTCTTATTTTTGTGCCCATTCTAGTTAAGGTTGACTATGCATGTGAGTTTGATAAGTTCTCAACTGTTTGCATAACTACTTGGAAGCAATGGTAGGGACTTGTGCGTCCAGGTGGCAAGAAATTAAGATTGAACTAGTTTAGTCCATATGAGTATGGATTTGTTACTAACCTTGTCTTGTGGTTATGGTTTTGACAAATTCACATGGATAGGAACACATACACCATAAAATCTAAGTGTCATAAGGTTTCTCTCCGATTCATGAAAATGTTGGTAAGGAAATGTGTTCACTAAGTAGATTTTAAGGAGATAGTAGTTGTGATATTCGGATTCTCAAATTTGATTATGGTTATGACATCCGTTTCATAATTCAAATTGTGAAAATGGGCAAAGGGTCTAAATATTTAGAACATATTGTCGTAAGTTCTAAATACTTAAGACACGCATGTGAGATATCTAAGGAAATTGTATGAGTTTGAGAAGCCTAGATAAAGTCTTATCGAACCATCTCATATCAGAAATCTGAACTTTGGTAATGAAAGTCAATAGGTATTGATTTTTAGAAGTCCACCTGACTTCTGGGTACATGTCAAAGCTAGTGGGAGCATACGTATTATGCTAGTAAAATAATAGTTAGTATGCTATTGGGAGCATAATTATTATGGAAAGTGTTGCAAGTTGGCAATGTTAACTATAGAAAACAAAAGTTTCAATTTTCAAAGATGCAGGGTTTGAAAAAGTTGTTTTGCTATAATTAAAGTAGAGGAATTCATACTTCATTTTAAATCTAAAAGCTTAGATTGAGATTTTAATCAATTTTAGTCAAATATACATGAATGTTATGTTGGAATGGTTCAACATAAGGAAATTCTATATATGGAAATGTTAATTGCGTTCTCAAAATTTGATTATGATTACGACATCCCTCTTCATAATCAAAAAGTTATGAGAACATGGCAAATAGAAATATTATAGGAAAAGGCATAGGATCGATTACATATGCTATAATATTCTCGTTTTCTAAATTTTCCAGATTCCTAGGGCATTTAGAGGAAAAGAAGAAATAGAACAGGATATGACTAAAGTGGCTAAACAACTGTTAAGGACAATCTAAGGTTCACCAAAGATTCGTCACTTAAGGAAAGTTGGAAGTGTAGTAATGGATGGACCATATTGACATTATTATAAATAGACAAGAGTCTATTAATAATGAGATGTCGTATGGAAAATATGGAATGTTTCCATATTGGGAGTTGAAGAATAGATGAGAAAGTTAGAAATTTTTATGCAAGAAGGATGTTCAAAGGAATGTACTTTGAATCTGAGACATCATTTCCATGGAATTGTCTTGTAACAATCTCAAAATGCATATTTTGTAGTATCATTGGTCAAGTCTCTATGACTTTTGGCACCTAGACATTACAATAAAATCATTGCATGATAGTTTAGAATCTAACACTTTATAGCAGTGACAAGAATTTGGAATACTTACACTTGCGATAAGGATTTGAAAATTTGAAATGAGCATCATTGAAATGTTTTTGAATTGATCTATTTCAAAAATTAAAGACCATAGACAAACATAGTGTGCATGCTTGGTGCATGGCATAACTATCGTTTAGACAAATATAGTGTGCATTATACAATGAATAATGAGTAATCAATATGACTCAAACGTTTTTGGGCCATATAGGATTAGTATTATTCTTGTGTTTCACTTTGCATGTTTTGACTTCCTAAATAACTAGGTTATTCAAACCATCCATAGTCGATCATACTTTGGAAGTAGGTATTTAGGCAAGACTGTCATGAATGGGTATGTAGTTTGTTAGGGACAAGGAGGCTTTAGTGTTTATGAGTGCTCCTGGAATAAGATTCGAGTATTAGATTCAACACATGCTCCTTTGAATCACTTCATGGATTTTATCACGAGTGATAATGAAACGATAATATCTTATATTCTTCAAACGGAGACGTGTGAGTTGTAGTTGCGATTTGGTTGCACATTGACATATGTAAACACACCCGTAACTTGGATGTTATAAAACATATCTTTGTGTGTAATTTGATGAGTAAGTACAAGAGAGCATTTGGGTCAAAATTTATTTGTCCCTTTTACCCCATGTGGATAAAAGTGATATATGTGGGCCCCTCGATGATTTACTGATGACATCATCCCTAGCTTGATTTGATTTGTTCAATAAGTCGGTCGTCATAAATCAAAAATCAGGAAACAACAGATGGACAGAGAAAGTGATTATAATCCATGCCTCAGTCCGTATGATATCTTGAATTGAGGAATATACCCTTATCTAATGGACACGTCATTGACTAGATCAGAGTTCGACAACGGCTTTTAAGAGCTACGATTGCTAGTTGGTTGGATTCATGCTTTCAGTAATAGTTATTAGACTTATCCAAGTGGGAGACTGTTGGATTAGGAGTCTAAGCCCATAACTATTATTGGTATGTACTTGACCTGAGAGTAGCATGGTGCATTTGGGTTGCATGGCATCAAAACAATTTGGATAGACTTTTGTGAGAAGAGGATATTTATGATTTATTAATATATTATAAGTTCTAATATATAAATATGAAATCATATTATTTAATTAGTATGGATCAAGAATTACTTTGAAATTAATTTTGTAAACAAAAGAGACTAATTAAATAAATGGGGATTGATTTGGTAAATCATTCATTCTGATAAAGTGGGCTTATGATCCATAGTTCTTCATGTTGGGCTAAACCCATGTGGTGACCCATGGATACCCAATGGAGGATAAAACCCATGGATCATGAGGAATATGGAAAGTCATGAGTTACATGGTGTAACCCTAATGTGCCCACTATATAAAGAAGCCTCATACTATCAAAATCGGCACTTAAGATATACAAGTGAGGGCTAGCCGATTTTGGTGCAATATAATCATCTCTCAAGTTATTCCAATAGTTGGTGGTGTTGTGTGATTCCATTTGAGGCGCAACACTCAGGGCACTAAGTTCTTGAAGGTCCAAGGCTTCCAACTACAACAAAAGGTATGTCTTCTAACTTGTTTTATTACCCATGTAACAAAGTTTTGTATGCTAGTAATGGTAATACCTTGGAATGATCAAGTTTTCATGTATAATAGAGAAAACTTAGATCCAAGGTATTTTGGGTTGCATGTAAACCTTAGGAGTGTTAGAATGCTCAAAAGCCAACATTTAGGTCTAACACACTAGAGGCTACCATATTATTCGAGCTAGCAATTCAAGGAGACTAGAAATAGATATATGTAACATAATTCGATTTAAGCAAAGGTTTGTTTTGTAAGTTGTGATTTTTTATTATCACAATATTAGTTTTGTTTCATAAAGTATGTTGTTAAAATTGTGGAAATCCATAAAGTATTTTGCTTCAAAAAATTGTAGAATTTTTTGAGGTTGCATGTACTCATAAGTATTTATGGGAAATTTTGCAAGTATATTTGTTTTGTAACCTAAAACTCTCAATAGTGGTAACAGAGCCTAGGGTTTTTAGCCATAAGTGCATAAAGATGAAACTTGGAAAAGAAAAAAGAAACATGTCAACCTCAGGGCTTGGCTCATTTATGACTACTATCGGGTTTCGAATTAAACTTTCTATTTTCAATTTATATGGTAATTATTAGTCATTAATTGGTATTTTAATTGGCTAAAATCTAAACCTTAATACTTGATAATTATGAAACCCTAAATTTTAAAAATTGAATGATAAAAGGAATCTAATATTATTCCATTATAATATAATTAAGATAATGATTACTCCTTTATAAGATTTAATGTAATTAATTAATTGTTTAATTAAAATATAAATATTAAATCCAAATGGTTTAAAAAATGATTAATTAAATGTTACGATAATTAAATTGAAACCTTGTATTTTCAAAAGATTTTAAAATACAACATATATATATATATATATATATATATATATATATATATATAAGTTATAATATTATATTTGTAACATAAAAATTAGTAGCATTAATAGTAGGCATCATTCATGGAGCCACACTATAAGAGAGGTATAAGGAAACTGCTTATAAAATAACCGTTGAATGGGTGTCCTTTTCACCCACCGTTTCATTATGTGGTGGGGGTCATTAGCCGAAAGGGTTCGATATGACATAATTGTTGGATTAGTTTCTAAATCCATAACTATTTTGGTACGTACTTGACCCGATTATGAGCATGGTCCTTTTGGGTTTGCCTTCACCATAGCAACATGTAGGATGGATTAAGGAGAGAAAGGTTTAATTATGATTTATTAATATATTATCAGAATAATATATTAAAGGAGAAATCATGTTTTTCAATTAATATTAGTCAAGAATTAATTAAGAATTAATTTTGTGGCTAAAAGAGATTAATTAAACTTAAGGGACTGGAATTGTAATTATAAGATAATTGCTAGAGTGGGCTAATGGACTCCATAGAGTGGAGTGGACGAAATTTATGTGGAAGCCCATAAGACTTCGTCCATGACTCTAAAGAAAGGGATCCATGGGATGCTTAGGGCCTAAGCAGTCAGATTAGGGTTTCCTAGTTTAAAACCCTAATAGCCTACACATATATAAAGGACCCTTAAGCCCCAAAAACATGCACAAGTCTTCCTTTAGGGTTTCTAGACGTTTTGGGCAGCCTCCTCTCTCTTCCCTCTTCATCCAATTTGCTTAGTCATGTTTGTGACTCCATTAGAGGTGCAACACTTGAGGCATTAAGCTTTCTAAAGCCAATCAAAACAAGGAATTGATTGTTATTGCAATATAACAATCAAAGGTAATTACTAAACCCTTATTTCAGTTCTTATTTGATAGATTTAGGGTTTTATAGCTTTGGATATTCAATTGCATGTTCATTAGACAAACTTGATCCAAAAGCTATTAGGGTTTGCATGTACACCATAGGAATGATGTATTGCTCGAAACCCATCAGTGGTATAAGAGCCTAGGGCTGTTTGTTTGATGTATTTGATGCTTTGGTTGATTATTCATGCTTAAAATCGAAATTTTTTTGGTTCTGGGGGATGGACTCGCCGATTCCATAGTAAACTCGACGAGTCCATGCTTGACTCGACGAGCCGGAGTTGCAGATGGAGCGGATTTCGGGATTTTGACCTGTTTTTGTTGTAGATAATTACCTAAAACATTTTATATTAATAAACTCCGATTGTTATCAATATTCGGAGTTTATCCTTGCCAAAATTGAAGATAATTGTCAAATTTAGATAATCTTTTGTTTTATTAGATAAATATTGATTATTTGTAATTTAGATTTGAATGATCGGTGGAAAAGTTTCAATTTCCCCCTTTAGGTTTTGTAGTTTAAATTTGAACTTAAAAGTTTTGTTTTTGAAATTTAAATAGTTAAACCTCAATGATTTGAAAAGTTTCAAAACATGCCCTCAAGTTTTGGAATTTAAATTTTTTTATTAAAAGTTTAATTTTGAAATATTTAAATTATAAACCCTAATGTTTTGAAATGTTTCAGAACTTGCCCTCAAGGTTTGGAATTTAAAAGTTGATTAAAAGTTTAATTTTGAAATGTTAAATTCTAAAACCCTAGTAATTTGAAAAGTTCAAATCACACCCTTATGGTTTTATTAATTAATTAAAGTGTATAATTAAAAGAGATTTAATAAACCCATAAAGTTTTGGTTTATATTTAATTAAATTAAAAGTATAATTTACTAAATTAAACCACCTAGTATTTTAAAAGTGTAAAATACACCCTATACTAACATTAAAAGTCTAATATTATATATATGAGTAAAAGTCAGTCTTACCATTAGTAAGCCTCATTCACGAAGCTAGTCTATCTGGGGTGTTTAAGGAAATTGCCTATAAAATGGTGACTGAATGGGTATCCACACTTACCCATCGCACTCTTGACTAGTGGAGGGTCGTTAGCCGAACGGGTAGGATAGGAAAGAAACCTTCCATTATAAGTATAATGAAGTACAAAGTAACTAAATGCTTATACAAATTCCCAAATCATAGTTACTTTAGGCAAAATGTGAAATTGTATGCTAACCAATGAAATTACACTTCGTACCATTGTAAAACGTTAGTGGAGCGTGTGTGGTTAACCGACACACTAATTTGGGGATGACATTAGTGGCGAAGGGTGGCTTGATGCTTATCATAGATCAATGGAGCGTGTGTGGCTAACCGGCACATTGATTAGGTGATAGTAGCATTGGGTGCACCACGTGATTCATACGGTTATTCACACCTTATTTGCGATCCTCGGCATCCCAGTGACAAATAGAAGGGCATAATCGAGATTTAAACATGCCATTGAAAAGTTCAATGAATCTCAAAAGATCTAGGAGTTTCAATTCATTTAAAACTTAACTTCCTTTTTGTTTTTCATGGTGGAAATTGGTAAATCGTCATTTACCTACCTTCAAATATTCTACAACTAGATTACGACATCCCTCTTCTAGGTTGTAGAGTATTGTGTTGGATCCTAGCTTGACGTTTCATTTGGGTGTTACATCAAGAATTCTAATCAACTTAACTTGAATTTTCTCCCGTTTTGTAGATGTCTAGTTCTGACAATCATGGTCTTCCCAAATCCCATGGAACAAGCTTTCCAAATGAAGATGATGTTCCACGATATGATCGAGGAACAAGAGATCATGCTTCACTTCCTCCACCTCCTCCAAATGTTCTCCCTACCCCACAAGTTCAAAAGGCTTGAAAAGTTCCAGCTCACTCAAGCCCTATTGGCAATTAAGCATGAAGATGGAAAGTCTGTGTGTGCTCACGTCTTAGAGATGAAGTCGCACATTGATAGGTTAAGGATATTGGGTGTCGATATCTTAGAGATATTGGTTGTTGATTGGGTTCTTCGGTTACTTACTGAATCATATAGAGAGTTCGTTAGAAAGTACTATATGATGGATCACGACGTGACCCTCATTGATCTCACATATTTGCTTATAGTTGCTGAATCAACAATGATTTGGCGTGATGGTCAAGCAAATTTTTCTGGTGAATCAAACTCCCAAACTTCAATAGACACTAGCAACATTGAAAGTCCAGAAAGAACTAAGTCTGTGATTGTCCGATGTGTTGTGCCAGAGGAGTCCATTTGCTTTTATTGCCAAGAGAAGGGGCATTAAAGACGAAGTTGCCCCAACTACCTGAGAGATCTAAGAGATGGGAGAGTCAATACGTATGGCTCTACTTCAGGTAAAGTCCATTAAATAACTCTTTTAAGTTCATATTCTAGATTCTTAATACATGATGTGATAAGACTACATTTTGATGTTTTGTAGGATCGAAGAAAAGAGAGGAAGCTTAAGGGAAGAAGTGAACTGAATCTAATCTTGAAGAAATGGATTTCGATCACATTGCTTGAAGATTGGATTCTTGAGCTATTACTTGGAGTTAGAATAGATTGCTAAGAAATATGTAATAAAATAGTTTTTCAATTGAATTGCATTGTAAGGATAAATTTTTCCGCAATAAAATAAATTTTGATTTTATATTATTTATTTATCCTTGCAATGGCATGTATGAAAAATTGATGTTTGAAGGTTTCTATTATTAGCAATAATGGATTTGATTCTTAATTGTATTATTTGCGGAAATGTCAAAGGTTTACCAAATAGGGAGAGTTTCTCATCGCCCAAGTTCAATTGGACAGAAACTTGGAATCATGCAACGTGTATTGTATGATGAATGAAAAACTTTCACAATTGGGAAATTTAGACTAATTCTTTGACAAAGTGTCAATTGAAGGACTAGGAGATCGAGTACACTAGGTCGTACGTTGATCAAGTCTACCACAAGAGTGATAAAGATATTAGTCATGATTTACTAAAGTTTAGTAAATATGGTTATACTTATAAGATTGAGTATAATTCTAATTTGATTGAAATAGTTTCAATCAATAGCAGAACGAGTAAAAAGAATCTAGTAGGCAGAATGATAAAACTTTCTCTATTCTAAGAAGAAGGGAGAGTAACTTTTATTGTGTTTTATGATAGGTCTTAATGATTAAGAACCATGTCTCAATTGATCCTCTAAGTGAGTCTTAGTTGAATTGCATGTCTAAGAAGAGGAATCGAGAATTGTAGAAATGGTTAAATCAAGAAGTCAATCATGCTTCGTTCCAATATCAAGTCTTAGAGTCAAGGATGTGACTTGAGTGAAACGTCTTTAGTAGGTTTATAACACTCAACAAATGGGGAATTTGGAAAAGTTTTCTTATTCTTGTACATTTGAAATTGGTAAGTTGTGATGTCTTCGATAAGATAAAGACCAACTAGGACCAATTATGTGAAGTGTTTTGTCTTGATAAGAACTACACTAACTCTTGAATATTTGTTTTGTCTAAGAAAGTTTCCTGACAAGAATATCATACATGTCAAGAGGTCAGTGGGAGTTTTGATGATCTTGAAAAAGGTTTCAAGAACAAATCAAGAATACACCTTATCGATCATCACTAGCATACGACTTGAGGTTTACAACCTATCGTGTTGACATTATTTTGTTTTTGTGCCATTCCAATTGAGTAAATTATGTATGTGAGTTATATGAGTTCTCATTTGAATGCATAAAGACAAAACACCTTGATCGATGGAAAGTACATTGATTTGTAAGGATAAGTTGCTAAACTACTTGGAAGACATGGTGGGCATTCGTGTAACCATAAGGCTAGAAATCAAGAAAGTTCAATCCATATGAGTTTGGATTTGTCACAAACTTGGTTTTGGCAAATTCATATGGATAGGAACTCATACACCATAAAATCTAAGTGTCATAAGATTACCTCCTTCATGAAAATGCATGTGAGGAAATGATTTCAGTAAGAGAGATTTTAAGAAGATAGCAATTGTGAAAATTGTATTCTCAAATTCGATTATGGTTACGACATCCCTTTCCATAGTTCAAATTGTGAGATTTGGCAATTAGTCTAACATTTGGGACTTATTGATATAAGTTCTGAATTGTTTAGACACACATATGAGATATCTAAGGCAAAGGTGTATAAGTTTAAGAAGCTTAGATAAAGGCTTATCGAAGCATCTGGTATTAGAAATATGAACTTCAGAAATTCAATAGGCATTTTTTTCTGAAGTTCAGCAGTTTTCTGAATACATGTCAAAGCTAGTGGGAGCATAAGTGTTATGCTTATATGATAATAATCATCATGATAGTGGGAGCATAAATGTTATGCTTGTATGATTATTATAGTAAGTATTGCAAGTTAGCAATATTAATTATAGAAAAACAAAGATTCAATTTGCAAAGTTGTATGGGTTGAAAAGTTGTTTTGCAATTAAGGGAGAGAATATTATATTCGTTTCAAAATCTAAAGCTTAGATTGAGAAATTTTAATAAATTTATTCAAAGGATACATAGTGTGTTCTTAAATTTCGATTATGATTACGACATCCCTCTTCATAGTTCGAATTGTGAGAACGTGACACATAAAATATTATGGAAAAAGATTGATAAAGTATCATATCTTTATGTAAGACATTATCATCGTGTCCCATACGCTTCAGGTATAGGATCGATTGAAAATGCTATAATATTAGACCATTCTTAAATTTTCCAAATGTCTAGCGCATTAAGAGGGAAAAAGGACTAGAATCGGTTTTGATTAAAATAATTAAACAACTATCAAAGGACGATCCTAAGTTCGCTAAGAATTGGTCGCTTTTGAGTAGTTGGAAGTATGGTATTGGATGGACCATATCGATATAATTATAAATGGATAAGATTCTATTAAGAATAAGTTGTCATATGGAAAATATGGAAATGTTTCCATATTGGGAGTTGGATATTGACAGTCTATGTCTAGATTAGAAAATTTTATGCAAGAAGGATGTTCAAAGGGATATACTTTGAATGTGAGACTTCACGTCTGTGGAACTGTCTTGTAGCAATTTCCGATAGAGTACTTTGTAATTTCATTGGCCAAGTCTTGGTGACTTTTGTGCTATGACTTTGCGAAAGGATCATTGCATAAAATGTTCGAATCTAGCATATTCTAGTAGTGGCAAGAACCTTCTGTTCTAACACTAATGACAAGGATTGGGAATTGTGAAATGAGCATCATTGGAAAAGTTTTTCAATTGATCTATTTCACAAAGTAAGGACCATAGGAAACAAAGTGTGCATGCTTGGAGCATGGGACAATTGTTGTTGTAATTCAAGTAATGAGTTGATTATCCGAAACATTAAATGATAAATAATGAGTAATCAATATGGTGGATAAATAGAAGTGTTTTATTTACTCCCACAAGTTTGGGGCCATATAGGATTAAGTATTATTGTTGTGTTTCAGTTTGCGTGTTTTGACTTCCAGAATAACTGGGTTATGCGTACCTCCACAGTCGGCCATGCGTTGGAAGTAGGTATGAAGGAAGATTGTCATGAAGAGCTTATAGATTGTTTGAAGAGTTTAGACATAGCACAAGTTTGATGCAAGGTTCATGAGTGCTTTGATAAGATTAGAGTATTGGATTAAACCCACACTCATAAGAATCAGTTCATGGATTTTATCACGAGTGATTGGGAGTCGATAATATTGTATATTCTTGAAACCGAGACGTGTAAGTTGTTATTTGTTGGTCGGTTGTACATTGATAATAAGTAAACACACCTGTAACTTGGTGTTATAAAACTTATTGTTGTGTGTGATTCGATCAGTAAATGCAAGTGAGCATTTGAGTTGAGGTTTGTCCATTCCTTTTACCCAAAGTCGGATAAAAGCGATATTTATGGGCCCCTCGGTGATTTAGTGATGACACCTAAGCGCTTGGCCAAGCCAAGACTAAGTTGATGCATTCAATTATAGTCTGTTGTCAGTCGTCATAAATCGGAAGTCGGGAAACAATATAGAGAGAATGATTAAATTCATGTCTTATGTCTATACAATATCTTAAGAATGGAGGAATATATGATCCCTTATCTAAAGGACACACTATCTGATAAGATCATATTTGACAGCGGCTTTTGAAAGCTACGATTGCTTATCAGGTTCTGAAGTCATATGGAAAATAGTTATTAGACTTATCCAAGTGTGAGACTGTTGGATTAGTGTCTAAATCCATAACTATTTTGGTATGTACTTGACCCAATTATGAGCATGGTCCTTTTGGGTTGACTTCACCATAGAAATATGTAGGATGAATTAAGGAGAGAAAGGTTTAATTATGATTTATTAATATATTATGAGAATAATATATTAAAGGAGAAATCATATTGTTCAATTAATATTAGTCAAGAATTAATTTGTGGCTAAAAGAGATTAATTAAACTTAAGGGACTGGAATTGTAATTAAAAGATAATTGCAAGAGTGGGCTAATGGACTCCACAGAGTGGAGTGGACGAAATTTATGGGGAAGCCCATAAGATTTCGTCCATGACTCTAAAGAAAGGGATCCATGGGCTACTTAGGGCCTAAGCAGTCAGATTATGGTTTCCTAGTTGAAAACCCTAATAGCCTACACGTATATAAAGGACCCCTAAGCCCCAAAAACGTGGACAAGTCTTCCTTTAGGGTTTCTAGACGTTTTGGGCATCCTCCTCTCTCCTCCCTCTTCATTCAAGTTGCTTAGTGGTGTTTGTGACTCCATTAGAGGTGCAACACTTGAGGCACTAAGCTTTCTAAAGCCAATCAAAGCAAGGAATTGATTGTTATTGCAATATATCAATCAAAGGTAATTACTAAACCCTTATTTCAGTTCTTATTTGATAGATTTAGGGTTTTATAGATTTGGATATTCAATTGCATGTTCATTAGACAAACTACATCCAAAAGCTATTACGGTTTGCATGTACACCATAGGAATCATGTATTGCTCGAAACCCATCAATAATCATACTAAAAGTATAATGTAAAATTATTAGAGCCTTCAATAAATCCCACTCTACTTACATTACAAAAAAATGTGAAATTGTATGCTAATCCATGAAAATGCACACCATTTCTTCACTAGTCGTTAACGGTGCATGTGTGGTTAACTAGCACACTAATGTGAGACTCCAAAGATGAACTGATGGCATAAACTCGATATTTTTGGTTTTTGATGGAGTATGTATGGTTAACCGACACATCAATGTGAGATCATATATAGCCTAGAGGGTGTCATGCATGTTTGCATAGTTATTCACATCTTGTTTGTGATTCTTGGCATCCTAATCACAAATCGAAGAGCATAATCTAGGATTTAACATGCCAATGAATAGTTCAATGAATCTCAAAAGATCTATGAATTTCATAATGAATTGATATTGGTAAAATGCTTTATGTACCTAAAATAAATTGGTAATTAGATTACGGCATATTTGTTCTTAATTTCGATTTATATTTAGCAATCCTAGCCCTGAATATTAATTGGGTTAAAACATTAAGAAATGAATCAACTAACAAAAATAGTATCTGTTATTTTAGATGCCTGGATCTGGTGATCTTCCTCCTCCTCTACCCACTAACAACTTCACTTTATTATCAATCCTCTTAAAAGAGAAGCTTACTGGTCCAAATTATAAGAACATGATGTAGAATTTAAATATGACACTACGATATGAGAACAGTGATTATGTTCCTAAGAATCCTTTTCCGGAAATTGATAAAGAACGGTACTCCTAAAGAACTTGATGAATATAACCACCATATTAGCAAAGTCACAAAGGGTGCTTGCATTATGATTGCAACCATTGAAACTGATCTTCAATAGTCCTTTAAGGAATACTAGCTATTTGAAATGAACTTGGATCTTGCAAAAATGTTCCATTGTAAAGCAATGTAAGAAAGTTACAAAGTCGTCAAGGCATTAATGATGTGAAAATTAAAAGAAGCTGATTTTATGTGTGCTTATGTGTAGAAGATGCAGAGACATGTAGAGAGATTAAAGAAACCCAATGTGAATTTCGACCAGGAGCTTCCCATTGGCATGCTAATCAACTCCTTGACAAGTGGTTATGATCATTTTATCCTAACTTATCATTTGAACAATAATGAAACCACATTAATTGAGCTTCATAATTTGTTTCAAACTGTTGAAGCTGGAATGAAGAAGTCTTATTTAAATTGTTCTGCAAGTTCCCCAATCATGGCTATTCATCAAGGTAATAGGAAGAAGAGGAGGGTGTATTAACAATCCCGGTGGAAAGGGGAAACCCACATTGGAGAGTACAGTGGGTCAAAGAGGAAGCTCAACTTTGATACTCCTCCTGTCGGTGATCTGAAAGAAGTCATGTTCATTCATTGTGGCTAAAAGGGACATCAGAATAATAGCTGCCCCAAGTACCTACAAGAACTGAGAGAAGCAAAGGGAAAAGTGTCAGTCTCCACATCTGGTATGTACTCTATTGAAATAAATAACACTTATGCTTCAAACTCTTGGATCCTTGATATAGGATGTGGTTTCCACATTTGTTCTGATGTGCAGGGACTAAGGGAAAGTGAAGAGTTTGATCATGGGAAGCTGAAACTGATCATGGGGAATATAAGAAATTCGTCTGTTACCAAGATTGGGAATTGTGAGCTTATGTTTGATAGTGTTGGGGTTGATTAGAACAATTACTAATACTCTTCAGAAATGACTAAAAACGTAATTTCTTTTCATTAATTGTTTAGAAAAGGTTATCATTATGGTTTTGATAATAATGATGGCGCAATTTTAGTTTATCTAAATGGTGCATTTATTTTTAAAGATTATCCCTATAATGACTTGTATGAAACTTTTTTGTGTGTTAATAAACTTGGAAATTGTGTTTATCATATTGATTCTTTAATGGTTTAGACGAGGCATGCTTTTGGCATTGTCATCTTGGCCATATTAACGAGAAACACATCGCCCAACTCCAAAAGGATGGAGTGTTGGAACTGTTTAACCTAAAATCTAATGACGAATGTGAGTCTTATCTATTATGCAAAAAGACTAAATCACCTTTCGCTGGTACATGTGAAAGAGGTGAATGATTGTTAGACCCCGTCCATATTGATGTATGTGGTCCTTTGAAATCGACCACAAGGGATGATAATCGCTACTATGTGTTGTTTACTGGTGATAATAGTAGATATAGGTATATCTATGTAATTCAACATAAATCGGAAACCTTTGAAAAGTTCAAAGAGCTTTAGCAGAAGGTAAAGAGTTAATTGAGCAAGAAGATAAAGATGCTCCGATGTGATAGAGGTGGAGAATATCTTAGTATCGAGTTCAACGACTATCTTAAGGAATATAGAATTGTTTTAAAATTGAAACTTCCTAGTATACCACAACTTAATGGTGTAGATGGAAGGCGAAATCAAACCTTGCTTGAAATGGTTCATTCTAGGATGAGTCAAGCTTCACTCCCTATATCATTCTTAGGGTGTACCTTTGAGACATCCGTCAATACCCTCTATATAGTTCCTACCAAGAAGTTTTCCAAAACAACTCATGAGATGTGGACAGGAAAACCTCCCTAAACTACACATATCAAGGTAGGGGTAATGAGATGCTCATTAGGTGTGAGAGCCAAGATAAAATGGAACACAGAGTTGAGATAGGTGTCTTCATTGGTTATCCACAAAAGTCCATTGGATACATGTTCTACAGACCTAGTGAAAATGTGGTATTTGTAGCTCGAAGATGAGCCTTTCACCAGAAAGAGAGATAGAGAGAGAGAGAGAGAGAGAGAGAGAGAGAGAGAGCTCCTATGCAAAGAGTTTAGTGGGAGTATGATTGATCTTGAAGAGATTCGAGATTTATCTAATGAAGGAACCTTTGATGACACTAGCTCAACCTTAAGGGGAACGTGTTGATCCTATTGACATGTCATTACTTCTTCTTCGATCTAGTAGAGTTAGCATGCTATCTTCGTTTTATGGTTTCCAAATAACGATAAATGTGTACACTTTTATCAATGATAGTGCAATGGTAATTTTGGATGAGAAAGTTAATTACAAGGAAGCAATGGCAGACCCTGAGGTAGCAAAATGCAAAAAGGAAATGGATATCAAGATCCAATCCATGTAAGACAACCAAGTGTAGACTTTGGTTGATCATACACCTAGCCGAAAGACATTATGCTGTAAATGGATCTTAAAGAAGAAGACTAAAATGGATGGTAATGCACATACCTTCAACGAAAGATTGGTGGCAAAGGGATTTACTTAAACCCAAAAGGGTGACTATGACGAGACCTTTTCACCATTTGACATGATTAAGTCGATTATGGTAATGCTTTCCATAGTTTCTTATCACGACTATGAAGTATGGAAAATTGATGTTAAAGTTGCTTTTTCTAATGAAAAACCGATTGAGGATGTTTACATAGCTCAGCCATAAGGTTTTGAACATGCCAAATTCCCTAATTAGGTGTGAAATATTGATAAGTCTATCTATGGACTTAAACAAGCATCTCGTAGCTAGAATCTTTGCTTCCTTGAAAAGGTCAAAGAGTTTGGATTTTCTAGAAGTGAAGATGAGTCTTTCTTGTATGTAAAATCTAGTGGGAGTGCATTTATGTTTGTCGTTTTGTAATTTGATGATATACTCCTTATAGGAAACAATATTCCAACTTCTCATGAAGTGATGGGAAATGTTTTGCTATGAAGGATCTATGATTGGGTACATATATTATTGGAATAAGGATTTACAAAGATAGTCAGAGATGTTTACTTGGGTTTAGCCATTGTACTTACTTGGATAAAATATTAAAACAGTTTAATATGGAGAATTAAAAGAAAGAGGATTCACCCATGCATCATATTATCAAAATGAGCAAAGCTTATTATCCTAGTAGTGATAAGGAAATAGATGTGAGGAATCGAGACTCATATGTTTGGTTATAGGATTGATCATGTATGTTATGACGTATATTCGACCTGATGTGGCTTATGCTTTGAGCATGGTTAGCAGATATCAGGGAAATCCTGGAATGGCTCATCGGACAATAGAAGAAAACATAATTAAGTTTTTGGTGGGAAAGATGACCTTAAAGTGAGTGGTTATAGTGATTCTAGTTTTCAAACAAATCGGGATACTCACAACCTGGTTGGGTATTTCTATTGAATGCTTTAGTGATAGCTTAGAAGAGTTCCAAGCAGCACATGGTCACTGATTCTACTTGTGAATCAGAGTATATCGTCACAAGCGAGACAGTAAAGGAAGAAGCATGGTTAAAGAATTTTATTGGAGATCTTGTAGTTATTCTGTCAATTCAAGACCCCTTAGATATTTTCTATGACAATGAAGGTGTGGTTGCCTTGACCAAAGAGCCAAAGTATCATGGTAGATCAAGGAACATTGAAAGGAAATACCATTACATCCGACTTAATTTGAAGAACGGAAACTCGTGGTGAATCGTGTATCATCAAAGGAAAATCCTATTGATCCTCTTACAAAGGTTTCAGTAAGATCAATCGCTTCAAGCATGCTAGGAGCATTAGGCGAAGAGATAATATTAGATTCTACATTTTAGAAGTTTTTTAACAGAAAATCTAATCTACTCCTAAACTACTCCTGAATCCTCCAATGTCCTTCTGGGACTTGAAACCTTAACCTCAAGAAAGGAGAGAAACACTTGATACCACTGGGCTAGAAGCCATTTGATTCTAGATTTTAGTAGTTAGTTGATAGTTTTGAAACAATGTAGCAAAAATAAGTTCTAGTTGAATGGTGATTAAGTAATACATCTTTGTTTATGTTCAAAGTTTGTGATACCGTTAGCCAATTAATTTATTCTTGTGTTTCACTTTGCATGTTTTACTTCCTAAATATTAATTTATTTAAATTGTCAGTCTATCATACTCTAGGGAGTAAGTAATGATTTAAGACTGTTACAGACTATTTGTAGATTGTCCATAGGGACTGGACATTGCATAGGGATCGCTACAGTATTCATGTGTACTTAGAAAATGGAGATTTTGAGTATTGATTAAACTCACGCTTAGAGATTACTTCATAGATTAAATCACGAGTAACTCTAAGACGATAATATCTTCTATTCTTAAAACGAAGATTTATGTCATTGTTTGCAAATTTGTTGTACATTGGTTTGCATCAACACATCGGTAACTAGATGTCATATAGTGTAATTCCATGTATAACTAGATGAGTAAAAGGTGTGATTATATAGTCAACGTTTATTTGTACCTTTTGGATATTTAGGAAAAGCGATATATTTGGGACCCCCAATGGTTTGATGTTGACATATAGTGTTGGGCTCATCCAAGACTAAATTGATGTGTTCAATTAGTAGTCTAATGATGCCATAGAAAATAAGGAAATCGAGAAACAAAATCTTGGACCATGAGATTGATTCTTACCCATGTCTTGTGTCCATATGATATCACGAAGTACAAAGGGATAACTGATCACTTATTTTGGGGCTAATTTTTTATTTGGTTAGAGTTTAGCAGTGTCTTTGGAGAAAACACTTTACTGGTTTTTCGAAGACTTATACTTGCAATTTTAGTTGGCGAGTTACACAAGTGGGAGACTCTTGGATTAAGTATCTAAGGTCTTAACTAAATCAGTATATTCTTAGTGGATAATAGTAACGTCCTTTTTAGGATGCCCTTATAACCAGGAAATAAATAGGAATTTTATTAGAAGAGAGATATATGATTTATTAACATATTATATAATTAATATATTAATTAGAAATAGTTAATAAATAATTAAGAATTAATCATAATTAATTTAATTATTGATTTTAGATTAATTATAATTAATTAAAGGTGTTAGAGTCAGAATGTAATTGTTCAATGGTTGAACATGGAAAACTTTCTAGAACCAAGCAAGGGGATGGTTTTAGGGCCCTCTTTAGGGTTTATAGAAGTTTATTGATCAGATAAGGAAACATAACTTAAATAGGAATAAAATACTATTATTTTATCAATCAAATTTAGGGTTTCTAGGTTATATGGCAAGTATAAATAAGGGTGTACTCTAGCCAAAATCGACCCATACATACATACCTAGAGAATTCGATTTTCTCCTCCCTCCTCTCTCCTAATTTTGAGCCTAAGGTATCCCTAGGACTTGGGTGTTACATATTATTGGAGCGAGGTTTTCAAGGAGACTTCAAAGAGTTTTGTTTACCTTAATTCGATTTAAGCAGATGTATGTTTTCTAGCTTGTGATTTTTTTATTATTATAGTATTAGTTTTGTTTCATGAAGTATATTACTATAATAATGAAAAACCATAAATTGTTTTTAAGTTGCATATACCCATAAGTGTTTATGTGAAATTTCGCAAGTACAATTTTTTCAACCTAAAACCCCCCAATACCATTGTTAAATCAGTTAGATATATGGTGTTGGGATCCCAAAGGTTTTTTTGTTGATTTTGCAATGAGGTTCCTAGATATGGAAACTTCGGTAGCCGGGAAAGATGTTACTAACTAGAATTCCTTGGTTCTAATAAAGTAAATTTGATATGGAGTTGAGCTCACATTAAGACTAGATTGAAGTTGAACAAAATAAAAAATAAAATAGGTGTTATCGTGGACAGTATTCGTTGCAATTTTATTTTATGATAATCACATGGAAACATGTTATTACATATCCACCATTTTTTTCATCTGTATCTTTTATGTGGGATCAAATTAAGAGGTGGTGTATTATCAATATCCCTTGGTTGGTACGTTTAAAGACTGGTTTTTCTGGGTTGATTCATCGAGCATCAATTTGCAACGCAAGTGTTCGCACGTGGTCATCTTAGCACATATCTAGAGCCTTTCGATGTTTAGTTTGTTTAAACATGGTTAAAATGGAAGTTAATTGTGCTGGCTGATTGCAAAACCTAAGAATAATAATTTTTCTTTATAACTTTTTCTAACTTCATACTAATCCTTATGTAACATCCCGAAATTTCCACATATCATATTTGAGAAATTCATGTACCTTATCAGAGCAACTCAACGAGTTGTATGGCCAACTTGGCAAGTGGAGTCCTTTTGACCGCGTGGCTTTAGTGACCAACTCGACGAGTAGAGAGACCAACTCAGCGAGTTGGAGCAATTTGGAGAAACCCTAATTTTTTGGGTTTGTGTCCTATTTAAAGGGCCATAAGCCCTCATTTCCGCCTCCCTTATCTCCAGAGAGCCTTGTGAGAAACCCTAGATCGGTTCCATCCATTGTGAGAGAGAAAGAGACTAATTTGGGGATTCTTGTGCAACTTTGGAAAAAGATTTGGAGAGAATATTGTCTTGGACCAGAGAGGGACTTTGGATCCAAAGATTCTTTAGTTGTTAGCTTCTGTTTGAGGTAAGAAGATGCTAACTTGATCATTCTTTGTGTAGATCTTGGTTTGGGGGAGATTTTAGGGTTTTCTCCCATCCACCTTATGTTATTGAGTCCCTTGAGAATATCTTGAGGTTGAAACCTTAGATCTGGACTGTAGGAGGTCTTGTGAGCCCAAAGACCCAAGCTTTATAGAGCTAGAGGCTAACTTTTGAGCACCAAACAATTTTAAGATTTTATATTGGCATTATTAAGCCAATATGCCACGCAAGAACATAAAGTTGCAAGCTTTACGTGGTATTCGACCTTTAGGAGGTCAGATCTAGAGTATGGAGTAGCATTTTTGCCTTAAAATGTATGAATGAGAATTTTGACTTAAGGGACTCGATGACTCGATGAGCTGACTCGACAAGTCGGTTAGGGTTTATCCTGATGGGTCTGAGCATGCTGTAACACGGCGAGTTGACAGGTCAACTCGACAAGTTGAGTTGGTTTTCATGAGGCTTCTGAGGAAACGAGGGGACTCAACTAGTTGCCTTGATGCACTCGACGAGTTAGGTCAACATGGACGGTTGACTCGAGTTTGACTTATGTTGACTTTTAGGGTTTTGATCATATGTGAGTGATGGAGACCATGGAGGGGTATAGTCTGAGTTTATTTAGAGATGTGATTTTAAATAGAGATAATTATCATATGTGTTAGGCATAGGCTAGATCGGTGATTCGTGCATGAGGTGTATTTGCTAGCTTGTTTCGAGGTGAGTCTTCTCACTATAGTTACCTAGAGTGGTAACCTTTGTGTGATCGGAGGATCTTGTGTGCTTATATTGAGTATTGTGATATCGTGCGTTATGTCTATGTGATTTATGTTATGTATTATTCTGAGCTTACTGAGTTGTGGGACCGGAGGGTCCCACTGAGACACATTGACCGGAGGGTCTTATTTTGAGAACATCCATGAGAGGCTAATGAGCTATGTTTGGTATTTTCGGATACTCACTAAGCTTTGTGCTTACCGTGTTGTGTGATATGTGTTTTAGGTACATTTCTTGGATCGCAGGAAGGCGACGGCTTGATTGTACACACGAGAGAAAGGGTTATGTTGTGAGGATCCTGGATTTTTAATCAAACAATTATGGAGTTGCGTTTTGATAATTAGATACTTTGGATTTTTGTGCGAAATATGTTATGAGAATTATGTGATTTTAAAATGAAAAATGTATTTGAAAATTCATGGTGTTAAAAGTTGGTATCAGAGAGGGATTCGGATGCACCGTCAGGTATATCTGGACTCAAACTGAGGATTTGAGAAAAAATTTTCAAAAGAAATGATTTTTCTAAAACGAGCAAGAGTTTCTAACAGAAAAGCAAGAATGAGCAATGTGTATGCTAGAAGATAGGCTAGGTATGAGCATTGGCCAGAGGCCGAAAGGTGATTTCCCAAAATACCCGTACTTAATTTTGTTATGAGTTATTATTGAGATATTAGTGATGCATGCTAGAAGATAGGCTAGGTATTTCATATTTTAAGGCTAGAGTTGCATGATTCGTAATGCCTTAGCCTAGAAATTTTGCTATCTGAGATGTGCTTTGAATATGTGCGAAGTAAGAGCATCCAGTAGGAATCTTTTAGAGAGAGAGTTTTGAGTAGAGGAGTAATCTCGGAGAGATACCTAGATGAGCATTGGAGGAGCCTACTGAGAGAGTAGTTAGATACCTGTGAGGGGTAGAGTTGATCTAGTTCGGTGATACCTTTTGAGTGTGAGTAGAGCAAGTGGAGTTGTAACCTAGAGTGGTTTTACGTGTTGGTAGAGATTATTTGTCAGACCCCAAAACCGTAACAGCGGAAACGTTTTGGGGTGGATGACGTCATGTCAAGTATCACAACATATGCAGTATAGTAATCAAAGTACAACAACCATTGCATTAATAGTAATAATTTTACATAAGTTACATTTTATAGAGACATCAAAGTAATACAGAAACTAGTATAGATGCAGCTCGGTTCTAGGCTGGCTTCACAAAAGCTCCCGGGTGTACCTGTCTATTGCTGACCTGAGAATACAAGTTATTTTGAAAGCGAGTATCAACATTTTTATAAATGCTGGTGAGTTCATAAGTATTTAGTGTCATTTGTGTAAGTAAGTATTTTATTCAAAATAACTTTATAAAAAGTAGTAGTTTAGAATCTACAGTGTACTAGAGACCTTTCTAGAAAATCCTATATTTTCTAATTAAAAGCAGTCTTCTACCAAGACTCGACATTGTTATGTTTTAAAGAGAAGTTTTCCCTGAAATACTATCATTACCAAAATACGGTATTTGACTTTAAAGAAAGTAGGAGAATATCACTAGTAAACATACTAGGGGAAAATAACATATGCCTCAGCAGAAAATACTGCTGACTAAGGCAAAAGAAATCATAGACTCCACGAGAGTATTGAATGAATGATACGCCTGGCTCAGTCTAACAAAAGGAAACACAGACCCCAGACGGTATCGAGTGAACGATACGGCTAGCAAGGTCTAAAACAATGAAATGCAGACCCCAGAAAGTATCAAATGAAAGATACAGCTAGCAAGGTGTAAATCTAAAGGAAAGTCCTAAGTGGGTTGTTTCAAGAATACAGTGTTAAATTCCCGTTACCTTAAGGCCATGAATTGTAAGGTAAACCTCGAGATACTCGTAACCATACTGATAGATAATAGAGTACTTGACGCCCTGCAAGCGTCGGAAAGAATGTGACATTTGTCACCCCTTGGCTTGGTAGGCCGTGGACTGTAGCTAGCAGTCAGGGTGCGGGAGTGTCAGTCCCATATAGATCTATACACACAATGCCCACTCTCCCTACAGGAGACTCTGGTTACCAACTTGACAACGGGGAAGGCCGTGTCCTGAAGATGCATCTCGTATAGTGAATTCTGATGTAGGTACTGGACTAATGATAGAGACGCACGAATGAACTGACTCCTTTGGAATTCTCGTACTAGAAAGAGTAAATAGAACTTCCTAACTTTTCCTACAATAGTTACTAGTGTCTCTGATCAATGAATGACGAGTGGGAGGATGCCCTTGCTACCCAAGGGAAATGAACTGGCCGATGGAAACCTTTATGTCCGTATATGTATACATAATATATAACTAATGTTTGAACGACCTTCGGACGGATAACCGATACCCACCAGACCACATCCCAACGAGGAAAAGGAAATAGGGCGAACTAGCCTTCCTAAGTCTTTCAAACATTATTTATATAACTATACAAGTACAGGCATGCATCTAACGAAAGATCTAAGAATGATGGATGGAGGGATGCCCTTGCTATCCAAGGGAAGTGAACTGATCGATGGAAACCTTTATGTCTACATATGTATACATGATATATAACTAATGTTTAAATGACCTTCGGACGGATAACCAATACCCACCAGACCACTTCCCAACGAGGAAAAGGAAATAGGGCGAACTAGCCTTCCTAAGTCTTTTAAACATTATTTATATAACTATACAAATACAAGCATGTATTTAACGAAGTAAAAGCATAGAAGAAACCTTGATGAAAACTTTGGAGAACCTTTACACATAAGAAATTTATGACTTGATGTCAGTTTGTAAAACAAGTTCTGAAAACGATTTGATAAAACAATTTTAGGTGAAGAGAATCTTTGAGAAAACCTTTAACAAGAAAGTTCAACTTGATATCATTCTAATAACAAACTTTGAAAACCTGAGCTGGATAAAACAGTATAACATGCAAAAATCCATTTTGCTATATAGTTATCAATCACATGTGATTGATATAATAACTATATAGATCAACTTGTATTCCCCCTATAAAAGAATGTAAAGATATTTAAAAGGTTAATTCATGGGTATGAACTCACCTATTGTAAGTGGATCGGGTGGAGGTGTCGGTTGGGTGCTCGGTGTCAAGTGAAGACTTGAACACACTTAGTGACCTAATAACATATGATGACATATGTTTACATACAGTTAGTAATTATAATACTAATTTAAACACGTATACACATCCTAACGTGCGGAAAACACTTTGGTCAAGTGCTAGGAGGCTATTGGGTTACAAATAAGGGAGTGTATAGCCTAGATAAGGAGTTTACTCTTCAAGAGTGAACTCTTTATAGAGTTTACGACCCAAATGACCAACTCCCCATGAGTTTACGGCCGTAAACTCATGGTGGGAGTGTTCTAGGATGCTTAATGGTCTTATATCACTTGTGGAATTATGCTAGGCTCAAATCTAGGGCTTATGAAGGGTTTAAGACCTCAAATGTACCATTTTAGGGAGTTTACGGCAGTAAACATGGAGTTTATGGCCGTAAACTCTCACTTGGTCAATCCCTTCATGTATTTAGGTCTTAAATGGTAGGAAATAAAGTTCTATGCATTTTTCCAAGTCAAATGGAGAAGTTAGGGCATCATTTGGGCACTTTTTGGGAGTTACAGCCCATGGACCAATCCTAGGGGGGTTTACGGCCGTAAAATCCTAAGTCTAATGTTTCCTTGATGTTTAATGCATTTACTTCAATGGTGGTTGCTTCTAGACATTTTCCAAGGCCTTAGGAGGTGTTTAAGGGCAATTCTAACACCTTAATTGGTGTTCACGGCTCTTGAAGAGGGGTTTACGGTCTAAGAGTGTTCTTGGGCCGTAAACTCAAGTTTACTCTCCAAAATGCAAGGTTTTGGTGTTCTAAGCTCGAAGGTGTAAGTCCACAATTCATATCTAAGCCCTAGGAGTGATTTGGAAGGATTTGGGGGCTTCAAAACCCCACTTATGGGTTTTTACGGTCCAAGAGTGTTCTTGGGCCGTAAACACATGATTTGGCCCCTATATGATGTCTTAAACACGAATTTGCATGTTAACTAAGCTACACAACAAGTTAGGATAGATTACTTACTAGTTTGGGGCTCGGAATGGGCGTTTTTGGATCGAAACCAAGTTGTAAAGAGAGTGTAGAGAGAGGGTGGAAAAGTTCCAAATGAGTCCACTCACTCTTATATAGGGTTTGAGTTTTGGGCTCAGTGGAAATCTACCCGATACTGACGTTAAACGGGGCTTTTGATCGCACCCAATTAAATGGTCATATTTTGACTTGGTTGAAACTAATATTTTTCAAAGGGATATTGAGGGTGTTTCTAATGTGCTCCAACCCTTACATAGTCATTATAAAAGTCCCAAATTAATTAACCTCTTCCAAAAGGTTAACGGACAATTAATAAAGCGGGTTTTATTAACAGAAGATGAGGTTAAAAATGACAGGATAAATTTCGGGCTATCACATTATTCGATGCCCGAATGCTGCTTGTTTCGTGCTTTGTGGAAATCATGATGATAGGAGTCAACTACTAAGTGAATATGGTGATATTCTGGAGGTAGATAGCTGGCATCATAAGGAGTTCTTCAGCAGCTGATTGCAGAGAAGTCAGAGAACCTAGGAAGAGCCTAGGGAGTGACCTTAGTCAGATGAGTACGCTGATAGAGGAGAGTATTCACTGGGGAGCTGTCACACCCCCGAACCGCGAATGCGGAAACGTCCTGGGGCATATGACTTCATGTACAATATCATAAAAATTGAATATGAATGAAACATAGCAACCAAACATCATACATTGGATGTAACGCCTCATTTCTGGTATGTGATTTAAATAAAGTATTTTCATTTCTTAAGGGGTACTCAACAAGCCTATAGCCCGACTCGTCGAGTAGAGCCGGCATGATCACGCAAATTGAGTTGGCTACTCGACGAGTCCATACGCTGGGACTCAACGAGTACGCCTGTCTAGATGAAGCCCTGATTTTAAGGGTTTGCACCCTATTTAAACGCTTTAATGCACCCCAACCTCGCCTCCATCACCCTCAGATCATCTTTTACTGAACCCTAGCACCCTTAAAGAGAGTGTGAGTGATTGTTACTTTGTGAAGGAACTTTTAGAGCAAGTAGAAGAAGGAGAAGGTTGAAGAGTTCAAGGAAGAGGAAGTAGATCCAGAACGCACTCATTTGTGGTCATCTTTTCTGGTAATAAAGTATCCATCTTGCTTATTGATCTAGTAGATCTTGTTTGTCCCCAAATTTTTGCTTTTAAGCCCAAAAGCCCCAAATCCTTTGTGATAAAGCCTTATGACCGGGTTATACTTCAGATTTGGGCCCTCATTGCATTCTAGAAGTGTAAGGTTTCAGTTGTAGACATGATTGAGGTCCCTCTTGAGCTTGGAACCCCATTAAGAGCTTAGATTTGGCATTTGAAGCCTTTAAAGCCTTGTATGCACGTAAAATTTGCAACTCTATGTGATAAGCATGCCCTTGAAGCTTGGATCTGTGATTTGGAGACGCTGCATGGCTCAAATCAAGTCTGTATGGAAAAATGATTGAATGGACCCGGCGAGTCGCAAGGTTGACTCGATGAGTTATATGAATATAGTCGTGGACTCGACGGGTTGGATGAGCAACTCGGCGAGTCTGATGAAGATTGCCTTAGACTTGACGAGCTGTTAGAACAACTCGGCGAGTCGGATGAGTTTTCCCGATTAAAGTAGAGTTTGAGTGAAATAGCTTTATTCTCCTTAGTTACACGTAAAGTTAGCAACTTTACGTGTTCAGATGGTCACAGGAGCTTAGATCTTCGACTTAGATGCTCTGAAATGGATTAGAATCGATTGTGTGGAATCTGCATGTGAGGACTCGACGAGTTGTTCTTCGGACTCGACGAGTCGAATCGCGAGTCCCCCGTCTTTCTTCGATTTGTGAGTTCAGGGTGAATCAGTGATTAGGAAAGGGACTTGGTGAGTTAAAGTTTGAGTTAATAAAAGAGGGACTCAGTGAGTCTGCGCCCTGACTCGGCGAGTCCGGTCAACTAGATTTTGACTTTGATCAGGATGTTGACTTTGACCAGGGGTGAAATAGTCATTTTACCCTGAGGGAATTTGTAAGTACCTGATCTAGTGTTTTTGGGATTTGTAGCTGGACAGTTCTGGAGCAGCACTCAGCCACTTTTAGAGTTAGCATCTCAGCAGCCAGCATTACGAGGTGAGTTTCCTTCCAGTAGGAACGGGTCTACGGCCGCAATGCCGACCCGTTTAGTTAGCAGTTGTTCTGGACCTTGGTCCGATGCGGTAGTTAGATTGCTTGATGTCTTCGTGATTCAAGCATGTGTTGTGTTATGTGTTCTGGACCCTGGTCCGATGCAGTATGCAGTATATGTGTTCATGCTAATTGATATGTCTATGTTATGACATGTTCAGTCAGTTCTGGACTTCGGTCCGATGCAGGGGACAAGGTCCCAGTCAGTTCCGGACTTCAATCTGATGCAGTCAGTTCCGAACTTCGATCCGATGCAGTTAGTTCCGAACATCAGTTCGATGCAGTTCTGGACTTCGGTCTGATACAGAGGGCAAGGCCTTAGTTAGTTTCCGGACTTTGGTCCGATGCAGTTTCCGGACTTCGGTCCGATGAAGTGGGCAAGGCCTAGTATGTGCTTTATATGTTATTGTATGGTATGTGGTAGTTTGGGGGAGCTCACTAAGCTTTGTGCTTATAATTTTCAGTTTTGGTTTCAGGTACTTTCGCTAGCAAAGGGAAGAGCTCGGTATGATGGCATCGCACACACCACAACTTCAGCTTCATATCCTGGGAGTTTATTACAGATACTATGATATGTTGATACAGTCCTTTTTTTCATGACACATCTATCATAACTTTTTGGGATTTGTGACGTACGGTTTCATTATAATTTATGGATGATGGTTGTCTTTTAGTACTGTTTAAACAAAAAAATTTGTGTCGTATTTTGGGTTGTTACATTGGAAATACACACTTACATAGTTTACATATTGAACTTGTTCATTAGTTACACAAAAGTAAGAAAAGTAAAATATCTTAAAGTCGCACCACTTGATCTCATAGTCGAGCTTATTACCTGCTTCTGGATCCCTGAGAATACAAGTCTTTTTGAAAAGCGTCAACTAAAAGCTGGTGAGTTCATAAGCATTTTTGTATTAAATGGTTTTGTTCTTGTTTAGAGTAGTTCTCATAGATTTTTCAGAAATCCGATATTTCTACAAAAATAATTCGTCAGTCTCGTTCTAAAAGTATGAATATTTACATGCATGTCCTAGGTTATCTTTCTCTTGTAAAAGTGAAGCGAATATTCTCAGAAAATCCAACATTTTCTAAAAATAAATGGTTTGAAATATTTTATTTTGATCTTATATTAATGCATGTATGTTAACGTTTGCAAAAATAGGTTACCGATGTTGTCTGCGTAAGAGAATGCTAGAATCTCAACCCCCGAGGCTGACTACCAGCATGTATAGGTTACCATTTTATCCAAAAAGAAAAGAGAATGGTTTCCCCATAAATTTTATAATGTTAATTCCTCTAAGTGAGTCGTTATAACCATACTAGATAATGACAATTTCGCCTGTCATGGCGTTTTTCGAACGCCGACATAATAAGATAAGGTTTTTGTCACCCTACACTGGCCTAGTCAAACTGTAGCGAACAGCTCAGGTGTGGGGTCTCACCCCAGTATAGAACTATACAAAAACTCCTGCTCTCCCTCGAGGACACTCTGGTTATAACTATCCATAGGTGTCAACCGACATGTCTCACTAGATACTTAATCGAATTTATGCGGAACAAGAAAGAAAAACATATAAGGTATATTCCAAGCCCAATAAACATGTAAGTGGACAACTAAGGCCCACTAAACATGTATATTATTTCCAGGCTCAACAGGAAGATGAATGTATATCCCGGGCCCAATATATATGTAAATGGACAACTAAGGCTCACTAAACATGGAAAAGGACACTAACACTACTAGAATATAGACCTTTAATGATGCGCAAACCATGACACGCGGTGATTTATGATACGCAAAAGTGCATGCCCTAAAAATAATGTCATCTCCCAAAAAATGTGAAGGATTTACAATACGCATTTTTTGCGTAACCTAAAATTAGTGTCAGAAAAATAAAAATAAAAACACGGAGGGCACCATTAAAAAAAGCGCGTCGTCCAAACATGTCGCTTTATGATTCTTAAAATGAACGCGCGCTGACTACAGGTTCGCAGGAGATCTAGGGCTTTTTTAAAAGGATGGTCTCTACAGGTTCGGTACATCTGGATCACTTCCGCTCATCTCTGCTCGCTTCTTCCCACCGGTGACCTCCGTTCACCTCTTCCCCCCTCTCCCAAATTCAGTTGCTTCCAATTTGGGGTTATTACCCATTCCTTTTGATTGCTCTCCAATTAAACGATTTATTGTCGACTGCAATGTCTCCACAAACACTACCTCGACTCCATCTCCATCCACTTCTTCCTAATGGAGACTTAATTTTTCTCCATCCTCGTCTACTTTTCTCTCTTCCGTCACCCTTCTCTCTCCACCTGCCTCCTTTGCTGCTTGTGACTCTTAGGAAACGTTCTTTTACCTGCTTTGGTGATCATCGGAGAGAGAGCCACCGGAAGAACCACCGACCTTAAGAAAACCAAGCTTCCTAAAGATGCTGAGTTGATTTTAAAGATTTGTTTGGTGTTTTCGCGAATAAGGAGAGTTAGGTCAGTTTTGCAAAATTCCCGCTCCTACGGGTGAGTATGCTCTACTTATATAGCATCGTTGTCTTCTTAAATTGAGTGTATCAAATCGAATCTTAATTTGTTGTTCTGGCTTTGTGTTTTTTTTTTGCTCTAAAAAGTTGAAATTGTGCCTGAAGGTAGTTGTCCATGAAATTTGTTTCACCAATTGTACCTTATACCATTCAACGTCTTTCTCCCAGTTGAAGTTGAAGACTAGCACTAAAATCGATATGTTTAGGGTTACCCTGCTCTGTTTCTAGGTTTGACGTTGTCAATTTGGTTCGTTTTTCTTCAGCAAAACGTAATTATGGAACAAAATTACAATATTGTCATTCTTTTAATGGTTTTCTCATTCGTTTTTCAAGGAAATCTGGAACATATTTCATCAGTTCTTCTTATTGGGCGATACATACTGAACTTTTTATTTATTTTTATTTTATAGTATTATTATTATTATTATTGTCTGTACAATAGGCACGTGGTTTAAGTAGAGTGATAAGTCATTGGTATTCATGTATTTCTTTATGATGATTATGTGATTTATGTTAATATTATTCCCCACAAGCTCTTTATAATAGTGATAATATTAATGTTAAATATTAATGTTTTTAGGTTGTTATTACGAATCTTGAGGGCAGTTTAGTAACAAAACTAGATGCAAAGAAATGGCCAGATGCACCAGGGGATTATCATGTCAAACACTTTTCTTAAACTACAAGGTTGGCATTTTATTGATAAAAACTGAAGCTTTTGGAGCCATTTTTTATGTTTACCTTGTTACAACCAGGGACAAGATCTTGAAGGAACTTCATCCTCTCACTAATTTTCTCTCTTCCGACCTGAATTTGTCAAAAAAGATAAAGAAACGTGAGATGGGTTTTGTGAATTGCAATTATATTTTTAAATATTTCACTAATTGTGGTGAATTTAAAGGATTGTTATAGGACGAATTGTTGGTGCTGTTGTTTCCATTAATTCGGGATTGGGGTGAAATCTCCCCGGAATTGCATATACTTCCTAGCCTTCCAATCAATTCCCTAAGAACAATGCTCTCACCACCATTGCCACTACCTGGAATTGGGATTCCGGGGTGGGAATTGGCCGGAGAAGAGACAATTGAACTCAAAGCAGACTCAAAGATATCTCTTTGTTCCATTGAATTCTCACAATTGGGGTTAAAGTAGCAATTGGGAAGCAGCTCTGAGCTACAATTCAGCTCACTTCCTTGAATTCCCATTCCAAAGATGGAATTCCAGCCTTGGGGGATTCCATTCCAGCCTTGGACGAATTGTTGAGACATTTTTTTGGAATCATCTAGCAAAATTTCTTTTATGATTTTCCATGTGAGTTTATCTCCGGTGACCTTTCCTCCACCCAAGTAGGGTTTGGTCGGTTACAGAAAGCATCGAAGCGTGCTGGATGGAGTGTGATGGCCAACTATAAAAGTGGCGAAGCAAAGAATACTTTTATTGCAGATCTTTCAGTTGGCTTGTCAACGGTAATAAACTATTAATATTAATTAATATTTTTAGCAGATTTTGAGGTAGTGTTTTGTTATGTTATGACTTATAAATGATATTTATTATGGTAGTTTGTGTGTGAAACAGGGTCAGATTAAAACTGGAGCTCCTTGTTGTTCTGAACGACTTGCAAAATACAACCATGTAATCAAATTCATCTTGACTTGTATTTATGTAAATCAGTTACTTGAATATATTTATAATTTTAATTTGAAAACTGAAGCTTTTGAGGATAGAAGAAGAGTTGGGAGCAGCAGCTGTTTATGCGGGAGCAAAGTTCTGTGCACCGGTAGAGCCTTAATAAATCAAACTACTAATTACTAAACTATTATCAACGACTCTACTTTTGTTTAATCATCTTATCCATTTCAAACCCCACAAGTATTTTAGGAAATGCACCCGTAAAGGAGAAAGAAATCATCTTCTCACAATAGACAAGAATGCTAACCTTGCAAGCTTTGTTCTATGCTCCACCACTCTCTCCATTAGTGTATCAATCTTTTTTTCATTCACTGATTGTATAGGTTTCTGTTAATTACAGGTCTAGCATAAGTAGCAGTGGTAATGGAATGATATGCAATGTATTCCCTAAAACCCTAACAAGAACGCTTGTTGCTTTATGCCCTAACATCACATCAAGTAAGTTATTCACTTACTATATATTCTAATAATAATTTTCTCCACTTGACACCAATTAACATTTCATTTTGATTTTAACTGTGTATAATCAGGTGGTATCTAGTTGCCACTTTTGGAACTGATGAATCTTAACTGCCCGATCTATCTGCCCGGGTATTAACCAACACAGATACACCTGCCCCAATAGTGAACCCGACACCCGGGACTAAAACAACTACAAAGGTTATGTACTTATGTTTGTTTAATTTTATATATCAGTTAGCATCGTACATACTCCTTCTAGCGTACAGTTAGAATGATGAACAAAACTTAATGATATCTATCGCTTGTGTATAGACTATATAGTGCATTTACCTTTGATGTTTCTTCTAGTATTGAGTTTGAAATTGAACCCTTAGAAAGGGGAAAGTGGATGGCTTGTTTTATTGGTTTCAAAAAGTATCATTTGGAACAAGCCCATGCCCATCATTTCTAGTTGAAACACTTTAGATAAGATGTATGCTGATGATACCAGATCCAGTCGTATAGGAATTTTAAATTTTAGTACATTGTTGTTGCTAATTTTTGGAGATCCATAAACAACCATGTCAAGAAACTGTTTTTTCTTTGTTTAAAACTTTAAATCTTTGTTGATATCTAGTAACAGCTTGAAATTTCCTATATGTTTTGCAATTTCCTTCATGGGAGGTAAATAGGTAATAGTGGATCTTGTAGTTATTTCAAGAATGGTATTTTGGTGTTGATTTGATTGATGATTACCTTACCGAAATTCAAATGGATTTTACTTAGACAACTAAGGATGTTTATGTGGGTTAATCAAATGAAAATAGAGGCGTTGTAGCTTTCTAGTGTTGTTTATCTGATGAGATTTAAGTTGCATATTTTAAATATTAATATTTGGATTTAAGTTACATCCTCATTTTTATTAATCTGAATTTCATATAAATATGTAACTGCAAATGTATCTATGACTTATTGATATATCTTAAGTCTATTGTTATCTTTTTATTTATATAATAATGATATTGCTGACTCTGCCTTTGGTTGTTTTGACCAGGTTGCCCTCATGCTTGCAGGGATGGGTTTGCCTCTAACCTACTAAGCTTTATATTTATTCAGGGACTATACAAATCCTATGCTTCCTGTTGCATCTTCAACAATAGATGCTACTGGTCAGGTAAAGTCATTATTCTTTATAACAGGTTGAAGGAATGTTTTGTAAAATTACTCAACTTTTTGTTGTATTTTATATTTGTACTTGTATTATGCTTACTAGTTTGGCAACATTGTTGATCCTAGACAACACCTATTATGAAGGTAGGCCACTCTCCGATTATATTTTTCACATAATTGACAAGGAGCACTTGTATCTATTCAGACTAGGCTTAAAGCAACGGTTGCAAGAGATGAGTTCAGAAGAAGAAGAAACAAGGCTGCAACTATAGTTCAGGTACTATGGATGAATTATGTTTGTAAAGTATTTAAGAAAATGATTAGAAACAAGGGTGAATTTATACAGATTAGTTAGCTACTTGCAGGTTGATCTTGAATAAGCAAAGGGGCAATGGATTCTATTTTTTGTATCTAATTTGTTTGTAAATTTTTGTTACAACTTCTATTGATTTGTTTTATCTTTCCATGGAACGATTATTTGTATGACATTAAATTTATGCAATGGATTCGATTTTTTGTATATGATATTTTTTTTCTATTATGAAACATTAAATACAAATTTAATTTGAAAATAAGTGAATCTATTAATTAATAATATTTTTTTAAACATTTAAAATTATGATACGCAAAAATGTGTGTCATCTTCATCTATGACATGGCCTTTCTTGACAGGGGTTTTCTTGATACGCATTGCGTTTCATTAACACGCACGTCGTAAGGTTACGACACGCAAATGTGTGTCGTCTTCCTTTATGACAGGGCCTTCCTTGATACGCATTGTGTGTCGTAAACGAGCGTCGTAATTGCGTGTCATAAATGCGCGTCGTCTATAGATGACGCACAAAAGCGCATCGTCTCTCTTTATGACAGGGCCTTCCTTGATGTGTATTTGCGCGTCGTCTGAGCCTTTTACGACGCGCAATGAGCGTCGTAAAAGGTTGTTTTTTCTAGTAGTGTAAGGCCCACTAAACATGTAAAAGAACACTAAGGCCCATAAAACATGTAAATTAATATTCTAGGCCCAATAAAGGAAATAATATATATATATATATACATATATATATATATATACATATATATATATATATATATATATATATATATAAGTTGACATGTCTAGATATTTTAAAAGTTTATATAAGTTATACAAACTTGCATCTAACACAAGTATAAGAGCTTTTAGCATGATAAAAATAATTTCTTGTTTATAACCTTTCTATCCTTGATTTTAGAAAAATTATAGAAAAACCAACATAAGTCGAATTTTGGATCCGTAAACTCTTAGAGTTTGGAAAATGACTTTGCTTTATTCATAATTTTTATTAAGATTTTTAATGGCCTCAAACCTGGGTGAAAATGTTCATCTTCACAGACTGGTCCGACATCATTCCTGAAATGATAGATAGTTGTAAAAATCGCCAAAAATTGGAGACAAATCGTATGAATGCGCGTGAGTAGTCATTTTAAAGTTATAAACCTGAAATATTTTCATGTAAAACAGTTTTGAAAAATATTATAATTATGGTGGTCAAAACAGTCCGTAATTAGACCAAATTGTTTTTGTTAAAAGCTGATTTTTGAGTTTAGGTTATACATGTTTGAACACAACAGTTATTTTTGCTATTTTGAGTGTATAATCCAAGATCTACAAGTTTATATGTAATATATATATATATATATATATATATATATATATATATATGTGACAACACAAACTTTTCTCATGGTTTTTCTGAAGATCTAAGTGATAAACTTCATGTTCAAGTAAAGATCTAAAAGTTAAACACATAACACAATGGTACATGTAAATATCCAACGGTTAAACGAGATTTGACTTGTATCCTCTCCCCGAAAACATGAAAAATACGAATGATATGGGGGTATGAAGCTCACATTGGGGATTTCAAGATGTAGATGAAGAAGATGATGAAACTTTGAACCTAGCTTGAGTTGTTGTTGTGACTCTTGAAAATGGTGATGTTTCTAAGGGTTTTACACACAAAAAAATGTGTAAATTTAAAGATCTAACCATATATATGAAGCAAAACACTTGAATCAAGCATGGACTTACCAAGGGTTAAACTTGAAGAAAACCTCTTGAACACTCTAGCACCTTCACAAAAATTTTGGAGGAAAAAAGGATGAGAGAATTGTTGGAGATTTGAGAGGAAAAGGAGTTGTATGCAACTTTGAAATGAGAGTGGTGATGGAGGGGTGGTTTGGACGTATCTTAAGAGAGATGAGAGAGAGATTATTGTCTTGATTCTTTGTGGTTAATACTCCATTCATAGCTATATGAAAGGTAATTAGCATGGTTACATGTGGTGTAAATGTGAGGTGTCACATTTATAAACCACCATTTTTTTTTATTTTTTTTTATTAAATGGGCTAACCGAATTAAAGGGTTTCTCGGCCCACATGATGGCTCAAGATGGATGGCGGGCTTCGAACTTGACTTGGTTCAAGGAGTTTTCGGCCCAATAATGTTTAATAAAAGTTTTCGGCCCAATTAGGGCCCAAAGAGGGGTTTTCGTCCCACTAGGGCCCAAGTAGGGATTTGGGCGGAGAAAGCTTGGACTAAGGCCCATAATTGAGTAGTCTTAGCTTATCGGTTTAATTTATTGGGCTTATACGAAGTAGTTTCGACTTGCATGACAATTTACGCAAGTATGAACTTAATATCATTGACATTTGAATTTGACTAAATGAAATGTTACAAGATTACACAAAGAGTTTTTTTTTTGTACAAGCGCCAACTTCCTAACCCAAATTTGCTAGTTATGACATCATCCCCCCGTTAGAGGGAATTTCGTCCCGAAATTCATTTCTAAGGCTGCTCTCAAATACTAAGGAAAAGATGCGGGTATCTTGGTTTTGTCTAGTCTCTTCATTCCTAGGAGAATTTAAGTCCTTGCTTAGTGATCTAGTGGACCTTTGCTACTGGCCCTTGACTTTGCTCATTTGGTTAGGTGGGTGTTGTTCATCTCAGACCAACACAGAGATATTCTGCCTTTTTGTCCTATATGGTGAAGTGAAAGGATGGTCACGGTTAAAGAGGATCACATGTTTGACACTTCAAAAGTAGTGCCTCTAAACCTTAGGGAAAACACTATTGTTACTAAAGTTAAAGTTTCTTGCGGTATAGTTGGCCTTGTACATATTAAGTTGGCATGGATGTTTATTACTACATGATCCTAAACTAGTGGGAGGTCGATCTTTGCTTGTTCCTGAGGGCAGGTTGAGTAAGTCTTCGATTTGGGATAGGGGATATCAATATTTGAGGAGGGTTTCAGTTGATTCTTAAAAATAAGTGGTCCTATAGACACTTATCCTTTCCTATTTATGTGTTGGTTAGGCATTCTTTAAGGTTTAAGTTGTGGTTTGATAACTCACATACTTACTGGGTTGTTCCATTGACCGGATACCTTTGGTGTTTATGTTGGTGCTAACTGGTCTTGGTGGTCTGGATATGAGAATGGCTTCATGAGTTGAGTCGATCTCCGAACTCAACTTGGCATGTAGGTGATATTTCCTAAAGGGCTTTGGAAACATCTTATGGGGTTATAAATCTCTAGGTTACCCTCGGTATCCTTTGTTTCTTATCCCTATTAAGGGCTAGGAAAGATTGTGGTATTACTTGCATGAGTACCTAAGGGTCTAGATGACCGGGATAATTCGAGGATTTTCATTTTAAGTTGTAGGGGTTTCATTAATCAATTGGTTAAGGCGAAGAGCCTCGTTGGCACATGAATTTTGTTTGGTGAGGATCAAATTAGCCTATGTCAATTGACACCGTTGGGCTCCTTACTGTAATAGATGTTGGATTCACTGAAAGGGATAGTTGTTTGAAATGATAGTGTGTTCTATGTACACATTTGTAATGTTACCCATTTTGTTCTTGGTATTACTACTGTGGTTATTTTCTTCTAATTTTTTTGGGTGCCCTAGCAATATGAGTGCCTTGTTATAAACGATGTGATTTCATAGTCTGATTTCTATTAGACCTCTCTATGATGGTTTGATGTAGCCTAGTCATACATAATTTAAGATTGAAAAGATTGTAGACTGAGTGATCATGCCCTAAATCCATAGTTAGACAAGAAACAGGAATTAAGGCGGAACTACGCACTCTAAGCTTGTAGAATTTTGATTACACATGGCCTTACGTTTATACTAAGTTAGATTGAGTGGTTTGGGAATGTACCAAAAATCTAGGTAGGGTTCCTCGTTGTCCCTTTCACGTCTAGTTGTTAAACTCCTCCTGGTCCTCCGTCATTCTTCTCTGTTGGACAATTCCTCTTCAAGCTTCTCGTTTCACCGCGTATATGGTATATGGGACTTACTTCTGGGTTGGGGGTTGGAGTGACGCATGGGCTGGGGCCCTATAGTATCGGGCGGTGTGCCCCTTCTTGTTGCATCTATTGCAATGTAATTCCTGGCAGACTCCATGATGATGGTAGCTGCACTTGCTGCAGAGCAGGAGGTTTTCATGATATAGTCTTCTCGGTGCTGAGGTAGTAGGGTCAGTGGGGGTAGGGGCTGCTACAACTTGTTACCTTTTGGTAGGACCTTGAGTTGAACCGGTTCCTTTCTTGTTCCTTAGCTTTCACTTCATGACCTTAGGTTTGGAGTTTGGGGTGTCTTGGTAAGTTGTCCCTTGTTGGTTTCCTTGGTTGTTACTACAGGTGGAGTTATCGACACAATTTCCATTTCCATTTCCATTTCCATTTCCATTTGGGTTGTTAGCGTTGAGTTGTGCCATGGCGGCTGTCACGGTAGCTGTTACAACGGCTTGGAAGGTTGTGGGGTCCATCTGCATAATTGGTGGTTTGCCGGCTAGCTGGTTGTTTCCATGGGAAGACATGATTCTATTGCATGATGAGAAACAGGTTCGTGAGTAACTATGGTTATTTCTAGTCATATCTCATCTATGATTATTGGTATGAAATTATACATGTACGCATATAAATCACATGTTTTGTTGCACGATTCTCGTTGTCTCGACCTACATCCCTATGATGTATTAATGGTAGTATGTAGAAATAGGTATTGTACAAATGTTAAGTTGTCCTAATAGATTATAGATATCAGATCCTTAAGTTGGCTTAGGTTACATGAGTTCTTGTAGAGCATACCTCTCTTCATTTACTACTACTAGTCGTGATGAATTACATGGTAAACATAGGACTTAGTGCGAATACTGTAGTGACTCTCATATGCCTAAATAGTGCTCGAGGTGTCCAACCATTTCTCTCATTTCACGAGTGACCTCTTCTACTCTTTGCTCTGCTAAGCCTGCCCTAGTCTCAGTTTCAATGATTTTTCACCTTAGGGTGATCACCTCTTCCTCTACAGATCCTAGTCGGTTGGTAAGGTCCTCTTGTGTTGCTTGCTAATTTGGTATTGCTTCCGAGGGGTAAGGGTCGCTAAGGATCTCTCTGGCGCCTTCATCCATGTCTGACTCCTCATCAGAATCCTTTCCCTCGTGGTTCATCTCTTGGTATTCTTCACGACCCATTTATGGGTTCTCCCCTTACACTTCCTCTAGTTCTCCCTCGGTCCATTCGTTGGCTATTACCGCAGGGTAGTAGGGGTCTTCAGGGTGATGCTCAGTCATGTTGCCTTCGCAAGTGTGGAGGTATGACATACATGTAGAAGATTTAAGTGTGGAGGTCATATGGTATTCTAAAATGCTACTATAGTATCACATGTTTGATCCTAGGGCTTCCTGATGTACGAAATCGATAAGTTTTTAGAATTGTTGTTATTGTTTAGTATCATAAAATACTCCTATAGTATTTTAAACCTTAGGTTTGGTTCTAATGCTCCTTTCTATGTAAGGTTGGTAAGTTTTTGACTCGTTGCAATGCTACCCTCACTCCCAAACAGATGTTGGTCATATCTCAAATAAATATAGTTGATTAGGCTATATTTATCCCAGATACGATTACATAACTACCCAAGTTTGACTATAGTGTTCAACATCTAAATACTTTTGTTTTGTTCTTATTACGATATGGTTCTAGAAAGTATGTATACTTTTAGAAGATTCTTATATTCTTAAGGTATACTTTTAGTTAGAGTGTTTTTAGTCCTATTGTATTTATAGTTGTATATCTTGTATGGTTAGATATACTAGTTCACTATAAACAATGCTATGATACCAATCTGTCACACTCCCGAACCGGGACGGCGGAAACGTCCGGGGGCGGATGACTTCATGTACAGTATCATAACAATTGAATATGAATGAAACATAGAAACCAAACATCATACATTGGAAATACACATTTACATAGTTTACATATTGAACTTGTTCATTAGTTACATAAAAGTAAGAAAAGTAAAATTTCTTGAAGTCGCACCACTTGATCTCATTGTCGAGCTTATTACCTGCTACTGGATCCCTAAGAATACAAGTCGTTTTGAAAAGCGTCAACTAAAAGTTGGTGAGTTCATAAGCATTTTTGTATAAAATGGTTTTGTTCTTGTTTAGATTAGTTGTCATAGTGTTTTCAGAAATCCGATATTTCTACAAAAATAATTTGTAAGTCTCGTTCTAAAACTGTGAATATTTGCATGTCTGTCCTAGGTTATCTTTTTCTTATAAAAGTGAAGTGAATATTCCAAGAAAATCCGATATTTTATAATAAGAAATGGTTTGAAATATTTGTGTCCGATCTTCTATTAATGCATGTGTTTTAATATTTGCGAAAATAGAAAGAAAATGATCCCAGACAACCCGATGTTGTCTGCGTCAGAGAATGTTGGAATCTTAACCCCCGAGGCTGACTACCAGCACGTATAGGTTACCGTTATATCCAAAAAGAAAAGAGAATGGTTTCCCCATAAATTTTATAATGTTAATTCCTCTAAGTGAACCGTTATAACCATACTAGATAATGACAATTTTGCCTGTCATGGCGTTTTTCGGACGCCGACGGAATAAGATAAGGTATTTGTCACCCTACACTGGCCTAGTCAAACTGTAGCGAACATATCAGGTGTGGGGTGTCACCCCCGTATAGATTTAGACACAAACACCTGCTCTCCCTCTAGAAGACTCTGGTTATAACTATAGGCTACGATCATACACTCAGTAGGTGTCAACCAACACGTCTCACTAGATCCTTAATCGAATTTACCCGGAAGAAGGAAGAAAAACATATAAGGTATATTTCAGGCCCAATAAACATGTAAGAGGACAAATAAGGCCCACTAAACATGTATATCATTTCTAGGCTCAAAAGGAATATGAATGTATATCCCGGGCCCAATATACATGTAAAAGGACAACTAAGGCTCACTAAACATGTAAAAGACCACTAAGGCCCACTAAACATGTAAAAGGACAAAAACGCCCACTAAACATGCAAAGGGACGCTAAGGCCCACTAAACATGTAAAAGAACACTAAGGCCTACTAAACATGTAAATTAATTTTCCAGGCCCAGTAAATGAAAGAATATATATATATATATATATATATATATATATATATATATATATATATATATAATTTGACATGCCTAGATGTTTTAAGAGTATATATAAGTTATACAAACTTGCATCTAACATAAGTATAAGAGCTTTTAGCATGATAAAAATAATTTCTTGGTTTTGACCTTTCTATCCTTAATTTAAGAAAAATTATAGAAAAATCATCGTCAGTCGAAATTCGGATAAGTGAACTCTGAGAGTTTGGAAAAGGAGTTTGCTTTATTCATAATTTTTATTAAGATTTTTAATGGCCTTGAACCAGCATGAAAATGTTCATCTTCACAGACTGGTCTAAGATCATTCCTGAAATGATATTCAGTTTTATAAAAATCGCCAAAAATTATAGAAAAATCGTATGAATGCGTGCGAGTAGTCATTTTAACGGTATAAGCCTGAACATTTAGCATGTAAAAGAGTTTTGAAAAATATTATAATTAAGGTGGTCAAAACAGTCCGTAATTAGACCAAATCGCTTTTGTTAAAAGCTGATTTTTGAGTTTAGCTTATACATGTTTGAACACAACATTTATTTTTGCTATTTTGAGTGTATAATCCCAGATCTACAATTTTATATGTAATATATATATATATATATATATATATATATATATCAACACAGACTTTACTCATGGTTTTTATGAAGATCTAAGTGATAAACTTCATGTTCAAGTAAATATCTAAAAGTTAAACACATAACACAATGTTACAAGTAAATATCCAATAGTTAAACAAGAGTTGAGTAGTATCCTTCCTGTGAAAACATGAAAAAGACGAAAGATATGGGGGTATGAAGCTCACCTTGGGGATTTCAAGATGTAGATGGAGAAGATGATGAAACTTTGAACCTATCTTGAGTTGTTGGTGTGACTCTTGAAAATGGTGATGTTTCTAAGGGTTTTACACACAACAAAATGTGTAAATTGAAACATCTAAGCATGTATATGAAGCAAAAACAATTGAATCAAGCATGGACTTACCAAGGGTTGAACTTGAAGAAAACCTCTTGAACACTCTAGCACCTTCATGAAATTTTTTGGAGGAAAAAAAGGATGAGAGAAATGTTGGAGATTTGAGAGGAAAAGGAGTTGTATGCAACTTTGAAATGGGAGTGGTGTTGCATGGGTGGTTTGGAGGAATCTTAAGAGAGAGGAGAGTGATATTATTGTCTTGATATTTGATGGTTAATACTCCATTCATAGATATATGAGAGGTAATTAGCAGGGTTACATGTGCCGTAAATGTAAGGTGTCACATTTATAAACCACCATTTCTTTTTTTTATTATTATTAAATGGGCTAACCGAATCAAAGGGGTTCTTGGCCGACATGATGGCCCAAGATGGATGGCGTGCTTCAAAGTTGACTTGGCTCAAGGAGTTTTCGGCCCAATAATGTTTAATAAATGTTGCCGGCCCAATTAGGGCCCAAAGAGGGGTTTTCGGCCCACTAGGGCACAATTAGGAAGGCTTGGGGCAAGTAGGGGATTTGGGTCGAGAAAGCTTGTACTAAAGCCCAAAATTTAGTAGTCTTAGCTTATCGGTTTAATTTATTGGGCTTATACGAAGAAGTTTCGACTTGAATGACAATTTACGTAAGTATGAAGTTAATATCATTGACGTTTGAATTTCACTAAGTGAAATGTTACAAGGTTGCACAAAGAGTTTTTTTCTTTGTACAAGGGCCAACTTCCTAACCCAAATTTGCTAGTTGTGACTGGAGTGAACAAGTTTAACGGGATTGGTGATCGAGAAGGTTGAGCAGCTACTTAGGAAATCTGGGACGATCTGTGTGGAAAGTATGGGTAGATGTGGCAGGTAGTATGGGCCCGTACTACTGAAAGCAGAGGACCCGTACTCGAAACAGGGAGAATTCCTAAGGTTCTAAGTAGCAGACTGAGAGGTGATAACATGATTCGGGTACCATGATTCGTAGCAGATAAAGAGGTGATAACATGGTTCGAGTACCATGATTCGTAGCAGATCGAGAGGTGTTCACATGGTTCGAGTACCATGATTCGTGGAGGTTAGTGCTTTTGGTATTACCAGTTATCCCGTTGTGATTGATTAGACTAAGAATGGATGTGATAGAGTGTGGGGCCAGAAGGCCTTGTCGAACGAGTTCCAATGGAGCATACCTTGAGAGGGAAATCGAGTTAGTTTTCGAGAGATTTTTGGTGAGATGCCAGTTGGAGTCGCAAGACTCAGGGATGAGTAGAGATGATGCTTATTGGAGGATCGTGGTCTGAGTTGAGCAATCGATTGATAGATGAGACGTCACCTTCTGTGTCAAGATTTGCGCTGTCCCCGTTTCCTGGGAGAAGAAAAAAAGATAACGAGCTTCCGTTTTCAGAGTTTGGAGGTAATTCCGTGGGGTATCATATAGTTCAGATGTGTTCACCAGACTAATTGGGATATGTTGCTGCGAGGTATTTTTTATGCCATAAAAGAGTCATTAGCGGGGACTGGGTGGATGAGGACAAGGAGTTGCCTTAGTTGAGTAAGGCATACTTTTAGCAGCAGATTTAGGCGATCAAGTAGGAGTATATTGGGGTGGCGGTCGTCGTTTCCTACATTATGTATTGACTGTGGGTGTGGGTTCTCTTGATTCTATGATGATCCACACCACGGAATGTTCGTTGAGGGACCGGAGACGTGGTGTGTGATAAATCATTACTTCCAGATTGAGAGTCATGGCTAATTCGGGAAAGTTGGGATATCCGATGGTGTGTCGGTATGAGATTTTAGGGTGACTAGAGGCAATCATGTGGGGAGGATTTCGAGAATTTCATCTGAGATTCGGGATATTTGGAGTTGCTTGGTCTTTATCAGGAAGATCATCGAGTGTTACATGGTACGATTCCAAGAGTCAAGTGTGATGTACCTGGCGAAACACTATATGGGGTAGATTGTAGGTATGCCAATTGGTGATGGTTCGAACCCTAAGTGGGGGAGAACTGGGTATTCTACTGAGAGGATCAGGGATCCGCTCAAGTGCGGTTAGAGAACGAGTTATGGAAATCAGCGGTGTGGAAACATGAGACCTGGGTTATTGGTGGATGAGGTGAGGTGCAAGGCGGGATGATGTATGAGTATGTGCTTAAAAATGGATGAGTGAATCCACGGCAGGTGGCCATTGGTCGGAGAATTTATTGTGGCTAGGGATTTTTCGGGTTTGCAAATGTTGAGTTCGAGGTGGTTGGGTCACTGAGTTCAGGGTGCAGTAGCTGAGATTTATGGGTATAGGTATATGTTGTGATCTATACTCCAGGAGCGGCAACCATTGATTTGTTAACCAATTTCAGAGTCGGTATGAGTAGTTTCATATTGGTGGTGATCAATAAAGGATGGAGCTTCATATTTCTGTCAACGTGTTTTCAGTCGTCGACGATTCCTCCGTGTTTCAATTTGTGAGATTGGAGTATTTCGAGGTTTCGAGTTGCGTGAGTGGAAGATCAATGGTTGAGGCAAGACATCATGAGATACTATGATCCTGTATTGAGGTACTCGAGTATGATGTCCTAATTTGTGGTCATGATGAGACTCGAGTTGTAAGATGGTAAGTGGAGTACCAAGTGACTTTTGTTCCAGTGGGAACCCATAAGTTAATTGTCACCGGAGTTGGACTGTCTAAGTGTGTATATGTGCTGAGAAAAGTGCCTTGCCTACGAGGACTTACATCAGGATTGGTGGTGCATAAGTTGGGTGGGTGTAAGCACCTATCTATGTTGGGTTGCGGAACATCAGTAAGTGAACTCAATGTAGTGATGACTTGATGATGAGATTATGGGGTGATATGAAACAAAGTGGATCCGAGTGGGAATAATCGCTTGGGATTATCAAGAAAAACCATGGATTGAGCCCATGGTGAGTCAATGAGCGAGAGAGTGTTGTAAGACAAAGGGAACCTGTAGCATCCATGAGTCAGTGGGAGAGGGTATCATGGTACTGCGAGGAGCCATAGTATTCGCTAGTCAGCAAGAGAGTGTCGTGATACTGCAAGGAGCAGTAGTATTCACTGTATAGCGGGAGAGTGTCGTGATACTGCCGGGAGCCGTAGTAATCACTAGTCAGCAAGAGAGCGTTGTGGTATTGTGGGGAGCCGTAGTATTCACTGATTAGCAAGAGAGTGTTGTGATACTGCGGGGATCTATAGCATTCACGAGTCAGTGAGAGGGTGTCGTAAGTTTATGGGGAGCCGTAACATTTATGAGTCAATAAAGGAGTGTCTTAAGACTATGGGGGGGGGGACCTTGGCACTCAGTAGTCGATAAAAGAGAATATTGTTACTGCGGGGAGCTGTAATATTCACTAGTCAGAGTATGACGTAGAGGAGTTCTTAGGCTTGGGTAGCCTTACCACTTGAGTCTTCGGGAACCTCGTTACCGGACCAGGGGCGAGACTGGGGTATCCGTGACGATTGGGAACCGTTATATACCGGGTGGAGGAGGGGTTATCATAATCGGAAGGAATTGGGCAGATCTTGTGTGCATAAATTCGCGAATCTCGAGTATAGGTTGAGTATCAGATAGGAAATGAGTGGTTCTAATTATGTTGTTGAATCAGACTCTGGAGTTGAGTTTGGGACAATTTAAGTATTGAGTAGGCAGGATGAGATTCCGGATTCATAGATGGGATTTATTTTTAGGTGTATTGATTTCCACCTGATGTCTTTTACCTGAGTGGGTTAGTTCGTTGGTATGGAAAGGACCGGGAGACGCATGGAACCAAGGAGTAGTAGATGACAGAGGTCGGAGGAGAGACGCCTTCAGGTGGGGATGTAGCATTCGCTTGAGGTAAAGCGAACTTTGTGACATGTGTGTCATGATTATCCGAGATAGTTATTGTGAGAAGGAAGCCTGTAAGGTCATTTTATTGGGAGGGTAATGGGTAACCTTTAGGGGTTCGACTGCCAGGTCGAGAGCTAACCTAGTGCTAAGTGTTGGAAGGAATATGTGAAAGGGAGTTGGGGCTTATGATCATAGGGGTTCGAGGATACTTTTGAGCGGGCACGGTTATTTTCTTCTGTTGAGAACAGAGTATTAGGGTTCATTTTGTTCAGATGGGTTATGATAGTAGTCAATTATTGGTTAAGGACTTGTAATTCTGGTATGAGTGATCGGTAGTTAATTATTGGTTAAGGACTTGATTCCATCAGTCGCAACAAGAGAATAAGAGTGGTAGTGTGTTAACAGGGTCTGTTATTTGAGGAGCGATTAACATGATGATATCCTACGAGGGCGGTCGGGCAGGGAGACAGACCACAAGAGTTTCCAGGTTCTGGAGAGTCAGAAAGGGTACCGAAGTGGCAGAGGGGTTCTTCCTTTTTCAAGATTGGGAGTTCATGTTTGGGCTCAGGTGTCTTTGGAGGGAAATTGTTGTATGATATGAGATACTATCGGTGGTCCTTCTCAGGTCATTCGGTTCGATCTAGGTATTGTTGCAGAGCGATTTCGAGGGCGAAATCTAATTCAAGTGGAGGAGAATTGTAACATCCTAAAATTTCTAGATATAATATTTGAGAAATTCATGTACCTTAGCAGAGCAACTCGATGGGTTGGATGGCCAACTCAGCGAATGGAGTCGTTTTGGCTGCGTGGGTTTAGTGACCAACTCGACGAGTAGAGAGACCAACTCGATGATTTAGAGCTATTTGGAGAAATCCTAATTTTTCGGGTTTGTGTCCTATTTAAAGGGCCTTAAGCCCTCATTTCCGCATCCCTTATCTCCAGAGAGCCTTGTGAGAAACCCTAGATCGGTTCCATCCATTGTGAGAGAAAAAGAGAATAATTTGGGGGTTCTTGTACAACTTTGGAAGAAGATTTGGAGAACATCTTGGCATGGACCAGAGAGGGACGTTGGATCTAGAGATTCTTCAGTGGTTAGCTTCTGTTGGAGGTAAAAAGATGCTAAATTGATCATTCTTTGTGTAGATCTTGGTTTGGGGGAGCTTTGAGGGTTTTCTCCCATCCACCTTGTGTTATTGAGTCCCTTGAGCATATCTTGAGGTTTAAACCTCAGATCTGGACTATAGGAGGTCTTGTAAGCCCAAAGACCCAAGCTTTATAGAGCTAAAGGAAAACTTTTGAGCATCAAACCCTTGTAAGAGCTTGTATTAGCAATATTGAGCCGATATGCCATGAAAGAACGTAAAGTTGCAAGCTTTACGTGGTATTCGAGCTTTAGGAGGTCCGATCTAGAGTATGGAGTAGCATTTCTGCCTTAAAACGTCTAAATGAGAATTTTGACTCAAGGGAATCGACGAGTCAATGAGCCGAATCGGCTAGGGTTTATCCCGATGGGTCTGAGCATGCTGTAACTCGGCGAGTTAACGGGTCAACTCAACGAGTTGAGTTGGTTTTCATGAGGCTTCTGAGGAAGCGAGGGGACTCGACGAGTTGCTTTGATGCACTCGACGAGTTAGGTCAACATGGACTGTTGACTCGAGTTTGACTTATGTTGACTTTTAGGGTTTTGACCAAATGTGAGTAATAGAGACCATCAAGGGGTATAATCGTCTTTTACCCTTCCCAAGAGTTAGAGAGGGGATAGTATGATTTTATTTAGATATGTGATTTTAAATAGAGATAATTATCATATGTGTTAGGCGGAGACTAGATCGGTGATTCTTGCACGAGGTGTATTTGCTAGTTTGCTTCGAGGTGAGTCTTCTCACCATACTTACCTAGAGTGGTAACCTTTATGTGACCGGGGGGTCTTACGTGCTTATATTGAGTATTGTGATATCCTGCATTATGTCTATGTGATTTATTTTGTGTATTATTCTGAGCTTACAGAGTTGTGGGACCGGAGGTTTCCACCGAGACACATTGACCGGAGGGTCTTATTTTGAGCACAACCATGAGAGGCAATTGAGATATGTTTGGTATTTTCGAGAACTCACTAAGCTTCGTGCTTGCCGTGTTGTGAGATATGTGTTTCAGGTACTTTTCTTTGATCGCGGGAAGGCGCCAGCTTGATTGTACACACGAGAGAAAGGGTTATGCTTTTAGGATCCAAGATTTTTAATCAAACAATTATGGAGTTGTGTTTTGATAATTAAATACTTGGGATTTTCATGCTTACCTTAATATAAGTATGCCATTGTAAACTAAAAAAAAGGATAAGATACTCGTTCAAATTCGTGTTAATTACATAAAAGATCTTATATATTGGGTTTTTGCCACTAAACATCAACTTTTTTTTCTTATATTGTTTGACCATTACAATTTTCATCCTTCTAATTTAGCCCTTACATTTTCAATTTTTTTTTTCTATTTGGTCCTTATATTTTTCAATTTTGCGAATTAAACCTCAATTTCATTTTATTTTCTAAAAAAAGCCTTACATATTTGTTATCTTGGAATATTTCTAGCATTCCTATTGCAGATACTCTCAGCCGCCTCGTGACAGTTTGGAGTAAATGTAGAGATATTGTCCTATTCATCCATTGCTTGATCGATTCCTCAAGAACATTATAGGCACATGTAATAATATGAAAAAATTCTACCCAGGATACATAATGTCATTAATTTGATCAATTATTATCAACATTAACATTGACTTTTTTATGTTGGTTGTGGCGTAGGAAGAGAAAAAGTTTCGACATGAATTTAGAACTTCTATTTGTTAATTTTTGTTTTTTATTTTAAAAAAAAAACTTATTTATTTTTTTGTGTACGTGTTAATTTAAATTCGAGTTGTGAGATCCTTGATATTAAAAACAGGCAATAATTATAATGAATGAACAAAAGGTTTCACAAATACTTAATTGAAAACAAATTTCGATTAAGGTTTTCACTAAGAACTTGTTTAGCACAAAGATAGAGAAATGCAGAAAGTGGATTAGGGTTTCAGGATAAAATAATTGTGAAACCTAGAACAACTTAAATACTAAGAAGAATAAACCATCTATGGAATCACATACATGTCGGCGATTCAAAATTATACTATACATAGATAAATCATAATCACTAAAATTGCGGTCTGAAAACCGTACAACACTAGATATCTTCATGTTGTCGATAACTACATCGATCAACGGCTGATATGCTGAAAAATCACGGTGAATGTAGGATTGACTCATCAAATTATAAGGATCGAGCTTACACAAGTTTGTCTACACTTTGAAGTAATTCTTTTTACGTTTTTGTGCTTAATTTATAAAGATTCCTACAGATTAGTCAGGTCACATATAATAATTTTTGTTCATTAACAATATAAAAATGTATTATATTCGAGTTTATCTACGTTTTAACGTAGTTATTTTTATGTTTTCGTGCTTAATTTTATGTATGTTTCCTACATATGATTCGGGTCACATATAATAATTTCCGTTCATTAACTAAAAAAAACTAATTTACGTGCTTATTTTTATGTATGTGTCAATGTAAATTCAAGTTGACCAACATTTCGACGTAAATTTAGAACTTTCGTTCATTAATTAAAAAAACCATTATATATTTCTTATGTACATTCCGATATAAATTTGAGTTCGTCTATATTTTGATGTAATTTTTTTTATGTTTTCGTGCTTATTTTTATGTACTTGTTTCTTATTTTTTTGTTCATGTTTATGTTTTTTATGTTTCGCGTTTTAACAATTGTATTCATAAAATTTACGGGAAAACATAAAAAATAAAATAAAAACATACATAAAAAACACCACAAAAACATAAAAAAAAATACATTAAAAAGTAGACGAACTCGAATTTATAATAACACATACTTAAAAAAAATAATGAACGAAAAGTCTAAATTTACGTTTAATACGTTGAAAAGTTGGCCGCCTTCAAATTTTACCTACACATACATAAAAATAAACACGTAAAAAATTAATTTGTTTTTTTTAAGTTAACGAATGAAAGTTATTCTATGACCTGACTTATACATAAGTAACGTATATAAAATTAAGCACGAAAACATAAAAAACAATTACGTTGAAATATACACAAATTCGAATATAATAAGTTTTTTTAAGTTAACGAACAAAAATAAATTATTATATGTAAACCGAATCATACGTAAAAAAACGTATATAAAATTAAGTATGGAAATGTAAAAAAATTGCATCAAAGCATAGACAAATTAAATTATAATACACTTTGTTTAAGGAAGCAAACGAACATTATTATTTGGAACCTTATGCATATGTAGGAAATGCGTATAAAATTAAACACGAAAATATAATATAAATTATTTTGAAACATAAATAAACTCGAATTTATACCGACACATAAATAAAAATAAACAGGTAAAATATTAATTTTTTTCGTTAATGAACGGAAATTATTAAAGAAGCCAAAATATATATAAAATATGGGATAAACACATAAATTTAGAAAATCTCATATGAATGTAACTTTTTACAAGTTCAATGTAAATGGTCTATGTGACGTTTCAAAAAAGTAAAGCATTGTTTTGATTTATTTTTGTGTTTTGTGTTTGGTTTGGATGTTTTACTTTTCAAATATTAATTTATTCAAATTGTTATAGTTGGTGATACTATTGATTTAAGACTCTTACGAAATATATGTAAATTGTGTTTATGGACTTGACATTGCATAAAGATTGCTACTGCAATATTCATGAATATTTACAAAATTAAGATTTTAAGTATTAGTCAAACTCGCATTTATGGATTACTTTATGGATTAAATCACGATTAATTCTAAGAAGATAATATTTTATATTTTTCAAGCGGATATATATATATATATATATATATATATATATATATATATATATATATATATATATATATATATATATATAATAGTTTGCAAATCTGTTGTGTATTGGTTTGCATCAATATATCGGTAAATAGATGTTATAAAGTGTAATTACATATATAGCTTGAGTAAAAAGATATGATTATATATGCAAAGTTTATTCATTGTTTTTTTTTTTTTTTGCCTGACTAGAAAATCAATATCTTCGGGCCCCTCGGTAATTTGTTGTTAAAATTTTAGTCTTGGGATCAACGAAGACTAAATTGATGTGTTCAATTAGTAGTCTAATAAACATCATTGCAAATCAAAAAATTGCGATTAGAATCTTTGACCACGATATTAATTCTTATTCATGTCTCGTGTCCATACTGATCTTAGGGCTAATGTCTAATTTACTCAGAGTTTGATAGTGACTTTACAAAACACACTTTACTGGTTATTCATATATTTATATTTGCAACTATAGTTAACCAGTTGTCTAAATGAGAGACCGTTGGATTAAATATTTAAGATTTTAACTAAATTAATATATTTTTAGTCGATAAGAGTAAGGTCTTTTGGGGCGCTTCACTTTACATAAGTCATAAATTGAAAATATAAACTACATAAATGCTCCCTATATATTACTGGTTATCACAAATTCAATCTCTACTATCACAAAATACCAAGTTATTCTCACATTGATGGACGAAAATAGACAATGTGGACAAAAATAAACAATATGGACAAAAATGATAATTCACGTAAACTTTAGAACACAAATAGACCATTTTTATATAAAAAATCAGCAATGACTGACCATTTATTTAATTTTATCAAATATATATAACAAATAGAATAAATTGTAATGTCAACAGTTCTGATGCGATGCTCACTGTTCTATTATGCAACGATATATATCATATTAGTTCAATTTTAAAAATTTACTTATGTATAAGAAAATTTAGTAAAATTTAAATAATTAAAAAGAACAAAACTATAACGAGTTGAAGCAATTTCATTAAATATATTTAGTTATTTAGCCAATGCAAAAAATAATAATAAGAATAATAAAAAAGAAAAAAAAAAAAAAAGATTAAACATAGGCATAACGATAACCATGTTATATGTTTCTTATAATATTATTGAACTTTAAATTCCACAATTGGGTATTGTCCATTATATTATTGCAATGGGAGGGGACGCCCCTGAAATCGAAGTAGATCTATGGGTATCAAGCACGTCTCATCGAGCGACAATGACTTCTTTCATAATAATAATAATAAAAAACACGACCAAATCTGATGTGAAAGTGAATCTTGTGTTTGAAGTTTGAACATGAAGGGGGCCGTGAGAACACTTATCAACTAGAAACGAAATAACCATAGACCATAGTAGCGTGTTGGTTTGGTTTTACAATGATCCAAAATCCAAAATTATTGCTTTTATTGTTTTGTCCTTTCTTGTCCAGAATCTAAATGTAAATAATTATTCGGTGCATTACAACTTTAATTTTGATGTCCAATTACATTTATCAAGTTTTTTGATGTTTGTTTTGTTGGATTAAGTTAAAGGAATTGGGATATAAGTAAGTCGAGGTAGTTGCAAGCTACCGGAGCCAGGAATGTTAAAAGTTTGAAATCAGTCGAGTCTTAATGAGTCCAAATTCGATGTCAAGCTTAGAATAAAACTCATTTAATAAACGAGTATGATCTCAACCTTGTATGTGGTGACTCGTTTATGCTTACGAACTTAAACAAGCTGTGTATATTAGATTTTTATTTCATATAGTACTATTTATTTATTACTTATATATCCATAATTCCATTTTCCAGAATTTATTTGTTTTCTAATAAGTGAACTTAAATTTAAGAGCATCTTTTTTTAAAAGGTAATAGAGTTGTTTATTTTAAGAAAATCCATTTGAAAGATCTTGATAATGGAATTATTTTATAATAATTTGATTAATGTACATACAAGCTACTTATTCAAACAATGATTTTTATCTGTCATACAAATTATATATTGAAAAATAACCATTATGATTTGAATCTAGTGGCTAAGGAGTAGAATTCAATATAGAACATTCAAACCACCCTGATACACCTAAAATATTATTAGTGTTTCACGATTAACCTCATACGCAGGACTTAGATGAGATGGTGCAATTTACCATTTTTCATATTGAAAACTAATAGCAATTTGTAACATTCTGTCTCCTGTCATTTCTGGGTCGTGGGACGGAAATCGATTGTGTAAGGTTTGGGCCTTAAGGAGGCAAAGTTTATTCATTGTGGAAGGACGGAATGATAGTTAAGAGATTTAACCATTGAATTGTGTTGTGCCGAACGGTAAAAAGGTAAAAATCATCGGTCGGGTTCTTGCATGGAATATGGATTTTTGTTCGATAAATTTTTAGTCCAATAAATTTAGATAATGTTGTGGGGCTCATCAACACATTTCCGTGGATATAAGGAATGTCGAAAACGAAGTTGGAATAAAGAAGTTATGACTGTTTGAAGTTAGGACTGTTTGGGGTTAAGTCGTTTATGCTTGGCGTACTAAGGCTAGGCTGATCGCGAGGGAGCAACCTGGTACGTTGGGCATACCAGAAGTACACTGGGCATATGCGATCGGACCCCAAACCCTAATTTGAGGGTTTTGAGCCCTGTTTAGGTTCCTTAAGTCCCCCAAATCCTTTCCATTCTCAGCCTACACCCCTTCAACATCCTTCCTTGAAACCCTAACCCTAGTTTGAGCATTGTGAGCAAAAAGAATGTGTTTTTAAGTGCTTTGGAGTGTTCTTGGTGCATCTGGGAGAATAAGGAGTTCATTGAAAAAGTGTTGTTTGCATTGAAGCTTGTAGATCCAAACCATATTCACCTTTATCTTTCTTCTAGATGCATAAAGTTTGAATCTTGAATATGCATTTGTTAGATTTAGCTAGTTTTGGGTGTTATAAGCTTTTGGGCACTTTAAGTGCATAAAGTTTAGATCGTAAAAAGATTGTGACCTTGTCATGGATAAAATTGTAAACTTTATCCATCTAAACATTGATTTAGATCTGAAGGTTGGAGACTTGGACTCAATGGATTAAGATGGAAAAGATGCACTTTATCTGTTATGGAGTTATTTGGAACCATAAAAATGTGATCTTGGCCCTTCTATCCCTTCCATGCAAGAGTTATGTTGTCTTAATGGATTAATAAGGTAGGGTTTTGGCTTTTGGACCTTTTCTAGCCATGGAAAGTCATAAAGGTGGAAACTTTATGACTTAAGTCGATGCTTTGAGTCTAGAGCTGAGCTCTACACGAAAGACCTTAAGATAGTAAGTGTTTAATGAAGGAGTGGGAATAGGCCGCGTACGTTGGGCGTACGAGGAGTATGATGGGTGTACTTGTTGGATTAGGTGTCTAAGCTCATAACTATATTTAGTAATATCTGAGAGTCTCGAGGGTTACATTGGTGAATGCCAAAGTGATGGAGAATAGTATGATGATGTGTATATTTAATGCACTAGTTTCTTATTTATAAGTCCTAATTTATCGCATCTAAACCACACCTTAAAGGTAGTGAACCCGGTCGAGTATATTATAGCTTTGATAAGCAAGGGTGTCAAACACAAGGGGAACGGTAGTGAATTAATTTAAAATAATTGATTATAGGTTACAAAACATACGGAAGGAATAAATAAATGTTTAATTAAATCTCAAACGGATAACTAAATAGCAAATCTCGATAAACTGGCAGGAAGACAAATCTCTTTAGGTACTTTGGTTTAGATAGATTATACCTTAAAATCATAGAAAATTGCACACATAGAGACCGATTTCTAAAATGATTAGGTTCATGTTCATTATTACTAATCCTTTAGCAAACAAGTCAATTCAAGCAGTGATCAGTTGATTAAACTAACATGTTTCCTAGTGTTCAGTTCGTATCAAGCAAGACTTGTAATAATAGTTAATCGAATTGGTTAATTCAATTAGCTCATATGTGGTTGGTCGTCACATATACTCACACATTAATTTACTTATTTCCTAGTTAACCCTAGTTTCATGTTCACTATTCCTAGTCATATAATCTTGATGGTCATCAAAATCATCAAAGGCAAGCAATCAAGCAGATGTTCATACAACTCGATATACTTAATAATTAACAGAAAATAATTGTCATTAACACATGAGGATCTTTTAAAAAACTTAACAAGATAAATTAAACATAAATAAAACAATACAATATAGCAATTAATCCACAAATCAAGGTTTTATCTAAACATAAACTCAAAGCAAATGGTTTTGATACCAAAATCAGAAAGTAAAAACATAGTAGTATCACAGTGGAATGCTAAACATGGTCACGATAACAAACCACATGATTACCGACATGAATCCTCTCTCTAATCCCTTAGATCTTTGCTCCATATTAGCTTAACGGCCCTTCGGCCGCCTTTTAGACCCTCAAAACGGCAGCTATGAAGTTTTCTTGTCGCACAAGTCGAAGTAGAATATCATAGATTATTAAAAATGGTGGAATGATATGGGGTATTTATAGTTGAATGGAGATGTAATTAATATGGAATAGTAAACTTGGATTGGAATAAGGAAACTAATTTGGCTTAGGGATTCAGCAAATAAAAATAAGATAAGTGGTGCTTGGGGAATAAGTAACTTGGAGGGAATTTCCGTCCAGCTTTTATGCTTCATCTTCAAGGCCGATTTTGGATAAGATAAGTGTCGAATTAGCCAGAACTCCCTCTCACATAAGTCGTAGGAAATTTCTTCTAGTTTTCAGAACAATTTGAATCTAGTCAATTGGACTTGCGAGTCATCAGATATACCTGAAACACTGAAGAGGGGTCAATCTGCCAGCAATATCCTTTTTGTATCTTTTCAGCTCCATTCTCTTCCTTTTGCATTCCAGCTCCCATTTTTACTGTAATTGAATATTTCAAAGCATATTAAGTATATTTTAGCTCTAAATAAAATAAAAACATAGTATAAAATAATAAGAAAACATCATAAATATATGCATAAAATAGACGTTATCAAGGTGGTTCCAAAGAAAATAGTCTACCTTTGCTATGCGAAAGTGACCAAGCAGCGAACTCTTAACTCATAATAAGAAGAGTAAGGTAGCTCGAGACTTATGTGAACGAACAACCTTATTAGGAAGAAACGATTGGTTTTATTGAATCATTAATGATTCAACATAGAGTCATTGAGGCTTCAGACAACATGCATCAACATGCTTCTAGGGACACTTAACTAGAATATAGATAAGAAAGTTTATACCTGCCCCATCATTCGTAATTGAGACGATCAAGAGTCTTGATATGAAATCTGCTCAGTTATCCAATAATTTTGATAATTTGAAATAAGTAGAATAAGAGAGAAGAAAATAAAGAAAACATTTTTTTATTTTTGATTTTCTAAAAGAAATAAAAACAGAAAGAAATATTTTAAAATAAACAAAACCAATAAATATTTTAGTAATTTCTGAATGAACAATAATAATAAAATAAATAAAATAAAATAAAACAGAAAGGAAACAAAATATAAAGAAATAAAAAATATACATAATATACAAAATGATATAAAACGATCCAAACCACGAATAAACAATTGATCATGAGATACTTCGAGCTTTCGTATGAAGTCGCAAGATAAAAGAGGGTTGCGAATTACTGCGAGTGTTCGCACCGATTAGCGGAACAAAAGATGATTGCGAATTACTACGAGAGTTTGCATCAACTCGCATGACATCCTATAGACTGCGAGTGCGAAAGTGTCATTGTGAAAGCGAAAGTGGTTTTGGAACGGATTCAGCTTCCATCATTCCTAAGCCTTGAAGAATATACTTGAATGTGGATTCCGGTAGGGCTTTGTGGATATGTCATCTAACTGATCAATAGATCTAACAAAATGTATCTGAACATTACCATCCTCTACATGATCTTTGATGAAGTGATGCCTCAGTGCTATATGTTTCATCTTTGAGTGTTTGACTGGGTTGTGGAAAATGCGAATGGCAATTTCGGAATCACAGTATAGTGAGATTCGTTTCATGTTGAGGCCATAGTCCAGAAATTGAATTTGAATCCATATGACCTGGGAAGTGCATGAGGAAGCAACTATGTACTCGACTTCAACTGTTGATAAGGAAACACAAGTTTGCTTTTTGGATTGTCAACTGACTAGTTTGCCATCAAGAAATTGGCATCTTGCATTTGTACTCTTTCTATCTAACACGCATCCTCCAAGATCAACATCCGAAAATGCTTGCATAAAGAAACTAGACTTTGAGGGGTACCATACTCTAAATGAAGATGTTTGTTTAAGATACCTGAATATGTTCTTGACAACGACCATGTGAGGTTCTCGAGGATTAGCTTGATACCTGGCACAATAACAAACGGAAAACATGATATATGGTCGACTAGCAGTTAGATACATTAGAGAACCTATCATTTGAAGATAAAGTGTCATATCTGTAGCTGGTTTTGCCAGTGATGGAGTTAGTATCGTTCCGAATGCCATTGGAACCTTCACTCTTGAGTCTCACACCATTCGAAACTTGGCAAGCAAGGTCTTCGTATAAGTTTCCTGTTTTATAAAGATTCCTTCCTAACTCTATCTTAAGTTCAAGCCAAGGAAAAAGTTAATCGGACCCATGGAGCTCTTCTCAAAGTTCGTTTCAATCAATTTTCAAAACTCAACGGTTAAGCTTGGGTTAGTTGAACCGAAAGTGATGTCATCAACGTAGATTTGGACGATCATCAAGTGGTGTCCATCTTTCTTACGAAATAAGGTTGGGTCGACCGAAACTTGTTTAAGCTTAGCTTGTTTCAAAAAACAAGTAAGAGTTTCATACCAGGCTCTTGGAGCTTACTTCAAACTATAGACCGCTTTGTCCTGAATATAGCAATGGTTGGGATATTTTTCGTTTATAAACCCAGATGGTTGTTCCACATACACTATTTTTTCAAGTTCCCCATTTAAAAATCCATCTGGTATACTTCAAAATTCTTGTGTGCTGCATAAGCCAAGAAGATATGAACAGATTCCAACCTTGCAACTGGTGCGAAGGTTTCTTTGTAGTCGACGCCTTCTTCCCGACAATATCCCTTGACAACTAATCATGCCTTGTTTCGTATGATGTTTCCTTCTTATCTAACATGTTGCGAAATACCCATTTGAGACAAAAAAAGGAAACATCCTTTGGAGTAGGAATGAGTCTCCAGACCTTGTTTCGTTCGAACTCATTGAGCTTCTCCTGCATAGCTTGCACCCAATCAGAGTGATCAAGAGCAATTTTAATGTTTTTAGGTTCAATTTTGGAGATAAAACGAATTGAACATGCAAAATTCCACTTTAAAGAATAGTACATTTCACTTCGCCTTTTGTTGAGCTCTCGTAAGAACACCTGAAGACGAATCTACAATGACTTGATATTTCGGATGGTCTTTGGTCCATTTAGCTAATAGAGGGTAGTTTTGATCATATGATGGATCCAATTCTGCATTCAGTTCTTTAAATTCTGATTGTATATCTGAATCATCATTCACATTTCCATTCTCCCCCTCGAATGATGTATGATCGCCATCCATTGGATTCGAATTCTCCCCTAGAAAGGTGGCTCTATGCTAACATCAAGGGTTTCGTTCTCCCCCTGAACATGTGTATTATAAGAGGAGGCAGAAGTTGAACCCTCCCCTTGGAGTGTAGCATTTGCATCCAAAGATTGCGACGGACTTTCATGGTCTTTCGGAGTGGGATTCTCTTGTTCTATTTTTTTGCAGCATCATCTATGATTTTCTTTAATTCATCGATTTTGTTGTTAGCTGCCTTTGACTCGGACGAAATAGCTTTTTCTGGTTCATCGAAAAGATTCAAAAATTTGTTGTAGAGAGTAGAGAGAGGAATTGTTGTTGCATTCGCTTGTGGAAAGATCTCCTTCGATTGGATATCATCATTCAGAATCCTCTTTAAATAATTATCATCGAATGTCACATAGTAGGTTTCTTCAATACTTTAGGACATTTTGTTGAGAACCCTATATGCTTTGGAGGTCAACGAATATCTCAAAAAGATACCTTCGTCAGCTTTCACATCAAATTTGTTCCTTTGTTCTTTAGAGTTGAAAATGAAACACTTGGAACCAAACACATGGAAAAAGTTTACGTTAGGTTTTTGTTTGTTTATGATTTCATAAGGACTGATAGAAAAATGCTTGTTGAGGATTGAACGGTTTTGGGTGAAGCATGTAGTTCCTATCACATCCGCCCAGAAGTAAAGAGCCAAATTCGCAAAAGAAAGCATGGTTCTCGCAGCTTCACACAATGAGTAGTTTCGCCTTTCAATGACCCCGTTCTGTTGTGGAGTATATGGAGTAGAAAAGCTAGGCGTTACTCCTTTCGTAGTTAGAAATTCTTTAAGCACTTGGTTTTTGAATTCCAACCCATTGTCGTTGTGTATGTTGCAAACCCTCTTTCGCAATTATAACTTAATCTGCTTTATGAAGTTTTTTAACTTTGGAGTGGCGTCATATTTCTTATTAAGAAAGTACACCCAAGTGAAATGAGAAAAATCATCTACAATAACAAGAATATACTTATTACCACCAATACTTTCAATCACAGAAGGACCACAGAGGTCAATATGTAGAAGTTCGAGTGGCTTAATGATCTTCGTATTAACTAAAGTTGGATGACTCTTCCTGCTTTGTTTCCCTATTTCGCATGCAGCACATAGATGGCCCTTGTCATATTTCAAGAGTGGAAGCCCTCGCACATGATCACCAAGAACAAGCTTATTGATATCTTTGAAGTTGAGGTGTAAGAGTCTACGATGCCATAGCCAACTATCGTCTGTAGGTGCTTTTGTCAGTAGGCATATGACAGGCTTTCTTTCCTTAAGATTCTTGTTAAAATCACAAAGAAAGATAAACTTGGCAGTCCTAGTTGATGATGTATCACTTAATCTTTCTTTGTGATTTTGAAATAATGTCTTTTGGCAATCAAACAAAAATATTACGCTGTTTTAAAAGACTCAAATTATCCATTTGTAAATAAATCGACTCATCCCTAGAATTAGATAAATAAGACTTAATCTTCTCCATCTATATGTGTCTCTCCTCAATCTTTGACGAAGCCCTTCTGATTTGATCGGTTAGGTTAGAGTTTGTTAAACGAGTTCTTTTTAAACTGTCACTAAAACTTGAAAAAGTGAATCTTAAATCATTTAGTTCAGTTTCATAGCGAGACAACGGAATATTTAGATTTTTGAGAATAGAGTTTACCTTGTTGATGACTTGCTCGTATTCACTTATTTGCCTAGGAACAGTCTTTACAGTGAAGTGGCTATTAGAAACACGATCACCATTAGTAGCATATCCTCTATGCCTTGACACATCATTTGTCACCATCAATCATGTACCTCCAAACTACGAATATTCTTCCATTGCAACGAAACTTCTTCCATGAGTAGACCCGCGGACCTCCTTGTCTTCAGAATCAGTGGACCAGAATTCAATCCTGCCAAACTCAACATCAACATGTTTTTCCTGCACAATCAAAGCAGGCATAGTGTTATCGGTATTCTTTTTCTTCTTTATCTCCTCAAGCTTTCAGAGATGGTAAGTCTCATCATCTTCTCCTTCCTTCTTCTCATTCAACCTTCGCAGCATACAATCATTTTCTAGGTGGTTTTTACCATTATAGTAGTTACATTCATAGCCAGAATCACCCATGAGCTTCTTTTCCTTCTTTTCTACTTCTTTCTAAGAATTGGTTGGATTCTTTTCTTTCACTTTCTCGGAGCTATTGCTTCCCTACCAGTTTTGGTTCTTATTGCTATTGAAGTTGTTCTTTGCGAACCTCCTTGGGTTAGACACCATCGTTGCGAACTCTTCTTTATAAAGTTCACAATCAGAGTGCTCAAACTCTGAATCCTCATCTTCAGCAGCCTTCTTACCCTTAGCTACCAATGCCAGCGACCCTACTCTAGAAACAATTTTTCCTTCTTTTGTCACTTCATCCTCATGTGACTGAAGGATACCAACCAACTTAGCCAACATGTAGTTCTTAAACTGCTCATGTGCTTTAACAGTAGAAACAACAACTTTCCATTCAGACCTTAGACCATTCATGAACGTGACTTTTTGCTCGATAACTTCACGACCAATTTTATGTTTCATCATCCTGCTGAGAAGATGATTGTATCGATTGAAGGTTTGATCTAAATTTCTTTAGGCTTTTGCACAAAATCTCTAAACTCTTATAGTAGTAACGTTTGAGTTGAATGCTCTAGATCAGCGTCAACAGAGAAAAATTCCTTAAGCCTGTCCTAGATACCTTTTGTTGTATTGTATGAACTAACTAAACGAAAGGTGTCTGGTGGTAGGTCAAACCTAATGATCCACATTTCCTTGACATTTCTGATTTATGTTTCCTTCTCATATTATGGAACATCCTTCACTTCAAGAAAAAGCTTGTTATAATGAGCTTGAGTTTTAATTTCTCTTCTACTTCCAGTGTGAACAAACGCCCCAACTGTGATAGCATCCCATATTAGATAGCCATTTTCTTCCAAACCAAGGACATAATCTTCAAAATGCAGCGCCCAAACTTCATATTCACAAGGAAATAAGATAGAAATCCTTGTTGTAGATCCAATGTCGCTTGAGAGATTTATCGAGTTAACGTGAGAATCGTCTGAATACATGTTTGTATATAGAACAAAACCTATATGAATCAAATGTGTAAATTAGATTAGGGTAATATTAAGATCAATATTAGCCTCAACAGATGAACAAAAGATGATGACGACTGATACCAAATCCAATAATAGCGGAAACCCTAAAAGCTTCTTTCAACAGAAGAGATGTGTATAGATTACATAGTCTCCCGCTCTGATACCAATTGATAGGATTGAATCCTATTTAGGTTGAATAGATTTCAATAGGTAATGAATAAGAACAAGGTAAATAGATCAAAATATGATGAATGATTATAAGTCACGGCCTCGAAGAACTCAATGAAGAATTATTACTATAGAGGCGTGTAGGGTTACAAGACTATTTTCAAAGTTACAAAATATGGTGCATGCATAAACCTTAAATAATATAACCCTAATAATAAATAACGGGTGGACAAGCCCAAGCTCATTTACATAAATGGACTATTTAATTAACCACAATGACGCAACACAAATACCCAACAAGGAAGCGGTGGTTTCCCTAGAATGGGTGCGGTTAATAGCGGGTTGGAGTGAGGAATGATTAGCCATTCTTGAGAGAGTGAGGGTATGGCGAAGGTGCGTCGAGATGCTGGGAGTTTGAGGTCAAGCGTTTCGTATGAGAATTTGTCTGATATTATTGTGTTTTAGTGCCAGTCGGCTTCTCTACTCGAATGTTGCTTGCTTTGTGCTTTTTGAGACCCATGTCGATGAGAGTTAACATGATATGAAGGTTAAATAATCTTAACATGAAGGTTAAATAATCGTATAATGAAGGACTCGGGCCTATTGCGCAGTTCTTTTTTGAGTCCAACCACTATAGGACTGATCCCTTCAGTCAAAGAAATATTTAAGCTTGGTCGCATGTAATTGTATTCATGAAGTGGTTCGCTGACATTGGTAGGGGTCCTTCAGCAGCTGATGGCAGAAGGGGTGTGGGTAAACCCTAGGATAGCCTAGGTAGTGTTTCTAGTGTGGTTGCTTCGCTGTCGAGCAGGTTTTAGGAGTATTGATAACTAAGACTTAGAAGACCCGAGATGGTTCGTAGGAAAGTATGGATAGGTGTGGAAGGTAGTATTGGTTCCGTACTACTAGAAGCACATGATCCATAGTCGAATCAAGGAAAGTCTAGGGATTCTAATGGCTGGTCAAGGTGATGACATTGTTAGATAACATGATTCGCGACGATGTTTTTGTTCCTGTTAATCTTTTGGTTGTGGCTGCTTAGGCATGCAGAGGGATTTGGTAAGCGTTTGAGCCCTAGTGACGTTATTTATTTGGATTGTTTGGTGCATACCTGGTGAGCTTGGGTTTGAGGCCTCAAACGTTTTTCTCGAGGTCGTGCATTCGAGTCGCGAGACTCAAGAAGTGGGTGATGATTATGATCATTGTGGGTGTTGTAGTTGGAAGTGGGATGGTTGATTGATGGTTTGGAATGTTGTTATTTGTGGCGAGGGTTATACCCCTTTAAGTTTTTTCCAAGTTCGATGAAAGAGTGAGCAGATTCGTAACTTCCAGAGTTAGAAAGGGTGGCTCCTTCATATGTTGTTTGAGTTATGATTTGGTTTCAGCACAAAGTCGGTAGTGGCTCGAGCCCTAAGTGGGGGAGAACTAGGATTCTCAGTTCGAGTGGTTTTAGCCATTTAGGGGCTTTCCAATTCATTGTTTGGGTTGCTATTTTCTGATTAGTTGGGCGGATGTTGATCTGGGGATCTTTTTCCAGAAACAAGTATGCTCAGTTTCATGAAAGTCTTGATTCTCTGGATTTAGTGTCAGTGTGTCCTTGACCACTGGTTGTGGGGTTGATCATTTAGCAGAGGGTCTCTTGAAAGTTTAATTGTGTTAGCCAAGATACAGTTGTCGTGTTAATCAATCATCCTGTTCAATATGTTCTATGTTCCTTTGGTCTTCGAGTATGGTTACCCTAAATGTTGGAGTGGGATTGGTTCATAGCATTTTCAGGTTTCGTTAACCTTCAGGGTCATCTTAGACCTCTTCTCGAGCTAGATGCACTGTGGTGGAATCCATTCAGTCTCAAATAAGATTGGGATCTTGTTCCGACAGAACGTGAGGATGTTTTCTATTATTGATTGAGTATTTATTTTGATTATCTCTAATAATTCTCCCTCTTTGGATGAGATTATGGGTTACTAGGTATGTGTATGGTGATTATGGTGGTTTATCTCTTCTGCTTGTAGTGCTTTCGATGTTGACGTGCGAGTCACAAATCTATTGGTTAGATAGAGGAAGTAGTAAGCGTTGTGGGGATTATCAATTAGGTACCAGAAAGTCTCTGTGGGATGTTTGCATTATGATTCCAGTTGATTGTAGGCGGGTTTTAAGATTGTGATTTTCAAATTGGGAATTGGTTATGAAGTCCCAAGTCATAAGCTCTTTGTGATGTCTCGAGTGCTTGTTCGAGTGGGGGTACACCTGAGCCGATAGGAGTTGGTTGTATCGCATGAATTTTTGGTCTGATCATCTTTGATCATCAAGGCAATGGTTGATGATGGCATAGCAAGGGTCAAGGATTATTAAGGTTTGGTACGTCATATGGTTTGGTTTTGGGTGAAGTTCGCGTTCGATATGTTTATGAGGATCAACTTTGCATGTTTCTAGTAGTGTCCCTAGTCAGGGATTGGGGGTAGATTCAAATGGATGCTCATCAGTTTTAGTGTTGGTTCTTCGAAAAGAATATGAGTGGCCATTTTTGAGGGGGGCTTTTGATGGAAACTTGCATTGGGAATCGTGAGTGTATATGTGTAAGGTCTGGGATCAGAAAGTTGTGGATTAAGAAATTTGTATGTCAAAGGCATCAGCTGGAGGATTAAGGATTTAGCTTATGTATCGGTCCTCCTAGATTGTTCTACCTATGTGAAGGTCGGGTAAGTGATGAGGTTTCAGCACCTTTGCAATAACATGTCGGTCTGGCGGTTAAGGAAATCTATATCATGTGTCTCTTTTGCGTTCATGGGATGTTACAATATTTCAGATAGTTGGCTGGTAGGTTGGGACTAGGGAGGTCTCGGCTGCTTTTGGGAAAGCAACAAGGAGGCAGTGTGATGTTTCAGACAGTAATAGTGATTTGGGAGCTTTGTGTGTGGGGTAGCTTGTTGATTGGGAAAAGCTAAGCCTCTTGCAGTGGGATTAAATAATCTCAGAGTAATTGATTTGACCCTGTGATGTAGCTCACTTTTGATTTTAACTGTTGCAGGGATTCTACTCGAAGGATTATCTGACCCATCTGTTAAGTATGGGTGTTATGCATCTAGTTATGGTTAGTTAATTGTTCTGCTGGTAGCATCGAGACGATCAGGGTTGGAAGTGTTATGTTTGGTTTGTTATTCGTTGAGAACTTCGCATGGAGTTGTTTCAGCGTGGGCGGTCTGTTGGGGAGTCAAACCAATGTAGATTCTAGGTTTCAGAAAGGGTAGAAGTGGTTTCCTTCGGGGGCTCAGGGTTTGTTTTTCATTAGGATGGAAGTATCGGTTTGGGTTCGGTTGTCTTGGGAAGGTCGTTCTATGCGCAAAATATTCATTTGCGTTCCTCAAGTTGTTTGTTTTCATACGAGTGTTAGTAAGGAGCGATTTCGAGGATGAAATTTAATTTATATGGGGGAGAGCGTAATTCTCAATTTCAGATTCGCTTCTTTATCCGGCGCTGCAGCCCAATCTTTAGTGCTCATGAGGCTTAAGGCCTTGGGAAAGGAAGAATTGGGCCCTTCTCGGGTGTGGGTGTTATGGTTTAAGTAATCCACGTGTTCGATTGTGTCCTCAGAGGTCAAGGGTATAACCGTAATTTGATAATTCTTTCTTTTAGGGATTTCGGGTTTTGTTCGGGAGGTTTTAAGGCTTGGGTGTGTTGTTAGAAGCGTAGGGCTTCTCGCCACCTTTCCGTGGATATAAGGATCGTTGGAAACGAACATAAGATGAGGAAGTTATGGCATTTTGATTATATTGGCAGAATTGGCCTCTAGGGAAATAGTTGGCAAATCGGTCCCATGCATGCAAGGATAGTATGAGCGTGTCTGGCTGGGTACGTCCAACGTAATAGTTAGAGTGCCAAACCCTAATTTTTAGTGTTTGGGAACTATTTAAGCATCTTTATGAGCTGAAGCCTCTTTCATTCTCAGCCTCCATTGCCTTCTAAGCCTCATTTCGGAAACGAGTAAATTAAAAACATGGTCCCTATGGTTTGTGAAAATTGCACTGTTGGTTCTTGGTCCATAAAAAAGACCAAATTACCCTTTCTTTTTACTTTTTCTTTTAACAATTTATTTTATATATATATATATATATATATATATATATATATATATATATATATATATATATATATATATATATAAGAAGTTAAACATTAGGAATAGTAAACTTGCATGTTTTTTTGTCAACTTTGCCCCTCATTCTTTAGGCATTTTGACACTATTGTTCTTTGCAATCAAAATTTTTACATTTTTTTGGAACCCTTTAATATTCAAAGTTTGGCCACAAAACTTTAAGGAATTGACAACTTTGGTCCATTTTCTAAAAACTTGCTAATTCCAACCCCCTTAGTTATTTAGCCATTTTGACACTTTTGGTCATTGCAGTCAAAACTTTTACATTTTTTCATAAAAAACAAAAAAAATGGCCATTAGCAAAGCCTGGGTTTTTCCGCTAAAAGAGTCAAAAACAAGGTAGGATTAGTGAAACTCATGTTTTTTTGTCTTGTAGCACCTGGTTTCTGGTATATAAGATTTATCTGAGTATTTTACATTTTTTAGCCTCGGACTCGGCGAGTCATAGCCTAGACTCACCGAGTAGGGACAAGATTTTGAGCACGTTTAAGTTGGCGAATCGGTGAGTCCATCAGTCTGAAAGAAACCCTAATTTCAGGGGATTGCACCCTATTTAAACCCCCCTTTATGCACCCCCAAGTTAGCCTCCTTCACCCTCAGAGCATCATATACCGAACCCTAACGCTCTCCTAGTGATTTGAAGTGTTCTTGTGCTTGTTCCTTGAAGTTTGAAGAAGAGAAGGAAGGAAAGACCAAAAGAGAAGGTGAAGAGCAAGAATCTAGGACTTAATCCAGAGTTCATTGAGGTACAATTCGGATCTATTCTGTTTTTATGCTCAAATCCCCATTAGAACACCATTAAGCTATCTTTGATCCATTTCCAAGCTTGTTAGTAGTATAGGGATCATAATGGGCTGAATAGCTGCTAGATCTGGCTATGTTCGAGTTCCAGAAGCCTAGATCTAATACCTTTATGGGGCCATATTGCATGAAAGCCCTAGATCTACCCCTTTTAGTGTGTTTTGAGCCTTAGAATCCCTATGGATGATTGTATACACGTAAAGTTGGAAACTTTACGTGTTAACCGAGTCCTAGGAAGCCAGACCTATGAATGGAACACACTGGATTCAAGCAGAATCGAGTGTAGAGAGATTGCATGAATGCGACTCGGCGAGTTGTTCTTCGAACTCAGTGAGTCGAGTCACGAGTCCCCGATTTTTCCCCTTTTTGAGTAGGCGAGTAGAGCAGTGAGCCATAGGTGGACTCAGTGAGTCGGAAGCCAGACTCATCAATGGAGGGACTCGGCGAGTCAATGCCCTGACTTGGCGGGTCGAAGGCAATCTTCATAGAACTCGGTGAGTTGTTCATCAACTCGGCGAGTCGAAGACAGAACGTGTTCATCGGATGAAGATTAACTCGACGAGTTGTTCATACAACTCGACGAGTTGGATGAAGGACCATTGAGTATTCAGTTAGGAAGGGAAATCGTCGAGTCAATGCCTAACTCGACGAGTAGAGACGGGATTAAGGTCAATCGACTGGATATGGACTCGACGAGTTGGAAAGCCAACTCGGCGAGTCAGGTCAATTGGAAGTTGACTTTGATTTGAATTTGGTTTGGAATCGGTCAGGGGTAAAATATTCATTTTACCCTGGGATTAGTATCAATGTCTGATCAAGTGTTTTATGGGAATATAGCCAGGGGATCACCGGAGCAGCTGTCGAACATTTGCGGATCAGCTTTTCAGCAGTCAGCCTTTTGAGGTGAGTTACCTTCCAGTAAGGGTGGGTCTAAGGCCACAATGCCGACCCACCAAGTAGGAGTATTTAGAAGATGATTATCTTTGTGATAGTTATCTTCGTATGGATGCGTGTTTGGTTATGAGATGTATCGGTATGATATGCTATGTGTACGATAGGGACAATTTTCCCCAGACAGTGGTCTTTAGGACCGAAGAGTAGGTCCGTACTAGGATATGCCTGATTGTATGCTTATACCTTGTTGTTGTATGCTAGTAGTAGTAGGGGTGGAATAGACCCCAGTTACCGGTTGAAAAATACCGATGGTGATTACCGGTTGAAAGATACCAATGATGAATACCGGTTGTAAGATCGATGATGATTACTAGTTGAAAGATACCGATGATGATTACCGGTTGAAAGATACCGATGGCATTGTATGGTATGTGGTATGATGAGGTAACTCACTAAGCTTCGTGCTTACAGTTTTAATTGTGGTTTCAGGTACCTCTTCGTCAAAGGGGAAAGAGTCGGCGGTGTAGCGGCGCATCACACACACGATTTCCGCACTGGATTTTCTGGGATCGTACTCTGATTTTCTTATTTCCGATGATATCGTTTTGAGACATGACCTTATGTTTTATAATTAATGTAACTTTGACAATGTTTTAGTAACACGCTTTATTACATGCTAAATTATAAAAATAGAATTTTTGGCCTCAAAATTTGGGATGTTACATGACTGTTTTTATCCTTGCACTTTCTGTGTCTATCTTTTTCTTCTTTTGGTATATTTTTTCTATATTGGTCCTAATATTTAACTTTTTTGTTTTTTTTCCTGCCTTCTATTTATCTGTCTCCAACTGTTTATCCATATGAAAATAATCCAAAGTCAACTAAAAGAATCAACAACAACGTATGTTAATCTTTAAACAAAAATGACACTCAAATCAGACGCACACGACCCATGTGGAGCATGGGCAACATATCTAGTTTTAATTGAATTAATATAGATTATTTATAAAATTATTTTTATTTTTTAAATCCATTATCTAAATTATCTAAAATCATATTATTATTATTTAATTATCTTTGTTTTTGTGGTTTAAAAATCTTTTAATATTTTGTGATGTTTTATTTAAATATATTTTTTAATATTGTTTTTTTTTTTTTGATGTTTTTAGTATTGTTTTTTTTTTGCTTACATCATTCACTTATATGTCGAGCTGTAAAGTAGCTAAACGTTAGGTGAACCGTTCCTTAACTCTTCGGGGGGAAGTTCTTTTATGATCCCTTTATTTCTGGCTGATGAGACTTGAACTACTTGTCCCAAGGCATGCTGGGACTCCTTTGGGGAGCATGCAATTCATTGTAAATATCTTTGGGTTTCAAGTATGGACACGATCTGGTTAGGGATGTTCTTTTCGACATATTTTGGCGTGCAGGGTTTCTACCAAGAAAAAGGCACTTGTGAATTTTCTGGCTGACCCATTATAAGGAAGATCAACACTTAGACAAGCCGATGTTTTAATATCTGGATGAGCTGGAGGAAAACATGCATGCGTGTATCTAATAGGGTTTTCCTTTCTTATGGGCTTGGGGAGTGGGTTTTTCACTGTAGGGAAAGTTGTGTTAAAAGCTGCGTCAAGCAAAGTGGCAAAACATGAGAAAGTGTGCATGGAAAATCAACACACGTTTATACCCTTTACATTTGATACTTTCGATTTCTTTGTGCCAGAAGCTGTGGAGCTACTCAATACAGTCTAATGGGTATTTCATAGTAATGTTATGACTCCAAGATCTATTGATGTTGTTTTTAAAAGAATTAGTTTTGGCATCCAAAAAGCGGTTGCGACACAACTTGTTACTTGTTTACCCGCTACGTCTATGTAAAACTTTCTTCTTTATTTAAATATATATATATATATATATATATATATATATATATATATATATATATAATTGTATATATATATATATATATATATATATATATATATATATAAACAAATTAATTTAGTTCGTTTATTTAATAAATGAACGGACATGAACAAAAATTATCGTTTTTTTAGTTAAATGAATGAACATGAACAATAGTCTTGTTTGTTTATTTATGTTCGTGAACGTTCGTTTATGATGTTCTTTTACGTTCATTTATATTCGTTCGTTTAATTTATTTATATTCATTTCTGATAATTTTTTTATTATATTACCATACTATATATTTGTTTATGTTCATATATGTTTAATTGTATTCGTTTATGTTCATATTTTTTTTTTGTTAAATTAGCATAAATGAATATGAACATAAACAAAAATATAATATGGACATAAACGAACAAACATAAACAAGCACAATTGAACATATATGAATATAAACAAACATATAACATGGTAATATAATAAAAAAAATGAACATAAATAAATATAAATAAAACGAACATAAATGAACGTAAACGAACATCATAGATAAACGTTCACGAATATAAATGAACGAACGAGACCATTGTTCATGTTCTTTCGTTTAACTAAAGGAACAAAAATTTTTGTTCATGTTCGTTTAATTATTAAATAAACAAGCATAAATAATTAAACATTAATAATAATTATATTGGACATACAAAACGTCAAAAAAAACAAAAACATTAAAAAATATATTTAAATAAAACATCAAAAATATTAAAAGATTTTTAAACCATAAAAAAAAGATAAATAAATAAAGCAAAAAGTAAATAATAATATGATTTTATATAATTTATATAATTTATTTAAAAAATAAAAGTAATTTTATAAATAATCTATATTAATTCTATTAAAATAAAGATAAAAACCAATTATATATATATATATATATATATATATATATACACACACACACACAATAAATTGTTAAAAGAAAAAGAAAAAAAAAGAAAGAAAGGGTAATTTGTTTTTTTTTTATATGGACCAAGGACTAACAGTGCAATTTTCACAAACCACAGGGATGTAAACTATCAGATTTTAAACTTAGGGAGAAAAGTTGAGAATTCAACCAAACCACATGGACCATTTATGTAATTTACGCTGTTAGAAACCCTAACCTCATTTTGGGTGTTTGAGAGATCTAAGTGTGCTTTTTGGTGTGTTCTTGCTCATTTCCTAGAAAATGGTGTCTGGTTCTAGCTTGCGGTTCAAAGGAGGACATCTAGATCCAGACTTTTGGCTTCATTTCCAGCTCATCCATGGTATAAAGTTCTCATCTTGACTTATTAATGTGCAAGTTTGAGTTTAGGTCAAGATTAAGGGTTTTTATGGTGTATTACGATCTCCTTGTGAGATTGAGCCACTCCAAGAGGTTGGAGTGATAGATCTTGCCTCTTATGATGTTCCTTATTCATAAAAATGCTTCCTTGATGTTTAGAATTCGTACATGCATGTTCTAGTTGGATTATGTTGGGTCTTAATGGATTAAGTTGGTTGTTGGGTCCCATTGAGTCATGCAAATGCATAAAGGTGCCGAATTTATGCACTAAGAGCTTAGTTTGAAGGTCTTCCGAGGTTTTGATGGAAGGACTTAACGAATTAAGTCGTAAATTAAGTTTTGGAGAAATTACGGTCACGCCCTGCATAACTAAATGTATGCCCAGTGTATCTCCTTTTAGTCGTGATCTGGAACTCCTCGAGTACGCCCAACGTAGCTAAGCGTACGCCCTGCGTTCGTCAATCTAATTGATTTTGGGTTGTTGTGTTTTGGGCTTTATATTCCTTTGGGCCACTTTATTGGACTTGTTGTTTGGGCCTTTGGGTCATTTGAGATTTATTTTTAGACAAACAATTATTGGGCTTTAGGACAAGGCCCATATGGGTTGGGCGTAATTTGGAAAATTGGCCCATTAGTGGGCTTTTATGGATCTTGTAGTTTTGGGCTTGTTTGTTTTTGGGCTTGGGCCTCGGTTTTGGTTTATGTGGGGTCAAGGGTAAAAGAGTCATTTTACCCCAAGTATAGATTATGGATCATAGTTTGGAGCCCAATTGCTAATTGGGTGTTATTGTGGTATTATAAGCTCGGAGGATTCGTCAGGGCAGCAACAAGGGATTTCATTTAGTGGGCTTCTGTTTTCGAGGGGAGTTTTCCTTACTATACTCTCGGGTCAAAGGCACCAATTTCGTCCCTTTGATTGTTATCCTGATTTCTTATATGATTAAGTACTGTGGTGATCTATTAGATCTGCCTGTTATCTGTTTTGGCGATATGTTTACCTGTAGCATGCGTTGGTGTAGCGTGGTTGGGTTGAGACTGTACTGCTTTGTGCTGCCAGTCAACAAACCTGGTAATATTTGTATCGATATGTTATATGTATGCTTATATGTTATGTTTATGTCAACATGGTTTGTGTGTGTGTCTGGTTGGGTTGAGGCGGTCCTGCTTAGTGCGGAAGGCGAACAGACCCAGGGCGTTCCGCATATACTGAAGGCCAGTAGGGCGTACCAGTTAGGCCGAAGGCCCAGAGAATGTTCCGGATAGCCTGGAGGCCCGGTGAGGCGTAACAGTCATACTTAAGGTTTTATGAGCATACTAGATAGACTGTAGGCCCGTGGGACGTTCCAATCAGACTGAAGGCTCTGTGGGTATACCAGATAGACTGTAGGCCGATAGGGTGTTCCAGTCATGCTGAAGACCCTGTATGCATGATGTTTGTTGTATATGTTGTATGTTGTGTGTTGGTACTTTGGGGGAACTCACTAAGCTTTTTGCTTACAGTTTTTTATGGTTTTAGGTTCTTCAGGTTATTCATGGAAAGGCGAAGACGTGATCGTACACATCCTTGGTTTTACAACATATTGGATCTTGGGAGAATCTGATTTTAAATCATGTTTTGGGAATCGATGTTTTTGTAAACACTTTGAAAATAAATGGACTATTTTGAAATTTTAATTTTATTGAAATTTTTTGGGATGTTACCAACAATACTATTGGATAGTGTATGGTTGTGGATGAGGGGTGATGTAAGACTGTGGAGCATCAGTAGCATTCATCAGGTTAATGTGTAGTTGTGGAGGTGATGTAAGACTGTGGAGCAGCCATAACATTCACCAAGTTAGTATGTGGTTATGGAAGTGATGTAAGACTGCGGAGCAGGCATAACATTCACTAGGTTAGCGTGCAGTCGCAGGAGTGATGTAAGACTTTGTAAATAAATGGAATGTTTTGAAAATTTAATTTTTTTGAAATTTTTGGGATGTTACTAGCAGTATTATTGGATAGTGTGTGGTTTTGAATGAGGGGTGTGTTGGAATAGGTGTCTAAGCCCATAACTATTATTGGTATGTACTTGACCCGAGAATAGCATGGTCCATTTTGGTTGCATGACATCAGAACAATTGGGATAGACTTTTGTGAGAAGAGGATATGTATGATTTATTAATGTATTATAAATTCTAATATATTAATATGAAATCATATTATTTATTTAGTATTGATCAATAATTAGTTTGGAATTAATTTAGTGATCAAAAGAGACTAATTAAATAAATGAGGATTGATTTGGTAAATTATTCATTCTTATAAAGTGGACTTATGATCCATAGTTCTTCATGTTGGGCTAAACCCATGTGATGACCCATGGATAGTCCATGGAGGTTAAAACCCATGGATCATGAGGAATGTGGAGAGTCATGAGTTACATGGTGTAACCCTAATATGCACACTATATAAGAAGCCTCATAGATCATGAAATGGAACCTTTTAAGTGATAAGAAGTGAGGGCTATCCGATTTGTGAAGCAAGTGTTCTTCTCTCAAGTTATTCCAATTGTTGGTGGTGTTGTGTGATTCCATTTGAGGTGCAACACTTAGGGCACTAAGTTCTTAAAGGTCCAAGGTTTCCAACTACAAGAAAAGGTATGTTATCTAACTTGTTTTATTACCCAAGTATCAATGATTTGTATGCTAGCTAGGCTAATACCTTGGAAAGGTTCAAGTTTGCATGTATAATAGAGAAAACAAAGATCCAAGGTATTTAGGGTTGCATGTACACTTAGGAGTGTTAGAATGCTCAAAACCCATCATTGGTATCAGAGCCAAGACTTGTTTTCAATTATACTTGATGCTACTTGCTTGAAATGCTTTAAAAAATGATTTTCTACTAATCTGGACATTGGACTCGCCGAGTCCACTAGAGGACTCACCAAGTCCAAGCACAAACTCATCCAACTCGCCGAGTTGGTTCATACACTCGATGAGTTAGTGCCCCAGAATGCAATTTTACGAGTTTTTTTTGGCTGGAATTGGACTATGATCATTACCCTAAATTGTTTTTGAACTTAGAAACCTGTTTTTGATGTGGTAATTATCATGCTTATCCAATTTATAAGATAATTTTCAAAGTTTCATGTTTTGTATTAGTTTATATGGTTACGATAATTACATGAAATTTGTTTGATGTGAATTGTCTTGTTCCTATGAGTTTAATTTAGATCAAAGACAAATTGTTTAATTTTCTTGTTAGAATTTTTGATCTAAATGATTCTGATGAATTCCATAACTTGTCCTCAAGTTATGGAAAATGAAAAGTTTTCTTTTAAAGAAATCTTTAAATTCTGAGGTTACGAACTTGAAAAGTCTTTTTCCATAAATGTTTTTATGAACTCCATAACTTGTCCTTAAGTTATGGAATGTCAAGAGTCTTTTCATAAATCCTATATTAAACTTATAAGTTATGAATGACAAAAGGTGTTGAAAGTTGCAAAACCTGCCATGAAGTTTTGGAATTTGTAAATGTAAAAGTCTAACTTTTGAAACATTTAGTTCGAAACCCTAGAATTTTAAAAGTTTAAAATTCAATCCTTATACTAGTATAAGATTATAGATTTAATATATATATATATATATATATATATATATATATATATATATATATATATATATATAAGAACTAAATCAGTCTTACCGTTTGTAGGTCTCATTCATGAAGTCGGTCTATAAGGGGGGGTATAAGGTTACTACCTATAAAATGACAGTTTAATGGGTGTCCACTCTCTCCTACCACTTCCTTGACTGGTGGAGGGTTGTTTTCCGAACGGGTAGGATATGACTCTAATTCTCCCTTCATTAAAAGTATAATGATAAATATAAAGTAACTAAAAACTTATAAATTCTCAATCTTAGTTACTTAGGAAAATGTGAATATGGTGCTAACTCATGAAGTTGCACTTTGCACCTTGTTAAGCCGTTAGTGGAGCGTGTGTGGTTAACCGAAACACTAATCTGGACTGACAGTGCGTGGCAAAGGGTAGCTTGATGTTAATGATAGCTCAATGGTGCGTGTGTGGTTAACCGACACATTGATTAGGTGGTTGTAACATTGGGTGTACCAAGCTAATTTGCATGGTTATTCACACCTTGTTTGTGATTCTCGACATCCCAGTCACAAACTTGAAGGGCACAATCGAGATTTAAACATGTCATTGAAATTCTCAATGAATCTCAAAGGATCTAGGAGTTTCAATTCACTTAAAACCTAAAATTCTTTTTCGTTTTTCATGGTAGAAATTGGTAAATCGTCATTTACCTACCTTCAAATATTTTCCTGTTTGGATTACGACATCCCTCTTCCAAATTGTAAAATATTGTGTTGGGTCCTAGCCCTAATATTTCATTTGGGTGTTATATTAAGGACTTAAATAAATTAACTTGAATTTCTCCCATTGTAGATGTCTAGTTCAAACAACTATGGTCTTCCCAAATCCTATGGAACAAGCTTTCCTCTTGAAGATGATGTCCCACGGTTGGATCGTGGAAGCCATACTTCACTTCCTCCACCTCCTCTAATAATTCTACCTAACCCACAAGTTCAATGACTTGAAAAATTCAAGGTCACTCAAGCCCTACTTGCAATGAAACATCAAGATGGAAGGCCTGTGTGTACTCAATTCTTGGAGATGAAGTCACATATTGACAGGCTGAGAGTATTGGGTGTTGTTGTCTTGAGGAAGTTGGCGGTTGACTGGGTTTTTCAATCACTTTCCGAGTCATATAGTGTGACAACCTGATATTTCAAGTCAACGTAATGACATAAGTCAAGTATTGAAAGCTATTTTGAATTAATAAATAAATAGAAATAACATCAGAAATGAAATGTTCCAAAGTCTCAATTGGGATACATAAATTAATAGATATTGTAACTAGGTTTTCAGAAATATAAAGAACACAAAAATCCAAGATTTAACGAAGAAGTTATGACCAATCGAAAATCCGCAGCAAAACCGGTAAAACACTATTAAGCGTAAAACGCGGAATTTCAATAGAATACTTTTTAGCATTAAGTACCTAAATGAATGACGTAGATATCATTAAACCGTGAACATACATAAAAAGAATGTCCAAATATGACTTCTTATGAGTAAGTTAAGATTTTTCTAAGTTTCGGAGTAGCGGTAGACAGCTAAAACCTCGAAATAGAGATCGAGCAATAGTTAGCCGACACGACCTAAATGAGAGTTGAAAATCTCGACAATAGTAGTACAACGGTAAAAAGACAGACGAAAACGGACATCGGATGAAGAAATTATGAATTTTTAACGGTCTTTTCCTGTCCCGGCCTATTAAAAATATATAATTAAAAATCAATTTAAAATTTGCCAATGAAGTGTAGATGAAAGTTGTAGATTATATTCTCACCTATGCGTAGATATAAAGAACGTCAGAAACGGAGCTCGTATGCGAAAGTTATGCATTTTAGAAGATTGAGACATAACCCAAGGGGGTTACGTCCAACGTACGAGGGTACGCCCAGCGTAGCCATACGGGGCCTTGGATCAGCCACGTTTCCCCTGCACTCCTCTACCCCCGTCCCATCCGAAGTCCGGCAGACGAGGAAGGCGTCATGCATGACGTATGCCTCGCATACGAGGGTACCCCCAGCGTAAGGGCAGCAGACGCGTTACGCCCCGCGTAACTTCGGAGTACGCCCATCGTACGAAGCTTCTCACACCCCTATAAATATGTTGCGAGGATGCCAACCATTTTTTCTAATTTACCTCCTTTCTTTCGCACTTTTTCACTTCCGAGCCCTCAAGACTACCCCGACGCCCCGGTTATGTATCCTTGTCCCGACGAAGGTCTGAAGCTCCGAAATACCCGAGAAACTAACTTCCTTCCAGTCGAAGTGCTGCCCACAAAATGCCTCGTTTTCTCCAAATCATCAATCTTTCCAGGTAAGTTCATACCCCCCCTATTTTCACGCTTTTACTATATCTTAGGGTGCGAAATACAAGTGAAACGTAAGAAAAACTTATGTTAAAATGCAAATCGTTACATATAGTTTCAAATACTTTATCTACATTTGGTGTATAAATGTTAAATGCATAGAATAACATTTTTACAAATGTTATACTTTACATGCAAAGTTAATAACACATTAAGGTTTATCATACAAATGAAATACATTTTTGGAAAAGTATAATAGGTATAGTTTATGAGATATTCATGATATTTTAGACTCTATAAACATTATAGAAAGGAAATACTTACATTTACAAGAACAATGGACTTTTCATATGTAACTCTATTTGATACAAACTTTGTGAGACATTTTACTTCACGTACTTTCACGTACGCATATCAAGTCCTATATTATATACCATAATTTATTGTAGGGAGAACGTGATAGTAGTGTATAGATCTATACGGGATTGACAATCCCGCACCTAAACTGTTTGCTACAGTTGGACCGGCAGGTCTGGGGTGACAAATGTCATATCATTCGAACGCCTAAAGAACGTTGTAACAGGCAGTCTGGTCAATAGTACGGTTTTAAAACTCACACGAAGTATTAAAACATTTGATTTACGAGGCTATCAAAAGCCTTAGTGATTATATATTCATATATAAATCTACTTACACTATTTTAGGTATGGAAAATACTTATGCATTTCGTTTTCGAATCATTTAAAAACTACTATTCATTTATGGAAAATATTGGATTTTATAGATACAAACACATTTACTTTATACAAAAAGGCATACAATTCTTATACACAAAAGCTTATGAACTCAACAACTTAATTGTTGACAGTTTTTTAAAACTACTTGTATTTCTCAGGGATTCAGTAATACATGTAACAACTGCTTTTGGGAACGGACACTAAGGCGTCAATTTCAAACTTATAATATCATCATAATGTAATTTGTTTTGAAACATGTAATACAATCAACAATGTAACTTTTTAAATTATATTTATGATGGTTGTGTTTGCTTTCTTTACTATCTATTCAAATGTTATGATACTACATGAAGTCATCCGCCCTTGAACGATTCTGTCATTTTGGTTTGGGGGTGTGACAGATTGGTATCAGAGCATTGTTTATAGTGAACTAAGTATATCAAACCACATAAGATATACAATCTATAAATGCAAGGGGACTAAAACTCTCCGATAAAACATTTTCACGCCTATCATACTTCATTAAATTAAAATGTTAGTTTTCATAAATGTACAAATACATGCATGCAACTGTTTAAGGTCATATTTAGAACCATACAAAAGTATTAAGACAAGTTGGACACTATGGCTAAGCCTCAGAATATGGAATCAGATCTAGGATGAATATAGCCTGATCAACTCTATTTATCCGAGATATGACTAATGTATGTCGGGGAATAGTCATAGTGAGCAACAAGTAAAAAACTCTCCAAATTAACACTAGTATTAAAATTTCAAATTTAAATGCTATAGGAGTATTTATGACAGAATAAAACCTATAACAAGCGAGTAAACCTCGGCTTTTCGTTAGGACTATGATCGTCAAATAAAATAAAATTTAAACTTATAAAAACTAAAAGCCTTCACTGACAAGCATATAATTGCAAAGTGCATACTTCAAGGTTACACATGAGTGAGGTTGCATGGGCTTAGGATTTATGTTCTCACTTTAAGCTCTTTTCCTTGTTTGGATGTGGGCTTGGAGTGAAACTACTTATCCAACGCTCCATTCAATCTTAATTTTATGTAATTCGTATACACTAGGTAATTATAGAAGACTCGGTGTAGGTCTTATCATAAATTTTTTTCCTTACACTCAAATTCTATATAATTATCTTATCTCTATTCTCGATCTGAAAAAATGGCAGGATTTCATATCCCCGGGGATCCCTACTACCCAAACCAAGGCAATGGGGGTTTGATTGAGGAGGATCCAAAAGAGGATCTCGAAGATATTTCCAAGGAGGAGCCAGACGAGGATCCCGAAGAAGAGGAAGAGGATGCCGATGATGAGGGCACTGACTCCGAACCTGAGGTCTACAATCCTCCCCAGGTAGTACCAGACATCCAATGAGACTTTTAGGGCCCGACGCCCCTCTGGGCTGTAGATCTGAAACAATGGAGCAGGGAACAAGGACAACATCCACACTATGGCATGTCACAAGGCTTTTATGACCTCCGTAATGGGGGTTCAGCGGACATGGCACTCCTTGTCATGGTTCGTCACATCGCCAATCAAGGTGAGCAAACAAGGATAAACGCCAGCCAAATCCTGGACGTTGGTGCCACTGCCCAGATCACTACGGTACGTCTTCGTCGCCTGTATGAAGAACATGATCGTGCTATAGAGCACACCTTTTCCCTCCAGAAAGACATTACCACTACTAGATCCGATGCAAGGGAGTTTCGGAAAAACCAAGCCGCAATGGAAAGGCGTGTCATCGAGGCTGAACGTCAAGTAGCTCGAGCTCGGACTTCCACAACAACATACCGTGGTCCGCAGTGTACCACCCGCTCGGAGTAGAGCGTGTGCTTCTTGTGTTGTGTATATATACTTATCGAGTGAGCGTTGGTGCTACTCTTTACTTTCTGTATGTACGCCCAACGGATTGTGAGTACACAATTCGAGGACCTGAATGCGGTCAAAATTTCCCATTTTCATTGATGTACTGTAGACCTTTGTTAAGGTCAAATTTTCCTGATCGATGTATCGAATATTAAAATCAATGAGATTGACACGCATTTAATATTTCATTGAGTATTTCATTAAGTTCTTAAAATACTAAGGAAAAATCATACACTCATGATTGAAAGTTTCCATTTTGCAATTAGCTTACAAATTCGGTAATGTTCGGAACGTAAAACATATAATACTAAAACTTTCCATAATCATTTCTTAAGACTTATCAAGAATTCGTCTATAATCTTATGGCAGAATCATGCCACCAAGAAGGAATCCACGTCGCTTCAATACCACAGGAACACCAACACCACCTCCACCCCCACCCCCATCAATGGATATTGTTGTTTTCCAGGCAGCCGTAACAGCTGCTGTTACAACAGCAATGGCACATACGAGTAACAATGGGTCAGGAGGAGGAATCAATAGCTCCACCAATGTCATTCCGGAGAATGCACTTGTCAGGACTTCACCAACAGCAAACCCATATCTTTTAATGGGACTGGAGGAGTTATGGCTCTATCCCAATGGATAGAGAAAATGGAAGCAATATTCAAGATCTGCTCATTCCAAGAAGGAAGCAAAGTAAAATTTGTTGCATGTACCTTCTCCGAACGAGCCCTAATATGGTGGAATGGCCACGTCAAGTCACTAACTCTGGCAGTGGCTAACTCCATGGGATGGGAAAACCTGAAACAAATGCTCATGCAAGAGTACTGCTCGAGAGGCGAAGTGCAGAAGCTAGAACAAGAGCTCTGGAGCCTTACAATGGTAGGCTCAGACATCACAACCTATACCAATAGGTTCAGTGAATTGGCAATACTTTGCCCGGGAATGGTTGCTCTAGAGAGCAAGAAGATCGAGAGATATATCTGGGTACTGTCGCCCTAGATTCAAGGAAGTGTACTAGTTTCCAAGCTGGTTACTTTCAATAGTGCCAAACAGATGGAATAGTCCCTCGTTGACCATGGCGTCAGTCAAGGATTTATGACTGCAATCCCAAAACAAACCATAGAGAGCAACAACAAAAACAACAATACCACCACCACCAACAACAACAACAACAACAAATTTTGGAACAAGAGGAAGGGTCAACCTTCGCAAGAACCTTCCAAGAAACAGCAGCTAGTGACAGTTTATGCCGCTACTACTCCCACCGTTGTTCCTGTCACCCCCACACCAGCAAAGCAATATGCTGGAAACCTACCAAAGTGTAGCAAATGAAATTACCATCATAACGGAAATTGTAGGGTAATGCACTGTAATAACTGCAACAGGAAAGGACACATTGCCCGTTTTTGTAAGGCACCAGCACAACCAATCACCCAAGTTCCTGGAGTCGGGGTGGGCCAGGCATGTTATGGGTGTGGCGAAGCTGGGAACTACAAGAGAGACTGCCCTAAGTCAAGGAATGCTGGCGGGGTAGGAAGAGTGTTGGCAATAGGGCAGAACGAAGCAATAGCTGATCCTACGGTGGTTATAGGTACGTTTCTCCTCAATAGCGCTTATGCGTGCATACTTTTTGATTGTAGTGTGGAGAGGAGTTTCGTGAGCCATGAATTGAAACACCTACTTAACCAAAACCCCCAATCACTTAATAAGATATTTATAGTAGAAATGGAAAACGGTAAAACAGAAAGCACAAACGATATGTACATAGGCTGTAAGCTAGATTTAAATGAACACTCGTTCCAAATCGATCTAATGTCGATCACTATAAGAAGTTTTGATGTCATCATCGGTAGGGATTGGTTAACCCTTTACCATGACGATATACTTTTTCACAAAAGGGCCGTTCTCCTTAATCTGACAATTGGCGAAAGTCTTATCATTTATGGTGATAAACACGGTACAAATTTACAAATCATCTCTTGCATCAAAGCCCAAAAATTCCCGCGCAAGGAATACCATGCTTTCCTAGCCCATGTGGTAGATAAGGAAAAAGAAATGAAAGACATCAAAGACATTCTAGAAATCTGTGATTTCCCCGACATCTTCCTTGAAGATCTTTCAGGAGTTCCACCAGAACCTCATGTCGAGTTCAGAATTGATTTGATTCCCAGAGCTACCCGAGTAGCAAAATCGTCGTACCGTCTAGCTCCGACAAAGATGCAGGAATTATCCAGCCAACTAAACGAACTACTCAATAAAGGATTCATCAGGCCGAGCTTCTCACCTTGGGGAGCACCAGTCCTATTCGTGAAGAAGAAGGATGGATCTTTTTGCAGGTGCATCAACTACCGAGAACTAAACAAACTCACAATCAAGAACTGATAGCCCCTACCGCGCATAGACGATCTGTTGGACCAACTCCAAGGAGCAAGCTACTTCTCAAAGGTCGATTTAAGATTCGGGTACCATCAGCTACAAGTCCTGGAAGGAGATGTCCCCAAGACGTCCTTCCGAACACGTTATGGTCACTAGGAGTTTGTAGTGATGCCCTTTGGATTGACAAATGCACCGGTGGTGTTCATGGATTTAATGAACAAAGTTTGTCATTCTTTCCTAGATAAATTTGTGATTGTGTTCATAGATGATATACTCATCTATTCAAAGAGCAAAGAAGAACATAGTCAACACCTCCGACAGATCTTGGAAACACTAAGGAAAGAGAAACTATACGCAAAATTTTCAAAGTGCGAATTTTGGATTCGGAAAGTAGATTTCCTGGGTCACGTGGTCAGCAAGGAGGGGATACACGTGGACCCTTCCAAAATCAAGGCAATTGAGAACTGGTCAGCACCACGAACTCCAACGGAAATCTGACACTTCTTCGGCCTTGCTGGCTATTACCGAAGATTCATACAAAACTTCTCAAAGATTGCCAAACCACTTACCAACCTGATTTAGAAGGGTGTAACCTACAATTGGGGAGAAAAGGAAGACGCTGCGTTCCAAACACTGAAACGAGCCCTATTCAGCGCACCTATATTATCCCTACCAGAACGAACAGAAGATTTCGTGGTCTACTGTGACACATCAAACCAAGGTTTGGGATGTGTTCTCATGCAACGAGGAAAGGTCATTGCATACACCTCGAGGCAACTCAAAACACACGAAGTCAACTACACTACCCACGACCTAGAACTAGGAGCAGTCGTTTTTTCCCTAAAGATCTGGAGACATTATCTCTACAGCACAAAATGCACAATCCTCACCGATCATAAGAGCCTTCAGCACATTCTCAAGCAAAAAGAACTCAACATGAGACAAAGACGATGAGTTTAACTACTAAGTGATTATGAATGCGAGATTCGTTATCATCCGGGAAAAGCTAATGAAGTAGCTGATTCCCTCAGTAGAACGGAATACTCGGGCCGCCGAGTGAAATTCTTAACCAGGACAATCCATTCACACCTTTCCACGCAAATCAAGGAAGCTCAAAAGGAAGCCTTGAAAACAGAAAACATGGCTGGCGAAGCCTTAAGAGGAATGGATAAGAATCTTGAGGTCAAGGGTGATGGGGTTCGTTAATTCATGAATCGAATCTAGACACTGAAGTTTGGTGGATTCAAAGACATTGTCATGAATGAGGCTTATAATATTCGATACTCTGTGCATCTCGATTCAGAGAAGATGTATCTGGACCTCAAGAAATTGTATTGGTGTCCGAACATGAAAGCCGAAATTGTTGCCTATGTAGGAAAGTGTCTGACTTGCGCCAAGGTCAAGGTAGAATACCAAAAGACCTCAGGATTATTACAAAAACTCAAAATACCCGAGTGGAAGTGGGAGCGGATAACCATGGATTTCATAACCAAGTTACCCAAAACAGCGGGTGGACTTGACACCATATGGGTGATCGTCGACAGATTAACCAAATCCGCGCACTTCCTACCAATAAAGGAAACTGACAAGATGGAGAAACTAGCTCGAACATACATCAGAGAAATTGTACGACTACATGGTGTACCAATATCCATTATCTCCGACAGAGATAGTAGATTCACCTTGCAATTATGGCAGTCACTACAAAAATCTCTAGGGACGAGACTAGACATGAGTACCACTTACCATCCACAAACCGATGGTTTGAGTGAGAGGACCATTTAGACTTTGGAAGATATGCTAAGAGCTTGTGTGATCGATTTTGGTATGGATTGGGATACCCATTTACCACTAGTTGAGTTCTCATACAACAATAGCTATCACAATAGCATCAAGGTCGCTCCATTCGAAGCCCTCTATGGTTGCAAGTACAGATCACCTCTGTGCTGGGCCAAAGTGGGCGACACACAATTAGCTAAAGGAAAAGTACCTGACAACACTTTTACCAGCTCAGAAATCATTAGAGAAACGACTGAGAGGATTGTCCAAATCCGGGAACGGCTAAAAGCTTCAAGAAACAGAAAAAAGAGCTATGCGGACAAAAGATGGAAGCCCTTGGAATTTCAAGTTGGAGACCGGGTTCTATTGAAGGTCTCACCCTGGAAGGGTTTAATACATTTTGGAAAACGTGGGAAACTAAATCCAAGGTATATCGGACCATTCGAGATCCTTGCTAGGATCGGCCCGGTAGCATACAAGCTTCGATTACCGCAGGAACATAATAACATACATCCTGCCTTTCATGTGTCAAACTTAAAGAAGTGCTTGTCCGATGAGGCCATCGTCGTCCTTCTAGAAGAAATCGAAATCACCAAGAGTCTCCACTTTGTAGAAGATCCAGTAGAAATCATGGATAGGGAAATTAAAAGAACAAAACAATTTTGCATACCCATTGTGAAGGTCCGCTGGAATGCAAAGCGAGGACCTGAATACACGTAGGATTGAGAAGATCAGATGAAACAAAAATACCCGCATCTTTTCCCTAGTCCATAAATACTTGTCTTAGAATAAATTTCAGGACGAAATTCTCCCTAACGGGGGGATGATGTGACAACCCGATATTTCAAGTCAATGTAATCACATAAGTCAAGTATTGTAAGCTATTTTTAAGTAATAAATAAATAAAAATAGCATCAGAAATGAAATGTTCAAAAGTATCAATTGGGATACATAAAGTAATAAATATTGTAACTAGGTTTTTAGAAATATAAAGAACACAAAAATCCAAGATTTAACGAATAAGTTATGACCAATCAAAAATCCACAGCAAAACCGGTAAAACACTATTAAGCGTAAAACGCGAAATTTCAATAAAATACTTTTTAGCCTTAACTACCTAAACGAATTTCGTGGATATCATTATATCGTGAACATACATAAAAAGAACGTCCAAATACGACTTCGTACGAGGAAGTTAGGATTTTTGTAAGTTTCGGAGTAGCGGTAGATAGCTAAAAACTCGAAATAGAGATCAAACGATAGTTAGCCAACACGACCTAAACAAGAGTTCAAAATATCGACAATAGTAGTACAACGATAAAAAGATAGAAGAAACGGACATCGAATGAAGAAGTTATGAATTTTTAACGGTCTTTTCCTGTCCCGGCCTATTAAAAATATATAATTAAAAATAAATTTAAAATTTGCCAATGAAGTCTAAATGAAAGTTGTAGATTATCTTCTCACCTACGCGTAGATATAAAGAAAGTCAAAAATGGAGCTCGTATGCGAAAGTTATGCATTTTAGAAGATTGAAGCACAATCCGAGGGGGTTACGCCCGGCGTACGAGGGTACGCCCAGCGTAGCCATACGGGGCCTCGGATCAGCCACGTCTCCCCTACGCTCCTCTACCCCCGTCCCATCCGAAGTCCGACAGACGAGGAAGGCGTCATGCATGACGTACGCCTCGTGTACGTAGGTACAACCAACGTAAGGTCTGCAAACGTATTACGCCCCACGTAACTTCGGAGTACGCCCAACGTACGAAGCCTCTCACACCCCTATAAATAGGATGCGAGGGTGCCGAACATTTTTCTAAATTACCTTCTTTCTGTCCCACTTTTTCACTTCCGATCCCCTCAAGACAACCCCGACGCCCTGGTTACGTATCCAAGTCCCGACGAAGGTCCGAAGCTCCAAAATACCCGAGAAACTCACTTCCTTCCGGTCGAAGTGCTGCACGCGAAAAGTCTCGTTTCCAAATCATCAATCTTTCCAGGTGAGTTCATACCCCCATATTTTCACGCCTTTACTATATTTTAGGGTGAGAAATACAAGTGAAACGTAAGAAAAACTTATGTTAAAATGCAAATCGTTACATATAGTTTCAAATACTTTATCTACATTTGTTGTATAAATGTTAAATACATAGAATAACATTTTTACAAATGTTATACTTTACATGCAAAGTTAATAACACATTAAGGTTTATCAGGCAAATGAAATATATTTTTGGAAAACTATAATAGGTATAGTTTATGAGATATTCATGATATTTTACACTCTATAAACACTATAGAAAGGAAATGCTTACATTTACAAGCATTTGACTAAAATCCCTTAGTCATGGGGTCTATTTATACTTGTGGCTGCTAGGGTTTTAGGTGGAAACCATAATATGACTGCTTAAGCCTTAAGCAGCCCATGGACTCCTTCCTTAGAGCCCTTTGGACGAAATCTTATGGGCTTCTGCATAAATTTCGTCCACTCCCCTCTATGGAGTCTATCATCCTAACTAGCAACTAACAATTAATTGCAACATCAGGCCCCTTTATTTAATCAGTCTCTTTTGATCACCAAATTAATACCAAATTAATTTATGATCAATACTAATTAAATAATATGATTTCCAAATAATATATTAAACTTGTAATATATAAATAAAACCATTTTCGAGTACCAATTTATGACTCATATAATAAATTCTACTCTCTCTCCTCTTGTCATCCTATCAAGTGGCATGAGTGAAGGCAACCCAAAAGGACCATCCTGATAATCGGGTCAAGTACATACCAAAATAGTTATGGGCTTAGACACCTAATCCAACAGTCTCCCACTTGGATAAGTCTAATAACTATTAAGTATGACATCAGAACCTGATCAGCAATCATAGCTTTCAAAAGTTGTTGTCAAATCTGATCTTATCAGAAATGCGTCGTTTAGATAAGGGTTCGTATATTCCTCCATTCTAGATATCGTATGAACTGAGACACAAATTTTAATCATACTATCTGTTCATGTGTTGTTTCCCGATTTCCGATTTATGACGACAGACAACACACTAGCATTGAACACATTAACTTAGTCCAGGATTGGCCAAGCGCTTAGGGTGTCATCACTAAATCATCAAGGGGCCCACAAATATCGCTTTTATGCCACTTTGGGTAAAAGGAACGGATAAACTTCAACTCAAATGCTCTCTTGTACCTACTCATCAAATCATACACAACCATATGTTTTATAACACCAAGTTACTGGAGGTTTTACATATTATCAATGTGTAGCCAACTTGCAAACTACAACTCACACGTCTCGGTTTCAAGAGTATAAGATATTATCGTCTCACTAATCACCCGTGATAAAATCCATGAAGTGATTCAAGTGTGCGTGGGTTAAATCCAATACTCAAATATTATTTCAGGAGCACTCATGAACACTGCAACAGACTTTTGCTATGTCAAAAACGCTTCAGACAATCTACAGTCGGATTCATGACGGTTTTCTTTCATACCTACTTCCAAAGTATGATCGACTGTGGAAGTTTCGAATAATCTTATTATTCGGGAAGTCAAAACATGCAAAGTGAAACACATGAATAATACTAATCCTATATGGCCTCAAACTTTTTAGTATAAATAAAACACCTTTATTTAATCACCATATCGATTACTCATTATTCATTGTATAATGTTTCTTATAATCAACTTATTACTTGAATTATAATAGTAGTTGTCCCATGCACCAAGCATGCACATTCTGTTTACCTATGGTCCATACTTTGTGAAATAGATTAATTGAATACATTTCCAACAATACTCATTTCACAACTCCTAATCCTTGTCATAAGTGTAAGAATACCAAATTCTTCCCACTATTAGAGTATGTTAGATTCGAACATTTTATGCAATGATCCCTTCGTGATGTCACAACATCAAAGCCACCAAGACTTTGCCAATGATATTACAAAGTGCTCTATTTGATATTGCTACAAGGCAATTCCATAGATATGAAGTTTCACATTCAAAGTACATTCCTTTGAACATCCTTCTTGCATAAAAGTTTCTAATCTAGACATAGATTCTCCATATCCATCTCCCAATACGGAAACATTTCCATATTTGTCATACCACAACTCATTATTAACAGAATCATATCTAGTCATAATAATGTCATTATGGTCCATTCGTTACTATACTTCCAACTGCCCACAAGTGATCAATCATTGGCGAACCATAGATTGTTCTTGACAGTTGCTTAATTAATTTAGTCAAATCCGGTTCTAGTCCTTTTTCCCTCTTAATGCCTTAGGTATATTGAAAATTTTAGAACGTTCAAATATTACAACATATTCAATCGATCCTATACCCGAAGCGTATGGGACACAATTCATAATGAAAAGCATGATACTTTGGCAGTTTCTTGCTATAATATTGCCACATATAAAATTCCTTTATGTTGAATCTTTTCAACATAACATCCATATATGTCTTTTGACTAAATTTGATTAAAATTTCTAGATCCAAGCTCTTAGATTTGGAACAAAGTATAATATTCTCTCCCTTAATTATAGAAAAACAACTATTCAACTCCTGCAACTTTGCAAAGTGATACTTTTGTCTTCTATAATTAATATTGCTAACTTGCAACACTTAAAATAATAATCATGCTCCCACTAACATGATAATTATATCCATACCGGCATAACATTTATGCTCCCACTAGCTTTGACACGTATTTAGAAAACAGTTGGACTTCTAGAAATCAATACTTATTAACTTCCAAAGTTCATATTTCCAATACGATATGTTTCGATAAACCTTTATCTAAGCTTCTCAAACTCATACATCTTTCCTTAGATAGCTCACATGTGTGTCTAAACCATTTCAAAACCTACAACAGTAAGTCCCAAATATTCAGACTTATTGTCATTTCTCACAATTCGAACTATGAAGAAGGAGGACATAATCATAATCGAATTTGAGAACACAAATATCACAATTTCCATCTACTTAAAATATCTCATAGTGAAAGTGTTTCCTGACATTCATTTTCATGAAACGGAGAGAAATCTTATCACTTGGATTTTATGGTGTATGTGTTGCTATCCATGTGAATTGTCATAATCATAATCGCAAGACAAGGTTTAAGACAAATCCAAACTTATATGGACTGAACTTGTTCGTTCTTAATTTCTTGCCATCAAGGGTCCCACCATTGCTTCCAAGTTATTTAGTAGCTCACCTATAATAGTCAGTGTACTTTCATTGAGCAAGGTGCTTGCCTTTCTGCAGTCTACTGAGAACTCGTAGAACTCATATACATAAGTAACTTTACTGGACTGGCATAGAAACAAGAATATGTCAACACGATAGGTTACAAACCTCAAGTCGTGTGCTAGTGTCTAATAAGCTTACTCTTGATTAGTTCTTGAACCTTTTAAAGGTCATTTAGACTCCCACTAACCTCTTGACATATAAGATTCTCTAGTCAAGAAACATTTCTTGACAAACAAATATTCAAGAGTTAGTACAGGTTCTTATCAAGAAAAACACTACTCACAATTGGTTTTAGTTGGTCTTTGTCTTATCCAAGACATCACAACTTACCAATTTCAAACGTGCAAGACTAAGAAAAACAGTTTTCTACTCCACATTTGATGAGTGTGTTAGAACTTCTTAAGATGTGTCACTCAAGTCACAATCTTAGAGTATGACTCTAAGACTTGATTTTGGAATGAAGTATGATTTACCTTTTGATTTAACCATTTAAATAATTTTCGATTCCTCTTCTTAGCCATACTAGTGCATTAAGGTGTCATTAAAGGATCAATTGTGATATGGTTTCATAATCAATAAGACGATCATAAAACATGATACTAAAGTACTCTCCCATCTTTTCATACTGGAGAAACTTTTATCTTTCTGCCTAATTGATTGTTCTTATTCGTTCTGCCATTCATTGAAACTTTTCAATGATTCAGAATTACACTTAATCTTGTAAGCATAACCACATTTACTAGACTTTTATTAAATCATTACGAATAATCTTATTGTTTTTTTTGGTGGAATTGACCAGTGCACAACATTGCGTACTATATCTCCTAGTCTTTCACTTGATTCACATACTTATGTGAACAAGGAATTAGTCTTAATTTCCTAAGTACCAAGATTTCCATACATCACGTGATTCCAAGCTTCTGTCCAATTGAAACTTGGGCGATGGGAATCTTTCCTTACTTAGAAAATTTAGACACTACCATAAATAACATAACTAAGAATCACATCTAATTAATATTTCTTATAATAGAAACACACAAGCATCAATTTTTCACAAATGACATTGCAAGGAGATATAAATAAGACAAACTCAAAATTTATTTTATTTATAAAAGGTGCGGAAAACTTGTCCTTACAAAGCAAATTCCAATGAAAACTATGCTATTACATATTCCTAAGCAATCTGTCATAACTCTAAAAGTAGCAGCTCCGAAAATCCGATCATCGAATCATGCGATCGAAATCCATTTATTCGCGATCAGACTCATCTTACTTCTTCCTTTAAGCTTTCTTTTCTTCGATCCTACAAAACATCAAAATGTAATCTTATCACATCATGTATTATGAATCTAAAATAGAAAACTTAATAGAGTTAGATAGTGGATTTTTACCTGAAGCAGAGTCATACATCTTGACTCTCCCATTTCTTAGATTTCTCAGGTAGTCAGGGCAGCTTCACAACCAATGCCCCCTCTTTTGGATGTAGAAACATATAGATTCTTCTGGAACCGTACATGGGACTATATCAGACTCGACCTTTCTCTTGCGTAGAGAAAACATTTCTAGACTTCCAATGTTGCCATTTCTCATAGAAGGAAGGGACATTGATTTACCAGACAAATTTGCTTGACCAGTGCGATAAATCATCGTTGATTCAGCAGCAATAAGCAAATAAGTCAAATCAATAAGGGTCACGTCGTCTTCCATCATATAGTACTCTCCAACTAAGTCACTATATGATTCAGGAAGTGACTAATGAACCAAGTCAACGGCCAACTTCCTTGAGACATCGACACCCAATATTCCCAATCTATCAATATGCAACTTCATATCCAAGACATCAGCACACACAGACATTCCATCATTGTGTCTTTTTTCCAATAAGGATTGAGTGACTTTCATAATTGATAGATTCATTCCTTGTTCACATAAGTATGTGAGTCAAGTGAAAGACTAGGAGATCTAGTACGCAACGTTGTGCACTGGTCAAGTCCATCACAAAGAACGATAAGGCTGTTCGTCATGATTTACTAAAGTTTAGTAATATGTTTATGCTTACAAGTTTAAGTATAATTTTGTACATTGGAAAAGTTTCAATGTATGACAAGACGAATAAGAAGAATCAAATTAGTAAGAAAGATAAAAGTTTCTCCAATCTGAAAGGATAGGATAGTACTTTAGTATCATGTTTTATGATCATCTTAATGATTATGGAAAACCATATCACAATTGATCCTCTAAGGACACCTAAGTGCACTTGTATGGCTAAGAAGAGGAATCGTGAATTGTTGAAACGGTTACATCAAGAAGCTGAGTCATACTTCATTCCAAAATCAAGTCTTAGAGTCATACTCCAAGATTATGTGTTGAGTGACATTAAATTAAGAAGGCTTATAACACATAAAATATAGAGTAATATGTATCTACTCTTGTACATTTGAAATTGGTAAGTTGTGATGTTTTCGATAAAAAGAAGACCAACTAAGGCCAATTGGGTGAAGTGTTAATCTTGATAAGAATCTGCACTAACTCTTGAATAATTGTTTGTCAAGGAATGGTTCATGACAAGAGAATCTTATATGTCAAGAGGTTAGTGGGAGTCTTAAAGATCTTGACAATTTTCAAGAACTAATCAAGAATACAACATATTGTTTATCATTAGCACACGAATTGTGGTTTATAACCTATCGAGTTGACCTATACTTGTTTATGTGCCCATTCTAGTTAAAGTTGACTATGCATGTGAGTTCTATGAGTTCTCAGATGTTTTCCTAACAACTTGGAAGCAATGGCAGGCCCTTGTGCTGCCAAGTGGCAATAAATTAGGATTGAACAAGTTCACTCCATATGAGTTTGGATTTGTCACTGACCTTGTCTTGTGATTATGGTTATGAAAAATTCACATGGATAGGAACACATACACCATAAAATCTAAGTGTTTTAAGATTTTTCTATGATTCATGTAAATGATAGTGAGAAAACGCTTTCACTAAGTAGATTTTAAGGAGATAGCAGTTGTGATATTTTCATTCTCAAATTTGATTATGATTACGACATCCCTTTTCATAATTCGAATTGTGAGGAATGAAAAAAGGTCTGAACATTTGAGACTTATTGCTATAAGTTCTTAAATTGTTTAGACACACATGTGAGCTATCTAAGGAAAGGTGTATGAGTTGAGAAGCCTAGATAAAGTCCTATAAAAGCATCTCATATAAGAAATATGAACTTTGGTAAGAAAGTCAACAAAGTGTTGATTTCTAGAAGTCTAGCTGACTTCTGAGTACGTGTCAAAGCTAGTGGGAGCATAAGTGTTTTGATAGTAAGATAATAATTATAATGCTAGTGGGAGTATAATTATTATGGTAAGTATTGCAAGTTAACAATGTTAATTATAGAAAACAAAAGTTTCATTTTGCAAAGATGTGGGGTTTGAAAAGTTGTTTTGCTATAATTAATAGAGAGGAATTCATACTTCATTTCAAATCTAAAAGCTTAGATTGAGATTTTAATCAATTTTAGTCATATATATATATATATATATATATATATATATATATATATATATGAATGTTATGTTGGAAAGGTTCACCATAAGGAAATTCTATATATGGAAAGGTTAATTGCGTTCTAAAAAAATTGGTTATGATTACGACATACCTCTTCATAATCAAAATTATGAGAACATGGCAAATAGATATATTATAGCAAAAGACTGATTAAGTATCATATCTTTATGTTAGACATTATGAATCGTATGATTCGGGTATCGGATCGATTGCATATGCTATAATATTCTCGTGTTCTAAAATTTTCCAAATAACTAGGGCATTAAGAGGGAAAAAGGACTAGACCGGTTATGACTAAAGTGGTTGAGCAACTGTTAAGGACAATCTCAGGTTCACCAAAGATTGGTCGCTTAAGTACAATTTGAAGTATAGTAATGGATGAACCATATTGACATTAATTTGAACGGAAATGATCCTATTTATAATGAATTGTCGTATGAAGAATGTGACAACCCGATATTTCGACACTATGTAATGACCTAAAAAGTCAAGTATTGTAGCTACTTTTGAAATAATGAAATTAACTTCGAAAATAAAATGTAAAAAAGTCTCTATGGGGATATCTATTATGCTAGGTAATGTGTCAAGGTTTATAGAAATACTAAGAACACTAAAATCCGAGTTATAACGAAGAAGTTATGACCATTCTAAGATTTCCAACAAAACCGGCAACACCAATTAAACAAAAAATGTGAAGTTTCAATCCAATAGTTTTTAGCCGTAAGTATCTAAATGAAAGTTGTAGATAACATTAAACCGTGAGCGTACATAAAAGGAACGACCAAATCTGACTTCGTATGAGGAAGTTATGATTTTTCCAAGATCCGGATATAGCGGTAGACAACTAAAAACTCGAAATAGATCTCGAGAGACTTTTGACCGAAACAACCTAAATGAGAATCGAAGATCTCAACAATAGTAGCGCAACGGCGAAAACTCTGACGAAAACGGACATCGGATGAAGAAGTTAGGGATTTTTAACCAACTTGTTGTGTCCCGGCCCGTTAAAAATAAATAATTAAAAATAACGTCAAAATTAGCCAATGAAGTCTAAAGGAGAGTTGTAGAACATATTTTCAGCTACGCGTGCATATAAAGAACGTCGAAAACGGAGCTCGTACGCGAAAGTTATGGATTTTACAATTTCGCGGTCCAAAATCCGAGGCTGTTAGGTCTCCCACGACGTGGCACAGTTTGCCGCGACCCGGCAAGTGACTGAGGGCGTACAATCAACGGAAGAGGATAAGACTTGCTCCCCACGACGTGGCCAGCCTTAGCCACTACGTGGCACCCAAAAATTCACCCTATAAATAGAACTCTTGGGGTGCCGGGTTTAGGTGCTCCATTCTTCCATCTCTCGTGCTGAAACTCTGCGGTTAAGCTCCCGAAGCCCTCCCGAAGCCCCGGTTTTCATACTCAAGTTCCGAAGGAAGATTCTACTCCTGAGATTCCTGAGAATCCTGAGAAAATCAACTTTCACAAGCCGAAGTTCTGCTCGATTTTCGTCTCGTTCTCTCCAATCAATCAAGTGAGTTCATACCCCTATAAACTACACTTTCAAATGTTTTATCAATGCTTTTTATAAACTTTTAAGGGGGGAAATACAAGTAAACACACGGTTATTATCGTGTGTAACATAAAGTTTCACTATATACCGTTTTTATCAAGTGAATCATATGTGATTCATAACTACTACATAGGAACTTTCGTATGCAATATATATTCTCGATAACATCTTGTCTTTTGAAATGAAATATGTTGATATATATATATATATATATATATATATATATATATATACAAATCAAACACTATGTTTATACTTTATGTATATGTGTTCATTTATGGCACTACAGAAGTTATACTTTTCATAACAAGTGAGCATTACACTAGGGTTTACTATACAAATGAAACACACATTTTGAGAAACTATAATAGGAAGAGTTTATGAGAAAATCATAAACATTTACATACTAACGAATAATATATCAAGGAAATACTTTTATATACAAGAACAAATGGATATTTTCATACGTAAATCTGTTTCTATACTAAGTTTTGTGAGACATTTCACGTACTTTCGAGTATGCATTTCATGTCCTATATTATATACCATAATCCCTTGTAGGGGGAGCGTGATACTTGTGTATAGATCTATACGGGATTGACAATCCCGCACCTAAGCTGTTAGCTACAGCTAGGCCGGTAGGCCTGAGGTGACAAACGTCATAATATTTCAATGCCTCAAGAACATTATTACAGGCAGTCTGGGTCATTAGTATGGTTATATAACTCACATGGGGCATTAAGAAATTATTGATTTACAGGGTTATCAAATGCCTTAGTGATTCTATACTTACACAAATGTACTACTCTAGGCATGAAAAACACGATTGCATTTCAGTGTTGGTACTTTTAAACTACCACACACTTATGAATGCATATTGGATTTATAAAAGCAAACCTTCAAACAGTCGAGTCTTTGTAGAAGACTAATTTTATTGAAGTAGGAAATATTGGATTTTCTAGGAGTCTTTCTGTTAGGTCTAATGTTGTGTTGCGTCTATTGGGCTCGTTAGCTAGTCCACGTTTATCTCCGGTATGGGCCTGTCCATCCGTGAGTTTTGTAGGGTTTATTATAAATAGATGCTTGCATGCATCCGAGAAGAATAGTGATTAGAAACGATTAAAAAGTATTGTTCAGCATATTCATCGTTAATTTTTGTAACCCTAGAAGTCCTCTACAACGGAAGTTCTTAGTCGAGCTCTGTTGAGGATTGAGTAATCTAATCATTCGACTCTTTATGATCCATACTTGTGTTTTATTTCCTTGCTTTTTCGTTCTTTATTTACCTGCTAAGAAGATCTAATCGATCTAACAGTTTTTATAACTCATCAATTGGTATCAGAGCAGGAGGCTGTGTAATCGATACAAATCTTTTCTGTGAAAGAGTTTACGATTAGGGTTATTCCGCATGAACTGATATTTATTGAGCCGTCATTCCATAATTGACGTAACTCAACATTTATTTGTTTTGCCCTAATATTACGTATTACAAGTCTGATCTTTCAAATAGGTTACACGATCAAGCATGGACGAGTCACAATCTAATCCTATCAACATCTCAAATAGCAGTGGATCAACTACAAAGATTCCTATTCTCTACACCCAGGATTATGAAGTCTGGGCGCATCATTTTGAAGATTATGTCATCGGATTTGAAGATAATGGATATCTTATTTGGGAAGCTATCGTGTCTGGACCATCAAAGATCATCAAAACTCAGAAAGAATATAATGATCTTTTAAAAGACGTAAAAGATGTCGCTCAAGACGAAAAGGAAAAGTTTCAGTGCAATATCAAAGCATTGAGACTGATCCGATTTGCTCTTCAATCTGATACATTCAGGTTAGTAAGTTCCTGCAGTACAGCCAAAGAAATCTGGGATAGGTTGCGAGAGCTTTATTCCATAGATGAAGATTTGGAGCATTCCATTCAGACGTTGCTGTTGTCTGAGTTTGGTGAATTTAAGCAGAATTCTGATGAAACTGTTACTCAGACATTCGATCGCTTCAATCATCTTCTTAACAAGATGAGCAAACATGATATAGAAAGGAAGCTGATTGAACCGAAGGTCACCTTTTTGAATGGCCTAAGACCCGAATGGAGAGCGGTTGTGTCTACAGTCAAAGCTCATGAGCAGTTCAAGTCTTATTCGCTGGCAAAGCTGGTGGGAATTTTGAAATCCCAAGAGAAGATTGTCATGCAAGAGAAGAATGTGGTTTCAAGTTTGGGGTCCTTGGCCCTCCTGTCTAAAGGTAAAAATGCGGTTGATGATGAAGATTTGAATCTAGAAGATTATGATATTACTTCTGAAGATTATGCAATGATGGTGTCTAACCCAAAGAGGTTTATCAAGAAAAGGTTCCCTACCAATAAGAACCGAAATTGGCAGGGAAGCTATAGTTCTGAAAAGGTCAGAGAGGAACCGAAGACTAAAGAATCAATGAAGGAAGCGAAGGTTGAGGGAGATTCTGGTGTGAACTGCTACTACTGTGGAGGAAAGAACCATTATGCCAAAGACTGTGTCCTGAAGAAAATGGCAGAGAAGGATGAGGAGAAAGATGAAGAAGCTATGTTGATGAAAAAGCTGGATGAGATCAAGAAGAAGAAAAATGCTACTAACCCTTCCATGAATGCTCTTATTGTACAGGGTTCGGCAGCGGATGATGAGTTTGGTGGCGTGCAAGTATGGTCTACCGACTCTGAGGATGATGAAGTGAGAAGGCCTTCACATGGAAAAGCATATGTGGCAAGAGGTGACGAGAGCAGTGGGAAATTTTTGATCGTGACTGATGTATCTCACATAAGGGGATACAATACTAATGGCGGAAAACAGGACACCAAGGAGCGAGAGGACTTATGCTTCACAACAAAACCTCACAGTGTGCAGATCAATAAGCTTGATGAATTGATCAAGAAGGTACAATCCCTTTTTATTTCATTCAAAGTCCCACAAAATTCATATGAAAAAGAATTAAATAGCTTAAATTCAAGAATCTCAAATCTAGATAGCTGTTTAACTCAAACACGGGTCACCAATTCTAACCTAACTGACCAAATAAGCAGGGTGTCATCCAAGAGTGAGGAACGGAGGATGTGGATAGAGCTGAAGGAGTCGGAGCTGATTAAATCTAAGGAAGAAAACATTTATTTACAAAGAGACAATTTAAAACTTTTGAAACAGAGAAATGTTTTTTGTTTAATTGCTAAACGTCTTTATGCTAACATCACTCAACTTCATCTGAATTGTGAAATAGGGCAGAAAATTCATCGCATGATTTTACCCTTCCTTGAGTTTAAGGAGGATGAAATCGATGCTGAAGCATATAATTGTGAAAGTGTAGTTTCGTCTGATGATGTGAATCCGACTTATATGTATGGACTGGACAAAATTGAATTTTTCATAAAGTCCAAGGACCATAAGGACATGTTGAAAAACCTTTTAGATGAAAACGATAAGCTGAAACTAAGGACCAAAACCATACAAAAATTTGACTCATTAAATGCCAATTTAAGTTCAGAAAACAAAATTGATGTTGAAAACGCATCTGAAGTTAATGCGGATGATGGAATGAGCGTAATTTCTGTAGAGGATGAAGTCAACTATTCTGAGTTTGTCAAGAGCGAACCCGAAAACCACAAAAATCTTATTTCTGAAAATTCAGTGGAGTTTGCTCGATTGTCCCAAAATAAGTCCCCGATCCTTGAAGAAAAGGCTGTAGTATACCAAAAGGTGAGAACAACACCAAATCAAGTATATAAGGTCATATGAGTAACCGAACATCAAACAGCCGAACTCACTGCCATAGTGAATGAAGATAATGCAGATGGCTGTGATGAGTTTTTCTGGTCTGCTCCTATAGATAACACTGATGAAACTGTTGGTCTGTCAGAGCGTACGTCCTGGAAAACCAAAGGCAGATATGTTCCAGAGCCACTGAACAAGCCTGACAACTTCGACGTGCCAAGCACTAGTGGTACAAAAGAAGTTCCTGTAGAAGAAGTCACTTCCACAAGCGAAACATCATCTGTTAAAAGTGAACCTGCTGACAGGAAGCTGAAGCAAAAGGGTAACATCCACAAACAGCCGAAGCAAGTGAAGGATCAACAACAGCAAAGGAATATGAGATACAAAAAGAATCTCTCAGAACGAAGACAATTTTGGCGATCTCAAAACAACAATTTCTCTTATCATGACAAAAATTCAAAGTCAGAGAAAAGTGCTGTCAGGCCACAAGAGAGTAACAACAACCGAAAGGACAGATTCGGTTCGGAAAGGAATAACGGCCGAAGGGACAGGTTCGGTTCCGAAAACACCAGCAACCGAAAGCATAGGTTCGGTTCCGAAAGCAAAAGCTACCATACTTCAAGGTTTGGTCCCACTAGTAACCAAAAACAAAAGGGTCACTTAGAATCTCAAGTCAAGAAAACTTCTCAGTCCAAATTCTCTAGTTCTAATTCCTCTCAACCTCATTCTAAACCCAATTCTGTTCAAACTCAAAATCCAAAATCTTCAACAGCTTTGAAAGGAAAATCGAAAGTTTCCTCAGTCAAGAATGATCATCAGCAGTCCAAGGCCCAAACGCCAAAACCTGAATCTAAACCGAATGTAACAAATCCTAAGAAAATTAAAGTATTCACTATTAAGAAGAAAGATGAAACGACTTTAATAAAAAGAACATATCTTGTTGACATTTCTCTTACTATTCCTGTTCCTGTGAAAGGCTCACGTAGAACCAAGAAACTTTGGGTTCCTAAATCTGCTTAAATTTTGCAGGTTATTAGTGAAGAGCAGTTCGACGAAGAATGGTATATTGACAGTGGCTGCTCACGTCACATGACAGGGAGGAAGGAGGAGCTAAGGGAGTTTCAATCTCTTCAGAATGGTGGGAATGTCAAATTTGGGAACAACTCATATGGAACAATAAAAGGTTATGGTATGATAACCAATGGTGATTTCACAATTAGAAAGGTTGCGTACGTTGAAGGGCTACAGCATAACCTCATCAGTGTATCTCAGCTTGTTGGAGGTACCGGTCTTAAAGTTTCATTTGACGATGAGGGTTCGGAAATAATAGAGAAGAAAACAAAAAGGGTAATTCTCAAATCAAAGCGTAAATGCGAAATGTTTCCTCTCAATCTCAAACCTATCAAAGGAAATCCAGCTATCTGTCTGTTATCCAAAGCACATTCTGACGAAAGCTGGTTGTGGCACCGAAGGCTCTCCCATCTTAACTTCAAGGATATCAACAAGCTTGTCACCGGAGGGCATGTTCGAGGTCTTCCATTGCTCAAGTTTGATCGAGAACATTTGTGTGAAATGGGGAAGCAGAGTCGTCAAAGTCACCCATCCATTATAAACACTAAAGTTGTTGAACCACTTGAGTTACTTCACATTGACTTGTGTGGTCCATCATCTATCGAAAGCATTGGTGGTAGCAAGTATATTCTTGTTATCGTTGATGACTTTTCACGTTTTACTTGGGTGTTCTTTCGGAAGCACAAATCTGAGGCCACTCTCAAGCTAAAGATGTTTATTAAGCAGGTTGAAGTGCAACTGCGGAAAATTGTTCGCAACATCAGGAGCGACAATGGACTGGAGTTCAAGAATAAAGAATTTGAAGACTTTTTGGCAGAAAAAGGAACCAGTCACAACTTCTCAGCACCCTACACCTCTCAACAAAACGGAATTGTCGAAAGACGAAACCGATCTTTGTGTGAGGCCGCCCGAACCATGCTAAGTTACGCTTCTCTACCTTTATATTTCTGGGCTGATACTATTGCTGCAACATGTTTTACACAGAACAGGTCTTATCTCAATAAGCGATTCATTCTTACTCCTTATGAGATCATCAACAACAGGAAGCCGAACGCTAAATTCTTCCATGTATTCGGCTCACGATGCTTCATCTTCAACTCCAAAGACCATCGTAACAAGTTTGATGTTAAAGCTGATGAAGGAATTTTTCTGGGATATTCACTCACTTCAAAAGCATACCAGGTTTTAAAAAAGCGTTCGAGGAAGATTGAAGAAACATATTATGTGACTTTCTATGACAGCTACGTCAAGAAGCTGAAGGCCTCTGCAAAAACAATTGGGGACATTTTCTCTCAAACAGGTCAAGTCACGGCCTCAATTGCTAATTTGTTTGAGCAGTTTGTGGAATTGTTCGATGAACCGGAGAAAGCTAATCTATCGGAAGCCAAGGCAGCAGACAACAAAGTCGACTATATGAAGCAAATCGTCGAAGATGCCGCCAAACGAATGGGTGAAGGAGAAAATGTTCCAAACGAACCTCCAAAGCATGGTGCTTCAGTTGAGGGGGAGAATCCACCTTCTTCAAAACAACCAAGCTCACAAACTTAGGGGGAGAATTCCATTCCAGTTCCACCCGAAAGCTCAACTGCAACCAAAAGCTCAACCGTTCATGAAAGCCCAACACCACCTGAAAGTCCTGTAGCACCAGAAAGTCCAGCTGCACCTGAAAGCTCATCAGTCGAGGGGGAGAATGACGACATGTTTTACGACGATGATAGCCAGTCTAAATTAGAAGAAATGGTGAATGCTGAATTGGATCCATCCTATGATCCAAATTACCCTCCTCTTGCCAAGTGGACCAGAGATCATCCCGTTTCACAGGTAGTGGGTAATGTCTCCGAAAAGGTCCTGACCCGATCTCAACTGAAGGCAAAGCAAGCATCTCTATTCTCAAAAGTAGAGTTCTGCATATTTAACTCTTTCGTCTCAAAAGTTGAACCGAAGACAGTATATACTACTCTTGATCACTCTGACTGGGTTCAAGCTATGCAAGATGAACTCAATAAGTTTGAAAGAAATAAGGTTTGGTGACTCATTTCCACTCCTAAAGACGCCTTAGTTGTTGGTCTCAAATGGGTATTTAGAAATAAAATGGACAAGGAAGGCAATGTGATAAAAACAAAGCTCGTCTTGTGGTGAAAGGATACTGCCAGGAGGAAGGCATTGATTATGAGGAAACTTTTGCTCCAGTAGCTAGGCTGGAATCTGTCCGAATATTTCTTGTCTATGCTGCACACAAGAACTTTGAGGTCTATCAAATGGACGTAAAATGCGCATTTCTGAATGGAGAACTAGAAGAAACCGTGTACGTGGAGCAACCTCCAGGTTTCGTTAATGAAAAATACCCCAATCACTGCTATATTCTGGACAAGGCAGTTTACGGTCTGAAACAAGCACCTAGGGCATGGTGTGAAACGCTAACCAAGTTTTTAAAGATGTCTAAATTCAAACAAGGTTCGGTTGACCCAACCTTCTTTCGTAAGAAGGAAGGTAACCACCTTATGATAGTTCAAATCTATGTCGATGATATCATCTTTGGCTCAACGAATCCCAGCCTAACAGCTGAATTCAGAAAGCTGATGGAGACTAAATCTGAAATGAGCTTAATGGGTCCAATTAACTTTTTCCTTGGTTTAAATATTAGACAGTGACCCGAAGGCATCTTTATCAACCAGGAAGCTTATACCAAGACTCTTCTTGCTAAATTTGCCATGATGGGAGACTCAAAAGTTAAAGTTCCAATGGCATTCGGCACCAAGCTCACACCATCCTTGGATAAACCAGCAGTTGATATAACGCTATATCGCCAGATGATCGGTTCTTTAATGTACCTTACTGCTAGCAGGGCTGATATAATGTTTTCTATCTGTTACTGTGCTAGATTTCAGGTGAATCCTCGTGAACCTCATATGCTTGCAGTGAAGAATATACTCCGGTATCTGAAACGAACTACCTCTCTCGGTTTCCATCAAACTCAGGTTCCTTCGTTCAAGCCTACTCATATGCAGACCTTGGAGGATGTGGACTAGACAGGAAAAGCACCACTGGAGGCTGCCAATTCCTTGATGGGAAGTTGGTCAGCTGGCAATCAAAGAAACAGACTTGTGTATCTCTGTCTACAGCTGATGCAGAATACATCGCAGCTGCCTCCTGTACATCTCAAGTGATTTGGATCCAAAGCCAGCTCCGGGATTATGGACTCAATATGAAAAACATCCCACTATATTGCGACTCAGAAAGTGTAGTTAGGATCTATCATAACCCAGTGCTACACTCCAAGACTAAGCACATAGCACTGAGGTATCACTTCATTAAGGATCATGTGGAGGACGGGAACGTCGAAATTCACTTTGTTCGAACCACTGATCAACTGGCTGACATCTTCACTAAAGCTCTTCCTGAAGCTTCATTCAACAAAATTCTACAAGGGCTAGGAATGATGGAATCGGAGTCAGTACCAAAGATTACTTCTCTAGATCGTAAGTTAGAAGCGAAATAGACCGAACGTTCGGGTTCGGGTCTCATGTATGCCGAAATAGACCAAACGCCCGGGTTCGTGTCTTATTCTGGTGTACCGAAATGAACCGAACGCTCGAGTTAGGTTGTATCATCTACTCTTCGCTTATCACTCAAAGGTAGTTTCTTTGGTTGTAACTCTTTTGTATTATTTTCTCAAATTTATTTTTCTTATTGTCAAAGTTCTTTTCTTTTTCAAACTATTTTTTTGGCAACCGAAATACACCGAACGCTCGGGTTCGGTTCCAAAATTTTTCTCACCCGAAATAGACCGAACGCTCGGGTTCGGTTCCCAAATTTTTTTTAACCGAAATAAACCGAACGCTCGGGTTCGGTTCCATTTTTTTTTATATATCTCAATTTTCTTTTTATCAAAAATTCCAAAAATAATTTTTTTCCCACTATTTTATTTTTTATGTCTTATCTTTTTGTGCGTCTATTTGTGGGGAATTTGTTTCACTAGTTAAGTGTCCCTAGAAGCATGTTGCTGTATGTGTCCAAAGCCTCACCTGATTTTGAATAATAGCCTTACTGACTTGGTACACACAAACCCTGTCTTCCCAATTAGGCTCTCATATTTATTCTAATCACGAGCTACCTAACTCTCTTCTCACATGAGATAAGAGTTTTCTGCTTGGTCCCTATTTTAACAGCAGAGGTACTTTGGTTTCTTTACACCGTCTATACTACTTTTCTCCATCTTATTCGTTTCATAAACGTAACCCTTGAGACTCTCAGCAATTACCACTGAGGTTTATGGTTACACAATTTCTGTGTTAATGATCTTAGCCTCGTGTCACTCCGTGCTAAGTGAAACCCAAAATTCAATACCTACTATGCATTAACGGTGAACAATAAACTTGTTCTAGCTTTCACTAATGAATTGATGGATTTCTCCATGGGGATACAAAGTAAAATCTCTAATTTCCTTTTGAGTGATTTCTATGAAATTGTTAATTCCTATAACATTTCTTCCCTCGGAATCCAGTTTTAATATTTTTTTGAGATTTTACATACATTATTTTACCTTGCCACTTAAATTATCTCCAACCTACTTGTTCAATAGACTACATTGGTCTCACAAGTACTTCGTTCGATTTCTATCTTATATCAAGATCAGGAATTCTGAATTGAAACAAAAGCCACCCAATTAAGCCTAATTAAAATAAGCCTTTCAACACTTCTTAATAAGTGTCTGATCGTTATTCAACGGGAAACCACACAAACACTTTAAGGTCTCTCTTGACTTTGAAGGAAGAGATTCGTGCCCGGGATCCATTGTTTCGTGTCTTTATTGACATCACACAATCCCTCAAATGTGTTGCTTTATTTCTTTTTCTTTTACACACTTAGCACGAAAATCTTTTTGATTTTCCAAAATTCAGGTTTCATTAGTTACAAGGCATTTTAATGGGGTTGGCAGTTATTAACGGGTTGTGGTCAACATTAATCCACGTGGGTAATATTTCGCTTTAGAGATGTCGTTAACTCTAAAGGGATAAGATTACAAAAAGCTGACTCAGGCGGGAATCCAATCGATTTAATTTCAAACGGCGCTAGAAGGCCACGCGTGCGAATTGGAACCGTTTCGTCTGAAAATGGCGCTTGATGGGAAGGCGTGTAAATCGGGACTGACACTCTCTCTCATGCGTAATCATCGGCATTAACAACTGTCACGCATCAATCGCCTCCGAAAAACTCTTCATTTTTCACTCGAAGATTTGGGAAAGATTCTTCTCTCTCCTTTACGCACAGTATAAAAGGTAACGTAACCCCTTGTTTACCTCTTTACTGCACCCATATTTCCAGAGATCAAGAAAACCCTCCAACACTCTCCTGTTCATCATCTCTCCCATTCTCTTCACAACAATGGCGGATTCTTCATCAGTTCATGCTACTTTACACATCTTGCCGATTCGTCCCCAGCAAAGTTTGATCATTGATCTTACCCCTCAAGCATACGACGCTTTCATGTTTCCCATTATCGAATGCTTGAAGTACTTGCCGATTGATCCTGCTCTCACCAGAGCTGAAGCAGTTCCCATGGAGTTCATGTCTCAGATATTTGCGACTGCTCACTACGACAAGGTTGTCGACCGGATTTTCTTCGATGTATTTGAGCACAAGGTGTCGATTTCCAAGCAGAGATTCTGCTCACTGTTAGGGTTTGAACCTGATTCGTCGAGGGTTAAACCTGAAACCATTCCAATGGGTCATCTTTTTAACATGTTCTACAACATGGGGTACACTGAGGTGCTCACAACGGTCACGAAATTCAAGAAATCGTGCCTGCCCCCTCAGTGGAATGGGATGTTTATAGTGCTTTTCAAGGGGCTGTCTGAAAGGAGTGCTGGATCAGATGGGGCAAGTCTTCTGTTCCTTTCAATCATGTACGGAATCTACAACGGTATCAATATGGACTACGGGTCGGTCCTTTGGCAACAGCTCATTCAGAGCCTATCTTCCACTTCACGCCATTCAGAGATTTCATACGCCCGGTTCTGGACTCTTGTCACTAAATGGGTGATGGACAAGTACCACATCTCCATTGTTTCCGGTTCTCCAATGTCTTCGATTGGTACCTTCCATACCACAAAGATCATTGTTTCTGACGCATCAAAATTTCCCTTCAACGGTTCTATCCCTGAAACAATGTATGATGGTGTTCCTGCCGAAAGCCGGATTATTAAAACGTACAAGGAGTTCCGACGGTTTGGTCCGAGAGACCTTACTCCAGAAATGCTCAAGTCGATTCATGTTGCTGACAAGCCTGCCCCCAGAGGAAAGAAGGCTGATAAGGGCAAGCAGGTTGCAAAGGGAGCGAAAGGCCCATCCTCCAAGAAGAGGAAACCCACCAAAGCCGCCCAATCCCCTCCTATGAAGAAGCGAAAAACTCAACCAAGGCGAAAGCTAATCATCGCTTCGTCCTCAAGCGAAGCTGAGGAAGAGGGTTCTGATTCTAATGGATCTCAACGTGGTAACACTCCACCACGTTCGCCTACACCAGAGATTCATATTTCCACTTCTCAAATTTCTTCTACACCAGTTACAATTCCTATTTCCATTCCCCCCATAACCTCCACCACTCAAATACCAACCACCTCCATCCCAGTACCAGCACCCATCTTTACCGAAGCAATCACCACCACTGCCGAAGTAAGAACCAACGTATCTGATACGAGGGCTCCTACTGACGCACCCACGTCTACCTCAACACCCGAACCCACACCAACAACTGAAGACACCACCCAACCCGAACCTACCTTTACTACCGAACCTCAAGTTTCACCACAACCTTCTCCTGCTCATACAAAAGAGAGTGAAGAACCACTCCTTGGCGGGGAGGACATGACCTTCGATTCGGTCTATTACAGTCCGTTTCAAGTTCAGAGTGATGATGATGACGATGCTCCTGTCACAAAGAAACATCTTAAGGAGTTACATGATAAAATCGATTCGCTCATCGCCTCATCTTCTACATCTCAATCCTCCATCTCTGAAGCTGCTATTCAGAAAATTGTTGATGCTTTTTCCAAAGCTCATCAAGTTTCCCTTGATTCCGCCACTGCAGCCATTGACGCCTCAACCAAAGCTTGTGAGGCAGCGACCGAAAAAGTCGATAAACTATTTACTGATGCTTCTACCCTGTTACAATCTTTACAGGGAACTGCTGCAGCCACCAAAACAACACTGGAACCAATTGTCAACCAGCTGGCTACAACAGTTGCATCGGAGCTGAAGTCGTTCGCTTCACTTCGTCAAACTATTTCTGACGACAACTCAGCTTTCAGAACAACCATTGAGGAGCGCCTTGCCAAGCTTCACCAAGACTTAGCTGCTGAGAACACCCTCATGGATGCTCTCGCAAGGAAAACTACCGTTCTGAAGGTCAAGAGTATTCAACTCTCCAACTCTGAACAGGAGATTGAGTCTCTTCGATCTGAAAGAGAGGTGGTTAAATCGTGTGTTTCAGATGTCCACTCAGCTATCTCAAACATCCTTGAAGCACATGACCCGATCCTCAATTATTCTGTAAGGCGTACCCTTGCAGAGAAGCTTGATCCCGCCCTCTCTCTCCTAAGCAAACTTAAAGGGCTCCTTGATTTCGTGTCCATTCCGAAACAAGCGGGAGAAAAAGAACAAGTGTCTCAACCACCTCCTACTTCAGCAACTCACACAACCGAACCTCCAGTCGGCCAAGCCTCATGTTCCGGTGTGAAAGACAAAGGCAAGAAAATTGCTGAGGAGAGTGACGATGATGATAAGGAGACAATTGTCGACCTTTTGAAGCGACAGGGTCGAGATAAAGAGGCTGACATCAGCGCTCGTGTGGCTAGAGAGGTTGAAGAAGCCGAAAGGAGACATAAAGAAGCCCACCACCTTCTCGAGAGAAGGAAAACCGTTTTTCCTCCTTGGACTCTTGAGAAACTGATTAAAGAAGCCATCGAAACACCCAATATCTTGTGGCTAGAACCTGTGATCTCTTTAGATCGTTCTAACACTGTCGACTCTCAGTTCGATATTCCACTGACCCGAAAGGCGTTTATCTTTCATGCCTTTGACAACATTGCTGAGTTCCCTCATCCTCATCCAAAGGTTGATGGGGACTTAGTCAAATTTTTTCTGAGGGTAGCTCAACCACAATATCAAACTTTGAGCGCTAAGAAAATCGTCAATGTTCGGGTCCTAAAGCCGTACAGGGAAGGCAACTTCACCAACGTTCGGTTCAAGATACTACGGGGATCTGCCAAGACCGAACATGCCATCTCACTTACAGATCTTCCCAACCTTAATCCCCATGACTGGATTATCTTGCACAACATTCTTCTTACAAACGAAGCTGAATATGGTCCAATCATCGACCACTTTAAGAGGATGCTTGTATGGTATGTCATGGAAGTTGCCCAGATGGATCAGGAGATAGCAAGTGTATTCAAGAAAAAGTCTACCATATCTCCTGTTGGCTCTGCCAGTGATCTCAACATGATGCAGATGGGGAAGATTGACCCAAAGAGAAACTTCGTCATGTTTATTAGAAACGAAGGACATAAATGTCTTTTCGCCTTGGCAGACAAACATCTCTATACCACTGCTTGTTTGGAACACGTCTTAGGGATCATCCAACGGTGCAAGCAGAACACAACGGATGATATAAAGTACTTTGATGACATTATTCAATGGTACATTCGCTTCAGACAGACAATCCTTGCACTTATCTCACGTCTGTTTGATACAATAAAGAAGGTTCCCGTTGCTGGTCCAAGCAAGAAGAAATGATAGTCTCGCTCCAAATTGACGCAAAGGGGGAGATTGTTAGGTCTAATGTTGTGTTGCGTCTATTGGGATCGTTATCTAGTCCATGTTTATCTCCGGTATGGGCCTGTCCATCCGTGAGTTTTGTAGGGTTTATTATAAATAGATGCTTGCATACATCCGAGAAGAATAGTGATTAGAAACGATTAGAAAAGTATTGTTCAGCATATTCATCGTTAATTTTTGTAACCCTAGAAGTCCACTACAGCGGAAGTTCTTAGTCGAGCTCTGCTGAGGATTGAGTAATCTAATCATTCGACTCTTTATGATCCATACTTGTGTTTTATTTCCTTGCTTTTTCGTTCTTTATTTACCTGTTACGAAGATCTAATCGATCTAACAGTTTTTATAACTCATCACTTTCGAACATCTACAAAGAAATTTCATTTGATTTTATTCAAACATTGTCACTAAATACTTATGAACTCACCAGCTTAAATGCTGACCTACTCTTTCAAAACTACTTGTATTTCTCAGGGATTCAGTAACACAGGTAAACTACTGCTTTTGAAGAAGGGACGCTGCGGCGTTAGTTTAATTTCATTTTGAAAACATATTATAATTGATAATTTGGAACCTGTAATACCTACAAATGATGTAACTTTTTCAATTATATATATGTTGGTTGTGTTTACTTTCTTTACTATGCATTCAACTGTTTCGATACTACATGAAGTCATCCGCCCTCGAACGATTCCGCCGTTCTGGTTTGGCGGTGTGACAGATTGGTATCAGAGCATTTTTTTTATAGTGAACTAAGTATATCGAACCACATAAGATATACAAACTATAAATGCAAAGGGACTCGAAGTCTCTGACAAAACGTTTTTTACACTTAAAACCATGTTTCATTAAATTTAGATTGTTTTGGGTCGTAAAAGTACAATTACATGCATACAACAATATGTTTTCATGGTTAGAACTATACAAGAAGTATTAAGACAAGTTGGACACTACTATTAGACCTCGTCATATGTAATCGGATTTGGGACGAATATAGCCGGATCAACTATATTTATCTGAGATTTGACTAACGTGTGTCGAGGAATGGTCGTAGTGAGTAACAAGTGAAAACTTACCAAAATAAACATTAGTATCAAACATACAAATTTAAATACTATAGGAGTGTTTAGTACGTGCAATAGTTTAATCGACATGCTTAGTTTTACATGTTTCAAGTTTTGTCCAATTCCTATAACCCTATTCTCGTATAGTCAAATTGTTGGATTCATTCCACACGGAGACACCTACTATCTCAACCAAGGTAACGGGGGATGGGTCGAAGAAGATCCCGAAGAGGATGAAGAACCTATCGAGTTGGATGAAGGGGATGACTCTAGGACAGACTCAGAACCAGAGGTAATCAACCCACCAGCCGCTCAACCTCCTGCTGTTAGGAGAAACTTTCAGGGACCAACTCCCGTTTAGGGAAGTCACCTCCACCATTGGAGCCAACAACAAGGGATACGTCCTACCTACGGCATGTGTCGAGAATTCTACGATGTCCGCGGCGAAGGTTCAGCCGATCGAGCACTCCCAGTCATGGTGGGCAAGCTAGCCAACCAGTCATATCAATCCGGGGTTCAAGTGAGCCGGATTCGTGAGGTCAACGTGGAAGTACAGGTGCACACTTCCGACATCCGCCGACTGGATAGGTTGCAGGATGACACCCAACTCTGCGCCGACGCATTCCAAGCACAAATTATTGTAGCCCTCTCTGAGCTGAGGGAACAACAAGCCGCCTTAGATAGGCGTCTTATGGAGGCAAAGAAATCAGACGCGGAGTCAAGCTCTAAGCGCAACCTACGTCGCAAGTAGTGCTTGCTGAATCCCAAAATTTTGATATAAAATAGGACCATCTGCTAAAAGTCTTACTTTCTTTAACTTCCTGTAATCAGAGACCTTTAGAAAGGTCAAAAATTTCTAACTTCGAATGTTACGCAACCATATGTTTAATATATATAGGGCATATCTCTTTCGTGTGTTAAATCTGTGCATCTCAGTCGAGTTCATGAGTTTGTTTATTTTTTTTTTGAACTTCATTGGTAAATCAAACTCAAAGCCCTGCATTGGTCAAACCAAATTCTCGAACTATTAAAGATAGTTAACTCATTTTCAATCAACTCTCAACCACCGAAACTTATGATCTTATATTTTAATTCCTTATCAGCACAATGCCGCCCCGTAGATCTACACGCCGTGTCAACAACGCACCACCTCCACCACCGCCGCTTCCCACGACGGAAAATGCCGCATTGATAGCTGTTGTAACGGCTGCAGTAACAGCGACAATGGCCCAAATGAGTAACAATGGTTCTGGTGGGGGAGTAAATAGTTCTACGAATGGCCAACATCCAGGTCGTTCGGGGGATTGTACATACAAGGATTTCATGAATAGCAAACCCATTTCTTTTAATGGGACTGGAGGGATAATGGCTCTATCACAGTGGATAGAGAAAACCGAACCAGTTTTCGAGATTTGTTCCTGTCCGGAAGGGAGCAAAGTGAATTTCGCTGCCTGTACTTTCTCTGAGAGAGCTCTGACATGGTGGAATGGCCATGTCAATTCACTAACACTAGTAGTGGCTAACTCTATGGGCTGGGAGAATCTAAATAAAATATTACTACAAGAGTACTATCCACGTGGCGAATTACAAAAGCTCGAACAGGAACTTTGGGGCCTTACTATGGTAGGCTCGGACATCACGACCTATACCAATAGGTATAGTGATTTGGCAATCCTTTGACCAGGGATGGTTGCTCTAGAGAGCAAGAAAATCAAAAGATACATCTGAGGAGTGTCACCCCAGATTCGAGGAAGTGTTCTAGCTTCCAAACCAATCACCTTCGATAGCGCCAAACAGTTGGCACATGCTCTCGTGGACCATGGGGTCTGCCAAAACTTCGCAACCACTGCACTGGAGCAACCTAGAGGAAGCAACAACAACAACGAAAATACCAACAACAACAAGAAGAATTGGTTCTGGAACAAAAGGAAGAGTCAACCTTCACAAGAACCTTCCAAGAAACAACAGATTGTGGTCGTCCATGCCGCTACTGCCCCCACTGCTGCTCCTGTTACCGCCACACCAGTAAAGCGATATGCAGGGAACTTCCCGAAGCGCAACAAGTGCAATTTCCATCGCAATTGAAATTGTTGGGAGATGCACTGCAACAACTGCAACCAGAAGGGGCACACATCCCATTTCTGTAAGGCACCGGCATGACCAATCACCCAAGTCCCTGGGGTTGGTGTGGGCTAGACGTGTTATGGTTGTGGTGAGGCTGGACACTACAAGAGGGACTGTCCTAAGGCAAGGAATGCTGGCGGCACGGGACGAGTGCTGGCAATAGGGCAGAACGAAGCGATATTTGATCTCACGGTGGTTACGTGTACGTTTCTCCTCAATAACGTTTATGCATGCATACTCTTTGATTGTGGTGTGGAGAGGAGTTTCGTTAGTCATAAATTCAATCATGTACTAAAACAGAACCCTAAAACACTCAATAAAATATTTACAGTAGAAATGGCAAACGGTAGAACAGAAAGCACGAACAATATGTACATATGCTGCACAGTAACTCTAAACGAACACTCTTTTCAAATCGATCTAATGCCGATCACTATAAAGATCTTTGATGTCATCGTCGGTATGGATTGGTTACGCCTACACCATGCCGATATACTTTGTCACGAAAGGGCCGTTCGCCTAAATCTGCTAAACAGCGAAACTCTTGACATTTATGGTGACAAACCCAATACCAATTTACAAATCATCTCTTGCGTCAAAGCCCAAAAATACCTACGTAAAGAGTACCATGCCTTCTTAGCCCACGTGGTAGATAAGGAAAAAGAAACGAAAGCCATCAGAGACATTCCAGAAGTCTACGATTTTCCCGATGTCTTCCCTGAAGAGCTTCCCGGAGTTCCACCAGAACGTGAAGTCGAGTTCAGAATCGACTTAATTCCTGGAGCTACACCAGTAGCCAAGTCGCCATACCGTCTAGCACCGACAAAGATGAAGGAGCTATCCAACCAACTAAACGAACTACTTAACAAAGGGTTCATCAGGCCGAGCTTCTCACCTTGGGGAGCACCGGTCTTATTCGTAAAGAAGAAGGATGGATCTTTCCGCATGTGCATCGATTACCGGGAACTCAACAAGCTCACTATCAAGAACCGATATCCCTTACCACGCATTGACGACTTGTTGGACCAACTCCTTGGAGCGAGTTATTTCTCAAAAATTGACTTAAGATCCGAGTACCACCAACTACGAGTCTTGGAAGGAGATGTTCCCAAAATAGCTTTTCGAACTCGTTATGGTCACTACGAGATTGTAGTGATGCCCTTTGGATTAATCAACGCACCAACAGTGTTCATGGACTTAATGAACCGGGTATGTCGTTCGTTCCTAGACAAGATTGTGATCGTATTCATAGATGACATACTCATTTATTCGAAGACCAAAGAGGATCACGGTCAACACCTCCGACAAGTCTTGGAAACGCTAAGAAAAGAGAAGCTATACGCAAAATTCTCCAAGTGCGAATTTTGGATTTGGAAGGTAGATTTCCTAGGTCACGTGGTTAGCAAAGATGGAATACACCTGGACCCTTCCAAAATCAAAGCAATCAAGAACTGGTCAGCTCCATGAACCCCAAAAGAAATTCGACAATTCTTGGGCCTTGCTGGCTACTACCAAAGGTTCATACAGAACTTCTCGAAGATTGCAAAACCACTTACCACCCTGACTTAAAAGGGTGTTACTTTCGATTGGAAAGAAAGACAAGATGCTGCATTCCAAACACTAAAGCAAGCTCTATGCAGTGCACATATATTGTCCTTGCCAGAAGGAACAGAAGACTTTGTGGTCTACTGTGATTTATCTAATCAAGGTCTTGGATGCGTACTAATGCAACGAGGTAAGGTCATCGCTTACGCCTCAAGACAACTCAAGACGCACGAAGTCAACTACACTACATACGATCTTGAACTAGGACCCTCGGACTCCCCATAACCAACCTCTACTCCTTCCAAACCCTAATATCAAAATGTATCGTTGTGAGTGAATTTTGGTGGCCTTTTGCTGAAGAAGAAGACTAGTGAAGAAGGAGGGGTTGCCTGCAAGCTTTTAGATCTAGATACTACTCAATTTGGTGCATCCTCTACAGCTATAAATTTCATACCTTGATGAGTTTCCTTCTAGATCTCCATAGATGGGTTTTTCATGAACTTTTGTCCCAAATCTTGGACCTTTGTGAGTATGGAGTACTCCAAAGCTTATTTGATGTCCTTTCATGCATTTATGTTTTGTAAATTCATAAAAATGGTAAATTGATGGTCCTTTTCTACTCATGCAAGATCTTGGAAGTTTCGAGTGTGTATTAGGTTATAGTTTTAAGGTTTAAACTCTTTCCAGCCATGCAAAGGCTTAAAGTTTTTGACTTTATGGTTTAAGATGTAATTTTCGAAACAGATGTGAGGAGTGGACTTTCTGGCTTAACCATTTAAGTCCTTAATGATGAGTTGGGTTGTTGTAGAGTATAATGGGCGTACCCATCTCATACATAGCGCGAACTGACCAAAGGTGGCATACATTGGGCATAGATCGAGTATGTAAGGCGTACTCTGATGGTTGAACATTGTTGACTTTTTTTGACTTGTTGACCTTAGGGAAACTATGGATGGGTTTGTGCTTATTTGGGGAACATGGTCTTTTCCCTTTCTTGGATTAGTCGGATCATTCGTGGGGGTAAAATATTAATTATTGATTAGGGTTGTGTCTATTGTTAGAGGTACGAGATGATACGATATAGCGACTGAGCAGTAGTTGGTTACCAGCGGATTGAGGTGAGTCTTCTCCCGGTGCTCGTGAGTCGAAGGCACTAATGCTGGCTTACTAAATTATGTATATAGGATGCTAGTTGTCTTTGTGACTCTTGCATGTTTGTATGAGGCTGTGTGGTAGAATAGTTTTATCTGTGATGACCAGTTGGGTCTAGCTGGCATTATTATGTTATGCTATTTATATGTGACTGAGACTGTTAATGGTCTCCAGGGTTGTTGATAACCCACCGGGCGTGTTGTTAGCCCACTAGGATTGCTGATAGTCCCCAAGGTTGCTGATAACCCATTAACTGTTTATTTGTGTTGTGTTGTGTGTGGTATTTTGGCGAACTCACTATGCTTTGTGCTTATGATTTGTGGTTTACATGTTTCAGGTTTTCTTATATTAAAGGAGGGGCACGGATCGATTGTGTCTCATCAATGGGGGACTTGTGTACTTGATAAATTTTAATGTCAATATGCTAAATGTTTTAAGATATTGCAGTTGTGGTTTAAAGAAATACTAAAAGTTTTAATAGAAAATTTTTGGTTGTAATTTGGGGCGTATCAGGGAGGTTGTGGACCCTAATGTATAGTATGTATGGTAATCCAAATGGGAGGTTGCGGGCTAAGGCAATCCTACTGGGAGGATGTGGGCCTATGGTAATCCAACTGCGAGGTTTTGGACACAAGGCTATTCCAGTCTGATGACCGATGGGACCTCACATATATGATTGTATATGTTATTCGTTTTTATGGTGGTACGTCGGGGGAACTCACTAAGTTTCATGTTTACAGTTTTAGTTTTTTTTCATGTACTTTAGATGATTTGGACAAGGCAAAGGCTTGATCATGCACATCATCCTAGATTTTATGAGATTATGATTTTGGTCACGTCTATGACTTTTAGAAATTGTGATTTGTAAATTCTTATGGTTTTGGATTGGTTTAAAAAAAATTAAAAAATAATTAACTATGATTTTCAGGATGTTACGAGTTGGTATAGAGCCCTGGTTTGAGTGAATTGGATGAACAATCGTGTGAATTTAGGCTCAAACTAAAGATGTATAGAATTTTCAAATTATTTTCAAATTAAATTCAAATTATTTTCAAAAGTAACCAAGGAAGGATGATATGTGTATGATCAGCCAAAGCAATAAAGTACACCCCAAGTTACCACAGTATTACTTGTTTATGATCATTATGATAGAACTTCATGCTAGTTGTAGGCTAGTGATCTCCATGAATTGCATGATAGCATTGTATGATGTATGATGCTTGATATCCTAGGAGGACTTCTTATATGTTAGATGAAATTGGCATCATTATTGTAGTTGCTTAGTGTGCGTGTCATAGTTGTCCAAACCAAAGATTCTATAGCTTGAGAATATTTGATTTAGCTTTAATTCTTGTTCTTATATAATAAAGGGCTTAGTGTAGAGTCAAGTATTCGACTGTCTATGGGATCCAACTGTTGGATAAGGTGTCTAAGTTCGTAACTATATTTGGTATGAGCTTGATCCGACCCGACATGGTCCATTTGGGTTGCACTTCACCTAACAATTTGTATGGATATATTTTTGAGAATAAGATGTTTATGATATATTAACATATTATAAGTTATAATATATTAATATGAAATCATATTATTTAATTAGTGTTGATCAAGAATTAATTTTGGAATTAATTTAGTGATCAAAAGAGGCTTATTAAATATGGACTCTTACATATATATGGATTGGGCTAAGATTTATTTAGGATGGGCTAAGAGTATATGGAAGTCCATGGATAGTCCATGGAGCTTTTACCCCATGGATCCTAGGTAAATGAAGAGTCATGGGTATTAGAGTTTAAACCTAATCCTCCATAGTATATAAAGAGGTCCTTGGTTCTAGAATTGGGACTAGTGTGTGTGAGAAACAAGGGTGGGCTGATTCTCGCAAGCATTAGATTCTCTCAATTATTTCCAAGTTGTTTTGGGTAATTTGTGACACCACTTGAGGCATCCACACTATTGGTGCTAGGCTCTAAATCTCCAAGCAATCAACCACAAAAGAAAGGTATGTTATTCTACTTAAAGTTTTATATTACAAGTACCCCATAACATGCTAGTTAGGTGGTAAACAAGGAAATAAAATTATAATGTATTTTAGAGAAAACATAGATCCAAGTGGTTTCTACGGTTGCATGCACACCATAGGAGTGTTAGCACGTACGAGTGGATGAAGGGTTGGTGGAAGTTTCATGAGTAAGTCCATTCATAGCAGGTCAACATGAGGAATGATTAGCCACTCTTGAGAGAGTGAGGACAGGATGACGGTGTATCCTAGATGCTCTGGCCTAGAGGTCGGGAATTTCATATAAGGATTTGTCAAAGTTTATTGTGTCTTATTTCTATTCGACTCCACTGCTCGAATGTTGCTTGCATTGTGCTTTGTTGGACTCATATTGATATGAGTTAACTATCAAATAATACATTCAGTTACATACTACCAAGGCTCAATAACCTTGGAGTGAAGGATTTGGTCCTATTGCACACCCCTCGTTTGGGTCCAACCGTTGTAGCGTTGGGTCTTTTAGTTGAATGACTATTTAAGTTTTGTTACATGTAATTGTATTCTTCTAGTGGTTAGCTGACATTAATAGTGGTTCTTCAGCAGCTGGTGGCAGGGGAGGTGGGGAATCCTAGGAGACCCTAGGAAGTTTTTTAGTGTGGCTGCTACACTATTTAGCGGGTACTTGAAGTATTATTATGAGTAGGTAACTTACCGGACTCGGGATGAATCTTGAGGAAAGTATGGATAGGTGTGGAAAGTACTATTGGGACCGTACTACTAGAAGCACATAATTCAAGTTAGAGCATGGTTGGTACCATGATTCGTGACAATGTTACTATTAGTCACGAGGATTCTAAAGAGCTAGTTCAAGTTAGATGCATGGTTGGTATTGTGATTCGTGACAATGTTAGTATATTTTCCGATCTTTTGGTTATGGTTGTCGAGGATGAGGATGAGTTTGGGGATTGTTTGGGCTGTATTGGCCATTTCAGTTTGGGTTTGAATGGTGTGGACCTAGGCGAGTTAGTGGAATTTGAGGTCCCGAGAGCCTTGCTCAAAGTAGTGCCTGTTGAGTCGTGGGACTCAATAAGGAAGCAAATGTCATGAATAGATTGAGGATTTCGGTTGAAGGATGAGTGATTGGCAGATGGATTTGAATGTTACTATCTATGGCGAGGGATATGTCCTTCCAGTTTTCTGAGTTCACAGGAAGGAGTGTGCAAGTATGTGCTTTCAGAGTTGTGATGTAAACTCAACATGAAACTAGTTGGCTGCGGTTTTTGGTGGCAGTATAGTAGTGTGGGAATGCACAGGAGGATTGTTGTTGAATTTATGCCTCGAGATGGGACCAAGGGTCTGCTTCTTGGGATATAGGCAGGTCAAGTGCTAGCTGATGGTTTTAGGTGAATCGAAAGTGACAACTTTTGTTCTCTATGGAGTATGTGCGAATGATTTCCATGGTGATCTGATGGTTAGGGATATGCAGACGAGAAGTTTGGTGGACAGTTTGTAATATATAGGGAGTTGGTGTTATGAATGAACTTTCAGAATTATTTCTTGTGTAACTGCAAGGGAATCCTAAGATTAGATGCGTTCATGGCTGGGAAAGTTCCCAAGGTCTACATCTGATATTTGGAATCACATGGGGTTTGCTTGGTTTTTTATCTAGGAGATCATCTGGCATTTTGTTGTGCATTCCAAGGGTCTACATGCCATGTACCTGGTTGGGCTGGTATGAGATATGGTTTGTTCACAACGCTAGTTGGTGGTAGTATAAACCCTAAGTGGCGTAGAACTAGGCATTCTGCTTGGAGGAATATCAATGTGTTTAGTTTAAGGTATCAAAAGAATGGTTGCGGTTGGGGTGTGCAGGACTTTGGTTCAAGATTTGGTCAAGACAGGAGTGCAGAGCATGTTGGCATCAAATGTATATGTTCAGTAACGCAATAGTCGTCATTGTGGAAAGAAGTTGTTGGAAAAGGAACTCGATGTAGCCAGTGGTTCCTTTAGGAAACGTCGAGGAATAGGTCAAAAGGTGTTTTGGTCTCTCAAGTTAGGTATCAATTGTTGAGGGATTTGTTCAGCTTTTTGTATAACTTGATATCTATAGCCTTGGATGGGCAGTTACGGATCGATCAACCTGCTTCAGAGTTGGTATGTTTAGTTCCCCATGGGCATTGTATAGACGTATACTGGATTAATAGATAGGTTGCCAATGCACTCTCAATCGTTTGATGTTTCTTTCTTCATAAATAGAAGAGGTACTTTAGAAGTTGGGATGTTAAGGCAACGTTGTTAGTTTTTTTTAGGTATGACTTTGGATCTGGACAGAATTCAATTTTGGTGTGTCATGTCAGCAGGGTTGGTTGCTAGACTGGTCGACCAGGTTTTTTGCAGCATTTATGATGGCTCTAGTGGTTTTATCGAGCTATTCGCGTACTGGCAGGATCTGCTCGGTTTCAATCAAGGTATGTGATCTTAATCTTTGGTCATTCATGAGGATGTTTCTGTTAGTGGTTGAGGTCCGTCATTTAGGTTAGATCTATCGGTACCACATCCAATGGGTAAGAGTGGTGAGGAAGAAGTGCAGTAAAGCTAGGGTTGGTTATGTGCTTTTCCCTTGGGAATATGTATAGTTTAAATAAGTTAGCATGAGAACACTTGGATTGAGTTATTGTCATGGTTTTTAATTTGTTTGTAGCCCTTAAATTGGAAAAACAATGTAACTGCCTATCTCATTCTATGGATGTGTGTGACCATGTTTTCACCTAAATTTTTGCTTTAGTAGACACCTGTACTGTGAAAGGATTGTGTGTGATAGAAGAGTATGGTCAAAGTTGGGCTTGGGTTATGCAATTTCGAGTCATGAGGTTCATTGTGAAGGTCACAAGCGGTTTGTCAGGTGGAGGTACATCTGAACTTATGCGGGTATTTAGATGCAACGTGGGATATTTGGATGGGCCACCATGATGATCGTGGGAGAAATTGGTTGATTTATGTTTCAAAGTTTAGTTGTAATCTTGTTATGAATAGATTAAATTATCTTTGCTGTCAACTTCATGCCTGATGGAGTTAGTGAATGTTGTGTGGGTTTAGAGCCTCCTGGGTACCTAGTTATCAGTGATAAGCGTCAAGTAATAGAGTGCAAGTTTGCATGGGTATCAAGGATTGTGCAGCTCTCGATTAGTGGATTTGGGGTAAGCCTGAGTGTTGTTAGTAGATAGCTAAGCAAGGTCGTGGGAGCCGAGTAGGAGCACAAATTAGTTTTGTATGTGACCAGTTAGTTCTCGTCGTGATGGTGCACTTTTATGCGAGATTAGCATGACGGATATTGGACAAGGAGTTATAGAGCCAATCAAATCTACGGGTTTTCTATTTGTTTTGTTGGTGTGAGGGGTTGCATCATGAAATGGAAGCGAGAGCTGATTTCGAGGATGAAATCTAATTTAATTGGGGAGAGTCGTAACATCCTGTTTCCTGCCATTTCTCAGCCGTTGATCGGAAGTCGATTATGTAAGTCTTAAGCCTTAAGAAGGAAAAATTGAGTCCATGTGGAATGAGGTAATGATAGCTAAGAGATTTAACCCTTGAATTGTGCTAGGTCGAAGGGTAAAAATGTAAAATTCATAGGTCGGGTTCTTGTATGAAATATGGATTTTTGTTCAAGAAGTGTTTAGTCAAAGATATTTAGATAAGGTTGTATGGATTTTCAACACCTTTAAGTAGATATAGCGAACGTTAAAAATAGAGTTGGAAGGAAGAAGTTACGACCGTTTGAAGTTAGGACTGTGTTGGGTTAAGCCGCATATGCTAGGTGTATGAGGAGTAGGCTGGGCGTTCTAAGGCTAGGCGGTTCATGGGGGATCAACCTGGTACAATGGGCGTACCACAAGTAAGATGGGCATACGCGATCAGACCCCAAACCGTAATTTAAGGATTTTAAGCCCTCTTTAAGCTCCTTAAGTCCCCCAAACGCTTTGCATTCTCATCCTCCACCTCTTCAACTTCCTCCCTTGAAACCCCAACTCTAATTTGAGCCTTATGAGAGAAAACGGTGCTTTGGAGTGTTCTTGGTGCATCTTGGAGAAGAAACAACTCTTTAGAGAAGTGTTGGTTGCATTGGAGCTTGTAGATCTAGACCTTGTTCATCTTGATCTTTCTTCTAGAGGTATAAAGTTTGAATCTTGATGAGGCATTTGATAGATTTAGCTGGTTTTGGTTGTTATGAGCTTTTGGTCACTTAAAGTGCATAAAGTGATCTTGAAGGTGTGTGACCTTGTCTTGGATAAAGTTGGAAACTTTATCCATCTAAATATCATAGTGATTCAGGTATGAAGGTTGGAGACTTGGACTTAGTGGATTAAGTTGAAAAAGATGCACTTTTGCTCCGTTGGAGACTTGTAGACTAGATCTTGGTGGTTTGGACCATTGTATAGGATAAAATCGGAAACTTTATGCATTATGGAGTTATTTGGAACCATAAAAATTTGATCTTGGCCCTTTTATCCCTTCCATGCAAGAGTTATGATGTCTTAATGGATTAATAAGCTAGGGTTTTGACTTTTGGACCTTTTTTCTAGCCATGGAAAGTCATAAAGGTGGAAACGTTTTGAGTTAAGTCGATGCTTTGAGTTTAGATCTGAGCTGTGGATGAAAGACATTAAGTAATTCAGTGCTTAATGAAGGAGTGGGAACAGGCCGCTTATATGGGGCGTACGATGAGTACGATGGGCGAACTCAGTTGTCCTGGACTTTGACTTTCCTTGACTTCCATTGATCGTTGAGTTTTTGATCAAGATAGACTTTGGGTCAAACTTTAGGATTTTGTAATATTGAATAATATTTTATCTTGTTCTGGTGTTAGTGGATTCGCGGGAGCAAGCAGTACAGAAGGGAGCATACCGTAAATATTCAACGTTCTTTGATTCAGGTGAGTTTCCTCACTGTACCTTTTGGTCGAATGCACCAATGCCGGCACACTTGGTTATGTGTATTGGTATATAGGACGTTGATATGCTATAGTTATCTACTAGATCGGTATCCTGGTATATAGGACGTTGATATGCTATAATGATCTGTTAGATATGTATCCTGGTGTATAGGATATTGATATGTTCTAGTGACATGTTAGATCTGTATCCTGGTACATAGGATGTTGATATATTGTAGTGACCTGTTACATCTGTATCCTGGTACATAGGATGTTGATATATTGTAGTGACCTGTTAGATCTGTATCTTGGTATATAGGATGTTGATACGATGTAGTGATCTGTTAGATCTATATCCTGGTATATTGGATGACACTATGCGGTAGTAATCTATATATCTACATGTTTCTCTTCTGATTGGTTATATGTTTATCTGATGCATGTGTTGACATGGTGTGGTTGGTTTGAGACTATACTGCTTTGTGCTGCTAGTCAACAAACCAGGGGTAATCCAACCGGGAGGTTATGGGCCAGAGGTAATCCAACTGCGAGGTTGTGGAACCAATATGTAATATGTATGACAATATAATCGGGAGGTTGCAGGCTAGAGGTAATCTAACCGGGAGGTTTTAGACCCAAGGGTATTCTAGTCTGATGACTGATTAGACCCAAAATGCATGATTGTATATGTTATTTGTGTGTGTGGTGATACTTTGGGGGAACCCACTAAGCTTCGTGCTTGCATTTTTAGTTTTACGTTTCAGGTACTTTAGATGATCGGGAAAAGGCAAAGGCTTGATCAAGCACACCATCATGGATTTTATGAGATTATGATTTTGGGATACTCTAATTCACGTTTATGACTTTTGGAAACAATGATTTTTACACACTTGTGGTTTTGGATTGGTTTAAAAAAAGAAAAAAATTACTATGATTTTCGAGATGTTACAAATTTATAGTGAAAACAGATATCTTTTCATTATTAAATGTACCATGTAATATACAAAAAAAGACTATAAATATGAATGTTTTTTTAGGTTTAATCTAACTAAAAGGCTAAACAAAAGACCCAATGCGAAATAAGCTCAAAATACCTTTTTATTATAATATTTCCCCTAAGTTTCATAATTTGATAATAATAAACATTGAAAGTTTGTTAGATAATTAAGAGAAATGTGGCCCATATTAAGCCTTTGTGAAAATATCATCAAGTTATAAGACCGATAGTAGATGTGGTAGCGAGATGATTAAAAGCTAAAATGATGATGAGTAAAATGATAATCAATCTTAATTTAGTTTGTGTACTCATGGAATACATAATTCTATGCAGACCATATTGCATTGTTGTTAATATGATAGGTTGTATGTTGAGGAATCACAAAACCATATATGTAAGAAGTCATCGTAAGCAAATAATCACACAAGTAGTCGCAACCATAGCACGATACCCAACCTCTATATAAGAACGAGAAAGAACATCATATGTCTTACTTTTTCATGAGATTTATGACTCTCAAGGAAAATACAAAAACTCGTGGTGAACTAGCGATCAGTAGGATCATTATACAAATAAGCATCACTATAGACATGCAACTCTAGAGAAGACATGGAGGCAAAAAAAGACTTTGAAACCGTGTCCCATGAAGATATCTCAAGATACGAAGAACGACTTCCCAATGAATAATAGTACCAAAAAACACTAGGAACATGCGAACGTTTCTTTCTACACAACATTTTACAACAAAAAGCATACGAAAAATTTTCCTTTGTTGTGTCTAAGAGACTTATAAAAATGAAAAAAAAAAGTTATTTTTTCATATGTATATAACATATGCATAACACCCGTTTCCAGGTATTTCCATTTTCAGCCATTAGTATTTTAATTGTTTGCAAAATTAGCCCTTAAACTGGGCGAACATGGCTTGTATGCCGGACATAAGTTAGCAAAAAGAGTTGCGACGGAGGTGGAGTACGCCGGGTGTACTTGTGCTACCACTAAACCCTAAATTTTTCGGGTTGTGCCCTTATATATACATCTTAACCCCCCATTGGACCTCCTTATGATTAGTCTCCATTCCCCCAAACCCTAATTTTGAAACCCTAAATCTTGAGTGTGACTTTTGAAGCCATTGAGTGTTTTTTCAGTATTCTTGGTGGTAAAGGAAGATCATTGAAGAGGTGGCGGTGCAATCAAACTCTTGGATCCAAAATCCACACCTCATTCTTCTTCTCTAGAAGGCATAAAGTTCATACCTTGGAGCTTGCTTTGCTAGATCTTGTGTAACTTGAAGTTTATTTCCATTTAACCTAAAACATTGATCTTTGTGAGTATATACTACTCTAGACCATTTTAGGTATCCTTTCAGACTTTTGGAGTGCATGTCATCATAAAAATGCAAGCTTGGTCCTTTTCTTTCTTCGATGCATGAGTTATGGAGTTTTTGATGATATTAGAAGCTAGGGTTTTAGGATTATGCTCTCTTTAGCCATGCAAAGGAATAAAGCCAAAGACTTTATGGTTTATGATGTATTTTAAGGGTCATATATGAGGTTGGAGTAAAATGTCTTAATGATTAAGAGCTTAAAAATTAAGACTTGTGTTTAGGTGTATATGTCAAGCGTAAATCTGGGTACGTCCAACGTAACCTGCCCAAATACCGTTTGCAACTCCTTGTGCTCTACACCCGTTGTAGAGCTGAGTATGCCGCACATAAGGTCAAAGTGTTGACCTTTTACTTTCTTTGAATATTTGACCAATTGTGCCTTTGGGTGAATTTGTGAGGGTTTTGGTCTTAGAAAGGGAAAAATGGTCCTTTTCCCTAAACGTGGATTAGACTTGGCTTAGGACTAGTTGAGTATGGAAATTTTTCCTTAATTGTTAATTAGGGTTATTTAGTGTAATTAATATGCGGGGTATAGTTTCGGCAGTTCGGGTTGGAGCTCTATCAGTCATTCGTGCGAGGTGAGTATCTTCACTATTGTTACATGTGTGGTAGAGTATTTACGTTGACCTTCTAGGTCTGTGTGCTATTACTGGGATATGTGTTGTTGTGTGTGCTTAGACTTCATGTAGTAACTAGGGTAGCTGATAACCCATAAGGCATGTTGTTTGCCCACTGAGACTTTGGGTAGTCTGCAAGGTTGTTGATAACCCATAGCTGATTACTTTGTGTTGTGTTGTAGGTGTTATTTTAAGGAACTCACAAACCTTTGTGCTTACAGTTTTTGATTACATGTGTTTCAAGTACTTTTGATGATCACGGGAAAGAAAATGCTTGATTGTACATATTCTCTTGCAGTTTATGATTCCGAATATTTTGCGACACTTTGATATGTTGATGACGATCTGTATTTGACACTTGCGATATTTTTTGAGACGGTTTTCATGAAGAACGTTTTTATGTGAATTTTGAATGAAAAATTTGGTTTCAAAATTTGGATGTTACAAATTGGTATCAGAGCCTTGGTTTGATGGATTTGGATGAACACTTGTAGGATTCCAAACTCAAACTAAGGATATGAGGATTTTCATAAAAAAATTCAAAAGAAACATAGAATTTCACTTGAGTAAAATCGGATGAAGAAGTGTGTACAATCAGCTAGAGCTCAAGCGGTAGTTTCCCAAAATATCTCTATTTTTTATGTGTAGTGTTGAGTTGTTATCTTATGAATTGACATAAGTGCATGCCAGTTGATATGCTAAGGAGCTCTAATGAATTTTGTGGTAGATCTGCCTAATTTGTGATGCCTTTAGCCTAAGAGGATGTTTTTATAAGATTGAACCAATCTCCGCTATCTATCTAGTTATGTTCCATAGTTGTACATAGTTAGGATTATGTAGCCTTAGACTGCTTGAATTAGCCTTTCTTCATATTCCTTGTTTGGTTGTGCACTTTAGGTAGAATCATTTATTCGACCATCTATCGAGTCATTGATTGCTTACAATTGGCATAGCTGATGGTAAGGATAACAGAGATCTTTACGAGGCGGAATGGTGTTAAGGAGTTGTCAAGGTCAAGTGCCTAGGTGCTTGGTAGTGGTTCTGAGGAACCTACATGTGTGGGTATTTTAGAGGTGGAAATCATGTCATGGCGTGTCACGTTTGTGTTGTGTCGTGTCAAAAAACTAAACAAGTTGAAAGTGTTCGAACCTAACCCGACCCGTTTAATTAACATGTCGCGTCATGTCAACCGATTTATCTTTGTGTTGATTTCATTTCGAGTTTCGTGTTAAGGTTATAGCTTGAAATATGTCATGTCGTGTAAGGTTAAAAGATTGAGCATGTTGAAAGAGTAGGAGTTGGGTAGGCGGAAAGTAAAAAATAATAGTTTGGAGACGGAATAGATGAAGTCATAGCAAGTTCAAATGAGAAAATTGAAAGAGTGCGCGCTGGGGAGGTGGAAGACAAGATAACGTGGATGAAAGAGTTGTCAAAGGGACTATGTAGTTTGGGAGAGAACAAAAAAAACTAAAAATGAAGTATTGATCAAGACATCTTTTTCATTTCAACATTACAAAATGACTCAATCAAAGGTTTTCTTTTACTTATTGTTTTGGTTATGTATCTTTCTAGTTATTTAAAGAATTCAAAAACTTTCATATAAATAAACGGGGCATTTTTACTCATATTCAAGTTGAAATTCTCAACCTTAACCTTACCTGTTTAATTTTCATGTTGTGTCGTATCAATGCGTTTATTTAAACGAGTTGAAATATCTTAGACAAACCCCATTCATTTTGTGACGAGCTCATGTTGGGTTTCATGTCATTTTAATTTCTTTCACCTGTAGGGTGTTTAGATGCCCATGAGGGACAGATTTCTTGTGACTTACGGTCTTGGGAGGACGAAATTGATATACTTTCCATGCTAAGTAGGTAGGTATATATGCATATATGTGCAATGAGTGATGATAGGATGCAGTAAGAAACTTAGTAAGTAGTAAATACAAGTAACATGATGAAAACAAAAAACCGTATAAAATTTATAAGCTATAAATTGATTATGCAAGATAAGAATGAGCAATTATAATAATTAAAAGTAATGAAGGCGGAGAGAAACTTTAATTTGTAAATTAGCTTATTCAGTTTAGTCCATTAAATGGTATGTCATGAGAAGCTATATAACTGTACTGGGTGAATGCCCGCGCGTTGCACAGCAACACATATATAGTTGAAATCTTCAAAAATATATTTTTTCTTAAATATAATAATAACATTGTTGTTAAATTTGACATAATAATTCATATACTAAGTTGATATAATATATTGATTATTTTGAATTATATGATAATATATACAACTATTGAAATTGCATAATTTCAATCGTTCTATATTTTTTATTTGCATAACGTGTTAAGTTATATCATTGTAACTATTTAAAACATGAAACATTGTTTTTTGTTTTTAAAGGTAACAATATAATCATATATATAGAGTTATTTTTAACTAATTATATGGTAAGTTATATTAAATTGCTTATTTGAAAACTTTTAATGATTATAAAACTATATTTAGAAAATATTTTAGTTAAATTGAGATTACAATTTAGTTTTCGCATTTAACACTACAACTTATCAGTTTTAACTATTCACAAAATATTGTTTGTGTTTTTAAGTAGAACTGAAATTTATATTTAAGTTGACCATGTAATTTTATATTTAAATTAACAATTTAAGTCTTTTATCAAAACTGTTCATAAGCTTTCGCTTTAACTGATAATGTTTAAATACAACACCACATTAAATCTAATATATTAACTATAATATGTTAAAAGTTAAAAACATAACTTTATAATTAGAAATAACGATATTATTTTAATATTGAAATTTAGTTTATTTATGATTACACTTTAGGTTTGATATTTATTTAACCTTATTAACCAACTTATATAATCATTATTAGAAAGAAATTGAGAAGACATGGGAGTTTCAAATGAATGTGGTGAAAGGAAAAATAGTTGGGAGTTTCAAATTGATGTGGTCAAAGAAAAAAAGTTTCTTTTATAGTATAGTATGATATGATATGATATGATATGATATGATAATTTGATGTGATGGTTAGTCAAAGGAAAAGTAAACAAAAAAAACTTATATATAAATAAATGATGAAAACCTTGTTATAGAAGAAAATGTAGGATTATAGTGTAGCAAGGAAAAACTCAAATTAAATAAGAATGAGTGATAGGATGTATTATCATTTATAAAAAAGGCGCATGTTACACTAAATCATGTAATAAAAGAAGTTGCAAATAACTTAATAAAATTTTATAAATCAGAAGAAAACATAAATTCAAATTACAACATTTAGACATACTATATGATTACGATCCAAGAAAAGAATGAGAGCCACCAGTTATCAAATTGCCAAATTGCAAACCATAATAATTTACCGATTGTTGGGAATGAAACCCTAATTGTGATTTGATGAATAAGATGCGGAAAATAAGAACAAACACAAATAATGAAGATTATGTCGAATGATCACTCGATTTATTTAATTGTGAGGAACGAATTACACTTAAGAAATAAGAATCTAACACTACATAAGAAACCTCACGTGGCGGCTACATTTTGCCTCACTCTTAACCCTAATAATGAATAATACAAGACTATTTATAGGGAAAAGATAAGTATTGGGCTTTTAACCTACACTTCATGAAAGGGCCCATTGTCATCATCCATGGAGTGCTTTGAAACCCTACAATCTCCCCCTCAAAGTATGGAATGGATGACAATGTTTTAACTTCCAAAACAAGCATCTAGCGAATAAAAAGATCTTGCAACGAGGAATAGATGAAGCAATCCACGAATCTTGATTCTTCAATAGTCTTCAAACACGGGCTCTAGGATATAAAAATCAAGCACTGAAGTAATGTCTTTAAACTTCATTTCCGAATGTAATCCCAAAAAAATCTTCATGAAAACCAAGCCCGCCATAAAAAACCTTTTCAGAACAAAGAAACCGAATCACTTCTTGTCTTTGAAGAGCTCCCCCTCCAAGTCACAATGATCTTCAAATAAGCTAATGATATAAGCCATCAAAAAATATCATGTAACAACCCAAACTTTAAGATTCGTAATGCCACTTGATCGAGAAAATACTAGAAGTCGGAGATATAACAAGTCCTTAGCCGAGCTCGATGAAGAACTTCTACCGTAAAGGATACTTCTCTGTAAAAGCTTTAGTAGAGCTCGATGAAAAACTTCCACTGTAAAAGCTACCTTCATAATTCTACCACAAGCGTTATCAAAAATCTTTAAATTTGAAAGGTTACAAATCCAATTTCGAATGACCATACCAAATTCTCCCCCGATTTATAATCAAAAACATGATTATAAAGCCTTCAAATGGTCATGAGAATGATCTTGAATGGATAAAAATTTACTATGCTCCCCCGTGACAAAATGATATACACAATGAAGTATAAAATCTAAAAAAGTCGTGAAAATTTGACGTTATTGCGAAAAACGACTTTCCGAACCGCCAAGACTTGATGGAATCTTTATTTTTCTGTTCACGAAAAAAATATGTGCGATAAAAAATCCAAAACTGTTCACTGGCCATCAAATTTGTAAACTTTTCTTAATATAGGGCAGAAACTGTTACTTTGCTAAAATTCAGGGGGCCAAATTAATAATTTTGCACCATATTCCCCTTTATTTGTAACAAATTCTGGAAATGGTCCAAAACTCCCAAGCTGTTAAAACAACAAGGACCAAAGGTGTTAATTCGCTGAAGTTGCAGGGACTAATAGTGTAACGTGAGTCATCTTCATTCCCATTTATCGTCTGATTAAAAGAATGCGACTGGAACTCTTATACGAAACCTTCAAATTCAAAATTACAAATCATTCGTTCCGAGCACGCCAAAAGGAACGCGTATCTAATCTAAAACGGATGCGAGCCGACCGGAACAATAAATCCACGTTCGTTCCGAGTCCGTCAATTACACACTCAAAGCGAACCCAACCGAACGTTCACAATCTTCTGGGCACTCCAAGTAAGGTATTGAGGACGAGCAGCCGCCAGATAGAAGTCAATGAGCTCCCTGTCAAGCTCAGCGTTCGGATGAGGGACTTCAAAGATGTTAGAGAAGGCGTGGAACATGAACGCCTTTCGAGTCAGCGACATGTCAAACTGCGAGTCTACAGTGTTGTTGCAGTCGAATGATATAACCGGCTCAAGCCATAATATGCTGGGAGTTTCTATGGCCTCTTTAATTAAACATTCCCTAGTCCAGGCAGGGAAAAGAGTCTTTCGGCTCTCAAGGAGATCGTGGGCTTCCTTTTGCTTGCGTTCGGCTTCTTCAGCCTCTTGCGCCACACGACTGGCATCATCATCAGCATTGCGACTGTTCTTTCGTTTCAACATGTCAGCAATGGTCTCCTTGTCTTCATTTTCATCTTCATCTTCATCTTCTTCCTCAGCTATGTTTTTGCCCTTGTTCTTCACACTCGAACCCGAAGCATGACCAGTCGGAGGTGGTTCGGTTGTGTGAGTAGCTTTGGAGGAAGGAGGTGGTTTCGATCCGGTCTGCTCATCTCCCCCTTGTTTCGGAATGGACACGAAACTCGGTAGGCCTTCGATTTTGCTGAGAAGGTCCATTGCCGGAGAGAGCTTTTCAGCGAGGGTACGCCTCACCGAATGGTTAAGAATGGGATCGTGTGCTTCGAGGATGTTTGATAATGCTGTGTGGACATCCAAAACACACGTTTTGATCACCTCCCTTTCGGATCGAAGAGCTTCCAGTTGTTGTTGGGAGTTGGAAAGTTGCGTGCTCTTGACCTTTAGGGCGGTTGTTTTGCTCGCCAGAACGTCCATCAAAGAATTCTCGGCTGCGAGATATCGATGGAGGCACGAAGGGCCGAGTTGTCGTCGCTTATGTTTTGGCGTAGGGTAGCGAACGAAATCAACTCCATTGAGACGAACTTGGCCAATTGCTGAACAATCGGTTCCAAAGTTGTCTTGGTGGCGTCGGCGCTTTCCTGCAAGGACTTCAGCAGGACAGAAGCGTCGGAGAATAGTTTATTGACTTTTTCGGTCGCAGCCTCACAGGCTCTGGTGGAGGCATCAATCGCAGCAGTTGCTGAGGCTACCGAATCATGTTGAGCCCTGGAGAAGGCGTCAACAATTTTCTGAAGGGCAGCTTCAGAGAGAGAGGACTGCTGGTTGGAAGAGGAGGCGAGAAGTAGGTCAACCTTCTCATTGAGCTCTTTTAGATGCTTCTTTGTTACAGGAGCATCATCCTCCTCATCACTCTGAACTTGAAACGGACTATAGTAGACCGAATCGAAGTTCATGTGTTCACCCCCAAGGTAAGGGTTTTCGTCATCGGAGGCATTTTCTGGAGATGGAGGGGGTGGTGAAGCTGGGGGTGTTGTGGTTGGGGTATGTTGAGGTTGATTATGGGGTGGGGTAGTTTTGGGTGGTGGTTGAGTTTGGGTTTCGGTTTGTGGTGTTTCGGTTACGGGAGGGGTTTCGGTAACTGGTGGTGTTTCGGTTGCAGTGGTGAAAATGGGTGGTGGTATAGGGAAAGATGTTGGGGGAATAGTGGGGTTTATGGTCGGAATGGAAGTAGGAATGGTTGGAGGAGGGGAAGGAACTGGGGAATTATGAAGTCCCATTTCTGGGGTAGGGGACCGAGGTGGTGTGTTGCCTCGTTGAGGATATTCGTCTCCTTGAGAGCCTTCAGAATCCGAACTCCCGCCCTCAGAATCGCTTGAAGAAGAGGGAATAACAAGCTTGCGCTTCGGTTGTGTCTTCCTCCTCTTCGGCTGTGGGGACTGTGCAGCCTTTGTCTGTTTCCTCTTCTTGGGAGAAGGACCCTTTGGAGCTTTGGTCGCTTGGTTCCCTTTTTCAGCCTTTTTTCCCCTATTCACCGGTTTGTCTGCATCGTGAATCGACCTGAGCATATCCGGTGTCAGTTCCCTAGGACCAGTTGGCCTGAACTCTTTGATCGTCCGAATCAACCTGCTGTCAGAGGGCACGTCGCCATACATTGTCTCCGGGATGGAGCCAACGAATGAGAATTTAGATGCATCCGAGACGATGATCTTCTTGGTATGAAATGTACCAACAGAAGACATCAATGCACCTGCAGCAATGGGAATGTCGAACTTGTCCATCGCCCACTTGGTAATCAAAATCCAGAACCGGGCCAAGGACACCTCAGAGTGTCGGGATGAGGAAGAAAGGCTCTGGATGAGCTATTGCCATAGGACCAACCCATAGTCCAAGTTAACCCCGTTGTAGACCGCGTACATGATCGACAGAAAGAGGCGACTTGCACCGTCAGACCCTGAGCTCCGTTCCGATAGGCCCTTGAAAAGTACTGTAAATAAGCCGTTCCACTGTGGCGGCAGGCAGGACTTTTTGAACTTAGCGACCGAGGTGAGGACCTCCGTGTAACCCATGTTGTAAAACATGTTAAACAGATACCCAACCGGAATCGTCTCCGGGTTTATTCTTGAAGGGTCAACAGCCTACCCTAGCATTGTGCAGAAACATTGTCGAGAAACGGATGTTTTGTGTTCAGCAATTTCAAAGAACACCCGTTCGACTGCCTTGTCGTAATAGGCAGTCGCATAAACCTGCGATAGGGCCACCATGGGAACAGACTCGATCCTGGAGAGAGCGGTGGCTATTTGAGAGTACTTGAGGCACTCGATTATCGGCGACATGTAGGAGTCGTACGCCAGAGGGTTGAGATCAATCACCAGACATTGTTATGGACGGATGGGTAGGATCTGTGAGGTAGCATGGACGGAAGAGGATTCAGCCATTGTTGAAGGGATGAAGAAGATGATGAACAGTGAAGTTGTTTGGGAGTATTTGCTCTTGAGAAATTTCGGAAGCTGTAAAAAGGTAAATGATTTTGTGGACTGCCTTTTATAGTGAGGGATTGGAGAGAGAAAAATCGTTTCATATCTTCTATGCGATGATCACGTAGGAGAGAGATTGTCAGAATCCTAGGATCACGCTACCCAACAAGCGCCGTTTCAGAAGAAAATCGCTTCAAATCCGCACGCGCCTTTAATTGCCAGAGAGATGACGCTTGGATTTCGCACACGCGTCCACGTTGTCAGTAAAAGCATGGACGTCTCAAATTCACACGCGCCCCCTTTTTACCGTCGTTTGAATATCAATCCTTTTAACTCCCGCCGAGTCAGCAACCTTTCGTCTTATCTTTGTAAACGACATCTTTTTGAATTAAATACCCACGTGGATTGTTTCTGACCACAACTCCATAATAAACCACCAAGTGATAATACAGCCTGTAAATAATTAGTAATGGAATTTTGGAAAATCAAGGATTTTCGTGCAAAGAGTGTAAAATAAAAAGAAATAAAACAACTCTTTTAAGGATATTATGTGATGTCAATAATGACACGAAACTGATGATCCCGGGCACGAATCTCTTCCTTCAAGGTCAAGAGAGACCTTAAAGTGTTAGTGTGGATTCCCGTTGAATTACGATCAAACACTTATTAATAAATGTTGAAAGGCTTCTTTTAATTAGGCTAATTAAGGGTGGCTTCGCTTTGATTCATCAATTCTATTCTTGATATAAGAAAGAAAGTGAACAAAGTACTTGTGAGACCGGTGTAGCCTGTTGAACAAGTAGGTAGGAATTTCTTTTAAATTGGCTTGGAAAAATATAAAATCTCAGATAAAAATTTAAAATTGGATCCCTTGGGAAGAAATGTTATGGTGTGTAACAATTTCATAGGAATCACACAAAATAAAATTTGAGATTTCATGAAGGTACATTCGTCAATTCTTTGGTGAAAACTTGAGCAAATTAATTGTTCACCGTCAATTCATTAGGTGTTGAATTTAGGGTTTCACTCAGCTCGTAGTGACACGAAACTAAGATCATAAACACAGATGTTGTGTAACCATAAACCTCAGTGGTAATGTCTGAGAGTCTTAAGGGTTACGTTGATGAAACGAATGTAATGGAGAAGTTTAATAGAGATGGTGTGAGAAAACATAGTACCTCTGCTGCGAAAATAAGGACCAAGCAGAAAACTGTTAAGTCATGTGAGAAGAGACTGAGGTAGCTCACGATTAGAATAAATGTGTTAGCCTGATTGGGAAGACAAGGTTTGTGTATACCAGGTCATGAAGGCTATTATTCAAAATCTTATGAGGCTTGGGACACATACAGCAGCATGCTTCTAGGGACACTTAAGTAATTCATCAATTATATCCCCATAAACGAATGAACGTACAAGAAAGAAAAAGAAATATTTTTGGAGTTTTTGAGATTTATTAAAGAAATAAAAAATTAAAAGAAAATAAAAAAAATAAAATAAGTAAGAAAAAAATAAGACTTAAAAAAAACTTTGGAAAAAATATGAAAAACCGAACCCGAACGTTCGGTTGGTTTCGGTTGGGAAAAAGTTGAAAAACCGAACCCGAGCGTTCGGTTGGTCTTGGTTCCAGAAAATTTTGAAAAAACCAAACCCGAGCGTTCGGTTGGTTTCGGTTCAGGAAAATTTTGAAAAACCGAACCCGAACCTTCGGTTGGTTTCGGTTCAACAAAATTTTGAAAAACCGAACCCGAACCTTCGGTAGGTTTCGGTTTTGGAAAATTTTGAGAAACCAAGGAATTTAGACATGCAATTGGAAAATACTTTTAACACAAAGAAAAACAAAATTGTACAAGAAATATACAACAGAGAAAAACTATCTTTGAAGTGATGAGCGAGTCAGATGGTTCAACCGAACCCGAACGTTCGGTTGGTTTCGCTTCTTACGTTTGAGGTGGAGAGGTAGTGTGAGGTACTGACTCTGATTCCATCATACCTAGCCCTTGCAATATTTTATTGAATGATGCTTCAGGAAGAGTTTTGGTAAAGTCGTCAGCCAGTTGATCAGTGGTTCTTACGAAGTGAACTTCTACGTTTCCATCTTCCAAATGATCTTTGATGAAGTGATACCTCAGTGCTATGTGTTTGGTTTTAGAGTGTTGCACTGGGTTATGACAGATCCTAATTGCACTTTCAGAGTCACAATATAGTGGGATCTTCTTCATATTGAGTCCATAGTCTCGAAGTTGACTTTGGATCCAAATCACTTGTGATGTGCAGGATGCAGCGGCAATGTATTCCGTTTCGGCAGTAGACAACGACACACACGTTTGTTTCTTGGATTGCCAGCTGACCAACTTCCCGTCAAGGAATTGACAGCCACCAGTTGTGCTTTTTCTGTCGAGTCCACATCCTCCAAGGTCAGCATCAGAATAGGCTTGAACAAAGAAGCCTGAGTTGGATGGATACCGTAGACCTAAGGAGGTGGTTCGCTTGAGATAGCGTAAGATGTTCTTCACTGCAAGCATGTGAGGTTCGCGTGGGTTTGCCTGAATCGAGCACAATAACACACAGAAAACATGATATCAGGCCTGCTAGCAGTAAGATACATTAGTGAGCCTATCATTTGACGATAGAGCGTGATATCGACAGCCGGTTTGTCTAGAGATGGGGTAAGTTTGGTGCCGAATGCCATTGGGACTTTGACTTTTGAGTCTCCCATCATGCCAAACTTTGCTAGGAGAGTCTTCGTGTAAGCTTCCTGATTTATAAAGATGCCTTCAGGTCCCTATCTTATATTTAAACCAAGGAAAAAGTTAATAGGACCCATTGAGCTCATTTCAAACTTAGTCTCCATCAGCTTTCTGAATTCAGCTGTTAAGCTAGGATTCGTGGAGCCAAAGATGATGTCATCGACATAAATTTGAACTATCATAAGGTGGTTACCTTCCTTTTTGCGAAAGAAGGTTGGGTCAACCGAACCTTGTTTGAATTTAGACATCTTTAAAAATTTTGTTAGCGTTTCATACCAGGCTCTCGGAGCTTGTTTGAGGCCGTACATAGCTTTATCCAGAATATAGCAATGGTTTGGATACTTTTCGTTCACAAACCCAGGAGGTTGCTCCACATACACAGTTTCTTCGAGTTCTCCATTGAGAAATGCACACTTGACGTCCATTTGGAAAACTTCAAAGTTTTTGTGGGCAGCATAAGCCAGAAATATTCTAACAAATTCTAGCCTAGCTACTGGAGCGAAAGTCTCTTCATAGTCTATCCCTTCCTCCTGACAGTATCCCTTGACCACCAGACGAGCCTTGTTCCTTATTACATTACCTTCCTTGTCCATTTTGTTTCTAAAAACCCATTTGAGACCAACAACCGAAGCATCTAGAGGAGTTGGAATGAGGCGCCAGACTTTGTTCCTTTCAAATTCGTTCAGTTCGTCTTGCATTGCTTGAACCCAATCAGAGTGATCGAGGGCAGTGTTAACTGTCTTCGGTTCAACTTTTGATACGAATGAGTTAAACATACAAAACTCAACCTTTGAAAATAAGGATGTCTGTTTTGCCTTCAGTTGTGATCGGGTCAGAACCTTTTCAGATACATCACCAACTACTTGAGAGATAGGATGATCTCTGGTCCATTTGGTAAGAGGAGGGTAATTCGGATCAAAGGTTGGATCTAGACCGAATCGAAGTTCATGTGTTCACCCCCAAGGTAAGGGTTTTCGCCATCGGAGGCATTTTCTGGAGATGGAGGGGGTGGTGAAGCTGGGGGTGTTGTGGTTGGGGTATGTTGAGGTTGATTATGGGGTGGGGTAGTTTTGGGTGGTGGTTGAGTTTGGGTTTCGGTTTGTGGTGTTTCGGTTACGGGAGGGGTTTCGGTAACTGGTGGTGTTTCGGTTGCAGTGGTGAAAATGGGTGGTGGTATAGGGAAAGATGTTGGGGGAATAGTGGGGTTTATGGTCGGAATGGAAGTAGGAATGGTTGGAGGAGGGGAAGGAACTGGGGAATTATGAAGTCCCATTTCTGGGGTAGGGGACCGAGGTGGTGTGTTGCCTCGTTGAGGAGATTCGTCTCCTTGAGAGCCTTCAGAATCCGAACTCCCGCCCTCAGAATCGCTTGAAGAAGAGGGAATAACAAGCTTGCGCTTCGGTTGTGTCTTCCTCCTCTTCTGCTGTGGGGACTGTGCAGCCTTTGTCTGTTTCCTCTTCTTGGGAGAAGGACCCTTTGGAGCTTTGGTCGCTTGGTTCCCTTTTTCAGCCTTTTTTCCCCTATTCACCGGTTTGTCTGCATCGTGAATCGACCTGAGCATATCCGGTGTCAGTTCCCTAGGACCAGTTGGCCTGAACTCTTTGATCGTCCGAATCAACCTGCTGTCAGAGGGCACGTCGCCATACATTGTCTCCGGGATGGAGCCAACGAATGAGAATTTAGATGCATCCGAGACGATGATCTTCTTGGTATGAAACGTACCAACAGAAGACATCAATGCACCTGCAGCAATGGGAATGTCGAACTTGTCCATCGCCCACTTGGTAATCAAAATCCAGAACCGGGCCAAGGACACCTCAGAGTGTCGGGATGAGGAAGAAAGGCTCTGGATGAGCTATTGCCATAGGACCAACCCATAGTCCAAGTTAACCCCGTTGTAGACCACGTACATGATCGACAGAAAGAGGCGACTTGCACCGTCAGACCCTGAGCTCCGTTCCGATAGGCCCTTGAAAAGTACTGTAAATAAGCCGTTTCACTGTGGCGGCAGGCAGGACTTTTTGAACTTAGCGACGGAGGTGAGGACCTCCGTGTAACCCATGTTGTAAAACATGTTAAACAGATACCCAACCGGAATCGTCTCCGGGTTTATTCTTGAAGGGTCAACAGCCTACCCTAGCATTGTGCAGAAACGTTGTCGAGAAACGGATGTTTTGTGTTCAGCAATTTCAAAGAACACCCGTTCGACTGCCTTGTCGTAATAGGCAGTCGCATAAACCTGCGATAGGGCCACCATGGGAACAGACTCGATCCTGGAGAGAGCGGTGGCTATTTGAGAGTACTTGAGGCACTCGATTATCGGCGACATGTAGGAGTCGTACGCCAGAGGGTTGAGATCAATCACCAGACATTGTTGTGGACGGATGGGTAGGATCTGTGAGGTAGCATGGACGGAAGAGGATTCAGCCATTGTTGAAGGGATGAAGAAGATGATGAACAGTGAAGTTGTTTGGGAGTATTTGCTCTTGAGAAATTTCGGAAGCTGTAAAAAGGTAAATGATTTTGTGGACTGCCTTTTATAGTGAGGGATTGGAGAGAGAAAAATCGTTTCATATCTTCTATGCGATGATCACGTAGGAGAGAGATTGTCAGAATCCTAGGATCACGCTACCCAACAAGCGCCGTTTCAGAAGAAAATCGCTTCAAATCCGCACGCGCCTTTAATTGCCAGAGAGATGACGCTTGGATTTCGCACACGCGTCCACGTTGTCAGTAAAAGCATGGACGTCTCAAATTCACACGCGCCCCCTTTTTACCGTCGTTTGAATATCAATCCTTTTAACTCCCGCCGAGTCAGCAACCTTTCGTCTTATCTTTGTAAACGACATCTTTTTGAATTAAATACCCACGTGGATTGTTTCTGACCACAACTCCATAATAAACCACCAAGTGATAATACAGCCTGTAAATAATTAGTAATGGAATTTTGGAAAATCAAGGATTTTCGTGCAAAGAGTGTAAAATAAAAAGAAATAAAGCAACTCTTTTAAGGATATTATGTGATGTCAATAATGACACGAAACTGATGATCCCGGGCACGAATCTCTTCCTTCAAGGTCAAGAGAGACCTTAAAGTGTTAGTGTGGATTCCCGTTGAATTACGATCAAACACTTATTAATAAATGTTGAAAGGCTTCTTTTAATTAGGCTAATTAAGGGTGGCTTCGCTTTGATTCATCAATTCTATTCTTGATATAAGAAAGAAAGTGAAAAAAGTACTTGTGAGACCGGTGTAGCCTGTTGAACAAGTAGGTAGGAATTTCTTTTAAATTGGCTTGGAAAAATATAAAATCTCAGATAAAAATTTAAAATTGGATCCCTTGGGAAGAAATGTTATGGTGTGTAACAATTTCATAGGAATCACACAAAATAAAATTTGAGATTTCATGAAGGTACATTCGTCAATTCTTTGGTGAAAACTTGAGCAAATTAATTGTTCACCGTCAATTCATTAGGTGTTGAATTTAGGGTTTCACTCAGCTCGTAGTGACACGAAACTAAGATCATAAACACAGATGTTGTGTAACCATAAACCTCAGTGGTAATGTCTGAGAGTCTTAAGGGTTACGTTGATGAAACGAATGTAATGGAGAAGTTTAATAGAGATGGTGTGAGAAAACATAGTACCTCTGCTGCAAAAATAAGGACCAAGCAGAAAACTCTTAACTCATGTGAGAAGAGAGTGAGGTAGCTCACGATTAGAATAAATGTGTTAGCCTGATTGGGAAGACAAGGTTTGTGTATACCAGGTCATGAAGGCTATTATTCAAAATCTTATGAGGCTTGGGACACATACAGCAGCATGCTTCTAGGGACACTTAAGTAATTCATCAATTATATCCCCATAAACGAATGAACGTACAAGAAAGAAAAAGAAATATTTTTGGAGTTTTTGAGATTTATTAAAGAAATAAAAAAATTAAAAGAAAATAAAAAAAATAAAATAAGTAAGAATAAAATAAGACTTAAAAAAAACTTTGGAAAAAATATGAAAAACCGAACCCGAACGTTCGGTTGGTTTCGGTTGGGAAAAAGTTGAAAAACCGAACCCGAGCGTTCGGTTGGTCTTGGTTCCAGAAAATTTTGAAAAAACCGAACCCGAGCGTACGGTTGGTTTCGGTTCAGGAAAATTTTGAAAAACCGAACCCGAACCTTCGGTTGGTTTCGGTTCAACAAAATTTTGAAAAGCCGAACCCGAACCTTCGGTAGGTTTCGGTTTTGGAAAATTTTGAGAAACCAAGGAATTTAGACATTCAATTGGAAAATACTTTTAACACAAAGAAAAACAAAATTGTACAAGAAATATACAACAGAGAAAAAATATCTTTGAAGTGATGAGCGAGTCAGATGGTTCAACCGAACCCGAACGTTCGGTTGGTTTCGCTTCTTACGTTTGAGGTGGAGAGGTAGTGTGAGGTACTGACTCTGATTCCATCATACCTAGCCCTTGCAATATTTTATTGAATGATGCTTCAGGAAGAGCTTTGGTAAAGTCGTCAGCCAGTTGATCAGTGGTTCTTACGAAGTGAACTTCTACGTTTCCATCTTCCAAATGATCTTTGATGAAGTGATACCTCAGTGCTATGTGTTTGGTTTTAGAGTGTTGCACTGGGTTATGACAGATCCTAATTGCACTTTCAGAGTCACAATATAGTGGGATCTTCTTCATATTGAGTCCATAGTCTCGAAGTTGACTTTGGATCCAAATCACTTGTGATGTGCAGGATGCAGCGGCAATGTATTCCGTTTCGGCAGTAGACAACGACACACACGTTTGTTTCTTGGATTGCCAGCTGACCAACTTCCCGTCAAAGAATTGATAGCCACCAGTTGTGCTTTTTCTGTCGAGTCCACATCCTCCAAGGTCAGCATCAGAATAAGCTTGAACAAAGAAGCCTGAGTTGGATGGATACCGTAGACCTAAGGAGGTGGTTCGCTTGAGATAGCGTAAGATGTTCTTCACTGCAAGCATGTGAGGTTCGCGTGGGTTTGCCTGAATCGAGCACAATAACACACAGAAAACATGATATCAGGCCTGCTAGCAGTAAGATACATTAGTGAGCCTATCATTTGACGATAGAGCGTGATATCGACAGCCGGTTTGTCTAGAGATGGGGTAAGTTTGGTGCCGAATGCCATTGGGACTTTGACTTTTGAGTCTCCCATCATGCCAAACTTTGCTAGGAGAGTCTTCGTGTAAGCTTCCTGATTTATAAAGATGCCTTCCGGTCCCTATCTTATATTTAAACCAAGGAAAAAGTTAATAGGACCCATTGAGCTCATTTCAAACTTAGTCTCCATCAGCTTTCTGAATTCAGCTGTTAAGCTAGGATTCGTGGAGCCAAAGATGATGTCATCGACATAAATTTGAACTATCATAAGGTGGTTACCTTCCTTTTTGCGAAAGAAGGTTGGGTCAACCGAACCTTGTTTGAATTTAGACATCTTTAAAAATTTTGTTAGCGTTTCATACCAGGCTCTCGGAGCTTGTTTGAGGCCGTACACAGCTTTATCCAGAATATAGCAATGGTTTGGATACTTTTCGTTCACAAACCCAGGAGGTTGCTCCACATACACAGTTTCTTCGAGTTCTCCATTGAGAAATGCACACTTGACGTCCATTTGGAAAACTTCAAAGTTTTTGTGGGCAGCATAAGCCAGAAATATTCTAACAAATTCTAGCCTAGCTACTGGAGCGAAAGTCTCTTCATAGTCTATCCCTTCCTCCTGACAGTATCCCTTGACCACCAGACGAGCCTTGTTCCTTATTACATTACCTTCCTTGTCCATTTTGTTTCTAAAAACCCATTTGAGACCAACAACCGAAGCATCTAGAGGAGTTGGAATGAGGCGCCAGACTTTGTTCCTTTCAAATTCGTTCAGTTCGTCTTGCATTGCTTGAACCCAATCAGAGTGATCGAGGGCAGTGTTAACTGTCTTCGGTTCAACTTTTGATACGAATGAGTTAAACATACAAAACTCAACCTTTGAAAATAAGGATGTCTGTTTTGCCTTCAGTTGTGATCGGGTCAGAACCTTTTCAGATACATCACCAACTACTTGAGAGATAGGATGATCTCTGGTCCATTTGGTAAGAGGAGGGTAATTCGGATCAAAGGTTGGATCTAGACCGAATCGAAGTTCATGTGTTCACCCCCAAGGTAAGGGTTTTCGCCATCGGAGGCATTTTCTGGAGATGGAGGGGGTGGTGAAGCTGGGGGTGTTGTGGTTGGGGTATGTTGAGGTTGATTATGGGGTGGGGTAGTTTTGGGTGGTGGTTGAGTTTGGGTTTCGGTTTGTGGTGTTTCGGTTACGGGAGGGGTTTCGGTAACTGGTGGTGTTTCGGTTGCAGTGGTGAAAATGGGTGGTGGTATAGGGAAAGATGTTGGGGGAATAGTGGGGTTTATGGTCGGAATGGAAGTAGGAATGGTTGGAGGAGGGGAAGGAACTGGGGAATTATGAAGTCCCATTTCTGGGGTAGGGGACCGAGGTGGTGTGTTGCCTCGTTGAGGATATTCGTCTCCTTGAGAGCCTTCAGAATCCGAACTCCCGCCCTCAGAATCGCTTGAAGAAGAGGGAATAACAAGCTTGCGCTTCGGTTGTGTCTTCCTCCTCTTCGGCTGTGGGGACTGTGCAGCCTTTGTCTGTTTCCTCTTCTTGGGAGAAGGACCCTTTGGAGCTTTGGTCGCTTGGTTCCCTTTTTCAGCCTTTTTTCCCCTATTCACCGGTTTGTCTGCATCGTGAATCGACCTGAGCATATCCGGTGTCAGTTCCCTAGGACCAGTTGGCCTGAACTCTTTGATCGTCCGAATCAACCTGCTGTCAGAGGGCACGTCGCCATACATTGTCTCCGGGATGGAGCCAACGAATGAGAATTTAGATGCATCCAAGACGATGATCTTCTTGGTATGAAACGTACCAACAGAAGACATCAATGCACCTGCAGCAATGGGAATGTCGAACTTGTCCATCGCCCACTTGGTAATCAAAATCCAGAACCGGGCCAAGGACACCTCAGAGTGTCGGTATGAGGAAGAAAGGCTCTGGATGAGCTATTGCCATAGGACCAACCCATAGTCCAAGTTAACCCCGTTGTAGACCGCGTACATGATCGACAGAAAGAGGCGACTTGCACCGTCAGACCCTGAGCTCCGTTCCGATAGGCCCTTGAAAAGTACTGTAAATAAGCCGTTCCACTGTGGCGGCAGGCAGGACTTTTTGAACTTAGCGACGGAGGTGAGGACCTCCGTGTAACCCATGTTGTAAAACATGTTAAACAGATACCCAACCGGAATCGTCTCCGGGTTTATTCTTGAAGGGTCAACAGCCTACCCTAGCATTGTGCAGAAACGTTGGCGAGAAACGGATGTTTTGTGTTCAGCAATTTCAAAGAACACCCGTTCGACTGCCTTGTCGTAATAGGCAGTCGCATAAACCTGCGATAGGGCCACCATGGGAACAGACTCGATCCTGGAGAGAGCGGTGGCTATTTGAGAGTACTTGAGGCACTCGATTATCGGCGACATGTAGGAGTCGTACGCCAGAGGGTTGAGATCAATCACCAGACATTGTTGTGGACGGATGGGTAGGATCTGTGAGGTAGCATGGACGGAAGAGGATTCAGCCATTGTTGAAGGGATGAAGAAGATGATGAACAGTGAAGTTGTTTGGGAGTATTTGCTCTTGAGAAATTTCGGAAGCTGTAAAAAGGTAAATGATTTTGTGGACTGCCTTTTATAGTGAGGGATTGGAGAGAGAAAAATCGTTTCATATCTTCTATGCGATGATCACGTAGGAGAGAGATTGTCAGAATCCTAGGATCACGCTACCCAACAAGCGCCGTTTCAGAAGAAAATTGCTTCAAATCCGCACGCGCCTTTAATTGCCAGAGAGATGACGCTTGGATTTCGCACACGCGTCCACGTTGTCAGTAAAAGCATGGACGTCTCAAATTCACACGCGCCCCCTTTTTACCGTCGTTTGAATATCAATCCTTTTAACTCCCGCCGAGTCAGCAACCTTTCGTCTTATCTTTGTAAACGACATCTTTTTGAATTAAATACCCACGTGGATTGTTTCTGACCACAACTCCATAATAAACCACCAAGTGATAATACAGCCTGTAAATAATTAGTAATGGAATTTTGGAAAATCAAGGATTTTCGTGCAAAGAGTGTAAAATAAAAAGAAATAAAGCAACTCTTTTAAGGATATTATGTGATGTCAATAATGACACGAAACTGATGATCCCGGGCACGAATCTCTTCCTTCAAGGTCAAGAGAGACCTTAAAGTGTTAGTGTGGATTCCCGTTGAATTACGATCAAACACTTATTAATAAATGTTGAAAGGCTTCTTTTAATTAGGCTAATTAAGGGTGGCTTCGCTTTGATTCATCAATTCTATTCTTGATATAAGAAAGAAAGTGAACAAAGTACTTGTGAGACCGGTGTAGCCTGTTGAACAAGTAGGTAGGAATTTCTTTTAAATTGGCTTGGAAAAATATAAAATCTCAGATAAAAATTTAAAATTGGATCCCTTGGGAAGAAATGTTATGGTGTGTAACAATTTCATAGGAATCACACAAAATTAAATTTGAGATTTCATGAAGGTACATTCGTCAATTCTTTGGTGAAAACTTGAGCAAATTAATTGTTCACCTTCAATTCATTAGGTGTTGAATTTAGGGTTTCACTCAGCTCGTAGTGACACGAAACTAAGATCATAAACACAGATGTTGTGTAACCATAAACCTCAGTGGTAATGTCTGAGAGTCTTAAGGGTTACGTTGATGAAACGAATGTAATGGAGAAGTTTAATAGAGATGGTGTGAGAAAACATAGTACCTCTGCTGCAAAAATAAGGACCAAGCAGAAAACTCTTAACTCATGTGAGAAGAGAGTGAGGTAGCTCACGATTAGAATAAATGTGTTAGCCTGATTGGGAAGACAAGGTTTGTGTATACCAGGTCATGAAGGCTATTATTCAAAATCTTATGAGGCTTGGGACACATACAGCAGCATGCTTCTAGGGACACTTAAGTAATTCATCAATTATATCCCCATAAACGAATGAACGTACAAGAAAGAAAAAGAAATATTTTTGGAGTTTTTGAGATTTATTAAAGAAATAAAAAAATTAAAAGAAAATAAAAAAAATAAAATAAGTAAGAAAAAAATAAGACTTAAAAAAAACTTTGGAAAAAATATGAAAAACCGAACCCGAACGTTCGGTTGGTTTCGGTTGGGAAAAAGTTGAAAAACCGAACCCGAGCGTTCGGTTGGTCTTGGTTCCAGAAAATTTTGAAAAAACCGAACCCGAGCGTACGGTTGGTTTCGGTTCAGGAAAATTTTGAAAAACCGAACCCGAACCTTCGGTTGGTTTCGGTTCAACAAAATTTTGAAAAGCCGAACCCGAACCTTCGGTAGGTTTCGGTTTTGGAAAATTTTGAGAAACCAAGGAATTTAGACATTCAATTGGAAAATACTTTTAACACAAAGAAAAACAAAATTGTACAAGAAATATACAACAGAGAAAACCTACCTTTGAGGTGATGAGCGAGTCAGATGGTTCAACCGAACCCGAACGTTCGGTTGGTTTCGCTTCTTACGTTTGAGGTGGAGAGGTAGTGTGAGGTACTGACTCTGATTCCATCATACCTAGCCCTTGCAATATTTTATTGAATGATGCTTCAGGAAGAGCTTTGGTAAAGTCGTCAGCCAGTTGATCAGTGGTTCTTACGAAGTGAACTTCTACGTTTCCATCTTCCACATGATCTTTGATGAAGTGATACCTCAGTGCTATGTGTTTGGTTTTAGAGTGTTGCACTGGGTTATGACAGATCCTAATTGCACTTTCAGAGTCACAATATAGTGGGATCTTCTTCATATTGAGTCCATAGTCTCGAAGTTGACTTTGGATCCAAATCACTTGTGATGTGCAGGATGCAGCGGCAATGTATTCCGCTTCGGCAGTAGACAACGACACACACGTTTGTTTCTTGGATTGCCAGCTGACCAACTTCCCGTCAAGGAATTGACAGCCACCAGTTGTGCTTTTTCTGTCGAGTCCACATCCTCCAAGGTCAGCATCAGAATAGGCTTGAACAAAGAAGCCTGAGTTGGATGGATACCATAGACCTAAGGAGGTGGTTCGCTTGAGATAGCGTAAGATGTTGTTCACTGCAAGCATGTGAGGTTCGCGTGGGTTTGCCTGAAATCGAGCACAATAACACACAGAAAACATGATATCAGGCCTGCTAGCAGTAAGATACATTAGTGAGCCTATCATTTGACGATAGAGCGTGATATCGACAGCCGGTTTGTCTAGAGATGGGGTAAGTTTGGTGCCGAATGCCATTGGGACATTGACTTTTGAGTCTCCCATCATGCCAAACTTTGCTAGGAGAGTCTTCGTGTAAGCTTCCTAATTTATAAAGATGCCTTCGGGTCCCTGTCTTATATTTAAACCAAGGAAAAAGTTAATAGGACCCATTGAGCTCATTTCAAACTTAGTCTCCATCAGCTTTCTGAATTCAGCTGTTAAGCTAGGATTCGTGGAGCCAAAGATGATGTCATCGACATAAATTTGAACTATCATAAGGTGGTTACCTTCCTTTTTGCGAAAGAAGGTTGGGTCAACCGAACCTTGTTTGAATTTAGACATCTTTAAAAATTTTGTTAGCGTTTCATACCAGGCTCTCGGAGCTTGTTTGAGGCCGTACATAGCTTTATCCCGAATATAGCAATGGTTTGGATACTTTTCGTTCACGAACCCAGGAGGTTGCTCTTGGTTCCAGAAAATTTGGGAAAAAGTTGAAAAACCGAACCCGAGCGTTCGGTTGGTCTTGGTTCCAGAAAATTTTGAAAAAACCGAACTCGAGCGTTCGGTTGGTTTCGGTTCAGGAAAATTTTGAAAAACCGAACCCGAACCTTCGGTTGGTTTCGGTTCAACAAAATTTTGAAAAACCGAACCCGAACACCGATCCAAACAAAAACCATCATGGAACCACTAAACACTCGATATTCAGTATATTACCCATATTGGTCAGTATTTAGATACTTAACCACAAATTCTTAATATGCAACATCTCTAAGATTCCCGTCGCTAGAGCTACATGTATTCCTAAGCCTTTTTGGATTATATTGATTAACTACAATAAGACCATACATCTTAGCAAAATCCCTTTATATCATAAATGTTAATTTGTATGGAACGATGAACGTTGAGTATAGGTTTTGTATCACATACTTATATGGGTTGACATCCCACAATCGGTTGCTAGCTATAGCCATCGGCTGACGAGTCGAGCTTGGGAATTGACGTTTCCTTCACTAATTTTTTCATCATGTCATCAAAAATGTGGTGTGGACTTTCAACACATCCTTTCAGTGTTGGTGCAGAGGTGTTTGTCATAGTTCGGTTATGAGATCTCTATAGACTTAGATGTTGTTCGTTATAGTAAAATTTTGGTATATGAAATATAGGAACCCCTTTCATTTGAAAAATGAACGAATTGAAACTCTCACAAGGCAAAATAGTCGTAACTCAAAATGATGAGTATCATTATAATAAGAATCCCGTTAAGAATTATTTAACAAATATATTGTTATGACTAGAAATATGGATAATCTTAGAAGCAACATAGCTACTTTCACAAATCTTGGTCTAAAACACACACACACACACACACACACACACACACACATATATATATATATATATATATATATATATATATATATATATATATATATTTGTGTTTATTTAGTCCCACGGGTAAAATGAGTGCAAACCTAAAGAGCTCACCAACAATTCGTTGTTGACGTATTTTAAACATGTATTCTCAGGGAAGTAGCGCAAAGGAAGTTCCAGAGTAGGAATTATGGAATCATCCTTTTATATTAATTATGTTATGTCCCAACACATCACGGCTTTGAAGTAATGTGATGATTGTTATGTCGATGTAAGATATTTTGGAATTTATGTAATTGTGATGCCTTTTGTATTCTATAATGTGCATGTATGCTTCACTGTGATATTAATTGACATCGTACGTCATGGCGTTTCCGCCGTCGGCTGGGGGTGTGACAGTTCGAGACCAAAGTGGGGGACTGCTTACCATTTACAAAGAGTGTATCAGGGCTGGATCGACTTTCTATTCTGCCGTCAGGGCGAGACAGTATCTACATCATGAGTATACTAGTTATCTGGCGTATGTGGTGGATACTCGGGATGACGAGAAAAGATCAATTTGTATCTTTGATGTTCCTATTATGCGTGATTTTCCATATGTTTTCCATAAGGAGTTGCTGGGTGTTCCTCCAAATAAGCAGGTGGAGTTTCGGATCGACCTGATCCCCGGTGCGGTGCTGGTCAACAAGGCCACATATTGCATTGCGCCACCCGAGATGCAAGAGTTATCATCTCAAGTTCAAGATCTGTTAGGAAAGGAGTTTATTTGGATGAGCAGTTGGCCGTGGGTAGCACCGATCCTTTTTGTCAAGAAAAAAGATAGTTAACACCGGATGTGCAATGACTATCGAGATTTGGAAAAGATGACGGTGAAGAACCATTACCATTACCAAGGATTGATGACCTCTTCGATCAGTTGCAGGAGGCATCTTGGTTTTCAAAGATCGATCTGAGGTCTGGTTACAATCAGATGAGAGTACGAGAGGAGGATATTCAAAAGATGACCTTGAAAACTCGTTATGGGCATTATGAGTTCATGGTGATGCCTTTTGGGCTCACAACTGCACCGACAGTGTTCAAAGATCTCATGAACCGAGCGTGTAGACCTATGATGGACTGCTCAATGATTGACTTCATCGATGATATCTTCGTCTATTTGAAGACCATGGAATAGTTGGAGGAACATTTGTGTGAGATTCTTGGAGTTCTGTGCACGGAGGGGCTTTACACCAAGTTCTCCAAGTGTGAGTTCTTTTTGCACACGGTTTAGTTTCTATGAAACTCATTAATCAGAACGGTATCTTGATTGATCCAGCCAAAATTGAGGCGGTTATGCAATGAGAGGTTATGAAGTCTCAATCTGTGATTCGTAGTTTGCTCGGTTTTAAGAGATATTATTGGAGATTCATTCGATATATCTCCAAGATAGCAGTTCCTCACTAAGTTGAAAATGAAGGTTTTCGTGTTTAGATGGGGGCCTATGCAGCATGTATCATTTAAGACTCTTTCGTAGAGACTTTGTGAGGCTTAAGAACTTTCCCTCACTGAGGAAGTTAAGGATTTTGTGGTCTATTGTGATGCATCCATCTCGGGATTGGATGTTGTTTTGATGTAGAGAGGGCATGTGATTGCATACACTTAGAGGAAGTTGAGTCACCTTGAGACAAAGTATCCCACTTATGATCATGAGTTGGGGGCGATGGTTTTTTTCCCTCTAGATATGACGCTATTATCTTTACAGGGTTTAGTATACTGTCTACACGGACCATAAGAGTCTGTGATATCTTATAATTGTTGGAATAGTGTCTAAGCCCGTAACTATATTTGGTATGTACTTGACTCGATTATGCATGGTCCTTTTGGGTTGCCTTCTCCAAAGCAACTTGACAAGGTAATTTAAGGAGAAAGAGAGAGTATTGTGATTTATTAATATATTATAAGAATAATATATTAAAGGAGAAATCATATTATTTAATTAGTATTGATCATAAATTAATTAGGAATTAATTTGGTGGTCAAGAGAGACTAATTGAATAAAGGGGTATAAACTGTCAAATGTATGATAGTTGAGTTTTAGGTTAAGGAAACTTAATGGGCTTAAGGGGGAACGAAATTATGATGGGTATCCATCATATTTTCGTCCAAGGGCCTCATTCCAGAAGGTTCCATGGGCTGCTTGGTGGCTAAGCTGTCCATTAGGGTTTAGAGTGAAACCCTAGTAACCTGTAAGTATAAATATGACCCCTAGGGCATTGAATTCGGCTACCACTTGATTCTAAGAGATCCCTAGGCCGATTTCTAGCCTCTCTCTCCCTCTCTCATATTGCCTTCTTGCTTGTGAGGTTTGTGAACCATTAGAGGAGTTGCATTTGTGACTCTAGGCTCAAAAGAAGAAGATATACAAGATCTAAGCCAACTATTGAAGAGGTAAACATCTAGATCTGATTCTATATGTTAATTTTGTTGTTTATATGCTAGATTAGGGTTTGTAAGTCTTGGAATCAAAGCATGTTCAATAGTGAAACCTAGATCCAAGCATTAGGGTTTGCATGAGCACAGTCAATACCGTGATTTGGGATGTGTGTTTGAGGATTATTGTGATGACCCTAGTCTTGGAGATGAATAGAGATGGGCAGTCGGAGGCTCTCAAGGAGGAGAATCAGACGAGTGAGCAGGTGGTTGGTCAAGTTTTAGCATTTGATGTCGGCAATAGTGGATTCCTGACACTTCATGGTCGGGTTTGGGTGCCCTGTACTGGTGGGGCTCATTAGGTATAGATGGATGAGGCCCATAAGTCAATATTTCCGATTCATTTGGGGGATAAAAATATGTATCATAACCTGAAACATGGCTATTGGTGGCTCTGTACGAAGAGGGATGTGGCATGGTTCGTGGAGCGATGCTTGACCTGCCGGAAGGTCAAGGCCGAACATCAGCGCCCTCAAGGCAAGTTGCCACCCTTGGATGTCCCACTGTGGAAGTGTGAACATATTACAATGGATTTCATTACAAAGTTGCCAAGAACTGTGAAGGGTTTTGATGCTATCTGGATGATAGTTGATCCTTTAACGAACAGGGCTCACTTTCTAGGTATTTGTAAGAGCTCTTGAACCAAAGAATTGGCCAAGATTTATGTCCGAGAGGTAGTGGCTCATCATCGGGTACCGATTTCTATTGTGTCATAATGGGATGTACATTTTATTTTCATATTTTTGAAGAGTTTTTATGAAGAGTTGGGCACCTAGGTGCATTTTAGTACCGCCTACCATCCGCAAACAGATAGGCATAGCGAGAAGACTATTCGGACGCTTGAGGATATGTTGAGAGTCTGCGTCATTGATTTTAGTGGGAACTGCGAATCCTACCTTCTGTTGGTTAAGTTTCTTAGAACAATAGCCATCATGTCGGTATTGGCATGCCTCCCTTTAAGCTCTTGTATGAGTAGAAGTGTCAGACTCCTATCTGTTCGGGAGAGGTTGGACAGAGAGTCATGGGTAGCATTGAGATAGTGCTCATGATGACATATCTTATTCAACAGGTCAGACAGAGGTTGTTGACAGTGTAGAACCTCCAAAAGAGTTACGCGGATCGGAGACGCTCAGAGTTGGAGTTTTGGGTTGGACGTTTGTGATGGGTTTTGAGCATTCTAACACTTCTATGGTGTATATGCAACCCTAGAAACCTTGGATCTATGTTTGACTAAGATACATACAAATAATTATTTTTCCAAGTTTCTTATCCTATCTAGCATGGCATGGGGAACTTGAATCAAATAAAACTAGTAGGATTACTTACCTTGTAGTTGTAGTTGATAGCTTGGAGTTTTAGAGCCTACCACCAATAGTGTGGATGCCTCAAGTGGAAATCACAAACCACCACAAACTTGGAACTTTGAGAGAATAGCAATCTTCTTTCTTCAAATCGATCCTCTTACTTTACTCACCACAACTAGTGTGATTTCAAGAACCAAAGCCTCCTTTATATAGTGTAGTGGATTAGGGTTACATCCATGTAAACCCTAATACCCATGTCTTTTCATTTCCATGAGATCCATGGGATAAAGCTCCATGGACTTTCCATGCAAGCCTAGCCCATTCCAAATAAGCATTAACCCATACTATATAAATATAGGACCCTATATTTAATTAGTAATACTTTTGATCTCTAAATTAATCCTAGATTAATTATAGATCAATGCTAATTAAATAATATGATTTTATATTAATATTTAGAACTTATAATATATTATAAATCATAACTTATACTATTCTCAAAAGATTATCCATAAATTGTTCGGGTGAAGTGCAACCCAAATGGACCATGCCGGGTCGGGTCAAGTACATACCAAATATAGTTATGGACTTAGACACTATATCCAACAGTCTCCCATTTGGATAAGTCTAATAACTATAGTTGCAAGTATGACTTCAGGAACCGATCAACAATCATAGTTCTTTAAACTCTGTTGAGCTAGAACGCGCCATTTTAGATAAGTGAACATATAATCCTCTGTTCTAGATATCAGCCGGACAAATACATGGAACATGGTCTTGCTTATTGTCCAGCATTTGTTTCTCGATTTCCGATTTGTTTGACATAGAACTTAATTGAACACATCAATTTAGTTCTGACCGGGTCCAATACATAGGTCAAAACAAAATCATCGAGGGGCACAGATATCGCTTCTAATCCTAGAAGGAACAGATAAACTTCGTCTCATATGTTTGCTCTACTACTTGTTGAATTACACACAAAGGTACGTTATATAACATCGAGTTACCAATGCCTTTTCGTACAATCAATGCATAACCAACTCATAGGCAACAAATCATATCTCTAGGTTTGAAGACTTATATGAAATTACCGTCTCATGATCACTCGAGATAAATTCCATGAAGTGATACAAGTGAGCGTGGGTTGAATCCAATACTCAGAACTTATTAGCACTCATGAGTGTTGTAGCCCCGCTTTCTCTAACATCTTAGACCTCTACAAGCCAACCCATGACAGTCTTGATTCATATCTACTTCCAACATATGACCGAATGTGGATAGTTTGAATAATATGATATAAACCATAACATAATTATTCTGGAAGTCAAAACATGCAAAAAGAAATAATAGTAAACAATTGACAAGAGATAGCAACAGTTTACTCATAAATAACAGCTTTTATTTATCATCAAATGTCAATTACATTTTACAAATTTCAAGATTATCTAAATGCTAAAACTAATATCATCCATCATGAAATGAAGTAATGGCTAACAGAACCCTAATAGACTTAATCTTGGCTACTGGTGAAAATGTCTCATCATAATCAACTCACGGAGTTTGAGAAGAACCCTTTGCAACCAGCCGTGCCTTATAAGTGTGTACATTACCATCCATGTCGGTCTTCTTCTTGAAGATCTATTTGCACCCAACTATCTTACGATCAGGTACATTGTCAACCAAGTTCCAAACTTGATTGTCATACATGGACTGTATCTCGCTGTCCATAGCCTCTTTCCATTTAGCAGCCTCAGGACCTGCCATGGCTTCCCTGTAGCTATTAGGCTCATCCATATTTACCAGTGTTTTATCACTGATAAGTGTTTCACCTTTTGCAGTAATATCGAAACCATAACAATGCTCAGGTGCATTCCTAACTCTGGTGGAACGCCTCAGAGGTATAGATTCTTCAGTCGGCTCAACAGGAGTTTCCTCCTCAGGTTGAGGGCTAGGGTTTGAGGTTCCTTCACCACTTGACTCTTGAATTTCCTCAAGGTCAATTTGCCTCCCACTGTCTCCTTGGCTCATGAATTCTCTCTCTCGAAAGAGTCCTCTTCTTGCTACAAAGACCACATTATCACTGGGTTTGTAGAAGATGTAGCCAAAGGATTTATGTGGGTAGCCGATGAAAATACACCTTTTGCTTCGGGGTTCGAGCTTATCGTGAGTCTCGCGTCTCACGAAAGCCTCACAACCCTAAATCTTGATGTGGTCTAGATTGGGAACTTTTCCAGTCCACATATCGTGAGGTGTTTTGGCAACCTTCTTTGTAGGGACTAGATTAAGGATATGGGTGGCAGTCTCTAAGGCATACCCCCAAAATGAGATTAGTAGCGAAGCTCGACTCATCATGGAACGAACCATGTCCAACAAGGTCCGATTGCACCTCTCAGCTACACCATTCAACTGTTGTATCCTAGGAGGTTTCAATTGTCAGACAATCCCACATTCCTTAAGATAGTCAAGGAACTCAGTACTAAGATACTCACCACCACGATCGGATCGAAGCATCTTAATGTTCCTGCCCAACTGATTCTACACTTCTTTCTTAAACTCTTTGAATTTCTCAAAGGTTTCTGACTTATGCTTGATTAACTAGACATATCCATATCTACTAAAATCATCAGTAAAAGTCACATAGAACCGATTAGCATCTCTTGTGGCGGTCTGAAGGGTCCACACACATATGTGTGTATGAGGTCCAACCAACCTTCACCCCTAGCACAAGTGCAGTAAAAGGTGACTTTGTCATTTTACCAAGCAATCAAGATTCGCAACTATCATCTGACTTTAGGTCAAATGACTCCAAGACTCCATCCTTTTGGAGTTGGCCTATGCGTTTCTTGCTTACATGTCCAAGACGGCAATGCCATGAAGATGCTTTATCTAAGCTAGTGGAAGAGTCAATACACAATACATTATTTCCAAGATTATCTACAACAGATACGGTTTCATACACTCCATTACAAGGTAATGCTTTAAAATAAAGAACATTATTAAAGAAAGCATCAATACTACCATTATTATTGTCAAAATAAAAGGTGGAACCTTGTTTATACAATGCAAGAAAGGAAATAACATTTCTTGCCATTTCTGGCGAATAATAACATTTATTCAAATCTAATGTAAACCTACTATTTAGCACTAAGGAATAAACTCCTATCTTGGTGACAGGTGAAGCCTTCCTGTTTCCCATGATCAAATTTATCTTTCCCTGCTCCACATTCTCACTTCTTTTACTCCCTGCAAATCACAACATATGTTAATACCACAACCTGTATCAAGGACCCAAGACTTAGAATGAGGTGAGTTATTAGACTATATAGTGTATATACCTGCATTATTGGGTTTTACTTTCCCATCCTTCAAATCTTGCTGGTACTTTGGGCAGTTTCGCTTCCAGTGCGACTTTTCATGGAAATAGAAGCATTCAGCCTCATTAGGGTTAGCAGAAGGAGTGACAAAACCTTTCTTGGTTTTGCTTGAAGAGGAGCCTTCAAGGGTCTTACCCTTTGTACCCTTAGAAGGGTTCTTTCTCTTCTTCCCTTTGTCATGCCTGATTGCCAAGACATTGGCCGCTGTTGGAGTAGGAGTAGAAGTAGTAACAACCGACATACCCTTTAGACCACTTTCAGCGGTCTTTAAGAGTCCTTGAAGTTTGTTGAGGGTGACTTATTCCTTGTTCATGTGATATGTCATGCGGAATTGATCATAACACGATGGAAAGGAATGCAAAATGATCTCTATTTCTAACTCCTTAGGGACGTTAACATTCAGCTTCAGTAGACGGTCCACATACCTTTGCATTTTCTACATATGGCTCGTGATGGGTTCGCCATCCTTCATTCGGGTTGTTATCATGGAGGAGATTATTTCATATCGCTCTCGACGAGCACTCTGATGGTAACAGTCCATCAAGTCCTGGTGCATCTCAAATGTATAATAGTCCTCACAGGACTTTTGGAGCTCGGCTGTCATGGTGGCCATCATGATGCATGCCACTTATGTAGCATCTCTTTCATGTACCTCATATTCAACAAGCTCTTCAGGAGTAGCAGTTGGCTTGGGTACCTTCAGCTCCTTTTCGAGAACATATTCTTTGTTCTCATACTGAGTGACCATCCTGATGTTTCTGATCCAATCAGTTAAGTTGGATCCATCAAAGATGACTCTTCCACAAAGATTCATGAGAGAGAAAGAGCTAGTAGGGTTTGAGCCAGAAGCATTGTTATTGGAAGACATCTGACAATAAGAGGGAATATATTAGATTAGATTTAGAGATAGTCCTTAATAAAACACCCAAATGTAGTATTAAGGCTAGGACCCAACATAATATTTTATAACTTAGAAGAGGGATGTCGTAATCTAAGCTATAAGATATTTGAAGGTAGGTGAATGACGATTCACCAATTTCCACCATGAAAAACGAAATATTTAATTAGGTTTTAATTGGTTTAGAAACTCCTAGATTCTTTGAGATTCATTGAACTCTATTCAATGGCATGTTTCAATCTCGAGTGTGCCCTTCAAGTTTTGTGACTGGGATGCTGAGGATCACAAAACAAGGTGTGAAGTAACCATGCAAATTACTTGGTACCCTTAATGTATTACCCCTCAATCGATGTGTCGGTTAACCACACACGCTCCATCGATACTATGATAAACATTAAGTCACCCTTTACTTACCTTGTTTAGTTCAAGTTAGTGTGCCAGTTAACCACACACGCTCCACTAACAACTTAAACAAAGTGTAAAGTGTAATTTCATGGAGTAGCACCTTATTCACATTTTCCTAAAATAACTAAGATTGGGAATTCAATAAAGTTTAGTTACTTTAGTATTATCATTATACTTTTAATGAGAATTTATAAGTCCTTGTCCTACCCGTTCGGCTAACGACCCTCCACCGATCAAGGAAGCGGTGGGTGAGAGTGAACACCCAATAAGTTGCCATTTTATAGGCAACAACCTTATACCCCCTTATAGACCGGCTTCGTAAATAAGGCGTACTAGCGGTAAGACGACTTGATCTTATATATATATATATATATATATATATATATATATATATATATATATATATAACTTATAATATTATAAAGTATAAGGGTTGAATTTTAACTTTTAAAATTATAAGGGTAGGAACTAAAGTTTTAATCATTACTTTACTTGTTCCAAAACTTGAGGGCAAGTGTTGTAACTTTCAAAACTTTTCATTTTTATAACTTATGAATTTAATTGAGTATTAAAATGAAGACTCTTCATTTTTCTAACTCTTGTGTTCTTTTAATGGTTTTTATTAGTGTGACCTTTTGATTTCCATAACTTGAGGACACGTTATGAACTCCATTAAAACACATAATGAACATGAATTAAACTACGAAGTAGGTTACAAACAATTCCTATGATCATCTAATCTTCATAAGTTCAAGAACATGAATATGAGCATTTCAAGAATCATAAATTACTCATAAAACTTGTAATTTTTTTTATAATAGCCATTGTAAATGGATTAGATTAAACATTACACCATCTAAACAAGTTTTATAATACCAAAATAGTTTAGGGTAATGTTTCTAGTCTATTTCCAGCAGCAAAAGTCGAAAATCTGCATTTTGAGGCTTCTACTCGTCGAGTGCACGAACCTACTCGACGAGTAGGATGAATTTAGTCATGGACTCGGCGAGTCCCCCCATGGACTCGGTGAGTTCATCTTGCAGACAGCAAGCAAATCGACTTTTTTCACTATTTTGCATCAAGTATCAAACAAACAAGCCTAGGCTCTGATACCACTGATCGGTTTTGAGCATTCTAAAACTTCTATGGTGTAGATGCAACCCTAGAAACCTTGGATCTATGTTTGACAAAGATACATGCAAATAATTATTTTTCCAAGGTTCTTATCCTATCTAGAATGGCATGGGGAACTTGAATCAAATAAAGCTAGTAGAATTACTTACCTTGTAGTTGTAGTTGATTGCTTGGAGTCTTAGAGCCTACCACCAATAGTGTGGATGCCTCAAATGGAAATCACAAATCACCACAAACTTGGAACTTTGAGAGAATAGTAATCTTCTTTCTTGAAATCGGCCCTCTTACTTTTCTCACCACAACTAGTGTGATTTCAAGAACCAAAGCCTCCTTTATATAGTGCGGTGGATTAGGGTTACATCCATGTAAACCCTAATACCCATGTCTTTTCATTTCCATGAGATCCATGGGTTAAAGCTCCATGGAGTATCCATGGACTTTCCATGCAAGGCTAGCCCATTCCAAATAAGTACTAGCCCACATTATATAAATATAGGAGCCCATATTTAATTAGTAATACTTTTGATCTGTAAATTAATCCTAGATTAATTATAGATTAATGCTAATTAAATAATATGATTTTATATTAATATATTAGAACTTATAATATATTAATAAATCATAACTTATATTATTCTCAAAAGATTATCCATAAATTGTTTGGGTGAAGTGCAACCCAACTGGACCATGCCGGGTCGGGTCAAGTACATACCAAATATAGTTATGGACTTAGACATTATATCCAACAGTTTGGTGATACTGAAGGTATCACCATCTAAAGGTATCATCTGATTTAGGGAGCGAGGCAAGCTGGGCCCAGGTTTATTGTCCCTTTTAGATTGGTAACCCGGGTGAGCACCGTAGCATACCAGTTAGAGCTTCTTGTGGAGTTGAGTCAGATTCATGGCACTTGCCATGTCACAAAGTTGAGGTAGTGTTGAGATAATTATGGTTCCTTTGGAGGATATCCAATTCGATGGTGGCCTAAATTACATCGAGAGGAAGGTCACGGTTCTTGATAGGAAGATGAAGACATTGAGGAGCAAGGTAGTAAACTTGATTAAAGTTCAATGGCAGCATCAGAAAGGTTCTGAATGGACCTAGGAGCCCGAGGCTGAGATGCGTGAGCATTATCCTAATATCTACACTTAGGATGACTACGAGGACGAAGTCTAATTCTAGTGGGGGAGAATTATAAAACCCATTGTCATGTATTTCAATTTTTAACCCTTAGTATTTTAACTGTTTTCAAAATAAGCTTTTACGTTGGGCGTACATGGCTTTTATGTCCGGCGTAAGTCAACAAAAAAGAGTCACGACGGAGGCGAAGTACGCTGGTTGGACACGTGAGTACGTCAGGCGTACTCATGCTGCCACTAAACCCTAAATTTTTGGGATTGCGTCCCCTATTTAAACATATTAATCCCCCTTCTACTTTCTTATGACCAACCTCCATTCCCCCAAACCCTAATATCGAAACCCTAGCTCTTGAGTGTGAGTTTCGAAGCCTTTGAGTTATTTTTGAGTGTTCTTAGGGTGAAGGAAGATCATTAAAGAAATGGAGGTGCACTCAAGCTCTTGGATCTAGAATCTACACCTCATTGTTCTTCTCCATAAGGTATAAAACCCATTGTCATGTATTTCAATTTTTAACCCTTAGTATTTTAACTATTTTCAAAATAAGCTTTTACGATGGGCGTACATGGCTTTTATGTCTGGCGTAAATCAACAAAAAAGAGTCGCGACGGAGGCGAAGTACGCTGATTGGACACGTGAGTACGTCGGGCGTACTCATGCTGCCACTAAACCCTAAATTTTTAGGATTGCGTCCCCTATTTAAACATATTAATCCCCCTTCTACTTTCTTATAACCAACCTCCATTCCCCCAAACCTTAATATCGAAACCCTAGCTCTTGAGTGTGAGTTTCGAAGCCTTTGAGTTATTTTTGAGTGTTCTTAGGGTGAAGGAAGATCATTGAAGAAATGGAGGTGCACTCAAGCTCTTGGATCTAGAATCTACACCTCATTGTTCTTCTCCAGAAGCTATAAAACCCATTGTCATGTATTTCAATTTTTAACCCTTAGTATTTTAACTGTTTTCAAAATAAGCTTTTACGCTGGGTGTACATGGCTTTTATGTCCGGCGTAAGTCAACAAAAAAGAGTCGCGATGGAGGCGATGTACGCTGGTTGGACACGTGAGTACGTCGGGCGTACTCATGCTACCACTAAACCCTAAATTTTTAGGATTGCGTCCCCTATTTAAACATATTAATCCCCCTTCTACTTTATTATGATCAACCTCCATTCCTCTAAACCCTAATATCGAAACCCTAGCTCTTAAGTGTGAGTTTCGAAGCCTTTGAGTTATTTTTGAGTGTTCTTAGGGTGAAAGAAGATCATTGAAGAAATGGAGGTGCACTCAAGCTCTTGGATCTAGAATCTACACCTCATTGTTCTTCTCCAGAAGGTATAAAGTGAGCTTTCTTTGCTAGATCTTGTTTAAGTTTAAGTTTGTGTCCATTTTTTCCCAAAACTTTGGTCTTTGTGATTATGGACTACTCCAGACCCTTTGAGTTGTCCTTTTAGACATTTTGGAGTACATGGTATCATAAAATGCAAGCTTGGTCCTTTTCTTACTTCTATGCATGAGTTATGGAGTTTTTGGTGATATTATAAGTTCAGTTTTTGGTGATATTATGGTTTAGGATGTATTTTAAGGGTCAAATATGAGGTTGGATTAAAATTTCTTAATGATTAAGGGCTTCAAATTTATGACTTGTGTTTGGGTGCGTACACCGATCGTAAATTTGGCTACGCCCAACGTAGCTAGCCCAAATCTCGTTTGCAGCTCCATGTGCTCCATGCCCAACGTAGAGCTGAGTATGTCGCGCGTAAGGTCAAAGTTTTGACCTTTGACTTTCTTTGACTTTTTGACCAATTGTGCCTTTGGTTGAATCTGTGAGAGTTTTGATCTTGGAAGGGACAAATAGAATTTTTCCCTAAATGTGGATTAGAATTGGCTTGGGACTAGTCGAGTATGGAAAATTTCCTTTAATTGTTAATTAGTGTTATTTTGTGTAACTAATAGGTAGAGTCTAGTTCCAGCAGTTCGGGTGTGAAAAGAAGCTATTTTGATTCCATTATGTAGGCTTGTCAATCATGTCATGTTCGGGTTGGCGGGTCAAAATACACCAACCAGAAGACAAACCCTTTAACTATACATGTCACGGGTTGATGGGCCCGTCAACCCACTTATTTATACGGGTTCACAGGTTGGTAGGTTCGTGGATCAGATTTGGGTTTGTGGGTTCGTGGGTTAGATTCCAAAAATTAATTAGATAATTAAACATGAATAAATTCTAGATGCAAATGAAAATTAAAAACATTCATGAAAACATGTTTAAACTAAAACATTAATAAAGACATAGATAAATTCAATTATGAATGGAATAGCCACAATTTCCATTTTTTCTCCGAAAAAACTAAGTCAATTCGGCAACACCGTTTTATTCTTTATGATGTACTTCAACCTTCAAGTAGAAACAATATTCAAGGTTAAAACATACATAAGTAAAATGTATAAATGTCGTTAAAAATAACTCACAATACGTCAATACTTAATAGAATGATATCTTATCCTAGTATCCTACATTCCTACGAATAAAACTTAATACATTTAAAAAATATATTTTTTTTTAATTAAAATTCTAAATGCTTTGGCGGGTCAAACCGTATGCTTTTTGACAATCTCATATATGACATGTTCAATGATAAATAGGTTGACTGGTTGGTGGGTTGAAAAACTCAACCCAAACTCATTTATCTCATGTTGTGTCGTTGGTTGTGTTGCGGGTTGTGTCGAGATTTGTCAGACCTACCATCATAAAGTTTTCTTTTCTTTAGGCTAGCAATAGATTTTCTATACATGGTTTTTCTTGGGTTGATTGATTGAACACTCTTTAAACGATTTGTAATGTGTTCTTGTCTATAACTCTTTGCTAGAGCTTTTCTTTTCTAGTATAGTTGGTTGTTTAAAAAAATAGAAAATACATATAAAAATATTAATTATATAAAAAATTACCACCATAAGTTACGCTTTGTAAAAGATGTGGTTCGCCATGACTCATAAAAACTAAAGGTTTGATAATATTGTCATGTTACGCTTAATGTTATTTAAAACCTTGATACACACTTATACATATGCATTTTTCAAAAACAAAAAATATCATTAACAACTTCTTCCATCGTTTAAGAAAATAATTGAAAAATGTTTGAAATTTTTTTTTTTCTTTATGTACATATCCGTATGTAAATATACACATACACATATGCACACAGTTAGATAAAACTACACTACAAACATACCTTTAAAAATTTGGATAAAAATAATAAAATACAAAAATATATACACATATCCATACCTATAGATACAACTACACTACAAGCATAATATATATATATATATATATATATATATATATATATATATATATATATATATATATATATATATATATATATATATATATAAAAGTTCAACAATGAACCAATTTATACCATACAACCAATGAATCATTATTTTTTCAAGTTTAGATCTTATTATTTATCAAAAAAAAATAAAATATAGAAACTGATAGCTTTTTATCTTTTTTCCATTGCTATAAAATTTGATAGTTTTTTATTTTTTTATTCTTTTACCTTTTTTATCTGTTCAGATTAACATTATGAATTTACACTATAAATCATTAATTTTGTATAAAAAATCATTTTATGAATCTACACAAATTCATAGTGTGAATCTTTACAGATCAATTTTTTTTTAATTCAAATTTGATATCAATTGTTGGAGGATAAAAAGTTATGAATATCTATATTATTAATTTTTTTGATGAAAAATTTATTCTAAAAGTTAAGAAAAAATTGGATACTTGGTTCCAAGGTTTAAAATGGTTCATCGTTGAACTCAATTATATATATATATATATATATATATATATATATATATATATATATATATATATATATATATATATATATATATATAATATGCTAGTATCTTATAGATATTAATGAACACACTTTAATATTGGATATCATATTAGACCAATGCAATTTAACATTTGTTTGTCCAATAAACATCAGCGGCAACAATACATTGAAAGAAATATATATATATATATATATATATATATATATATATATATATATATATATATATATATATATATATATATATATTGAGACCATTCTAATTTTATGAGACCGTGATACACAATCTGTAAATAATTTTAAAATACAAATTAAAAAAAATCTAAAATTGGTTTTTTAATTATTATTTTTAAAATATGTGAAATTTTCTAATAAAATATTACACTGTAAATATTTCAATGTGATTTTTAGAATGTTAGAATATTCTAGTATTCTAACAGATTTCTCAGGTATGTAAAATATTCTAATATTCTACTAGAATATTGTACAGATATTTCAAAAAAACGTGAACTATTTTTACTTTTTTTTTTTTTAAATTAATTTATTTTTTGGATAAAAAAGTGATGAAAATAATATTAGAAAAAAGATTCGAAATTTTTTAATTATTTTACGTTTTAAAAATGTTTTTTTATCGACAAAATGAGTGGCCAGGATTGTGTCTCCTTGTCTTACAAAATATAATGGTCTCACATGAACATAACTCTCTCTCTCTCTCTCTCTCTCTATATATATATATATATATATATATATATATATATATATATATATATATATATATATATATATATATATAGGGAGTGGTTCAAATGAGAACCATAAATGATTAAGAACCCTAAGAACCTCAATTAATTAGTAAATATTTACACGATACTCTTACTAAACATGTTAAAATCGTAATTTTTTGTGTTTTTGATATTAAATGAGCAAACTTATAATTTTTACTGTCTAATATTTTCATCCGAATAAGCTCTCATATTTTAACACAAAATTTATATAAAATACAAATTTAAACAGTCCATTTACAATTTAATGTAAAAAAATTGCAACTTAATACAAAAGTGTTTTACAATAATTCACTATTTCAAAGAAATCAAAAACTCAAACTCTACAACCACATGCCGCCACCAACCACCTGTATCAAGATAGTAGCTGTCATTTCCTCCAAATCAGATCTCTAAATAATGTCATGCATTAACAACTTAAATACTACATTCACAATCTAATGAACCTATTAATTAACTCATTTTGAATTTAATGCAAAATAATTATAAAAACTAGTGGATTCTTACAAATTTATACAATATATATATATATATATATATATATATATATATATATATATATATATATATATACATAAAAAAATTAACAAAAAAATCTATACATAATGTAGTCAGTTCACAGCGAAATGTAGTCAGTTCACAGTTTAAACATAAATCCATATTTGATGCAGTCAATTCACATTTTTAAACACAAAAATTACAGTTTAATATAAAAAAAAAATCATAGTTTAATATAGTCAATTTCACAACTTAAATAAATATTCATAGTTTAATGCAGTTAATTCAAAGTTTAAAATACAAAAACTCACAGCTTAAGACATAAAACTCACAGTTTATTACAATAAATGTAAAGTTTAATACAAAAAATATAAATTCTCAACAATAATATCAATTTAAAACTCTTAATAAAGACAATTTACAGTTTAATATACAAAATTCACAGCTTAATATAATAATTTCATAATTTACGACTATATATATATATATATATATATATATATATATATATATATATATATATATATATAGTCATATTTTTAAATTAAAACTTATATTTAGACGTTAATGTATGAAGACATTTATATGTATTAAATTGTGAATTTAATATATTAAGTCGTGAATAAAATTTACAACGTAATACACAATTCACAGTTTAGTATACAAAATTAATCTGCTACATTGTGTGCACCACATAAATTCACAGTTTAATAGAGTTTTTCAGAACTCTCATTCACAGTTTAATAATTAGTTTAGGACTCTCATTCATTTTATTTATAACATAAAAACATATTAATTCACGCATTCACAATAACTAATTTAAATAGAACTAAACAATAGTTGAAACATTAAAACATCACAGTTCAAAGCTTAAAAAAAATCAAAATTCATATTATTTGAAAAAACACTAACATAATAACACACATTTTAAATTCAATTCAAAACTTAACAACAATAAAACATAAAGAGAATAAAAACTTGATGCAAACATTATTAAAAAAACATAATAAACATGGAGAAACAACTTAATAGTAGAAAAAACTATGTTTAACAAAAGTAAACAACAAATGAGAGATTAGAACATTAAATTCACAACTTAACAAAAAGAAAAAAAAAAGTAAGCAAATATCAACATACATACTGCAAATATGGTGTTGTTTCACTAAAGATCGGAGAGAAAAAGATGGAGTTGAGTTGGTGGTGCTACACCAGAGCGGCAAGGCAGTAGTTGTGGTGGCAATTGACATCGATCTCAGATCAAGTTCGTCAATCTCGTCATAAGTCGTGGATCTGAAGACATAAATCATAGATCTATAAGAGAAAATCATAGATCTGATGAAAACAAAGGATTTTGGAGGTTAAAGACATATATCTATGGTTGGTAAAGGTGGTAGCGAACTAGATCTGAATAGATCTGGTGGTCTTTGATGGAGATTAATAGAAAAAAGATGGAGGTGAGATGAAGATGTGTCATCAGAGCTCACAGATATGAACATCAGTGGTGGCAAAAATCAGTATTGGAGTAGATCTGATGTGGTGGTGGAGTAGATCTAGACTTGAAATGCATCAAAAACACTAGATCTGATGTAGATCTGCTGGTGTTTCACCAAAAAAATGAGGAGTAAAAGATGATGCTGGAATATGATGGTGACGATGGCCGGAACCGATGTCGGTCAATGGCGGTGGCAACGGTAGGTTGTGGCGCCGGTAGGTGGCGGTGACGTAGGTGGCCACAATTGTGGTAGTTGATTATGATAGATGAAATGTTTGTGTTTGAGATTTTGAAGGTGAATGGGAGTGTTTGGATGTAAGAAAAATAACCCAGATCATATTTTTGTAGTTTAAGTTTAGAGGTTCTTAGGATTCTTAAGCTTTAGGGGTTCTCATTTGAACTTATATATATATATATATATATATATATATATATATATATATATATATATATATATATATATATATATATATAAATGATGAATAGCTCAATAAATCAATTAAATCGGTTGATCGTCGTTCCCCTAAAGAAAAGGGGTCACCAAGAATGTTTAGCATTTAATATGGAACATAACATTTGGTTTGCACAAGCCTAATGTACCTATAGAAGACATGAGAATCTGAACCAAGATATTGTCTTACTACAATGACATCATCAATATTGCCATCATATAAGTTGTTCATATATACCATCTTATGCTCTTCTATATTTGTGGCATTTTAATCATTATATATATATATATATATATATATATATATATATATTATAATTTGTGTTAACCATTTACTATGACATTTAAATAAATATAAATATGATAAGAGATAACCAAGGGACTAAATTTTATTAACTATAACCCTATTTAAATGATAACTGATTAAGTTTTATATCTATCTAAGTTTTCTAAAATATGGTTGTACCAAATTGAGAGCGTTTAAGTTATGATTTAGAAATGTGTGCTTATTTAAGTGCATGTTTGGTGAAACTTACTAGTAGTGGGTATTTGATAGCTGATAACTGGTATTTGATAGCGTTTTGTTAAACCATACGTGAGATAGAATGTTTTGTTTACACTAAACACAAGAAGCTTATAGTGTCAAACAAGGTTTTCTGTTCAAAATGGAGTGTTTTGCCAAACACTATAAACTAGAAGTTCTCAAACGCTCGTAATCGTTCTGTGTCATACAAACCTAAAGGTAACCAACAAAGGAAGAACAAGAACTGGGTTGCATAAACTCGCAATCTTTATTGAAGAAATATTACTCTAAATCTCATATACATTCAATTGCTAAGTACTAGAGGAAACAATCACCGGCTTTATACTAAACAAACATATTAGTATTAAACTAGGATTCTATAAGAAAGTTAACTTAAACTTTCCTATTAAACACATTCCTTATCGCTCAAGGACTCTAGAACTTAGACAACACACTAAGGAAATGTGATTTGGATCAGAACACGTCAATTTGTCTTATCTGTCTCATATATTCACCAACAATCACCCCTGAATTTATTAGTCGAGGGTAATTCTAGCACACCATGTAATGATCTCATTTTTCCGAACCTTATATAATCTAAGGCATTCGTAGTGGATCTGCTTATTACTTGTCTCGTGAAACATGTTCAACTATCACTTGCTCGTCTTCCACATGCTCTTGAATGAAGTGGAATCGAGTGCATATGTGTTTGCTTCTTTGATGAAAGATAGGGTACTTTGATAGTCAAATTGTTAGTTTGTTGTCTATGCAAATCAATACCTTATGTTTCTTCATTCCTATCATCTCAACTAACAACTCCTTTCACCAAACTGGCTGGTACACAGTTACAGTAGCTGCCATGAACTCAACGTCACATGAAGATAATGCTAATATATCTTGCTTTTGGGAGCACAAAGTGATATGTGAGTCACCAAGGTAGAAAACATGCCATGTTGTACTTCTTCCATCATGAAAATCAGCATTGTGGTTGCTATCACTGTAACCTAGCAAGCTCATATCTTTACTTCATTTATATATAATCCCAAAAGATGTTGTACTACACAAGTAACGAAGAATTTGCTTAATAGCATGTGCATGCGATTCTCTTGGACTTTGCATATAATGGATAGCTACTCCAAGCAAATATGCTAAATCAGGAGGAATGTGCAAGTGATATCATAAGCAACCCAGTAGTTTTCGATAATGGGTAGCTTCAAATTCAGGCTTATCCTCAGCTTTAGACAATTTTAATCCTGGTTCCATACAACATTGAGTTGAACTATAGTCTTCCATACCAACTTCTTTCAGAATTTTCATGGCATAATTCTATTGCTTTACCTTTACATAACTTCAAAACCCAAGAAGTAAGTTAGTTCACCAAGCTCCGACATTTCAAATTGCAATGCCATGAATTATTGAATTGGTTTATGAACTCTAGACTTGTTCCTGTCATGAATAAATCATCTTCATCAACTGAAAAATTATATATTCTCCATCTAAAAACTTTCTATATACCGCATTTTCTTGCATGCGTCATTGAAAACCAATATTTTTGAAAGTATTATTAAGTTTCAAATTCCATGCTCTTAGAGATTGTCAAAGATCATATAAAGCTTGTGCCAATTTGTAAACATTTGTTTCTTCATCTTGCTTCACGAAACCTTCCAATTGGCTGACATACAATTTTTATTTTATGTCACCATATAAGAATGCCATTTTTACGTCCAAATGATGAATCTTCCATCCATTCCCAGCTGCGAGAGCAATCAATAGTCTTATTGCCTCGAGACAAGCTACCAGCTTGAATGACTCATCAAAATCAACACCTTGCTCGTATACATAGCCTTTAGCCACTAGATGCGCTTTGTACCTTGTAAATGATCTACTCATTCTTCTTTTAATTTTATACAACCATCTTAATCCAATGGGTTTGGCATCTTTAGGAAGGAGGAAAAGTTTCCACGTGTTATGCTTTTCGATGGAGTAAATTTCAGCCTTCATTACATCGAGCCAATTCTTGTTCACTTTGGCTTCCTTCAAATTATTTGGTTCTTAATCAAATGACAATATTAAATGATCCACTTTTAGTTTGTAATCATTTAATCTTCTTGGCAACACCGAAGTTTGAGTGGTCCGTCGAAATGGGACAAAATGTGCATCATTATTATCATCAAGAAGTTGAGACCAACCACGGCTTCAAAGCCTATCGTCTTAAGATCCAAGACTTGTTTAAGAGATTCTACAATATGAACAAATTGTCTAGGGTGGCACGTAAGAAACTTCTTCACAAGCTTCTGTTCAGTCATGACCTCTCTTAGTGAAGTGGATTTCGAAGAAATTTCGGATAATTTTGCTGTGAAGTCATCTATGGTGCTTGTGTCACTTATCTTCATATTTTCAATTTGTTATTAGGGTTTGAGGTCCCACTTCCTTCACTTGATAAGCTCCAAGGTTGCAAGTTTTGATCGCATCCCACATATCCTTATTTTATTTTAAATTTACAAATTTCAGTATCAAAATTTCAAGTATTGACGAGAAAAATAGTCCTTTCATGATATTCTTCTTCTTGGAGTCCTCCGAGCCCGGATCAATGACATCCCAAACCCTGTAGATTCCAAGCAATACCTCTATTGACATCCTCCAAGTCTTGTAGTTTTTTGATGTTAAGGTTAGACATTGGAATATTAACGAGGTATGTTACTTAGCCGGTGGTTATGATAAACCTCATTCTCCTGTTATCTTCAATCTATTCTTGTTTTAACTTAGTTGTAAAGCTTGTTGATCAGAAAAAAATCCCAAAGCCTTTAATCACTTTTTTGTCATTGATTGATTCAAATTATAAGTTCTAATTTTGGTTTATTTTGATAAGGATCTCTACACAAGTTCTGATCACAAACTGGAAAGTAATAAGATTTAGATGTTTCCCAATGTTTGTTCTAGATTGGTGTACAAGAAAAATGATATAGAAGGTATTTGATCTTCACTTGGACAGGAAGCATATGCCAGTAAACAGTTCTGACTCAAACACAAGTAGAATAAGAAAGCATAAAAAGTTGTTGGTGTGAAAAACTAGAAATTCGAACATGAGAACAACGTCTTTAGAAGCAGGTTCGACTTCTGTTACATAGCTACTGTCACACAACTCTGTTTCGCTGCACAATCTCTATATCTCTTATAGAAAATAGATCAAGCAATGAATAAAAAAGTACAACGCTGACTTCACATATTCACCAGATATTCGCTAACACTAATTTCACATATTGTTTAGAAACTAAATAATAATTTTGTACATTCCTCACAAGCAATGAATATATCAATTTTATTTTATATTTATTTAAAAAAATAAATGATCATTGTGTTTTTGAAAACATAATAAATTAATTTTGATTATACTTTTCCTATAAATTTATATACAACACCCATTATTTTATCTACTTGTATTTTATCTACTGATCTTGTTCCACTCATAACTCCCCTCATTTGACACCATCACACACATGTTCTTCCACCGGAATCTTCACCGAAACCATCTTATTATAAATAGTTGATAACAAGTCGTATTAGGTAATATTTGAGCAATCAATTGGTATGTTATAAAATTTTCCAATAAAAGAAGCCTTCGAAGAGTTGCTTGTAGTGATTCGTCTCATTGACAAATTGTGATACACCATCCCTTTTTTTGAGAAACCTAAAACTCATCCCAAAAACACACCCAAAAACATTTTCAAAACCTTTTAACCAACAAGTGAAATATACATTAAACGATCAGTTATTTGGCTAATTGGTGTTAATATATAACCCCTGTAGATTCAGGATAGTCAACCTAGAGATAATAAGCGTTAAAAATGAATTTTAATAGAAGACTATTTATGAAAAATAATCTTCACCATGTTAAATTATATGTGACAAGGATTACGTGCATATAAAGAAAAATGATACATGACTTCATATGAAGAAGTTATGCTTCTTTGAAGTTTCGTGATTAAACCCACACAACTCTACGTATTGTAAAAGTGAATATTTGATAAATTACTTTTTAGCTTTAGTGATCTAAACGAAAGTCATAATAGTCATTAAACCGAGAGCGTGTATATAGAGAACGTCCAAATCTGACATTGTAAGAGGAAGTTATGATTTTTCGAAGTTTTAAAGTATGAATCCGGACACAGAAATCAAAATTCTAATCGGTTGATTATTTGCCGAAATAATCTAAACTATAATTTAAGATCTCCCTAATAGGAATACAACAATATAAAGACAGTCAAAAGCGGACACTGGATGTGAGAGTTATGCATTTTATATAGGCTTTAACAGTCTAAGCATGTGTGAAATAAATAAATTCAAAATTAGCCGACAGAGTCTAAATGAAAGTTGTAGATCTCACTGAGTGCTTTCCGGGGATATAAAGAAAATCGAAAACAGAGCAGGTACGAAAAAGTTACAATATTTTGAAAATTTACAAAACCATACACTCGAAGTACGCCACGTGCATTGATGATGTGGCACCACCAGAGGATGCCATGTGATAAGTCGGCCGCTCCCCTCCTCTAAGAGACAACTGACATGACCCATGGAAATGGTCACACGTGACACCTTGAAGAGATGACACATGGCATGTTGTAAAAGGAAAGGGTGTGGCTAGACTAGCAAGTGACACGTGGAAGACGAAGGGAAGTGCTACCAAGGCACTGGTGTGCGGTGCGGCGCCTTGACCCTACACACCACGCATTTTTGTGCATTTCCATGATCTATATATATGTGTTGATTTCTCACTTGTTATTCAAACCAATCTTCCATTTTTTTCTCTATAATAATTTATCGGTTGTAGGGCCGACTTTTTCGTAGTTTCTTGGTATTTTTGCAAGGCTCTACTAGATTTAAAAGTCTAGCTAATAGAAGCTTCCGGTTTCGAAGTTCTATCCGCACATTTTTCCCGTTTTTTGCTAAAACTTCTGTAAGCTAAGCTACATTGTACTGTATTTTCTTCGGTGTAACTTGTATTTATAGCTAGAAGTCGTTACTATAAACCTAATAATAATATCTGTGAGTAATTCCAATTCATTATACTGATTGATCAACTTACGGTAGAAGTATTTAGCATGGTAATTTTGGCTTGGTTGTTGGATTTCAGAAAAGCTATTATGTCGAAATGATCCTGCCTCCCAATTGTCTTGCTTGGCTGATCCTTACTTGATAGATCTTGATGTAGAAATTAGGATTAGCGAGGAAATCTAGACGATAATTATTATATTCACTAGGATTATGAAACTAGACTAAGGATTAGTACTTTATGCCTCTAGGTCTTTTCAAAGTACGAAGTGAAGCTTTGCTGAATCGTCAGTCAGTTTTATCAAGTGAGTGCACAATCCCTTTCATGAACATGATTTTAATACAATTATTATTTAAAGTAATAAATATATGTTAAAGATTTTATATGTTAGCTATGTGCTTATTGACTCAAATATGTGTTAAGAACATATTTGGAAATATATGATATGCGAACCAATTAGAGTTCTATATACATTAACATATATCTTATTTAATGATAATAGTAATATAAGTATTAGGAAAAGAGCATCATATTCTTACTAGAGATAAAATAATACTAAAACAAAAGACCTAAGTTAATATTGGTTAGTATCTCGTGAAGAATACGTGTCAGATATACATGGAGGGTGGAACCCTTTCATTCATCCCTGGTTCGAGAGTATGGAATAGGCGTAATCATTTGTCACTCATCTGAGAGCATAGATTAGACATCAAAAATCATTCCTGATCTGAGAGTATATTTAAGATATAATTATTTGTCAACAATCCGAGAGCATGGATTAGACATCGACATTTATTCTTGCTTCAAGAATATGTAGAAGATATAATTATTTGTTACCAATCCGAGAGCAGGGATTAGACATCGACATTTATCACAACTAGCATTTTTAGCTAGGAAGTTATGTTTTCATGTAAAGATCAACTCTTATAAGACTTATAATCTAAGTGGATATCATATTCTATGCTCAATCAAAAACATCCATTTGAATCAAAACTCCTGAGTGAAGTCCACAACCTAACTTAATACATCTCATATACTCAACGATGGGTTTGAAACCCTAATAACCCAGTACAAACTTAGTATGGACTAGGATCCACTTATTGGGCCTAATGGGCCAGTAAACCTTTTATTTGATGATTTGGGACCAAATAACCCCATTTGGGCTCTAATTGGACCAACATTCATCAAACCATGGCATTTGGGCCTTATTGGGCCAAAAATATCTCACATTGTTATCATGGGCCATGATGGGCCGTGAACCACTCTATTGAACCATCATGGGCCGTAAACCCATCTTTTCATTTCAATTTAGCCGTAAACCCCATCCCTTCACCACCTTTGGGCCGTGAACTGTTGGGTCAAAAATATGGTTTATACTTGGCTTTTCTAGGAAAATATATTTTTATGTAATGTTGTATGTGTTTACGGTTTGTGTGTACGGCCGCACACCCTGTGTGCGGCTGTACACAGGGTGTGCGGCTGTACATATGTGTATGGCTGCAGGTCCATATAAATAGAGGAGTGCATGTGAGTGTACGGTTGAAAAGGAAAAAGAAAAGAAGAGGCTAGAGAAGAAAGAGAAAGTTAGAGAGAAGAAGTGTGTGTGTGTGTGAGAGAATCTATTGTAAGGAGCATAATTCATTTCATTAATACATCTTAGATTCATCATCTTCTTCTTCTCCTTCTCTTCTATTTGATCTGACATCATCCAATTGATCGGGATTCTGCACCATCAATTGGATCTGATTGATACACAAGCAATTTTGGGGACTTACAATTGGTATCAGAGCTTAGTTGTATCAATCAATTTTGTCAGATCTGGAGCTTATTTGATCTGATTTTGAAAAGAGAGTAGCGTTTTTTGATAGATCTCGCAAAAATAAGGGGGGTTACTTCTTTGCATTTTTCATAAAAATGAGTTTTTGATCGAGTTTTGGAGCAAAAAAGGGTGAAAAACGTCGTTTTTTTCGCGAATCTGTTGAAGGTGTGCGGCCCGGTTGAAGGAGTGTGGCTGGTTGAAGGTGTGCGGCTCAGCAGCCTCGGTGTGCGGCTCAGCAGTGTGTGGTTTGGTTTGTGCGGCCGGCTCGGTGTGCACCTCGGAGTGTGCGCCTCGGACGTGTGCGGTCACGGTGTACGCCTCGGTCTCGCCTTGGATTTTCGGCTCAGCTGCATCGCTCTCGTATCAACAGCGTCTTCGGCTCGTACTTGGCTCACCTCGCAAGCAGCAACCTCGCACAGCAGCCCTTTCATAAAAAAAATGGAAACGAAGTTGAGGTGCTAGGGATCGAACCCTGGACCTCCGTGTCACGGGATGAGTCTTTTAGACTAGTCAATACCGTGTGCCACTTAGTGCTTCTTCAACTAAGTCAGGCTTGGAACGCTTCCTTACGATGTACTAACGACTAGGATAGCAAGAGATGTGATAAGGAATGCTACGAAGTAAGAAACAAAGCTTATATAAGACTCGACTACTTTACAAGGCAACTTTTCAATGATTCCTACAAATGAGACATCCTTCCTATTTATAGGCACCTTACACCTCCTCAAATGGAAGTTTCTAGGTCCCGATCTGTCTTGACTAATCTAGATTCTTCTTATTATTTACATGGCCTTTACATGACTCTAGAAAATGGTATACTTGTCTACGATGCTCTAGAAGGTTCTAGGTTGTCCCGACATTATCCATATTGGTCTTGTATGGTCTAGCGTATTCTAGATCATTCCAAAGTCTTCCAGGTCATCCTAGCTTCGTCTAGCGTCCTCTTGATTATTCCGAATCGTTCTCCTTTGTTCCACGGACATCTACAATATTTTAGCATCTTCCAGGGTCTCGTAGAGCATTCATGATCTCTCCGGAGACTTCTCGAATATACTTGATCATTCCGGAGTTCTCTAGACGATCGTGGAATTTTCCAGAAACTTGGTCCGTGACACCCTCCCCCACTTAAACCCTTGACGTCCTCATCAAGTCTTCTATACATATGTCTCGATGTTTTCACGGGGCTACTTCGTGTCTTTTCGTTTTCTCCAAAGTATCTCTTCGAGTAAGTCATGCTTTTATTTCTCAATGTAATTTGAATCCTATTTCTTCTCCCAGCCTCGTAAAACCTTGAGTAGCTCTTCATGTGGGATATGGATCCCTGTTCGTTCAAACGTGCCTCGCTTATTCGAACTTCCCCTTTTGGCTTCATATTCTTCTTGATTATATTGCTCTGGTCATAACACATCTTCATAGTTGAAAGGGATCGACCTTTTGTCTTTCTTCTTTCCAAGGGAATAATATGGATAGTTGATCCCTTGGTTATACGCAGGGTGTTGTCTCTTTCGAACGACCAAGGACATACCATATCCAGGAAATCCATTCCTAGTACCATGCGATAGTCGTCCATCGGAACCACTATTAAGTCGATGGCCCCTTCCCATTCTGCAATCTTCATGGGTATTCCACGAGAAACTCAGAGGATTGGATTAGATGGAGAGTTGACAACCTTCAACCGACCTAACTCCTTTGTATAATGAATACCCAACTTCCTTGCTTCTTCCTCTGCAATGAAACTATGTGTTACTCCAGAATCTACTAGCGCCTTAGTGTTCCTTGCATTCACTTTAACTTCGACGAACATGATACTCCCTCTTTTATTTTCTTCCTTCTTAGAAGATTTTATCTCATCTTTCGATATTGAGTTCAAAAAATGCATTGAGCTTATTTGTGCTTCATCTTCTTCTTCTTGCAAAACCATCGCATAGAAAGTCTTTTTCTTCGGACAGTCTCGGATCAAGTGAGGACCATCACACAAGTAGCACTTGATCTCCTTTCGCTCTTCTCTTCGGTTTCTTCCTTCAATTTCTTTTCCTTTCGTATTTAAAGGTTGGGGTGTGTTTTGTTTTGGTTCAGGTTCTGTCATAGTTTGTTCTCCCCCAATATTCTTCTTAACCGTGCTTTCTTTTCGAAATTCCATTAGATCTTCTGCTATGGCAATAGCTTCGTCAATGTCTTTAACATTTCTCCTCTTGAGCTCGTTGTAGGCCCAAGATTGTAGTCCATCCATGAAATAGAAAAGTTTGTCCTTCTCCTGCATGTCGGGTAACTCTAGCATCAAGCTCATAAACTCGACTATATAGTCTCGGATGGATCCCGTATGCTTTAGCCCACGAAGTTTCTTCATCGCTATGTCTTCAGCATTATGTGGGCAGAATTGTCTCTTGAGTTGCCTCTTGAATTCTCCCCATGTGTCTATGGTATATAATCCTTTTTCAATATCACTGTGCTTCCTTCGCCACTATAGAGCTGCACTCTCACATAGATAAAGTATGGCTGTATCTACCTTCGTCTTGTCGTCCTTCACTTGACTAGCATTGAAGTAGCATTCCATCGACCAAAAGAATTCGTCAAGTTCTTTGGGGTCGCGTTTACCTCCATACTTCAATGGTTTGGGTGCCTCTGTGTGCGGAAACGTTATTGCAATGGTCCCTCCAGTGATTGCTGCCTTGCACAGGTTTACTTCGGCTTGTAATGTGTCTACCTTCTCACGGAACTCACTCCATAGGGTGTTGATAAGTCCAAGGACTTCTTCCTTGATGACACCGATGGTCTCCTTCAATCCATCGCTCGTGTCACTTATCTCAGCAACGAATTGATCGACGGTATCCTTCCATTCAAGGATCTCACCAACGTTAATCTCTGTCCTTGTAAGCTTGTTTTCTAAGCTTTCCAAGGCATCTACCGATTGATCCCTCTTCTTGGACTTCCTTCCTTTCTCCTCGATAACAGGGAGAATGTTGAATACTTCACTTGCTCCTTCCATCGTAATGGTCTCTTTCTTGCTCGAACCTGGCTCTGATACCACTTGTCACAAGATGACTCTTTTAGACTAGTCAATATTGTGTGCCACTTAGTGCTTCTTCAACTAAGTCAGGCTTGGAACGCTTCCTTACGATGTACTAACGACTAGGATAGCAAGAGATGCGATAAGGAATGCTACGAAGTAAGAAACAAAGCTTATATAAGACTCGACTACTTTACAAGGCAACTTTTCAATGATTCCTACAAATGAGACATCCTTCCTATTTATAGGCACCTTACACCTCCTCAAATGGAAGTTTCTAGGTCCCGATCCTTCTTGACTAATCTAGATTCTTCTTATTATTTACATGGCCTTTACATGACTCTAGAAAATGGTATACTTGTCTACGATGCTATAGAAGGTTCTAGGTTGTTCCGACATTATCCATATTGGTTTTGTATGGTCTAGCGTATTCTAGATCATTCCAAAGTCTTCCAGGTCATTCTAGCTTCGTCTAGCGTCCTCTTGATTATTCCGGATCCTTCTCCTTTGTTCCACGGACATCTACAATATTCTAGCATCTTCCAGGGTCTCGTAGAGCATTCATGATCTCTCCGGAGACTTCTCGAATATACTTGATCGTTCCGGAGTTCTCTAGACGATCGTGGAATTTTCCAGAAACTTGGTCCGTGACATCCGGGTCTCTTGTCTATTGTACAACGCGCCTTACCAACTCATCAGGAATGCTCTTTGTGTCACTCCTCCGAAATTTAAAACATAACCTCTCCTTCTCGGTTATTACTTTAAAATAGGCAATTTTAACCCCAAAAATCAATTCCTTTTATTTTTAAAATCCTTTTTAACCCAAAATTTTAGTTTTTCAATTTTAACTTTTATTTTTGACTTTTTACTTAAAATTTTGACTTTGACTTTTAAAAGTTGACCTTTGACTTTAAATTTTTCAAATTTAGCTTTTCGGTTAGACTTTTAAGTTTGACTTTTCAGGTTTGACTTTTGAGTTTGACTTTTTAAAATTGATTTTTAAGGTTGACTTTCTCGGCTTTTAAGTCAAAGGGCGATTAAAAATATATAAAAAAAATTAAAAAAAAAGAACATGAGTTCCACATCAATTCCGGTAAATGAAGTTTCATGTACTCCATCTTGTAAAGCTACGATTAAATTTCTTCGCGAACAAATTGATTTGCTAAAAAGGGAAAATGAGGACCTTAAATATGAAGGCTATACTCTAAGGAAATGTCAGAAACCGTTAAAAGCTCAACTAGAAGCAAAAACCAAAGAATTTAGGAAGCTTCAGGAAGAGTATAGTAACAAGTGTGAAAATTACGATCACATTAAACAAAAACTTGCTGCTGTGACTGAAGAACTTGACGCTTTGAAAATTAAGTGTGGAAAAACAGATGTTAGTTTCAAAAATTACACTGCGTCAAGTCAGACAGTCGAGTCCTTATATGAAACCCAATTAAAATTCAAAGAAAATCAAAACAAGGGTCTAGGGTATGATAGTGTACCTCCTCCTTATAATCATAACTACACATCCATCCCTATGACACAGGTCGAAACTGACAGGGAGACACATCTTCGACTTGGAAAACGAGCTGGATTTTTGTCAGGAGGAGTTATTAATGTTGAAAATACTAATGTTTCTACTTCATGTGCAGGTAAAGTAGCAGAAGATGAGAACAAGGAGAAAACCATTGAACAAACCAACATCTCCTTGAACTCTGAATCTGTTGCTTCGAACTCAGCTACTTCTGATGAACCTGCTGTTAGTAAATACATGCCACCAATTTCAGTGAATCAGGGTGCCTGCTGCATGTGTGCATGTGGGAACAATCAAAAAGGTGGCAAGGACACGCCAACAGGGGCAGGAAGAAACAACTTCCCAGTGAAGAAAAAGACATGCTTTCACTGTGGAACACCTGGACACATTGCTAGAAATTGTCCTAATCGAGCATACGTTCCCTACTATGCACAAGGGTGGCAGAACACGCCAAGAGGGAGATACTTCAAAAGAAACCCCTCAAGGTCATGTTCAGACAATGGCGACTGGAATGCCACGAAGGGCGAGAGTTCAACTCCCAAGGCCAAGAAATCAAATCCCAAGGTCAAGAAGGGAATGTCGGCCAAGAAGTCAAATCCAAGAGATGCTCCCATGAAGCCAAAATGAAAGTCATCTCAACGGCCGACATCAAGTTCAAAATCAAGTGCTGAGCCACCCATCAGATCGAAAAAGAAATGGGTTAAACCCAACTACAAATGGGTTCCAAAGGCTCACTCTCCCAAATCTACTAACGATTCTAATAGTTCCACATCTTCTGTTTGTGATAAGCAGGACATGTCATGTGAGAAAGTACCATGCAAGGATGACAAAGGTCAACCAAGTTTCAAAATGGATTGGGTTCCAAAGACCAACTGATCCCGCTATGTGTCGGAGCAGCTATGGAGGCATATCATTAGACTTCGGTTTGTTGATAGTGGCTGTTCCCGACACTTGATAGGGGACATCTCTCAACTGTACAACACTCGGATTTTTGTTTGAGAGTATGTGTCCTTTGCGGGAAGGGAAGAAAGGAAGGGATCACATGGGGTATGTGCTTAACGACATGAAGAATTTTCGGATCTGTTCTGAGATTATGCGTGCTGTTCTCAAACCTTCTAGATGCAAATTCAATCAGTGACTTACGGTTTGAGTTTTCTTCTCTATACTCCTGAGTTTTTCTTAAGATGATTTGCTTTAAAGACTAATTTTTTTTAGGATAGTTTAAATTTGCGCATTTACTTTCGTTTCTCTCCTATGCACAAATTTAGGGGGAGAAATAAAAACAAAACAAAAATTAGAAAATTTCAAAAAAATAAAAAAAATAAAAATAAAAAAATTAGAAAATCAAAATAATAATATGTTGGTTATGGAATGTGCTTGAGGGAGATGTTTTGGGAAGTGAGTGATAACGGGCAATCTGATTCTGCATAACATACCCAAAGCTAAAGGGTCTATGCTCTGGTTTGATGCGTCGGTAGGCACGAAAGATTCTAAATGGACATGACTAGGCATAATTGAACTTAAGAAATCAAATGACTTGACAAATCTTGACCTAGTTAGATCCGTTTAGCCTGACAATATGACGCTTGGATAGGTTGAGCAGGGAGATATATATGGGAATCTACTCGTCACATTAAATGAACCCGTATTTGGAACCGTGGTTTAACTTTTCCTCCATGTGCGGATTCTGTCCTTAATTCCGGTATTGATGGGGCAACTGGTAAATTCCAATAAATTAGTTCTGTAGAAAATCATTTTCTTTCTTTCTATCTGTTAGTCATATGTTACCTCCTCTGCGTGATTGGAAGAGATCCGACCTGGACTGTAACATATGCAACTCTATTTCTATGCATATTACATATATATATATATATATATATATACATATGAAATTCCTCTTATCTGTTAGACATATGCTGTCTCCTTTGCGTGACTAACAATCCGACCTGGTACACAGCATATGCACTATAAATGATAATACTCTGAATTTGTCTTCTCCCCTAATGATGGTCTGCTCATCCGATGTAAGGAGTACTCTGGAAGTCCTTGATTATCGGGGCATATCTGGAAGCGGGAAACATGATCCAGTACAATTAAAATTGAACACTCAAAGATTGTCTATAGATCTCGCTGCTCAATTGAGGTGGACAACAATATCCCTGGTCGTCGACAGCTGAATGGTCCTTAAGATATAGTATCTAGAAACTTAGGATCAGATATAATATCTATGAACTTAGGATCACATTGTCTTGTCACTTATAGTATGTCCTAATTTTGTCACAATTTTTCGTGTTTAATTGGACAACAATATCGGCGATTGAACAGACAAAGACGTGAAGATAGAAGGAACCGACAAGCGGATAAAGGCTGTCTAAAAACTTTGATCCCAAATCTCTCTTAAAGTTAGATATCATTTTTATTTTTGTTAAATTTGTCATAGTTTATTCTAATTTAAATATTAGGGGAGAATTAAAAATTAAAAAAAAAAAAACCAGAAAAATTCAAATATCAAAAAGAAATCAAACAAAAATCAGAAAATTAAAAATCCAAAAATAGTGTTATTTCTTGTTCAGAAAATCCAAAAATATTTTTGTTTCTGTTTTTATTTTTCCATAAAATATCAAAAATCCAAAAATATTTTTTTTGTGTGCTAATTTTTCTTTTAGTTTTGTTTTGTATTGAAAAGTGTTTTTAGGCGTAGATGAGACTCATGGAGACTGTATTGAAGATCTTCTGAGCCAAGGCTTCATCCGTGAGCATCGAAGAATTCTCATTCGAAAGAGCAAGAAATGAAGATTATTCTTTCGACATTCAATCTATCAACCCCAGAAGCATGGTGAAGCTGTACTTGAAGATTATGTCACAGATTGCATTGAAGCCTCCTCAATCAATCTGCTGCTATCTTTGTACCTGCTGAAGTGATCCAGAAGATTTGTTCTCTCTGTAGATTCTCAAGCTGAAGCGCTATCTTTCAAGAATCTGTACATCAAGCCTCCTCACCCAATGTGCGTTCAGAGTAAAATCTTGAAGAAAAGCCCAACCGCTCGTGATGAAGTCATTCATGAAGATTCATCAAGTTCATCTTGAAGCTGTGAAGAAATCAAAGATTAATGCTGAAGCCAAGCTCCCAATGAAGATTAACAAGAAAAAGCCAGCTACTTTTTAGGGGGAGCTTGTTGGGTCAATTAGAAAAGAAAGTTATAAACCAAGGGGGAGATTGTTGGGTCAAAAATATGGTTTATACATTGCTTTTCTAGGAAAATATATTTTTATGTAATGTTGTATGTGTTTACGGTTTGTGTGTACGGCCGCACACCCTATGTGCGGCTGTACACAGGGTGTGCGGTTGTACACATGTGTATGGCTAGAGGTCCATATAAATAGAGGATTGCATGTGAGTGTACGGTTGAAAAGGAAAAAGAAAGAAGAGGCTAGAGAAGAGAGAGAAAGTTAGAGAGAAGAAGTGTGTGTCTGAGAGAATCTATTGTAAGTAGCATAATTCATTTCATTAATACATCTTAGATTCATCATCTTCTTCTTCTCCTTCTCTTCTATTTGATCTGACATCATCCAATTGATCGGGATTCCGCACCATCAATTGGATCTGATTGATACACAAACAATTTTGGGGACTTACATGAACCCATACAAAGGGCCGAATGGGCCGAAAACTTCTACAATTGAGCCTTGAAATTTCGAGATTATACAACATTAGCCCAATATACTTTTTATTTCTTTCCCTTCCCTCTTCTTCTCGGTTTTGTAAAAAAAAGAAAAGAAATAATAAGAGGATAATTAGGGTGTTGCCACCAATTATTGTTGAATGGATATCTAAGCACATTACACACCATACATCCATGAATTCCCATTCTCCATGAAACATCAAATCACTCTCTTCCTTCTTCTTCTTATGCTAGGCCGAGAACACCCACAACATTCCCATTTTCACTTCACAACCCACTAACAAACCCTCTCATATCTCTCCCTAACATCAAAGATATTCTATCTCTTTCTTCTTTAAAATTTGTGTACTAGAGAGTATTCACCAAAGTTTTCATCTAAATCATCACTTTTGGAATTTCATAGATCTCGAAAAGCTCTTCAAGGAAGCTTGTTAAAGCCGAAAACCTCTTCAATCTTCATCAAAAACTGAAACCATCAAAGCAATGTGAGTTTATACCTCCTATTTTCAGCTTTTACTATGTTTTGGGGGAGAATACAAGTTGTTTTGTGTAGATCTATGTGTGTATGCATGATTTTGTGTGTTTTTCATGACATATGTGTGATTATGTGTATTAAACTCCATGAACTTGAAGATCTACTAAAATATGATGCTCTTTGTAGAACATAACACTCCTTTCAACTTATTATGCAATGAAAAGGTTTTAAAATACATCAAAGCTACTTAAAACTAAGAAAATTGCATAAGAAGGCCAAAAGTGACAGAATAACCAAAAATGGGGCATTTTTAGGTAACTCGCGGTTTTTAGGGGTTCAAAAACAATTATTTTTGCTAAATATGGATGTTTATGGCTTTTGTGACCCTACAAGGACTAAAAATGTAAAATGTTTCACAAATGGGCAATATTTGGGCTTTCTATGGGTTTGGGCCAAAAATTGAAAATTTTTAGACTTTTGTGGGCTTAAGTGTCATTTTCAACATACTTGTGTTTAAAATGCAAATTTTTGCTAAGAAATGGTAAAAATGTGAATTTGTTAGAATTTGCGCCAAAAAGATAAAATTATTTATAAATGGTCCAAGATGCACATTTTCATAAAAATCAAGCCCAAAAATAATAGTTTTGACCTAAGTTGTCATTTTTACCAAAAATATGTCAAAATTGTAAACTCTCGGTTTTTAGGACCAAAAATAACCTTTTATAAATAGGCGAGTTTTTATGTCACTTCGGTAAACAATATAGCTTAAACAATCAACGTAACTAAACACGGATTGATATCAGTATTCATGTCCCTATTGGGTCTGGAAATATTATACATGTTAAATGGGCCTTAGTTGTCCTTTTACGTATATATATTGGGCCTGGGATATATATATATATATATATATATATATATATATATATATATATATTCCCATTCCTTTTGAGCCTGGAAATAATCTACATGCTTAGTGGGTCTTACTGTCCACTTACATGTTTATTAGGCCTGGAATCCCTTAAATGTTTTCTTTTTTCGCGTAAATTCGATTAAGGATCTAGTGAGACGTGTCGGTTGACACCTATTGAGTGTACAATCATAGCCTGTAGTTATAACTAGAGTCTCCTGGAGGGAGACGGGGAGTTTGTGTATAGATCTATACGAGGGTGACACCCCACACCTGAGTTGTTCGCTACAGTTAGAATAGGCCAGTATAGGGTGACAAAAACTTTACCTTATTCCGTCGGCGTCCAGAAACGCCATGGATTTTTTGATAACGTTATAAAATTTACGGTTATAATGACTCACTTAGAGGAATAAACGTTATAAAATTTACGGGAAACCATCCTTATGATTCATAACATGGTAAAATACTTGCGCTGGTGCTCAACCTCGGGTGTTGAGATTCCATCATTCTCTTAGGTAGACAACATCGGGTTGTCTGGGATTATTCTCTTTATACTCTCACAAACATTAACACACATGCATTAATACATGATCAGGCACAAACATGTCAAACTGGTTTTCAGAAATATCAGATTTTCTGGTGTTCAACAAGTAATATAAAATATGTTCGCAAACATGCTTATGAACTCACCAACATTTTTATGTTGACCTTTTAAATTCACTTGTATTCTCAGGAAACTGTTGAGCAGGTTGGGCAGAAAGAATTCATGGATTTTTTGATATATTTTGTTTCATCACACTTTGAATATTTTGTAATGTCATATTGAAATACAATATTTGATGTAAACCAATGACAGTTGTAATATTACATGTGTGATGATGATGATGTTATGTTTCTATTATATACTTTGTGATGATACTACAAGAATGAAGTCACCCAAGCCCCCGGACGTTTCCGCCGTCTGGTTCGGGGTGTGACAAATTGGTATCAGAGCATTGTTTATAGTGAACTGGCATATGTAATCATACAAGATATCCAACTATAAATACAATAGGACTAAAACACTCCGAATAGACTAATACCTAAGTGTGCATTAATACTATAACCCTATAAGTCCTTGGATGGAATTGAACACCATGGTTAAACCCGAAAAGTTATGTAGTCGTATTGGGGATAAATATAGCCTGATCAACTGTATTTATTCAAAATACGACCAACATGTGGCTAGGAGTGATCATGCTGGGAAATGAATCTAGAAACTTACCTCGTATCAAAAAAGCTCTAAAGAACTCAAACTTACACAGTTAAAATACTATAGGAGTATTTTGGAATGTTATCTACATATACTCTCCTTACTCGCTTCTCACCCCTCATGTAGACACTATGGCCGGATTCCATCATCCAGGAGATCCCCACTTCCCCAACCAGGGGAATGGTGGATGGTTGGAGCCGGAGGAAGAACTAGAAGAAGAACCTGAAGAAGGGTCGGTTGAACCGGTAGTAGACTCAGACGAGGAGGAGGATGATGGTAGCCACACAGATCACTCGGACACGGAGTCTGAAGTCATCAATCTGCCATACATGGCCAGGGTGCCCCCATACAGGATGGGCCCCAATGGTCCTATGCCTCCATGGCCACACGAGATCTGGAGGAGGAGCCGCCAGCAAGGGGTGTGACCCCCATTCGGTATGAACCAGGACTACTACGACATGACCCACGGTGGACCTGTAGACCGAGCCCTACTAGTAATGGTAAGGAGGACACGCGACATCGGCGAGAAAGCACAAGCAACCGTCAGCCAAAAGGTTACCATGAGAGTCACGGTCGAGCACACAGAAAGGATGACACATGAGGTAGTCAGGGACTACCAGGCGCGACAGACAACATTGGAAGCCCGACATCAGGCCGCCAAGCATCACTTGGCCAGACTACAGGGTGCATCTACCTCGTCGGTAGCACCACCAGACCCTTCTCACCGCGATTAGTATCCATTCATCTACTACAACTACCGTTAAGATTTTCCTTTATGTACTACTCTATGTACTATCGACTACATGATTATGTGATTACACTACTCATGGAATCATTACTCTGTCAGATTTTATTTCCTTTCATCTATTGTATGCCTTATGTAGGAAAATTTTCATGTACGCAAAAGATTATCATTAATGAAAATGGCTATATATTTTCTCATGATGTTGTTATCTGTTATGTGTCCTATTACCTTTATTACATGTTGATTGTATGCACTCACGTACTTACACACAACCGAATCACCAAAACTGTTCTATAATTGTAGAATCGCAAAAATAGAATGCACTAAATACTCAACATCTTTCCGTTCCACGATAAAAGATGCCTCAGAGACCAAACCGCGGAAACAACAAAGCACCAACACCACCGGAGATAAACTCATCCGGGTTCCAAGCAGCAGTGTTAGTTGTGGTCACCGCAACACTGGCACATATTCACAACGGAAATAACAGTGGAGGTAACGGGAAAGGAGACGAAAGTTCAAACGAGAGGATGAACCAAGAATCCATAAGGACCTGTACCTACAAGGATTTCACAAATGCCAAGCCTTGAACCTTCAACGGGACAGGAGGCGTGATAACTCTAAAAAGGTGGATAGAAACAGTGGAATCAGTATTCCAAATCTGTGGATGCCCCGAGGAGTGTAAGATGAAGTTTACAACTTTCACATTCGTCAATCAAGCTCTTTCTTGGTGGTATGGTCACGTAGAGGCCATGACACTCCCAGTGGCAAATGCTATTCCATGGGAGTAGCTGAAAGAAATGCTGATGGCAGAATATTGTCAAAGAGGGGAAATCCAGAATATGGACCAGGAACTGTGGAATTTCACAGTCCAAAACTCCGAAATTGATGCATACATCTCGAGGTTTAATGAGTTGTCACTCTTGTGTCCATGGATGATCACGTCTGAAAGGAAGAAGATTGAAAGTTTCATTTCAGGACTGACTTCTCCAATTCAAGGAAATGTAATCACAGCAAACCCGAAAACGTATGACAGTGCTAAAAGGCTAGCCAAGAAGTTATACGATCATGGAAAAAAGAAGGGTGCCAATGTTGGAGAAACTGAAGACAAGAAAGAGGGAAAAGACAACAAGAAAAACAAAGAAAACAAGAAAAAGTGACGACAAAACCAAGTGTCATCGAAAACACTGCAAACTGTAGCAATCCATGTTGCAACTGCTCAGTTTACCTCCACACCACATGCACCAGCCTCAATTACGCAAACAACTACCAGGCAATACTCATGAACCCTAACCAAGTGTAACAAATGCGGCTTTCACCACCATGGAGAGTGCAGGGAGATGCATTGCACAAGTGGCAACCGTAAGGGCCATACCGCCCGATATTTCCGATCTCAACCCCAACAGAACCAATAGGCGAATAACAACAACAACAACAACCGCAACAACAATAACAACAACAATAATGATGGGGCTAGTCACACTTGTTATGGGTGTGGAGGAACTGGCCATTTCATATGCAATTTTCCCAAGGCCAACAACCAAGGGGCAGGAGGATCAGGAAGGGTCTTGACGTTGGGTCAAGGTGAAGCAGTTCAAGACCCGACGGTTGTTACTGGTATGCTCCCACTTAACAACACATACGTATGCATTTTATTTCGATAGCAGAGCCGAGTAGAGCTTCGTTAGTAAAAACTTCAAACACTTACTAAACCAACAACCCTAGAAGCTAAACGAAGCCTTCACGGTGGAGATGGCTAATGGGAAAACCGAAACAACCAAATATGTTTATGTAGGGTGCACATGAACACTAAACAACCATTCATTTCAGATAGATTTTATGCAAGTAAATATTAGGAGTTTTGATGTGATAATCGGCATGGATTGGTTAAGCCCCCACCATGCTGATATTATGTGTCGTGAGAAGGCTGTTTCCCTTCACCTCTCCTATCACGAAACCCTAATAATCTATGGTGATAATCCTGGCAGCAATCTTCGTCTTATCTCGTGAATCAAGGCACAGAAGTGCCTGCACAAGAAAGACTATGATTTCATTGCTCATGCTGTGGATAAAGCCAAACAAGAAGTAAACATTAAAGACATCTCAGTGGCATGCGACTACCCGAATGTATTTCCTGAAGACCTTCCGAGACTAACCCCAGAAAGATAGGTTGAATTTCGAATCGACCTCGTACCTGGAGCCACATCAATTGCCAAATCACCCTATAGGTTAGCTCCCACCGAAATGCATGAGTTATCCAGTCAACTAAGCGAATTATTGAACAAATGATTCATTAGACCAAGCTTCTCACCCAGGGGAACTCCAGTCTTGTTTGTCAAGAAGAAGGACAGATCCTTCAGGATGTGCATCAATTATAGGGAATTGAATAAGCTCACTGTCAACAGCCAATATCCACTCCCTCGAATTGACGATCTATTTGAATAGCTTTAAGGAGCTAGTTACTTCTCCAAAATAGATCTAAGATCCGGTTATCATCAACTTCGAGTCCGAGAAGAGGACATTGCAAAAACTGCCTTCCGAACGCGATACGGTTATTACGAATTTGTTGTGATGCCCTTCAGTCTAACAAATGCCCCCGCCACATTTTTGGACATCATGAATTGATTATGCCGCCCATTCCTCGATAATTTCGTAATTATCTTCATCGATGACATCCTCATATACTCCTGAACCAAGGAGGAGCATGATCAACATCTCCGTCAAATCTTAGAAACTCTAAGAGCCGAAAAATTATATGCAAAACTCTCTAAATGTGAGTTCTGGATTTGCAGTGTAAATTTCTTGGGTCATGTAGTCAGTTAGGAAGGGATTCATGTAAATCCTTCCAAGATCAAGGCCATTGAAGGTTGGGCGATTCCGAAGACACCAATAGAAATTCGACAATTCTTGGGTCTCGCAGGTTACTACCAAGGATTTATCCAAAACTTTTCCAAGATAGCCAAGCCCCTCACCCCCTTAACACAAAAAGGTGTATCTTTCAACTAGACGAACAGGCAAGAAGCTGCCTTCCAAACCTTGAAGTGAGCCCTCTATAGTGCACTAGTGCTATCCTTACCGAAGGGAACCGAAGACTTCGTAGTATATTGCGATGCTTCGTACCAAGGGTTAGGTTGTGTCCTCATGCAGCGTGGAAAGGTGATAGCTTACACATCTAGACATTTAAAGACACATGAAGTAAATTACACCACCCATGATCTCGAGCTGGGAGTTGTTGTATTCGCCCTAAAGATTTGGAGGCACTACCTCCACGGCACGAAGTACACCATCTTCACGGATCATAAGAGCCTCAAGCACATTCTGAACCAAAAGGAGTTGAACATGAGGCAGCGATGGTGGGTCAAGCTGCTAAATGATTACGAATGCAAAATCAAGTACTACCTAGTCAAGGTGTAACGACCAAAAATTTCAACCAATTTAAATTTTTCGAAAACAACTCGATTCCATTAAAGTTATTACAAAAAGGTTTTTCAATACAATTTATTTTAAGTATTCCCAGAATCTCATCACGACATAAACACGAGGAGCGGTACGATCACGCCTTCGCCTTGCCACGGTCTCCTGAAGAACCTGAAAAAAAAACATAAAACCACAACTGTAAGCCCGAAAGCTTAGTGAGATATCCCCAAAATACCAACCACATATACCATACACGCATAACATGCCACAACATATCCGATCACAGAACAGCCATGCACTTCGGGTCTACTGTGTGACTGGTCCGCCGCACCGGCCAACAGTCCACCTGGTCCACCCTCCGAGTCTAGCCACATACATCGAGTCTGAAGTGTGATTGGTCCGCCCGCACCGGGCCTTCAATCCACCTGGTCCACTCTTTGAGTCTACAGTATGACTGGTCCGCCCGCTCCGGGCCTTCAGTCGTCCTGGTCCACTCTCCGAGCCTCGGCACGTCTAGTTCGCCCCCTTGGGGCCTACAGCCAATCCGGACCGCTCGTTGGGCCTTCGGGTCAACCGGTCCGCCCTGGGTATCTTGGCCTACAGCACAAAGCAGGACCCGCCTCAACCCAACTCCAGTCCAAACAACCATGTGCACATAAACATACAATCATATAGCAATACACAGTCAACAAGTTGATCAAACAGATCAGATAACATATCATCATCCTAACCAGGATACCCGACCTAACCGGTCACTAGCATAGCATCACCCTACATCTCAGAATACCGATCTCAATCAGGTCTCTAACATATACCATCCTAGCTACCAGGATGCAAACATAACAACAATACCCAGATCTCAATCCGATAAGGGTCGGCCTTGGTGCCTTAGACCCTATTAATATAGTGAGGATAGCTCACCTCGAAACTGACGGCTGAAAGGATAAGATCCTGCTGCTCCAAACTCCTACACGAACTCCTCTACTGAACAACACCAAAACACTGAACTCAATAAATACCAAAATACCCCTGGAAGACAACTGGTCAACCCTTGGATAAAGTCAAAGTCAACCCCTGACTTACTCAACTCGCCGAGTCACCCCGAGACTCGCCGAGTTCAACAACTCTGAGTCCACTCACATACAACTCACTGAGTCATCCCCTTGACTCACCGATTCATGGTTCAACCAGAAAGCTTAGGACTCTTTGACAAGACTCGCCGAGTCCAAGAACAGAATCACCGAGTCTAAGGCTATCTTCAACCTACTCGCCGAGTTGTTCTTCCAACTCGTCGAGTTCCAGGTCATCTTCATCCAACTCGCCGAGTTGTTCTTCCAACTCGTCGAGTTCCAGCCTATCTTCAAGCAACTCGTCGAGTCAAGCATGTGACTCGCTGAGTACCACCGGTCTGAATCCATACAGAAGCATTCCAGGCCATGCAATTGATCCAAAACATAGATCTAGCCTCCTACAACCCATCCATCATGTAAAGTGGCAAACTTTACGTGAATCCAAAGAGATCTAGGCCTTTTACACATTAGGGCTAGGGTTTGGGACATGATGGCTCCATCAATCACTCACAAACAGAGACTTTCATGCCTTCCAACCCTTCTCCATTCCAGATCTGAGGTAGCAACCTCAGATCTAACCTCTAAACTCCAAAACACCAAAATATATGATCTCTAACTCCCCCAAAATGAAGAATCTAGACAATAGCAGCTCAAACAATGAAATGTTACCTCAAAAGGAAGCTCCCAGGAAAGATTAACCCGAATCCTTGCAAAGCCCTTTGATCCAAGCCTCTTCTCCTTCAAGATTTCTTCAACTACCACCTCTCCAAGCCTCCAAATGCACTTTGATCCTCTCACACACAATAATTAGGGTTTCTGGAGCTCAATGGATGATAAGGAGGCTGGGGAGGAAACATAATGTTCTTTATATAGGGCTCAACCTCCGGATTTAGGGTTTTCTCCATTCAGCGCCTACTCGCCGAGTCCATCCTACTGACTCGCCGAGTCGGCCACTTAACACGCGACCAAGTCGCGACTCTACTCGTCGAGTCCAGCCATGGACTCGCTGAGTTCCCCTTCCAAATTACTCTTTTAGCCCTTCAACTTTACTCTTGACATTCCGGGATGTTACACAAGGCTAACGTGGTAGCCAATGCCCTGAGCAGGAAAGAATACTCAGGTCGCCGGGTGAAGAAATTATCAATAACCATCCACTCCCACCGAATATCATAGATCAAGGGAGCCCAGTCAGCTACATCGAAGCCGGAGAACGCCACAAATGAAAGACTACGTGGGATGGATAAAAACCTTGAAGCCAAGGAGGATATAATTTACTACTTCATGAATAGAATATGGGTCCCTAAACTTGGGGGATTTAGAGTGATAGTCATGAACGAGGCTCAAAGAACGCGATATTCCGTCCATCCAGGTTCGGACAAGATGTACCTGGACATTAAGCAACATTATTAGTGGCCAAAAATGAAGGCAGAGATTGCCACTTACGTGGGCAAGTGTCTTACTTGCGCCAAAGTGAAAGTGGAGTATCAGAAGCCCTCGGGGTTATTGCAACAACCAGTAATACCTGATTGGAAGTGGGAAAGGATTACTATGGACTTCATAACCAAATTACCTAAGGGAGTAGAGGGATTGGATGCTATCTAGGTTATTGTTTATAGATTAACCAAATCCACCCATTTACTACCAATAAAAGAATCGTACAAGATGGAAAGATTAACACGAATCTATAGAAAAAAGATCGTAAGACTTCATAGGGTGCCAGTGTCTATTATCTCGGATCGGGATAGTAGATTTACTTCAGGATTTTGGCAGTTGCTCCAGAAGGCAATGGGAACACAACTAGACATGAGCACTGCTTACCACCCTCAAACAGATGGCCAGAGCGAGAGAACCATCCAAACACTCAAAGACATGCTCTGAGCATGTGTGATAGATTTTGGCAAGTCATGGGATACCCACTAGCCTTTTATTGAATTCTTGTACAACAACAGCTATCACACGAGTATAAGGGTTGCTCCTTTTGAGGCTTTGTATGGTCGCAAATACAGATCGCCTCTCTGCTAGCTGAGGTGGGTGATACCTAGCTGGCAAAAGGGCGATAACCGAGCAACATTCTTACCGGACCAGAGATCATTTGAGAAACGATGGATCATTTGAGAAACGATGGAGAAGATAATCCAAATCAAAGCTCGAATCCAAGCATTGCGAGACCGACAAAAGAGCTATGCAGATAAACGATGAAAATCTATAGAATTCCAAGTCAAAGATCAGGTACTATTAAAGGTCTCTCCCTAGAAAGGGATGATTCGTTTGGGAAACGGGGAAAACTAAATCCAGGATACATCGGACTGTTCAAGATTCTTGCCCGAATTGGTCCAGTGGCATATAAGTTGCAGCTATATGCGGAGCTTAGCAACGTACACCCCGTGTTCCACTTCTCGAATGTTAAAAAGTGCTTAACAGATAAAACCCTTGTCATTCCTCTGGAAGAGATCAAAATAAACGAGAATCTCCTGTTCGCAAAGAACCGGACCGGAATTCACATGGGAACAGAGTTGCATTCTAATTGTGAAGATTCGATGTAACGCTAAGCGGGGACCGGAATTCACATGGGAACGCGAGGACCAGATGAAGCAGAAGTACCCTCACTTCTCTCGTTCATGATCCTACCTTTCAAAAGAATTTCGGGACGAAATTCCCTCTAACGGGGGGATGATGTCACAGCTAGCATTTTTAGCTAGGAAATTATGTTTTCATGTAAACATCAACTCTTGTAAGACTTGTAATCTAAGTGGATATCATATTCTATGCTCAATCAAAAACATCCATTTGAATCAAAACTCTTGAGTGAAATCCAAAACCTAACTTAATACATCTCATATACTCAATGATGGGTTTGAAACCCTAATAACCTGGTTCAAAATTAGTATGGGCTAGGATCCTTTTATTGGGCCTAATGGGCCAATAAACCTTTCATTTGATGATTTAGGGCCAAATAACCCTATTTGGGCTCTAATTGGACCCACATTCGTCAAACCATAGTATTTAGGCCTTATTGGGCCTAATATGTCTCACCTTATTATCATGGGCCATGATAAGCCATGAACCACTCTATTGAACCATTATGGGCCGTAAACCCCATCCCTTCACAACCTTTGGGCCGTGAACCCATAAGAAGAGCCAAATGGGCCAAAAACTTCTATAATTGGGCCTTGTAATTTCTAGAATATACAACATTAGCCAAACATACTTTTTATTTCTTCCCCCCCCTCTCTTTCTCTGTTTGTAAAAAAAAAGAGAAAAGAAATAATAAGAGGATAATTAGGGTGTTGTCACCTAATTATTGTTTAACGGATATCTAAGCACATTACACACCATACAACCATGCATTTCTATATCTCCATGCAACATCAAATCACTCTCTTCCTTCTTTTTCTTATCCAAGGCCGAGAACACCCACAACACTCCCATTTTCACTTCACAACCCACTAAAAAAACCCTCTCACATCTCTCCAAAACATCAAAGATATTCTACCTCTTTCTTCTTCAAAATTTGGGACTAGAGAGTGTTCACCAAAGTTTTCATCTAAGATCATCACTTTTGCAACTTCATAGATCTCGAAAATCTATTCAAGAAGCGTGTTAAAGCCGAAAACCTCTTCAATCTTCATCAAAAACCGAAACCTTCAAAGCAATGTGAGTTCATACCACCTATTTTCAGTTTTTACTATGTTTTGGGGGAGAATACAATTTGTTTTGTGTAGATCTATGTGTGTAGGCATGATTTTGTGTGTTTTTCATGACATATGTGTGATTATGTGTTATAAACTCCATGAACTTGATGTTCTTTGTAGAACATTACACTCATTTCAACTTATTATGCAATGAAAAGGTTTTAAAATACATGAAAGCTACTTAAAACTAAGAAAATTGCATAAGAAGGCCAAAAGTGACAAAATAACCAAAAATGGGGCATTTTTAGGTAGCTCAGGTTTTTAGGGGCTCAAAAAGTATTAATTTTGCTAAATCTGGATGTTTATGGCTTTTGTGACCCTATAAGAACTAAAAATGTAAAAAATTTCGCAACTGGGCCATATTTGGGCTTTTCATGGCTTTGGGCCAGAAATTGTAAATTTTTGGACTTTTGTGGGCTTAAGTGTCATTTTCAACATAGTTGTGCCAAAATTGTAAATTTTTGCTAAGAAATACTAAAAATGTGAATTTGTTAGAATTTGGGCCAAAAAGATAAAATTATTTATAAATGGGCCAAAAATGTATATTTTCATAAAAACAAAGCCCAAAAATAATAGTTTTGACAAATGGGAGTTAAAAATATTGTTTTTACTAAGTCTAGCCATAAACGCAAATTTTGTCCTTTAAGAACCTAAGTTGTCATTTTTACCAAAAATATGCCAAAACTGTAAACTCTCGGTTTTTAGGACCAAAAATAACCTTTTACGAACAGGCGAACTTTATGTCACTTCGGTAAACAATATAGCTTGAACAACCAATGTAACAAACCACAGATCGATATCGGTATTCACGTCCCTATTGGGATTGGAAATAATATACATGTTAAGTGGGCCTTAATTGTCCTTTTACATATATATTGGGCCCGGGATATATATATTCTCATTCCTTTTGAGCATGGAAATAATCTACATGTTTAGTGGGCCTTAGTGTCCACTTACATGTTTATTGGGCATGGAATCCCTTATATGTTTTCTTTTTTGCATAAATTCGATTAACGTTCTAGTGAGACGTGTCGGTTCACACCTATTGCGTGTACAATCGTAGCCTATAGTTATAACCAGAGTCTCTTGGAGGAAGAGCGGGAGTTTGTGTATAGATCTATACGGGAGTGACACCACCCCACACCTGAGCTATTTGCTACAGTTAGACTAGGCCATTCTAAGGTGAAAAAAAACCTTACCTTATTCCGTCGGCGTCCAAAAACGCCATGACAGGCGAAATTGTTTGAATTATTCTCTTTATACTGGCACAAACATTAACACACATGCATTAATACAAGATCAGACACAAACATATCAATCTTGTTTTCAGAAAATATCGGATTTTCTGGTGTTTACAAAGTAATATAAAACATTTTTTCAAACATGCTTATGAACTCACCAACATTTTGATGTTGATCTTTTAAATTAACTTGTATTTTGAGGAAACCGTTGAGCAGGTTGGGCAGAAAGAATTCATGGATATTTTGATATATTTTGTTTCATCATACTTTGAATATTTTGGCATGTAATATTGAAATACAATATTTGATGTAAACCAATGACACTTGTAATATTACATGTGTGATGATGATGATGTTATGTTTCAATTATATACTTTATGATGATACTATAAGAATGAAGTCACCCAAGCCCCCGGACGTTTCCGCCGTCTGGTTCGGGGGTGTGACAACATTCATTCCTAATTCAAGAGTACCGATTAGATATAATTATTTATTCCTGATCCAAGAGTATGGATTAGGTAAACCCATTCATTTCTGAATCCGAGAATATGGATTATGTGACGAACGGTGGGATGGGAAGATTACTTATATGAGAGATATTTTTATATTGCGAGTTTTGATATATATATATATATATATATATATATATATATATATATATATTATAACATTGTGGGATTGAAATCCCTGTTTACTCACCAAGTTTATCCAACCTGAGCCACTCAGCTTCTTTTTATTAAAGGTAGTGGTACAAAGGTACATGCATTTTGAGAGATTCAACAAGATGTACATCGTTAGTATATTAAGACATTGTAAGTCTCTGTTTATGCTTATGTTTCATCTCAGTTATGACATCTCGTGTTTTAAAAATATAAAAAAACACATTTCTTCAAAAATGCTTTGATAATATTATTATCGTGTGTTTAGGACAAATTCTACATAATTAGTATTTTTAAGAGTACTCTAATTTGATAAGTATAAATAAATTGGTATTTTCTAGTCGTAAAAATGGAGATGTCACAGTTGGTATCAGAGCATTAATTTAAGAGAACTAAGAATGTGTATCCTAAACTTAAACTTAAATGCTAAGCGGTGATCGTGAGGAATATGTCTATTGTATTTTAGGCAGTGTGCCTGCAATGACACATCACTAGCTTACTTTAGGAATGATACCTAGTTTGATTTATCTGCTAAATGAATTATGCATTCTTTATCAACGAGATTCCCTACAATGCTATAGGTTGCCTAACTAACTGCCATTATTAGGTTTAAGGTCTGCTCCATACCTTGAATTAGAACTAGCATATAATTTTGCAGAGTGGTAATGAGGGTTGTGCGTCAAAACCTTCTGTCACATCCTATTTCGGATCGTCCGCGATTAGGGTTCGTTGGCTGCAACTCGGGTATGAGGAAGTCTCGGGGTTGCGACGAGTTACTAGAAGCGTCGGGCATCTTGTCACATTTCTGTGGATATGAGGTTCATTGGAAACGGAGTTATATCGAGGAAGCAATGGAAGTTTGAAGTTTTGGCAGGAATAATCCCTTATTTGAGAAAGGTGGCAGTTGAGTACGCTGGGTATACGTGTGTGTACGCTTAGCGTACTCATGTGCGTGATTTCTAGGTGGAGCCACCTATTACGATGGGCGTACTAGGCACTGAGTGAAAACCCTAATTTTGGGTGTGACCATATATATACACAATGAGATTGCCTATTTCCTGGCCACCATCCTCAGATTTCAAACCCTCTTAAACCCTAAACCTTCGTTCATGGAGCTTGTGAGTGCATTTGAGAGCCTTTGAATGTTTTTGAGTGGTCTTGGAGTGAAGAAGAAGATTTAGAGAAGAAGGAGTGAGAGTCCAGGCCCTTGGATCTAAGCATATTTATGTTAGGAGCATCATATAGAGGTATGAAGCTTCAAACTTTCTCACTCTTTTGATTTGTGCATCTTAGTAGAGTACTTTAGGGGTTTTGTGCCAAAAGTTGGAGACTTTATGAGATATTGAGCTCCAGAGACTTTGATCAACCCCTTTGATTGTATTTAGTTGTGTAATGTCACAAAAAATCAAGACTTGGATGTTGGAATCAATCCATGCATGAGATATGAGCACTTTGTGATAGAAGACTAAGAGTTTTGTGTGTTTGTGACCTTATTAGCCATGCCAAATCTTAAAGTCACTAACTTTATGGAGTAAGAGCTATTAAGGAGTCCAGATCGGTTATTTGTGCCAAGGTCTTAACTCATTAGGACCAAATGAGTAGAAAGAGTGAATAAGGGAGGTACGTTGAGCGTAATTCTAGTACGCCCCGCGTACTGACCCAGTGTCCCCGATGGCTAATCTGGATTCATGAGTACGCTGAGCGTACCAAGGCAGGTATGCCCCGCGTAACCTAATTGTGGACTTTTGGGCTAAGTCTCATTTTGGGCGTTGAGTGTTGGGCCCATAGTTTGGGGTTGATGCAATAGAGTTTTGGACCAAAGGAATATAAATATGTGCTTTAGGCCCTTGAGTTGGGCTTGCCATTTAGATTTGAGAGTTAGGCCTCAGGAGAGCCCATTTATTATTGGGCCTTGGTGAGCCCAATGGGTTTTAGGTTATTGATGGACTGGTTAGTGGACTACCTTTAGACCTAATGAGTGGAAGTTTGGAATTAGTTCCTAATTAGGTTAATTGTCGGTTTGGCTCAGAGATAGAGGCCGGTGCACAGCAACAACATTTATAAGGGATGTTCCTCATCCTAGGTGAGTCTTCTCACTATACTTTACCTAGAGTGCTATCTATGTGTGACCAGAGGGTCTTATGTGTTTATTTTGAGTACTGTGAAATCCTCCATTATGTCTATGTGATTTTTGTTGTGTATTATTCTTTGCTTACTGAGTTAGGAACGGAGGGTCCACCCGAGTTATGGAACCGGACGGTCCTGCTGAGACACATTGACTGCAGGGTCTTATTGTGCTATAGCCTCGAGTGGTTAATGAGCTGTGTGTGGTATTTTGGGGAACTCACTAAGCTTCATGTTTACCGTGTTATGTGATATGTGTTTCAGGTATTTCTCAGGATCGCGTGAAGGCATCGGTTTGATTGTACACACCAGTGGAAGAGTTATGTTTTGAGGATCCTGGATTACTAATCAAACAATTATGGAGTTGCGATTTGTAAATTATATAAATGAGATTTTTGTGAAATGTGTTCTGAGAATTATGTGATTTTAAATGAAAATTTTGTTTGAAAATTTAAGGTATTACAAGTCGGTATCAGAGCCTTGGTTTGAGGGATTCGGATACACCTTCGGGTATGTCTGGACTCAAATTGGGGATTTGAGAAAAAATTTCAAAACAAATGATTTTTTATAAAATGAGCAAGAGTTTCTAAGAGAAAACAAGAAGGAGCAGTGTGTACAATCAGCCAGAGCCTGAACGGTGATTTCCCAAAATATCATTACTTATTTGTGTTATGAGTTATTATTGAGATATTAGAGATGCATGCTAGATGATATGCTAGGTATTTCATGTATATTAGGGCTAGATTTGCCTGATTTGTGATGCCTTAGCCTAGGAATTGTTGTTATTTGTGACGTGCTTTGATTATTTGCAGAGTAATCGTATCCAATAGAAATCTTTTAGAGAGAGAGAGCTTTGAGTAGAGGAGTAATCTAGGAGGGATACCAAGATGAGCATTGGAGAAGCCTACTGAGGGAGTAGTTAGATACCCGTGAGAGCTAGGGTTGCTTGAGTTCGGTGATACCTTTTGAGGGTGAGCCCTAAGTAATAAGGAGGAACAATCCTAATAATAGGGTTGAGAAAGGGGATGCAAGTAAAAAGATTTAATGGCTTCCAAACTGCCAAGTATTTCTGGAAATCCAACCCCAATGCGAGTCATGGAATGGATCTCCAAGATGGAAATGGTATTTGATAGCTATGACTGCAGCGAGAGGTACAAAACAATCTTTGCTGCTTGACAGCTAAACGGTGGGGTTTTGATCTAATGGAATCTGTTGGATGACTCTTTGCCAAAAGGAGAAGAAAGGAAGATGTCATGTAGAAACTTCCTGATGCAGTTGAAGAGAGAATACTGCTCCCAGCGAGACCTTCTGGTTATCAAGATGAAGTTGGTACCTCATCTGATACCCATAAAACTTTCCAAGGTCTATAATTTCTCTAAGGGACATCTAACGGACTTTGTTCCAATGATAAAGTTAGCAAACACTTTGAAAGAGACTATCTGGTCAACCAAGAATGTGGAGATCCAAAGAAGGGAAAAGATTCTGGAGAAAGTTTAAGAGGGAGAGAAGAGAAGGATCAAAGGAACTTCTAAATCCAAGAAAAAGTGAAAATATTCAAAATCTAACGACAATGAGCTTGAAAGTAGCAGCAAGTAACAATGTTGTGACAAGTTTAAAACGAAGCACTTTGGAATATGCACTGAGAACGTGACCTGCTTCAAGTGTGGGAAGACTGGTCAATATGATGGGTTTTGGTCCTAAGAACATCCTATGTGCTCATACAAACCCTAATGCTTGGATCTAGGTTTCTCTATTGTACCTGCAAGTTATCCAAGACTATAAACCCTAATTTTAACATTCAAGTAATCATATTAACATGAGAATAGGTTTAAGATGATACCTTGATTGTTATGTAGCAATAACAATCCCAAATCTCCTTGTATTGACTTTGGAAGGCTTAGAGTCACAAGTGTCACTCCTCTAATGGTTCACAAACACCATAACCAAGAGGTTGAAGAGGAGAGAGGATGGAGGCTGCCCAAAAACATGTGAAACCCTAAAAGGTTGCTTGTCCACGTTTTTGGTCCTTAAGGGATCTATTTATAGTGAGGCTATTAGGGTTATCTAACAAGGAAACCCTAATTTGGATGCTTAAGCCCTAAGCAACCCATGGAGCCCTTTCCTTAAGGCCTTGGACGATTTCATATGGGTTTCCCCCATAAAATTCGTCCACCTTATAATAAAAGGCAATCCATGGCCCAAATTGCAATTATCTTATAATTACAATTCCAGTCCCTTTAGTTTAATTAATCTCTTTTAGTCACAAAACTAATTACCAATTAATTATTGACTAATATTAATTAAACAATATGATTTCTCCGTTAATATATTATTCTCATAATATATTAATAAATCATATTTAATCCTTTCTCTCCATAATTCATCCTATCAAGTTGCTTTGGTGAAGGCAACCCAAAAGGACCATGCACCATCGGGTCAAGTACATACCAAAATAGTTATGGACTTAGACACTAATCCAACAGTCTCCCACTTGGATAAGTCTAATAACTATTATGCATATGACTTCAGATCCTGATCTGTAATCATAGCTTTCCAAAGCCGCTGTCAACTCTGGTCCTATTAAATACGCGTGTCCTTATATAAGGGATCACATATTCCTCCATTCTAGATATCATATGAGAATATGATTTCAAATCATTCTCTTTGTACTATATCTCGATTCCCGATTTATGACGACTGGCTAATTGAACAAATCAAATTAGCCCTAGCTCGGCCGAGCATTTACGTTTGTCATCACTAAATCATCGAGGGGCCCAAAGATATCGCTTTTATCCTTCTTTGGATAAAAGGAACAGATAAACTTTGATACAATGCTTGCTTGCACTCACTTACCAAATCACACACAACAATATGTTTTATAACACCAAGTTACTAGTGCATTTACATATTATCAATGTGCAACCGATTTGCAAGATACAACTCACATATCTCAGTTTCAAGAATATAAGATGTTATCGTCTCACCAATCACTCGTGATACAATTCATGGAGTGATCCAAGTGAGAGTGGGTTTAATCCAATGCTCAAATTCATATTCATAAGCACTCATGAACGTTGCAGCAAACATTTGCTTATGTCTAATACTCTTTTAGACAATCCACACACCCATTCACGACAGTCTTCATTCATATCTACTTCCAACATATGAACGACTGTGGCCTGTTCAAATAATTCGATTATTCTTAATAAACTCAATTATTCTGGAAGTCAAAACATGCAAATGTGAAACACAAGAATAATACTAATCCCATATGGCCTCAAACCTTTGAGTATAAATAAAACTCCTTTTATTTATCACCATATCGATTACTCATTATTTTTCGTTTCGGTTAATCAACTTCTTACTTGAATTATTACACTTGTCCCATGCTCTTAGCATGCACACAATGTTTACCTATGGTTGTTACTTTGTGAAATAGATCAAATTGAACACATTTCCAATCTTTCTCATTTCACAACTCCAAATCCTTTTTCCATAAGTGAAAGAATATCAAATTCTTGCTACTTATAGAATATGCTAGATTCTAACATTTTATGCAATGATCCTTTCGTAATGTCACTGCACCAAAGTCACAAAGACTATTGCCAATGATATTACAAAGTCCTATATCGGAGATTGTTACAAGACAATTCCATAGATGTGATGTCTCTCACTCAAAGTACATTCTTTGAACATTCTTTTGCATAAAAGTTTCTAATCTAGTCATAGATTTTCAATATTCAATTCCCAATATGGACACGCTTCCATATTTTCCATATGACAACTCATTCTTAATAGAATCTTATCTATTCGTAATGATGTCGATATGGTCCATCCAATATGGAAACATTTCCATATTTTCCAATACTATACTTCCAACTACTCACAAGTGACCAATCCTCGTCGAACTTTGGATTGTCCTTTGATAGTTGTTTAATTATTTTAGCCAAAACCAATTCTTGTCCTTTTTCCTTCTAAATGCGCTAGACATTTGGAAAATATTAGAATGGTCAAACATTAAAGCATTTGCAATCGATCCTATACCCGAAGCGTATGGGACACGACGCATAATGTTTTATTTGCTATGTTCTCAAAATTCGAATTGTGAAGAGGAATGCCGTAATCATAATCGAAATTTTAAGAACACACTATGTACCTTTGACTAAATTTATTAACATTTCTCAACCTAAACCTTTAGATTTGAAATGAAGCATAATATTCTCTCCCTTAATTATAGCAAAACAACTTTATAACCCTCACTACTTTGCAAGGTATAACTCTTGTTTTCTATAATTAATATTGCCATCTTGCAATACGTGCCTTAATAATCATACAATCATAACATTTATGCTCCCACTATCATGATGATTATTATAAAACATAACACTTATGCTCCCACTGGCTTCGACATGTATTCATAAACATCTTAACTTTCAGAAAAACAATGCTTATTGAATTTCTTAAGTTCATGTTTCTAATACTTAGTGCTTTGATAATCTTTTATCAAAGCTTCTTGAACACTTTTGCCTTAGATAGTTCATATGTGTGTCTAAACAATTTAAGACTAATTTCCAAACTTCACAATCCAAATTATGGAAAGGGATACCGTAACCATAATCGAATTCGAGAATGCAATTTTACAATCACTATCTTCTTAAAATCTTTCTTAGTGAAAGCATTTCCTCACAATCATTTTCATGAAAGAGTAAATCTTATGAAACTTAGATTTAAACGGTGTATGTGTTCCTATCCATGTGAATTTGTTAAAACTAAAGTTTACGACAAATTCAAACTCATATGGACCGAACTTTCTTAATCTTGATTTCTTGCCTTATGGTAGCACAGCTGCCCACCATGTCTTCCAAGTAGTTAAGCAGCTCACCCTTTCCTATCAACGTACCTTTCATTGATTAACGTGCTTTTCCTTTTATGCGTTCAAAATGAGAACTCATAGAACTCACATGCATAATTAACTCGACTGGATTGGCACAGAATCAAAATAATGTCAACATGATAGGTTGTAAACCTCAACTCGTGTGCTAGTGATAATCGATAAGGTTTATTTGATTTGTTCTTGAAACCTTTCAAGACTATTAAGACTCCCACTGACTCCTTGACATATACGATTCTCTTGTCAAAACATTTCTTGACAAACAAATATTCAAGAGTTAGTGTAGCTTTTATCAAAACTCTTCATAAATTGGTCCTAGTTGGTCTTTGTCTTATCCAAGACATCACAACTTTCCACATTTGATGAATGTTACAAACCTTCTTAATACTTTTCACTCAATGTCACAATCTTAACTTTAAGACTTGTTATTGGGACGAAGTATGATTGACTTCTTGATTTAACCATTTCTTCAATCCTTGATTCCTCTTCTTAGACATACAATTGTACTAAGACTCACTTAGAGGATCAATTGAGATATGGTTCTTAATCACTAAGACCTATAATAAAGCATAAAAGCTACTCTCCCTTCTTCTTAGAATGGAGAAACTTTTATCTTTCTGCCTACTTGATTCTTCTTATTCGTTCTGCTATTGATTTAAACCCTTTAATCAATTCAGAATTATACTTAATCTTGTAAGTATAATCATATTTACTAAACGTTTAGTAAATCATGACGAATATCTCTGTTACTCACGCAACTTTGTGTATTCGATTTCCATGTCCTTTACTTGACACTTTGTCAATGAATCAGTCTAATTTCCAAATATGAAATTTCTCATTCATCGTGCAACCAAGTTGCATTATTCCAAATTTCTGTCCAATTGAAACTTGGGAGATGAGAAACTCTCCCTATTTGGTAAATTTTCGACATTTTCATAACTAAGAATCAAATCCATTATTGCTAATAATAGAAACATTTTAACATCAATTTTTCATACACACCATTGCAAGGATAATATAAAAATCAAAATTTATTTTATTGTGGAAAAATTTTGTCCTTACAGTGCAATTCATTGAAAAACTATGCTAATACATCTTTCTTAGCAATCTAATTCTAACTCTAAGTAGTAGCTCAAGAATCTAATCTTCGAGAAATGCAATTGAAATCCATTCTTTCACGGTTAGATTTTGCTCACTTCTTCCCTTAAGCTTCCTTTCTTTTCTTCGATCCTACAAAACATCAATTGTAATCTTATCACATTATGTATTAAGAATCTAGAATGAAGCTTAAAAGAGTTGGTCAATGGATTTTACCTATATTAGAGCCATACGTTTCGACTCTCCCATCTCTTAGATCTCTTAGGTAAATGGGGCAGCTTCGTCTCCAATGCCCTTTCTCTTGGCAATAAAAGCAAATTGACTATTTTGGAACAGGACATGGAACTACTTCAGACATTGCCTTTCTCTTATGATCAAAATTTTTGATCATAGCATGTCTTTCGTTGCCATTGTCTATATCCACAGAGGTCTCGAAGGCAGATTCACCAATCAACTTTGCTTTTCTATTGCGCCAAATCATTGTTGATTCAGCAGCAATAAGCATATAGGTGAGATCTATAAGGGTCACGTTGTAGTTCATCATATAGTACTCTCTTACGAACTCACTATATAAGTTAGGAAGTGACTGAAGAACCCAATCAACAGCCATTTCCTCACAGACAACGGATCCCAACATTCTTAACCTATCAATATGTGACTTCATCCCTAAGACGTATGCACACACCGGCTTTCCTTCTTTATGTTTACTTGCCAAAAGGGCTTGAGTGATCTTGAATTTTTCAATTCTTCGAACTTGTGGGTTAGGGAGAACAATTTGAGGAGGTGGAGGAAGTGAAGTATGATCTCTTGTTCCTCGATCGAATCGTGGAATATCATCTTCATGTGGAATGCTTGTTCAACGGGATTTGGGAAAACCATAGTTGTCGAACTTTGACATCTACAATACGGGAGAAAACGAATTCAAGTTAGTTGATTGAATGAGTCCTTAGTAAATCACCCAAATGAGATACTAAGGCTAGGACCCAACACAATATTCTACAACTCGGGAGAGGGATGCCGTAACCCTAATTGCAGAATATTTGAAGGTAAGTGAATGACGATTCACTAATTTCCACCACGAAAAACGAAAAAGAATTTAAGTTTTAAATCTATGAAAACTCCTAGATCCTTTGAGATTCATTGAACTTTCAATGGCATGTTTAAATCTCGATATGCCCCTCTTGTTTGTGACTCGGATGCCGAGGATCACAAAGCGGGTGTGAATAACCATGCAAACTTACATGGTGCTCTCACATGTTACAGTCACCTATTCGGTGTGCCGGTAAACCACACACGCTCCACCGAAGTATGACAAACATTGAGTCACCCTTTGCTACCTTTTCTTAGAACCATTTAGTGTGCCGGTAAACCACACACGCTCCACTAACGTCTTTGCAAAGGCACAAAGTGTAATTTCATGGAATTGCATCAATTCACTTTTGCCTAAGTAACTAAGATTGTGAATTTTATGAGAACATTTAGTTACTTTTAGAAATTCATTATACTTATAATGGAAGGTTTCGTCATATCCTACCCGTTCGGCTAACGACCCTCCACTAGTCAAGAGTGCGGTGGGTAAGAGTGGATACCCATTCAATCGCCATTTTATAGGCAATTTCCTTAAGCACCCCTTATAGACTAGCTTCGTGAATGAGGCCTACTAACAGTAAGACTGACTTTTAATCATACATATACATAATGTTAGACTTTTAATGTTATATATATAGTATAGGGTGTATTTTACACTTTTAAAATACTAGGTGGTCTAATTTAACAATTATACTTTTAATTCAATATTGTAAACCTAAAATTTTATGGATTTATTAAACCTCTTTTAATTATACACCTTAATTAATTAATAAAACCATAGGGGTGTGATTTGAACTTTTTTCAAAACAATACTAGAGTTTTAGAATTTAACATTCCTAATTAAACTTTTAATCAACTTTTAAATTCCAAAACTTGAGGGCAAGTTTTGAAACATTTCAAAACATTAGGGTTTAGAATTTAGATATACATCAAAGTTAAACTATTAATTCAAAATTTAAATTCCAAAAATTGAGGGCAAGTTTTGAAACCTTTTTCAAAACATTAGGGTTTCAACTATTTAAATTTCAAAACAACAAAACTTTTGGGTTTAAATTTAAACTATAAAACCTAAAGGGGAAAATATGAAACTTTTCATAACAACAAGGATCAAATAACAAATAATCTAAATTAACAATTAATCACATAATTATCCATATTTGATTTATTTAATGATTTCTTGCAAAACAATTTATCAATTTAGTCAAAATAATTAATCAAATATCACATAAGGAAACAATTATCTTATTAATTGATAAATATCTTCAATTAGATCAAGAATATAGTCAAATATATCATAAAATCGGATTTATATTGATCTAATATGATAAGGTAACTATCCCAAAGCAAAAACAGCAAGAAATCCTGAGATATGCTCCATCTGACGAGTTGACTCGTCGAGTCAAGCTTGGACTCGTTGAGTCTGCATGGACTCGGCGAGTTCCGCTATCGACTCGGCGAGTCCAGCCTCCAGAAACCGAAAAAAATGAATTTTTCAAACATAGCAAGCATCAATACAATAGAAACCAGTCTAGGCTCTGATACCACTGATGGGTTTTGGTCCTAAGAACATCCTATGTGCTCATACAAACCCTAATGCTTGGATCTAGGTTTCTCTATTGTACATGCAAGTTATCCAAGACTATAAACCCTAATTTTAACATTCAAGTAATCATATTAACATGAGAATAGGTTTAAGATGTTAACTTGATTGTTATGTAGCAATAACAATCCCAAATCTCCTTGTATTGACTTTGGAAGGCTTAGAGTCACAAGTGTCACTCCTCTAATGGTTCACAAACACCATAAGCAAGAGGATGAAGAGGAGAGAGGATGGAGGCTGCCCAAAAATGTGTGAAACCCTAGAAGGTTTCTTGTCCACGTTTTTGGTCCTTAAGGGATCTATTTATAGTGAGGCTATTAGGGTTATCTAACAAGGAAACCCTAATTTGGATGCTTAAGCCCTAAGCAACCCATGGAGCCCTTTCCTTAAGGCCTTGGACGATTTCATATGGGCTTCCCCCATAGAATTCGCCCACTTTATAATAAAAAGGCAATCCATGGCCCAAATTACAATTATCTTATAATTACAATTCCAGTCCCTTAAGTTTAATTAATCTCTTTTTGTCACAAAACTAATTACCAATTAATTATTGACTAATATTAATTAAACAATATGATTCTCCTTTAATATATTATTCTCATAATATATTAATAAATCATATTTAATCCTTTCTCTCCATAATTCATCCTATCAAGTTGCTTTGGTGAAGGCAACCCAAAAGGACCATGCACCATCGGGTCAAGTACATACCAAAATAGTTATGGACTTAGACACTAATCCAACACAATATGCCAACGAATGCAAGCCCAAGCAGAATGTCTGCTTCAAGTATGGAGAATCAGGTAATTTCCATAAGAAAAACCCAAATAAAAGAGGAGCGAAAAGGCCAAATATTTCGCCGAAGCCGAAGGAAACGACGTATCATATGATCCATGGCAAAACAACAATAAGTCAGGAATATAGTGGGGCTTATCCGGAGTTTGGGATATGAGGGAGGTAGTGAGTAGTATTATAATGACTGACCTAATGTAATAGGCACGTAAAATAAATAAATATTGTAACTGTTTTCGTAGATAATGTAATTTACTTAATTATGTTATGTGCTTTCCATGTATTTCCTTTTATGACAACTTAGTGAACTGTGAGACAATACTTGGGACGAGTATGAGTAGGTGTGTAAGGTAGTACATGCCTATACTAACGGAAGCACATGACTCACACTTGGATCAGGGAACGTCACAAGTTTACTGAGTATGTAAGTAGCTGAGCTATTTTGTTCATTTCAATCATTACCTTTGTTCCGGAAATGACTACAAAAATATATATTTTTCTCACCTTAGTGGTAATATCAAATCGAGTCTGGCTAATCTATGAAGTAAGTTCGACCTCACGTCCCACTATAGTTAAAATATCGAAGGAAAAGATAATCGAAACGATCAATAGAAGTATCGCACGCATCCTTAAAGACTAGGAAGTTTGTAGCTAGAAGTGCTACATGCTAGAATGTGATTATATCACATTAGAACATAAAGGAAGGTATCTTTCATGCTAGAGTCTAACTAAAAAGGACGTGAGTCTAACCATTGCACCATATGATGAGATGTCATTAGAGCATGACCCATCGGTATGTTATCGTAGTTGAAGTAAAGACCTTAATTTAGGTTAATTCTATTCTAGAAAGAGTAGGAGCCTCCAGTGGAGATCAAATTTAGAAGGAAGAGTGGGTGCAACACCGTTAGCAGTCAAGAGGTTTCAAAGCTAGAAGCTCAATAGAAAAGACATAAGAGTTACAGTTATCAATTGGGCTTGAAAGATAACACATGGAGTCATTATACAAGTCCTATTTTGTTGATGATGTTGGGACGCAATCATCGTAAGGGGGAGATAATTGTAATGGCCATAGATTTAGTCTAGTCAATTTAGAGATAATAAGCTTTAAAAGGACTTTTAATAGAAGATTATTTACGATAAATAATCTTATCCAAGTTAGAGTATATGCCACAAAGATTCCGTGCATATAAAGAATACTGAAAGATGACTTCGTAAAAGGTGAATTTTTTATAGGTTACTTTTTAGCCGTAGTGATCTAAACCAAATTTGTAGTAGTCGTTGAAACTAGATCGTACATATAGAAAACATCCAAATTTGAATTCATAAGAGGAAGTTCTAATTTTTCGATTTTTTTAGTGGAATAGTACAGGCATGTGAATCGAAATTCTAATTGGTTGATTGTTTTCCGAAACAATCTAAACGAGAATTGAATTTCTCATTAATAGGTGTACAACGATATAAAGACAATTGAAAACGAACGTCGGATGAGAAAGTTAAGCATTTTATACATACTTTAATAGTCTAAGCTTGTCTAAAATAAATAAATTCGAAAATTAGCAGACAGAGTCTAAACAAAAGTTCTAGATCTCGTCGAGAGCTTTTCGTGGATATAAAGAACACAAAAAATGAAGCTTATATGAAGCAGTTACAACATTTTAAAAATCTGAAAAATCGTGTGTATGAAGTGCGCCACACGCACTGATGACGTGTCACCACCAGAGGGCACCACGTGGCAATTCGGTCGTTCCCATCCTCGAAGAGACAAGAGACGTGGCCCATGGAAATGGTGACACATGGCACCATGAAATGGTTACACATGGCATGTTCTAGAAGGAAAGGGTGTGGTTAAACCAGTAAGCGACACGTGGCAGGAAACGAGAGGAGCCAACAAGGTGCTGGTGCGCGGTGCACGCCTTGACCCTTTGCGGCGCACATTTTTGTGATCGATATATATGGGCTGATTTCTCTCTTGTTCGTCTCAACAATCTTCCGTCCTCTCTGTGGAACAATTTCTCAAGTATAGGACCAACTTTTTTTTGGAGTTTCTTGGTATTTTAGCAAGGCTCTAGTAGAATTAGAAGTCCAGCTAATAGAAACTTTTGGTTTCGTAGTTCTATCCGCATCTTTTTCTTGATTTTCACTAAAACCTCTGTAAGTTGAGCTACACTCTATTTTCTTTAGAGTACTTTATATTTATAGTCATAAATCGTTATTATAATCCTATAAATAAGATTTATTCATAATTCCAATTCATTATGTTGATTGATCTACTTACATGAGAAGTGTCTAGAATGGTCATGTTGGCTTGGTTGTTGGATTTTATAAAAAATATTATTCACGAGAAGTGTCTAGAATGGTAATGTTGGCTTGGTTGTTGGATAAGTCAATTGTTGATCTTACGACATATATGAGCATCATCAGTTCGCTATTGTATGTAACTACAAGTCGACATGATATAATGTTTTTTGTATGTAATTCTTCCAGGTATCAGTCGAACCCAAGAGAATCTCACCTTACTATAGTGAATAATATATTTCACTATCTACATGGTACAAAGACGGTAGGATTGTGGTATCCGTCGAAAATAGGATTCTTTATCCAAGCTTTGTCTAATACAGATCTAGGGGGTTGTCAATTGGATCGAAAGAGCACTACTAGAGGATGTCAGCTCCTGGACAGGAAACTTTTGAGTTGGAAATCAAAAAAGAAGACATGCTTTTCTTTTTTGATAGCTGAGGCTGAATACATTGTTGTTGTTGCGTGCACATCCAAGTGATCTGGATTCACAATCAATTGCATGACAATGCGATAAACATGAAGAAAATTATAATATATTGAGATTCTCAAAGCGCAATTTGCATTTGTCATAATTCAGTTCAACATTCGAAAACAAAACATATTGCTCTTCATTACCACTTTATCAAGGATCATGTTGAAGATCGGAACATTGAAGTCCATTTTGTCAAAACAACTTATGAGCTTGCAAATATTTTCAGAAAACCTTTTGATGAAAAATCATTTTTAAGAATTTTACAAGGATTAGGAATGATGGAAGCTTTTTATATTCCATATTCCACATGATTTTTTAATATGTGATGCAAACATTTTGACATGACTTTCAATTGCCTATCTACTTTCGACTATGTGTTCTCACTTTTGATTGTTGGATTCACTTTCGACGATTTATTGCCTTTTCAACTAGCTGGTAGTGATTTTGTATGTTTTACTAACTTTTGTTACGTGTCTGATAACTGTTCAAAGGTTACTGATGACATTCAACATTTGCATGTCTTCGCATTTGATATTCCTTTGATTCATTCAGTAACAGTGTGTGTGTGAAGTTAGTCTTTCGATGGGACGTATATGTCTTTGGCGAGCATTCAACTTTCGGATATTTCTTTGGAGCCAAGAAAACATTGGTTTGTGAACGGCATATTTGTTATCTTCTTACAAATATCCAATGCTTGTCATATCCTTTTTCTTACTTTTTCTTTTTGTTTATAAAATTCTAAAATCGAACAAGATTTTTTTTTCTTTCATTAATAAAATTCAAAAATCCAAAAAGATTTTTTTGTTTTGCATTTACAAAATCAAAAATCAAATTTTTTTTTCATGGTGTTGAGTTTTTTTTCCTGAAAAACACAAATATTTTTGTTATTTTGGAAGCTCATTGTAACAAAATGTTGCAGTTTCACATGTCAAATGAGCACATTCAAAGGGAACAGATATGCCTCAAAACTTTAGACTAGTTAAGCATCCCTAGAAGCGTGTTGCAACATGTTGTCCTCAAGCTCATAGACTTTTTGTGTTCGAAGCCTTAATGAAAATTTTCACATGAAAGTGTCTTTCTAATCAGGCTGTATTCAGATTAGTCGACCCGCTACCTTTCTCTTCTCATGATGAGTAAAGAGATTTCTTGCTAAGTCCATATATTTTGTAGAGGTACAATGAGTTCTTATCACTAATCTTTTTCACCCAAAATTTCTTTCACGTTCACACACAATGACACATGAACAAGACATCTCTGGTCGAAACCAATCAGGATATAGGTATGTGACAAATCTATGTTTATGATCCTAAATCATTTTCTATGATGAAGGTGAAACCCATCTAGTCTAAACCTTATGCATTGATGGTAAACATTTTTATTCAAGATTTTAACGAAAACTTGTTTCAATGTACCACTTTTGATGTTCAAAATCTCATTTTCATTCTTATTGTGTGATCTTAAAAAATTGCACTAATCCAAAGTCATTTTTACCAAATAGATCCATCTTTTCAATTTTTTTTTAAATGAGATTTTCGTATGAACATCTTTTCTCTATCTTTTTTTACTTCATATTATTCAAAACCTACTTTTTCTTAACTACACTAGTCATCTAACTATTTTTACATAATGATTCACACTTATGTTAAGTTGTGAACTTGTGTGAAAACGAAGCTACCTTTGAACCTAATGAAAAGAGGTCATTCGATACTCATCGAAACCACACAAGCAATTCATCATTTTTCTTGATGTCAAATGAAGATATCTTTTCCCGGGATCAAGTTGCTTTCATATCAAAGAAACTTTGATATCATAATAACCATTTTTTAATTTACTTCTATCTTTTTTTTGGCACTCTTGAGCACTAAAATCCTCGACTATATGAGTATTACCAACTCTAATTTAGATTTCACAAAGCATGGCATATGATTTCGCTTATCATTCCAATAAGTGAACGAGCCTAGCCTGTATGTCGAAGGATGATTCTTTCTTAGTAACAAAACTTATGACAGTTCTTATAAAGTTGGTAGAAGCAAAAGATGTGGTGGATGTAATGATTCAAGATTTTTATGGGAATTTAGAAGAAAAGTGATCATCACTTTTACACATGGAAGTTTTTATGGTGATGGTTAAATAACCAATATTCCACATGGAATTATTTCATTGGCCAATGGTTTGAATTCAAAATCCAAGCTAATTATTTAAGGAAAAGGTTCCTTCCAATTTCAAATTTATGCTCTCTGAAATCTCTCAGGAACACTAACTGCTCATCGTCAACTTTTCTGTCCAAAATTCTCTTTGATTAACTCAAATGTCTACTACATGGTAGAATATTGATCAAATTACCACAAATGATGATGAGATTTTGCAAACAATGTTGAAGATTCTGCACACAAATCTTTGTCTCAATCCATCTCTCGATGTGTATCCAGATGAACCGCAGAAGCTTGTTCAAAATTTGAACAATTATGTTCTTTCATTTGCATTGTCTACATCATTTTCCCTTACAATGAAATTGTTATCACTTGCTCCTTCAACTGATGTGTACAACAAGACAACCAAAGTTTTTATGTTCTAGACGACATCTTCCAAAACGACGAAATTTAGCACGAAGCAGTTCACACAAATTTTGCAGTTACCTTCTTCTGTTAATTTTTATGAAGTCTCGATTGATCAAGTGAGTCACATGTTTAATGAGATGGGTCATTAACATACTCTGTTGACTTTTAGTCATTTTAATTAAGAAGACAAGTTTTCCGGTTGTTTGGAGTTTCTTATTAAGAATTATTTTAAGGTGTTTCACAGGGAGGAGTTCAGGACTAGATAAGGCTAAGCTTGAGGTTTATTCAGTTATGGTTGGTATGTATTATGGTCTTAATATTGATTATGCATCATTATTATGGGAGGAATTGAGAACTTATATTTCTTGTTCAAAAATAGCAAATGGGGTTTCGAGGGTTAGGTTTAGGGTATTGATCTTGAAGGAGGTGTATAGTCAAGACACTATTCTTATCCCAACTGATGTTGATAATGTTGAGTTTCCATCGATGACTTCCAAAGGTTGTGGTGGATGATGTTATGATATTTTCGGTTGTTGCTTGAATCCCTGATTCGATGCTCAATTTAGTGGCTCTTACAAATCCATTATTGGTGAAGTATTTGGCTTCTATATATTCTACTCCAACAGGTATTCTTCCACCAAATATTTGCCAAACAGGTTTAGAAGGATCATAAAAAAGGTCTATGGCTCATAAGAAAAAGAAACAAGTAGAAAAGCCAAAAGAAGTGGAAGAAGAATTAGTTAAAGAAACTATATCCATGAAGACTGGTAAAGGGGTACTGACAAGAATTAAGAAATCTGAAACCACAAAACCTACTCAAGAGCCATTAGTCGAAACTGCTGAGCCAATAGCTAAGACAATTCCCATGGAGAATCCTGTTTCTAGTAAAGATATAAATACACAAGAAGGTGAAATTACTGCGAAAAAGAGTTGTTTCAAAAGAGTTAAAAAGCTACAGATTACCAGAAGGAGAGTTGTACTTTGTGAGTTTTCGAGTCCTGGATCCCTAGCCTTAACGAAGCATCAAGCTTTAGATGTTGCACATAAGTTAAAGAATCGAAAGCACAATCAGGAAGAAGTTCAGTTTGAGAAAGTAATGATGGAGACTGAAAATGATAGCGATGGGTCAGATACTTAAATTGTGGATTCATTTCATGTATGAGCAAGAAAGGATACCCCTGCCAAATAAATTTTCAAGGAGACACAGATTGCTGATGTTAATGCAAACATATCTAAAATGGATGCAAACATCGATTCTGGTGTATCCTAGTCCACAACCATCCCTGAGATGGCAAAATTCATACTATCTGGTGTTTCGAATACCAAGTCCGTTATGGAGGAGGTCGAAACACCAAACATCATTGTGAACTTATCTGATAAGGAAACAAATGTCAATGTGGATAAAAGGATGCATACCGTCAAAACAACAACGGTCGAAACATCTATTGTTCTACCACCACCTATATCACCAATTCAAAAATCTGTTAATACAACCATTTCTATTACAATAGTTTCACAAACCTTTGTTGGGGTTCTGCAAGAACCAATAAAAAATCTTATCTTATCACAATAAACTAAAGCTGAGAAAACAATTCAAGAAGAAGTTGATGATGATAATGTGATTGTTCCCTTTGTTGAGCTATAATTCAATCTTGATGGAGAAGATATACCTGATGAATTGATCATGTCTGGTAAGCAATTCAAGATTTTAAACTCTAAGATGAATTCGATACTTCAAATTTTGGTTGATACTAGAAGCAAGAATTCAGTTAGTGGTGTTGAAGTGGAAATATCTTTTGAAGTCTCAAGAGTCTCAATTGAAAACTTTTATTGACAATGTTGATAAAAGAAATGAAGGATGGATACTCAAAAGAGAAATTTTGATCATGAACTTTCGAAACTTCGTGATATGGGCAAAGAACATCATGAACTTTTTGAGAAACAACTTGCAAAAACGAAAGCTTTCTAGAGAACTAGCTGAAGGAAATTCGAACATTGATGGCTATAGAGCTAACGATATTTATTAATAATTACTCTATGTTACACAAGAAGGCGGATGGTGTGGTAAATGCAACTACAAGGTTTATAAAATATATAACATCCTTGAACAAAGATTACCCGCATGATCTTTAAGTCAAAACAAGAGAAGGATGACAAAGTTTTTGACAAGGTTAAAGAATACTTGTCTGGTATTAAAGAGACGTTATCGAAAGTTGATCTTTTGATTAAATCTTCAATTTCTCAAGAATCCATTTCTGCTATGGTTTTGAATATTGAGTCAAGTATCAAGGTTGAGTTGGCTCTGATCCTGGATTTGGTACTTAGACTACCTACCAATGTTCAATGTTCTATACACATTTCACAAGCAGGATATAAAGATGCAGGTAGTGGATCGTCGAAACGATCTGGTGAAGAATCATGAGTAGTTGTGGGGAAATTCATGTTTATGTAAATTCCATTGGCCATTCCATTGAAGCCAGATATCACGTCATCAACAAGAACCATTGCAATATAGAATTTTGATCAGTCAAAAGTCCAAACGAAAGGGATTTTGATCAATAAAGGAGATGGAAGATAAAGTTTGATCTTTGTCAAATCAACCTCAAATGTTGATCCCAAAGAAAAAGCGAAAACACTTCAAGTTTAACAAACAGTTTAAGAGATGAAAATACTACAAGCTATAGAATTGGAGAAACGAATACAAATCAACAACATTTTAAACAAAATGCAAATGATCCACCAAGCTTGAAAAAGGGCGATCCCAACACGCATTGGTGCAATGAAACGATCGAAATTGTTGTGCACGGTACAAATGATGAATTTTATGAAAAAACCCAAAGAACAGTTATGATACAGAGAATTCAGATTTCGATCAACTCAATTTCCCAATCAATCATATTCTTTTCACATCCTCTCATTTCAAAATAGCTGATAATTTAAATGATCAAGATAAATACAATAAATTGAAGATTCGTTTCCATATGGTCTTGGGAAAGAATGAAAAGAGATCTGGTCTTTGGTTAATATTGTGAACGTAATGATAATTATGCATGATACACTGTTCGAAGGACTGCTGCAAAATTTTTGTTATGTTGTCATGAGGAAAATAGCAGCGTGTTCGATTTTACAGTTGGAGACTTTCCATTAACGAACTTGAATGATCTTATCATGGTGCCGAATTTTTTGAGCAATGTTGATGTGTCAATAATAGCAGAAGCGAACATAGATGCATTTGTTCTTCAATTTGGTCACATTAAGCCATTTCTAGATCTTGACTAACATTGATCTAGATCTTGCCTTAACAATCAAAAAAACTTCAAAAGTGACATAATCATTTTTGAAAGGAAGAATGAATAATGATGAATTCGAAGATGGTGAAATCATTCATCAACCATTTGGTGTGGTATTCTAGGGAAAGAATAAGAATGGGAAGCTGGCCAAGTTCCTGTTCCAAGTTACTAATATTGAGAGATACACAAACTCTCATTTCAAGAATCTCTTAATTTGCATATACAACTTCCAAAAGAATGATAATGAAGACAAAGAAGAGATTAGAAAGATCATTATGTGGTATATGGAGATCCTCAGGAAGCTTTTGCATTTATTGAAGATGATACCTTGAAGTTTCAACTATTCTCATTAAGGGGGAAATTGTAGGGTCGAAAGTAGGTAGTGAGAGTCCAAAGTTATATCTTGTGTCCAGTGTATGTAAGTATCGAAATCTAAGAACTTTTGATATGTAATATATTAACATGGCAATCAGAGTTTCGATATGTCATGTATAGTTCTTGTATTTTTTGTACGTTTGGTGTACCTTATAAATAAGGTAAGTACTTATGTCAGGGTAGTGGTTCGAACATTTTCATCACATTTTGTACTCTCACACTTTGACCTCTCCATATGTGAATTTGAGCCAAACAAATTATATTTAGATCTATGTGTCTTTTATTGCTTTTACATAATAAATTTATTCGATCATGGTTTCTAACACACTTTAGGAGTATTTCATACACTAAGGTTATTGTGACAACCTAGATAACGCGTCACCAACCATTGTTAATATTTAACGATAGGAAGTAAAAATGTAATAGTGACATCCTTGTAATCACATGATATATTTTAATATATTCGAATTTTTCCGTCCCTAATTATGTCAACCATTAGGCATAAAAAATAAGTGTTTAAAAAGTCGCCTCACTTTGAGAGAGCAGATTAACATATTTAGACTCCATAGGTTAACGCAACTCCAGAAATATAAATTTCACAAGAATCCGACACATTATGGGTGAAATATGACCTTTATGCTTAATAAATATCTAACGTACTTAAAAAGTTAGAACGACGAAAACTACAAGGAGATTGATCGAGATTTGGAAAAAGTCACCAACTAGGCAATCATAATACTAGCAAAAGTAACAATTATGAGGCAAGGAATGCCTAAAATGGACGTCATATAAGAGAGTTGAGATTTTTATAAAATCGTAACAGGTAGTAAAAACACATTGAAAAACGAAAGTCAAAACTAGACAAAACGATCAAAAGGATACTTGTGGGTAATGACGAGACCTACACAGATATATAAGAGCCATTGAGAACGGAGTCCATATGCGAGAGTTATAGACTTTAGAAGTTGAGTTTTTACCGTCGCATGCTATGCGCCGAGCTAACTGACACCCAATTATGTCGAGATACGGGATGATGTGGCACACTAAGATGACGACACGTAGCCTAATCATACGGGATGATGTGGCCTACTAACGGTAAGACTAGCCGTTTAAGTTATATATATACATATATATATATATATATATATATATACATATATATATATATATGTGTGTGTGTGTGTGTGTTATAGACTTTAGAAGTTGAATTTTTACCGTCGCATGCTATGCGCCGAGCTAACTGACACCCAATTATGTCGAGATACGGGATGATGTGGCACACTAAGATGACGACACGTAGCCTAATCATACGGGATGATGTGGCACACTAAGATGACAACACGTAGCCTAATCATACGGGATGATGTGGCCTACTAACGGTAAGACTAGCAGTTTAAGTTATACATATATATATATATATATATATATATATATATATATATATATTAATTAAGCTTGTAATAATATATAAGAGTATAGGGTCGAATTTTAAACTTGTAAAATTCTAAGGGTTTGAAATTTAAATTATTCAAAATTAAACTTCTAATCACAAAATTCAAATTTCAAAACTTGAGGGCAAGTTTTGAACTTTTCAAAACATAAGGGATCAAATAACAAATAATTTAAATTAAACAATTAATTTCATAATTATCTATATTTGACCTAATCTTATTTTAGTCATTAGATAATTACCAAATAATTTTAAATAATCCATATTTATCGTATCAACAACCAATATTCAAAAGATTTGAAATTATCTATTGTTTTGGCAAGGATAATCATTTAATTAAGATAAAATTTGGATTTTAACTTCAAAAAATGATTTAGGCATCAAATCCAAGTCAAAACAGCAACTAAATCCCGAAATACCCTCTATCTGACGCACAAACTCGACGAGTCAGCTCTAAAATCGTCGAGTAGGGGCCAACTCGCCGAGTCTAGATACTGACTCGCCGAGTTGAGTCGGGTAGAGGCGAAAAACTCGATTTTCAGCAAGCAAAACAGTTAAACATCACATACAATTGAAACCAATCAAGGCTTTGATACCACTGATGGGTTTTATGCTTAAGAAACATTCCTATGTGCTCATGCAAACCCTAATGCTTGGATCTAGGTTTCTCTATTGTACATGCTTTGATTCCACGACTTACAAACCTAGATCTATCATATATAATTTGAAATTATCATAAGGAAAACAGATCTAAGTGGTTTACCTCTTTGAAGTAGCTTGAATCCTTGTAATCTTCTTGATCTTGAGCTTAGAGTCACAAATGTAACTCCTCTAATGCTTCACAAACCCCACAAGCAAGAAGGAAATATGAGAGAGGATGAGAGAGGTGCTGAAATCGGCCTAGGGTTCTCTTAGAATCAAGTGGTAGCTGATTTCCATAGCCTAGGGGTCTTATTTATACTGTTGGCTGCTAGGGTTTCAACCTAAACCCTAATGGACGCTTAATCACCAAGCAGCCCATAGAACCTTCTAGATTAGGGCCCTTGGATGAAAATATAGTGGATCTCCATCATAATTTCGTTCCCCCTTATTCCATTAGGTTCTCCAGCCCAAAACTCAACTATCACGCATGTGACAGTTTATACCCCTTTATTTAATTAATCTCTTTTAGTCACCAAATTAATTCCTAATTAATTTATCACTAATACTGATTAAATAAATATGATTTCTCCTTCAATATATTATTCTTATAATATATTAATTAACCATAATATTCTCTCTTTCTCCTTAAATTACCTTGTGAAGTTGCTTTTGAGAAGGTAACCCAAAAGGACCATGCACAACCGGGTCAAGTACATACCAAATATAGTTACGGGCTTAGACACTATTCCAACAATTCTATGGTACACCGTAATTGGATTTACCAAAATTAACCTACCCCCATTGTACCCAATATGTCCAAATTGGCAAACTGCGTCTGATCCTTGTTCAACTGAATATATTGTTTATTCTAGTATCTCACAATAGGTATGAAGGGAATTGATGGGCTAGATGGTATTGAGTCTCATGTGTTGGGATCAATTAACTATTTTTCATCTTATAAAAGGATTGACGACATGATTAATATTAGGCTTCATTTGTTGGGTTCTAGTTACTGAGAATGGTTGTTTGGGTGCTCATTATAATGATGTTTACATATTGCAGATGACGAGGATCCTCTAGAAGAATTCTACTATAATTGTTAACTATTAGAATGAATGATTGGAGGTTAATATGGCTAATTGCAAGACCATGAAATTCACCACAATATTGTACTTTAATATGTATTTAATGAATGGTGACCCCAATGTCTGTTTAATTTTTAATGAGAATTAGGCTGCTATGGAACTCACAAGATTTTTTTTATTTATGTTGACTTGTCGATGATGTTGGTGCTACTTTGAGAAATGTAATTTATAAGTTTCTTGTAATTTTTGGTGTTTGAACTTTTTGTAAAAAGATGGTTGACTTGACCATTTTTATTCATTCTCACTAATGTACGTTACTATTATTATTATTATTATTATTATTATTATTATTATTATTATTATTATTATTATTTTAGGATTTTCACCAAACTACATTGTTATCAATGCCAACATGTCATAACCATTTCGAATTTTTTTGTAAAAATGATCAACTTCACTGCTCTTAATCATTTTCACCAAACTACATTGATATGAAAGGTTATTCATACCATTTTCACCAAACTACATTATTATATATAAATTGTAAACAATGACACCATTCGCAATAAATGTATGACCATAAACACCCAAAATTAAGCATTTTTAACCTTGTGCATAACTTCCATTTTACAACATTTTCACCTCTCTTTCTCTCTCTCTCTCTCTCTCTCTATATATATATATATATATATATATATATATATATATATATATGTTTGTGTCTTCCATTTTTACCAGGATTGTTTGTCAATATTTCATGCCTTTATATCCTTAACATCTGCCATTTTAGCATCCATTTTACCATTTAAGGAAAATTGCACAAAACTGTATTGCTATATACAATTGAAAACAAAAGTATATTGCTATAAACGATTGAAAACATGTCCACAATTCTTCAAGTGAGTTATATAAATCTAAATTGCCATGATACAACATATTACAGAAACCTAAAATTCCTACATTAAAAACTATGAGAAACAACAAATAAAGATGGGGAAAACACCTAAGGCTAAACCCTACAACATCATCATCCACAAAAAAGAGTTGAATGACACCAGGGGTATAATTGTCAAGTCCAAAATATGGAAAATCAATGGAAAAGAGACAACAAAAAGTGCAACAACAACTACCAAAAGCACAAGAGAGAGAACATGAAGTTTAGAACCCATATAAGCTAATACTTCAAGTATCATACGTGGACCATTAGGGTAAAATCGTCCAACTCCCAAAAAAGAGAAAATACCAAGAAAAGTAAACAGCTTCAACATCACCCATCGAAAAAGGAATTATATAAAGTGGCAGGAAACAACATGGTATCCAAATGTCCAATGCACCAACAGACAAGTCAGAACAAACTAGGGGCAATGGTCCACAATAGCATAACAACAAAGAGCACGATGCCAGGGGAAACATGGTCCAATGCACGAGAAAAGATGTGCACATGAATATGGATACGAAACAAAGCATAGGAAATCCGATCTAAGAAGGTACCTACCAAGAATCAATCAGGGGTAATCGACACATCCAACAGCGACCACGAGGAATATCATAAACAACCGAGAGACACCAATCAACTAGCATATATATCTACACACCACTAGAGAAAGACGCATACACACACACCTTAACCCCTAAAATTAAGAAGAACAAGAACGAGGGCTTGCTCCCTATAAAATGAATGTATTTAACCTAGACTTTTGTTTTAACTGCTACATAGCTAATAGTCAATGCAACCGGTTGTTTGAGGCTAGCCGGTTAATTGTTATTAAATTAAGCAATATATAAAATATAATGGTTAAAATGTACTTAAAATAATAAAAAGGTTTGTTTTAACATTGCAAGATAATAGATATGGTTTTTATCAGGGTTTTCCTTTTCCAAAAATGGTTAAAATGTACTTAAAATAATAAAAAGTTTTTTTTTTTTAAACATTGCAAGATAATAGATACGGTTTGTTTTAAGGCTTTCCCTTTTTCAAGACATTTCGCTTATAGTGTTTGTATTTTTTTGCAAATAAAAAAGATAATTCATAAAAATACCGATTTAGTTATTTCATTACCTATCTTTAATGGATTATGAAGTCCTAATACGAAAACAACGCACATGTCCTTTTTCTAATCGGTAAATGTCTCATATGCAATTTCAGACGTTATCTCCTATCCTAATAAATAAAACTTGTATAACACGTGGCATCTCTTCAATTCATAAACTTTCAATGTAAATTACCGATAATGCCCTTATGAAATGTCCCCAAAATTGATCGGTTTATTCTCCGAAATCACGTCTACTTCGATTTTGCTTCTTGATTTGGGAAACTAGATATTGATTCAAAATTTAAATTTCTCAAGTCTGTGTTGGAAACATCGATCATTCGATTTCGATTTTTAATTTTCGGAAGCTAGATATTGAGTCAGAATTTAAAACTCTCAAATCTCTGATGGAAACCTGGATTCCCTTTTACCTTTTACCCGAAATTGATTGCTCAAAGTCGGTAGGCAACTTCACCATCGTTCTCTCTAAACCCGATCAATGGCTTCCAAAGTTCTAATAGGAAATCGATGCTTGGCAGACGATATGAATATCGATCCTTATGTTGAAGATGAACATACAATTTTTCTGAGATATGTTATGGACTATCTAAAAATATTGCCTCTGGGTCTTTTTTTCTTCACGCCTTGCTTTATCATCTAGGTATCTCTTATCTACTTCTTTTCACTGTAACTAATTACATGTTCAATCTAAACAATCAATTTTAGAGTTTATTAGGGTTGGCTTGCGTATGTACAAATAAATTGTTTGTATTGCAACTGAATGGAAAAGTCGAGGGTAGCTAATGACATTGTCGGGTTGTACTTTACCAATTTTTGGTTAACCCTAATATTGTTTGGTTAGCATTAGTGACATTTCAATGTTATTGGTTTCGATTTTGATTAATATTGTTTGGTAAGCATTACTGACATTTCAATTTTATTGGTTTCGATTTTGACTGTCCAGGATGTTCTTAATCTGGGTTTTGGTTCCACTTTTGTTTTTACTAAGATTCGGAAAGAGTTGATGTTATCAATGATTCTGGAATCAATTGTTGACCAATTGGGTATCCTCTCTTTACTTCTTCATCTTAATTCATGCATACAGTGGTTTTCAGTGATGTTAAATTTCTAACAAGCTCAATTTTTTACTTACTGATTGAGTTTTTTGCAATAAATTGTTGCAGAATATTATAAGGTCCGACTAATCTTTTTCCCATTTTCATTCAATGTTTTCGGTTTTCTTATTTATGCTTTTACCGTGTTTTTTTGTTTATAATTACCTTAATCATATTTTTGATCTGTAGGAGTCCAATGAAATATCGACCATCTCTTTTGTTATAAGGTCCTCATTTTCGATGTTTGCTTTCCAAGTTACTTTTTCTCGCAGCTTCTCTTGGGTAGATTCTCTATATGATTGCAAAAGTCAACTGATTGCTCCTATTATTTAGGGTTCATGAAGTGGTCTTCATCAACAGACATACATAGTCGGAATCAGCGCAAGTTATATCCAAAATTTATAGAAATTTGCTTTTATTGAATCTGAACATTTTTTCTCGGATTATCAAAATTTTGTTTATTTGTTAAAGTAAGAAAATGCTACAGTTTGTCTCCTTTTCTGATCATCTGATTTTGGTAATTTTAATCCCAATTTTGATTTGGATTTTCATTCAAGAAATTGATCGATGTTGAATGGAATTTACCGGTTGTCACCCACACGAACAATTCAAGGTTACTTTCTGTACCAGACACTCTTCTTTTTCTCTCTGTTTTATGGGTTTTAAATTATGTCATTGGTGCTTCTGCAGCTGCTTTGAGGAAAAGATTTTTAAAAGGCTCAAGAAAGTATGCGGATAGCTATGAATTAGTGGGTAGAAAGAAAGGCCTTAGAGGCTTTTTAAACAAAAGTTTTAAGGATCGAAGTTAAAGCTAGGTGTTTTTTTTATTTTTTTCTCTTTTATTTGAACCTTAATCTCATTTTTTCCTATTTTAACAACATGCAAATTCAAAGTTCTTTTTTTGCTCCAAAATCTCCAATATATGTCCGTCTTTGCCTCTTTGGCACTATCTCTATCCAAATTTTGGTTCTTTGGGCCAAATATTCAATTGAACTTCATTCTATCATTATGTTATGATTAATTTTCATGTTTTGGAAATTATAGGAGGGAATGAGCCTCTATGACAAGAAACTCGATAGATCTTTAGATTTGAGCAAAGGTGAGCCTTCTTCCCAAATAGTTTATTTCAATTTCAAAGTTTAAAGTCGTGATAAATCAAGTGATGGAACTTTTATAACCTTTTTTTGGCAATTGTAATAATTTTTTGTAGGATCTAAGATTGTATTTGTCGCTATTTTGGATGATCAACCTGTCCCTATATCCTTGGAAAAAAGCAGACCTCAAAAAGATATATGTTATCGATCTTTGTTGTTTATATATGTTTTTGTTTGATGAAAATGATAATTCTTGATGTAAGTGTGGTTTTGTTGTAAACAATTAATCTTACATAAATCCAACTATAATATATTGGGGATAATTAAAATCTCCAATTTTTTTACTCCATTATTCTCTTGTATGTTAACATTGTTAGCTTAGGGTGAAGATCGATTCAAATGGATACACTTGATTTTCTTTAAGAATTTTTTTTGACATAGGTCTTAATTTAATATTTTTGCAAGGTAGGTACATTTTTTACAAGCTAATTGCATTATGGTGATAACATATATAGCACTTTCGAGTGGTAGGTGTAAAGTCAATGTTTAAAATGTGGTTAAAATAAGAACAATGTGCATCATAACTATAATTTATGATCGACATTATTTATTAGACTAAATTATAGAATTTCGATGAGCATACTATGTGTGAGCGACTATTTCTTTTTGACTTATGAGTTAAGACTTGATCAGGACATCATACTGACTAACTTAATGCATTAAGCGAAGAAACATGGTGCAATGTATAACGTATTCAAATAATATTTTGTTGGATTGTATTGGAAATGGTATTGAGATTGAAAAGGCTAATTAAGCATATTGTTATTCTATGAAGTTTGTTGCTATTATATATTAATTTTACAAAACTGGTTGATATATATTAGTATAAAATTCATGTAAAAAGAACAAGATTGGAACAAGTTCTTATCACAACCTATTTCTACAAAGTTGGTTACTATTTACTGTAAACTTTCATGTCAAAAAATGACCAACTCTGAAAAAATGACCAACAATTGAACAAGTTCTTATCCTAACCTATTTATCCAAAATTGTGCTATTTATCATAAAATTTAGTATAAAAAAACTTCCAAATCTGCAAAAATGACAAAGAAATTGAACAAGTTCCTATCATAACCTATTTTTACAAACTCGGTTGCTATTTATTGTAAAGTTCTTATCATTTTGTGTCATGTGTCTTTGTGTTTTTGTGTGTTTCTGTGATATTATCTATGTTATTTTAAATTATAATCCTCATATTATTTTTAGTAAATCAAATTTATTCATCATTTTAATTTGTAATTTAAATTACCGTCATTTCTAATTTGTCATATAACAATGTTATTTCAATGGTTAATTGTATTTTTTTCACTCTATTGAAATTTATATTGCATTGTACAAAGTCACAATTTTATTAAATATCTACGCATACAGAACGTAGATCGGATATTCATAACAATATATATATTAATTACTAATCATTATAAACTTACACAAAAAAGTTTATCTTTGTAAATTAGTAAAGTTTTTTACAAATCTTTGATTACTTATTACAATTTGAAATTAGCAATAGTGTTTTTCATTCTCATCCGTGGTTCCTACGGGTTGTAACCTAATATTTATATAAAATATTTAGTTATTTATATTTTAGTTACATGCCAATCTTCTCCATCATAACCATTTATCTTTTAATCCAAGGACCAAAACCATTTATTAGTGATACAATATTCGCAAATACGTTTGATCCTAGTCTCCTAGACCTCTTAAAATATTTCAACTTAAAATAAATAAGTAGGGCTTTTGACTTAAAAGTCTTTAAGTTTGTCATATTTTTTTTGGTTTTGTCTCTATGACGATTTTTTATTCGTTAATATCCAAAATTTTCCAAGTTTTTTTCATTTTTGCCCTTATTACCTATAATAGTAGGTGTCTAGGGAGAAAACCGACAAAATTTAACAAACGTAAGAACTTTAATATCAAATTTGAAAAACATATTTAGAATAAAAACATATAAGATTTATAAACTTGAAGGTTTTTTTATAAATTTGTAAAACATAATTAGGATAAAAACATCAAAGAATTATAAAATGGATAAAAGTGAAAAAACTTGACAAATTTTGGACATTAACAAACAAAAAATTGTCCCAAAGATAAAATCAATAATATTTGGAAAAGTTAATAACTTTTTATGTAAAAAGCCCTAAATAAGTAAATGGTTTTTATCAAACTATCTTCTCAATTAAAAAGTAATTTTTTTTTCTAATAGTATGTTGCTGTTACAAAAACAAAAAGTTATATTAATATGTGAAATAGGTAATCATTACTCTCTCTCTCTCTCTCTCTCCTCCTCCCCCCCCCCCCCCCCCCCCCCCCCCCCCCCCCCCCCCCCCCCCGCTTTATATATATGTCCATCCGTTGCTTAAAGCATCAAGCTCGATAATCTGTCAATGAAACTCTCTTTTATCTGATTGTGGACATCAAACGAAACAGCCACACACAATATCAAAGAGTAGGGAGCCCTGCATAAAAACAGCACATGGATTTCCTTTTACACTACAGAAACCCCAATTTCCATTCTTCTTCGGTGGTTGTAACAAGCAATAAAGTGAACAACAGAGTTAATGGGAGAGAAGGGGAGAAGAAGAAGAACAAGAGAAACAACAACATCAGCACTAAAGTGAAGCTCTCAACAGACCCACAAAGTGTAGCTGCAAGAGAGAGAAGGCACAGAATCAGCGAGCGGTTCAAGATTCTGCGAAGCTTGATACCAGGTAGTGATACCAGGAACATGGATACAGTATCCATGCTGGAAGAAGCCATTCAATATGTCAAGTTCTTGAAAGCTCAGATTTGGCTACACCAAACAATGATTAGTTTTGAGAATTTCCATGATTATGATAATGCTAATAGAAATTATCATCATTATCAATGCTCGCATGAAGATCTTCTCCAGTCTGATAATTTCTATAATGATTTCCACCACCTCTCCAGCTTGCCTCAAATGGAAAATGAAGTCGTACCCCAACTAGGGTTTGAAGATGGATCTTTCTTCAAGGTTGAAGATGATGATAACAAGTTTTCTCGTTCTCATGGTATCATCATGTGATTTATCCATGAACTTATGGTATATCTATTATATATATAGATATAGATATTTACTTAGTTACAACTCTAGATTTTCCTATATCTATGTTCGAAGGAGCTTCTCAAGTGCAGCTTAGTTTCATGATGCGATAAACAGTGTTAGATAATTAACATATATATGAATGTTTTAATTACCATGAATTGATGGAACTTAACATGCCAACCATGTTGTATAGTCTCTCTTCTGACGTGTAATGATTGCATGCATCAAATATTTTGGATGAATTGGAAAGCAAAAGTACTTTAATCAATAGCCTAATATTATCCATGTTCAAATCAGTCATTGTTGATGCGGAGGTCTGAATTGAGCCATTGACTCTAAGGCATGAGATTATGTTGGGAGGATTAGGTCTGCAAAAGCTATTCGGAAAACCCTTTTTAGTAAAAGTTTCATTTCCAAAAAATAAAAGAAATAATGAAAAGAAAAGGACAGTAATACCTGAAAATGAACATGGTGTTATGAAATCCAGAAAGTATATGCTATATTCTTCGATACTAAAAAAATCAAAAAGTTATATGAAAACCAATTAATAGTAAGTAATCCTAAAACTGTTTGCTTGCAACTCGTAGCCTTATATGTGAGTTCTTATACAAAAATGAAAACGAAGTCCCATATTTAAAGTTATTAATAAAAATCTCGTAAGTTCACTACTACAACATGAAAAAAGCATATCAATTGTTACATTTTCATAATCAATATTCTTAAAGAAACTTGTTTTCAAACGAAATTAAATCCAAAACGTTTAATAACTTTATAAACATGGTCAAGTATAAATAAGATTTTAATAATTTTTTTAGGTTGATATAAATTTAATGGAATAATCAACAATATTTTGCATGGTACACAATAAACTAGATAAATGTTTAATATTGTGTTTGTTGAATAATGATTAGCATCAAGATGTGACATACGGTAATATTGCAACATTTCAAGATTTTTACAACTTATCTTTAACTCATTGTTATATAATTATTTCATTTTTTTTTTTAATTTTTTTTTTGAATAAACAACAAAAATGTCTTTATATTGTTTTTAATGGTTAGAAGTTTGAAGTCAAACCTTCAAATTAATACTTAGCTAGACAAGCAATATAGTAAAAAATTTCTACTAAAGCTTTAAAATTCATACCAATAATAATCCGAAGCAATTAATTAATATGCTACTATCAGTAGCAAACAAACATCTATTGTAAATCAAGCTTAGTGAGTTTTGTACGCTAGCATAGTATTTTTTAAAAATATTTACTAAATCATTGTCCTTCGCAAATTATTTACCAAAATATGGTAAATTACCATTTTCAGAGGTTTATATATTTTTAATTAAATAATATTTGAAATTAGTTACATCAAACATTATTTCTACAAAAATATAAATTAAAAACAAACAACTTTATTATTAAATTCTTCAATAAAACTGTCATCTAAATTCTTATAAAAAATATATCAAATTGATGCTACGAAGGATTTCTTTTTCCTAAGTTTTACTTTACAGAGTTTATTTCTTTTACAAAAATGGCATTCGAATTTTAGATTTTGTAACTTTTACAAATAACATAATTAACACATATATGGAAAAAAATCAACATAAACATGATATCTTTCTTCCGGTTTAATACTGGATTTGATGGTTTATCATGATCAGTAACTTAACATAAGTTGAATATAGTTTAAGAGTGAAAGGAAGAAATAAAAATCAAGAAACAAATTAAATCATCCATGGATCTGCGATGAGGAGTTTTGGAGTAAAAGGAAGAAACGTACCCATTGATTCATCATGTTAATGAAATTTTAATATTACGGCTATTTACTACACTAGGCCAAATAACTATGCATGCTTCAATGTAACATCTTCAATCTTCATGCAATTCAACAATCAACATCCACCAACTTTTGCACAATAGGGTGAAAGAAAAGGAGGGGATCATTCAAAACCATTGACACGTGATAAATCATTCTTACTGTTATATGCTAAACTTTCCATTGAAAAGATCAAGGATCATTCAAAACCCATTAAAATCCCGATCACACAGGCTCTCATTCAATAATTCAGAGTATCACATTCTAAGAGTAATAATAAAAAGAGCTAGATCATTCAAAATCCCGCTACCACTTAAGAGTGAGAAAAAAAAAAAAAAAAAACATAGCTGAAACTTTAAAGGGAATGTTTGTTGGAGAGTGAGGCGATGGAAGTGGTAGCTAGTGTGCGATAAAGAAGGCGTGAAGGAATGGAATTTTCTTTTTTGCTTTTTCTTTTTGGGATAAACACTACGATTAAATGGTAAATATAGTTTAAAACACAAGTAGTTGGTAAAAACAAATTTATAAACACATTACACAACCTTTTTGTAAAAAGCTCTTGTTTGGATTGGAGTTTTTTTACAATGGCTACTAGTGACAAATTAATTAGATATTTATTGTAAAAAGTTTGGCAATAAAGATTGACCAGTTATATGCTTGTAACACCGTAAATTTTCATACAAAATTTTCATTTAAAAATCACAATAATCATAAAAACCCCCAACTATCTAGTTGTCAAAACACATGTTCATAAATTGTTTAAAACACAATCTAGGAGCCTCCAAATCATAACTCCAACTCGTGTGTGTACAATCAAGCTGGTGTCTTCCCGTAATTCTGAGAAGTATCTAAAACACATAACACATAACACGGTAAGCATGAAGTTTAGTGAGTTCCCCAAAATACCACACACAACTCATTAGTCTCTCATGGCTATACTCAAATAAGACCCTCCGGTCAATGTGTCTTAGTGGAACCCTCCGGTCCCACAACTCGGGTGGACCCTTCGGTCCTAACTTAGTAAGCTCAGAATAATACACAACATAAATTACAAAGACATAATGCAGGATATCACAATACTTAATATAAGCACATAAGACCCTCCGGTCACACAAAGGTTACCACTCTAAGTAAGTATAGTGAGAAGACTCACCTCGTAAGCAAGCAAGGAAACCGAATACCCCTCGAATAATCTAATCCCCGCCTACATGTAATAAGCATCTCTAATTAACACTTAAAGATCACAACTCTAAATAAACTCATGATAGTCCCTCTTTAACACTCGGTATGAGTAAAAGACCATTTTACCCCTCCATGACCTCTATCCCTCAAGTTTAACCAAACCCTAAAGTCAACAAAAGTTAACACCCGAGTCAACAGTCCATGTTGACCCAACTTGTTGAGTGCATCTATGCGACTCGTCGAGTCCCTACGGTTCCTCAGAACCCTCATGAAAGTCCTACTCAACTCGTTGAGTTGACCCGTCAACTCGCCTAGTTACCGCGTGTTCAGACTCATCCGGACAAACTCCAAACAACTCGTCGAGTCCCTTAAGTCAAAATCTCATTCAAACGTTTTAAGGCAGATCTACCACTCCAAACTCTAGATCTAGTCTCCCAAGGCTCGAATGTCACGTAAAGCTTCGATCTTTACGTTCATGCATATCATATTTTCTCCAAAATGTCAATACAAGCTCCAACAAGGGTTTAGTACTCAATGGCTTGCCTCTAGCTCCATAAAGCTTGGGTCTTTTGGCTCATAAGACCTCCTATAATCCATATATGAGGTTTCAACCTCAACATATGCTCAAGGGACTCAATAACACAAGAAGGATGGTGAAAAGCCCTAGAACTCCCCAAACTAAGATCTCACAAGAAAAATGATCAAGATAACATCTTTTTACCTCAAACAGAGGCTATCCATTGAGAGCCTCTAGATCCAAACGTCCGTCCATGCTCCAAGCCTTAATGCTTTCCTCTTCTTCTCTCAAGGTGCACCAAAATGCTCAAGATAGCCTCTCATTCTCACACAACAAGTTAAAGCTCTATTAGGGTTCTTCACGGTGCTCAAGGTGATGGATTAATGTCTAAGTCCATAACTATATTTGGTATGTACTTGACCCGACCCGACATGGTCCATTTGGGTTGCACTTCACCGACACAATTTATATGGATAGTCTTTTGAGAATAGTATATTTATGATTAATATTAATATATTATAAGTTCTAATATATTAATATGGAATCATATTATTTAATTAGTATTGATCAAGAATTAATTAAGTGATCAAAAGTAACTAATTAAATATGGACTCTTATATATATAGAATGGGCCAAGTTCATTTAGGTTGGGCTAAGCTTTTATGGATAGTTCATGGAACTTTTAACCCATGGATCCTATGTAAATGAAAGGTCATGGGTATTCGGGTTTACATGGATGTATCCCTAATCATCCATAATATATAAAGGGTCCTTGGCTCACAAAGTTGGCACAAGTGTGTGAAAATAAGAGTGGGTCGATTTTAGTGTGCATACATATTCTCTCAAGTTCTTCCAAGGTATTTTGATGATTTGTGATTCCATTTGAGGCTTCCAAACTATTGAGGCTAAGATCTTAAAGCTTGAAGACATCAAGCTACATCAAAAGGTATGTCATCTAACTAGAACTTTGTAGTATAGGTGCTTCATAATATGCTAGTTAGGATGAAACCTTGGAATAGTTAATATTTGCATGTATAATAGAGAAAACATAGATTCAAGGTTTATAGGGTTGCATGTACACTATAGGAGTGTTAGAATGTTCAAAACTCAGTAGTGGTATCAGAGCCAGGTTGTTTTCTGTTATATTGATGCAAATGTTTTATTTTCAAAGTTGAAAAAAAAGGAAAAAAAAACATGACGTTTGTCAAATTTTAAGATAATTACCTTTTTTGTGAAAAACTAATTATTAGTAAAATTTGAATCATTTGTTATATGAGTTGAATTAGGTCAAATTTAGTAAAAGATAAAATGATATGATTATTTTATTAGTTTTAAAAGTTTGATCTAAAGAGTTTTTTGAAACCTCCATAAGTTATGGATATTAAAAGGTTTTAAAAAAAATTGATTCAAAGTTTTTTTTATGGAGTTACAAAACTTGGTCTTAATGTTTTACAGAATTCCATAACTTGTTCTTAAGTTATGGACCATGAAAAGTTTCATCATAAAACAAACATTAAACTTCATAAGTTATAGTATCCAAAAGTTTTCAAGAGTTACAAAACTTGCCCTCAAGTTTTGGAATTTGGAAAAAGTTTTTATGAAAAAAAAAAGCATTGAATTCTAAAACTCTAGGGTTTATAACTTAAACAATTAATTAAATTGTTTTAATTTTGAATTTAATAATTGGAATTATGATGTTTTTATTGCATAATTCAATTAACTCTTATAGACTTTATTAATAAATAATTAACATGTTTAATTAAAAGAGAATTAACAATTCCATAATGACATGGTTTAAGTTTAATTAAATTAAGAGTATAGTTTAATTAATAGATTAAATCACCAAGTAATTTAAATGTCTAAAATACACCCTTATACTATCATAATATTAAAAGTTTAATATATAATATTAAAAGTTTAATATATTATATGTATACGAGCAAGTCGTCTTACCGTTAGTAGGCCTCATTCATGAAGTCGGTCTATAAGGGGGGGGGGGTATAAGGTTACTGCCTATAAAATAGCAGTTTAATGGGTGTCCACTCTTACCCACCGCTTCCTTGACTGGTGGAGGGTCGTTAGCCAAACAAGTAGGACAAGGACTATAATTCTCCCTTCATTATAAGTATAATGATAAATACTAAGTAACTAAACACTTACAAATTCCCAATCTTAGTTACTTAGGAAATGTGAATAAGGTGCTGATCCATGAAATTACACTTTGCACTTTGTTTAAGCCATTAGTGGAGCGTGTGTGGTTAACCGACACACTAACCTAGACTTAACAAGGTAGGCAAAGGGTAACTTAATGTTTATCATAGTATCGTTGGAGCGTGTGTGGTTAACCCGCACATCGATTGAGGGGTAAATATTAAGGGTACCAAGTATATTTGCATGGTTACTTCACACCTTGTTTTATGATCCTCGGCATCACAGTCACAAAACCTGAAGGGCACACTCGAGATTGAAACATGTCATTGAAAAGTTCAATGAATCTCAAAAGAATCTAGGAGTTTCAAAACCAATTAAAACCTAATAATACATTTCGTTTATCTTTGTGGAAATTGGTGAATCGTCATTCACCTACCTTCAAATATTTTATAGCTTGGATTATGGTATCCCTCTTCCAAGTTATAAAATAGTTTGTTGGGTCCTAGCCTTAATATTTCATATTGGCTGTTATATTAAGGACTTAAATCAACTTTACTTGAATTTCTCCCATTGTTGATGTCTAGTTTAGACAACAATGATCTTCCTAAACCAAGTTTTCCTAATGAATATGACTTCCCGAGTTTGGCTCATGGAAATCATACTTCTCTTCCTCCACCTCTTCCAATTATTCTCCCTGACCCACAAGCTCAAAGACTTGAATAGTTCAAGATCACTCAATCGCTATCCACAATGAAAGATAAAGGTGGAAGTCCTATGTGCACTCATGTCTTAGGAATAAAGTCACACATTGACAGGTTGAGAATGTTGGGTGTCGTTGTCCTAAGGAAGTTGGCTATTGACTAGGTCTTTCAGTCACTTCCTGAGTCATATAGAAAGACTACTATGTGACAGGTCACAACATGACCCTAATGGATCTTTCTTATTTTGCTTATTGTTGTTGAATCAGAAATGATTTGGTGCAATAGTCAAGCAAATATGGATGGAAGGTCTATTTCTCAAACTTCCATGGACATGGACAAAGGTAACATTGGAAGTCCAGAAAAGCTTTCTCTTCCCAATGGAAAGGGATCGGCCTTGGCCAACCCGGTTGATCGGAAGGTAAAGAGAAAGTCTAAGTCTGGAATAGCCTTTTGTACCATTCCCGAAGAGTCTATATGTTTTCATTATGAAGAAAAGGGGAATTGGAAGCGAAGCTGCCCAAGCTACCTGAAAGAAAGAAGAATCAAAAAGTTTGACTCTGCTTCAGGTAAGTCCACTATCTAACTCTGTTAAGTTCCCGGTTGATGATTCTTAATACAAAATGTGACTCGGTTGCATTTTGATATTTAGCAGGATGAAGCAAAGGGAAGGAAACTTAAAGAAAAGAGTATGCTGAATCTGATCGCGAAAATGGATTTCAATCGCTTGGTTGAAGATCCGATTCATGAGCTAGTTTTAGGAGTTATGATAAATTGCTAGGAAACATATAATAACATAGTTTTCATTTCAAGTTGCACTGTAAGGAAAAGGTTTTCCGCATTTTTATAAATAAATAAAAGTTATACTTTATATCTCCTTGCAATGGCATTTATGAAAACTTGATGTTTGTATGTTTCTAGCAATATTGGAAATATGAATTTGATTCTTTCGTTTGTGGTAGTGTCTAAATTTACCAAATAAGGAAAGATTCGCATCACCCAAGTTTCAATTGGACTGAAACTTGGAATCATACAAGTTGTATAGTATGATGTATGAGAAGTTTCATTTTGGAAAATTAAGACTAGTTCCTTGTTCATATGTATATATGACTGAAGAGAAGGACTAAGGGATCAAGTACACATTCTTGTGCACTAGCCAAAGTTCACCACAAAAGATGGATAAGACTATTCATCATGATTTACTAAGGTTTAGTAAATATGATTATACTTACAAGCTTAAGTATAATTCTGAGAAATTGGAAAAGTTCCAAATGTATGACAGAGAGAATAAGAAGAATCAAATTAGGCAAAAGGATAAAAGTTTATCAAATCTGAAAAGATGGGATAGTACTTTAGTATCATGTATATATGATCATCTTAATGATTAAGAGAACTTATATCAATTCATCCTCTAAGTGCATTTTGATAGCCAAGAAGAGGAGTCGTGAATTGTTGAAGTGGTTAAATTAAGAAGATGAGTTATACTTCATTCCAAAACAAATCTTAGAGTCATACTCCAAGATTGTAACTTGAGTGACATATCTTAAAGAAGGTTTATAATACTTGTTAAATGTAAGAGTAAAAGTTTTCTACTCTTGTACATTTGAAATTGGTAAGTTGTGATGTTTTGGATAAAACAAATACCAACTAAGGCCAATTGTGTGAAGTGTTAGTCTTGATTAGAATCCACACTATTTCCTTGAATATTTGGCAAGCAAGTCTTATAGGTCAAGAAAACAGTGGGAGTCTAGCAGATCCTAATATGGTTTCAAGAACTAATCAAGAATAAAACATGTATTTCATCACTAGAACACAACTAGAGGTTTATAACCTATTGTGTCGGCATTTATGTGCCCATTCCAGTTAAGTTGGCTAGAACATCTGAGTTCTACATGTTCTCAATTGTTTGCATAACTACTTGGAGGCAATGGCAGGCCCTTGTGCTGCCAGGTGGCAAGAGGTTAAGATTGCACAAGTTCAATCCATGTGAGTTAGGATTTGTCACTAACCTAGTCTTGTGATTATGGTTTTGACAAATTCACGTGGATAAGAAAACATACACCATAAAATCTAAGGGTCATAAGGTTTCTCTCCGATTCATGAAAATGATGGTGAGGAAACACTTCCACCAAATAGATTTTAAGTAAGATAGCAATTGTAATTTTTGCATTCTCAAAGTCGTTAGTAGAGTGTTCATGGTTATCCGGCACACTAACATGGACTTATGAGAAATGGAAATAGTCTAAACAATCGAGACTATGATTACGACATCCCTTTTCATAGTTCTGAAATTGTTTAGACACACCTGAGAGTTATCTAAAATAAGGTGTATGATTTTGATAAAGTCTTATCAAAGCAATCTAGTACCAGAAATCTGAACTTTGGTAAGAAAGTCAATAAAGTATTGACTTCTAGAAGTCCATCTGTTTTCTGGATACATGTCAAAGCTAGTGGAAGCATAAGTGTTATGCTAATAATCATCATATTAGTGGGAGCATGACAATTATGATAAGTATTGCAGTTAGCAATGTTAATTATAGAAAACAAAAGTTTCAATCCGTGAGGCTGTAGGGGTTGAAAAAGTTGTTTTGTTATAATTAAGGGAGATGATATTATACTTCATGTCAATTCTAAAAAGCTTAGAGTGTGATTTTAAGCTTAGATTGAGATTTTAATCATCTTTAGTCAAGAATATATATATATATATATATATATATATATATATATATATATATATATATATATATATATATATATTGATAAGTTATTAATTAACTTGATGATCGATTAGATCTATGTAACAGGTAAGCGATGAATATAAAAACAGTAAATAAACCAAGAATGAATCAAGATGTGTCCAATGATTAGATTACTCAATCCTCAACAGAGCTCGACTAAGAACTTCCGCTGTAGAGGATACTTAGGGTTATAAAAAAAAGAACGATAACTTTGCTGAACAAATAAATCTCTAAACGTTACTGATCGTCCTCCCTTTTTAGAATGCATGCAAGCATCTATATATACTAAACCCTACAAAACTCACGGATGGACAGGCCCATACCGGAGATATATATTGGACTAGCTAATGAGCCCAATAGACGCAACACAAAATACGACCCAACAATCTCCCCCTTTGCGTCAAATTGGAGCGAGACTACTTCTTCTTCTTGCTTGGGCCAACAGCGGGAGCCTTCTTTACAGTATCAAACAGACGTGTGATAAGAGCAAGAATAGTCTGTTTGAACCGAATGTACCATTGAATCATATCATCAAAGTACTTGATATCATCTGCTGTGTTCTGCTTGCATCGATGGATGATCCCTAAACCGTGTTCCAAACATGCAATGGTGTAGAGATGTTTGTCTGCCAAGGCGAAAAGGCATTTATGTCCTTCGTTCCTGGTAAACATAACGGAGTTTCTCTTTGGGTCAATCTTCCCCATCTGCATCATGTTAAGATCACTGGCAGAGCCAACAGGAGATATGGTAGGCTTCTTCTTAAATACGCTCGCAATCTCCTGATCCATCAAAGCAACTTCCATGATATAGCATAAAAGCATCCTCTTAAAATGGTCGATGATCGGACCATATTCAGCTTCGTTTGTCAGAAGGATGTTGTGCAAGATAATCCAATCATGGGGATTAAGGTTGGGAAGATCTGCAAGTGAGATGGCATGTTCGGCTGTGGCAGATCCCCGAAGTACCTTGAACCGAACGTTGGTGAAGTTTCCTTCCTTGTACGGATTCAGGACCCGAACATTGACAATTTTCTAAGCGCTCCAAGTCTGATATTGGGGTTGAGCGGCCTTCAGATAAAATCCGATTAAGTCCCGATCAACCTGTAGATGAGGATGAGGGAACTCTGCAATGTTGTCAAAGGCATGAAAAACAAACGCCTTTCGGGTCAGTGGCATGTCGAACTGTGAGTCGACAGTGTTAGAACGATCTAAAGAGATCACAGGTTCTAGCCACAAGATACTTGGTGTGTCAATGGCTTCTTTAATCAGCCTCTCAAGAGTCCATGGAGGAAAAAAAGTTTTCCTGCTCTCAAGAAGGTCGTGGGCTTCTTTCTGTCTTCTTTCGGCTTCTTCAGCCTCTCTAGCCACACGAGCACTGATGTCAGCCTCTTTATCTCGACCTTGACGCTTCAGAAGGTCGGCAATTGTCTCTTTATCATCATCATCACTCTCCTCAGCAATATTTTTGCCTTTGTCTTTCACACCAAAACCGGAGGCTTGGCCTACAGGAGGAGGTTCGGTGGTGTGTGTTGCTATTGAAGTAGGAGGTGGTTGAGACACTTGTTCTTTTTCTCCCCCTTGTTTCGGAATGGACACAAAATCAAGTAGCCCTTCAATTTTACTGAGTAGAGAAAGGGCGGGAGCGAGCTTCTCTTCAAGGGTACGACGTACTGAATAATTGATGATTGGGTCATGTGCTTCAAGGATGTTGGAGATAGCAGAGTGGACATCTGAAACACACGATTTAACCACCTCTCTTTCAGATCGGAGAGAGTCAATCTCCTGTTGACAGTTGGAGAGTTGAGTACTCTTGACCTTCAGAGCGGTAGTCTTCCTTGCGAGAGCATCCATGAGAGAGTTCTCGGCAGCTAAGTCTTCTTGAAGCTTGGAGAGACGCTCCTCAATGGTGGTTCTGAAAGCTGAGTTATCGTCCGAAATAGACTGTCTGAGAGAAGCGAACGACTTCAGCTCAAAAGCGACTGATGTAGCCAACCGGTTGATAATGGGTTCCAGCGTAGTCTTGGTGGCTTCAGCACTTTCCTGTAAAGATTTCAACAGGGAAGAGGCATCAGTAAATAGTTTATCGACTTTTTCGGTCGCAGCCTGATAGGCTTTGGTTGAGGCATCGATGGCTGCAGTGGCTGAATCAAGGGAAACTTGATGAGCTTTGGGAAAAGCCTCAACAATTTTCTGAATTGCAGCTTCAGATATGGATGACTGAGAAGTAGAAGAGGAGGCGATGAGCGAGTCGATTTTGTCATGTAGCTCCTTGAGATGCCTTTTGGTGACAAGAGGGTCGTCATCGTCATCACTCTGTACTTGAAACGGACTATAGTAGACCGAATCAAAAGTCATGTTCTCCCCGCCAAGGAGTGGTTCTTCTTCCTCTGAAGAATGAGCAGGAGAAGATGGTGGTGGTGAAACTGTAGGCTCGGTAGTAGTAGTAGTTTCAGGTTGGGTGGTGTGTTCGGTTGTTGGTGTGGGTTCGAGTGCTGAGGTGGTTTTTGGTACGTCAGTATGAATCCCCGTATCAGATACGTTGGTTCTAACATCTGCAGTGGTGGTGGTTGTTGCTTCAGTAAAGATTGGTGGTGGTATTGGGATAGAAGTAGGTGGTATTTGAGTGGTGGAGGTTATGGGGGGAATAGAAATAGGAATTGTAACCGGTGGAGAGGAGATAGGAGAAGGAGAAACATGAACTTCAGGGGTTGGAGATCGTGGTGGAGTGTTGCCACGTTGAGATCCATCCGAATCAAAACCCCCGTCCTCAGATTCGCTTGAGGATGAAGCGATAATCAACTTTCGTCGCGATTGGGTTTTTCTCCTCTTCTGCGGTGGAGATTGAGCAACTCTGGTATTTTTCCTCTTCTTGGGAGATGGACCTTTTGCCCCCTTGGCCACATGTTCTCCCTTGTCAGCCTTCTTGCCTCTAGCAGCAGGCTTGTCAGCATCATGAATTGATTTCAGCATCTCTGGATTAAGATCCCTCGGACCAGAACGTTTGAACTCCTTATACGTCTGAATGATCCGGCTGTCAGCAGGAACGTCACCATACATCGTTTCCGGGATAGACCCGTTGAAGGAAAATTTAGAAGCATCCGACACAATGATCTTCATGGTATGGAAAGTACCAATCAAAGACATTGGAGCACCAGCGACAATGGGGACGTGGTACTTGTCCATCACCCATTTCGTGACAATAGTCCAGAACCGGGCATATGAGATCTCTGAGTACCGGGAGGTCGAAGAGAGAATCTGGATAAGTTGTTTCCATAGGACTGACCCGTAGTCCATGTTGATGCTATTGTAGATCCCGTACATGATGGAGAGGAACAGACGACTAGCCCCATCGGATCCAACACTTCTTTCTGATAAGCCCTTGAAAAGAACAGTGAACATCCCATTCCACTGTGGGGGCAGGCACGACTTTTTGAATTTTGTGATGGTAGTGAGCACCTCAGTGTACCCCATGTTGTAGAACATGTTGAACAGATGACCCATAGGAATAGTTTCCGGATTAACCCTCGAAGAATCAGCGTCAAACCCTAACAACGAGCAAAACCTCTGCTGTTAAATCGACGCCTTGTGCTCAAAGACATCGAAGAAAATCCTGTCGACGACCTTGTCGTAGTGTGCTGTGGCAAAAATTTGTGACAGGAACTCCATTGGAACGGTTTCAGCCCTGGTAAGAGCAGGAGCGATGGAGGAGTACTTCAGACATTCGATAATGGGATACATGAACGCATCGTACAGCTGGGGAGTGATATCAATGATCAAACTCTGTTGTGGGCGAATGGGCAAGATGTGAGAGGTTGCGTGAACTGATGAAGAATCCACCATTGTTGAATGAAAGTGGGAGAGATGATGAACAGTAAAGGTTTAAGGATTTCTTTCTCTCTGGGAATTTAGTTGCAGTAAAGAGGTAAACGGTGGATCACATTGCCTTTTATACTGTGGGTAAAGGAGAGAGAAAAATCTTCCCAAATCTTCGATTGAAAAACGAAGGGTTTTTCGGAGGAGACTGACGCGTGACAATTGGGGTGTCCAATGATCACGCATGAGAGAGAATGTCAGGCCCTAATTACACGCCTTCCCATCAGGCGCCGTTTGGAGATGAAACGGTTCCTATTCGCACGCTTTTCCTTGGTGCGCCGTTTGAAATCAAATCGATTGGACTCCTGCCGTTTGAAATCATTTCGTCATCTTATCCCTTTAGAATGAAACAGCATCTTTAAAATAAAATCGCCACGTGGATCAATATTAACCACAACTTTTGATAACAGCCAACCTAATTAAAATTCCTTAGAATTAATGAAACCAGAATTTTGGAAAATCAAAAAGATTTTCGTGCTTAGTGTGTAAAAGAAAAAGAAATAAAGCAACACTTTTTGAGGGATTATGTGATGTCAATAAAGACACGAAACAGTGGATCCCGGTCACGAATCTCTTCCTTCAAAGTCAAGAGAGACTTTAAAGTGTTTGTGTGGTTTCCCGTTGAATAACGATCAGACACTTATTAAGAAGTGTTGAAAGGCTTCTTTTAATTAGGCTTATGAGGGTGGCTTTCGCTTCGATTCAGAATTCCTAATCTTGATATAAGATAGAAAGTGAACGAAGTACTTGTGAGACCAATGTAGTCTGTTGAACAAGTAGGTTGGAGATAATTTAATTGGCAAGGTAAACTAATATATGTGTGAAATCTCAAAAAAATAAATAAAACTGGATCCCAAGGGAAGAAATGTTATTGGACTTAACAATTTCATAGGAACCACTCAAAAAAAAATAGAGATTGTATGTAGTACCCCCATGGAGAAGTTCGTCAATTCATTAGTGAAAGCTAGAGCAAATTAATTGTTCACCGTCAATGCATAATAGGTATTGAATTTTGGGTTTCACTTGGCACGTAGTGACACAAAGCTAAGATCATGAACGCAGAAATTGTGCAACCATAAACCTCAGCGGTAATGTCTAAGAGTCTCAAGGGTTACGTTTGTGAAACGAGTGAGATGGAGAAAAATGATGTAGATGGTGTAAAGAAACCCAAAGTACCTCTACTATGAAAAATAGGACTAAGCAGAAAACTCTTATCTCATGTGAGAAGAGAGTTAGGTAGCTTATGATTAGAATAAATATGAGAGCCTAATTGGGAAGACAAGGTTTGTTTGTACCAAGTCAGTAAGGCGTTTATTCAGAATCAGATGAGGCTTTGGTCACATACAGCAACATGCTTCTAGGGACACTTAGCTAGTGAAGTAAGTTAACCACAATGAAATAAATAAAATAATAAAAAAATAAAAATAAAATAAAATTTTGAATTTACGAAAAAAAAATTATTTTTGGAATTTTTGATCGAAATAAATAAGACAAAAAAAATTATAAAAAAAATGTTGGAGCTGAACCCGAGCGTTCGGTTTATTTCGGTCGAGAAAACTTTGGAACCGAACCCGAGCGTTCGGTCTATTTTGGGTGAGAAAAATATTGCAACCGAACCCGAGCGTTCGGTCTATTTCGGTTGCTAAAAAAAATAAGATTGAAGAAAAAAAAACTTTGACAATAAGATAAAGGAATTAAGAAAAAATAATACAAAAGATTTACAACCATAGAAACTACCTTTGAGTGATAGGCGAAAATCAGATGATACAACCGAACCCGAGCGTTCGCTCTATTTCGCTTCTTATGTTTGATCTTGAGATGTAATTTTTGGTACTGACTCCGATTCCATCATTCCAAGCCCTTGTAGAATTTTGTTAAAAGATGCTTCAGGAAGAGCTTTGGTGAAGATGTCAGCCAGTTGATCAGTGGTTCGAACAAAATGAATTTCGACGTTCCCATCTTCCACATGATCCTTAATGAAGTGATACCTCAGTGCGATGTGCTTAGTCTTGGAATGTTGCACTGGGTTATGACAGATCCTAATTGCACTTTCAGAGTCGCAATATAGTGGGATCTTTTTCATATTGTGTCCATAGTCCCGGAGTTGGCTTTGGATCCAAATCAATTGAGATGTACAGGAGGCAGCTGCGATGTATTCTGCTTCAGCTGTAGACAGAGATACACAAGTCTGTTTCTTTGATTGCTAGCTAACCAACTTCCCGTCAAGGAATTGGCAGCCTCCAGTGGTGCTTTTCCTGTCTAGTCCACAACCTCCAAGGTCTACATCTGAGTAGGCTTGAACGAAGAAACCTGAGTTTGATGGATACCATAAGCCGAGAGAGGTAGTTCGTTTCAGATACCGGAGAATATTCTTTACTACAAGCATATGAGGTTCACGAGGATTCGTCTGAAATCTAGCACAATAACAAACAGAAAACATTATATCAGGCCTGCTAGCAGTAAGGTACATTAGAGAATCGATCATCTGGCGATATAGCGTAATATCGACTGCTGGCTTGTCCAAGGATGGAGTGAGCTTGGTGCTGAACGCCATTGGAACTTTAACCTTTGAGTCTCCCATCATGCCGAATTTAGCAAGGAGAGTCTTGGTGTAAGCTTCCTGGTTAATAAGGATGCCTTCGGGTCCCTGTCTAATATTTAAACCAAGGAAAAAGTTAATTGGACCCATTGAGCTCATTTCAAATTTAGTCTCCATCAGCTTTCTAAATTCAGTTGTGAAGCTAGGATTCGTTGAGCCAAAGATGATATGATCGACATAGATTTGAACAATCATAAGGTGGTTACCTTCCTTCTTACGAAAGAAGGTTGGGTCAACCGAACCTTGTTTGAATTTGGACATCTTTAAAAACTTGGTTAGCGTTTCATACCAGGCCCTAGGAGCTTGTTTCAGTCCATAAACCGCTTTGTCCAGAATATAGCAGTGATTGCGATATTTTTCATTCACAAATCCCGGAGGTTGTTCCACATACACCGTTTCTTTGAGTTCTCCATTTAGAAATGCGCACTTTACGTCCATTTGGTAGACCTCAAAGTTCTTGTGTGCAGCGTAGGCAAGAAATATTCGAACAGATTCCAGCCTAGCTACAGGAGCAAAAGTTTCTTCATAATCGATTCCTTCCTCCTGGCAGTATCCTTTCACCACTAGTCGAGCTTTGTTTCTTATCACATTGCCTTCCTTGTCCATTTTATTTCTAAAGAACCATTTGAGACCAACAACCGAGGCATCTTGAGGAGTTGGAATGAGGCGCCAAACTTTATTTCTTTCGAACTCATTAAGTTCGTCTTGCATAGCTTGAATCCAATTAGAGTGATCAAGAGTAGTATTTACTGTCTTCGGTTCAACTTTTGAGAAGAAAGAGTTAAACATGCATAACTCTACTTTTGAGAACAGAGATGCTTGCTTTGCCTTCAGTTGAGATCGGGTCAGGATCTTTTCAGAGACATTTCCCACTACCTGTGAAACAGGATGATCTCTGGTCCATTTGACAAGAGGAGGGTAATTCGGATCATAGGATGGATCTAATTCAGCATTAACCATCTCTTCTAATTCAGATTGACTGTCATCATCATAGAACATATCGACATTCTCCCCCTCAACTGATGAGTTTTCAGGTAAATCTTGACTTTCCATTGCTACAGGAGTTTCGGGTGGTGTCGAGCTTTCAGGTGTTGCAGTAGCTTCGGGTGCAGTAGAGCTTTCGGGAGCTACAGTACCTTCGGGTGCAATAGAGCTTTCAGGTGCAGCTGGAGAAGAGTTCTCCCCCTCAACTTGTGAACTTGGCTGTTTTGAAGAAGATGGATTCTCCCCCTCAACTGAAGCACCGTGCTGAGAAGGTTTAGTTGGAACGAATTCTCCTTCACCCAGTCGTTTGGCAGCGTCATCGACGATTTGCTTCAGATGATCAACTTTGTTGTCTACTGCATTAGCTTTTGAGAGAGTAGCCTTCTCCGGTTCATCGAACAACTCCATGAACTGCTCAAACAAATTTGCAATCGAGGCTGTGACTTGGCCTGTTTGAGTGAAGATTTCTTCAACTATTTCTTCCGTGGCCTTCAGCTTCTTGACATAGCTCTCATCGAAAGTCACATAATACATTTCTTCAATCTTCCTCGAACGCTTGTTTAAAACCCTGTATGCTTTCGAAGTGAGACAATATCCCATAAAAATCCCTTCATCGGCTTGTTTAAAACCCTGAACGCTTGTTTAGAACTTGTTACGATGTTCTTTAGAATTTAAGATAAAGCATCGTGAGCCGAATACGTGGAAGAATTTGACGTTTGGCTTTCTGTTGTTGATGATCTCATAAGGAGTAAGAGTGACACGCTTATTGAGATAGGACCTGTTCTACGTAAAACATGTTGCAGCAATAGCATCAGCCCTGAAACATAGAGGTAGAGAAGAGAAACTTAGCATGGTTCGAGCCGCCTCACACAAAGATCGGTTTTGTCTTTCGACAATTCCGTTTTGTTGAGGGGTGTAGGGAGCTGAGAAGTTGTGACTGGTTCCTTTTTCTGCTAAAAAGTCTTCAAATTCTTTATTCTTGAACTCCAGCCCATTGTCACTTCTGATGTTGCGAACGACTTTCCTCAGCTGTACTTCAACCTGCTTGATGAACATCTTTAGCTTGAGAGTTGCTTCAGATTTGTGCTTCAGAAAGAACACACATGTAAAGCGTGAAAAGTCATCAACAATAACAAGAATATACTTGCTACCACCAATGCTTTCGATAGACGATGGACCACACAAGTCAATGTGAATCAACTCAAGTGGTTCAACGACTTTAGTGTTTATAATGGATGGGTGACTTTGACGACTCTGCTTCCCCATTTCACACGCAGCACACAAATGTTCTCGATCAAACTTGAGCAATGGAAGACCTCGAACGTGACCTCCGGTGACAAGTTTGTTGATATCCTTGAAGTTAAGATGGGAGAGCCTTCGGTGCCACAACCAGCTTTCGTCAGAATGTGCTTTGGATAACAGACAGATAGCTGGATTTCCTTTGATAGGTTTGAGATTAAGAGGAAACATTTCGCCTTTGCGCTCCGATTTGAGAATCACTCTTTTTGTTTTCTTCTCTATTATTTCTGAACCCTCATCATCAAATGAAACTTTAAGACCGGTACCTCCAACAAGTTGAGATACACTGATGAGGTTATGCTCCAGCCCTTCAACATATGCAACTTTTCTAATCGTGAAGTCTCCATTTGTAATCATCCCATAACCTTTTATTGTGTCGTATGAGTTGTTCCCGAATTTGACATTCTCGTCGTTTGGAAGAGATCGAAATTCCCTCAGCTCTTCCTTCCTCCCTGTCATGTGACGTGAGTAGCCACTGTCAATATACCATTCTTCGTCGAACTGCTCGTCACTGATAACCTGCAAAAATCAAGCAGATTTAGGAACCCAAAGTTTCTTGGGTCCACGTGAGCTTTTCACAGGAACAGGAATAGTAAGAGAGATGTCAACAAGATATGTTCTTTTTATTAAAGTTGTTTCATCTTTCTTTTTAATGGTGAAAACTTTAATTTTGTTGGAATTTGTTACAGATGGTTTGGGTTCAGGATTTGACATTTGGGCCTTGGCATGCTTTTGAGCATGCTTGACTGAGGAAACCTTCGATTTTACTTTCAAATCAGCTGAATGTTTTGGATTTTGAGTTTAAACAGAATTGGATTTAGAATGGGGTTGAGAAGAATTAGAATGAGAGAAGTTAGACTGAGAAGTTTTCTTGACTTGAAGTTTTAGGTGCCCCTTTTGTTTTTGGTCATAAGTGGGACCGAACCTTGAACCTTGATTGCTTTTGCTCTCGGAACCGAACCTATGCTTTCGGTAGCTGGTGTTCTCTGAACCGAACCTTTCCCTTCGGTTGTTATTCCTTTCAGAACCGAGCCTGTCCTTTCGGTTGTAACTACTTTCTTGTGTCCTCATAGTACTTTTCTCTGACTTGGAATTTTTGTCATGATAAGAGAAATGGGCTTTTTGAGATCGCCAAAACTGTTTTCGTTCCGAGAGATTCTTTTTGTATCTCATATTCCTTTGTTGCTTCTGATCCTTTACTTGCTTCGGCTGTCGGTGGATGTTGGCTTTTTTGCTTTTGCTTTTTGCCAGCTGGTTCACTTTGAACTGATGATGTTTCGCTCAAAGGAGTGACTTCTTCTACAGGAACTTCTTTTGTACCACTAGTACTCGGCACGTCGAAGTTATCAGGCTTGTTTAGCAGCTCCGGCACATATCTGCCTTTGGTTTTCCAGGAAGTCCGTTCTGACAGACCAACAGTTTCGTCTGCATTATCTATAGGAGCAGACCAGAAGAACTCATCACAACCATCTGCATTATCTTCGTTTACAATGGCTGTGAGTTCGGCTGTCTGATGTTCGGTTACTCCTGTGACCTTATATACCTGATTTGGTGTTGTTCTCACCTTTTGGTACACAACAACCTTTTCTTCTAGAATCGGGGACTTATTTTGGGACAAACGAGCAAACTCCACAAAATTTTCAGAAATAAGATTTTTGTGGTTTTCGGGTTCGCTCTTGATAAACTCAGAACAGTCAACTTCATCCTCTACAGAAATTTCACTCATATCATCATCCTCATTAAGCCCAGACGCGTTTTCAACATCTATTTTATTTTCTGAGCTCAAGTTGGCATTCAATGAGTCAAATTTTTGTATGGTTTCGGTCCTTAGTTTCAGTTTATCATTTTCATCCAAAAGGTTTTTCAGCATGTCCTTATGGTCCTTGGATTTTATGAAAGATTCAATTTTGTCTGGACCATACATGTAGGTTGGATTCACATCATCTGACGAAACTACACTTTCGCAATTATATGCTTCAGCGTCGATTTCGTCCTCCTTGAATTCAAGGAAGGGCAAAATCATGCGATGAATTTGCTGTCCTATTTCACAGTTCAAATGAAGTTGAGTGATGTTAGAATAAAGACGCTTAGCAATTAAACAAAACACATTTCTTTGTTTCAAAAGTTTCAAATTGTCTCTTTGTAAATAAATGTTTTCGTCTTTGGATTTAATCAGCTCCGACTCCTTCAGCTCTATCCACATCCTCCGTTCCTCACTCTTTGATGATACCCTGCTTATTTGGTCAGTTAGGTTAGAATTCGTGACCCGTGTTTGAGTTAAACTGCTATCTAGATTTAAGATTCTTGAGTTTAAGCTTTTCAATTCTTTTTCATATGAGTTTTGTGGGACTTTATATGAAATAAAAACGGATTGTACCTTCTTGATTAATTCATCAAGCTCATTGAATTGCACGCTGAGAGGTTTTGCTGTGAAGCATAAGTCCTCTCGCTCCTTCGTTTCTTCATTCCCACCGTCTGTATTGTATCCCCTCATTCGAGATACATCCGTCACCATCAAGCACTTCCCACTGCTTTCTTCACCTCTAGCAACATACGCCTTTCCATGAGATGGCTTCTGACTTCATCATCCTCTGAGTCGGTTGACCAGACCTGCACACCACTGAACTCATCATCCGCTGCCGAACCCTGCACAATTAAAGCATTCATTGAAGGGTTAGCAGTAGCTTTCTTTCTCTTGATATCTTCCAGCTTTTTCATCAGCACAGCCTCTTCATCATTTTCCTCGTCCTTCACTGCCATTTTCTTCAAGACATAGTCTTTGGCATAGTGGTTCTTTCCTCCACAGTAGTAGCAGTTCACACCAGAATCTCCTTAAGCTTTCAGCTCTTTCTTTGGTTCTTCTGTCTTCGGTTCCTCCCTCAACTTTTCAGAAATATAGCTTCCCTGCCAATTCCGATTCTTACGTGTAGGGAATCTTTTCTTAATGAACCTCTTTGGATTCGACACCATCATTGCATAATCGTCAGATGTAAGATCATAATCTTCTAAGTTGAGATCTTCATCCTCTACTACAATTTTGCTTTTGGACAGAAGAGCCAAGGATCCCAAGCTTGAAACCACACTTTTCTCTTGTAAGACTATCTTTTCTTGGGATTTCAGAATCCCTACTAGCTTTGCCAGAGAATAAGATTTGAATTGCTCATGAGCTTTAACAGTGGACACAACTGCCCTCCAATCAGATCTAAGACCATTCAAAAAGGTAACCTTTTGTTCAATCAGCTTCCTTTCTATATCGTGTTTGATCATCTTACTAAGAAGATGATTGAAGTGATCGAACGTCTGAGTGACAGTTTCATCGGGATTCTGCTTAAATTCGCCAAACTCTGATAAGAGTAAACTCTGAGTGGAATGCTCCAGATCTTCATCTGTGGAATATAACTCTCGCAGCCTATCCCAGATCTCTTTAGCAGTGTTGCATGAACCTACTAGCCTGAACGTATCAGATTGAAGAGTGAATTGAATCAGTCTCAATGCTTTAATGTTGCACTAAAACTTTTCCTTTTCGTCTTGAGCAACATCCTTTACGTCTTTTAATAGATCATTATACTCTTTCTGAGTTTTAATGATTTTTGACGTTGCAGAAATGGTCCAGAAACTATTGCTTCCCAAATAAGGTATTCATTGTCTTTCGATCCAATGACATAATCTTCGAAGTGATGTGCCCAGACTTCATAATCCTGGGTGTAAAGAATAGGAATCTTCGTCGTTGATCCGATGCTGTTTGAGATATTGATGGGATTTGATTGTGACTGGTCCATGCTTGATCGTTTAACCTGTTTGAAAGATCAGACTTGTAATGAATAATATTAGGGAAAAACAAATAAATGCTGAGTTACGTCAATTATGGAATGACGGCTCAATAAATATTAGTTAATGCGGAATAACCCTAATCGCAAACTCTTTCACAGAAAAGATGTGTATGAATTACACAGCCTCCTGCTCTGATACCAATTGATAAGTTATTAATTAACTTGATGATCGATTAGATCTATCTAACAGGTAAGCGATGAATATAAAAACAGTAAATAACCCAAGAATGAATCAAGATGTGTCGAATGATTAGATTACTCAATCCTCAGCAGAGCTCGACTAAGAACTTCCGCTGTAGAGGATAATTAGGGTTACAAAAACAAGAACGATAACTTTGCTGAACAAATAAATCTCTAAACGTTACTGATCGTCCTCCCTTTTTTAGAATGCATGCAAGCATCTATATATACTAAACCCTACAAAAATCACGGATGGACAGGCCCATACCGGAGATATATATTGGACTAGCTAACGAGCCCAATAGACGCAACACAAAATACGACCCAACATATATATATATATATATATATATATATATATATATATATATATATATATATATATATGAATTTCATGTTGGATTGGTTCAAGTTAAGGAAATTCTATATATTGCATTCTCAAAATTCGATTATGATTACGACATCTCTCTTTACGTGAGACATCATGAATCGTGTCCCATTTTCTTTGGGTACAAGATCGATTACATGTGCTATAATATTTATCCTTTCTAAATTTTCCAAATGCCTTGGGGCATAAAGGAGAGAAAAGGTTTACAAGTGGATATGAATAAAGTGATTAAACAATTGTTGAGGACAATCTAAGGTTTTACCAAAGATTGGTTTCTTAAGGATAGTTGGAAGTATAATGTTAATATTGGAAGGACCATATTGACATAGTCTGAAAAGAGGCAACTCTTGTTCAGAAGTGGTAGTCAAAATGCGAATATGGAGTTGTCTCCATAGGTGGAATTTATTTGTGTTAGAAAACTTAATGAAATATGAGACTTTGTTTCATGGAGTTGATCTCCATTAGAATACTCTGTAATGTATATTGACAAGTCGTTGTAACTTTGTGCATGATCATTACAAGAGATTCAGTGCATATAAGTTTAAAATCTAAACAGATTTCGATAAATGATAGGAATTTGGAATTCTTAAATTTTTTTGGATCACGATTTGGGAGTGTGAAAAGAGAATCATTGAAATTATGCTCAATCGATCTAGTTCAAAAAGTAAGGATCATAGAAAAACATAGAGTGCATACTTGGTGTATGGAAAAGCTATGGTTTAAGAAAAAACATAGTGTACATACTTGGAGCATGGGACAACTAGTGTTTTTAATTCAAGTATAAAGTTGATAAAACAGAAACAATGAATAATGAGTAATCAGTATGGTGATAAATAAAAGTGTTTATTTATATTCATAGAGTTTGATACCATATTTGATTCATTTATTCTTGTGTTTAACTTTGCATGTTTTGACTTCCAGAATAACTACGTCGCTCTTCCTGAATGATTAAGTTATTCAAAGCATCCACAGTCAGTGATATGTTGGAAGTAGATATGAATCAAGACTGTCATGGGTTGGCTTGTAGTGGTCCAAGTTGGTGGACAAAGTGGTGCTACAGCACTCATGAGTGCTCATAAGTTCTGAGTATTGGATTCAACCCGTGCTCATTTGAATCACTTCATGGATTTTATCACGAGTGATCATGAGACGATAATATCTTATATTCTTCAAACCTAGAGATATGAGTTGTTACTATGAGTTGATAGTACATTGATTGCATGAAAACACATTGGTAACTCGATGTTATAAAATGTGCCTTTGTATATGATTCTGCAAGTAGCAGAACAAGCCATATAAGTCGAAGTTCATCCATTCCTTTTACCTTCGGGATAAAAGCGATATATGTGGGCCCCTCGATGATTTAGCGATGACACATGTGAGTGCTTGGCCAAGCTAGGACTGATTTGATTTCTTCAATCAGTTAGTCATCATAAATCGAAAATCGGGAAACAACAAATGGACAGAGAGAATGATTATAATCCATGTCTCAGTCCATATGATATCTAGAATGGTGGAATATATGATCCCTTATCTAATGGACAAGTCATTGACAAAGTCAGAGTTCGACAGCGACTTTAAGAGCTACGATTGCTAGTTAGGTTTTGAAGTCATACTTAACAATATTTTTAGACTTATCCAAGTGGGAGATTGTTGGATTAATGTCTAAGTCCATAACTATATTTGGTATGTACTTGACCCGACCCGACATGGTCCATTTGGGTTGCACTTCAACGACACAATTTATATGGATAGTCTTTTGAGAATAGTATATTTATGATTAATATTAATATATTATAAGTTCTAATATATTAATATGGAATCATATTATTTAATTAGTATTGATTAAGAATTAATTTAGAATTAATTAAGTGATCAATAGTAACTAATTAAATATGGACTCTTATATATATGGAATGGGCCAAGTTCGTTTAGGTTGGGCTAAGCTTTTATGGATAGTCCATGGAGCTTTTAACCCATGGATCCTATGTAAATGAAAGGTCATGGGTATTAGGGTTTACATGGGTGTAACCCTAATCCTCCATAATATATAAAGGGTTCCTTGGCTCACAAAGTTGGCACAAGTGTGTGAAAATAAGAGTGGGCCGGTTTTAGTGTGCATACATATTCTCTCAAGTTCTTCCAAGGTGTTTTGATGATTTGTGATTCCATTTGAGGCTTCCACACTATGAGGCTAAGCTCTTAAAGCTTGAAGACATCAAGCTACATCAAAAGGCATGTCATCTAACTAGAACTTTGTAGTATAGGTGCTTCATAATATGCTAGTTAGGATGAAACCTTGGAATAGTTAATATTTGCATGTATAATTGAGAAAACATAGATCCAAGGTGTATCGGGTTGCATGTACACCATAGGAGTGTTAGAATGCTCAAAACCCAACACAAGGGTGATGAGGGAGGCGGAAATGAGGGCTTAAGGCTCTTTAAATAGGACACAAACCCGGAGTTTTAGGGTTTCCTCACACAGTGCCAACTCGGCGAGTCGGTTCTATGACTCGTCGAGTTGGTTATTTAACCCACATGGCCAACTCGACTCTACTCGACGAGTTGGGGCACCCACTCGTTGAGTCGCTCAGTTAATTTGAAAATAAATTTGTATAAATATTATACCTGGGAGTCGGGATGTTACAATTCTCCCCCACTAGAATCAGACTTCGCCCTCAAAGTCATGCTCCGAAAATAACTCTGGATACTGATCGCGCATCTCAGACTCTAGCTCCCAAGTCCATTCGGATCCCCTATGGTGTTCCCACTGCACCTTAACTAGTCAAACCTCTTTGTTCCTCAGGGTCTTAACCTTCCGGTCCATAATTGCTATCAGTTTCTCAGTGTAATTCTAGCTAGCATCAACCTGAATGTCCTCTAAGGGTACCACTGCCGTCTCATCGGCTACACACTTCCTCAACTGGGACACGTGGAAGGTGTTATGAATCTGGCTCAACTCGGCAGGTAGCTCCAACTGATAAGCTACCTTCCCCACTCTGGCAGTCACTCTAAAAGGACCAATATATTGTTGGATCACATGTATAAGCCCATAACTATTATTGTTATGTACTTGAACTGAGAGTAGGATGGTCCATTTGGGTTGCATATCATCAGGACAATTTGTTAAGATGGACTCTTGAGAGAAGGTTATATATGATTTATTAATATATTATAAGTACTAATATATTAATATGAAATAATATGGTTTTAATTAGTATTGATCAAGAATTAATTTAGAATTGATTTAGTGATCAAAAAGAGACTAATTAAATCTATGAGGATTAATTATGTTAATTAGTTATATTCATGTGTGCTGGTCTTATGATCCATGTTGGACCAAGTTTAGGATGGATATATCAAGAGTTGGGCCACATGAACCATGATCATAAAACCCATGGGTATGGATTTGGGTTATATCCATGACCCTAAAAATCCCACATATAAATACATACTTCATTGCCCAAAATCGTAACTTGTGTATTCTTGGAGTTCATGATGGTTTTGGGTGCATGGAGATTCTCTCTCAAGTTCCTCCTTTGTCCATGATGTGTTGTGATTCCACTTGAGGCTTCCACACTATTGGGGCTAAACTCTTAAGGCTAGATACATCAAGAATTCAATCTCCACCATAAGGTATGTTATCCTAACTAGATTCTTGTGTGGTATATGACAATTGTATGCTAGTTATAGGCTTAATACCTTGGAAACACCATTACATGTATAATTAGTGAAAACATAGATCCAAGGTATTTAGGGTTGCATGAACACTTTAGGAGTGTTAGAATGCTCAAAACCCTTCAGTGGTATCAGAGCCTAGGCTTGTTTTCAATTATACTTCATGCAAATTGTTGAAAAAAACGATTTTATGCTGTTTTGGATAGTGGACTCGCCGAGTCCACTGATGGACTCACCGAGTCCGTGCACAAATTCATCCAACTCAATGAGTTGGTTCATGCACTCGACGGGCTGGACCCCCAGACAACATATCTTTGAGTTTTAAGGATGGAATTGGTCTAGAATCATTACCTTAAATTGTTTTGGCTCCAATTCAAAAGATAATTGTGAAAAGTTTCATGTTTTGTATTAGTTTAATGATTAGGTTAATTGCACGAAAATTGTTTGATTTGAATTGTCTTGTTCATATGAGTTTAATCAAGATTATGAATATTGCTAGACATGTTTGTGATAGTTGTTTTTAATCCAAATTAATCTAAAAGTTATTCATAATATGTGGTTTTGTAACTTATCCTCAAGTTATATGAAAAGTCTCATTAAAGAAGTTATTAAAACCATACGTTAAGAAACTTGAAGAGTATTTTCTTCAAAAATAGTTTTATGAACTCCATAACTTGTCCTCAAGTTATGGATGTTCAAGAGTCTCTTCATTAAAAGTTTTAAAAACCTATATTAAACTCATATGTTATGAAATTGAAGAGTTTTGAAAAGTTTCAAAAATTTTCCCTCAAGTTTTGGAATTTGAATAGTTACCTCCCCATGTATACTTTAATTCCAAATTAAACCTTAGAATTTTAAAAAGTTTAAAATTCAACCTTTTACTATTATAATATTAAAAGTTAATGGTTATATATATGTATAAGATAAAGTCAATCCTTCTGTTATTAAGCCTCATTCACGAAGTCAGTCTCTAAGGGGGGTATAAGGTTAATGTATATGAAATGGCAGTTTAATGGGTATCCATTCTCACCCACCGCTTCCTTGACTGGTGGAGGGTCATTAGCCGAACGGGTATGAAAGGACTATAATTCTCCTTTCATTAAAAGTATAATGATAAACCCTAAGTAACTAAATACTTATAAGTTCTCGATCTTAGTTACATAGGAAAATGTGAATTTGGTGCTAACCCATGAAATTACACTTTACACCCTTGTTAAGTCGTTAGTGAAGCGTGTGTGGTTAACCGACACACTAACATGGGACTAACAATGTGTGGTAATGGGTGACTTAAGTTTTATCATAGATCGGTGGAGCGCATGTGGTTAACCGACACATCGAATGGGTGATAAAATTAAGGGTATCAAGTCAATTTGCATGTTTATTCACACGTTGTTTGTGATCCTCAGCATCCCACTCACAAACTTGAGAAGGCACAATCGAGATTTAAACATGTCATTGAAAGTTCAATGAATCTCAAAAGATCTAGGAGTTTCAATCCAATTAAAACTTAATAATTTATTTTGTTTTTCATGGTGGAAATTGGTAAATCGTCATTTACCTACCTTCAAATATTTTGTAGCTTGGATTACGGCATCACTCTTCCAAGTTATAAAATAGTTTGTTGGGTCCTAGCCTTAATATTTGATATTGGGTGTTATGTTAAGGACTTAAATCAACTGAAATTTGAATTTCTCCTTCCTAGATGTCTAAGTTCAGACAATTATGGTCTTCCTCATCCTTTTGGATAGAACTTTCCTAAAGAAGAGGATATCCTAAATGGCAATCAAGGTGAAAGATCAATCCATTTGTTGTGCATTAATAGTACTAGACATCATACTTCACTTCCTCCGTTTCCTCCAATAATTCTCCCTGACCTACAAGTTCAAGGTCACTCAATCCCTATTTGGCAAGCAAAGTCTATATGTGCTTACATCTTGGAGATTAAGTCACATATTAGCAAGCCGGGAGAGTTGGGTGTCAAAGTCTTAAGGAAGTTGACTGTTGACTGGGCTCTTCAATCACTTCCCAAGTCATATAGTGAATTCTTTTAGGACTGCTATGTGACATACCATGACATGACCCTTAATGATCTTACATATTTACTAGATGCTACTGAATCAACAATCATTTTGAGAAATGGTAAAGCAAATTTGATTGGAATATCAACTTCCCATGCTTCCATGGACATTGGTAATGGTAACATTAAAAGTGCAGAAAAGCTTTCTCTTCCCAATGGAAAGGGATCGGCCATGGTCAAGTCATTTGACCTAATGGTAAAGAGAAAGGCTAAGTATGAGATAGTCTCGTGTACCATTTCCAAAGATTCCATATCTTTCTATTGCCAAGAGAAGGGACATTGGTTGCGAAACTGCCCAATTCCCCTGAAAGATCATAAGGATGTTCAAGTCAAAAAATTCGACTCTACTTCAGGTAAAGTCCATTATCTAACTCTATGAAGTCTAAAAAATGGGGTATGCTGATTCTGATCGTGAAGATGGATTCAATCGCATGTTTCGGTGATCAGAATTTTGAGCTGCTGCTTAAAGAGTTATTATAGATTGTTTAGGAATAGATAACAACATGTTTTTCATATGTATTTGCATTGTAAGGATAAGTTTTTTAGCAAATTTTAAAATAAAAGAAAAGTTTTGATTTTATTTATTTTAGTATCCTTATAATGGCATTTGTGAAAAATTGTCCTTTATATGATTTCATTGATAGCAATATTGGAAAGTGGATTTGATTCTTTCTTTTGTGGTGGTGTCTAAAATTTACCAAATGAGGAAAGATTCTCATCACCCAAGTTTTCAATTGGACTGAAACTTGGAATCATGCAAGTTGTATAGTATGATGAATGAGAACTTTCAGTTTTGGAAAATTAAGACTAATTCCTTGTTCACATGTATATGTGAGTCAAGTGAAGGACAAAGAGATCAGGTACACTTGGTTGTGTGTTGGTCAGGTCCACCACAAAGATCGATAAGTCTATTCGTCATGATTTACTAAAAGTTAGTAAATATGGTTACACTTACAAGTTTATGTGAAATTCTGATACATTGGAAAATTTTCAGTGTATGCTAGGACGGATGAGAAGAATCAAATTAGGCAAAAAGATAAACGTTTCTCAAATCTGAAAAGATGGGAGAGTACTTTAGTATCATGTTTTGTGATCATCTTAATGATTTAGAAATCATATCACAATTAGTCCTCTAAGGACATCTTAGTGCATTCTTATGACTAAGAAGAGGAATCTTGAGTTGTTGAAATGGTTAAATCAAGAAGATGAGTCATACTTCGTTCCAAAACAATTCCTAGAGTCATACTCCAAGATTGTAACTTGAGTGACATATCTTAAACAAAGGTTTATAACACTTGTTAAATGTAATAGTAAAATGTGACCTACTCTTGTACATTTGAAATTGGTAAGTTGTGATGTTTTGGATAAAACAAAGACCAACTAAGGCCAATTGTGTGAAGTGTTTGTCTTGATAAAGAATCTGCACTATCTCTTGAATAATTGGCAAGTGAGTTTTATATGTCAAATGGACAGTAGGAGACTTAAAGATCTTGAAAAAGCTTCAAGATCTAATCAAGAATAAAAACCTGTAGTTTATCACTAGCACACGACATGAGGTTTATAACCTATTGTATTGACATATTTCTATTTATGTGCCTATTCCAGTTAAAGTTGGCTTTGCATATGAGTTTTGAGAGTTCGCAATTGGTTGCATAGCAACTTGGAAGCAATGGCAGACCCTTGTGCTGGCAGGTGGCAAGAAGTTAAGACTGCACAAGTTCAATCTATATGAGTTTCGATTTGTCACTAACCTTGTCTTGAGATTATGATATTGACAAATTCACATGGATGGGAACACATACACCATACAATCTAAGTGTCATAAGGTTTCTCTCCGATTTCATGAAAATGATGGTGAGGAAACACTTTCACTAAGTAGGTTTTAAGTAGATAGCAATTGTGATATTTGTATTCTCAAAGTCGTTAGTGGAGTATGTGCGGTTAACCGACACACTAACATGGACTTATGAGGAATGGAAAAGGTCTAAACAATTGAGACTATGATTACAGCATCCCTTTTCATAGTTCTGAAATTGTTTAGACACGCACATGTGTGCTATCTAAGGAAAGGTGTATGATTTTGATAAAGTTTTATCAAACCATCTCGTATCAGAAGTTTGAACTTTAGTAAGAAAGTCAATAAAGTATTGATTTCTAGAAGTCCATATGATTTCAGAGTATATGTCAAAGCTAGTGGGAGCATAAGTTTTATGCTGATAATTCTCATGTTAGTGGGAGCATGACAATTATGATAACTGTTGCAAGTTAGCAATGTTAATTATAGTAAATAAAAGTTCCATTTGAGAAAAATTTGTTTTGCTATAATTAAGGAAGAAGAAATTATACTTCATTTCAATTCTAAAAGCTTAGATTGATGTTTTAATCATCTTTAGTCCAGGATATATATATATATATATATATATATATATATATATATATATATATATATATATATATAATTTTATGTTGGAATGGCTCAACATAATGAAATTCTATATATGGGTCCATTATCTGCATTCTAAAATTCGATTATGATTACGGCATCCGTTTTCATAATCTGAAATATGAGAACTTGGTAAATAGAAATAGCAATATTATAGCAAAAAGACTGGTCTAGTATCATGTCTTTATGTGAGACATCATGAATCGTGTCCCATATGCTTCGGGTATAGGATCGATTACATGTGCTATAATATTCATCCATTCTAAATTTTCCAATTGCCTAGGGCATTAAGAGGGAAAAAAATAGAACTGGATATGACTAAAATGATTAAGAAATTGTTGAGGATAATCAGAGGTTTACCAAAGATTGATTTCTTATGGACAATTAGAAGTATAGCGTAATGGTAATATGGAATTGTTTCCATAGGTGGAAGTTATTCTCTGAATCTGTGTAAGATTAGAAAACTTAATGCAAAGAAGGATGTTCATAGGAATGTACTTTGAATATGAGACTTCGTTTCCATGGAATTGATCTCCATTGGAATACTTTGTAATGTCTATTGCCAAGTCTTTGTGACTTTTATGCATAGTCATTACAAGAGAATCATTGCACAGAAGTTTAGAATCTAACAAATTATAGTAAATGGAAGGAGTTCGGTATTCCTATATTTACAAAAGGGATTGGGATTGTGAAATGAGCATCATTAGAGTCGTGTTCAATTGATCTATTTCACAAAAGAAAGGACCATAGGTAAACATAGTGTGCATGCTTGGAGTATGGCATGACTATTATTTTAATTCAAGTATTAAGGTGATAATTCAAAACATTACATGAATAATGAGTAATCAATATGGTGCTTAGATATAAGGTGTTTCATTTTGCATGTTTTGACTTCCCGAATAACTAGGTTATTCAAACCATCTACAGTCAATCATACTTTGGAAGTAGGTATTGAGGCAAGACTGTCATGAATGGATCTGTAGTTTGCTTAGGTTGCTAGACTTAGATGCAGTGTTCATGAGTGCTCCTGGAATAAGATTGGAGTAGTGGATTAAACCCACGCTCATTTGAATCACTTCATGGATTTTATCATTTGTGAATCATGAGACGATAATATCTTATATTCTTCAAACCTAGAGATATGAGTTGGTTATACATTGATTATACGAAAACGCATCAGTAACATGATGTTATAAAACGTGCCTTTGTGTATGATTCAACAAGTAGTTAGTACAAGCATATGAGTCGAAGTTTATCCATTCCTTTTACCTCATAAGGATAAATGCAATATTTGTGGGCCCCTTGATGATTTAGTGATGACACCCCTAAGTGTTTGGCCAAGCCTAGACTGATTTGATTTGATCAATTAGTCAGTTGTCATAAATCGAAAATCGGGAAACAACAAATGGACAAAGACAATGATTATAATCCATGTCTCAGTCCATATGATATCTAGAATGGAGGAATATAGGATCCCTTATCTAATGGGAGCGTCATTTATTTGTTCAGAGTTTCATATTGGCATTAAGAGCTATGATTGCTAGTCGGGTTATGAAGTCGTACTTGCAATAATAGTTTTAGACTTATCCAAGTGAGAAACTATTGGATTAGATGTCTAGGCCCCTAACTATTATTGTTATGTACTTGACCCAAGAGAAGCATGGCCCATTTGGGTTGCATATCATCAAGACAATTTGTTAGGATGGACTCTTGAGAGAAGGTTGATGGGTTATGGTCCTAAGAACATCCTATGTGCTCATACAAACCCTAATGCTTGGATCTAGGTTTCTCTATTGTACATGCAAGTTATCCAAGACTATAAACCCTAATTCTAGCATACAAGTAATCATATTAACATGAGAATAGGTTTAAGATCATACCTTGATTGTTATGTAGCAATAACTATCCCAAATCTCCTTGTATTGACTTTAGAAAGCCTAGAGTCACAAATGTCACTCCTCTAATGGTTCACAAACACCATAAGCAAGAGGATGAAGAGGAGAGAGGATGGAGGCTACCCAAAAAACGTGTGAAACCCTAGAACAAGTCTTATCCACGTTTTTGGTCCTTAAGGGGTCTATATATAGTTATCTAACAAGGAAACCCTAATTTGGATGCTTAAGCCCTAAGCAACCCATGGACCCCTTTCCTTAAGGCCTTGGACGATTTCTTATGGGCTTCCCCCATAGAATTCATCCATTCCTTAATATAAGGCATTCCATGGCCCAAATTGCAATTATCTTATAATTACAATTCCAGTCCCTTAAGTTTAATTAATCTCTTTTAGTCACAAAACTAATTACCAATTAATTCTTGACTAATATTAATTAAAGAATATGATTTCTCCTTTAATATATTAATCCCATAATATATTAATAAATCATATTTAATCCTTTCTCTCCATAATTCATCCTATTAAGTTGTTTTAGTGAAGGCAACCCAAAAGGACCATGCACCATCGGGTCAAGTACATACCAAAATACTTATGGACTTAGACACTAATCCAACAGTCTCCCACTTGGATAAGTCTAATAACTATTATGCGTATGACTTCAGATCCTGATCTGCAATCGTAACTTTCCAAAGCCGCTGTCAACTCTGGTCCTATCAGATACGTGTGTCCTTAGATAAGGGATCATATATTCCTCCATTCTAGATATCGTATAAGACACGATTTCAAATCATTCTCTTTATACTATCTCTCGAATTCCGATTTATGACGACTGACTAATTGAACAAATCAAATTAGCCTTAGCCCGGCCAAGCATTTACGTTTGTCATCACTAAATCATCGAGGGGCCCAAAGATATCGCTTTTATCCTACTTTGGATAAAAGGAACGAATAAACTTTGATACAATGCTTGCTTGCACTTACTCACCAAATCACACACAACAATATGTTTTATAACACCAACTTACTAGTGTGTTTGCATAGTATCAATGTGCAACCGATTTGCAAGATACAACTCACACATCTCGGTTTCAAGAATATAAGATGTTATCGTCTCACCAATCACTCATGATACAATTCATAGAGTGATCCAAGTGAGTGTGGGTCTAATCCAATGCTCAAATCATATTCATAAGCACTCATGAACGTTGCAGCAAACATTTGCTTATGTCTAATACTCTTTTAGACAATCCACACACCAATTCACGACAGTCTTCATTCATACCTACTTCCAACATATGAACGACTGTGGCCCGTTCGAATAATTTGACTGTTCTTAACCAATTAAATTATTCAGGAAGTCAAAACATGCAAATGTGACACACAAGAATAATACTAATCCCATATGGCCTCAAACCTTTGAGTATAAATAAAACACCTTTTATTTATCACCATATCGATTACTCATTATTTGTCGTTTCGGGTAATCAACTTCTTACTTGAATTATTACTACACTTGTCCCATGCTCTTAGCATGCACACAATGTTTACCTATGGTTCTTACTTTGTGAAATAGATCAAATTGAACACATTTCCAATCATTCTCATTTCACAACTTCAAACCCTTTTTCATAAGTGAAAGAATATCAAATTCTTGCTACTTATAGAATATGCTAGATTCTAACATTCTATGCAACGATCCTTTCGTAATGTAACTGCACCAAAGTCACAAAGACTATTGCCAATGATATTACAAAGTCCTCTATCAGAGATTGTTACAAGACAATTCCTTAGATATGATGTCTCTCACTCAAAGTACATTCCTTTGAACATTCTATTGCACATAAGTTTCTAATCTAGTCATAGATTTTTCAAAATTCAATTCCCAATACGGACACGTTTCCATATTTTCCATGCTTCCAACTACTCACAAGCAACCAATCCTCGTCGAACTTTGGATTGTCCTTTGATAGTTGTTTAATTATTTTAGTCAAAACCGATTCTAGTTCCTTTTCCCTCTAAATGCACTAGACATTTGGAAAATTTTAGAATGGTCAAACATTAAAGCATTTGCAATCGATCCTATACCCGAAGAGTATGGGTCACGATGCATAATGTCTTACATAAAGATTTGATACTTTATCAATCTTCTGCCATAATATTTTATTTGCTATGTTCTCAAAATTCGAATTGTGAAGAAGAATGTCGTAATCATAATCGAAATTTTAAGAACACACTATGTACCTTTGACTAAATTTATTAACATTCCACAACCTAAGCCTTTAGATTTCAAATGATGCATAATATTCTCTCCCTTAATTATAGCAAAACAACTTTACAACCCTTACGACTTTGCAAGGTATAACTCTTGTTTTCTATAATTAATATTGCCAACTTGCAATACGTGCCTTAATAATCATACAATCATAACATTTATGCTCCCACTATCATGATGATTATTATAAACATAACACTTATGCTCCCACTAGCTTTGACATGTATTTAGAAACAGCTTACCTTTTAGAAAATTAATACCTATTGAATTTCTTAAGTCCTTGTTTCTAATACTTAGTGCTTTGATAATCTTTTATCAAGGCTTCTTGAACTTATACACCTTTGCCTTAGATAGTTCATATGTGTGTCTAAACAATTGCCAAACCTCACAATTCAAATTATGGAAACGGATACCGTAACCATAATCGAATTCGAGAATGCAATTTTACAATCACTATCTTCTTAAAATCTTTCTTAGTGAAAGCATTTCCTCACAGTCATTTTCTTGAAGGAGGAAATCTTATGACACTTAGATTTAAATGGTGTATGTGTTCCTATCCATGTGAATTTGTTAAAACCAAAGTTTACGACAAATTCAAACTCATATGGACCGAACTTTCTTAATCTATATTTCTTGCCTTATGGTAGCACATCTGCCCACCATGTCTTCCAAGTAGTTAAGCAGCTCACCTTTTTCTTATCAATGTACTTTCCATTGATCAATGTCCTTGCCTTTTATGCATTCAAATGAGAACTCATAGGAGCCACATGCATAATTAACTCGATTGGATTGGCACAGAAACAAAATAATGTCAACACGATAGGTTGTGAACCTCAACTCGTGTGCTAGTGATGATTGATAAGGTTTATTTGATTTGTTCTTGAAACCTTTCAAGACCATTAAGGCTCCCACTGACTCCTTGACATATAAGATTCTCTTATCAATAACCATTTCTTGACAAACAATTATTCAAGAGTTTGTGTAGCTTATATCAAAATACTTCATAAATTGATCCTAGTTGGTCTTTGTCTTATCCAAGACATCACAACTTTCCACATTTGTTGAATGTTATAAACCTTCTTAATACTTATCCACTCAATGTCACAATCTTAACTTTAAGACTTGTTTTGGAACGAAGTATGATTGACTTTTTGATTTAACCATTTCTTCAATTCTTGATTCCACTTCCTAGACATACAATTGTACTAAGACTAACTTAGAGTATCAATTGAGATGTAGTTCTTAATCATTAAGACCTATCATAAAGCATAAAAGCTACTCTCCCTTCTTCTTATATTGGAGAAACTTTTATCTTTCTGCCTACTTGATTCTTCTTATTCGTTCTGCTATTGATTTAAACTTTTTCAATCAATTCAGAATTACACTTAATCTTGTAAGTATAATCATATTTACTAAACCTTTAGTCAATCATGACGAATATCTTTGTTACTCTTATGGTGGACTTGATCAGCACACAACTTTGTGTACTCGATTTCCTAGTCCTTCACTCGACACTTTGTCAATGAATTTGTCTAATTTCCAAATATGAAATTTCTCATTCATCGTGCAACCAAGTTGCATGATTCCAAGTTTCTGTCCAATTGAAACTTGCGCGATGAGAAACTCTCCCTATTTGGTAAACTCTCGACTTTCCATAAATAACATAATAAGAACCAAATCTATTATTGCTAATAATAGAAATATTCAAACTTCAATTTTTCATATACGCCATTGCAAGGATAAATAATATAAAATCAAAATTTATTTTATTGCAGAAAAATTTTGTCCTTACAATGCAATTCATTGAAAAAATATGCTAATACATCTTTCTTAGCAATCTAATTCTAACTCTAAGTAGTAGCTCAAGAATCTAATCTTCGAGAAATGCGATCGAAATCCATTCCTTCACGGTTAGATTTTGCTCACTTCTTCCCTTAAGCTTCCTTTCTTTTCTTCGATCCTACAAAACATCAATTGTAATCTTATCACATTATGTATTAAGAATCTAGAATAGAAGCTTAAAAGAGTTAGTTAATGGATTTTACCTATATTAGAGCCATACGTTTTGACTCTCCCATCTCTTAGATCTCTTAGGTAAATGGGGCACCTTCGTCTCCAATACCCTTTCTCTTGGCAATAAAAGCAAATTGACTCTTTTGGAACATGACATGGAACTACTTCAGACATTGCCTTTCTCTTATGATCAAACTTTTCGATCATAGCATGTCTTTCGTTGCCATTGTTTATATCCATAGAGGTCTTGAAGGCAGATTCACCAATCAACTTTGCTTTACTATTGCGCCAAACCATTGCTGATTCAGCAGCAATAAGCATATAGGTGAGATCTATAAGGGTCACATCGCGGTTCATCATATAGTACTTTCTTATGAACTCACTATATGAGTTAGGAAGTGACTGAAGAACCCAATCAACAGCCATCTCCTCACAGACAACGGATCCCAACATTCTTAACCTATCAATGTGTGACTTCATCCCTAGGATGTGTGCACACACCAACTTTCCTTCTTTATGTTTACTTGCCAAAAGGGCTTGAGTGAGCTTGAACTTTTCAAGCCTTCGAACTTGTGGGTTAGGGAGAATAATTGGAGGAAGTGGAGGAAGTGAAGGATGATTTCTTGTTCCTCGATCGAATCGTGGAATATCATCTTCATGTGGAATGCTTGTTCCACGGGGTTTGGGAAGACCATAGTTGTCGAACTTTGACATCTACAAAACGGGAGAAAAATGAATTCAAGTTAGTTGATTGATTGAGTCCTTAGTAAATCACCCAAATGAGATACTAAGGCTAGGACCCAACACAATATTCTACAACTCGGGAGAGGGATGCCGTAACCCAAATTGCAGAACATTTGAAGGTAAGTGAATGACGATTCACTAATTTCCACCACAGAAAACAAAAAAGAAATTTAAGTTTTAAATCTATGAAAACTCCTAGATCCTTTGAGATTCATTGAACTTTCAATGGAATGTTTAAATCTCGATATGCCCGTCTAGTTTGTGACTGGGATGCCAAGAATCACAAAGCGGTTGTGAATAACCATGCAAACTTACATGGTGCCCTCACATGTTACAGTCACCTATTCGATGTGCAGGTAAACCACACACGCTCCACCGAACTACGACAAACATTGAGTCACCCTTTCCTACCTTTGCTTAGAACCATTTAGTGTGCCGGTTATCCACACACGCTCCACTAACGTCTTCGCAAGGACACAAAGTGTAATTTCATGGAATTGCATCAATTCACTTTGCCTAAGTAACTAAGATTGGGAATTTGAAAAACATTTAGTTACTTTAGTAATTCATTATACCTATAATGGAAGGTTTCGTCCTATCCTACCCGTTCGGCTAACGACCCTCCACTAGTCAAGAGTGCGGTGGGTAAGAGTGGATACCCATTCAATCGCCATTTTATAGGCAATATCCTTAAACGCCCCTTATAGACCAGCTTCGTGAATGAGTCCTACTAACGGTAAGACTGACTTTTACTCATACATATATATATATATATATATATATATATATATATATATATATATATATATATAATGTTAGACTTTTAATGTTATATATATAGTATAGGGTGTATTTTACACTTTTAAAATATTAGGTGGTCAAATTTAACAATTATACTTTTAATTCAATTAAATTTTAAACCAAAAACTTTATGGATTTATTAAACCTCCTTTAATTATACACCTTAATTAATTAATAAAACCATAAGGGTGTAATTTGAACTTTTTCAAAACAATACTAAGGTTTTAGAATTTAACATTCCTAATTAAACTTTTAATCAACTTTTAAATTCCAAAACTTGAGGGCAAGTTTTGAAACATTTCAAAACATTAGGGTTTAGAATTTAAATATACATCAAAATTAAACAATTAATCAAAATTTAAATTCCAAAACTTGAGGGAAAGTTTTGAAACCTTTTTTCAAAACATTAGGGTTTTAACTATTTAAATTTCAAAACAACAAAACTTTTGGGTTCAAATTTAAACTATAAAACCTAAAGGGGAAAATATGAAAGTTTTCATAACACAAGGATCAAATAACAAATAATCTAAATTAACATTTAATCACAGAATTATCCATATTTGATTTATTTAATGATTTCTTGCAAAACAATTTACCAATTTAATTAAAATAATTAATCAATTATCACATAAGGAAACAAATATTTTATTAATTGGTAAATATCTTCAATTAGATCAAGAATATAGTCATATATATATCATAAAATCGGATTTATATTGATCTAATATGATAAAGGCAGGTATCTCAAATATAAACAACAAGAAATCCCGGTTTTCCCTCCTTCTGACGAGCCGACTCGCCGAGTCAGGCATGGACTCGGCGAGTTCATCTATGGACTCGGCGACTCCAGCCTCCAGAACCACAAAAATTGAATTTTTCAATCGAACAATGCATCAATACAATAGAAACCAGTCTAGGCTCTGATACCACTGATGGGTTATGGTCCTAAAAACATCCTATGTGCTCATACAAACCCTAATGCTTGGATCTAGGTTTCTCTATTGTACATGCAAGTTATCCAAGACTATAAACCCTAATTCTAGCATACAAGTAATTATATTAACATGAGAATAGGTTTAAGATCATACCTTGATTGCTATGTAGCAATAACAATCCCAAATCTCCTTGTATTGACTTTAGAAAGCCTAGAGTCACAAATGTCACTCCCATAATGGTTCACAAACACCATAAGCAAGAGGATGAAGAGGAGAGAGGGTGGAGGCTGCCCAAAAAACGTGTGAAACCCTAAAACAAGTCTTATCCACGTTTTTGGTCCTTAAGGGGTCTATATATAGTGAGGCTATTAGGGTTATCTAACAAGGAAACCCTAATTTGGATGCTTAAGCCCTAAGCAACCCATGGGCCCCTTTCCTTAAGGCCTTGGACGATTTCTTATGGGCTTCCCCCATAGAATTCATCCACTCCTTAATATAAGGCAATCCATGGCCCAAATTGCAATTATCTTATAATTACAATTCTAGTCCTTTAAGTTTAATTAATCTCTTTTAGTCACAAAACTAATTACCAATTAATTCTTAACTAATATTAATTAAACTATATGATTTCTCCTTTAATATATTATTCCCATAATATATTAATAAATCATATTTAATCCTTTCTCTCCATAATTCATCCTATCAAGTTGCTTTGGTGAAGGCAACCCAAAAGGACCATGCACCATCGGGTCAAGTACATACCAAAATAGTTATGGACTTAGACACTAATCCAACAAAGGTTATATATGATTTATTAATATATTATAAGTACTAATATATTAATATGAAATCATGTGGTTTTAATTAGTATTGATCAAGAAGTAATTTAGAATTGATTTAGTGATCAAAAAGAGACTAATTAAATCTACGGGGACTAATTATGTTTATTAGTTATATTCATGTGTGTTGGGCTTATGATCCATGTTAGACCAAGTTTATGTATGGATACATAAAAAGTTGGGCCTCACGAACCATGGATCATAATAACCACGGGTATCGATTTGGGTTATATCCATGACCCTAGAAATCCCACATATAAATACATACTTCATTGCCCAAAATCGTAAGTTGTATTATTCTAGTTCATGATGGTTTTGGGTGCATGGAGATTCTCTCTCAGGTTCCTCCTTTGTCCATGATGTGTTGTGATTCCACTTGAGGCTTCCATACTATTGGGGCTAAGCTCTTAAGGCTAGATACATCAAGACTTCAATCTCCACCATAAGGTATGTTATCCTAACAAGATTCTTGTGTGGTATATGACAATTGTATGGTAGTTATAGATCTAATAGCTTGGAAACACCATTGCATGTATAATTAGTGAAAACATAGATCCAAGGTATTTAGGGTTGCGTGAACACCTTAGGAGTGTTAGAATGCTCAAAATCCTTCATATATTTGGGGCTCAACATTCCATGCTTCCTGAATTGGATCACCCCTTTCCACGGGGATATCTTCAGCAGGACAAAATCTCCAACCTAGAACTCGAGCTCGTATTGTCGCCGGTCTTTGTAACTCCTCTGGCGACTCTGTGATGTTAGTAACCTCTGTCTGACCTGCTGAATCTGCTCAGTCATCTTAAGCACTCTCTCAATGCTACCCATTACCCTCTGCCCTACCTCCCCCTAACAGATGGGTTTCCGACTCCTCCTCCTATATAAGAGCTCAAAGGGAGGCATGCCAATACTGGAATGATGGTTGTTGTTATATGAAAAGTCAGCCAAGGGAAAATAAGAATCCCAATTTCCTCCGAAGTCCATAACACATTCACAAAGCATGTCGTCCAGCGTCTAAATCGTCCACTCACTTTACCCGTCTCTCTGTGGGTGGTATGTGGTGCGGAAGTGCAATCGGGTACCCAACTCCTCATGGAACTTCTTCTAGAACCTGGAAGTAAAATCCACATCCCGATCTGACACTATCGATGTCGGCACCCCATGCCAAGCCACCACCTCTCACACATAAATCTCGGCCAACTTCTTTGCAGAAGTGCTCTCACTGATAGCAAGGAAGTGAGCACTCTTCGTCAACTGGTACACAATCAACCATATCGTGTCGACACCTCGCGCGGTCCTCGGTAATTTGGTGATAAAATCCATGGAAATCTGCTCCCACTTCCACTGGGGAATCTCTAGAGGCTTTAACGGTCCATGTAGACGTTGGTCCTCCGCCTTAACCCGATGACAGATCAAGCACCTCTCAACAATGTATGCCACATCCCTCTTCATACAGGGCCACCAGTAATCTCTCTTCAGATCAAAATACATCTTAGTGGCTCCTGGATGGATCGAAAATTTCGATCTATGCGCCTCCTGCATCAGTATACGCCGAACTCCACCTATATAGGGCACCCAAATATGCCTACGGAAAGTCAAAAGCCCACGACTATCCTTCTCAAACTCAAAAACCTAACCAATCACCCACTCCCTCTTGCGGTTCTCCGGTCTCACGGCCTCCACCCGGGCTTCTCGAATGGTATCTAAGACTGGAGTCATCATTGTCATCCTCAAACAAACATCTCGGATCAGATCACTCGCTTCTATGCGACTCAGGGCGTCGGCTACCACATTAGCCTTGCATGGATGATATAAGATCTCGGAGTCATAGTATTTCACTACGTCCTACCGTCTCCTCTGTCTCATATTCAGGTTTGGCTGATCCATGAGGTACTTCAGGCTCTTGTGGTCCGTATATATGGTACACAATCAACCATATCGTGTCGACACCTCGCGCGGTCCTCGGTAATTTGGTGATAAAATCCATGGAAATCTGCTCCCACTTCCACTGGGGAATCTCTAGAGGCTTTAACGGTCCATGTAGATGCTGGTCCTCCGCCTTAACCCGGTGACAGGTCAAGCACCTCTCAACAACCTATGCCGCATCCCTCTTCATACAGGGCCACCAGTAATCTCTCTTCAGATCCAAATACATCTTAGTGGCTCCTGGATGGATCGAAAATCTCGATCTATGCGCCTCCTGCATCAGTATACGACGAGCTCCACATATATAGGGCATCCAAATATGCCTACGGAAAGTCAAAAGCCCACGACTATCCGTCTCAAACTCAAAAACCTGCCCAATCACCCACTCCCTCTTGCGGTTCTCCGGTCTCACGGCCTCCACCCGGGCTTCTCGAATGGTATCTAAGACTGGAGTCATCATTGTCATCCTCAAACAAACATCTTGAATCAGATCACTCGCTTCTATGCGACTCAGGGCGTCGGCTACCACATTAGCCTTGCATGGATGATATAAGATCTCGGAGTCGTAGTATTTCACCACGTCCTACCGTCTCCTCTGTCTCATATTCAGGTTGGGCTGATCCATGAGGTACTTCAGGCTCTTGTGGTCCGTATATATGGTACACCGGACCGTATCCAAATAGTGACGCCAGATCTTGAGGGCGAACACCACTGCCCCCCAACTCCAAATCATGGGTGGGATACCTTGTCTCATAAGGTTTCAGCTGACTTGATGCATATGATATCACATGCCCACTCTGCATCAATACCACACCCATACTGGATATAGAAGCATCACAATAGACTACAAAGTCCTCCACTCCCTCGGGAATGGATAACACAGGGGTTTTGCATAATCTCTGGCGAAGAGTCTCAAATGAGACCTGCCGCTCGGGCCCCCAGAAAAAAGTAACACCCTTCCAGGTCATTTTGGTAAGAGGAACAACAATCTTGGAGAAATCTCTGATAAATCTCCGATAGTAGCCGGCCAAACCTAGAAAACTCGTAATCTCGGACGGAGATCTCGGCACCTCCCATCTCATAACTGCCTCAATCTTGGCCGGGTCGAATAATATCCTATTTTGATTAACGAGATGCCCCAGGAACTGGATCTCTCGTAACCAGAAATCGCACTTGGAGAATTTTGAATAAAGCCTCTCCGACCTCAATACTCCCAGAATCTCTCTAAGATGCTCCTCGTGCTACTCTCTGGTTCTCAAATACACCAAAATATCATCGATGAACACGATCACCGATCGATCCAACATAGGCCTGCACACCCGGTTCATGAAGTCCATGAACGCCGCCAGTGTGTTGGTGAGCCCGAAAGGCATCACCACAAACTCATAGTGCCCATAACGAGTCCTAAAGGTCGTCTTCTGAATAACCTCCTCGCAAACTCTCATCTGATGATATCCAGATCTCAAATCAATCTTGGAGAACCAAGATGCCTCCTACAACCGATCAAATAAATCGTCGATCCTCGGAAGTGGATAACGGTTCTTAACCATCGACTTGTTCAACTCCCGGTAATCAATGCAAATCCAGTGTGAACCATCCTTTTTCTTGACAAAAAGGATAGGAGCTCCCCACTATGAGCTACTCGGTCTGATGAACCCCTTCCCCACCAGCTCCTGGAGCTGTGAGGATAACTCATGCATCTCTGGCGGTGCAAGGCGATACGGTGCCTTGGCAACAGGTGTCGCACCCAGAACCAAATCAATCCGGAACTCCAGATGCCTCTCGGGAGGCACTCCTGGAAAATCATCGGGAAAAACATCCGGAAACACACACACTATCGGAACCTCGGAGATAGAACTTGGCGTCCCTCTAGCAACCCGCATATCCATCACATATGCCAAAAATCCCATACAACACTGCAGTAGACTCTGTCTCGCTCTGGCACCAGAGCAAAAAGGTGACCCATATCTGGTACCCTCGCCATACACTATAAGCACTCCCCCACTAGGGTCTCATATAGTCATCAAATCAACGCTCACAGATGATCATAGCTCCAAATCGACTAAACGAGTTCATGACCACTATGACACAGACATCACCCATTGCAATAGGAACCAGGTCTATCGGAAACTCGACACCAAAAATCTCTAGTACACATCCTCGGAATACATTAGTAGCCAAAACCGTATGCTCTTCGGCTATAGAAACCCTCATAGGTCGGCTCAACGCCTCACGTCGGATACTGATGTGACAACTAAACGTTAAAGACACAAAGGATCAACTCGCACTCGAGTTAAATAACACCAAAGCAAGTACAAAACTCACAAGAAAAGTACGTATAAATAGCACAGAATAAGCACAAAAATCTCAAAATAATAAAATAAGGAAATACGTACCCGCCACGACATTAGGTGATGCATGGACCTCCTCCGCTGTCAACTGAAAGCTCTCCCACGATCCCTTGGAACCTCGGCCTTCACCAGCCGACTATCAGTAGCATGCAAAGTAGTAGGTGCAGAACCCTGAGCTGAACCCTGAATACGCTGAGGGCACTCGACCTTCCGATGGCCAGTTTGGTTGCAGTGAAAGCAAACAGCGAACCCCTTGGGGCTATCATTCACCATGTGCCCCTCCTTGGCACATTTGTAGCAAATCCCTGCCCAACATGATCCCTCATGTCTCTTGCCACACTTACGACAAGTGCGACCCTTCTGGCCCCCAGCTCTCGTATTAGTGGACTTAGCCCGCTTCGTCACCGGCTGCGACTACACTAGTCTTTGGTCCCTCTCCTAGGACTCTCCCTCCTCCCTGGCCTGCAACTCAAGCTCAATCTCCCTCCGATCAAAAGTCAATTATCAAAATTAAAGAAAATATAACATGTAAGTTGGAAATAAGTAAAGCTAATGTTATTGATAGTTGTAAATTATCTCGTTAGAAACGTTTAGGTGGAAACCTCATCGAAATCTAAGTTATAACGATAAAGTTATGACTTATTGAAGTTTCGCGATAAAACCGGAACAACGCCATATGACGTAAAAAGTGAGTTTATGATAAACTACTTTTTAGCCTTTCTGATATAAATGAAAGTCGTAGCATTCATTAAACCGAGAATTTTCATAAAAATAACGTCCAAATCTGACTTCGTATGAGGAAGTTATGATTTTTCTAAGATTCCGCATAGCAGTACACAACCCAAAACTAGAAATAAAGATCGAGTGATCCTTAGCTGACACAATCTAAATGAGAATCGAAGATCTTTTTGATTTTAGTTCAACGGTATAAGACAGACGGAAACGGACGTCGGATGAAGAAGTTATGAATTTTTAACAGGTCGGGACAGGAAAAGTCCGTTAAAAATTCATAACTTCTTCATCCGACGTCCGTTTCCGTCTATCTTTTTACTGTTGAACTACAATTGACAAGAACTTCGATTCTTGTTTAGATTGTGTCGGCTAAAAATCACTCGATCTTTATTTCGAGTTCTAGGTTGTGTACTGCTATGCCGAATCTTAGAAAAATCATCACTTTCTCATACGAAGTCAGATTTGGACATTCTTTTTATGAAAATTCTCAGTTTAACGAATACTACAAATTTCATTTAGATCACAAAGGCTAAAAAGTAGTTTATCATAAACTCACTTTTTACGTCATATGACGTTGTGTCGATTCTGTCGCGAAGCTTCAATAAGTCATAACTTTTTCGTTATAACTCAGATTTCGATTAGGTTTTCACCTAAATCTTTCTAACGAGATAATTTACGACTATCAATAACATTATTTTTACTTATTTCCAAATTAAACGTTACATTTTCGTTAATTTTGTTAATTGACTTTTGATCGGAATCTCATAAGACTTCAAATACTTTCTGAATGATTCTAAACATAGTTTTACTTCAAATCACATAAAACTATCTTGTTAGAATTCAATGCTCAAACCATATAATATTTAATAATATTCATTTTTAAACTAACAAAACACGATAACTGAACGTGTATGTTACAAATACCTCCTCCTTTTGAGGATTTCGTCCCCGAAATCACAACAATTTAAGAAAATGGGAATATTTTGCTCTTATCTCTTTCTTATTTTCCGAAGTATAATTTAGGCCTCGATGATGTTTCCACTTAATAAGCACTAACTCTACTTCTTTATTACGTAGATCAACCGTTCTCTTATTTATAATCTCTTCGGGCTCTTCTACATATCTTAAATTTATTATCTAGTTTCACCTCGGATAAAGGTATCATTTCATCATATATGGTAAAACATTTATGCAGATAACTCACATGAAATACAACATGAATATCTACCAGATTTTCAGGCAATTCCAAGCAGTATGCTTGCTTACCAATTCTCTAGACGATTTTGAAAAGACCTACAAATCTAGGTCTCAATTTTCCTTTCTTCCCAAATTGCATAATGCCTTTCCATGGGGATACCTTCAGCATTACAAAATCACCCAACTAGAATTCTATGGGTTGTCTTCTCTTTTCTGCATAGGACTTCTGTCAATCCTGAGCTGCTTACATTCTTTCTTGTACAATTTGAATCTTATCAGTGGTGTCTTGAATCATTTCAGGACCACCAAGGACTTTATGTCTTACATCACGTCTATATAATGGAGTATGACATTTACGCCCATATAGTGATTCATATACCTTCAATATATTTTCTACTGTTTGGATTGTTCTATCCTTCTGACCTTCTGTTTGGGGATAATAAGTTGTGCTGAAAGTGACACAAGATCCCAATTCACATTGCATACTTGCCCAAGAATGAGAAGTGAAGCTACTATCACGATCGGAAGTAATCTTTAGCGGCACATCATGTCTTGCAACAGTTTTGTCCAAGTATAGTTGCGCCTATTTCTTCATTGGAGCTGTTTCACACATGGCAAGAAAATGTGCACTCTTAGTCAGTCGGTCAACAATTACCCAAATGATATCATTCTGTCTAGGAGTCTTTCGCAATTGGAGCAGCACTAGACATAAAGTTAGTTCATAATTCTATTTGACTATCCGAGGGAAATCCAGGAAAATAATCGGGGAAAACAGCAGAATATTCATTGACACCGGGAGCATCATTTACAGTTTTCTTCCCCTCTTTTGAGATATCAACTGTATAGGCTAGATAAGTATAATACCCCTTCGATATAAGTTTACGAGTTTTTAGGAAAGAGATTATTTTTAAGATTTTAAGTCTTTTTTTTTACCAAAGACATAAAATAGAATCCTTCCCTTCAATAGGGATGCATACCATCTTTTCGTAACACAAGAGTTATGTGCGGTTCTTTAACAACCAATTCATACCGAGAATAATTTCAAAGTTGGTCAAGGAGATAGGAATCAGGTTACCAAAAAAACTATAACCTTCAATTTCTATGACACAATCTCAATACACTTTATCAACAAGTAATGATATACTTCCCGTAGTATATACATGAAATGGTTGGGAAAATGTATAACAAGCAATTTGAAAAGAATGCGCAAATTCATGAGAGACAAAAGAATTTGAGGTATCAGAATCAAATAAGATGTGATCAGATCTAGAGTTGACGAGAAATGAACCAGTCACAACATTCGGGTCCTCGTGTGCCTCCTCTATGGTAATCTAAAATGTACGACCTTTAACTAAACAGTTGTCAAACTCTTCAAATTTCTTAATTGATGGCGGTGTTCAAATATGCACTCACTCTTCATTCCCTATTAGGCCTTCGGTCCTAATTTCCAAGTTAAAAACTCAATTATCATTGCAGACTCCTGCTCCTTCTTAAATTTGGTTTATAGACCCAAGCCAAGATAAGATCTTCACTTTTGCTACAACAACAACACGAATGGTCATATTCTAATGACCTTTAATTTCATAACACAAAAGACACACAACGAACCATACTCTTATTTCTATTAGTCAAACACTATCATAGAAGAAACCTTCCTTCATGTTCTAATGTGATATAATATCGTCATAACTAGTAGCATTTTTAGCGAATGGTTGCTTAATCCTTTAATGAAGGCTGTTATATTTTTATCTCCTACGTCGACCATCTCCTTCTTCAATCTTCCGACTGAAGTTTCATCGCTACACAAAACATGGTTCTCTAAACCAATCAATTCACTTCACATATCTATATTAGTCAGACTCGATTCTTTATGACCACTAAGGTCTGAACGAAAATCATTTTCTTAGTCATCACCGAAAAGAAGGTAATGACATACTCGAACAAAAACTGAATCAATTACTAGCTTCTTGGTAACCTTATGACTTTCCCTGATCCAATTGTGAGTCATGTGCTTCCAATAGTATAGGCTTCTAATACTATTCTCACCTACTCATACTCGTCCCAAGTATTGTCTCGTAGTTTTCCAAGTCACTATTCAAAAGTTTTCACAAAGCAACTTTTCACACCTGAGTGTGTTCAAACAAGTACATACAACAATTTCTCCTAGACTCAACTAGGGATTTCACGTTTCTATAAAACATATCTTGGATTTCATAAAAATGAAGTCAAAGTTAGCCGACGGAGTCTAAACGAAAGTTGTAGAGCATAATTTCACCTTCACGTGCATATAAAGAACGTCAAAAACGGAGCTCGTATGCAAAAGATATGAATTTTCGATGTTTTAGACACAAACTTCAAGGTTGGTCCGAAGGATTGCGGCCAACATACAACAGTACGCCCAGCGTACTCGTGTATGTGATCTAGAGTCAGTCACCCCCTACTCCTTCGCATGATGGACACGTGTCATAGCCTTGACGCGTCCGAGCTGATCCTTTCGTACGCCCAGCATATGAAGGCGTACGCCTAGCGTAATGGCTAGTAAAGGTGTACGCCCCACGTACCTTGCTAATTACGCACAGCGTAATAAGGTGCTTTGGACTCGATAAATAGGGTGCGAGGCTGCCCGAATTTAGTTTACAATTTTCGCACTTTTACACCCCCTATTCTTTCTCAAGTTACCCTAACACCCCCCGAAGCCTAGGAAACATCCCCGACACCCGAAGCAAGTCCCAACGCACCAAAGACCCGAGAAAATAATCTTTTCAAGTTGAAACTCTGCCCGCGCAAGGCCCGGTTTTCAACAAACATCCCCGGTTTCGTCAAAGACATTCATTTTTAGAGATGAAGTGCTGCCCAAATTACCATTTTATCATTCAGTTATTTCACGGTGAGTTCAATATAGGGACAATTGTATGTTATGTGTTATATGTGTAATGTGCTTTCATGTCTAATTATGATAATGTAGCTATACCTTTGACCATGAAGTGAATGACTAAGCATCACTTTGGTATTTTTATGAAGCCTTTGGCCATGTAGAGAATGACTCGTATCACTTTAGTATTGGCAGAATGCTAGGGAGGGCTGAAGCTTATATATTCTAGCAAAATGATAAATCAGAAATCATTTATTTTCTATGCAACTTGGGCTGAAGTCTTATTGATGTATATCATGTTGAAATTGTTGTATTTCATTGATTGTAAATCTTTGAATCAGATTATTGGTTGATATGGAAAGCCTGTCATATGATACTCATCTGCCTTTGTTGTTCTTTGTCCCTCTTTGTTTCTATTATATATATATATATATATATATATATATATATATATGGCATAGCATTATATTGTAACTGTTATTGAACTCACTAAGCGTCACCCGCTTATCGTTCTCAGTGTTTAATTATTGAAGGTGATAAGCATCCAATATAGTTATGTACTGTTAGAAGATGTAGAATAGATAATATTATAACTTATGTATTTTGTGTATAAATTCCTGGGAAATTATGTAGTATATAAAACTGTATAAAAATTCTTAATAGTTGGTTTGTATCTAGTCTTTTGGAAAGTATCCATACTTCTATAAACTATATTATGAATATGCATGTAGCATGTTTGGAGTAATAATATAGTAAAGGTATTAGAAAAGTAGTGGTTCTTTCAGTAACAACGACATACCGCTCATCAGAAGTCTCGATCAGTGTGGTCTGAATAGACCCAAACATCTCTGGTATCACTTCTAGAATAGTTGCGACCACCTCTTCACGGATGATCCTGCAGATCTCCTCGTCACTAGTCCCACTGCTCTCGGGGTTGTGGCGTGTACCCACCATGATGTATCTGAAACACAACACAAAAATCATCAGAGACTCGCTCGAGCATACTCACACTCGATTCATGCCCCTACATGCTCCTTACTACCCTAAGGATTCTTACTTTGGCTGCATACATATCCGGTGCTTTCAGTAGTACGGGCCCAATACTACCTTCCACACCAACATGTAGTCACCATAAGTCCTCCTCTTAGGATCCCAATTCACAATTACTCTATCTCTCGTGGATATTAGGCTACTTTCATAATAGACTCATCATATAGTCATCTAGATATCTCTCCTAGATTAACCCTCGACTCAGAACTCTTTCTAAGCGATTCCTGCTAGATACTCCAACTCATCATATACTCAAGGCAATAATAGATAGTAGCAAATCCTAGGCTAAAGGATCAGAAATCAGGCACCTTTAGCCCTAAATATGAAATACCTAGCCTATCCTCTAGCATGCATCCCTAACATCTCATAACACAAATAAGTAAGGGTATTTTAGCAAATCACTTTTCGGGCTCTAGCTGATTGTACACACTGCTCCATCTCATTTCTGTCTTAAATTCTTCCTCATTTTTAGAAAAATCATTTCTTTTGAAATTTTTTGTCAAATCCTCAGGTTGAGTCCAGCCACACCCGAAGGTATATCCCAATCCCTCAAACCAAGGCTCTAATACCAACATGTACCACCCTAACATACAAAATTTTCATTTAAAAATCACATTAATTTCATGATCACAATCACAAAACCCCCCAACTATCTAGTTATCAGAACACATGTTCATAAATTGTTTAAGACACAATCTAGAATCCTCCAAATCATATCTCCAACTCGTGTATGTACACTCAAGCCGGTGCCTTCCCGTGATCGTGAGAAGTTCATGAAACATATAACACATAACACGGTAAGCATGAAGCTTAATGAGTTCCCCAAAATACCACACACATCTCAGTAGCCTCTCATGGATATACTCAAATAAGACCCTCCGGTCAATGTGTCTCAGTGGAACCCTCCGGTCCTAACTCAATAAGCTCAGAATAATATACAACATAAATCATAAAGACATAATGAAAGATATCACAATACTCAATATAAGCACATAAGACCCTCCGGTCACACAACGATTACCACTCTAGGTAAGTATGGTGAGAAGACTCACCTCGTAAGCAAGCAAGGAAACTAAATACTCCTCGAACAGTCTACTCCCTGCCTACATGTAATAAGCATCTCTAATTAACACTTAAAGATCAAAACTCTAAATAAACTCATGATGGTCCCTCTTTAACTCTTTGGATAGGTAAAAGACCATTTTACCCCTCCACGAACTCTATCCCTCAAGTTTGACGAAACCCTAAAGTCAACAAAATTCAACAGTCCATGTTGACCAAACTCGTCGAGTGCATCTATGCGACTCGTCAAGTCCCTACGGTTCCTCAGAACCCTCATGAAAGTCCTACTCAACTCGCTGAGTTGACCCATCAACTCGCCGAGTTACTGTGTGTTCAGAACCATCGGGAGAAACTCCAAACGAATCGTCGAGTCCCTTAAGTCAAAATCTTATTCAGACGTTTTGAGTCAGATCTACCACTCCAAACTATGGATCTAGTCTCCGAAAGCCCGAATGTCATGTAAAGCTGCGATCTTTACGTTCATGCATGGCATATTTGCTCCATAAAGCCAATACAAGCTCCAACAAGGGTTTGGTGCTCATAGGCTTGCCTCTAGCTCCATAAAGCTTGGGTCTTTGGGCTCACAAGGCCTCCTACAATCCATATGTGAGGTTTCAACCTCAAGATATGCTCAAGGGACTCAATAACAAAAGAAAGATGGGGAAAATCCCTAGAACTCCCCCAACTAAGATCTCACAAGAAAAATGATCAAGATAGCATCGTTTTACCTCAAATAGAAGTTATCCACTGCGAACCTCTAGATCCAAACGTCCCTCCTTGCTCCAACCCTTAATGCTTTACTCTTCTTCTCTCAAGGTGCACCAAAATTCTCAAGATATGTGACAACCCGATATTTCAAGTCAATGTAATGACCTAAAAGTCATGTATTGTAGCCTATTTTTGAAATAATAAGAATAACGTCAAAAATTAAATGTTCAAAAATCTCAATTGGGATATATAAAGTGATAGATATCGTAACAATGTTTTCAGAAATATAAAGAACACTAAAATCCGAGTTATAATGAAGAAGTTATGACCAATCGAAGATCTGCAATAAAACCGATAAAACACTGTTAAACATAAAACGCGAAATTTCAATAAAATACTCTTTAGCCTTAGGTATCTAAATGAAATTCGTAGATACCATTAAACTGTAAACATATATAAAAAGAATGTCAAAATTTGACTTCGTATGAGGAAGTTATGATTTTTCTAAGTTTCGGATATAGCAATAGACAGCTAAAAAATTGAAATAGAGATTAAGTGGCTTTTAGCCTACACAGCTTAAACGAGAATCGAAGATCTTGACAATAGTAGTGCACTGGTAAAAAGACAGACAAAATCGGACGTCGGATGAAGAAGTTATGGATTTTTAACGAACTTTTCCAGTCCCGGCCTATTAAAAATATAATATTAAAAATAAAGTCAAAATTAGCCGACGGAGTCGAAACAAAAGTTGTAGAGCATAATCTCACCTACGCGTGGATATAAAGAACGTCAAAATCGGAACTCGTATACGAGAGATACGAATATCCGAAGTTCGGGACACGAATTCCTACCCTGTCAGAGGACTCACGACATGAGCCAGTGATTGATAGGTTCCAGGGTCGGGCTATCAGAAGTCGAGTCGACGGATGGATAGGATTGAACTCACGACATGAGCCACTCCATGCTCACGATGTGATCTCCAAGATACTCCCTATAAATAGAAACCGAATGTCTCGGGTTTAGCTGCTCAACTCTACTTCCCTTTCTATTTTTACTCTGTGTTATGCATCTCAAGACTACCCCGATGCCCCGGTTACATATCCAAGCACTGAAGGAAGCCTGAAGTCCTGAAATTCCCAAGAAACTTGCATATTTCCGGTCGAAGTGTTGCACGAGCAAAATATCGTTTTCATCCAATCATGACTTCTACCAAGTGATTTCATACCCCTAATTTATCTTTTCAATGATTTTAAATGCTTTATGAGGGGAATAAAAGTAGAAAACATTATAGTTATAATATCAATCACATGTGATTTATAACTATCAAAACAAGTGGATCTCTTATACTTCAAACTGTGTTATCAAACAAACTATTTCAAAACATTTTATAAACTGACATCAAGTCATCTATAACCATTCAAATGGTTAAAACTCTTTTATATGCAAAAAAATCTTTTATCAAACTCTTTTAAACTTATATATTGCCAAAATCATGTCTATATAGATATAGTTATATACATGAGGTTGAAAGGGCTTAGGACTGATAACTCACGTTATTTCCTGTTCGTTGTTTGGTTGTGGACTTAGGGTATCGGTTGTTTGTTCGAGTTTCATTTGAATCTTAGTTATATATTATGTATATGGGTATAGATATCAAAATTCTTACAACAGTTCAACACCATTGGGTAGCAAAAGTGTACAAACATACTCAGTCATTCAAACAACATTACTAGTAAACTATAATAGGTATAGCTTAGAGGATTACTACTTACTATTTCTAGAACAATGAAACTTACAAGAGTCGGTTCATACATGAATCCATTCATACATGAGTCAGTTCAAACATACAATAACAAGAATAGAAAGGAACATACATCCTTTTACAAAGATAGATAACAATAATGTGAGATACTACTTCATGGAATGGCAATATACAGCTGTGTCGCGTTTTGTAACCAGAGTCTCCTGGAGGGAGAGCGGGCATTGTGTGTATAGATCTATATGGGACTAACAATCCCACGTCCCAACTGTTAGCTACACTCTGGCATACACACCAAGGGGTGACAAATGTCACATATTCAGTTTCGACGCCAGCAGTTCGTCGTGTTAAATACTCGTCAATCAGTATGGTTATAACCACATCACATTTTAACCTTAATAAACACATTGGTTTTAAGGTAATTAGTGCTTCAGTAGTTACTTTAAACAACTATATTGTACACTTTCATTTGTTCCATTATATTCATACAGTGATTTACTCACATAAGAAATGCATACTATTTTTCGTATAAAGAGAGTTTTACAAATATGGAAATCCCACATTTATACTATTAGAAGTACAAACACGCATCTTACATCATTTTTGAAGAGAAACAAACATACAAAATAGTTGGGTCCCTGTAGAAGACTACTTTTAGTAGAAAATATAGGATTTTCTAGGAAGTATGCAAACATTTACATCAAAACACTTACAAACATTTACATCAAAACACTTACAAAAGTTTTCATCAAAATAATGCAAACATTTAACACTAAATTACTTACGAACTCACCAGCTTAAATGCTTATCTACTTTTTTAAAATAACTTGTATTCTCAGGTCACCAGTAGACAGGTACACTAGACTAGGTTTTGAAAAGGCGGAGTGTGTTCAAGACTCGTCTTTTATTTTTGATATTCATATTTTTGGTGTCTTACAAATACATTCAGAATACACTTGTATTAATTTATACTATTAATGAAATGGATGATGTTGTTGCTTGTTTACTATTATGCATGGATATGATATTGTACATGACGTCCTCCGCCCCCGAATGTTTCCGCCATTCAGGTTTGGGGGTGTGACAGATTGGTATCAGATCTTTGTTTATAGTGAATAGAGTATATCAACCCATAAAAGATATACAACTATAAACACATTGGGATTAAAATAATCTGACCAAGAGTTTATATTTTTAAATAATTAAATATTTAACCAAAGTATACATACATGCATTCATACTAAAATCAGTGTCATACTAGGACAGAACAAAAGTACTGCGGTTGTTGGACAGCACAAGCAGACTTGGGGACATATAATCAGATCTGGGAGTGATATAGCTTGATCAACTATATCTTTCTGAGAAGTGATTAACATGTGCCTAGGAATGGTTGTGATGTTGCAGCAAGTCTAAAAACTTACCAACACTACTACAATGAAAACTTTAGAACATAACATAAATTTAAAATACTATAGGAGTATTTTGTGTTACTATAACTACTTATTTGAGAACTAAAAGATCTTTATTAGTAGGTCAATAACTGCAGAGTGGATACGCTAAGGTTATATGTGACTAAGGTGTCATAGACTTAGAATCTGTGATCTTTGCTTTACTTCATGTTCCTTGTTTCATTGTGGATTTAGAGTTAGGGTCACTTATTAGAAGGTATATTCTGTTTTGGTTACATATGACTGGTATGCACTAGGCAAGTATTGAAGTAACTGGCAAGGATCATCTTATAATTATCTTAAGTAGTACGTCTATTAACTATCTCTTTTATCCCTATTCTTGCATAGATAACATGGTTGGATTCCATCTCCCCGGCGACCCGTACTTTCCCAACCAAGGAAATGATGGATGGCTCGATGCAGAACCAGAAGAGAATCATGCAATTCCATTGGGTGATGATTTCGTAGAAAACTTCCCGGGGAGGTTCTGACGCCGAACCAGAGGTCTATGATCCACCCCAAGTAGCTCAAAATCCTAACCCACATCTAGCTTTTCAAGGTCCGACGCCTCCGTAGGTGGTGAATTTAGGCAGGTGGAACCACGAGCAGGGACAAGCACTTCCTTACAACGGATACTGAAGTTTCTATAACTTGAATGAGGGAGGATTAGTAGACAGATTCCTTCCTATTATGGTTCGACATATTGCTCGTAATGTTGAGCAGCGAAGTGCGAACCTCGACCATGACATGGAACTCCGTGTTAACTCCGGAGTCAGCACAGTACATCTTTGTCATCTAACCGATGATCAAGAATTTGAAAGGTCTCGGACTGATGCCCTACAGGTAGAGTTGAATGCCTATCGATCTGAAGTTAGGGATCTTCGTCAGAACCAAGTGGCACTACAGAGACGAGTTTGAGAAACAGAACAACGGTTAGCTGAAGTCAGGGCTGAATCAAGTACCAACCATAACAACTCCCCTCGTGAGTTGAGGTTACTCTACTCTCTCTTTTATATAAATTAGGTCTATGTATAAACTCTAGTATTAGTTTCATTCTTATCTTAAGACCTTGAACTTTCAGTCGGCTAGGTCTTTGTGTTGTCAAAATTTTCTCAATGCTGGTGTGATGTGAGACCTACTCATAGGTCATGTTTCCTAAATTTTTTACATCTTTAATACCAGTAATATTGAAAAACATCAATAAATCGGATCACAAAATCTCAATCGAGAGTGATTATTTCTCAAAATTCATGAGTCTATTTTAGTAATATTTACAAACATCAATAAATCAGATCACCAAAGATAACTTATTTCGAATTCCACCCGCCTTGTGACCATTCTTGGAACTTCCTTCTACACCTTACCAGGACTGTATCATAGGGATGTAGCTCGAATCATCAAGGACAATATAACAAAACAAAAAAGTTAAATTCATATAAATGATTAGAATATATCTAGAACCAACCCTAAACGCTCACGAACTCATTTCCTTATCATGTAATGGAATCATGTATCCGAAGAAATGTAACCAACCCGCTGGCAAAACACCAATCCTTCAGATGGATACAACTACTTTTCAAGCTGCGGTCACAGCTATCGTTACAGCTATCATGACTCGCCTTAATGCTAACAACACAAATGGTAGTGGAATTATTATTGGCAATCCCAATCAAGGTAATAACCAAGTACAGCAATGAGTGCCTACTCGCAAAGACACTCTGAACCTCCAAAGTAAGAACAAGGAACGAATATTCTGGGATAAGATGGGCAAATCACCTCAAAAGTTAGCCAAGAGACAACAACCAATGGTAGCCTTTACGGGTATGAAATCTATTACTCCTATTGTTGTTTTTACTAGTATCCCGGTTACCCCTACCCCAGCAAGGAAGTATGTTGGGAATCTACCCAAGTGCAATGAGTGCAGCCTCCAGAATATGGGGAAGCACCAAAGACACCTACTATAGTTTTGGTACGTTTCCAAACCCCATTATTTAATTAATTATACATGGCTGGTGTACACCAATCGGTTGTAGAGAGACCTAGGAGGTGTCATTTCATGAAGGTTCATTGTTTCAAATTATCAGAACCCTTGTTTAGTTGTATTTGTTAATTCTGATAAAAATAGTGTTCGTAATAGTCATACCAAGGTTAGTTCATCATCCTCGTAATCGTGTCTGCTTCCAATTAACGTAATATATGATTCATCAAGGAGTCCCAACATCATCATCCGACCTGTTTTGGCTTGGTCCTTATCATGCAAAATTTCTATTATGTGTAAAAAGAACTCTTCCCTTAATCAACCGTCAGATGAAATTCTTACAATCCATAACGCAAACCCTTATATCATCTCTCACTTCAGAACTTCAGAACTACCCATGCGAGGGGTACCACGCCCTTCTAACCTACACATTGTTAATAAACTTGAAGCGAAAACACCAAAGAAGTCTCAGGCCAAGTTCAAGAATATAGACTAAGAACTCATTAGGTTATTAATCATTGCTAAGTGTATATGCAAGAGTGGTATCTAATTTAGACTTAACAATATTTAGGAAGTGTGATTCCGCCCAATCTCCTGTTCGTTGTCTGGTTGTGGACTTGGGGCAGAGCCACTGATATGTGCATATCCACATATATATTTTACATCGTATCTTAATATTTTATGCTATATTTATGCTTATTATAGAACAAAAGGTACTTATTATGCTTAATATCTGTTATGTAGCATAAAGACATTCTCAGATGCAATATGGAAGCTGGAAGCAGGAAAATACGAGCTTAGACAACAAGAAGACACAAGAAGGATGTTGTTAGACAGCTTGACCCCTCATCAGTATTTTGAACATATCTCATGACTCGTAACTCCGATTAAGGTGATTCAAAATGATCTAAAAACTAGACACAATTTCTGACGACTCTCGTGTTTTGTGAGAATATAGGATCTTCGCGATTCTTACCGCTGGCTTGGAAAATACGGGATAAGCTTGAGAACCACAATGTGGTGCATTTACCATGTCGTGGTGTCGAGATTTTTGGTAACTATATATATCTCGAACATTAGGTCGATTCGAGGGGAGAGAGGGTTGAAGGCTGCGACTATTAACGAAAAAATACCCTTCCAAGACCCCTTTGAGAGCAGAATTCAACTTGAGATCAAGGATAAAGAGATTGGAGCAAGGATTCGCCTCTATGCATTCAGTTTGTTTAGTTTAGTCATGATTAGTCTAGTTTTCCTTATGTTTATGTATTTACTAGCTGTGATTATGGGCTAAAAACCCTTGCTTTCGTTTAATTAGATGAAACCTAAAACTATGAGTTAGTTACTTACTTTTTGAATTATAGGAATTTGATTTATGTATGTGTTTGAATATCATTACCTAGCATGTTACAGTTTGTAACTTTGTTGCTTAATTTCAAGTGTAGTGTAGCTTAGTGACCATTAAATTACATGAACTTGATTACCTAGTGATTTAGTGACCATTAAACTGCTAGAGCTAGGATTGACCATATCTTAGTTAAGTGATAAAAGTAACAATTTAATTGTGTTAGAGAACACAATTGTGACCATAATTGTGTTTAACAAATCTTACATAGCCCAATTATAATTAATAACTAATCTTGTGTTTGCTTGTGTAGGACCATACAAAATAGTACATGAATTGGTGAAAATATTAATAGATTTGATCAAATTTCTAATTACATGTAAATTGGTAACCAACTTTATTGATCTACAAAAATAAGAACTAACAATAGGAAAAGGTGGATTTGAAACTAAACGAAAGTGTTTTTAATATATTGATTACAGTCGTTTTTAGTTGAGTGCTTAAGTTTTTCGGAAATTGTGAAATCAGATAAAACCCCCATTTTAGTTGTTTTTCTTAGTTTAGCTTTTACTAGTTATTTTATTAATTGAATATTGTTCCATGTGATCGACACCCGACTTACCTAAACTATTCTATAATTCGACTAGGTACACTGTCTAGGTGCATTCTAGTTACTTAAGTTCGTTAAGTTATAAATTCAAAAGTAGATACGTATAATTTGTGCACATCAAGTTTTTGGCACCGTTGCGGGGGAACGACTTATTTGATTTTTAATGTAATTACTTTTAGTTATTCGATCCTTTTTCTGGGTTAAAAACCACAAAAAGTTATTTTTCAACATTTATTTAATTTTATTTTTTCGTCTGAACATCAGCCACGTCGTGGGAACCTTTGCCACGTCGTGGTCACGTTCCTGGCAGTTTTTAGATTTTTTTTTGTTCGTTTTATGTGTTTTTTAGTATTGTTTTAGCAGAAAAAATGGGGGACATAGCAACCATGACAATGGAAGAGTACAAGCAACATATTAGGAACGAAAATACATGGGGTATTGATCCACTAAACATCCCAACCACGACAAAGTTTGAACTTCCGGGGGACATTCTTAGCATGAAAAAAGATCTACCTTTTTATGGGAAGGACCACGAGGACGCCTATGAGCATATAGAAGATGTGGTGGAGATTTCACATTATTTTAATGCACCAAACGTAAGTGAAGATGCGGTGATTCTTCGACTTTTACCGGTCACGTTATAGGGAGAAGCTAAGGAATGGTTAAAATCACTTCCCTTTGGAGAAATCACAACATGGGCTGATTTTAAGACCAAGTTCATAAACCAATTTACCCCTCCTTCAAAAGTGGCAAAACTTAAGAGAAATATCCAGAACTTTCAACAATTAGAAGGGGAGTCGTTATACGAAGCTTGGGAACGTTACAAGTGATTGTTACGATATTGCCCTCAACATGACTTCAATGTGCAACAAGAAATATCGATATTTTATGATGGAGTAAATGTGTGCACTCGTCAACTTTTAGACTCGCAATGGCCCGTGACAAAGAAGAATCTGACAACAAATAAAGTTTTGATTGAAGAATTCGCTAAGCATCCAAGAGAGTATTATAACTCAAAGGATGATTTCACTAGAGGGAATTCAAATAAAGATGGAGGTCAAGATACTATCAGCGTAGTAATTGCAAAGCTCAACGCAATGGAAGAAAAGATCACAAAAATGAGTAGATCAATTCATGATAAATGTGGAGCTTTTGGGGGACCCCATTCTACTAGGGATTGTGAGGTGGAGTAAAAGAGAGAACGAGTTGTGAAAGATATTCAAGAACTTAAGCATGATCTCTAACAAAATTGAACAAGTCCAATCAGAGAAAATATATGTTCTCGAGTCAATGTTATTTTGATTCATGGAAGCTAGCAAAAAACGACATGATGCTACAGATGCAATACTTAGAGAACAAAAAGAATATATTTTAAGTATCTGTACGCAAGAGGTGCAATTAACAAGGCATGTACAAAAAAAGCTATCAGATTAAGCTTCACGAAAAAACGAGTCAACCCAAAATGCTCAAGTCATGGTCGTTGATATAGAAGAAGAAGAAGATGAATTGGTACAAATGAAGGACCTTAAAGATGAGTCTAATCAGTCACTCGAAGTAAAAAAGAAAGAAGAAGAAGAAGAGTATCGTGAAGCTTCCGAGTCGCCACGACGTGGAGGCAATAGTGCGACCTTGTGGGCAATAAAAGAAAATTATGATTTTTTTGTTATTGAGCCGTATCGACCACCTCTTCCTTTCCCATCTCGTGCTAAGGAAAAACTGGTGAAGCAAGGAAACACAATGTTCATGGATTATAAAAAACTTGAATAGCAATTGGAAAAAGAAGAAAACCATTTGAAACCTCCAGTTTCAACTCCAATGATTTTTGAGGTATTTACTTTTGCAAGACCACCAGATCAAGTCATAGAGCTGATTGAAGAAAAAGAATAAAAGAGTGATGAGTCTCATTTTGACAATAAAAACCCGGAAAGAGATAAGACAAAAGCTAAAGACACGAGAATGAAGAAAGAACCCAAGCGGAAACATAAAGAAGATGTCAACCCAACAATGCAAGAAAGTTCAAGAAAGGCATTCAATAGAAGGGTTGCTTACAAACCAACAAGGCTCAAGATGATGGAGAACGGGGAGGTTACACTTCCACCCGACACAACGTAGAGTGGGAAGGAGTCCGACTCATGACTCCTTAAAAAGAAGCGCTTGTCGGGAGGCAACCCGATTTTTATGAGTTTGCATTTTCCTTTCCTTTTGATTTGTTTTAGTTTACAATTTTTAATTTTTAGTTTTTTGTGTTTGTTTAACTGAATGATGATGTTTTTCTCGAGTTCTTGATCTTATTTTGTAGTGATGAAAGAAAGTTAAGCAGTGAAGGAGCTTAATTTGAAGAAGTCGTGCGATTTTTGAAGATCATAATTGAAGAACAAGTTTTTGAATAAGTGTGGGGTTCCCACATAATGAAGAGAAAATCAATTTGAAGAATATTTAATGAAAAGAAGCCAACACGACGTAGAAATCATCAACACGTCGTGGCAGTGGTTCATCACATTTTTTCATGAATGGATCTTTAATTTCATTCGATCCGGCACATTTGCTGTAACGACCTATTCTAAAATATTCATTTATGGAATTTCAAAGGCCAAGGCCACACTAGTACAAAAATGACCTACGGTCACACTTTCCGAAAAACGGCCAGTGTCACTTTTTCTTAAAAGTGTGGCCAAAGGTCACTACAAAAATTTAGAGACTGTTTTTTGATACATTTAAATTAGAATGTGTGGCCATTAAATAGACAATCAACACTTTTACCACACTTAATTATACCAAATGTGACAAACATTAGTCACACTCGAAAGCTGAGATCATAGGTGACAATCAGCCACATGTATGGATTAAGATTGTCATACTTTTTTTTATGAGAGACAGTAGATAAAAGTATCGTCACATGAGTTAGTTCTCTGTGTGTCTATAACCTGGTGCCTTTTTAGCCACATAACAGACAAGGTAGCTAAAAGGTGATACATATGGTCACACTAAATATTTGTGTGTCCATAGGGCGGTTCTGTACTAGTTGTATTTAGTTTACGCAAGAAATTAAAAGAAGTTAGTATTGGTTACTTATGGTCATTTAGCTTTTATTATGTGTGTCAAAATATTATGAATTGGCATTAAGAATTAACAAATATTGTGTGTTTAGGTAGCATTTAGTTACGTTTACAACTATTATATGTGTCCATATGTAAATATAGTCATAAAAGAAAAATAATGTGTTGTCGTTATAATTAGGGGTAGTTCATTGCCCTTTTTGTCATCTATTCTTTTAATTGCACCAGATAATAGACCATTAAAAATGAAAAGAATACAACTTATTTTAACAAAATATTATGATAAATAAATGAAGTGAATACAACATAACTTGTTTAACATTGCATAACGAAAGTACATTGCTATTACATGCAGTTTATGTTATAACATGTGTAACAATATACAATAAAAAAAAAGAAAAAAATATCTTTGAGTTATAAGAATATTACACCAGAATAGTTTGATGGTATAGTATGGTAAAAACACATTATGTAAAGTACAACGTCATTTTTTTTGTCATTTTCTTATTCTCTACATAACAATGTGCTCAAGTTTTGGCCTTTCCCTTCTACGAACAAAAAATAAAGATCATTAAGTGTTAAAAGAAGTAAAAATATTATCGCTACAAATGTAATTCATGACATTAAGAAACACGTACCGTACGTATAAGAATACCGTGACAATCATTACGAAAATAATCATTTTCCTTCTGCAAGTCAAGTGGGTCTACACGTGGAAATATGTTATCATTATGAGGAACAATAGTACTAAAATCTTTATCTACATCTTCATATGTATCTTTGTAATTTTTGGGAGGTGTCTAGAACACAATAGACATTTTTTGATCGAGTAGGTCTGTCACGTAAAATACTTGTTGTGCTTGTGGGGCCAATATGAAGGGATCACCTTTATGGCCTAATCTTTTTAGTTCAACTATTGTGTACCCCAATTTATCCCTTTTTACCCCTTTTCTATTGTCAACCCAGTCACACATGAAAATTGGAATTCTTTTTAAATGATAATCTAGTACCCATATCTCTTGTAAAACACCATAATAAGTGTTTTTGACATATGTTACAACTTCTTTAATGATGTGTGTGTCAGTTGCAACAACACTAACCCCACTGCTTTGTTAAACTTTACCTTCACGATCTTTCGTACGAAAAGTATATCCATTAATAGCATATACATCATATTTAATAATGTGCTTATTGGGTCCATGTGAAATCCATCTCATTGTCTCTGTTATACTTTCTCTACAGGCCCCTAACTCTTTATCTACCTGAATTGTAATTAGATTATGAATTTAAGAAATCAAGACAAAAATAACAAAGAACACAACATATTTGAAAATAATATACCTCCTTTCGTAACCAATGACCAAATGTTTTACTATGCTCTTGTTCTAGATGTGCCTTTCGTTTAGTAGGGTGTAGATGTTCCAAAAATTCCATGTGTCGTCTGTCAATACGTTAATGTTAATATTATTATAAAAAAACATACATGTAAAAAACCTTACTTGATATATGGGAGTACTTTAGATGTATTTTGCAATACAAAGAAATGTGCTTTGCTGAATAGTTCTGCAGAAACTTCTACCGATTTAGCAGTTGATATAGGAGTACCGTCCGTAATAAAGCTACTATCTACACCTTTATGAATTCCACAATTGTGATGATTTCCAAGTGGAATACCAACAGTATCCATCCTTTTAAGGAATCGACTAAAAAATTCAATTGTCTCTTCTGGAACATTCTCTTCTACAATGCATCCTTCTGGTCGATTTTTGTTTCGCACGTGCCCCTTAATAACCTTCATATACCTTTCGAATGGGTACATCCATCTAAAGAATATTGGGACGCATAATTTTACTTCCCGAGTGAGATGAACAGTTAAATAAATCATCACATCAAAAAATGATGGTGGAAAGTGTTTCTCAAGAAGACATATGGCTACACATAACTCCTCTTGCAACTTATCGAGCTCATCCACTATGATTTCTTAGCTACATATTGATTTGAAAAAGAAACAAAACCTTGGTATAGCAACTCTGGTGGGTGGATGCATAATAGATCGAATTGCTATGGGCAAAAATTGTTGGATGAGCATGTGATAGTCATGTGATTTTAGTCCGATCAACTTCCTATCCTTTAGACTTACGAAACTAGAAAAATTAGAACAATATCCTTGAGGAACCCTTAAGTTGTATGAAGTCTCACAGAATTTGTGTTTTTCCTCTTTTGTCAATGTACAACCTGCTGCGGGAAGTGTTGTGTTGTTCCCTTCTATCTGAGGATGCAACTCTGTTTTTAAACCATAATGAACCAAATCCAATCGAGCTTTATAACCATCTTTCGTCTTCCCGAGAACGTTCAAAACAGTTCCTGTTAAACTCTCACCCACGTTCTTTTCCACATGCATAAAATCTATACAATGTGGAACCAAATTGTCGGGCAAATACCTTAGTTGTCTATACCATATATTGAATTTCTTCGAGTATGTATTATTTTGCTAGCCCACATCTGAAGTACCCAGTTGGTGTGATTTTCTCTTTTTTTATTCATCTTCCCACCTCTTCCACTTGTTGATTGTTGGATTTCTGCCTCCTCGCCCTTATTAACCTTTCCCCATTTATTAATTATAAATTTTACCCTGTTATAAATTTCCTCCCCATTCATAGGTTCTGGAGAGGGTGAGAACTCTTGTTTTCCATTGAATGCCTTGTTTTGTCTTCTGAACGGGTGATCATATGGTAGAAATCTTCTATGACCAGCATAACTCTGCTTATTCGATTCAGGGAGTCTAATTCAGTGTGTCTCTTCACCACACACAACACAACCTTGAAAACCGCTGTATGGGCAACCCCTTAATGTACCTAAAGCAGGATAATCATTAATAGTCCATAACACAACTGTGCGTAGTTTAAAATGCTCTTGTTCCTATGCATCGTATTTTTCAACTCCAAAATCAAATAATAATTGCAGATCATCAATAACAGGTGGAAGGAACACATCAATATCGTTTCCTGGTGTTCCCGAAATCAATAACGAAAGCATGGTGAACTTTCTCTTCATACACAACCATGGTGGAAGGTTGTAAATGACAGTTAAAACAGGCCAAACACTATGACTCCTATTTCCTTTGTTCACATCAACCCCGTCCGCCAAAATGCCTAGTCGCAAATTCCTTGGTTCGCTAGCAAAATCAAGATATTTGTCATCAATGGTAGCCCATGCTGGTGAATCAGCTGGGTGACTTAAAACTCCAACATCCACCATTCTTTCTGTTGCGTGCCATGTTAAATCTTTTGCAGTTGTCTTAGACTGGAAAAGACGCTTGAAGCGTGGAATAATTGGAAAGTACCACAAACATTTTACAGGAATATTGTTGTAAATTTTATTTTTTGTTCATCAACCTTCCATCTTGATTTACCACAAGTAGGACATGCTTCCAAGTCGGTGTATTCGTTTCTGTAAAGTATACAATTGTTCACACATGCATGTATCTTAGTCTACCCTGAACCCATTGCCTTAAATGCTTTTTTAGCCTCATATGTACTACTGTACATATCGTTTCCTTCTCGTAACGTGTTTTTTATCAAAACTAATAATTATGTAAAGCACGTATCTGATACTCCATACTTACTCTTCAAGTTGAGTAGTTGAATGATTGTAGATAACTTTGTGAAATTATGACACCCAATGTATAGGGGCTTCTCGGCATCCTCTATCAGTTCTCTAAACTTATCAGTGTTCCCAATAAAATTTTCTTCTATAGCTTCAACCATCTCTACAATTTATGCATCATCTGTTGGCATTTTTGTGTTCATGTTCATGGAATCTACATCGTTTGACGTATACATGTCAAAATTATGTTCATATACATAACTTCTTGGTAGTTCTTCTGTTTCTGCATGCTTATTCCAATTTGTGTATGTTTGATCAATTCCATTCCTGAATAGATGATCATCTACCACATCCACGGAATGACATATGTGGTTTACACACTTAACACATGGACAGGGAATTCTTATCTTTTTTTTGGTATCTGCAGGATCCATATGTTTAGTAATCTTGTAATTGTACATTGCATATTAGATAAATTCCGCAACACCTTTTACATAGGTTTCTGATGTTATGTATGCTCCCATCCAAGACTTATCCATATTCAGCTTACAACTGTTGGATTAATGTCTAAGTCCATAACTATAATTTGTAAGACTTGACCCGACCCGGCATGGTCCATTTGGGTTGCATGGCATCATGCACTTGGATAGACTATAATGAGAGAAATAAGACACTTATGGTTATTAATATATTATAAGTTCTAGTATATTAATAATAAGAATAATAAGATTATTTAATTAGTATTGATCAAGAATTAATCTAGGATTAATTAAGTGATCAAAAGAAGACTAATTAAATATATGGGTTGATTGTGTAAATCATCCATACTTGTATAGTGGGCTAATGCTCCATGGATAATCAAGTTGGGCTAAAACCCATAGGATGGTCCATGGATGCTCCATGGTGTATTTGAACCCATGGATCCAAGGAAATGGAAAGTCATGACAATTAGGGTTCACCCTAATTGTAAAACTCTATAAAGTTCTTATTCTTGACAAAAATCGGCCACTAGTGTGAGTAATGAAGGGCTAGCCGATTTCATGAGTTGTAGATTTCTCTCAAGTTATTCCAAGTGTATTTGGTGTTGTGTGAACCATTTGAGGTGTCACACTTGGGGCACTTGGCACTCAAGCTTCATGAAGACTTTCTACATGAAAGAGGTATGTATTCTATCTTGTTATATTCATTATTTTATATGCTAGATTAGGATAATACCTTGGATGTTCTTATTTGCATGTATAGTAGAGAAAACATAGATCCAAGGTATTTAGGGTTGCATGTACACTTAGGAGTGTTAGAATGCTCAAAACCCAACAGTGGTATCAGAGCCTAGGCTTGTTTTCTGGTTATACTTGCAAAAGAAGCTGGAAAATCGAGTTTTCATGCTGTCTGCCCAACTCGCCGAGTCCAAGGCAAAAAGCATCCAACTCGCCGAGTTGGTTCGTGCACTCGACGAGTTGGACCCCCAGACATCATAAATTCGACTTTTTTGGCTAGAATTGGACTAGGAACATTACCGTAAGATGTTTTTGGACTTATAAACTTGTTTTTGATGTGGTAATGTTCATGCTAATCCAATTTCAAAGATAATTGTCAATAGATTCATGTTTTGTATTAGTTTAAGGTTTAGACTAATTACATGAAAAAAGTTTGATTTGAATTATCTTGTTCTTATGAGTTGCTTAGATTAATAGAAAAGTTGAGTGAAATAGTTGTTTTCAATCCAAATTAATCTAAGAGTTGATTCTAAAATGTGTTTTTGTAACTTGTCCTCAAGTTATATGAAAAGTCACATTTAAGTTTCATAAAACTCATAATAGTTGGCAAAGGTTACAAAAAATGAAGAGTCTAGTTATAATTAAATGGTTTCATGACTTCATAACTTGTCCTCAAGTTATGGAGGACCAAGAGTCTCTTCATTAAATAATAATTAAAAAAAACAAAAAGTGTAACCTTAATTAATTCCATAAGTTATAAAATAAAGAAAAGTTAGTTCTTTTATTAGTTTAAAGTCTTCCATAACTTGTCTTCAAGTTATGGAACTTGAAGAGTTTTTGGATTAAAACTACTTTAAACACATAAGTTATGGAATTAATTAGTTTTGAATAGTTTCAAAACTTGCCCTCAAGTTTTGGAATTTCTAAAGTTTTCTCTTGTGAATACTTTAATTCCAAGTTAGCCCTTAGAATTTTAAAAGTTAAAATTCAACCCTTATACTTTATAATATTATAAGTTAATAATATATATATATATATATATATATATATATATATATATATATATATATATGTATAAGAGTAAAGTCAGTCTTACCGCTAGTACGTCTCATTCACGAAGCCGGTCTATAATGTGGGTATAAGGTTGTTGCCTATAAAATGGCAACTTAATGGGTGTCCACTCTCACCCACCGCTTGCTTGACTGGTGGAGGGTCATTAGCCGAATGGGTTTGACAGGACTAGAATTCTCCCTTCATTAAAAGTATTAATGATAAATACTAAGTAACTAAACTCTTAATAATACCCAATCTTAGTTACTTAGGAAAATGTGAATAAGGTGCTAATCCATGAAATTACACTTTGCACTTTGTTTAAGTCGGTTAGTGGAGCGTGTGTGGTTAACCGGCACACTAACTCATATTTAACAAGGTAGGTAAATGGTAACTTAATGTTTATCATAGTATCGATGGAGCGTGTGTGGTTAACCGGCACATCGATTGAGGGGTAAACACTTAAGGGTACCAAGTAATTTTCATGGTTACTTCACACCTTGTTTTGTGATCCTCGGCATCCCAGTCACAAAACCTGAAGGGCACACTCGAGATTGAAACATGCCATTGAACAGTTCAATGAATCTCAAAGATCTAGGAGTTTCAAAAACCAATTAAAACCTAATAATACATTTCGTTTATCTTGGTGGAAATTGGGGAATCATCATTCACCTACCTTCAAATATTTTATAGCTTGGATTACGGCATACCTCTTCTAAGTTATAAAATAGTTTGTTGGGTCCTAGCCTTAATATTTCATATTGGGTGTTATATTAAGGACTTAAGATCAACAATCTTGAATATATCCCAAAACATGTTTGGTTTAGACATTTATGATCCTCCCAAATCTCTTGAAACAAGCTTTCCTAAATGAAGATAATGTCCCTTGGAAATCATACTTCTTCACCTCTTCAAATTATTCTCCTTAACCCACAAGTTCTTGAAAAGTTTAAGGTCACTCAAGCCCTATTGGCAAAGCAAGGTCTATGTGTGGTCACATCTTGGAGATGTAGTCACATATTGACAAGACGGGAGACTTGGGTGTCAAAGTCTTGAGAAAGTTGGTGGTTCAATCACTTTCTAAGTCACATAGTTAGTTCCTTTAAGACACCTATGACACAGACTATGACAAGACCCTTAATGATCTTATCTATTTGTTAAGATCAACTTCCTTAAAACTTGATGGACATTGACAATAGTGACACAGGAAATCCAGAAAAGCATTCTCTTCCCAATGGAAAGGGATTGGCCATAGTCAACTCGGTTGACCAAATGGTAAAGAGAAAAGCTAAGTCTATGATAGTCTCGTGTACCATTATCAAAGGGTCCATATGTTTATATTTCCAAAGGAAGGGGCATTGGTTGCGAAGCTGCCAAATTTACCTAAGGAGGTTAAAGTCAATAAGTTTGACTCTACTTCAGGTAAAGTCCACTATCTAACTCTGTTAAGTTTCTATTATGAGATTCTTGATACATGATGTGACTGGGTCACATGGTGATGTTTTAAGAATCAATAAAAAAAATGAAGAAACTTAAAGAAAGAATATGCTGAATCTGATCGCATAGATGGATTTCTATCGCGTAGTTTGAAGATCGGATTCTTGAGCTACTTCTTAGGAGTTATGAGATATTGCTTAGGAATAGATAACAACAAGTTTTCATATGGATTGTAAGGATAAGTTTTCCGCAAAGTTTAAAATAAAAGGAAAAATTTTGATTTTATTTATTTTTAAAATATCCTTACAATGGCATTTGAGGAAAAATTGTTGCTTATAAGATTCCATTAATAGCAAGAGTGGAAGTATGAAATTGATTCTTTTATTTGTGGTAATGTCTAAATTTACAAAATAAGGAAATATTCTCATCACCCAAGTTTCAATTGGACCGGAACTTGGAATCATCCAAGTTGTATAGCATGATGAATGAGAATTTTCAAGTATTGGAAAATTAAGACTAATTACTCGTTCACATGGATGTGTGAGTCAAGTAAAGGACTAAGGGATCGAGTACACATTCTTGTGCACTGATTAAGTCCACCACAAAAGATTGATAAGACTATTCGTCATAGTTTACTAAAGCTCAGTAAACATGATTATACTTACAAGCTTAAGTGTAACTCTGAGACATTGGAAAAGGTTCCAATGTATGGCAAAGCGAATAAGAAGAATCAAATTAGGCAGAAGGATAAAAGTTTCTCAAATCTGAAAAGATGGAAGAGTACTTTAGTATCAGTTTTGTGATCATCTTAATGATTAAGAAACCATAGCACAATTAGTTCTCTAAGGAAATCTTAGTGCATTATTATGACTAAGAAGAGGGATCTTGAATTGTTGAAATGGTTAAATCAAGAAAATGAGTCCGACTTCGTTCCAATACAAGTCTTAGAGTCATACTCCGAGATTGTAACTTGAGTGACATGCCTTAAAGAAGGTTTAAAACACTTGTCAAATGTAAGAGTAAAAGTTTTCTACTCTTGTACATTTGAAATTGGTAAGTTGTGATGTTTTGGATAAAACAAAGACCAACTTAGGCCAATTGTGTGAAGTGGTTGTCTTGATAAGAACCCACACTATCTCTTGAATATCTGACAAGAAAGTCTTATATGTCAAGAGGACAGTGGGAGTCTTAAAGGTCTTGAAAGTCTCAAGAACTAATCAAGAATAAAACCTGAAGTTCTTCACTAGCACACGACTTGAGGTTTATAACCTATCGTGTTGACATATTCTATGGCCATTCCAGTTAAAGTTGGCTTTGCATATGAGTTCTTAGAGTTCTCAATGTGTTGCACAACAACTTGGAAGCAATGGCAGGCCCTTGAGCTGCCAGGAAGCAAGAAATTAAGATTGAGTTCAATCCATATGAGTGTGGATTTGTCATTATCCTTGTCTTGTGTCTATGGTTTTGACAATTCACATGGATAAGAACACATACACCATTAAATCTAAGTGTCATAAGGTTTCTCTCCGATTCATGAAAATGATGGTGAGGAAACACATTCACTAAGTAGATTTTAGCTAGATAGCAATTGTGATATTTGCATTCTCAAAGTCGTTAGTGGAGCGTGTGTGGTTTACCGGCACACTAACCTGGACTTGTGAGAAGTGGCAAAAAGGTCTAGCCATTATCATTACGGCATCCCTCTTCATAATTGTTTAGACACACAAGTGTGCTATCTAAGGGAAGGTGTATGATTTTGATAAAGTTTTATCAAAACAATCTAGTATCAGAAATCTGAACTTTGGTAAGAAAGTCACCTGATTTCTGAGTACATGTCAAAGCAAGTGGGAGCGTAAGTGTTATGCTAATAATCATCATGTTAGTGGGAGCATGATAATTATGATAAGTATTGCAAGGTAGTAATGTTAATTATAGAAAACAAAAGGTTTCAATTGGGAAAAGTTGTTTTGCTATAATTAAGGGAGAGGAAATTATACTTCATCTCAAATCTATAAGCTTAGATCATGAGGTTATAATCATTTAGTCAAAGATATATATATATATATATATATATATATATATATATATATATATATATATATATATATATGAATTTCATGTTGGAATGGCTCAACATAAGGAAATTCTGTATATGGGTCCATTATTTGCATTCTAAAATTCGATTATGATTACGGCATCCCTTTTTATAATCTGAATTATGAGAACTTGGCAAATTGAAATGGAAATGTTATAGCAAAAGACTGGTTTAGTCTTTATGTGAGACATCATGAATCGATTCCCATATGCTTCGGATATAGGATCGATTACATGTGATATATTCATCCTTTCTAAAATTTTCCAAATGCCTAGGACATTAAGAAGGGAAAAGGTTTAGAACTGGATATGACTAAAAGGATTAAACAATTGTCAAGGAAAATCTAAGGTTTACCAATGATTGGGTGCTCAAGGACAGTTGGAAGTATAGTGATAATTCTGGAAGGACCATATTGACATAGTCTGTAAGGAGGCAACTCTTGTTCAGAAGGGATAAGTCAAAATGGAATCTGGAAATGTTTCAAAGTTAGAATTTTCAATCTGTTTAAGATTAGGAAACTTAATGCAAGAAGGATGTTCCCAAGGAGCTGATCTCCTTTGGAATGGTCTGTAATGGTTGTTGTCAAGTCCTTCTGACTTTGTGCATAATCATTACAAGAGGTTCAATGCATATAAGTTTAGAATCTAACAGATTTCAGTAAATGGCATGAATTTGGAATTCTTGCATCTGCAGTAAGGATTTAGGAGTGTGAAAAGAGAATCATTGAAGTTATGTTCAATGGATCTAGTTCACAAAGTAAAGATCATAGACAAACATAGGTATGCATACTTGGTGTATGGAATGACTAGTGTTTAGAAAACATAGTGTACATGCTTGGAGCATGGGACAACTATTGTTTTAAATTCAAGAATAAAGTTGATAGTTGAAACAGTATACAATGAATAATGTGTAATCATATGGTGATAAATAAAAGGTGTTTTATTTATGTTCATAGGTTTTGATACCATATTGGATTCAATTATTATTGTGTTTCACTTTGCATGTTTTGACTTCCCGAATAAACTGGGTTATTCTTCCGGAATGACTAAGTTATTCAAACCATCCACAGTCGGTCATATGTTGGAAGTAGATATGAATTAAGATTGTCATGGGTTGGCTTGTAGAGGTCTAAGGTGTTAGACAAAGGGCTACAACACTCATGAGTGCTCATAAGTTCTAGGTATTGGATTCAACCCGCGCTCATTGGAATCACTTCATGGATTTTATCACGAGTGATCATGAGACGATAATATCTTATATTCTTCAAACCTAGAGATATGAGTTGTTGCTATGAGTTGGTTGTACATTGATTGCACGAAAACGCATTTGGTAACTCGGTGCTATAAAACATGCCTTTGTGTATGATTCAACAAGTAGTAGAACAAGCCATATGAGTCGAAGTTTATCCATTCCTTTTACCTTCAGGATAAAAGCGATATCTGTGGGCCTCTCGATGATTTGATGATGACAAATGGAAGTGCTCGGTCGGGACATGACTGATTTGATTTGTTCAATTAGTCAGTCGTCATAAATCGGAAATCGGGAAACAACAAATGGACAGAGAGAATGATTATAATCCATGTCTTAGTCCATATGATATCTAGAATGGAGGAATATATGATCCCTTATCTAATGGACAAGTCACTGACAAAGGTCAGAGTTCATCGACAAGGTCAGAGTTCGACAGAAGCTTTTGAGAGCTACGATTGCCAGTTGGTTCCTAAAGTCATACACAATATTAATTTTAGACTTATCCAAGTGGGAGACTGTTGGATTAATGTCTAAGTCCATAACTATAATTGGTAAGACATGACCCGACCCGACATGGTCCATTTGGGTTGCATGGCATCACGCACTTGGATAGACTATAATGAGAGAAATAAGACACTTATGGTTATTAATATATTATAAGTTCTAGTATATTAATAATAAGAATAATAAGATTATTTAATTAGTATTGATCAAGAATTAATCTAGGATTAATTAAGTGATCAAAAGAAGACTAATTAAATATATGGGTTGATTGTGTAAATCATCCATACTTGTATAGTGGGCTAATGCTCCATGGATAATCAAGTTGGGCTAAAACCCATAGGATGGTCCATGGATGCTCCATGGTGTATTTGAACCCATGGATCCAAGGAAATGGAAAGTCATGACAATTAGGGTTTACCCTAATTGTAACACTATATAAAGATCTTATTCTTGACAAAAATCGGCCACTAGTGTGAGTAATGAAGGGCTAGCCGATTTCATGAGTTGTAGATTTCTCTCAAGTTATTCCAAGTGTATTTGGTGTTGTGTGAACCATTTGAGGTGTCACACTTGGGGCACTTGGCACTCAAGCTTCATGAAGACTTTCTACATGAAAGAGGTATGTATTCTATCTTGTTATATTCATTATTTTATATGCTAGATTAGGATAATACCTTGGATGTTCTTATTTGCATGTATAATAGAGAAAACATAGATCCAAGGTATTTAGGGTTGCATGTACACTTAGGAGTGTTAGAATGCTCAAAACCCAACAACAACAACAACGTCAACAAGCAATATACGTTTCCTGTTTATTGACCCATTTTAACAAACAGTTGGTGTGCATAAACAAAATAGATCACATTACTAATAAATCCAATATCTTGAAAGAAATATACTTGTAATTTCGTGTATTAATTAAATGTAGTATTTGTACCTATATGAATTTTATTTTGACACATCAATTTCTGGTTGAAGAATAAACGTAGTTGCAATGCCTTTGTAGTTATCAGAGATTGAATCAATAGGAATTCATATTGTCTAATTTGGGATATTTACGCAATGAGTCGGGATGATCAGGGGCATGTGGAGAAGTGATAAAAAAGTGGATGATCAGGGACATATCGAGACATTAAAAAAAAGAAAAAAAAGTGTTGGTAATTGGTTTCGAACCCATGACACTCCAAAATATACCAATAACTACGTTGACACTTACCAAGTGGGGTATCTGGTTGTTTGCAAATAATTGCTTTACCAAAAAAACAAAAACATTAACCAAAAGAGAAAGGAATCTAGTAAAACTGATCTAATACAAACACAGTTAGCAAGAAATTATATAATTTTGTTTGTTTTATCATAATAACAATTAATGGACAGATATGCCCTTTCTATAACAATCTTAATTAACATATAAAACATATAATATATAAATGACTGTTATACCCCTGTTTTAGCATAAATACAGGTTACAACTAATTTTGAAAGTAAATTGCCATATTAATAAAAAATTAACTATATCAGGGACAAAAATGCAAGACATGGACATAATTAACATATAAAATATAGAATGATAAGTAATTACCATTTTGCCCATAAGACAATTACATTAAAAACAACATCAAATTTGGACATATAATATATAAATGACTGTTATACCCTTGTTTTAGCATAAATACAGGTTACAATTTATTTTGAAAGTAAATTGCCATCTTAATAAAAAATTAACTATATCAGGGACAAAAATGCAAGACATGGACAAAATTAAAATATAAAATATAGAATGATAAGTAATTACCATTTTGCCCATAAGACAATTACATTAAAAACAACATCAAATCTGGACATATAATATATAAATGACTGTTATACCCTTGTTTTAGCATAAATACAGATTACAACTAATTTTGAAAGTAAATTGCCATCTTAATAAAAAAAAATTAATTATATCAGGGACAAAAATGCAAGACATGGACGTAATTAACATATAAAATATAGAATGATAAGTAATTACCATTTTGCCCATAATACAATTACATTAAAAACAACATCAAATCTGGACATATAATATATAAATGACTGTTATACCCCTGTGTTAGCATAAATACATTTTACAACTAAGTTTCAAAGTACATTGCCATCTTAATAAAATATTATCTAAAACAGGTACAAAAATGCAAGACATGGACATAATTAACATATAAAATATAGAATGATAATTAATTACCATTTTGCCCATAAGACAATTACATTAAAAACAACATCAAATCTGGACATATAATATATAAATGACTGTTATACCCCTGTTTTAGCATAAATACAGGTTACAACTAATTTTGAAAGTAAATTGCCATCTTAATAAAAAATTAATTATATCAGGGACAAAAATGCAAGACATGGACATAATTAACATATAATATATAGAATGATAATTAATTACCATTTTTTCCATAAGACAATTACATTAAAAACAACATCAAATGTAGATATATAATATATAAATGACTGTTATACTCCTATGTTAGCATAAATACAGGTTACAACTAAGTTTCAAAGTACATTACCATCTTCATAAAATACTATCTAAAACAGGGACAAAAAATGCAAGACATGGACATAATTAACATATAAAATATAGAACGGTAATTAATTACCATTTTGCCCATAAGACAATTACATTAAAAACAACATCAAATCTGGACATATAATATATAAATGACTCTTATACCCCTGTGTTAGCGTAAATACAGGTTACAACTAAGTTTTAAAGTACATTGTCATCTTAATAAAATATTATCTAAAACAAGGACAAGTATGACTCAAATACAAGTTATGCAAAACATGGATATAATTATCATATAAAATTATTAGGATAACTATTTCCGATTTTGCCCCTAGGACATTTATATTGCAAACACCATCAAATTTGGGCATATAACATGTAATAGACTGGTATATCCTTGTCTTAGCAAACAACATTGCCTTTTTCACAACATAATATATCAAAACAGGGACATAATATAAAACATCAAATGTAGAATTACTATATAATCAAAACAATATGACCTATAGACATAATATATAACAATTCATTAAATAAAAGAGTTTCATATTCTGTACAAAAGTAGAGTATCATATTCACTCTATATTAATCAAAAAAAGATTACAACATAGTTCACCTAGGCTATGTTTTTCCATGCTATGATATTTCCTTTCGCCATGTCCATAGCATCCTCCATTTTTTCTCTTGGAATTGTCATGTTTAGCATATGTTGGATGTATGATATTCCATCATCAACCCAAGCCATTGGATGTTTTGTTACAAACATGTGAATAAGCTTCTCAACACGTTTGGATGGAGAGTTCATCAAAAAGTGTGGGAAATTGTTTGGAACAAACACATACTGTGTTTAACATAGATATGTTCAATCTCTTTGAATTCGTGGACTCTAACTAATGTCTTGAATGGTTCCAAACATTCATCATTTAGTATTGGAACCACTGACAACCCACTGTGTTCTCCGATGGGCATATCATACCAGTTCCCCAAACTGGTATACCCAAGGCTTCTAGAAAAATGCCCAAGCAACTCCATGTCTAACAAATCGATGTTCACATGAGAAATGAAGTGAACCTTGGTCTCTTGATATGCCTTGCCTGGGTAGTCTGTAAAGAACCCACCATGGACAACGCAAATGGTGAAATGTTTGTCGTTTGGCTTCCCGTATTCAACTACTGGTCAGTTTTTTGGTGGTTCTGTGCCTACACTCCAGAGATTGAAGTTTAGACGGGCCCACGGATCAGCATTCATCTTCTTTTCTGAAAATCGACGTATTTTTTTCAAAGAGGAAGAAGGAGTAATCGAAGTTATCGTAACGTAATGAATATGTGAGAATGACGAAATTGACATAAGCGAACGGTTTATAAGGATCATCAGTCGGAGATGAAGGGACATCGACTGAGGCAATCACTTCTCCGATTAATTGCAGTCTACAGACGTGGATTTTGAACGACGGCTATTCGGCTACGATAATGATTACACATTTTTGTATTACACATTAATATATCTAGTATTTACATTAATATGTATTATATTCACGTAAAACACTATCTACAATATTAATTAAATAGAATATCCATACTAGCATTGTTTTTTTTTATCAAACAAAAAAATAAATTTATATATAAATTTTTAATTAATATGTAAAATTAATTTTTTACTTCAATTGATCATGTATGGGTGTTGGTTGTGGGTTTGGACCTCATTTGGTCATGTATGGGTGTTGGTTGTGGGTTTGGACCTCATTGGATCATGTCCATAGTGTTGGTTGTGGGTTTGGACCTCATTAGGTCATGTACGGGTGTTAGTTGTGGGTTTCAACCTCATTTGGTCATGTCCATAGTGTTGGTTGTGGTTTTAGACCTCATTTGGTCATGTATGGGTGTTGGTTGTGGGTTTGGACCTCATTTGGTCATGTATGGTTGTTGGTTGTGGGTTTGGACCTCACTTGGTCATGTCCATAGTGTTGCTTGTAGGTTTGGACCTCATTTGGTCATGTATGGGTGTTGGTTGTGGGTTTAGACTTGATTAGGTCCTGTCCATAGTGTTGGTTGTGGGTTTGGACCTCATTTGGTAATGTCCATAGTGTTGGTTGTGGTTTTGGACCTCATTTGGTCATGTCCATAGTGTTGGTTGTGGGTTTGGACCTCATTAGGTCATGTATGGGTGTTGGTTGTGGGTTTGGACCTCATTTGGTCATGTCCATAGTGTTGGTTGTGGGTTTGGACCTCATTTGGTCATGTATGGGTGTTGGTTGTGGGTTTGGACCTCATTAGGTCATGTCCATAGTGTTGGTTGTATGTTTGGACCTCATTTGGTAATGTCCATAGTCTTGGTTGTGGGTTTGGACCTCATTTGGTCATGTCGATAGTGTTGGTTGTGGGTTTGGATCTCATTAGGTCATGTACGGGTGTTGGTTGTGGGTTTGGACCTCATTAGGTCATGTACGGGTGTTGGTTGTGGGTTTGGACCTCATTAGGTCATGTCCATAGTGTTGGTTGTATGTTTGGACCTCATTTGGTAATGTCCATAGTGTTGGTTGTAGGTTTGGACCTCATTTGGTCATTTCCATAGTGTTGGTTGTGGGTTTGGACCTCATTTGGTCATGTATGGGTGTTGGTTGTGGGTTTGGACCTCATTTGTCATTTTTGGGTGTTGGTTGTGGGTTTGGACCTCATTAGGGTGTGTACGGGTGTTGGTTGTAGGTTTGTACCTCATTTGGTCATGTATGGGTGTTGATTGTGGGGTTGGACCTCATTTGGTCATGTCCATAGTCTTGGTTGTGGGTTTGGACCTCATTTGGTCATGTTCATAGTGTTGGATGTGGGTTTGGACCTCATTTGGTCATGTATGGGTGTTGGTTGTGGGTTTGGACTTCATTAGGTCATGTCCATAGTGTTGGTTGTACATTTGGAACTCATTTGGTAATGTACATAGTGTTGGTTGTGGGTTTGGACCTCATTTGGTAATGTCCATAGTGTTGGTTGTGGGTTTGGACCTCATTAGGTCATGTACGAGTGTTGGTTGTGGGTTTGGACCTCATTAGGTCATGTACGGGTGTTGGTTGTGGGTTTGGACCTCATTAGGTCATGTATAGGTGTTGATTGTGGGGTTAGACCTCATTTGGTCATGTCTATAGTCTTGGTTGTGGGTTGGGACCTCATTTGGTGATTTTCATAGTGTTGGTTGTGGGTTTGGACATCATTTGGTCATGTCCATAGTGTTGGTTGTGGGTTTGGACCTCATTAGGTCATGTACGGGTGTTAGTTGTGGGTTTGGACCTCGTTTTGTCATCTCCATAGTGTTGGTTGTGGGTTTAGACCTCATTGGGTCATGTATGGGTGTTGGTTGTGGGTTTGGACCTCATTTGGTCATGTATGGGTGTTGGTTGAGGGTTTGGACCTCATTTGGTCATGTATGGGTGTTGGTTGTGGGTTTGGACCTCATTTGGTCATGTCCATAGTGTTCCTTGTAGGTTTTGACCTCATTTGGTCATGTATGGGTGTTGTTTGTGGGTTTGGTGTTGGGTTTTGAGCATTCTAACACTCGTAAGTGTACATGCAACCCTAAATACCTTGGATCTATGTTTTGTCTATTATACATGCAAATAAGAACTTCCAAGGTATTATCCTAATCTAGCATACAAAACAATGAATGTAACAAGATAGAATACATACCTCTTTGATGTAGAAAGTCTTCATGAAGCTTGAGTGCCTAGTGCCCCAAGTGTGACACCTCAAATGGTTCACACAACACCAAATACACTTGTAATAAGATCTTTATATAGTGTTACAATTAGGGTAAACCCTAATTGTAATGACTTTCAATTTCCTTGGATCCATGGTTTCAAATACACCATGGAGCATCCATGGACCATCCTATGGGTTTTAGCCCAACTTGATTATCCATGGAGCATTAGCCCACTATACAAGTATGGATGATTTACACAATCAACCCATATATTTAATTAGTCTTCTTTTGATCACTTAATTAATCCTAGATTAATTCTTGATCAATACTAATTAAATAATCTTATTATTCTTATTATTAATATACTAGAACTTATAATATATTAATAACCATAAGTGTCTTATTTCTCTCATTATATTCTATCCAAATGCATGATGCCATGCAACCCAAATGGACCATGCCGGGTCGGGTCAAGTCTTACCAATTATAGTTATGGGCTTAGACATTAATCCAACAGTCTCCCACTTAGATAAGTCTAAAACTAATATTGTGTATGACTTCAAGAACCAACTAGCAATCGTAGCTCTCAAAAGCTTCTGTCGAACTCTGACCTTGTCGATGAACTCTGACCTTTGTCAATGACTTGTCCATTAGATAAGGGATCATATATTCCACCATTCTAGATATCATATGGACTGAGACATGGATTATAATCATTCTCTCTGTCCATTTGTTGTTTCCCGATTTCCGATTTATGATGACTGACTAATTGAACAAATCAAATCAGTCCTGGCCCGGCCGAGCACTTCCATTTGTCATCATGAAATCATCGAGGGGCCCACAGATATCGCTTTTATTCTGAAGGAAAAAGTAATGGATAAACTTCGACTCATATGGCTTGTTCTACTACTTGTTGAATCATACACAAAGACACGTTTTATAGCACCGAGTTACCAAATGCGTTTTCGTGCAATCAATGTACTATCAACTCATAGTAACAACTCATATCTCTAGGTTTGAAGAATATAATATATTATCGTCTCATGATCACTCGTGAGAAAATCCATGAAGTGATTCCAATGAGCGCGGGTTGAATCCAATACTCAGAACTTATGAGCACTCGTGAGTGTTGTAGCCCTTTGTCCAACACCTTAGACCTCTACAAGCCAACCCATGACAGTCTTAATTCATATCTACTTCCAACATATGACCGACTGTGGATGGTTTGAATAACTTAGTCATTCCGGAAGAATAACCTAGTTTATTCTAGAAGTCAAAACATGCAAAATGAAACACAATAATAATTGAATCCAATATGGTATCAAAACCTATGAACATGAATAAAACACCTTTTATTTATCACCATATGATTACACATTATTGATTGTATACTGTTTCAGCTATCAACTTTATTCTTGAATTTAAAACAATAGTTGTCCCATGCTCCAAGCATGTACACTATGTTTTCTAAACACTAGTCATGCCATACACCAAGTATGCATACTATGTTTGTCTATGATCTTTACTTTGTGAACTAGATCCATTGAACATAACTTCAATGATTCTCTTTTCACACTACCAAATCCTTACTGCAAGTACAAGAATTCCAAATTCATGTCATTTACTGAAATCTGTTAGATTCTAAACTTATATGCATTGATCCTTTAGTAATGATTATGCACAAAGTCAGAAAGACTTGACAACAAACATTACAGAGCATTCCAAAGGAGATCAACTCCTTGGAAACATCCTTCTTGCATTAAGTTTCCTAGTCTTACACAGATTGAATAATTTCTAACTTTGAAACATTTCTAGATTCCATTTTCACTTATCCCTTCTGAACAAGAGTTGCCTCCTTACAGACTATGTCAATATGGTCCTTCCAAAATTATCACTATACTTCCAACTGTCCTTGAGCACCCAATCTTTGGTAAACCTTAGATTGTCCTCGACAGTTGTTTAATCCTTTTAGTCATATCCAGTTCTAAACCTTTTCCCTTCTTAATGCCCTAGGCATTTGGAAAATTTTAGAAAGGATGAATATAGCACATGTAATCGATCCTATATCCGAAGCATATGGGAAACGATTCATGATGTCTCACATAAAGACTAAACCAGTCTTTTGCTATAATATTTCCATTTCTATTTGCCAAGTTCTCATAATTCAGATTATGAAAAGGGATGCCGTAATCATAATCGAATTTTAGAACGCAAATAATGGACCCATATACAGAATTTCCTTATGTTGAGCCATTCCAACATGAAATTCATATATATTTCCTTGACTAAATGATTAAAACCTCACGATCTAAGCTTATAGATTTGAGATGAAGTATAATTTCCTCTCCCTTAATTATAGCAAAACAACTCTTTCCCAATTGAAACTTTTGTTTTCTATAATTAACATTGCTAGCTTGCAATACTTATCATAATTATCATGCTCCCACTAACATGATGATTATTAGCATAACACTTATGCTCCCACTAGCTTTGACATGTACTCAGAAATCAGCTGACTTTCTTACCAAAGTTCAGATTTCTGATACTAGATTGTTTTGATAAGACTTTATCGAAAACATACACCTTCCCTTAGATAGCACACTTGTGTGTCTAAACAATTATGAAGATGGATGCCGTAATCATAACGGTTAGACCTTTTTGCCACTTCTCACAAGTCCAGGTTAGTGTGCCGGTAAACTACACACGCTCCACTAACGACTTTGAGAATGCAAATATCACAATTGCTATCTATCTAAAATCTACTTAGTGAAAGTGTTTCCTCACCATCATTTTCATGAATCGGAGAGAAACCTTATGACACTTAGATTTAATGGTGTATGTGTTCTTATCCACGTGAATTGTCAAAACCATAGTCACAAGACAAGGATAATGACAAATCCAAACTCATATGGACTGAACTCAATCTTAATTTCTTGCCACCTGGCAGCTCAAGGGCCTGCCATTGCTTCCAAGTTGTTGTGCAACACATTGAGAACTCTAATAACTCATATGCAAAGCCAACTTTAACTGGAATGGGCACAAAATATGTCAACACGATAGGTTATAAACCTCAAGTCGTGTGCTAGTGAAGAACTTCAGGTTTTATTCTTGATTAGTTCTTGAGACTTTCAAGACCTTTAAGACTCCCACTGTCCTCTTGACATATAAGACTTTCTTGTCAGATATTCAAGAGATAGTGTGGGTTCTTATCAAGACAACCACTTCACACAATTGGCCTAAGTTGGTCTTTGTTTTATCCAAAACATCACAACTTACCAATTTCAAATGTACAAGAGTAGAAAACTTTTACTCTTACATTTGACAAGTGTTTTAAACCTTCTTTAAGGCATGTCACTCAAGTTACAATCTCGGAGTATGACTCTAAGACTTGTATTGGAACGAAGTCGGACTCATTTTCTTGATTTAACCATTTCAACAATTCAAGATCCCTCTTCTTAGTCATAATAATGCACTAAGATTTCCTTAGAGAACTAATTGTGCTATGGTTTCTTAATCATTAAGATGATCACAAAACTGATACTAAAGTACTCTTCCATCTTTTCAGATTTGAGAAACTTTTATCCTTCTGCCTAATTTGATTCTTCTTATTCGCTCTACCTTACATTGAAACTTTTCCAATGTCTCAGAATTATACTTTAGCCTGTAAGTATAACCATATTTACTAACCTTTTGTAAACTATGACGAATAGTTTTATCATTCTTTTGTGGTGGACTTGACCAGTGCACAAGAATGTGTACTCGATCCCTTAGTCCTTCACTTGACTCACACATCCATGTGAACAAGTAATTAGTCTTAATTTTCCAATACTTGAAAGTTCCCATTCATCATGCTATACAACTTGCATGATTCCAAGTTCCGGTCCAATTGAAACTTGGGTGATGAGAATCTTTCCTTATTTGATAAATTTAGACATTACCACAAATGAAAGAATCAATTTAATATTTCCACTCTTGCTATTAATGGAATCTTATAAGCAACAAAAATTTCCACAAATGCCATTGTAAGGATATTTTTAAAATAAATAAAATCAAAAATTTTCTTTTATTTTAAAACTTTGCAGAAAAATCCTTACAGTGCAAAAGCACATGAAAACTTTGTTGCTATCCATTCCTAAGCAATATATCATAACTCCTAAGAAGTAGCTCAAGAATCCGATCTTCAAACCATGCGATAGAAATCCATCTACGCGATCAGATTCAACATATTCTTTCTTTAAGTTTCTCCACTTTTTCTTTGATTCTTAAACATCAACATGTGACCCAGTCACATCATGTATCAAGAATCTCATAATGGAAACTTAGCAGAGTTAGATAGTGGACTTTACCTGAAGTAGAGTCAAACTTATTGACTTCAACATCCTTAGGTGAATTTGGCAGATTCGTAACCAATGTCCCTTCCTTTGGCAATATAAACATATGGACCCTTTGATAATGGTACATGGGACTATCACAGACTTAGCTTTTCTCTTTACCATTTGGTCAACCGAGTTGACTATGGCCGATCCCTTTCCATTGGGAAGAGAATGCTTTTCTGGATTTCCTATGTCACTATTGTCAATGTCCATCAAGTTTTAAGGAAGTTGATCTTAACATATAGATAAGATCATTAAGGTTCTTGTCATAGTCTTTTTCATAGGTGTTCCAAAAGAACTCACTATGTGACTTAGAAAGTAGTTGAACCACCAACTTTCTCAAGACTTTGACACCCAACTCTCCTGGCTTGTCAATATGTGACTACATCTCCAAGATGTGATCACACCTAGACCTTGCCTTGCCAATAGGGCTTGAGTGACCTTGAACTTATGGGTTAGGGAGAATAATTGGAGGAGGTGAAAGAAGTATGATTTCCATGGGACATCATCTTCATTTAGGAAAGCTTGTTTCAAGAGATTTGGAAAATCATAAATGTCTAAACCAGACATCTTTTGGGAGATATTCAAGATAGTTGATTTTAAAGTCCTTAATATGACACCCAATATGAAATATTAAGGCTAGTACCCAACAAACTATTTTATAACTTAGAAGAGGTATGCCGTAATCCAAGCTATAAAATATTTGAAGGTAGGTGAATGACGATTCACCAATTTCCACCAAGATAAACGAAATGTATTATTAGGTTTTAATTGGTTTTGAAACTCCTAGATCTTTTGAGATTCATTGAACTGTTCAATGGCATGTTTCAATCTCGAGTGTGCCCTTCAGGTTTTGTGACTGGGATGCCGAGGATCACAAAACAAGGTGTGAAGTAACCATGCAAATTACTTGGTACCCTTAAGTGTTTACCCCTCAATCGATGTGCCGGTTAACCACACACGCTCTATCGATACTATGATAAACATTAAGTTACCCTTTACCTACCTTGTTAAATACGAGTTAGTGTGTCGGTTAACCACACACGCTCCACTAACCGACCTAAACAAAGTGCAAAGTGTAATTTCATGGATTAGCACCTTATTCACATTTTCCTAAGTAACTAAGATTGGGTATTATTAAGAGTTTAGTTACTTAGTATTTATCATTAATACTTTTAATGAAGGGAGAATTCTAGTCTTCTCAAACCCGTTCGGCTAACGATCCTCCACCAGTCAAGCAAGCGGTGGGTGAGAGTGGACACCCATTAAGTTGCCATTTTATAGGCAACAACCTTATACCCACATTATAGACTGGCTTCGTGAATGAGACGTACTAGCAGTAAGACTGACTTTACTCTTATACATATATATATTATTAACTTATAATATTATAAAGTATAAGGGTTGAATTTTAACTTTTAAAATTCTAAGGGCTAACTTGGAATTAAAGTATTCATAAGAGAAAACTTTAGAAATTCCAAAACTTGAGGGCAAGTTTTAAAACTATTCAAAACTAATTAATTCCATAACTTATGTGTTTAAAGTAGTTTTAATCCAAAAACTCTTCAAGTTCCATAACTTGAGGACAAGTTATGGAAGACTTTAAACTAATAAAAGAACTAACTTTTCTTTATTTTATAACTGATGGAATTAATTAAGGTTACACTTTTTGTTTTTTTTAATTATTATTTAATGAAGAGACTCTTGGTCCTCCATAACTTGAGGACAAGTTATGGAGTCATGAAACCATTTAATTAGAACTAGACTCTTCATTTTTTGTAACCTTTGCCAACTATTATGAGTTTTATGAAACTTAAATGTGACTTTTCATATAACTTGAGGACAAGTTACAAAAACACATTTTAGAATCAAATCTTAGATTAATTTGGATTGAAAACAACTATTTCACTCAACTTTTCTATTAATCTATGCAACTCATAAGAACAAGATAATTCAAATCAACTTTTTTCATGTAATTAGTCTAAACCTTAAACTAATACAAAACATGAATCTATTGACAATTATCTTTGAAATTGGATTAGCATGAACATTACCACATCAAAAACAAGTTTATAAGTCCAAAAACATCTTACGGTAATGTTCCTAGTCCAATTCTAGCCAAAAAAGTCGAATTTATGATGTCTGGGGGTCCAACTCGTCGAGTGCACGAATGGACCATGCATGATGCCATGCAACCCAAATGGACCATGCCGGGTCGGGTCAAGTCTTACCAATTATAGTTATAGACTTAGACATTAATCCAACAGTTGTAAGCTGAATATGGATAAGTCTTGGATGGGAGCATACAGAACATCAGAAACCTATGTAAAAGGTGTTGCGGAATTTATCTAATATGCAGTGTACAATTACAAGATTATTAAACATATGGATCCTACAGATACCAAAAAAAAGATAAGAATTCCCTGTCCATGTGTTAAGTGTGTAAACCACATATGTCATTCCGTGGATGTGGTAGATGATCATCTATTCAGGAATGGAATTGATCAAACATACACAAATTGGAATAAGCATGCAGAAACAGAAGAACTACCAAGAAGTTATGTATATGAACATAATTTTGACATGTATACGTCAAACGATGTAGATTCCATGAACATGAACACAAAAATGCCAACAGATGATGCATAAATTGTAGAGATGGTTGAAGCTATAGAAGAAAATTTTATTGGGAACACTGATAAGTTTAGAGAACTCATAGAGGATGCCGAGAAGCCCCTATACATTGGGTGTCATAATTTCACAAAGTTATCTACAATCATTCAACTACTCAACTTGAAGAGTAAGTATGGAGTATCAGATACGTGATTTACATAATTATTAGTTTTGATAAAAAAAACATGTTACTAGAAGGAAACGATATGTACAGTAGTACATATGAGGCTAAAAAAGCATTTAAGGCAATGGGTTCAGGGTATACTAAGATACATGCATGTGTCAACAATTGTATACTTTACAGAAACGAATACACAGACTTGGAAGCATGTCCTACTTGTGGTAAATCAAGATGGAAGGTTGATGAACAAAAAATAAAATTTACAACAATATTCCTGTAAAATGTTTGTGGTACTTTCCAATTATTCCACGCTTCAAGCGTCTTTACCAGTCTAAGACAACTGCAAAAGATTTAACATGGAACGCAACAGAAAGAATGGTGGATGTTGGAGTTTTAAGTCACCCAACTGATTCACCAGCATGGGCTACCATTGATGACAAATATCTTGATTTTGCTAGCGAACCAAGGAATTTGCGACTAGGCATTTTGGCGGACGGGGTTGATGTGAACAAAGGAAATAGGAGTCATAGTGTTTGGCCTGTTTTAACTGTCATTAACAACCTTCCACCATGGTTGTGTATGAAGAGAAAGTTCACCATGCTTTCGTTATTGATTTCGGGAACACCAGGAAACGATATTGATGTGTTCCTTCCACCTGTTATTGATGATCTGCAATTATTATTTGATTTTGGAGTTGAAAAATACGATGCATAGGAACAAGAGCATTTTAAACTACGCACAGTTGTGTTATGGACTATTAATGATTATCCTGCTTTAGGTACATTAACGGGTTGCCCATACAGCGGTTTTCAAGGTTGTGTTGTGTGTGGTGAAGAGACACACTGAATTAGACTCCCTGAATCGAATAAGCAGAGTTATGCTGGTCATAGAAGATTTCTACTATATGATCACCCGTTCAGAAGACAAAACAAGGCATTCAATGGAAAACAAGAGTTCTCGCCCTCTCCAGAACCTATGAATGGGGAGGAAATTTATAACAGGGTAAAATTTATAATTAATAAATGGGGAAAGGTTAATAAGGGCGAGGAGGCAGAAATCCAACAATCAACAAGTGGAAGAGGTGGGAAGATGAATAAAAAAAGAGAAAATCACACCAACTGGGTACTTCAGATGTGGGCTAGCAAAATAATACATACTCGAAGAAATTCAATATATGGTATAGACAACTAAGGTATTGGCCCGACAATTTGGTTCCACATTGTATAGATTTTATGCATGTGGAAAAGAACGTGGGTGAGAGTTTAACAGGAACTGTTTTGAACGTTCCTGGGAAGACGAAAGATGGTTATAAAGCTCGATTGGATTTGGTTCATTATCGTTTAAAAGCAGAGTTGCATCCTTAGATAGAAGGGAACAACACAACACTCCTAAGTGTACATGCAACCCTAAATACCTTGGATCTATGTTTTCTCTATTATACATGCAAATAAGAACTTCCAAGGTATTATCCTAATCTAGCATATAAAACAATGAATGTAACAAGATAGAATACATACCTCTTTGATGTAGAAAGTCTTCATGAAGCTTTAGTGCCTAGTGCCCCAAGTGTGACACCTTAAATGGTTCACACAACACCAAATACACTTGGAATAACTTGAGAGAATTCTACACTTCATGAAAATCGGCTAGCCCTTTCTAGAATGATACTAGTCACCGATTTTGTCAAGAATAAGATCTTTATATAGCGTTACAATTAGGGTAAACCCTAATTGTCATGACTTTCCATTTCCTTGGATCCATGGGTTCAAATACACCATGGACCATCCTATGGGTTTTAGCCCAACTTGATTATCCATGGAGCATTAGCCCACTATACAAGTATGGATGATATACACAATCAACCCATATATTTAATTAGTCTTCTTTTGATCACTTAATTAATCCTAGATTAATTCTTGATCAATACTAATTAAATAATCTTATTATTCTTATTATTAATATACTAGATCTTATAATATATTAAAAACCATAAGTGTCTTATTTCTCTCATTATAGTCTATCCAAATTCATGATGCCATGCAACCCAAATGGACCATGCCGGGTCGGGTCAAGTCTTACCAATTATAGTTATGGACTTAGACATTAATCCAACATTTGGACCTGATTAGGTCATGTCCATAGTGTTGCTTGTAGGTTTGGACCTCATTTGGTCATGTATGGGTGTTGGTTCTGGGTTTAGACCTGATTAGGTCATGTCCATAGTGTTGGTTGTGGTTTGTGACCACATTTGGTCATGTATGGGTGTTGGTTGTGGTTTTGGACCTCATTTGGTCATGTTTGGGTGTTGGTTGTGGGTTTGGACCTCATTAGGGCATGTACAGGTGTTGGTTGTGGGTTTGGACCTTATTTGGTCATGTGTGGGTGTTGGTTGTGGGTTTGGACCTCATTTGGTCATGTCCATAGTGTTGGTTGTGGGTTTGGACCTTATTTGGTCATGTGTGGGTGTTGGTTGTGGGTTTGGACCTCATTAGGTCATGTCCATAGTGTTGGTTGTACATTTGGACCTCATTTAGTAATGTCTATAGTGTTGGTTGTGGGTTTGGACCTCATTTGGTCATGTCCATAGTGTTGGTTGTGGGTTTAGACCTCATTAGGTCATGTACGGGTGTTGGTTGTGGGTTTGGACCTCATTAAGTCATGTACGGGTGTTGGTTGTGGGTTTGGACCTCATTAGGTCATGTCCAGAGTGTTGGTTGTGGGTTTGGACCTCATTTGGTAATGTCCATAGTGTTGGTTGTAGGTTTGGACCTCATTTGGTCATGTCCATAGTGTTGGTTGTGGGTTTGGACCTCATTTCGTCATGTATGGGTGTTGGCTGTGGTTTTGGACCTCATTTGGTCATGTTTGGGTGTTGGTTGTGGGTTTGGACCTCATTAGGGCATGTACAGGTGTTGGTTGTAGGTTTGTACCTCATTTGGTCATGTATGGGTGTTGATTGTGGGGTAGGACCTCATTTGGTCGTGTCCATAGTCTTGGTTGTGGGTTTGGACCTCATTTGGTCATGTTCATAGTGTTGGATGTGGGTTTGGACCTCATTTGGTTATGTATGGGTGTTGGTTGTGGGTTTGGACCTCATTAGGTCATGTATATAGTATTGGTTGTGGGTTTGGACCTCATTTGGTAATGTCCATAGTGTTGGTTGTGGGTTTGGACCTCATTAGGTCATGTACAAGTGTTGGTTGTGGGTTTGGACCTTATTAGGTCATGTACGGGTGTTGGTTGTGGGTTTGGACTTCAGTAGGTCATGTATAGGTGTTGATTGTGGGGTTGGACCTCATTTGGACATGTCTATAGTCTTGGTTGTTGGTTTGGACCTCATTTGGTCATTTTCATAGTGTTGGCTATGGGTTTGGACCTCATTTGGTCATGTATAGGTGTTGGTTGTGGGTTTGGACCTCATTTGGTCATGTTCATTGTGTTGGTTGTGGGTTTGGACCCCATTAGGTCATGTACGAGTGTTAGTTGTGGGTTTGGACCCCGTTTTGTCATGTCCATAGTGTTGGTTGTGGGTTTAGACCTCATTGGGTCATTTATGGGTGTTGGATGTGGGTTTGGACCTCATTTGGTCATGTATGGGTGTTGGTTGTGGGTTTGGACCTCATTTGGTCATGTCCATAGTGTTGGTTGTGGGTTTAGACCTTATTTGGTCATGTATCGGTGTTGGTTATGGGTTTGGACCTCATTTGGTCATGTATGGGTGTTGGTTGTGGGTTTGGACCTCATTTGGTCATGTCCAAAGTGTTGCTTGTAGGTTTGGACCTCATTTCGTCATGTATGGGTGTTGGTTGTGGTATGGACATGATTGGGTCATGTCCATAGTGTTGGTTGTGGGTTTGGAGCTCATTTGGTAATGTCCATAGTGTTGCTTGTGGGTTTGGACCTCATTTGGTCATGTCCATAGTGTTGGTTGTGGGTTTAGACTTCATTAGGTCATGTATGGGTGTTGGTTGTGGGTTTGGACCTCATTTGGTTATGTCCATAGTGTTGGTTGTGGGTTTGGCCCTCATTTGGTCATGTATGGGTGTTGGTAGTGGGTTTGAACCTCATTAGGTCATGTCCATAGTGTTGGTTGTATGATTTGACCTCATTTGGTAATGTCCATAGTGTTGGTTGTGTGTTTGGACCTCATTTGGTCATGTCCATAGTGTTGGTTGTGGGTTTGGACCTCATTAGGTCATGTACGGGTGTTGGTTGTGGGTTTGGACCTCATTAGGTCATGTACGGGTGTTGGTTGTGGGTTTGGACCTCATTAGGTCATGTCCATAGTGTTGGTTGTGGGTTTGGACCTCATTTACTAATGTCCATAGTGTTGGTTGTAGGTTTGGACCTCATTTTATCATGTCCATAGTGTTGGTTGTGGGTTTGGACCTCATTTGGTCATGTATGGGTGTTAGCTGTGGTTTTGGACCTCATTTGGTCATGTTTGGGTGGTGGTTGTGGGTGTGGACCTCATTAGGGCATGTACGGGTGTTGGTTGTAGGTTTGTACCACATTTGGTCATGTATGGGTGTTGATTGTGGGGTTTGACCTCATTTGGTCGTGTCCATAGTCTTGGTTGTGGGTTTGGAGCTCATGTGGTCATGTTCATAGTGTTGGATGTGGGTTTGGACCTCATTTGGTCATGTATGGGTGTTGGTTGTGGGTTTGGACCTCATTTGGTCATGTCCATAGTGTTGGTTGTGGGTTTAGACCTTATTTGGTCATGTATCGGTGTTGGTTATGGGTTTGGACCTCATTTGGTCATGTATGGGTGTTGGTTGTGGGTTTGGACCTCATTTGGTCATGTCCAAAGTGTTGCTTGTAGGTTTGGACCTCATTTCGTCATGTATGGGTGTTGGTTGTGGTATGGACATGATTGGGTCATGTCCATAGTGTTGGTTGTGGGTTTGGACCTCATTTGGTAATGTCCATAGTGTTGCTTGTGGGTTTGGACCTCATTTGGTCATGTCCATAGTGTTGGTTGTGGGTTTAGACTTCATTAGGTCATGTATGGGTGTTGGTTGTGGGTTTGGACCTCATTTGGTTATGTCCATAGTGTTGGTTGTGGGTTTGGCCCTCATTTGGTCATGTATGGGTGTTGGTAGTGGGTTTGAACCTCATTAGGTCATGTCCATAGTGTTGGTTGTATGATTTGACCTCATTTGGTAATGTCCATAGTGTTGGTTGTGTGTTTGGACCTCATTTGGTCATGTCCATAGTGTTGGTTGTGGGTTTGGACCTCATTAGGTCATGTACGGGTGTTGGTTGTGGGTTTGGACCTCATTAGGTCATGTACGGGTGTTGGTTGTGGGTTTGGACCTCATTAGGTCATGTCCATAGTGTTGGTTGTGGGTTTGGACCTCATTTACTAATGTCCATAGTGTTGGTTGTAGGTTTGGACCTCATTTTATCATGTCCATAGTGTTGGTTGTGGGTTTGGACCTCATTTGGTCATGTATGGGTGTTAGCTGTGGTTTTGGACCTCATTTGGTCATGTTTGGGTGGTGGTTGTGGGTGTGGACCTCATTAGGGCATGTACGGGTGTTGGTTGTAGGTTTGTACCACATTTGGTCATGTATGGGTGTTGATTGTGGGGTTTGACCTCATTTGGTCGTGTCCATAGTCTTGGTTGTGGGTTTGGAGCTCATGTGGTCATGTTCATAGTGTTGGATGTGGGTTTGGACCTCATTTGGTCATGTATGGGTGTTGGTTGTGGGTTTGGACCTCATTAGGTCATGTCCATAGTGTTGGTTGTACGTTTGGAACTCATTTGGTAATGTATATAGTATTGGTTGTGGGTTTGGACCTCATTTGGTAATGTCCATAGTGTTGGTTGTGGGTTTGGACCTCATTAGGTCATGTACGAGTGTTGGTTGTGGGTTTGGACCTCATTAGGTCATGTACGGGTATTGGTTGTGGGTTTGGACTTCATTACGTTATGTATAGGTGTTGATTGTGGGGTTGGACCTCATTTGGTCATGTCTATAGTCTTGGTTGTGGGTTTGGACCTCATTTGGTCATTTTCATAGTGTTGGCTATGGGTTTGGACCTCATTTGGTCATGTATAGGTGTTGGTTGTGGGTTTGGACCTCATTTGGTCATGTTCATTGTGTTGGTTGTGGGTTTGGACCTCATTAGTTCATGTACGAGTGTTAGTTGTGGGTTTGGACCCCGTTTTGTCATTTCCATAGTGTTGGTAGTGGGTTTAGACCTCATTGGATCATTTATGGGTGTTGGTTGTGGGTTTGGACCTCATTTGGTCATGTATGGGTGTTGGTTGTGGGTTTGGACCTCATTTGGTCATGTTCATTGTGTTGGTTGTGGGTTTGGACCTCATTAGGTAATGTACGGGTGTTAGTTGTGGGTTTGGACCCCGTTTTCTCATGTCCATAGTGTTGGTTGTGGGTTTAGAACTCATTGGGTCATTTATGGGTGTTGGATGTGGGTTTGGACCTCATTTGGTCATGCATGGGTGTTGGTTGTGGGTTTGGACCTCATTTGGTCATGTCCATAGTGTTGGTTGTGGGTTTAGACCTTATTTGGTCATGTATGGGTGCTGGTTGTGGGTTTGGACCTCATTTGGTCATGTATGGGTGTTGGTTGTGGGTTTGGACCTCATTTGGTCATGTCCATAGTGTTGCTTGTAGGTTTGGACCTCATTTGGTCATGTATGGGTGTTGGTTGTGGTATGGACATGATTAGGTCATGTCCATAGTGTTGGTTGTGGGTTTGGACCTCATTTGGTAATGTCCATAGTGTTGGTTGTGGGTTTGGACCTCATTTGGTCATGTCCATAGTGTTGGTTGTGGGTTTGGACTTCATTAGGTCATGTATGGGTGTTGGTTGTGGGTTTGGACCTCATTTGGTCATGTCCATAGTGTTGGTTGTGGGTTTGGCCCTCATTTGGTCATGTATGGGTGTTGGTAGTGGGTTTGAACCTCATTAGGTCATGTCCATAGTGTTGGTTGTATGTTTGGACCTCATTTGGTAATGTCCATAGTGTTGGTTGTGGGTTTGGACCTCATTTGGTCATGTCCATAGTGTTGGTTGTGCGTTTGGACCTCATTAGGTCATGTACAGGTGTTGGTTGTGGGTTTGGACCTCATTAGGTCATGTACGGGTGTTGGTTGTGGGTTTGGACCTCATTAGGTCATGTCCATAGTGTTGGTTGTAGGTTTGGACCTCATTTGGTAATTTCCATAGTGTTGGTTGTAGGTTTAGACCGCATTTAGTCATGTCCATAGTGTTTGTTGTGGGTTTGGACCTCATTTGGTCATGTATGGGTGTTGGTTGTGGGTTTGGACCTCATTTGGTCATGTTTGGGTGGTGGTTGTGGGTGTGGACCTCATTAGGGTATGTACGGGTGTTGGTTGTAGGTTTGTACCTTATTTCGTCATGTATGGGTGTGTATTGTGGGGTTGGACCTCATGTGGTCATTTTCATAGTCTTGGTTGTGGGTTTGGAGCTCATTTGGTCATGTTCATAGTGTTGGATGTGGGTTCGGACCTCATTTGGTCATGTATGGGTGTTCGTTGTGGGTTGGGACCTCATTAGGTCATGTCCATTGTGTTGGTTGTACGTTTGGAGCTCATTTGGTAATGTACATAGTGTTGGTTGTGGGTTTGGACCTTATTTGGTAATGTCCATAGTGTTGGTTGTGGGTTTGGACCTCATTAGGTCATGTATGAGTTTTGGTTGTGGGTTTGGACCTCATTAGGTCATGTACGGGTGTTGGTTGTAGGTTTGGACCTCATTAGGTCATCTATAGGTGTTGATTGGGGGGTTGGACCTCATTTGGTCATGTCTATAGTCTTAGTTGTGGGTTTGGACCTCATTTGGTCATTTTCATAGTGTTGGCTGTGGGTTTGGACCTCATTTGGTCATATATAGGTGTTGGTTGTGGGTTTGGACCTCATTTGGTCATGTCCATAGTGTTGGTTGTGGGTTTGGACCTCATTAGGTCGTGTACGGGTGTTAGTTGTGGGTTTGGACCCCGTTTTGTCATGTCCATAGTGTTAGTTGTGGGTTTAGACCTCATTGGGTCATGTATGGGTGTTGGTTGTGGGTTTGGACCTCATTTGGTCATGTGTGGGTGTTGGTTGTGGGTTTGGACCTCATTTGGTCATGTCCATAGTGTTGGTTGTGGGTTTGGACCTCATTTGGTCATGTATCGGTGTTGGTTCTGGGTTTGGACCTCATTAGGTCATGTCTATAGTGTTGGTTGTGGGTTTGGACCTCATTTGGTAATGTCCATAGTGTTGGTTGAGGGATTGGACCTCATTTGGCCATTTTCCATAGTGTTGGTTGTGGGTTTGGACCTCATGAGGTCATGTACGGGTGTTGGTTGTGGGTTTGGACCTTATTAGGGCATGTACTGGTGTTGGTTGTGGGTTTTGACCTCATTAGGTCATGTACATAGTGTTGGTTGTGGGTTTGGACCTCATTTGGTAATGTCCGTAGTATTGGTTGTGGGTTTGATCCTCATTTGGTCATGTCCATAGTGTTGGTTGTCGGTTTGGACTTCATTTGGTCATGTCCATAGTGTTGGTTGTGGGTTTGGACCTCATTTGCTCATGTATGGGTGTTGGTTGTGGGTTTAGACCTCATTTGTGTTGGAATAGTGTCTAAGGCTGCAACTATATTAGGCAAGTATTTGACCCGGTTGTGCATGGTCCTTTTGGGTTGCCTTCACCATAGCAACTTGATAGGATGATTTATTAAGAGAGAGTAAATATTATTAATATATTATGAGAATAATATAAAGAATAATATATTGTTATTTGATTAATATAAGTCATAGAATTAATTGGAATTAATTTGGTGACTTAAAGAGATTAATTAAATAAGAGGGTATAAACTGTCAATTGTTTGATAGCTAAACTTTAGACTGTAAATCCATATAGATATGGATTGGACGGATTCTAGAAGCTAAAGGATAGCTCAAATCGTCCATTGCTTATCTATGGAAAGGATTTGGATAGCCTTAAGAGAAGATTATCCAATTAGGGTTTAGGTTGTAACCCTTAAGGAGTCTACAAGTATAAATAAACCCTATGGCATACGGAAATCGGCACTTCATCTAAAGTAAGAGAACCCTGGCCGATTTCCTCCCTTCTCTTCTCTCCCAAATCATCCTCCTTGCTAGTTGGTGTTTGTAAGCCATTAGAGGAGTGACAATTGTGACTCTAGAAGCTCCAAGACAACAAGATCAACAAGGAATTCAAAGGTATGATTCTAGATCTGTTTCAATATTGGTATTACACCTAAATAGTCATTAGAAGTCTTGGATTTAAAGCATGTTTGATTAGAAAGCCTAGATCCAAGCATTAGGGTCTTGCATGCGCACATAGGAAAGTTCTTATGGCTAAAACCCATCAGTGGTATCAGAGCCTAGCTTGGTTTTCATTAAATTGTTGCTTAATTGTCTGAAACTAAACTGCCAAATTCGATTTTTGTATTTCTGAGTCATGGACTCGGCGACTTCCATAGTGGACTCGACGAGTTGGCCTGACTCGGCGAGTCCAAGCGTCAGGAATGGCTAGATTCGGGATTTCTTCATGATTATCTTATGGAAACTTACATTAATCATATTAGATCAACCCTAATCCGATTTTTTGATATATATGACTATAATCTTGATCTAATTAAAGATATTTATCAACTAATAAAATATTTAATTTCCTTATATGATAATTAATTAATTATTTTGATTATTTTGGTAATTATCTTGCAAGAAATCTTGAATAAATCAAATATAGATAATTAGGAAATTAATTGTTAATTGAAATTATTTGTTATTTGATCCTCCATGTTTTAAATGTTTAAAACTTGTCCTCAATTTTTGAAATTTATATTTTGTAATTAAAAGTTTTAATTTAGACAATTTAAATTTCAAACCCTAGATTTTAAAATGTTTAAAATACAACCCTATACTAATATAATATTACTAGATTAATATATATATATATATATATATATATATATATATATATGTATGACTAAAATGCTAGTCTTACCGTTAGTAGGCCTTATTCACGAAGCCGATCTATAAGGTGGGTATAAGGTTGCGGCCTATAAAATGGCGCTTAATGGGTGTACGCTCACACCCACCGCTTGCTTGATCGATGGAGGGTCGTTAGCCGAACGGGTAGGATAGGCCAACCTCATCCTCTCATTAAAAGTATAATAGGAAATACAAAGTAACTACACATATTTTAAAATTTCCCAATCTTAGTTACTTTAGGAAAAGTGAATTGATGCAATCCCATGAAATTACAATTTGCATCCTTGCTAAGAAGTTAGTGGAGCGTGTGTGGTTTACCGGCACACTAATTAGTTCTAAGCAAAGGTGGCAAAGGGTGATTCATTGTTTATCATAGTTCGATGGAGCGTGTGTGGTTTACCGGCACATCGAATAGGTGATCGTTACAATAAAGGCACCATGTGAATTTGCATGGTAATTCACACCCGCTTTGTGATCCTCGGTATCCCAGTCAAAAACTAGAGGGGCATATCGAGATTTAAACATGTCATTGAATAGTTTCAATGAATCTCATCCGAACCTAGGAATTCTCAATACATTTAGAACTAGTAGTTAGGTTTTATGGTGGAGAATTAGTGAATCGTCATTCACTTACCTTCAATTTATTTGCATGTTAGATTACGGCATCCCTTTTCTCATATGTAAATGTTATTGTTGGATCCTAGCCCTAATTTTTCTTATTGGGTGATAATTAGGGATTCATATTCTAATCTATCTTTGTCCTTTCTATTTGTAGATGTCGAACGCAAACAACGCTGCTGCTAGTTCTTTCACGTTGATGAGCCTTTGCCAAAAGGTCACCTTCGATGGAACGAACTTTAGCGAATGGATAAGATACATTCGCACCATTGCTCGCTATGAGGATAAGGAGTATGTCCTCGATGAGAAGCTCGAGAAGATCAACCCTGAAATCGTTACTCCAGCTGAAATTACCGCTTTTCAAACTCATGAGCGAGATGCAACGAAGGTACATTGCATCATGATAGCCACCATGAACTCCGAATTCCAAAAGTCCTACGAGGACATGTACCCGTACGAGATGCATCATGACTTATTGGAGAGATACCACCAAAACGCGAGACAAGAGTGTTATGAGATTTTCACTAACATGATTTCCGCTAAGATGGGTCATGGAGAATCTCTTACCGTGCACCTGCAAAAGATGCAAAGGCATGTCGACCGCCTTCGTAAGTTAAATGTTGACTTTGGGGAAGACTTGGCGATCGACATGGTGCTTCACTCTTTGCCTCCGATGTACAATCAATTTAGGATGACCTACCACAAGAACAAAGAGGAGGTCACCCTAAGCAAACTCCAAGGTCTCTTGAGGGTCGCTGAGAGCAACTTCAAAGACAAGTCTGTTGCACCAACTCTCAATCCACCTGTTACTCCTGTCTTGGCTATTGGTCAAGGAAAGGGAAAGAAGAGGAAGGCTTCGTCTAAGAACTATCGCAAGGTTAAAGTCCAAGATGGTGCCTCTTCTAGTGGGACCAAAGTTGATCCCGCTAAGCCCTGTCCTAACCCGAAGGAGGCAGAGTGCCACCACTGCCACAAGATAGGACATTGGAAGAGAAGTTGTCCGGAATACCTGCAAGCCGTCAAGGAAGGAAAGATCAAGCCATCTTTCGCAGGTATATATACAATTAAATCTAACGATTCTAATCATGCTATTTCTTGGGTTCTTGATACCGGTTGTGGTTACCACATTTGTTCTAATGTGCAGGGACTAAGAAGAAGTAGGGATGTGGAGCAAGGAAGAATCAATCTAATCATGGGGAACAGAAGATCGTCGCCTGTGACCAAGATTGGAGTGTATTCTTTAGTGCTTAGGATAATTTATGTTTAGATTTGAACAATTGTTGCTATTCGCCAGAAATAGCTAGAAACATCATTTCATTTCATGGTTTATATAGACAAGGTTTTAGATTTTCTTTTAATAATGAGAATGGTTCTATTTTGGCTTATCTAAATGGTGTCTTTTACTTTGAAGCTATACCATGTAATGGAATTTATGAAACTGTTATGGTTGTTGATAACTTAGGAAATGATGTTTTGAATATAGATTCTTCCAGTAGTATGGATAAAGCATCCTTGTGGCATTGTCGTCTTGGACATGTCAACAAGAAACGCATAGCCCAACTCCAAAAGGATGGAGTGTTGGAGTCATTCGACCTTAGGGAAGATGACACGTGCGAGTCTTGTTTACTTGGAAAGATGACTAAATCACCCTTCACGAGTACGTGTGAAAGGGGTGAGGTTCTATTGGACTTAATACATACCGATGTATGTGGATCGTTTAGATCAACCACGAAGGATGGGAACCGCTTCTACGTTACTTTTACCGATGATTATAGTAGATATGGGTATATCTATTTAATCAAGCAAAAGTCAGAAACTTTTGAAAGGTTCAAAGAGTTCAAGAATGAAGTGGAGAATCAATTGGGCAGGAAAATCAAGATGCTTCGATCCGATCGAGGAGGAGAGTACCTAAGTCTTGAATTCCACGATTATCTCAAGGAGTGTGGAATAGTTTCCCAATTGACGCCTCCTAGGACACCGCAGTTGAATGGTGTGGCAGAAAGGCGTAATCGAACCTTATTGGATATGGTTCGCTCTATGATGAGTCGTGCTTCACTACCTATCTCTTTTGGGGGTATGCCTTAGAGACTGCCGCCCATATCCTTAACCGAGTCCCTACTAAGAAGGTTGCCAAAACACCTCACGAGATGTGGACAGGGAAAGCTCTCTTGTTGGCACATATCAAGGTTTGGGGTTGCGAGGCTTTCGTAACACGAGATACTCACGACAATCTCGAACCCCGAAGTGAGCGATGTATTTTCATCGGCTACCCGCAGACATCCTTTGGATATCTCTTCTATAGACTGAAGGACAATGTTGTCTTTGTTGCGAGGAGAGGAGTTTTCCGAGAGCGAGAACTCATAGGCCAAGGAGACAGTGGGAGGCAAATCGAGCTTGAAGAGATTCAAGAGTCGATAGATGAAGGAACCTCTACCGTTGGCACTCAACCCGAGGAGGAAACTCCGGTTGAACCGATTGACGAATCCTTACCTCTTAGACGTTCCGATAGAGTTAGAGTTCTACCCCAGTTTTATGGTTTTCATATTACTACTGAAGGGGACACGTATATTAGTGATGGTACACTAATAAATCTTGATAAACCTAATAGCTATAAGGAAGCCATGGCAGGCCCGGAGTCTGTGAAATGGAAAGAGGCAATGGATAGCGAGATCCAATCCATGTATGATAACCAAGTTTGGAATTTGGTTGATTATGTGCCCGAACGTAAGACCGTTGGGTGCAAATGGATCTTCAAGAAGAAGACCGACGTGGATGGAAACGTACACACATATAAAGCGCGATTGGTTGCGAAGGGCTTTACTCAAACTCCCGAAGTTGACTATGATGAGACCTTCTCACCAGTTGTGAAGATAAAATCTATTAGAGTGATGCTAGCGATTGCCGCATTTCATGATTATGAGATTTGGCAAATGGATGTCAAGACTGCCTTCCTTAATGGAAAGTTGGCTGAGGATGTTTACATGGCTCAGCCAGAGGGGTTTGTGTATCCGAAGCATCCGAATAGAGTGTGTAAGCTTGAGAAGTCCATTTATGGACTTAAGCAAGTGTCTCGCAGATGGAATCTTTGCTTCGATGAGAAAGTCAAAGAGTTTGGATTTGTACGAAGCGAAGATAATTCTTGTGTATATGTCAAAGCCAGTGGGAGTATAGTAAGCTTCCTCGTTCTATATGTCGATGACATATTACTCATAGGAAACGACATCCCGACTCTGCAGGAAGTTAAGTCCTGGCTCGGGAAGTGCTTCGCTATGAAGGACCTCGGAGAGGCTTCTTACATTTTGGGGATAAGGATAGTAAGAGAGAGAAGTAAGAGACTAATTGGACTTAGTTAGAACACTTACTTGGAGAAGGTACTAAAACGTTTTGGTATGGAAAACTCAAAAAAGGGAGAATTACCGATACAAAATAATGCCAAGTTGAGTAAGACTCAAAGTCCGAGTACCGAAGCTGAGATAGCAGAAATGAGCCGAGTTCCATACGCTTCCGCAGTTGGCTCAATCATGTACGCTATGACTTGTACTCGCCCTAATGTAGCCTTCGCTTTGAGCATGGTTAGCAGATATCAAGGGAATCCTGGCAGAGCACATTGGATTGCGGTGAAGAATATCCTTAAGTACCTTCGGAGGAAAAAGGAATGGTTCTTATTCCTCGGAGGGAGTGATGACTTGAAGGTGCGAGGGTATAGTGACGCCAGCTTTCAAACCGACAGGGACAACTACCGTTCACAGTCGGGCTGGGTCTTTACCCTGAATGGAGGAGCAGTGACATGGAAAAGTTCCAAATAGGAAACCGTAGTTGATTCAACATGCGAATCAGAGTACATTGCAGCGAGCGAAGCGTCGAAGGAGGCAATATGGCTAAAGAACTTCATCGGTGATCTTGGAGTTGTACCTGCCATAAAGGAGCCCATGGAGATTTTCTGTGATAACGAAGGAGCGGTTGCCTTGACCAAGGAACTGAGGGATCATGGTAGATCACGACATATGGACAGAAAATATCACTTCATTAGACATCGTGTAGAAGAAGGACAACTTGTAGTGAAGAGGATATCATCAGAAGATAACCCAGCAGATCCGCTTACGAAGGGACTGAGTAGGGTTAAGCACTTGCAACATGCTAGGAGTATTGGGCTGAAAGGATGATATTAGCATAGATTAGATAGTATTAGAAACGTGTAATAGATAAATGTAATTAACATTTGATGATTAAATAAAGGAGTTTTATTTATGAGTAATGTTACTATCTTATGTTAATTATTTAGCTATTGTTTCACTTTGCATGTTTTGACTTCCAGAATAATTGAGTTTATTAGGAATAATCGAATTGTTCAAATTGTCCACAATCGTTCATATGTTGGAAGTAGATATGAATGAAGATTGTCATGAATCGGTGCGTAGATTGTCTAAATAGTATTAGACATAGCAAAGGATTGTTGCGACATTCATGAGTGCTTATGAACTAGTTTTGAGCATTGGAACAAACCCGCGCTTGCTGGAATCACCTTATGGAATATGATATAAAAGCGTGATCGCAAGACGATAATATCATATAGTCTTAAAACCTAGATATATGGTTTATTATTTGCTAATTGATTGTACATTGATAATGCGGAAACGCATTGGTAACTCAATGTTATAAAACACATTGTTGTGTATAGTTGATTATTGAATAAGTAAATGCATATAAGTCGAAGTTTATCTGTAACTTTTATCTAAGAAGGTAGAAGCGATATCTCGGCTGCTCGATGATTTGATTTGACTTATGTGCCGGGCCCGGTCAGAACTGAATTGATGTGTTCGATTAACTTCTATGTCAAATAAATCAGAGATTGAGAAACCTAAATGCTAGACTAACCATTCCATAGGATTGTCAGCATGATATCTAACAAAGGACTGTACGATCCCTTATCTAAAGGACAAGATTGATTAGATCAGAGTTTGACAACGTCTTTGAGAGCTACGATTGCAAGCCGAATTGTACTTGTGCATATAGTTACTAGACTTATCCAAGTGGGAGACTGTTGGAATAGTGTCTAAGGCTGCAACTATATTAGGCAAGTATTTGACCTGGTTGTGCATAGTCCTTTTGGGTTGCCTTCACCATAGCAGCTTGATAGGATGATTTATTAAGAGAGAGTAAATATTATTAATATATTATGAGAATAATATAAAGAATAATATATTGTTATTTGATTAATATAAGTCATAGAATTAATTGGAATTAATTTGGTGACTTAAAGAGATTAATTAAATAAGAGGGTATAAACTGTCAATTGTTTGATAGCTAAACTTTAGACTGTAAATCCATATAGATATGGATTAGACGGATTCTAGAAGCTAAAGGATAGCTCAAATCGTCCATTGCTTATCTAAGGAAAGGATTTTGGATAGCCTTAAGAGAAGATTATCCAATTAGGGTTTAGGTTGTAACCCTTAAGGAGTGTACAAGTATAAATAGACCCTATGGCAAAAGGAAATCGACACTTCATCTAAATTAAGAGAACCTTGGCCGATTTCCTCCCCTCTCTTCTCTCCTAAATCATCCTCCTTGCTAGTTGGTGTTTGTAAGCCATTAGAGGAGTGACAATTGTGACTCTAGAAGCTCCAAGACCACAAGATCAACAAGGAATTCAAAGGTATGATTCTAGATCTGTTTCAATATTGTTATTACACCTAAATAGTCATTAGAAGTCTTGGATTCAAAGCATGTTTGATTAGAAAGCCTAGATCCAAGCATTAAGGTTTTGCATGCGCACATAGGAAAGTTCTTATGGCTAAAACCCATCAATTTGGTCATGTTTGGGTGTTGTTTGTGGGTTTGGACGTCATTAAGGCATGTACGGGAGTTGGTTGTAGGTTTGTACCTCATTTGGTCATGTATGGGTGTTGATTGTAGGGTTTGACCTCATTTGATCATGTCCATAATCTTGGTTGTGGGTTTGGACCTCATTTGGTCATGTTCATAGTGTTGGTTGTAGGTTTGGACCTCATTTGGTCATGTATGGGTGTTGGTTGAGGGTTTGGACCTCATTTGGTAATGTCCATAGTGTTGGTTGTGGGTTTGGACCTCATTTGGTCATGTCCATAGTGTTGGTTGTGGCTTTGGACCTCATTAGGTCATGTATGGGTGTTGGTTGTGGGTTTGGACCTCATTAGGTCATGTACGGGTGTTGGTTGTGGGTTTGGACCTCATTAGGTCATGTACATAGTGTTGGTTGTGGGTTTGGACCTCATTTGGTAATGTCCATAGTGTTGGTTGTGGGTTTCGACCTCGTTTGGTCATGTCCATAGTGTTGGTTGTGGGTTTGGACCTCATTAGGTCATGTATGGGTGTTGGTTGTAGGTTTGGACCTCATTTGGTCATGTCCATAGTGTTGGTTGACGGTTTGGACCTCATTTGGTCATGTATGGGTGTTGGTTGTGGGTTTGGACCTCATTAGGTCATGTCCATAGTGTTGGTTGTACGTTTGGACCTCATATGGTAATGTCCATAGTGTTAGTTGTGGTTTTGGACCTCATTTGGTCATGTCCATAATGTTGGTTGTGGGTGTGGACCTCATTAGGTCATGTGCGTGTGTTGGTTGTGGGTTTTGACCTCATAAGGTCACGTACGGGTGTTGGTTGTGGGTTTGGACCTTATTAGGTCATGTCCATGGTGTTGGTTGTGGGTTTGGACCTCATTTGGTAATGTCCATAGTGTTGGTTGTAGGTTTGGACCTCGTGTGGTCATGTCCATAGTGTTGGTTGTGGGTTTGGACTTCATTTGGTCATGTATGGGTGTTGGTTGTGGGTTTGGACCTTATTTGGTCATGTTTGGGTGTTGGTTGTGGGTTTGGACCTCATTAGGGTATGTACGGGTGTTGGTTGTAGGTTTGTACCTCATTAGGTCATGTATGGGTGTTGATTGTGGGGTTGGACCTCATTTGGTCATGTCCATAGTCTTGGTTGTGGGTTTCGACCTCATTCGGTCATCTTCATAGTTTTGGATGTTGGTTAGGACCTCATTTGGTCATGTATGGGTGTTGGTTGTGGGTTTGAACCTCATTAGGTCATGTACATAGTGTTGGTTGTACGTTTGGACCTTATTTGGTAATGTCCATAGTGTTGGTTGTGGGTTTGGACTCATTTGGTAATGTCTAAAGTGTTGCTTGTGGGTTTGGACCTCATTAGGTCATGTACGGGTGTTGGTTGTGGGTTTGGACCTCATTAGGTCATGTACGGGTGTTGGTTGTGGGTTTGGACCTCATTTGGTCATTTTCATAGTGTTGGCTGTGGTTTTGGACCTCATTTGGTCATGTATGGGTGTTGGTTGTGGGTATGGACCTCATTTGGTCATGTCCATAGCGTTGGTTATGGGTTTGGACCTCATTAGGTCATGTACGGGTGTCAGTTGTGGGTTTGGAGCTCGTTTTGTCATGTCCATAGTGTTAGTTGTGGGTTTAGACCTCATTGGGTCATGTATGGGTGTTGGTTGTGGGTTTGGACCTCATTAGGTCATGTCCATAGTGTTGGTTGTACGTTTGGACCTCATTCGGTAATGTCCATATTGTTGGTTGTGGGTTTAGATCTCATTTGGTCATGTCCATAGTGTTGGTTGTGGATTTGGACCTCATTAGGTCATGTACGGGTATTAGTTGTGGTTTTAGACCTCATTGGGTCATGTATGGGTGTTGGTTGTGGGTTTGGACCTCATTTGGTCATGTATGGGTGTTGGTTGTGGGTTTGGACCTCATTTGGTCATGTCCATAGTGTTGGTTGTGGGTTTGGACCTCCTTTGGTCATGTATCGGTGTTGGTTCTGGGTTTAGACCTCATTTGGTCATGTATCGGTATTAGTTCTGGGTTTGGACCTCATTAGGTCAAGTCTATAGTGTTGGTTGTGGGTTTGGACCTCATTTGGTAATGTCCTTAGTGTATGTTGAGGGTTTGGACCTCATTTGGCCATTCTCCATAGTGTTGGTTGTGGGTTTGGACCTCATGAGGTCATGTACGGGTGTTGGTTGTGGGTTTGGACATCATTAGGACATGTACTGGTGTTGGTTGTGGGTTTTGACCACATTAGGTCATGTACATAGTGTTGGTTGTGGGTTTGGACCTCATTTGGTAATGTCCGTAGTATTAGTTGTGGGTTTGATCCTCATTTGGTCATGTCCATAGTGTTGGTTGTCGGTTTGGACCTCATTTGGTCATGTCCAGAGTGTTGGTTGTGGGTTTGGACCTCATTTGCTCATGTATGGGTGTTGGTTGTGCTTTTAGACCTCATTTGGTCATGTTTGGGTGTTGGTTGTGGGTTTGGACCTCATTAGGGCATGTATGGGTGTTGGTTGTAGGTTTGTACCTCATTTGGTCATGTATGGGTGTTGATTGTGGGGTTTGACCTCATTTGATCATGTCCATAATCTTGGTTGTGGGTTTGGACCTCATTTGGTCATGTTTATAGTGTTAGTTGTAGGTTTGGACCTCATTTAGTCATGAATGGGTGTTGGTTGTGGGTTTGGACCTCATTTGGAAATGTCCATAGTGCTGGTTGTGGGTTTGGACCTCATTTGGTCATGTCCATAGTGTTGGTTGTCGATTTGGACCTCATTAGGTCATGTACGGGTGTTGGTTGTGGGTTTGGACCTCATTAGGTAATGTACGGGTGTTGGTTGTGGGTTTGGACCTAATTAGCTCATGTCCATAGTGTTGGTTGTACGTTTGGACCTCATTTGCTAATGTCCATAGTGTTGGTTGTGGGTTTGGACCTCATTAGGTCATGTACGGGTGTTGGTTGTAGGTTTGGACCTCATTAGGTCATGTACATAGTGTTGGTTGTGGGTTTGGACCTCATTTGGTAATATCCATAGTGTTGGTTGTGGGTTTGGACCACATTTGGTCATGTCCATAGTGTTGGCTGTGGGTTTGGACCTCATTAGGTCATGTATGGGTGTTGGTTGTGGGTTTGGACCTCATTTGGTCATGTCCATAGTGTTGGTTGTCGGTTTGGACCTCATTTGGTCATGTATGGGTGTTGGTTGTGGCTTTGGACCTCATTAGGTCATGTCCATAGCGTTGGTTGTACGTTTGGACCTCATTTTGTAATGTCCATAGTGTTGGTTGTGGGTTTGGACCTCATTTGGTCATGTTTGGGAGTTGGTTGTGGGTTTGGAGCTCATAAGGGATGTACGGGTGTTGGTTGTGGGTTTGGACCTCATTAGGTCATGTACGTGTGTTGGTTGTGGGTTTGGACCTCATTAGGTCATGTATAGGTGTTGATTGTGGGGTTTGACCTCATTTGGTCATGTCTATAGTCTTGGTTGTAGGTTTGGATCTCATTTGGTCATTTTCATAGTGTTGGCTGTGGGTTTGGACCTCATTGGGTCATGTATGGGTGTTGGTTGTGGGTATGGACCTCATTTGGTCATGTTCATAGTGTTGGGTTTGGTTTTGGACCTCATTAGGTCATGTACGGGTGTTAGTTGTGGGTTTGGACCTCGTTTTGTCATGTCCATAGTGTTGGTTGTGGGTTTAGACCTCATTGGGTCATGTATGGGTGTTGGTTGTGGGTTTGGACCTCATTTGGTCATGTATGGGTGTTTGTTGTGGGTTTGGACCTCATTTGGTCATGTCCATAGTGTTGGTTGTGGGTTTGGACCTCATTTGGCCATTTTCCATAGTATTGGTTGTGGGTTTGGAGCTCATGAGGTCATGTACGGGTGTTGATTGTGGGTTTGGAACTCATTAGGTCATGTACTGGTGTCGGTTGTGGGTTTGGTTCATCGTTAGGTCCAGTACATAGTGTTGGTTGTGGGTTTGGACCTCATTTGGTAATGTCCGTAGTATTGGTTGTGGGTTTGGACCTCATTTGGGCATGTCCATAGTGTTGGTTGTCGGTTTGGACCCAATTTGGTCATGTCTATAGTGTTGGATGTGGGTTTAGACCTCATTTGCTCATGTATGGGTGTTGGTTGTGGGTTTAGACCTCATTTGGTCATGTTTGGGTGTTGGTTGTGGATTTGGACCTCATTAGGGCATGAACGGATGTTGGTTTTAGGTTTGTACCTCATTTGGTCATGTATGGGTTTTGATTGTGGGGTTGGACCTCATTTGATCATGTCCATAGTCTTGGTTGTGGGTTTGGACCTCATTTGGTCATGTTCATAGTGTTGGTTGTGGGTTTGGACCTCATTTGGTCATCTATGGGTGTTGGTTGTGGGTTTGGACCTCATTAGGTCATGTCTATAGTGTTGGTTGTACGTTTGGACCTCATTTGGTAATGTCCATAGTGTTGGTTGTGGGTTTGGACCTCATGTGGTAATGTCTATAGTGTTGTTTGTGGGTTTGGACCTCATTCGGTCATGTACGCGTGTTGGTTGTGTGTTTAGACCTCATTAGGTCATGTACGGGTGTTGGTTGTGGGTTTGGACCTCATTAGGTCATGTCCATAGTGTTGGTTGTGGGTTTGGACCTCATTTGGTCATGTCCATAGTGTTGGTTGTCAGTTTGGACCTCATTTGGTCATGTCTATAGTGTTGGTTGTGGGTTTGGACCTCAGTTGATCATGTATGGGTGTTGGTTGTGGGTTTTGACCTCATTTGGTTATGTTTGGGTGTTGGTTGTGGGTTTAGACCTCATTGGGGCATGTACGAGTGTTGGTTGCAGGATTGTACCTCATTTGGTCATGTATGGGTGTTGATTGTGGGGTTGGACCTCATTTGATCATGTCCATAGTCTTGGTTGTGGGTTTGGACCTCATTTGGTCATGTTTATAGTGTTGGTTGTGGGTTTGGACCTCATTTGGTCATGTATGGGAGTTGGTTGTGGGTTTGTACATCATTAGTTCATGTCCATAGTGTTGGTTGTACGTTTGGACCTCATTCGGTAATGTCTATAGTGTTGGTTGTGGGTTTGGACCTGATTTGGTAATGTCCATAGTGTTGGTTGTGGATTTGGACCTCATTAGGTCATTTACGGGTGTTGGTTGTGGGTTTAGACATCATTAGGTCATGTACGGGTGTTGGTTGTGGGTTTAGACCTCATTAGGTCATGTCCATAGTGTTTGTTGTGGGTTTGGACGTCATTTAGTAATGTCCATAGTGTTGGTTGTAGGTTTGGACCTCATTTGGTCATGTCCATAGTGTTGGTTGTGGGTTTGGACTTCATTTGGTCATGTATGGGTGTTGGTTGTGGGTTTGGACCTCATTTGGTCATGTTTGGGTGTTGGTTGTGGGTTTTGACCTCATTAGGGCATGTACGGGTGTTGGTTCTGGGTTTGTACCTGATTTGGTCATGTATAGGTGTTGATTGTGGGGTTGGACCTCATTTGGTCATGTCCATAGTCTTGGTTGTGGTTTTGGACCTCATTTGGTCATGTTCATAGTGTTGGATGTGGGTTTGGACCTCATTTGGTCATGTATGGGTTTTGGTTGTGGGTTTGGACCTCATTAGGTCATGTCTATAGTGTTGGTTGTACGTTTGGACCTTATTAGGTAATGTCCATAGTGTCGGTTGTGGGTTTGGACCTCATTTTGTAATGTCTATAGTGTTGGTTGTGGGTTTGGACCTCCTTAGGTCCTGTACGGGTGTTGGTTGTGGGTTTGGACCTCATTAGGTCATGTTCGGGTGTTGGTTGTGGGTTTGGACCTCATTAGGTCATGTATAGGTGTTGATTGTGGGGTTGGACCTCATTTGGTCATGTCTATAGTCTTGGTTGTAGGTTTGGATCTCATTTGGTCATTTTCATAGTGTTGGCTGTGGGTTTGGACCTCATTGGGTCATGTATGGGTGTTGGTTGTGGGTATGGACCTCATTTGGTCATGTTCATAGTGTTGGGTTTGGGTTTGGACCTCATTAGGTCATGTACGGGTGTTAGTTGTGGGTTTGGACCTCGTTTTGTCATGTCCATAGTGTTGGTTGTGGGTTTAGACCTCATTGGGTCATGTATGGGTGTTGGTTGTGGGTTTGGACCTCATTTGGTCATGTATGGGTGTTGGTTGTGGGTTTGGACCTCATTTGGTCATGTCCATAGTGTTGGTTGTGGGTTTGGACCTCATTTGGCCGTTTTCCATAGTATTGGTTGTGGGTTTGGAGCTCATGAGGTCATGTATGGGTGTTGGTTGTGGGTTTGGACCTCATTAGGTCATGTACTGGTGTCGGTTGTGGGTTTGAACCTCGTTAGGTCCAGTACATAATGTTGGTTGTGGGTTTGGACCTCATTTGGTAATGTCCGTAGTATTGGTTGTGGGTTTGGACCTCATTTGGTCATGTCCATAGTGTTGGTTGTCGGTTTGGACCTCATTTGGTCATGTCTATAGTGTTGGATGTGGCTTTAGACCTCATTTGCTCATATATGGGTGGTGGTTGTGGGTTTAGACCTCATTTGGTCATGTTTGGGTGTTGGTTGTGGATTTGGACCTCATTAGGGCATGTACGGATGTTGGTTTTAGGTTTGTACCTTATTTGGTCATGTATGGGTTTTGATTGTGGGGTTGGACCTCATTTGATCATGTCCATAGTCTTGGTTGTGGGTTTGGACCTCATTTGGTCATGTTCATAGTGTTGGTTGTGGGTTTGGACCTCATTTGGTCATGTATGAGTGTTGGTTGTGGGTTTGGACCTCATTAGGTCATGTCTATAGTGTTGGTTGTACGTTTGGACCTTATTTGGTAATGTCCATAGTGTTGGTTGTGGGTTTGGACCTCATGTGGTAATGTCTATAGTGTTGTTTGTGGGTTTGGACCTCATTAGGTCATGTACGGGTGTTGGTTGTGTGTTTAGACCTCATTAGGTCATGTACGGGTGTTGGTTGTGGGTTTGTACCTCATTTGGTCATGTATGGGTGTTGGTTGTGGGTTTGGACCTCATTTGGGCATGTTTGGGTGTTGGTTGTGGGTTTGCACCTCATTAGGGCATGTACGGGTGTTGGTTCTGGGTTTGTACTTCATTTGGTCATGTATAGGTGTTGATTGTGGGGTTGGACCTCATTTGGTCATGTCCATAGTCTTGGTTGTGGGTTTGGACCGCATTTGGTCATTTTCATAGTGTTGGTTGTGGGTTTGGACCTCATTTGGTAATGTAGGGGTGTTGGTTGTGGGTTTGCACCTTATCTGGTCATGTCCATAGTGTTGGTTGTGGGTTTGGACCTCATTAGGTTATGTACGGGTGTTAGTTGTGGGTTTGGACCTCATTTTGTCATGTCCATAGTGTTGGTTGTTGGTTTCGACCTCATTTGGTCATGTATGGGTGTTGATTGTGGGTTTGGACTTCATTTGGTCATGTATGGATGTTGGTTGTGGGTTTGGACCTCATTTGGTCATGTCTATAGTGTTGGTTGTGGGTTTGGACCTCATTTGGTCATGTATCAGTGTTGGTTGTGGGTATGGACCTCATTAGGTCATATCTATTATGTTGGTTGTGGGTTTGGACCTCATTTGGTAATGTCCATAATGTTGGTTGTGGGTTTGGACCTCATGAGGTCATGTACCGGTGTTGGTTGTGGGTTTGGACGTCATTCGGTCATGCACTAGTGTTGGTTGTGGGTTTGGACCTCATTAGGTCGTGTACATAGTGTTGGTTGTGGGTTTGGACCTCATTTGGTAATGTACGTAGTGTTGGTTGTGGGTTTAGACCTCATTTGGTCATGTCCATAGTGTTGGTTGTCGGTTTGGACCTCATTTGGTCATGTCCATAGTGTTGATTGTGGGTTTGGACCTCATTTGGTCATGTCCATAGTGTTGGTTGTCGGTTTGGACCTCATTTGGTCATGTCCATAGTGCTGGTTGTGGGTTTGGACCTCATTTGTTCATGTATGGGTGTTGGTTGTGGGTTTTGGACCTCATTTGGCCATTTTCCATAGTGTTGGTTGTGGGTTTGGACCTCATGAGGTCATGTACGGGTGTTGGTTGTGGGTTTGGACCTCATTAGGTCATGTACTGGTGTTGGTTGTGGGTTTGGACCTCATTAGGTCATGTACATAGTGTTGGTTGTGGGTTTGGACCTCATTTGGTAATATCCGTAGTGTTGGTTGTGGGTTTAGACCTCATTTGGTCATGTCCATAGTGTTGGTTGTCGGTTTGGACGTCATTTGGTCATGTCCATAGTGTTGGTTGTCGGTTTGGACCTCATTTAGTCATGTCCATAGTGTTGGTTGTGGGTTTGGACCTCATTTGGTCATGTCCATAGTGCTGGTTGTGGGATTAGACCTCATTTGTTCATGTATGGGTGTTGGTTGTGGGTTTAGACAACATTAGGTCATGTCCATAGTGTTGTTTGTACGTTTGGACCTCATTTGGTAATGTCCATAGTGTTGGTTGTGGGTTTGGACCTCATTTGGTCATGTCCATGGTGTTGTTTGTGGGTTTGGACCTCATTAGGTCATGTACGGGTGTTGGTTGTGGGTTTAGACCTCATTAGGTCATGTCCATAGTGTTGGTTTTGGTTTTGGACCTCATTTGGTAATGTCCATAGTGTTGGTTGTAGGTTTGGACCTCATTTGGTCATGTCCATAGTGTTGGTTATGGGTTTGGACTTCATTTGGTCATGTATGGGTGTTGGTTGTGGGTTTGGACCTCATTTGGTCATGTTTGGGTGTTGGTTGTGGGTTTTGACCTCATTAGGGCATGTACGGCTGTTGGTTCTGGGTTTGTACCTGATTTGGTCATGTATAGGTGTTGATTGTGGGGTTGGACCTCATTTGGTCATGTCCATAGTTTTGGTTGTGGTTTTGGACCTCATTTGGTCATGTTCATAGTGTTGGATGTGGGATTGGACCTCATTTGGTCATGTATGGGTTTCGGTTGTGGGTTTGGACCTCATTAGGTCATGTCCATAGTGTTGGTTGTACGTTTGGACCTTATTAGGTAATGTCCATAGTGTTGGTTGTGGGTTTGGACCTCATTTTGTAATGTCTATAGTGTTGGTTGTGGGTTTAGACCTCCTTAGGTCATGTACGGGTGTTGGTTGTGGGTTTGGACCTCATTAGGTCATGTACGGGTGTTGGTTGTGGGTTGGACCTCATTTGGTCATGTCTATAGTCTTGGTTGTAGGTTTGGATCTCATTTGGTCATTTTCATAGTGTTGGCTGTGGGTTTGGACCTCATAGGGTCATGTATGGGTGTTGGTTGTGGGTATGGACCTCATTTGGTCATGTTCATAGTGTTGGGTTTGGGTTTGGACCTCATTAGGTCATGTACGGGTGTTAGTTGTTGGTTTGGACCTCGTTTTGTCATGTCCATAGTGTTGGTTGTGTGTTTAGACCTCATTGGGTCATGTATGGGTGTTGGTTGTGGGTTTGGACCTCATTTTGTCATGTATGGGTGTTGGTTGTGGGTTTGGACCTCATTTGGTCATGTCCATAGTGTTGGTTGTGGGTTTGGACCTCATTTGGCCATTTTCCATAGTATTGGTTTTGGGTTTGGAGCTCATGAGGTCATGTACGGGTGTTGGTTGTGGGTTTGGACCTCATTAGGTCATGTACTGGTGTCAGTTGTGGGTTTGGACCTCGTTAGGTCCAGTACATAGTGTTGGTTGTGGGTTTGGACCTCATTTGGTAATGTCCGTAGTATTGGTTGTGGGTTTGGACCTCATTTGGTCATGTCCATAGTGTTGGTTGTCGGTTTGGACCTCATTTGGTCATGTCTATAGTGTTGGATGTGGGTTTAGACCTCATTTGCTCATGTATGGGTGTTGTTTGTGGGTTTAGACCTCATTTGGTCATGTTTGGGTGTTGGTTGTGGATTTGGACCTCATTAGGGCATGTACGGATGTTGGTTTTAGGATTGTACCTCATTTGGTCATGTATGGGTTTTGATTGTGGGGTTGGACCTCATTTGATCATGTCCATAGTCTTGGTTGTGGGTTTGGACCTCATTTGGTCATGTTCATAGTGTTGGTTGTGGGTTTGGACCTCATTTGGTCATGTATGAGTGTTGGTTGTGGGTTTGGACCTCATTAGATCATGTCTATAGTGTTGGTTGTACGTTTGGACCTCATTTGGTAATGTCCATAGCGTTGGTTGTGGGTTTGGACCTCATGTGGTAATGTCTATAGTGTTGTTTGTGGGTTTGGACCTCATTAGGTCATGTACGGGTGTTGGTTGTGTGTTCCTCATTAGGTCATGTACGGGTGTTGGTTGTGGGTTTGGACCTCATTAGGTCATGTCCATAGTGTTGGTTGTGGGTTTGGACCTTATTTAGTAATGTCCATAGTGTTGGTTGTAGGTTTGGACCTCATTTGGTCATGTCTATAGTGTTGGTTGTGGGTTTGGACCTCATTTGGTCATGTCCATAGTGTTGGTTATGGGTTTGGACCTCATTTGTTCATGTTTGGGTGTTGGTTGTGGGTTTGGACCTCATTAGGGCATGTACGGGTGTTGGTTCTGAGTTTTTACTTCATTTGGTCATGTATAGGTGTTGATTGTGGGGTTGGACCTCATTTGGTGATGTCCATAGTCTTGGTTGTGGGTTTGGACCTCATTTGTTCATTTTCATAGTGTTGGTTGTGGGTTTGGACCTCATTTGGTCATGTAGGGGTGTTGTTTGTGGGTTTGCACCTTATTTGGTCATGTCCATAGTGTTGGTTGTGGGTTTGGACCTCATTAGGTTATGTACGGGTGTTAGTTGTGGGTTTGGACCTCATTTTGTCATGTCGATAGTGTTGGTTTTTGGTTTTGACCTCATTGGGTCATGTATGGGTGTTGGTTGTGGGTTTGGACTTCATTTGGTCATGTATGGATGTTGGTTGTGGGTTTGGACCTCATTTGGTCATGTCCATAGTGTTGGTTGTGGGTTTGGACCTCATTTGGCCATTTTCCATAGTATTGGTTTTGGGTTTGGAGCTCATGAGGTCATGTACGGGTGTTGGTTGTGGGTTTGGACCTCATTAGGTCATGTACTGGTGTCAGTTGTGGGTTTGGACCTCGTTAGGTCCAGTACATAGTGTTGGTTGTGGGTTTGGACCTCATTTGGTAATGTCCGTAGTATTGGTTGTGGGTTTGGACCTCATTTGGTCATGTCCATAGTGTTGGTTGTCGGTTTGGACCTCATTTGGTCATGTCTATAGTGTTGGATGTGGGTTTAGACCTCATTCGCTCATGTATGGGTGTTGTTTGTGGGTTTAGACCTCATTTGGTCATGTTTGGGTGTTGGTTGTGGATTTGGACCTCATTAGGGCATGTACGGATGTTGGTTTTAGGATTGTACCTCATTTGGTCATGTATGGGTTTTGATTGTGGGGTTGGACCTCATTTGATCATGTCCATAGTCTTGGTTGTGGGTTTGGACCTCATTTGGTCATGTTCATAGTGTTGGTTGTGGGTTTGGACCTCATTTGGTCATGTATGAGTGTTGGTTGTGGGTTTGGACCTCATTAGGTCATGTCTATAGTGTTGGTTGTACGTTTGGACCTCATTTGGTAATGTCCATAGCGTTGGTTGTGGGTTTGGACCTCATGTGGTAATGTCTATAGTGTTGTTTGTGGGTTTGGACCTCATTAGGTCATGTACGGGTGTTGGTTGTGTGTTCCTCATTAGGTCATGTACGGGTGTTGGTTGTGGGTTTGGACCTCATTAGGTCATGTCCATAGTGTTGGTTGTGGGTTTGGACCTCATTTAGTAATGTCCATAGTGTTGGTTGTAGGTTTGGACCTCATTTGGTCATGTCTATAGTGTTGGTTGTGGGTTTGGACCTCATTTGGTCATGTCCATAGTGTTGGTTATGGGTTTGGACCTCATTTGTTCATGTTTGGGTGTTGGTTGTGGGTTTGGACCTCATTAGGGCATGTACGGGTGTTGGTTCTGAGTTTTTACTTCATTTGGTCATGTATAGGTGTTGATTGTGGGGTTGGACCTCATTTGGTGATGTCCATAGTCTTGGTTGTGGGTTTGGACCTCATTTGTTCATTTTCATAGTGTTGGTTGTGGGTTTGGACCTCATTTGGTCATGTAGGGGTGTTGTTTGTGGGTTTGCACCTTATTTGGTCATGTCCATAGTGTTGGTTGTGGGTTTGGACCTCATTAGGTTATGTACGGGTGTTAGTTGTGGGTTTGGACCTCATTTTGTCATGTCCATAGTGTTGGTTTTTGGTTTTGACCTCATTGGGTCATGTATGGGTGTTGGTTGTGGGTTTGGACTTCATTTGGTCATGTATGGATGTTGGTTGTGGGTTTGGACCTCATTTGGTCATGTCTATAGTGTTGGTTGTGGGTTTGGACCTCATTTGGTCATGTATCAGTGTTGGTTGTGGCTATGGACCTCATTAGGTCATATCTATTATGTTGGTTGTGGGTTTGGACCTCATTTGGTAATGTCCATAATGTTGGTTGTGGGTTTCGACCTCATGAGGTCATGTACGGGTGTTGGTTTTGGGTTTGGACCTCATTCGGTCATGTACTGGTGTTGGTTGTGGGTTTGGACCTCATTAGGTCATGTACATAGTGTTGGTTGTGGGTTTGGACCTCATTTGGTAATGTCCGTCGTGTTGGTTGTGGGTTTGGACCTCATTTGGTCATGTCCATAGTGTTGGTTGTCGGTTTGGACCTCATTTGGTCATGTCCATAGTGTTGATTGTGGGTTTGGGCCTCATTTGGTCATGTCCATAGTGTTGGTTGTGGGTTTGGACCTCATTTGGTCATGTAAGGGTGTTGGTTGTGGGTTTGGACCTCATTAGGTCATGTCCATAGTGTTGTTTGTACGTTTGGACCTCATTTGGTAATGTCCATAGTGTTGGTTGTGGGTTTGGACCTCATTTGGTCATGTCCATAGTGTTGGTTATGGGTTTGGACCTCATTAGGTCATGTACGGGTGTTGGTTGTGGGTATGGACCTCATTAGGTCATATCTATAATGTTGGTTGTGGGTTTGGACCTCATTTGGTAATGTCCATAATGTTGGTTGTGGTTTTGGACCTCATTTGGACATTTTCCATAGTGTTGGTTGTGGGTTTGGACCTCATGAGGTCATGTACGGGTGTTGGTTGTGGGTTTGGACCTCGTTAGGTTATGTACTGGTGTTGGTTGTGGGTTTGGACCTCATTAGGTCATGTACATAGTGTTGGTTGTGGGTTTGGACCTCATTTGGTAATATCCGTAGTGTTGGTTGTGGGTTTAGACCTCATTTGGTCATGTCCATAGTGTTGGTTGTCGGTTTGGACGTCATTTGGTCATGTCCATAGTGTTGGTTGTCGGTTTGGACCTCATTTAGTCATGTCCATAGTGTTGGTTGTGGGTTTGGACCTCATTTGGTCATGTCCATAGTGCTGGTTGTGGGTTTGGACCTCATTTGTTCATGTATGGGTGTTGGTTGTGGGTTTGGACATCATTAGGTCATGTCCATAGTGTTGTTTGTACGTTTGGACCTCATTTGGTAATGTCCATAGTGTTGGTTGTGGGTTTGGACCTCATTTGGTCATGTCCATCGTGTTGGTTGTGGGTTTGGACCTCATTAGGTCATGTACGGGTGTTGGTTGTGGGTTTGGACCTCATTAGGTCATGTACGGGTTTTGGTTGTGGGTTTGGACCTCATTAGGTCATGTCCATAGTGTTGGTTGTGGGTTTGGACCTCATTTGGTAATGTCCATAGTGTTGGTTGTAGGTTTGGACCTCGTTTGGTCATGTCCATAGTGTTGGTTATGGGTTTGGACTTCATTTGGTCATGTATGGGTGTTGGTTGTGGGTTTGGACCTCATTTGGTCATGTTTGGGTGTTGGTTGTGGGTTTTGACCTCATTAGGGCATGTACGGGTGTTGGTTCTGGGTTTGTACCTGATTTGGTCATGTATAGGTGTTGATTGTGGGGTTGGACCTCATTTGGTCATGTCCATAGTCTTGGTTGTGGGTTTGGACCTCATTTGGTCATGTCCATAGTGTTGGATGTGGGATTGGACCTCATTGTTCATGTATGGGTGTTGGTTGTTGGTTTGGACCTCATTTGGTCATGTTTGGTTGTTGGTTGTGGGTTTGGACCTCATTAGGGCATGTACGGGTGTTGGTTCTGGGTTTGGATCTCTTTAGGTCATGTATGGGTCTTGGTTATGGGTTTGGACCTCATTATGTCATGTACGGGTTGTAAGTGTGAAATACCATAGGATAGTCATTCGTTTATGGAGTTATGGCATATAAATTATTATTATAAATAATTACGCCTACTAGACCATATTATTATTTTAGTTATATAAAAATATTTTTTTTCTTGTATATATAATTTTTTAACTTTATATATTTTTTATTACAAATAGTCATAAATGTTTTTCCAAAAAATAAATTGTTAACTTAGAAGGACGAAATATGTAATATTTATATTCTTACCAAATAAATCGTAATAATTTTTGAAAAAGCAGGACATGTTTCTGAACCACGATTTTTTCTTCTAATCGTGTGGGATTACTATGAGATTAAAATTTGAAACACATTTGAATCTGTCAAAAGAATTTAAACAAAAACTAATGAGAGGCAAATATTTTTTTGTATGGTTTTTGGGCTCCAAATCAAAGCGGGAAATCTTCATCTATCACATCGCCAAAACTATGAAGATCAATCCATCGGATGAAGGAAATCCAGATAATTTTTAGGTAACCTCCATCAATTTAGGACCTGTTAAATCATTATAATATTTAATAGACTGTCATTTAGTTCACCATTGTTTTGTTTAGCGTTTGGTTATATCCCAGAAGGATCATACTTCAGTTCATCATTCATCCAGCTTTCTAGTGTAAGTATATTGTTTGTGTATGTATAGTTTCAATGTTATTGATTGTATTGATCGCGGACCATGCATAACACAGAATTTTGATTCTTCATATTGGTGTGCTTCTTGCACACCAACTGTTCGATGAAATGTTTATGTGAGCAATTGTCTGTAATATTATTTGTTCATACATTATCATTATACTTATAAACAATCAAACTTATTTTCAATATGTTTTGTCAATAGAAGAATCATGGAGGTTGACAAGGAGCAACATGAGGATATCCCTGACTATAATACATAATATGAGCTAGATGATTGAAAGCAAGAATATGATTAGCATACAGAGAATGGTGAAAATAAAGACATTCACTACAATAGGCAATTAGATTCGGAAGAAGAAATCCACAAAACAGTTCCTACAAAATCAGATAGGAAGAGGGGCATGACTCGATTGCCAAAACTGAAGACTGAATATGTCAATTCTGGTGAAAAAAAAAATGTGCCAGGTTTGATGAATTTGGTAAGTTTACAGGGAAGAATAATGCAGTCTTTGTTGGCTATTTGGGTGATCTTGTCCGCGAGAAGGTGGGATTAAGTGTTTTTTGCTGAAAAAAAGTTAAACCGGAAATGAAGAACAAACTATGGGAAGAGATAACAGTAAATATTTTCTTCAATTTTTTAATCTGTATGACATAATATATGTAAAAATCAAGTTTTATATACTAACATTCTCATTTTTTAGCGCTATTTTGAGATTCATGAAAGTGGAAAACAATTTGTGATGAATAGACTTGGTATTCTTCTACGGAATTTCAGAAGAAAGTTGTATGCAAATTACATCAAACGACATCTAGGCGATACCGATATGCTTGAAAAAATCCCAGTTCGTTATCGTGCACTAATCACTGAACAAGATGATTGGAACAAATTTGTGACTTATACACAATCTCAAGAGTTTAATGTTAAAATCTTTTTTCAAAACTTATTCATTTATTTATCATAATCTGGGTTCTAAAAGTTCGTGACAAATATGTTACTTTTAATTCACAAAATGTGTCACAAAGGACTATCAAAGCGAGAAAGATGTCAAAGTATGATCATCGGATGGGACGAGGGGGGTATACAACTCTTAGGAGGAAGTTGGCTACATTAACTTCATATCATTTTATTTAACATGCTTTTGTTTCATATTCTTTATTATTTAATTTTTTTTATCAAGATTGAAGAGAATGTGATTTTGAAGGAGGAAATTCCCCCAAGGTCAGTTATGTGGTGTAAAGGGCGTGAAAGTAAATGATAATTTAAGGATGAAGATGTGAAAATCATGGCTGATAAACTAGTAACTTCACTACACTTTTCTTTTTCTTTTACTTTAAATATTTTAGTCATTGATATTAAGACAATAATTATTAATTTTTTGTTTGGTAGATGGAACATGAGAAGCAGATAAAAGAAGGACAAATAAATGTTGAACCAGGAACGGATGCCATGACCTTAGTTTTTGGAAAGGAAAAGGGCGGATTTTTAAAGGGTGTCGGCACGGGAGTCACTTACAACAGATATTTCAATGTTCCTCGCAGCAAAGGGTCATCTAAGGAAGAAATTAAAGATCTTAAAGTTGCACTGCATAATGGAAAACTTGAGCTTGAGAAAAAAGATGCTGAACTCAAGGCTTTGTCTACAAAGGTTAATGAACAAGATCAAACACTAAAGCTAGTTTTGGCTCATCTTAATGTAAAAGGAGCTGACTTTCCAAATCCATCTCATACAATTGTAAGTAATCTTATTGAAAATATCTTTTGTCAATGTTAGTTCTAAATTGCCTTTCTTTTAAACATTTTTCCTATTTCTTTATATTTTCTAGGGTATTTCAAGTGAGAAGATTGTACAGAGTAATGAAACGTCTCCTGTTAGTCTCAAAACCAACCTTCAAAACCTGTAACACCAGTATGTTATCGTCTTATTAGATCATCGTTAATATATATATATATATATATATATATATATATATATATATATATATATATATATATATTTGTTTGATACTGATTTCTGATTTTTCATGTTGGATTTTATATTATGTAGGCTATTCCAAAACCCAACAAAAAACCTGTTCAAACGAAATCTGCAACTGCAGCACCCGATGCAAAATTGATTTCCATGAAATCTGCAACAATAGTATATATTAACTTTACAATTTTCAATACTTTTATTTAATCTTTTTTATTAAAATATATGTTTAAATATGTCTTAAATCTTGATATCAGGCAAATACAAAAACCACCAACAAAACTGTTGAGTCTAAGACTACCACTATCAATCATGACATACCAAAAGATTCACCAAATAATCCCATTCACCAGGTCAGTGTTTGTTTACATGATGAATATACAATTCTGTTTTTTTTTTTGAAGATTATAACATTACTTGTCATTGTAGCCAATCAAGTGTAGTCTATCATATCCGTATAAAAGGAACATCGTTGCTCGCGGTACCATTCACTTATCATCAGAAAGACAATTCATTCATGGAGTTCCTCTACAAGATGATTGCTATAAAGTTTCAATTGATGATGTGGTTGTAAAAACTGCATTTCTACCCCATCAAACTAGAGAATTCAAATTAGTTGAGGATGCATATAAAAGTTTTGTTCCATGACCAAAATACCTTGTGCAAACCGAGTCAAAGGTTTGTTTCAATATGTCCAATACTTTTTGCTTTAAAATTTATTTTCTTCATAAAGTACTATACTAAGTTTATGATGAATTAATTTTATTGGTTTCAAAGTTGTTGTTATATGTACCAGAAATTATATCAGATCAAAAATCAACAAAAAGGAAACCAACTTAAATATCATCTGATGCCCTTTTGAAGAAGACAAGGAGCAATACAAACAAAAAGAATGCCTAGCTAGTTATGTTTAGGTTTTAGTTTATGATGTGTTTGATTTTTTAACCATTATATAAATTCTTTAAATTACGCAAAATTTCCTTTCTTTGAAATTTTAATTAGGAATGTAATGTGTATATGGATTTCGATTTCAATTATTATTAATATAAAATTATGAATTTTGTTTGTGTTTCATATTGTTGTGTTTCGTTACTTTAATTTAAAGTATTTTCATTTGTCTAATATATATAAAAAGTAACAGTAAATAGTAAGTTATAGTGGTTGTAGTATGATTTTTGCCATGTTATATACGTTTTTAATGTCTCTAAAAATATACAATGGTTACTTTACATCAATTTGTAACGTGTGGCTAAATGGTTAAGAATATTCATAATATACAAGAATTATGAGACTACAATTGATTTAAAGTGATGTTTATTAAAAAAATTTGTCACTAAGTTAAACAATAACAACATGGAAAACAATATATGTGGCAAATAAATACCATAATTGATTGTTGTTGAGACTAAATACTAGGAAATCGTCAGATAGATCATTTACTATATGTGTCCATTTACAGAACATGGACATGTTTACCGTAAATTATATGTGTCTAAAATATACCCAATAGTCTTAATACGATATCGAATTGTCCTTAATTTTAACAAAATGTGCGACTTTATAATACTTATGATTTTAATTCACTTCTTCGTTTGTCTCTATACGTTAGGTTATAGTCACAAACGTTGATTGATTTTTGTGACTAATAATTAGCAATTCATCACATATGAAAGTAAAGTACTTGTGGCCATTTAGCAAACATGGTCACATTCACCATAATTAAAAGTTTACAAAAGATACACAATAGTATTAATAAAATTTAAATTGTGTGACCATATGTAAGAAAACAACTACACTAAAACATCATGAATGTCGCATTTTGGTGATATACAGTCACGACCTTAAATAAATATGTGTGACTAATAACTGTTTAACGCTACAATATTAGATATTTAAGGAACAAAATTCCGTACACATTTGCCACCCTTTTATACTACGGCCACATGTTTTCATAGCATACAGACACTACATTTTAAAGTGACCATAAGGCCCATACGATGGCGTCACCTTCCGTCACACTTTCAGTGAAAAAATAAAATGTCACTATACGCATATAGTCACACTTTTTTGGTGTGACTGTAATTCATTTTTCTTGTAGTGCCAGGGGCGTTTTATTCCTTTATTAAATTTAGAGGTATTATTCGAGAAGTTTTCGGGCCGGAGTGTGTTGTTAGAAGCGTAGGATTTCTCGCCACCTTTCCGTGGATATAAAGTTCATTAGAAACGGATATAGAATGAAGGAGTATGACACTTTGAAGATTTCGCAAGAATGGCCCTTATAGAGAAAAGTTTGCATGGAAGGCCATGCATGCATGTTGGGGAACGCGTGGGTACGCCCAGCGTAATGGGGCAATTTGGTCGTGGGTGTTCAAGGCGTACACCCAGCCTACGTGGAGGTACGCCCAACGTACGCTAAAGATCATAAAACCCTATTTTTGGGTTAAGCATTATATAAAGGACATTATGGTTCCAACACTAGCCCCCATATCAGCCTCCCCAACCTCAGAAGAAACCCTAGAACGTCCCTACCTTCATTTTATGAGATCTTGACCTTGGAGAACCCACTTTGGTGGTTTATAGCTTGGAAGAAAAGAGAAGAAGGTTGGCAAGGAGGAACCTTGGAAGCTAGAGCTTGTAGATCTGGGATAAGTCCTTCATTTCGGACCTCTGCAAGGTAAAAAGTCTTGAGCTTGATGATTAACCTCTTAGATCTCCTTAGTACAAGTTTATGGACCTTTTGGTCCAAAGATTGGGACTTTAGGACTTAAGCTCGTTTGTAAGACCAGGGTTGCCTCCCTTAGAGTCATATGAGTCCCATAAGCAGTAAAGTCCCAACCTTTATGGTTCTATTAAGCCCATGCATGAGATCTAGTCCCCTTTTATGGAAGTAGAAGATTATTTCGGGAGTTTGAGTTGGTTTGGGCCATATAAAGTTACCAAGTCAGTGACTTTATGGCTTAAGACATGGAATAAGGTTTGGATCTGAGTTTGTAGCTTCTGAATCAAGTTATTAAGCACTTAAAAGAAAGTTGACTTAATAAGGTATTACGCTGAGCGTATGTGTAGGTACGCCCAGCGTACTCGTCACCAAGCCTGTACGCTAAGCGTACATTAGAGTACGCCCCGCGTAAAGCAGCCAGTGCGGCTTTGTGCATTTTGGGCCTCGATGTGGGCTACGGTTTGGATTTTGGACCTTTGAGCCATAGTGAGCCATCAGAAGTCAGTTAGATTATGGGCCAAGAACATTCTTTGGGCTTAAGTAGGGCCCCTATGAGGAGTTAGGCCCAATTTAGAAAATTGGGCCATTAGTGGGCCTTTAGTGGGCCATTGATGGACTTTGAAGAATTAAGGGTTTTGGGCCTTGGTTATGACCCACACCATAGCATGGGGGTAAAATAGTCATTTTACCCATAGAAGGATCCTTATTCTGATTTAGTGTTTTTTTATTTGGTCATGATAGCCGAGGGAGCAGTCGGAACAGCAGTCAGAGATTTCTTGCTCAGGCCTTCAGCAGTCAGTTCTTCGAGGTGAGTTTCCTTCCAGTAGGAACGGGTCTACGGCCACAATGACGACCCGTCTAGTTAGCAGTAGTTTCCGGACCTCGGTCCGATGCAGTAGTTCAGTGTGCTTGATGTCTTTGTGACTCAAGCATGTTTTTGTGTTATGTGTTCTGAACTTCGGTTCGATACAGTATGCAGTATATGTGATCATGCTAGTTGATATGTTTATGTTATGTTATGTTCAGTTAGTCCGGGCTTCGGCCCGATGCAGTTATCCGGACTTCGATTCGATGCAGGGGCAAGGCCCTAGTTAGTCCAAGCTTCAGCCCGATCCAGTTAGCCGGACTTCGGTCTGATGCAGGGGGAAAGGCCCCAGTTAGTCCGGGCTGCGGCCTGATGCAGTTAGCCAGATTTCAGTCCGATGCAGGAGGCAAGGACCCATTTAGTCCAGGCTTCGGCCCAATGCAGTTAGCCAGACTTCGGTCCGATGCAGGGGGCAAGGCCACAGTTAGTCCGGGCTTCGGCCCGATGCAGTTAGCTGGACTCCGGTCCGATGTAGTGGGAAAGGCCCAGTATGTGCTTTATATGTTATTGTATGGTATGTGGTAGTTTGGGGGAGCTCACTAAGCTTCGTGCTTACAGTTTTCAGTTTTGATTTCAGGTACTTAAGGTAGCGGAGGGAAGAGCTCGGGATGATCGCATAGCACACACCATATTTACTCAGCCTGGGATGTTTCACTCTGATACAAGATTATGTTTTGAATTAATACTCTGATATTTTGATATGATTGATAAATTCACATTTTGAATACTGTTACTATAACTTTGAGTTACTCGTACCATGGTTTTATTATATATGACATTTGATGTTGTGATTTGCGTAGTATTAAAAAAAAAAAATTTTGGGTCGTATTTTGGGTCGTTACATTTGCATTCACAAGAAGAAGATTTCCAAGTATGATATTTAGAGTTTGAGTGAGGGTATTATTGACAAAAGAAGGTTCTTTATAAAGAAATATTAAAAATGATGAGAGAAGCGAGATTTGAGCAATTTTTCGGGTGTTTGTTTGTGTCAACAAGTGAGGAGTCATGCCTAACAGCTTCGTACATTCGTTGGTGCCACATATATTCAAGAAATCAGCTTATTTTGGCACCGATTATTGCAATTTCAAGACCAACACGTCGTGGTAATCCCCGCTACGGCGTGTTGTCGTAGTCAGAATACCAGAAAAATAATCGGTTTGAGCCACCACGAGGTTGTGAATTCCACTACGAGGTGGTGTTTTTCGAGTTTGATCCCATACTTTCAGTAGTCTAAGTGTTCAGGAGTGGCGTTTCCAATTCTATATTGAATTCCATGGTATGGATGAGTTGTTCTATCACACCCCCAAACCAAGGATGGCGGAAACGTCCGGGGGTGGAGGACTTCATGTATAGTATCACAACGACGAGTATAATAGTGCTCAAAGTAAATACAACCATCATAAATATAATTGAAAAAGTTACACCAAGGTATATGTTTACACAATTCAAATCAATTACATTATGATGACAAAATGAACTGTTTGACGATTTATCGTCCCATCCTCAAAACACTGTTGATTTCCTGTTTCACTGAATTCCTGAGAATACAAGTAGTTTTGAAAAAGTGTCAACAATTAAGTTGGTGAGTTCATAAGCTTTTGAAGGTAAGAGTTTGAAAACCGATCTTTGTAATGAGTTGTATGTTACCAAGAAAATCCAATATTTTCCTTATAAAACAATATGTAGTCTTAAAACCCAAGACTGGATGTGCGTGTGAGTTTTGTGTTATGTGATCTCAAGTACCGAGACCGAAAGTGTACACGTAAATTCTACATTTATTGATATTAAAGGTGGTTTTAAATCAACATAAATACCCTTTTTGATTTATAAAAATCCCGTCTACTTTAAGTTTTGTTAACTCCCTATGTGAGTCACTATAACTATACTGAGATTAACCGACACTTTGTAATGTACCCCTTTTTGTATAAACCCGATACTTTGTATTCATACCCTATTTATAAGAATATCCGGTACTTTGTAATGTACCCCTTTTTGTATAAACCCGGTACTTTGTATTTGTACCCCATTTATAAGAATATCCGGTACTTTGTAATGTACCCCTTTTTTGTATGTACCCGATACTTTGTATTCGTACCCCGTTTATAAGAATATTCGGTACTTTGTAATGTACCCCTTTTTGTATGAAACCGGTACTTTGTATTCGTACCCCGTTTATAAGAATATCCGGTACTTTGTAATGTACCCCTTTTTGTATGAAACTGGTACTTTGTATTTGTACCCATTTTCGGTATGAAACCTTTTGTAATGAATTCGTAATGTAAATGAACATAAACTATACCTATTATAGTCTCTCATAATGTTGGTAATGTATATGCAACCTAACTATACCTATTATAGTTTAGTATGTTTGTTTGTGATGTATAAGACCCCTTTTCTATGTACGTCGAATGTATAGCAATATATAACTATGTTTATCATGCCCTGTTTTGTACTATTGGTAATGATGGGGGATTCTTAAAATTCAGTGAGTATTGTATGTTATACAATTATCCCACAACAAGAAACACTTGTAAAAATATGAAGTCATTAAAGATTAACACTTTGCTCAACATGTTACAAAGTGTGTTGAAAGTTATAAGCTGTTATCTAGATTTTTGACATTTCTATACTGTTTTAGAAAAATTATAGAAAAATAATACGAGATCGAAAACTGAATCCGTAAATTTTGAGGGTTCACCAAACTTGGGTTAAAATGTCCATATTCACATACTCGTCCGGATAGTCTGGATTTGTTCTTGAAATGATAGGCTGTTTTGTAAAAATAACCATAAATCGTAGAAAATTAGTGTGGAGATGTGCAAGTAGTCATTTTAAATCTAAGAACTGGGACTACTTGCACCTAAAACAGTTTTGAAAACTAAAATGTTTAGGTTGTCCAAAACAGTCCGTGAATGGGGTTGAACTTTTCTGATGAAAGTTGTTAAATGAGTTTAGTTATGTTCTTGGTGTTTTAACTTGTATTCCCCCCCCCCCCCCTTAAAAATTTAAGAAAAACATGAAAAGATAGGGGTATGAACTCACCTTATATGATTTTAGTAGATGGAGGATGGAGAAAGGTAGTGTTCTACTCAAGAACACTAAGAAGATGTCTTGAAGGTTCGAAGATCTAACACAAAGATGTGGAGTTTGTGTAAGAAATCAATGATTTGAGTAGGAGGATGTGCAAAAATCATGGGAATGATGAAGATACTTACCAAATGGAGAAGGAAAGCCTTGGAAAATGCCTTGGAAATCTCGAAGTTGAGAGAGAAGAGTTGAGAGAAAAGTGTTTGATCCTTTGGTGGAAAATGAGTGAATGAATGAAGTGTGAGGAGAGAGGATGGATGTTCCATCTCTAAGAACGTGGGAAATGGCTGGAAATCATGATAAAGTACTTTGACATGACCTAGGTATGGTAGAAGGAGTGTGGCTGGTCATGGAGTGGGTGTGGGTGGTTGCTTGTGTCATAAACTAAAGAAAAGTCAACTTTCCACCTCTTGTACATCACCCACTCTTCTTGGATAAGATTTATCCCCAAAAACATGATTAATTAATAAATATAGGGCCTTATATGTTAAAATAAAGTTTTGGGTGAAAATCTCGCGTTAAAATAATTAAAAATGGGCTTAGAACGCAAAACTAGTCGAAAACCGGGTGGAAAAAGGTTTCATGCGAGACCTCTCGGTCCTAGGCCGAGGTTCGGTCCTAATGCAGTTGGGCCCGAAGGCGAAGTCAGGCGTGAGAGGCGAAAGCGAAGGAAGCGAAGGTCCATGCGAGGTTCGGGTCCGAGAGGACCTTCGGGTTCGGTCTATGCGAGCCTTCGGTTCGAGATAGGGTTCGGCTCTGACAAGTTCGCTTCTGACAAGTTCGCTTCTGACACCTTCGCTTCTGACAAGTTCGGTTCCTAAGAGGGTTCGGCTCCTTAAGAGTAGGGGTGTTCAAAACCGGATATCCGCAATTCGGATATCCGAAAATTCGGATAGTTGGTTTTTGATATCCGAATCCGTATCCGAAATTTTGGATATCCGAAATTTCGGATACGGATTCGGATATTAAACCGGATATCCAAATTTCATTAATTTTAAACTGCATCTGAACATCCGATCCGTAAAATCACCGCAACTCTTAAAATTAATAATAGCAACTATGTTAAATCTTGCGACATAGATGGATATCGATAGCAACAAATAAATATATGTAGCATTTACTAAATAGTTTTTGATTATAAGCCAAAGAACCTGGATTATAACAAACAAATATATAACGATTCTAAAATGAAAGGTTTGCAATAAAAGTTTGGAAAGAATGGTCACGAAAAAGTTGAAAATGGTGGGGAACATTAGTCCATTAAGCATGTCAATGTTTCTAATTTCTCATTTTAAAATATTAAAAAAATAAAGAAAAATTATTTTTTTTGGATAACGGATATCCGAAATATCCGAAACTTTATAAATTCACTATCCGTATCCGAATCCAAAAAACCGGATATCCGAAATTTGGATATCTGAAAATCCAGATATCCGAAATTTCGGATAATTTCAGATCGGATTTTCGGATTTTCGGATCGGATATTTCGGATGCGGATATTTTTGAACACCCCTACTTAAGAGGGTTCGGCTCCTTAAGAGGGGTTTCGGATCCTTAAGTCTATTTTATCCGTTTTTACCCCGTTTTAAACGGTTTTTGACCTGGTTAGGGGTCGGGATGGTCCGAAAGACTATAAAATGTTAAAGGAACTTTTGAGAGAGATTTCACATACTTGGAGAGATTTCTCATACTAAGAGAGATTTTAGACAGATTCCACATTTTTGGAGAGATTTCTCATTCAGAGAGATATTTGGGAGAGATTCCACATACTTGGAGAGATTTGGGAGAGATTCCACATTCTTGGAGAGATTTCTCATTCAGAGAGATATTTGGGAGAGATTCCACATTCTTGGAGAGATTTGGGAGAGATTTCTAAATAGAGAGAGATAGAGTAAAAGAGATTGGGAGAGGTTTTGTGTGTGACATTTGTGAGTGTCCGGCTTCGCAATGCAAGGTCCGTAAACCCCGTTAATTAATGTTTAAGGATCTTACACACTCCCGATGAGTATGCAACATTGTTTTATCGGTTTGGTTCGTTACTTACCACAGTTTTAGGTTAAGGAAATCTAGATGTACGAACTTTTCAATTTATGATTTCTCATTAGAATAGCAAGTTGTATAGTAATTACCTATCGTAAGCCCTAGTACACAAGGGTTAGTTGAGTTGACCAGTTTGACTTGTTGACTTTAGTTGACTTTGACTTGACTGGAAATTGACGGTTGTCACATGTTCCCACACCATCGAATTTTATTTTTACGCCATGCTGAAGTAATGTCCCGACTGCCACGACATGGTTGACACTTTCCTATGTCGTAGGGGAGTTTTTCATCACATTAGTAGGCTGCCATTCCACTTTCCAATTTCGTTTCCACACTTTAGAGCAAGCTAGAGATCCTACACAAGATTCGAGATGCATCTTCTATCCCAGGGGAGCATGTTCCTTTTTCTCTCTTTTTTTTAATTATATGTTTCGCATAGCATACAATGAGAGCATTGTATGTAATAAGTGTGGGGTAGGGGTCGAAAAAGTAAATTTAAGGTTTGAAATAATAATCTAAAAGTTTAATCTAGTAATAGTTTGAACTTAAGTTGCTAGTGTTATATGGGATGATTCGATGAGAGCTCAAATGTTCAATCGAGCCAATACATGTTATAGTATATTTGCGGTTTCCCAAGTCTTAGTGAAAAGCCATGAGTTATGAAAGGTAATCTGGTAGTTTATATGGCATAATATGTTTTGTAGCCTGTACTTGAAATCTATCCAGGAGAGCTTATGTAGTCATTGCACTTAGACTAATACATCTAACCAATAAATGTTGAAGTTAAGCTTCCTTGCTTAAGCATGTAGGATTTGAGTGAAAAAAGTGAGTTATATAAAAAAAGAGAGAGAAATTACCAAAAAGTTGTAAAAAATTCGGAGCTATCAAAGTATGAAGATCAAAAGATTAAAATTCTGAAGAATCAAAAATTGAAGATACCAAAAATCAAACAAAAAGGTGGTGAATTCAAAGAAATCAAAGATCAAATCTTCAAAGAAGTGAACAATTACGAAAGCTCCATTGTGGTATCTAAAGTTGTAATTTTTCTAGATTACGTATGCTTGGGTAGCTTAACCAAAAATACCTTGAGGTTAAGAAAGATTTTTGAGGGTTGCAGAAATGAATATCGTATAAGCTAATGGGTGAAGGTTCATAAGGATTGTGAGTATTTAGGATTAGGGAAGTTGTTAGGATTTTAGACACAAATATGCGCATCTCGGTCTTGGTACAATGGCCGAGTTCAAAATGGATTATTCTATATGATGGTGGTGATGAAGGTTTGAGTTAAAATTAATTAGTTTTGCTTGAGGACAAGCAAAATATAAGTGTGGGGTGTGTTGATATGTGTATATCTACATATATATTTTACATAACATCTTAATATTTTATGCTTATTATAGAAAAAAGGTACTTATTATGCTTAATATTTGTTATGTAGCATAAAGACATTCTCAGAAACAATATGGAAGTTGGAAGCAGGAAAATACGAGCTTAGACAAGAAGAAGACACAAAAAGGATGTTGCTAGACAGCTTGACCCCTCGTCAGTATTTTGACCATATCTTATGACTCATAACTCTGATTAAGGTGATTCAAAATGATCTAAAAACTAGACACAATTATGGACTACTTTCATGTTTTGAGAAAAGTCGTATTTCCAACTACCACGATGTGGTGAATATAATCTTTGCGATTCTTACCGCTGGCTTGGAGAATACGGGATAAGCTTGAGGACCACGACGTGGTGCCTTTACCACGTCGTGGTGTCGAGATTTTTGGTAACTATATATATCTCGGACATTAGGTCGATTCGAGGGGATAGAGGGTTGAAGGCTGCGACTATTAACGAAAAAATACCCTTCCAAGACCCCTTTGAGAGCAGAATTCAACTAGAGATTAAAGGATAGAGAGATTGGAGCAAGGATTCGCATCTACACATTCAGTTTGTTTAGTTTAATCATCATTAGTATAGTTTTCCTTATGTTTATGTGTTTACCAGCTGTGATTATGGGCTAAAAACCCTTGCTTTCGTTTAGTTAGATGAAACCTAAAACTATGAGTTAGTTTCTTACTTTTTGGATTATATGAATTTGGTTTATGTATGTGTTTGATTATCCTTACCTAGCATGCTAAAGTTTGTAACTTTGTTTCTTAATTTCAAGTGTAGTGTAGCTTAGTGACCATTAAATTACATGAACGTGATTACCTAGTGATTTGGTGACCATTAAACTGCTAGAGCTAGGATTGACCATATCTTAGTTAAGTGATAAAAGTAACAATTTAATTGTGTTAGAGAGCATAATTGTGACTATAATTCTGTTTAACAAATCTTACATAGCCCAATTATAATTAATAACTAATCTTGTATTTGCTTGTGTAGGACCTTACAAAGTAGTACATGAATTGGTGAAAATATTATTAGATTTGACCAAATTTCTAATTATATGTAAATTGTTAACCAACTTTATTGATCTATAAATAAGAACAAACCATAGGAAAAGGTGGATTTGAAATTAAACGAAAGTGTTTTTAATATATTGATTACAGTCGTTTTTAGTTGAGTGCTTAAGTTTTTCTGAACTTGTAAAATCAGATAAAACCCCCATTTTTGTTGTTTTTCTTAGCTTAGCTTTTAGTAGTTATTTTATTAATTAAATATCGTTCCCTGTGAGCGACACCTGACTTACCTAAACTATTCTATAATTCGACTAGGTACACTGCCTAGTTGTATTCTAGCTAGTTAAGTCCGTTAGGTTATAAATTCAAAACTAGATACGTATAATTTGTGCACATCAGCCACCCATCCGAACATTTTGTCAATCTGAATTATATGCGACTTGTATACACGAGATGATGGTGGAGGACCTAAGTATGAGTCTTATCATGAACTTCAGAGAAAAAGCCCGCAGGCTCACTACAAACCACCATAGATACCTAAGAGAAAGCTCTAGCGGATTACGAAGAGCTACATAATCAAGTTAACCAAGGCAACAGGTGGACTTGATTTCAATTTTGGGTGATCGTCGTTAGATCAGCCAAATCCGCACCCTTCCTATAGTTTTGAAGGAATCAGGCAGAATATAGAAGTAAACTAGGGCGTGTGCCCGAGAAATTAGTTAGACTGCATGATGTTCCAATATCTGATATCTCCGTGTGAGATAGTAGAATCATCTCCCAGTTCAGGCAGTCACTTTAGAATTATTTGGGAAACTAAGCCAACCATGATGCATAGCCTACCATCCTTAAAACCAACACACAGAATGAGAGAATGATTCAATAGTTAGAAGTTTTGAGGAGAGCATATGTGATAGACTTTGGAAGAAAAAGGATAACCACTTATCAACTAGTTAAGTCCTTGACCATGCTAGCATTTAAAGTTGCTACATTCGAAACCCGCTTTGGTCACAAGTACAGACTTTCTCTGCACTGGATTAAAGTAGGCGACATGCAACTAGCTAGAGGTCCAATTTCTCGACAGCACCTTCGCTGGTCCGAAATTCATTTGAGAAACTACCAAGAAGAGAGTACAAATCCAGGAACGACGTGAAGCTCCCAGGGTCAGGCAGAAAAGCTACACAGACGAGAGAAGGAAACCTTTGGAATTCTAGGTTGGTGACCGAGTTATTTTGAAGGTCTCACCCTGGAAAGGCTTGATACGCTTCGGAAAGCGTGGAAATCTAAATCCAAGATATGTAGGGCCTTTCGAGGTTCTTTCTAGAATCAGCCTTGTATCTTACAAATGTAAACTACCTCACGAACTTAGTAACTTACACCCTATTTTCCACGTTTCGAGCTTGTAAAGGTGTATGTCAGACGAGACTCTTGTAATCCCACTCAACGGGATCGAGATCCATGAGAGCCTCAACTTTGTGGAAGAAACCATTGAAATCATGGATAAGGAAATAAAACGAACAAAGCAAAGTCGGATACATATTGTGAAGGTCCGCTGGAATGCCAAGCGAGGACCTGATTACACCTGGGAGCGCGAAGATCAGATGAAACAAAATACCCACATCTCTTTCCCTAGTCCGTAACTACTTATCTTAGAATTAATTTCGGGATGAAATTCCCTCTAACGGGGGGATGATGTGACAACCCGATATTTCAAGTCAATGTAATGACCTAAAAGTCAAGTATTGTAGCCTATTGTTGAAATAATAAGAATAGCGGCAAAAATGAAATGTTCAAAAATCTCAATTGGGATATATAAAGTGATAGATATTGTAACAAGGTTTTCAGAAATATAAAGAACACTAAAATCCGAGTTATAATGAAGAAGTTATGACTAATCAAAGATCCACAACAAAACTGGTAGAACACTGTTAAACATAAAACACGAAATTTCAATAAAATACTCTTTAGCCTTAGGTATCTAAATGAAAGTCGTAGATATCATTAAACCGTAAACGTATACAAAAAGAATGTCCAAATCTGACTTCGTATGAGGAAGATATGATTTTTCTAAGTTTCAGATATAGTAGTAGACAGTTAAAACTCGAAATAGAGATTGAACGGCTTTTAGCCTACACAACCTAAACGAGAATCAAAGATCTCGACAATAGTAGTGCACTGGTAAAAAGACAAACGAAATCAGACGTCGAATGAAGAAGTTATGGATTTTTAATGGACTTTTCCAGTCCCGGCCTGTTAAAATTATAATATTAAAAATAAAGTCAATAACTACAAAAAAAATTTATACTTAATCTCATAGGATTCTTTAGACGTTCCCATTCTCGCACTAGCAACCTAGATATAGATAGCCACTCCACTACAATCACTAACAGAGGAGTCAAGGAGGAACGGGGAGGATTCACAAAGAGGATTCCTAGAAGGAATCATACGAGGATGCAATTCTTCCATCAGGAAGTGATGGAGATCTGTGGTAAAACCTGAAGCATGATCTACAGTGAATAGGAAAACCATAAGAAAGCCTAGAAACAACAAACCCTCACAGCTGAATTCAGGTGGTAGAGAACCATATATGTCACGCTAATAATTAACTAACTAATATGATCTAGTGAGTTAGTGATTACACTGCTCACACTATGTGTCAGACTTATTGCCTTTATCATATCAGCTAAGTAATAGTAGACCAGATTCCATAACTTCATTAAGAGGGTAGTCACTATAAAATTCACAAGTCTATGTCGTGTAGACCTCTGATATGAATTGCTTCAAACGTCAGAACATGAAACATTCAGAACTAAGATAACTTCAATTCAGAATACACTCGATTTGTAACCACTAAGGACTTACCCTCGTTTTGTCTTTTAAACCATTTGGCAGAAAAATGCCACCGAAGAAGTCGAAAAAAACAGAAACAACGCACCACCGCCACCACCTCCTCAGTATGACCCGGTTGTCTTTCAGGTGGCAGTAACAGCCGTAGTGACATCGGTCATGACTCAAATCAATGCAAGTGGTACCGGTGGATCGGGTAGTGGTACCAACAACACTAACCACGGACGCACAAGGGAGTGCTCATACAAAGACTTCATGATTTGTAGACCCAAATCCTTCGATGGAAGTGAGGGAGTCATCGCCCTGCTGCGATGGTTCGAGAAGACAGAGTCGGTTTTTGAGTTATGTGCGTGCCCAGAAGGGAGCAAAGTGAAGTGTCAGAAGCTGTATTGCAGGAACTGCCTCCGAAGGGACACACCATCCGCTTCTGTAGGGCACCGGCGCGACCAAACTCTTAGGTCCCATTCGACGAAGCATGTCAGACCTACTACGAATGTGGTAAAACGGGACACTACAATAGAGATTGTCCTTTGGACTGAAACCTTGGTGAAGAAGGAAGAGTGCTAATGATCACTGCAGGAGAGTCTACCCTGGAATCCCCTGAGAACAGCGGTAGGTTTCCCAAACTAATTCCTAACTATATTAATTTCTTCCTCGTCTAAACAAAGCACATAGTCTATATAAAAGTTAAATACCCTTTTCTGGTAAGCTATAATGATTTTGTGTAAACATTAGGTCCATATATAATTAAGAACCAATAGACTTAGAGTGTGTGATTCCGCCTTATTTCCTGTTCCTTCTCTGGTTGTGGATTTAGGGCAGAGTCACTTAGTCGACCGCCTTATCAATCTTAATTATATATGACTGGTAGACACCAAGAGATTATAAAGGAACCAGATAGGGATCATAATATCAATTATTATTCACTAGAATGATCTTTCAGCTAATACACTTAATACAGCACCAAAACATTTGTGATAGTAATAACAAGGTCAAACGCTCCTTCCAAACTAGCTTAACATGCGATCCTACAATGTCATCCCGCTTAGTCTGACTGAGTCTGCGTTATACCAAACCCACGTGCCACCGAGGAGACCCTTTGACTTAAAACTGATCGAATAACAAAACTCTCGTCACTCTTAACGACATACTAGATGTGAACCCCGAAAATACTCATGCGAGGAGTATGGTATCCACCCGTAACCTTCCTTAAGCATTCTCTGCAGACCATTATGGAAACACCACTTGCGCAACAAGTCAAGTTCAAAGCACTAAGGCTAGGGACAGATACGGTTAGCCTATCGATGTTAAATGTACATGCGAGGGTGGTATATAATTAAGATTCTACGGACGTAGGATGTGTGTTTCCGCCCTGTCTCTTGTTCCTTGTCTAGTTGTGGACCTGGGGCAGCGTCACCCATTCGACCGTCCTATCAATCTTAATTATATATGACTTGTGTACACGAGACAATAATAGATGAACCAGGTATGAGTCCTACCATGAACTTCAGGACAAAAACTACTCGGATCTACGAATGGACATCCTACCAGTGGATGAACATAGTTTAGCAAGCTAAACCTACACGCCCATTACATATCAGAACAATGCACCCATCAATGATGATCCACTGAAACAACCAGCGAGGATCTGAATCCATTGAAATAACGCAAGGATTGAATGGAACCAAAGTAGCCATCACTTTTCCTTATCCTTAACCATCCACTCGGAATCCGAATTTCGGGAACAAATTCCTTCTAACGGGGGGATGATCTGACAACCTGAAACCTTTTCCGTTATCTTTAACCAATTTCCGTTAATATAATTTGAATTTTATTGGATTTCAGTCAAATTCCTTGGTTTGGAAAAATTATTACGAATTATATAATTAAAATTATATACGATTCGGAACCAAAATCGCGCAAAAAACCCGAAATGTCTCGAAAATGTAACAGTTTTTGGCCTAAGTGAGTGTACGGCCGCACATCAATGTACGACCGTACACTTGTGTATGGCCTCACACCCGCTTACGGTTGGTGCCAGGTCGACCCCACCACCGACCATACCCCCAACCTATAAATATGGGACCCCACCCTCATTTGAACACTCTTGACTGAAAACTCTCTCATTCTCTCTCAAAAACCCCTGACCATACACCCAAAAAGCGCCTTTATTCTTCCGTAAAACATTGAAAAACACCATTGGGGATTCATTTCGGAGCATCTCATACACGTATTCACCGACTCCAGCACTCTTGTTCTTGAGTGTACGGTCGTACACCTTCAACCTCGTTGACCGTACACTCATCCACGACCGTACACATTCCAAGGCCATACACCCTTCAAGGCAGTATACAGCCATACACGGTTCACGGCCGTATACTCCCTTTCACGGACGTACACACTCCTTAAGTGGTACATTAGGTTGAAAACCCGCTTTTTCTCAATTCAATCAAGTCCCGGTAACATTCCTTAACCGAAAGAAAGTGTTTTTCCAACACTTTATTTAATGAAATTGCTAATCTAGATACATATATGTATTTAATTGTTATTAGGATTCCGTTAAGTGCCACGTACAACAACTCGAGGGCCTTTGTTTCCAGTTCATTGACTCGACGCTTGCACACAACTATTGGTAGTTCGTACCCCTATATTTTTCCGAGTTTTTAATGTTTTCAGGGGGGGGGGGGGGGAATATAAGTAAAAGCACAAGTAATCTTGTGTTTAAAAATATAATTTGGTTTATTATATTTTCCTATCATTAGTATACATTGAACATAGAACTTACTAAACACAGTTTTCAGAATAAAGGAAACAAAGTTATGAATTATAAAATAAAAGATATTATTTTATAAGGATTCATGTTAATAACAAAAAAGGGTTTCTTAGTATTATTTGTGGATTCGTTGAGAGAACTACAGTGTGAGACGCCTTGTAACTAGAGTCTGCTGGAGGGAGAACGTGAGTTTGTGTATAGATCAATACAAGAATGACAATCCCGCACCCTGACTATTAGCTACAGTCAACCAGGGGTGACAAACGTCTGTTTAGTTTTCGATGTCCGAAGTACGCATTTTGGTATTCATCCATCAATATAGTTTTAAGAATCCACATGTGAAACAACGAATCATTCATGTAATAATATACCTAACAAACAATCAACAGGGTTAGTAGTTATGTGATGACTTAGTATGTACATAAGGGTAATATGAAATTAACATCCAAGTTGCAGTGGGATGTGTGATCTCCGCCTCGTTTCCTATTCCTTGTTTGGTTGTGGGCTCAGGGCAAAATCACCCAATCGACTGTTTGTTCGATCTAGATTTCTATAACTCGTATGTACTAAGTGATCACAGGAGGGTATTAACAACACTTTCAGGATATAGGACCCCACGTTTTCAACTAGTTTTATTTATGTAATAAGACTATTATACAATGCTGGTGGTAGCCAAGGTTTTTAAAACAGAATAATGCTTAAACAACATAAGTATGGTAGATACTTGTACTTTACGGTTTGGAACAGCTAATTCAACAACTTATACATAGGGAAAATATAGGATTTTCCAGGGTAAACTTCAGTATCTTTTCAAACAGTTGGTTTATTATTCAACTAACGAATATTCATTATTAATTCCATGACTCCTTAGTTTATGCATCCGGGTTACGTATGAAGAATATCAGATAGACTGTGGAATGTGTGGTTTCCGCCTCATTCCCTGTTCCTTGTTTGGTTGTGGGTTTAGGCCAGATCAACACAATTAAGTGTTTGTCCGATATGGTTTATACGTAACTAGTATGAACTAAGTAGTCATAGAAGGAATGGGTTAATCATGTTTTTCATAAGAAAATATTGGATTTTCTTGAGGACTAATACAATTAACTTTGTACGTACCTAGTGAATATCCATGATTATGTACATGAGGATCCGACAACCAGTAGAATGTGTGGCATCCACTTCATTTCCTGGTCCTTGTTTGGTTGTGGGCTTGGGGCAGAACCACACAATCGATTGTTTGTTCGATATGGATTTTATATGATTTGTATACACTAAGTACTCGCAAGAAGAACTAGCAAGAATCATTTTTAATTAACTCTCATCACATCAGAAAATATATGGTTTTCTAGAGAAACATAATGTACTTTTCGAAAGAACAAAGAACAGTTTTCCAAAACAAATGCTTATGCACTCACCAGCTTTGTGCTGATACTCTTTCAAAACCTACTTGTATTCTCAGAGCACTAGTAGACAGGTACACGCACAGGGTTCAAGAAGATGGGGCATAGTAGCTTTGAGTCTTTAATTGTTATTTACTTTTGGAGTCAATCGTGTATGATTCAAATACAATGTAAATATTATAATTTTATTACAATGGTTGTTGTTGCTCTGATTACTATGATTCAATTGTTGTGATAGTATACATGACGTCCTCCGCCCCCGGACGTTTTCGCCATCTCGGTTTGGAGGTGTGACATTTAGGCTGCTCAACTCTACTTCCCTTTCTACTTTTACTTTCTGTTAAGCATCCCGAGACTACCCCGACGCCCCAGTTACGTGTCCAAGCCCTGACGGAAGCCCGAAGTCCCGAAGTTCTCGAGAAACTTGCGTCTTTCTGGTTGAAGTGCTACACGAGCAAAATATCGTTTTCATCCAATCGTCACTTCTACCATGTGAGATCATACTCCTAATTTATCTTTTCAATGATTTTAAATGCTTTTATGGGGGGAATACAAGTAGAAAACATTATAGTTATAATATCAATCAAATGTGATTTATAACTATCAAAACAAGTGGATCTCTTATACTTCAAACTGTATTATCAAACAAACTATTTCAAAACATTTTATAAACTGACATCAAGTCATCTATGACCATTCAAATGGTTAAAACTCTTTTATATGCTAAAATCTTTTATCAAACTCTTTTACACTTATATATTGTCAAAATCATGTCTATATAGATATAGTTATATAAATGAAGTTAAAAGGGCTTAGGACTGATGACTCACTTTATTTCCTGTTGCTTGTTTGGTTGTGGACTTAGGGTATCGGTTGTTTGTCCGAGTGTCGTTTGAATCTTAGTTATATATTATGTATATGGGTATAGATATAAAAGTTCTTACATCAGTTCAACACCTTTGGGTAACAAAAGTGTACAAGCATACTTAGTCATTCAAACAACATTACTAGTAAACTATAATAGGTATAATTTAGAGGATTACTAGTTACTATTTCAAGAACAATGAAACTTACAAGAGTCAGTTCATACATGAATCCATTCATACATGATTCAGTTCAAACATACAATAACAAGAACAGAAAGGAACATACATCCTTTTACAAAGACATATAACAATAATGTAAGATACTACTTCATGGCATGCCAATATACAGTTGTGCCATGTTTTGTAACCAGAGTATCCTAGATGGAGAGCGGATTGTGTGTATAGATCTATACGAGACTGATAATCCCACATCCCAACTGTTAGCTACAGTCCGGCATACACGCCAAGGGGTGACAAATGTCACATATTTAGTTTCAATGCCAGCAGGTCGTCATGTTAAATACTCGTCAATCAGTATGGTTATAACCACATCACATTTTAACCTTATTAAACACATTGGTTTTAAGGTAATTAGTGCTTTAGTAGTTACTTTAAACAACTTTGCTGTACACTTTCATTTTTCCATTACATTCATAAAGTGATTTACTCACATAAGAAATGCATACTATTTTTCATATAAAGATAGTTTTACAAATATGGAAAACCCACATTTATACTATTACAATTACAAACACACATCTTACATCATTTTTGAAGAGAAACAAACATACAAAACAGTTGGGTCTTGGTAGAAGACTACTTTTAGTACAAAATATAGGATTTTCTAGGAAGTATACAAACATTTACATCAAAACACTTACAAACATTTACATCAAAACACTTACAAACATTTTTATCAAACTAATGCAAACATTTGACACTAAAATACTTGTGAACTCACCAGCTTAAATGTTGATCTACTCTTTCAAAATAACTTGTATTCTCAGGTCACCAGTAGACAGGTACACTGGACCAAGTTTTGAGAAGACGGAGCATGTTCAAGACTCAACTTTTATTTTTGATATTCATATTTTTGGTGTCTTACAAATACATTCAGAATACACTTGTATTAAATTATACTATTAATGCAATGGATGATGTTTTTGCTTGTTTACTATTATGCATTGATATGATACTGTACATGACGTCCTCCGCCCCCGAATATTTCCGCCGTTCAGGTTTGGGGGTGTGACACGATAGCATCTCCTTCTCACACAACAAGTTAAAACACGATTAACTTCTTCACAGTGCTCAAGGGTGATGAGGGAGGCGTAAATGAGGGCTTAATGCCCTTTAAATAGGACACAAACCCGGAGATTTAGGGTTTCCTCACACAGCGCCAATTCGGCGAGTCGGCTCTCTGACTCATCGAGTTAGTTATTAAACACATGTGGCTAATTTGACTCTACTCGACGAGTTGGGGCACCCAATCGTCGAGTCACTCAGTTAACTCAAAAATAAATATGTATAAATATTATACCTAGGAGTCGGGATGTTACAATGTTTAAAGTGTGTGTGTGTGTGTGTGTGTGTATATATATATATATATATATATATATATATAGGCAAGAGCAGTAGAGAACTAAATTGAAAGAGAGAACCAACAAACTTTTTATCTATAGTGAATTTAGGTATCAAGTTTGATATGTGCATGTACATATATATATATATATATATATATATATATATATATATATATATATATATATATATATATATATATAGAGAGAGAGAGAGAGAGAGAGAGAGAAAGAGAGAAAAGAAAGAAAGAAAGAGTGTTAGGTTCATATATAAACAATAAATATTGTATGATTGTATGAGTAAATGTAGACCAGTCATTTGAGACAGCTAAATTAATCAAATTGTATTATATAATTCTAAATTATAATTAATATTTAATCAATTAGTTAAATGACCCTAATTAAAATCCTATATTTAAGGAAGTTATCACATATCACATTCATTCAATTTTGTGGATGATTTATTGGCTTCTTCAATGGTTTTTTTTTCAGAATCCAGAATCGACCAAGAAAGGAATAAGAAAAAATTTGTATGCATGTAAATCGAGAAATTCATAATCGAGCATGTAAGATATTGATACATTGTTATTGCATTTAAAAATTTTAAACTATTTAAGTCGTCTTCTTTATTTTTATCGTGGATCAGATTGAGTTATGGATTTCAACATTTTATTAATGTCGCATAGGAATCGTATTAAACAATTAGTTATTTGCATATTGACGGAGTTATGATTTCTCTTTATATTGTATATATATAATAATCTAGAAGCATTCTATCACAGTAGTAAAAAAATCCCACAAAAGTTCAAACCACCATATCAGATTACATTATCACTTTATCATAATTGAATTAAACAATTGGTGATGATTGTTTAAAGATGTAAATGATGAGTTGATTAATTTGTTGTTATTCCTCATTTCAAAATTAGGAACTTGAATGAATTCAATACAATAAGTGCACTTTTGGTTAAATGGAATAACATTAGCACAATTTGAAGCTTCATTGCGATTGTATATAATATGGTGCTGAGAAAAATACAAAAAAAGTCTAAATTTATGTCTTGACATTACAACATTCAAGCATATTTTATTTATTCACAGTTAATATTCTTTAAGTGTATCCAATAAGATTCTTTTCTTCTTGAATTTTCAGATTTTTATGCTATCTATTTATTTATTTCTTTTATGGAAGATATTAGAATGGAACACCTAATTGAAATTGGTTCTTTACTGGTATATACATTAATGGAATGCATAACTGAATTTGGTTTTTGAAGAATGGAAGACAGGATTGTTACTTATTCATAAAGAATGGAACGCAAAAATGAAACTGATTCCTGAAGAATGGAACACATAATTGAAGGAGATTCTTGAAGTATAAAATGCAAAAGAATGGAATGTAGAACATCGAGACAACATGTGAAAAGAATTCTATTTTTACAAAAATACATATGTTCATTGTATTATAAATTTTTATTTAAAATGTTAAATATTGTGTCAAGAATAGAGAAGTAAAACTTGATTCTTTCAATAATTTCATTCTCATTTACACATATATCAAGTATTCTTTAAGAATGATTGTAATAATCGGTTGGTTGAATTTATGATTAAGTAATTATCGAATCTTAAAATAAAACACTACATTTTTAATATCATTAACATATATGAATTTGTATTCTTCAAAAATATTAATCATAAAAAGAACTCTTAAATTATGTCGTATTCTTTAAGAATCAAAGTAAAGTATGTAAGAATGAACTGGAAAAACAAATTTATACGTGGTGAATTCATATTCTAAAAAAAACTAATTTGATAATGTATTTAATGGAATCCAAATTTTGATTTGAGTTTTATTAGATAGTTTCCTCAAATGTAAGTACTTTTGATTTATCTGTCTTAATGAAATATCATATTTTCCCTTTTATTTAATTAAATGTAATTATAGAATACATGCTATCACATGTTACTAACATACACTTTATGATCACAACCCTTAATTTCTTCTAATCTAATAGTTAGAATTTGATCACATATTCACACAATACTTGTAATCCTAGCCCTATATATATATATATATATATATATATATATATATATATATATATATATATATATATATATATAGGTTCAGATATTCAAAGTAATTATTTGTGTTATTTTATACATAAATGTGGGTCAATCAAAATTTAAAATAAAACTAAATAATTAAATAAATAATTAAGGGTAAATAGGTAATTTGATAATTAGTTTCCATAAATAATATCATATAATTATGGTAACCATTGACTTCAGCTACCTAGGTTTTCTGCATCCATCGTCGGTTTTTTAAAACCATATCCAATGTAAATCGTAACCCTAATCAAACCATCTCCAACCATCACCTCCATCCTTATGCCTCCCACCACTGGCGACCACCCTACCCTCTTGCTCCTCTGCCCGCCGTATCCACCGCCATGTCGAGGGTTGTTGTTACTATGTTTTCGTGAAGGCTGAAGACTAAGACCGACAAGGGGTTGCGCCATTTCAGTCGTGTGTAAGGAGGAATGCACCACAACCGCCTGTCGATGTAGTTGCTGCCGCTCGAAGACGCATCCATTGTCGGACGACACGACCTTCTTGCCTGAGAAGGGAGCTGTGGAAGAGTCATTGCCATTGGTTAAAGTCCGTTGCCATCGTTCTTCTTATTCTCTTCTTCCGCTAGCTGCCACCTGTGTCAATGACCTTCTTCTTATATGTAAAGTACAAAGTGAAGGTAGTTTGTCACTATTTTCATATTAAATTTACTTCTTCTTATATGATTAAAATCAATTTGTTTATGTAGATGATTCAATGGATGATATTGGTGAGATTCCAATTTTATTGGAATGGAATCATGAATTCCAATTCTATTGGATTGGAATCACGAATTCCAATTCTCTTGGAATCATAGAAGTTGATGCTTGAAGAACGGACCACAAAATTGAATGTGATTCTAAGCAACATTATTCTTTTAAAATGTATTAGTGGCGTTGTTAGATTTTGATGTTTTCTGACCCGTTTTGAAAGTTTTTTTTACTTTTATTCTTGAACAATAAATATAATTTTTAACAATTGTTACCCGTATTACATAAGAAATAATGTATTTTTTGTTTTTATTCTTCAATTGATTGTTCAAAAATTTGTTATTCTACAAGAAGTTTTTAAAGTCATGATCAAGAAATTGGTTCAAGAATATTTTTATTATTTATGGTTCAAGAATATTTTTATTTTTCAATATACTCATAAACACATTCTGTCAGAATGTCCAAATTAAAAGAATTATAATTCATAAAATCGAATTTTTAAAATTAATAGAATCTATGATCCCTTAAAAAATACAATTTTCCTTTATTAAATCTATATAAATTGACTAAATTACCTTTGTAATTAATTAAGAGGATATTTTTCAATTATATTTAGTTCAATAATATATATTAATCACTTTCTTAAAATAAGTAAATTTGATTGAACCACATTTATGCATACAATAACACAATAATTACTTTGAATAGAATAACCTAAGCCTATATATATATATATATATATATATATATATATATATATATATATATATATATATATATATATATATATATATATATATATATATAGACACACACGATAGCACTTTGATACCATAAAAATTAATATAAAGAGAAAAAGACTAAGATTTCATTATTTAAATTAACGCTATAAATTACAATGTAAGAAAAATATATAAGACTATAAATAATAAAACATTTAACATTTTAGTTAAATGGCTAAACAAAATACCCAAAATACTTTAAAATAATGCAAACCAAGTATCTTTGTTTTTTTTCATGCCTTGATATATAATTTGTATGTGCGGAGGGAAATGGAATCTTTCCCACATAATCCCAAGGGTTTATGCATTTGTTTTAAGAAATCAATGCAAAGTGTGTTCGAATATCTCTGATACCCAGGAATGCTATTAAACTAACACTGCACATCCTTTCAATATTCACATGTAGGGGACACATTCTTTTTTAGAGGCAACATATATTTCACATACAATCATTAAACTAGAGATAGAAGTGAGACTGATTTAAATCATATCTTCTTTGACATCACCTGTATTGCAACCCTTAACTAGATGCCATCTAAAGGGCGCATTTTCACTCCAAAAGGCCAACATGAAACCAAATAAAACCTCCATGCAGATCCGCCAGAATCTATATATATGCCGCAAAAGTGGGGTGTATCCTTTGATAATCAAAATCTATACAAGTCTTTACGTGTCGGTGTTTGCATGTTTCACATGATAATGATCCTATTCAATTCCGCTATATGCAAATATATTTATTTTATTAAAAAAAGTGTACTTTTTTCGTATACTGATTGAGTATTCGATTAATTATACTTGTTTTATCAGTACAAATAAATCATTAGGGTGAAAATGAAAAAAAAAAAAACAAAACAAAACAAAAAACAAAACAAAACAAAAAAATCCCGGCTTTTTGCAATTTTGGGAAAAAAAACCATGGAAACTAGATGCACAATTGCAATAAATACAACTATCCTTGGCATTTTTGGTCTAAAGCGGTCAATCTTACAAGGTGTAAGGATCTTTTTTGCTTTTGCACAGGATTAATTTATAGCAATTTTGCAACGCAAAAAATAGAATACGTGTAGTAAATATTGTTTAAAAACCATATATTAGTACCTATAGTAGCAAACAAGAAGAGATCATAAATGACAAACAATAAAACAAGATTAATATGCGCAGATATGGTTTTCTTTAACTTTAAAAAGATGATGAAAGAGGAAAATCACAAGTGCATGCTCTAGAACAAGTACCTCAAGATCTCACTTAGAATTTGTCTCATTCATATAGTCAGATCCAGAGTACTTGCCCTTTTAGCTTTTTGATCATTGCTATGATCATCTTCTGTTATTAACTTTTTTCTGTTTCTTGAGAAATATGGTGAATACAATGACAATGATAAATTACGTTCTTCTCCTTCTCCATCGTCATCGCCTTCTTCCACACCTTTCTCAGAATGGACCCCAAGAGACAGATTTAAATCAAGACTCAGATCAGATGCCTTCCTCTTTGTTCCTTTATGCTTCTCAAGACTTGTACTTTCTAAATCTAGAGAGATATTTTGATGTTCTTGAATCTTGAATGGATTGAGTTTTTCGTTAGGGTTTGGCAACATGTCCATCTTCTCACAGATTCTTGATCCAAAATTATCATTAACTTCCCATGAAAATTTTTCATTAAGAGGAGGCTGGAGATTACTTTGCATACTACGATTTGCTTGTTCCACATGGTTTATTGCAAGAATTCTATCAGCGATGTTATAAAATCTCGGTTTTGTTTTTTGAAATGAGCAATGCTCCCTCAATGCGTTATGCATCCAATCACGACGATATGGCGGTGGATCTTCATATCTTTGAACGCCAAATTAACGGATAATTAGTAAATATTTTGAGATCTGAAGGTAAAGAAATGGTACAACCAGAACAAGTGTGATTGACAACTGATATTTAACCATTGCAAATTCTAATTTTCTTGTAGTATACATATATGTTTTACCTGAAGGCTGAATCATATGTTCGGTTGTAGCATTGAAGCATTGGTAGTTGGCTAAGGTTGAAAATATTTCGATCTCCATCTTCAATCCTTGGATTAGCTACTGCAATATCGAGATATTAACATGGAGAGAGAGAGAGAGAGAGAGAGAGAGAGAGAGAGAGAGAGAGAGAGAGAGAGAGAGAGAGAGAGAGAGAGAGAGAGAGAGGAACCCTATTGTTGATTATTAGGGCTACACAGTGAGGAGTTAGCATACCTTGGTTTGGATCCTCGATCTTCTTGCTTCTATACATCTGATGATATAAAAACACCCAAAAGAGAAATAATTAGAATCCATTTTGATGTTAGAATTCGATATATATGAATCTATCGTTAATTGTACACTTTCGCGTCTATTAGCAGTAGAAGAACCTGTAAATGACTTTTGACATGAGCGATGTGAAGTCCTTTGATATTCATCAACTGAAGAACCAGTTTGGGAGTCGCTCCTGCAAAGAATAAAATTAAAACTGTCAAGAAAAAAGTCATTAAGGTCTAGAAGCTCAAGAACAACTCAAACAACATAAAGCTATGTATATATGGTTACTTACTTTCTTGTCCACCAAGCTTCTCGATTGCCTGAACAAAACGAAGATGTAGATCATTAGTCCATCGGAGTCTAGGCATCTTAGATCGGACATAAGGTCGGACAGATGGCTTCTTATCACTCTCCTCTATCGTGCTATTGCTAGAGCTTCCTCCATCCTTCAACTCCAGAACTTCCTTTGACTCGCTTTCTTCCTCTCCCTCCTCATTCGGATACGAATCCGAACTTGTCTTTGAACACTTGGTTTCTTGACTTCTCTCCATATATGCTTAATTAGTTGATCTACTTTTGTTCGATTTTGTAGCCTCTATGTGTTGCAATCATCCGTTAGTCTGAGTAAATTCATTAATAGAAATGCTTCAAACAAGTAATCCTACTGCTGGCGTTGAAGTTTGAACACAGAATTTTGTAGACTTTTCTTCAAAACTTCTCTTCCATGTCTTTCCATTTTTAGGAATGAACCCTATGACACAGTGATCAATAATACATTTAGGATACTGTAGACAAACATACCGGAAACAAGTTTGAAACCCTAGGTAGATAGATCTTTTACAAACAAGTTTGAAACCCTAGGTAGATAGATCTTTTGCAAAGATGTTCTCTCTCTCTCTCTCCCCTTCTCTCTCTCTTTCGCTCTCATGTAAGATAAATAATTCTCCATCTATATATATTATATGCACCCACTGGTATGCATATATGTACATATACATATAATATGCAATACATGTACGCATCTGTATGTATACAAAAGTTATAATAGAGGAAAAAATATGGGGTAGGTCTCATAAGAATTCAATCGTTGTAGCACAAATTCCTACAATAATAATTTATTATTGAAGAGTACCAAATCCTGCAACAAAAAAGACTTTAAAATTATAATATGAAAATGAAGAAAAGACAGTCCTACTCGTTGAATAAACACCTTCTTCCACAGAGAGTTACATATGCCGAGAAATTTAATTATTACTTTATTGAATGAATCCAAATAAGTTCAAAGTAAACTTTCCTCCGTCTTTGTCATGATCGCAGCATTTCTCATTTATCTTTGATTAGAATAGTGAAACCACACTCAACTTTCGAAATATTTTTGGTGAATTTAACGGTTTAAATTAGGATTTTTTTTTTTTTATTAGAAACGGCAATTCTATGAAAAGACACGCCACCTAAGAGTTAGCAACACAAAATTTCATCTAAAAAATTGCCACCCTCTTCAGATCGTCCCCGTTTGATCAATCAATCGTGAAGCTTTGAAACCACTCGACATTTCTTCTAACAACCGGGAAAGGTGTAACAGAATGGTATCAGAGCTACTTGCTATAGTGAATTAGTATTTCTTTAGGAATTACGACTATAGCTTAGGTCATATAATCTTATTAGGTTTTCCCTCAAACCTATAAATAAAAGTACTACTATTAAATAGCCTACTGATAGACTACTTACAAGAGAGGTAACTAGCTTGAATTGTCGCTTAGGTTGCTGGATTTCAAAACGGCTATATGCTAAATTAATCCTGCCCTCTGGCACTTCTCATCCAGCCAATCCCCATTTGATAGTCTAGAAGTATAAAATAATAATAATCGCCAACCCAGATGTAACGACCCAAAAATCAGGGGTAAAAGTTTTTTTTATTATATTAAAAACATAGTTATCTTTTAAATCCAAGCATTCCAAAAATTGATTAATTACCACAGTTATCAGAGTTACGTCCCAAAATCACATAATGCGGAAAACACGGGTGTGTGTGCTGCGATCAACTCGGGCCCTTCCTTTCCAAACCAACGATACCGGAAACCATAAATACAACTATAAGCACGAAGCTTAGTGAGTTCCCCAGATCATACCCCAACAAACCATATACCCACATAATCCATATTAGCTATAACAGCTACATAAACCATATCAATCACATGAGCCATGCATATATACATATAAGGATGCCATTAGCTCTCCCCATGGTCTTACTCTAGGATGCCATGGGCTCCCCACATGGCCTTACACCTAAGTGCCATGGGATCGCCCCCCCCCCCCCCCCCCCCCGCCCCCACATGGTCTTTAATTGAAAATCCATGGGCTCCCCCACATGGTCTTATATCCAAGTGCCATGGGCTCCCTCCATGGCCTTTAATAGGAAAGCCATGGGCTCTCCACATGGTCTTACATCCAAGTGTCATGGGATTTCCCATGGTCTTCCATACAAGTGCAACACATATACAACTAGCATACCTCCTAGCACATAACCAGCTAACAAACTGTTGGATTAGTGTCTAAGTCCATAACTATTTTGGTATGTACTTGACCCGATGGTGCATGGTCCTTTTGGGTTGCCTTCATCAAAGCAACTTGATAGGATGAATTATGGAGAGAGAGGAGTAATTATGATTTATTAATATATTATGAGAATAATATATTAAAGGAGAAATCATATTTTTTAATTAATGTTAGTCAAGAATTAATAAGAATTAATTTTGTGGCAAAAAGACATTAATTAAATAAAGGGGAATAGAACTGTCAATTGTGTGATAGTTGAATATTGGGCTAATGGACTCCATAGAGGATGGAGTGGACGAATTCTATGGGGAAACCAATTAGAAATCGTCCAAGGCCTCTAAGGAGGGAGTCCATGGGTTGCTTAGGGACTAAGCAATCAAATTAGGGTTTCCTTGTTAGATAACCCTAATAGCCTCACTATTTAAGGACCCCTAGGGCACCAAAAACGTGGCCAACTAATTCCTTAGGGTTTCTACACGTTTTTTGGTGCCTCCTCTCTTATCATTCTTCATCCTCTTGCTCTTGGTGTTTGTGAGCCATTAGAGGAGTGACACTTGTGACTCTAAGCTTTCTAAAGCCATTACAAGGAGGACTTGAGATTGTTATTGCTACATAACAATCAAGGTAAGATCTAAACCCTATTCTTATGTTAATATTGATTATCACATGCTAGATCTAGGGTTTATAGCTTTGGATGTTCAATTGAATGTTAATCAGACAAACTAGATCCCAAAGCTATTAGGGTTTGCATGTACACCATAGGAATGATGTTTTGCTTATAACCCATCAGTGGTATCAGAGCCATGACTGTTTTTTTGATGTATTTGATGCTATTATGAATTATCCTTACTTAAAATTCAAAATTTAGGGTTTCTGGGGGCTGAACTCGCCGAGTCCATGGATGAACTCGCCGAGTCCATGGATGAACTCAACTGGCGGAGTCCATGCCTGACTCGACGAGTCAGCTGGTCAGAAAGATGGAAAATCAGGATTTTGTGCTCTTTTGGCTATGGGATAGTTACCAAAACGTTTTTTTATTGATATAAATCAGATTTTTATCATATTGGGTGATTATCTTTGCCAAAATTAAAGATAACTTCATATTAGTTAAATAATTATTTCCTTATATGATTAGATTTAATTATTTGAATTATTTGGTGAATTACCCTGCAAGAATTTGGACTAGGTCAAATTCGATAACCACCAATTAATTATTAATTGCCTTATTTGAATTTTGTGATCTAGAATATTCTTGATAAAGTTTGGAAAAGTTTCAAATTAATCCCTTTAGGTTTTATAGTTTAAATTTGAACTTAAAAGTTTTGCTTTTGAAATTTAAATAAGTTAAACCCTAATGTTTTGAAATGTTTCAAAACTTGTCCTCAAGTTTTGGAATTTAAAAGTTGATTAAAAGTTTAATTTAGAAATGTTAAATTCTAAAACCCTAGTATTGTTTTGAAAAGTTCAAATCACACCCTTATGGTTTTATTAATTAAAGTGTATAATTAAAGGAGATTTAATAAACCCATAAAGTTTTGGTTTACATTTAATTAAATTAAAAGTATAATTAATTAAATTAGACCACCTAGTATTTTAAAAGTGTAAAACACACCCTATACTATATATAACATTAAAAGTCTAGTATCATATATATATATATATATATATATATATATATATATATATATATATATATATGAGTAAATAGTCAGTCTTACCGTTAGTAGGCCTCATTCACGAAGCTGGTCTATAAGGGGTGTTTAAGGAAATTGCCTATAAAATGGCGATTGAATGGGTATCCACTCTTACCCACCGCACTCTTGACTAGTGGAGGGTCGTTAGCCGAACGGGTAGGATAGGACAGAAACCTTCCATTATAAGTATAATGAAGTACAAAAGTAACTAAATGCTTTTACAAAATTTTCAATCTTAGTTACTTTAGGCAAAAGTGAATTGATGCAATTCCATGAAACTACACTTTGTGCCCTTGCGAAGACGTTAGTGGAGCGTGGGTGGTTAACCGGCACACTAAATGGTTCTAAGCAAAGGTAGCAAACGGTGACTCATTGTTTTTCAAAGTTCGGTGGAGCGTGTGTGGTTAACCGGCACATCGAATAGGTGATTGTAACATTGAGGGCACCATGTAAGTTTGCATGGTTATTCACACCCTGTTTTGTGATCCTCGACATCCCATCACAAATCAAGGGGCATATCGAGATTTAAACATGCCATTGAAAAGTTCAATGAATCTCAAAAGATCTAGGAATTTTCAATAGATTTAAAACTTAAATTTCTTTTTCGTTTTTCATGGTGGAAATTAGTGAATCGTCATTCACTTACATTCAAATGTTCTGCAATTTGGGTTACGGCATCCCTCTCCAAGTTGTAGAGTATTGTGTTGGGTCCTAGCCTTAATATCTCATTTGGGTGATTTATTAAGGACTCAATCAATCAACTAACTTGAATTTTTCTCCCGTTTTGTAGATGTCAAAGTATGACAACTATGGTCTTCCCAAATCCCGTGGAACAAGCTTTTCACATGAAGATGATATTCCACGATTCGATCGAGGAACACGAGATCATGCTTCACTTCCTCCACCTCTTCCTATTGTTCTCCCTAACCCACAAGTTCAAAAGATTGAAAAGTTCAAACTCACTCAAGCCCTTTTGGCAAGTAAACATGAAGAAGGAAACTCAGTGTGTGCACACGTCCTAGAGATGAAGTCACACATTGAGAGGTTAAGAATGTTGGGATTTGTTGTCTGTGAGGAGTTGACTATTGATTGGGTTCTTCAGTCACTTCCTAACTCATATAGTGAGTTCGTAAGAAAGTACTATATGATGAACCACAACGTAACCCTCATCGATCTCACTATATATTTATTGCTGCTGAATCAGCAATGATTTGGCGCACTGGAAAAGCAAAGTTGATTGGTGGATCTGCCTTCCAGAGATCTATGGATATAGGCAATGGCAACGAAAGGCATGCCATGATCGAAAAGTTTGATCATAAGAGAAAGGCAAAGTCAAAAGTAGTTCCGTGTGCTGTTCCAAAAGAGTCAATTTGCTTTTATTGCCAAGAGAAGGGGCATTGGAGACGAAGCTGCCCTATTTACCTAAGAGATCTAAAAGATGGGAGAGTCAAAACGTATGACTCTACTTTAGGTAAAATCCATTAACTAACTCTTTTAAGTTCCTATTCTAGATTCTTAATACATGATGTGATAAGAATACATTTCGATGTTCTGTAGGATCGAAGAAAAGAGAGGAAGCTTAAGGGAAGAAGTGAGCAGAATCTAATCGTGAAGAAAAGGATTTCGATCGCATTACTTGAAGATTAGAATCTTGAGCTACTACTTGGAGTTAGAATAAGATTGCTAAGAAATATGTATTAACATAGTTTTTCAATTGAATTACATTGTAAGGACAAATTTTTCTGCAGTAAAATAAAATTTGATTTTATATTATTTATTTATCCTTGTAATGGCGTGTATGAAAATTGATGTTTGTAAGTTTCTATTATTAGCAATAATGGATTTGATTCTTAATTATGTTCTTTGTGGAAAGGTCAAGAATTTACCAAATAGGGAAAGTTTCTCATCTCCCAAGTTTCAATTGAACAGAAACTTGGAATCATACAACTTGGTTACATGATGAATGAGAAATTTCATATTTGGAAATTAGACTAATTCATTGACAAAGTGTCAAGTGAAGGACTAGGAGATCGAGTACACAAGGTTGTGTGTTGATCAAATCCACCACAAGAGTAACAAATATATTCGTCATGATTTACTAAGGTTAAGTAAATATGATTATACTTATGAGATTAAGTGTAATTCTCAGTTGATTGAAAGAGTTTCAATAAATAGCAGAACGAATAAAGAAGAATCAAGTAGGCAAAAAGATAAAAGTTTCTCTATTCTAAGAAGAAGGGAGAGTACCTTTTATTATGTTTTATGATAGGTCTTAATGATTAAGAACCATATCTCAATTGATCCTATAAGTGAGTCTTAGTGCAATTGTATGTCTGAGAAGAGGAATCAAGAATTGAAGAAATGGTTAAATCAATAAGTCAATCATACTTCATTTTAATATCAAGTCTTAGAGTTAAGATTGTGAATTCAGTGACAAGTCTTAAGAAGGTTTATAACATTCATCAAATGTGGAATTTGAAAAGGTTTTCTTATTCTTGCACATTTGAAATTGGAAAGTTGTGATGTCTTGGATAAGACAAAGACCAACTAGGACCAATTATGTGAAGTGTTTTGATAAGAACTACACTAACTCTTGAATATTTGTTTTGTCAAGGAATGTTTCTTGACAAGATAATCTTATATGTCAAGGAGTCAGTGGGAGTCTCAAAGGTCTTGAAAGGTTTCAAGAACAAATCAAGAATAAACCTTAACAATCATCACTAGCACACGAATTGAGGTTTACAACCTATCGTGTTAACACTATTTTGTTTTTGTGCCATTCCAATTGAGTTAATTATGCATGTGAGTTATATGAGTTCTCATTTGAACGCGTAAAAGGCAAGCACCTTGATCAATGCAAAGTACATTGATAGGCAAGGGTGAGCTGCTTAACTACTTGGAAGACATGGTGGGCACTCGTGTTACCATAAGGCAAGAAATCAAGATTGAGAAAGTTCGGTCCATATGAGTTTGATTTGTCGCAAACTTTGGTTTTGACAAATTCGCATGGATAGGAACAAATACACCATTAAAATCTAAGTGTCATAAGATTCCCTCCTTCATGAAAATGACTGTGAGGAAATGCTTTCGTTAAGAGAGATTTTAAGAAGATAGTGATTGTGAAAATTGTATCCTTGAATTCGATTATGGTTACGGTATCCCTTTCCATAATTGACAATTAGTCTGAATTGTTTAGACACACATATGAGATATCTAAGGCAAGGGTGTATAAGTTTGAGAAGCTTAGATAAAGGATTATCAAAGCATTAGGTATTAGAAATATGAACTTAAGAAATTCAATAGGTATTGTTTTCTGGAAGTTAAATTGTTTTCTGAATACATGTCAAAGCTAGTGGGAGCATAAGTGTTATGCTTATATGATAATAATCATCATGATAGTGGGAGCATAAATGTTGTGCTTGTATGATTATTAAGGAAAGTATTGCAAGTTAGCAATATTAATTATAGAAAACAAGAGTTATACTTTGCAAAGTCATAAGGATTGAATAGTTGTTTTGCTATAATTAAGGGAGAGAATATTATGCTTCATTTCAAATCTAAAGGCTTAGGTTGTGGAATGTTAATAAATTTAGTCAAGGATACTTAGCATGTAAGACATTATGCATCGTATCCCATATGCTTCGGGTAAATGATTGATTGTCAGTGCTATTATATTTGACCATTCTAAAATTTTCCAAATGTCTAGCGCATTTAGAGGGAAAAAGGACTAGAATCGGTTTTGACTAAAATAATTAAACAACTATCAAAGGATGATCCAAAGCTCGCTGAGGATTGGTCGCGTGTGAGTAGTTGGAAGTATGGTATTGGATGACATTATTATGAATAGATAAGATTCTATTAAGAATGAATTGTCATATGCCAAATATGGAAATGTTTCCATATTGGGAGTTGGATATTGAGAATCTATGTCTAGATTAGAAACTTTTATGCAAGAAGGATATTCAAAGGAATGTACTTTGAGTGAGAGACGTCATATCTATAGAATTGTTTTTGATAGAGATTGGCCAAGTCTTGATGATTTTGAGTTATGACTTTACGAAAGAATCATTGCATAAAATGTTAGAATCTAGCATAAGTAACAAGAATTTGATATTCTTATACTTATGATAAGGATTGGGAGTTGTGAAATGAGTATGATTTGAAATGTGTTCATTTGATCTATTTCACAAAGTAAGGACCGTAGGTAAACATTGTGTGCATGCTGAGAGCATGGGACAAGTGTAGTAATAATTCAAGTAAGAAGTTGATTACCCGAAACAACAAATAATGAGTAATCAATATGGTGATTAAATAAAATGTTTTATTTATACCCAGAGTTTGGGGCCATATGGGATTAGTATTATTCTTGTGTTTCACTTTGCATGTTTTGACTTCTTGAATAATTAAATTGGTTCAGAACAATCAAATTATTCGAACGGACCACAGTCGTTCATATGTTGGAAGTAGGTATGAATGAAGACTGTCGTGAATTGGTGTGTGGATTGTCTAAAATGTATTAGACATAAGCAAATGTTTGTTGTAACGTTCATGAGTGCTTATGAATATGATTTGAGCATTAGATTAAACCCACGCTCACTTGGATCACTTCATGGATTTTATCACGAGTGATTGGTGAGACGATAATATCTTATATTCTTGAAACCGAGATGTGTGAGTTGTATCTTGCGAGTCGGTTACACATTGATAGTATTTAAACGCACCAGTAACTTGGTGTCATAAAACATATTGTTTTGTGTGATTCGGTGAGTGAGTACAAGCTAGCATTGAATGAAAGTTTATATGCTCCTTTTATCCATAATAGGATGAAAGCGTATATGTGGGCCCCTCGATGATTTAGTGATGACACCTAAGCGTTTGGCCAAGCCGGGACTAATTTGATGTGTTTAATTGTAGCCTGTTGTCAGTCGTCATAAATCGGGAATCGGGAAACAGCATAGAGAGAATGATTGAAATCCATGTCTCATGTCTATACGATATCTAGAATGGAGGAGTATATGATCCCTTAGCTAAAGGACGCGTATCTAATAAGATCAGAGTTGACAGCGGCTTTTGAAAGCTACGATTGCAGATCAGGATCTGAAGTCATATGCATAATAGTTATTAGACTTATCCAAGTGGGAGACTGTTGGATTAGTGTCTAAGTCCATAACTAATTTGGTATGTACTTGAACCGATGGTGCATGGTCCTTTTGGGTTGCCTTCATCAAAGCAACTTGATAGGATGAATTATGGAGAGAGAGGAGTAATTATGATTTATTAATATATTAAGAGAATAATATATTAAAGGATAAATCATATTGTTTAACTAATGTTAGTCAAGAATTAATAAGAATTAATTTTGTGGCTAAAAGACATTAATTAAATAAAGGGGACTAGAACTTTCAATTGTGTGATAGTTGAATATTGGGCAAATGGACTCCATAGAGGATGGAGTGGACGAATTCTATGGGGAAACCCATTAGAAATCGTCCAAGGCCTCTAAGGAGGGAGTCCATGGGTTGCTTAAGACTAAGCAATCAAATTAGGGTTTCCTTGTTAGATAACCCTAATAGCCTCACTATTTAAGGACCCCCAGGGCACCAAAAATGTGGCCAACTAATTCCTTAGGGTTTCTACACGTTTTTGGGTGCCTCCTCTCTTATCATTCTTCATCCTCTTGCTCTTGGTGTTTGTGAGCCATTAGAGGAGTAACACTTGTGACTCTAAGCTTTCTAAAGCTGTTACAAGGAGGACTTGAGATTGTTATTGCTACATAACAATAAAGGTAAGATCTAAACCCTATTCTTATGTTAATATTGATTATCACATGCTAGATCTAGGGTTTATAGCTTTGGATATTCAATTGCATGTTCATTAGACAAACTAGATCCAAAAGCTATTAGGGTTTGCATGTGTACCATAGGAATGATGTTTTGCTTATAACCCATCACAAACCACATAACACCATATCAACTAGTGTACCACTTATCATAACATGGGACGGCCTTGGTGCCTTCGACCCATTTGTATGGTGAGGAGACTCACCTCACACTGATGAAGTCCCGCGGATAAAACCGTAGCTGCTGCATGACAGATTCTCGAACTGTCCATATCAAAACAACACCCAATTATTAATTGGGTTCCAATGCATAACCATAAGTCCATGCTTGGGGTAAAAAGACTATTTTACCCCTAACCTAACTTGGTCCAAAACCAAGGTCTAAACACACACTCTGAAAGCCTAAAAACTAATCAATGAACCAAGGCTCAACATGTGGCCCAATTTTCCAAATTGGGCCCAAACCTTTACATAGACTTATCTTGTGGCCCAACCATTTATCCTAGCCCAAACATTTGGCATTCCGATTCTCCAATATCTCATAATCATAAAGGCCCAATTATGGCCCACATATGGCCCAATTTTCCAAATTGGGCCCAAGCCTCTCTAATGGGCCTTATCTTAAAGCCCAATAATTTCCTTAGTATATAAACATGTTCCCCATTTGGCCCACGAAGGCCCACAGCAAGTTAGTCCAAGAAATGGCCTAATAAGAACTCAAATCCAATTAGGGTTTTTCACATAAAATGACGATTACGGTTAAGCGTTCCTACTTAACCCATTAAGGACTGAATCCATTAAGGACTTAATCCCTTAAGTCCATCACTCCACTAGTCCAAACATGCAATGTGGTTGGGTGTAATTTAAAATTCCAAATCCAATGGTCCAAACGCAGGTCCCGATAAATCCATAATATACATTTCCAAAATTAGGTTTTTCTAAACCCTAATTTGGTTTCTAACCAAATCTCAAAACCAATTAATCCAATAGTTAAGTTTTACATTAATTAAAGTCTAATCAATTCGGGTACCATCCACTACCTCCTCAGGCAGTGGTGGTTGGTGGTGGTGGTCATGATCTTAGGTCAAAACAACGCCAAAAGCACTCCAAGCATCAATCCAAATGCACCCGAAAGCCCACAACCACCGGATATGGTGGCTAGCAGTGGCGGAAAGGCGGCAGCAAGTGGCGGAACAATGGCAACAAGTGGTGGTGATGTGTTTTCTTCTTTTTTCCTGTCCAAGAATATCCATACAACATTAAACTCAATAACTATGCTCACACACACCAAATCACGCACACCCCCCCCCCCCCCCCCCCCCGCGATGGCTGGTGGCAGCAAAAGAGATGGAAGCCACCAGCTCACGGTGGTGGTGGTTGCTTTTCCGGACAAAATATTGTTCATACAACCCCAAGAACACATTAAACAGCATATATACTCAAGCATATAAATGTCTGGCCACCTCATAAGTGGCTGACATCGCCGGAAACAATGAGAACAACGCCCAAAGGCCACCGGTGGTAGCTACAACGTACCCGACGTCAAACAAATGAGAGGAAAAAAGAGGTGAGAGGTTGTTAACCTTACCGAGAACCTTCAAGTCACGCATCAGTGACGAACACGACTATCGTCACCGGTCTTGGTGGCTTTTCCGGGACCCACGACGTCCGACAACAGGTGTGGTGTTGATGTTTTCGGTGGCGACGTAGCAGGTTTAAGTGTCGCGGTCGACTTGGGCTCGCAACCCTCGACTTCGCCAGCAAGGAGATCGATGGCGGCTGGAAGTGAAAGAGGCAGAAGGTGGTGGCTTATTAGTGTTTTTAGGGTTAGGGTTGAATGCAAGGTGACGAGTTTTATATGCTCTCGTACGAAAATCAAACTTCAGCCATATTAACATGTTTAGTCCCTCCTCCTCTCATTCTTTTCAACTTAAGTCCCAATAATTACCATTTAGCCCCTTAGCCTCCTAATCTTATTCAATATAAGTCCGATATTTTACCAAACACCCCCTGACTTCTGAAAACCTTCACAACATAAATCCTAAAATTACACTTTACCCCCGAAAGTCAAAAATATATCATTTGGCTCCCCGAAACCAACACTCTGCTAAATATTATTGATTTAGCTATAAAATAATAATAAAAGTTACATCCCATAGCTTTAGATTTTATTATTTATTTAATTGATTTTAAACAGAATGTTACACCAAAGCAAAAAAAATATACAAATCCAAAACGCAAACTATGTAAGTCAGTTATCTAGGCCAATTCAGTGTGTAAAAGTTGAGTCACAACTAAACATAGTTTGATCACCTATGTTTAGTCTTGAATGAACCAATACATCAACAAAGTGTAGGCTTGGTAAATGATAAAATTGAAACCATATATACATATACAATGTAAATTAAAGAAAAGAGTATAATCATACATATATATGTGTATCAAAAATATCCCACAAAATAAATAAGTATCAAAATACAACATAAACACATCAACCCTTCTCACTTCTCTCATACTCACCATCCTCATCCTCCTATTTCTCCTATCTATCCTCAGCAGTATCATCAGGATGTGTGCCTGAAGTACCAACACCATCATGACCGGTACCTCTTGGCTGAGTAGGACGTAGAATAGCAGGACCTGCCTGAGGAAAAGGTTAATGGTCTAACCCAAGGTGTTGCCTCACCCCAACAATCGAAGATATGATCCAACGATGCTAATCTTGTATAACATCCAAACGTTGCATCACATCGCATAGATTCATCTCCGACTGATCAGGCTCGACATGCCTAGGTCTCTGACGCCTCTTCTAGGTAGGCTTGTGGATGTGCTCCGACTCCACCTGCCAGATCAGCACCACAATATCATTGACCAGAATCCTTCATTGCCGCCCCAATCCTCGAACCAATAAACACATCTTCCCTAAAGCGGTAGTTTTTTCTCTGATAGGAATAGGAACCATTCCGCTAGTGTCAATCTCATTACATAGGGCCAAACGAGTGACCCAATGACCCACGCAAATCCTGCTCGAAGACACTGAGCCCAGAGCCATACCAGATAAATAAAGAGAAGAACAAAAGGAAGATGGAGGCGAACCTCATTCTGAGTGAGGCCCCACATATAGAAGAGGTCGCTAGAAGGGACCTTGGCACATTCCTCTATGTGACAAATAGTAGAGGCGACCAATCGGTGGATCAACCGATAAATAGGAGATCTGAAGGCATTCTCCTTGGTTGTCCTGGAAACATAGGTCCCCAAAGCGTGACCCCAGACCTACAGGTAGTTGTACTCTTGTAGTGGCTCGGTAATATAGTTGTCAAGATAACGATAGAAATGGGGACTCGCAATCTCCTCTATTGTATAAATACTTAGACATCTCCCCAGCTCGATCAAGCTACAGGAGGAGGATATGCCTCCTAGGCAGAAAGAAATGACCAATCGATTAGCCTACCTCATTATCTAAAAGAACTCCTAGAATAACTCCTTGTAAATCATCTCCCGAACCCCAACGACCCACCACCATCCATGGCTGGCAAAAAGCTCAAGACAGCTATCATCCCACTAGACAAGGTAAGGAATGGGTCCAGACGAGCCGTGAAATTAGACTCGTCCACAACACTCAAGGAAAGAGCCTGGGGAACACCGATCTTCTTAGACGGGAGAGCGATCAGGCGAGAGATGAAGGAATTACAATCTGCAAGGTCATCTGGGAACTATAGAAATAGATGTGATTTCTAGTTAAGAGGTAATTGACCCGTATCTGGTTGACCTCATCTCGATATATCTGAAGAAAAATAGACAAAAAGCAGTTAGGATGAGTTAGATAAGATAAATGTTGCAAAAGGTGTTAAAATGGACCACATGCCCACAAGTGCACAATGCATCCGAGTACGCCCAACGTATTTTCTTTTACGTGGAATGCTCCAAGAACACGTTGAACAACAGTTGAGGAAACTGATGTTTCACCCATTATTCAACGGAATAAACGTAAGGGATGCTCGACTAAGCTTCTAGAGCACAAATAGGTAGTTCATTCCTCTTTAAACGTTGCCAATTCATTGATTTACCTAAAATTTTAGAAAAAATTTTAAATTCTAAAAACTCTAAATGACGATCAATGGATGAAATAAACTCGATATTGAGTATCAAGGAAGTAAAATCGGTAGTATAGTTAACTAAATGACTCCAAAGTCTATCAATTGATAAAAACCTCCAAAATAACCCTAAAACATGAAATTTAGCCTAAATAGGATATGTTATTAAGTACGACGGATACCTAGAAGTAGAGGAGTCGAAAGAGATGCAGAAATCAAAGCACGGGAGCAGGCGCGCGATGCGTGCGACGTGCAGGTGGTACCCAGTCAAGACAGAAGAAGGGGGGAGGGGGGGGGGCAAAGAAATTTTTGAAAAATATAGAATGAGGCCAAAAATCAACTTTAATGCTGATCTATTGCAAGTCTGTACGACACACATCGTGTGCACGACGTGCGTTTTCAAATTTTTCAAAAGCTGACACTTTTTATCCAAAAAAATTTCTGATATCCTAGATAATAAAAACATTTAAGGGGTGAATCTATTTATAAACCTAAAGGTAAAAAAGAGATATTTCCTTGGAATAATAAGAAAATTTCATACTTAAGATAAGTTGTTAGGAAAGCATCAGTAGCATTCCGTAATAAGAAAATTTCATTCTTAAGATAAGTTGCTAGGAAAGCAACAGTAGCATGTCATAATTTTAAAAAAAAATCCATTTTTAAGATAAGTTTCTAGGAAAGCAACAGTAGCATGTCGTAATAAGAAAAATTCCATTCTAAAGATAAGTTGCAAGAAAAGCAATAATAGCATGTCATAATAGAAAACGTAACAGTAATAAATAAAAATGTTCATAAGATAAAAGTACAATCTTTATTTTAACAAGCGATAAGAAGACAATTGATAGTAAAACAACTATAGCACTCTACAAGTAGGAAAAGCAGTATTGACCCAGTAAATCAAGGATAAAATGACAGCCCCATTGGTCAAACCTAGGAACAAAGAGTAACCTTATTGTTGTCATTTTAGGATAACAACCCCTTAATTCTAAACTTGATTGACCCAACCACCATTCAAACCATAATATAACATCAAGTCTCTGATGCGTTAAGGAACCTCATAGCAAGTAAGGACGAGGGAAGAGATAAGGAAGGTAGTCAAATGACAAGAACCTATCAGGATTTTATTAACAATAAGCGGAGATCTTCTTTTGGATACAGGGGAGCAGATATTTTGATCCACTGGATAAAAGAGATAGAGAGCAAGTGTGATGGTTAACATAGAGTTAAGTTCATAACATGCATGTTTATGGGAAGAGCCCTCTTCTGGTGTAGTATACATGTCAAGGCTTAAGGAATAGACGAAGCATATGCAACCCCTGGAAGAGCTAAAGAAGAAAATAATAAGGGAAATATGTTCTAGAAAAGATGTGGCACGAGCGGAGCAGGAATTCAGTCACCTTAACACCAAGGAATCAGGTTTGGCCATCTATACGGTACACTTTAAGTACCTATTCACCATATGCCCTGAGTTGGTCAACTCAGAGATCCAGAAGATCAACGCATACCTCCAATGGTTAGCTCCCCACAATAAAATCGAGGTGCAAGCACACCAGCCCAATACCTACAAGGAAGTTAAATATTTAGCCTTCGGTCACAAGGAAATGTGCCCTAGAACTCAAGAAGGAGTAAGAAGAAGTCCAAAGAACTCAATAACAAGTGGGAAGGAACCTCCAAGGGAAAATCTAGTCAACCCTTGTGTAAGGAAACAGAAGAAAGGAATCCTCAGAGTGATCACCCACTCCACCAAGAGGATAATTGGGAAGACTCCCCCTGTACAATAATTGTGGACTTCATCATCAGGGAAAATGTTGAGGAGTTTAGGTGTAACAACTGTGGAAGAACATGGCACATCATAAACGTTTACAGGAGTCAACCAGGCTAGTAAAAGGAAATGTTGTGTGTTAGAATCAAGGGGTTTAGAAAAAGTCTCATAGGAATGATTATGTAATGTTTAACAAGGGAATTGGAAACCCTTGAAGTTGTACTCATTGTTAATATATATAAAGATCTACTTTTAAGTACAGGTAGTAACAGACAAATAAACATAGAAATCTTCTAGAAATCTACACCAATATTAAGATAAAAAGTTTAGGTTTCCTACTGGTGTAAAATAAGGAATGAAATCAAAATAAAATTTCAAGAGACAAATGTTAGATTCAAATTATGAAGTTAAAGAATTAGAAATAGGAACTAAAAAGAAATTTAGTTTTCCCAATAAAAAGAAAATAGGTCAATCCCTGATTAAGAAATTAATCTCCCTAATAAGATTAACCTAAGGTCTGAATTTGGTGACAAAAATTCCTAAAACAGGGGGAGAATATGACAATTGGGAAATTCTCGTCATCAATCGTCACTAGAGATTAGCATTGACAAATGACAAATAATAGAGTTTTTCATATTTCGGGGAAATATGATCACATACACTATGATTTATAAATGAGTTTAATAGAATCAAATATGAATGACCAAAAGTTGTACCACTGTTAATAACGGTCAGTGTACTTGGAAAGTGCACATCAAAGTGGTCCTAAAGATATAAAAGTGGTAAAAATCTGACTCAGACAGGAGGAGTTATGATTTTTATAAAAAGTAAAAATCAGTCGTTCTAATAACGTTATTAATGTCAAAATGGTATACAAAAATTGGTTGAGTTTTGACTAACGTCACTAGAAAATCGTAGTACTCCGAGAGTTAAGAAATTCAAAAGGAAAAAGGTCAAAAACGGAGTTCATATAAACATAATATTATTTTTAGAAAAATATAAAATACCGGTATAAAATAAAAGTTAAAATTTGGCAACACATTCTTAATGGAAGTTGTAGTGCTAGTAGAGAGCTACACAAATATATAAAAAGGGTAAGAAAAAAGATTCGTATAAGGAAGATATAAATTTTTATAAAATATATAGAGTTGCACGCCAAGTGTGCACCATAGGTCATTAAACTTACAACTTGCATGTCTATTAAGTCACTTTTGTTAGTTTTTAATATATCCTCCGATAACCGGTTATTATAACCTACACGAATGTTCCCTATGATTTCAATTTCTTTCGCGGTTGGTCCCATACCAACACAGTTCATCACCACTGTTCAATTTTGGCAACCACCACCCTTCACCTCGGGCAACCCCGTTAACTGTTATTCTAACATATGATCACTCAGAAAAGAAGTCTCAATCGATTTTAATTTTTATAAAAGATAATTTCAGCAAGTTTCAATTTTAAAGAATTCATTTTAAAAAAATGTTCATAATCAATATTGAATAAAAGTGTAACAATGTCTATTTTCTAAATAAGCAATTAATTACCAATAAGATATTCATGAGCTAAGTTTTTCTTACATAGAATGCATCAATACTCCTTACACTCACAAAGTATATACATGACATGCTTATTTGAATTGGATTATCCGAATAAAATTGTTAAACCATGCAACACTAAATGCAGTTCACTAACTACCAAGTATACATTTTTATTTGCAACAAGAACCTCATATTAAAAACTGATCATTTTTAATGCAACTAATTCACCAAATAATATTAAATGCAGTTTGCAAACTTCTATGATGACCATTTTTAGTGATCTAGCATATTTTTTTGTCATTTTAAAGGATTTAAGTGGTTGAAGTTCCTACTAAATATATCATATGTTTACTTAGAATCGACCGCTAAACTAAACTCTAAATAAAAATTATAGGGGTTGCTCGAGGTAAACGTTGGTGGGTGCCGAAAGTGAACGGTGTTGGTGCAGGTGATGAGGTGATGCATGATGCATGATGCTGGTAAACGACCAACCACAAAAGAAATTGAAACCATAGGGACCATTATTGTAACTTATAATAATGGAGGGTCTGTTAAAAACTAACAAAGTGATTTAATAGATATTTAAGTTGTAAGTTTGATAACCTATTGAGAATAATAATAATAATAATTATAATAATAATAATAATAATTTAGTGACCACTTCTAATAAATAACGATAGTTGAGTGGGCTATAACGACATTTACCCAAAAAAAAACATGTCCGAAATTATATAATTATCTTATCTTATTAATACGTAAGTTCTAAAAGCCAAATAAATATAAATATTGTCTAGAGAATTTTGAAGATGCGTCAAAATAACAAATAATAAATATTTTATTGTTCAACATCTTTATAGAAACTATATTTACTAGAAAGAAGTTTTAGTGGTTCTTTTAAGAATTAATAATGCTAAGAGTATGAGAATCAAACCAAACCAAACTAATGGATACAGGAACTGGTAATGCCTTGCTGTCTGTGACGCTGATCCACCAGCTTCCTTAGCGTCGGGAATCACGGACATTGTTCCTGCTGGGGTCTCGGGTCCTGCCACCTCACCTCTCTGTATGGGCCCGACCTGTTCACTATTGGAAATTTGAGGGCTTCCCATGCATACGCGTTGGTCAAGTAATATTTATGAATAGCTCTATTTAGTCAAGGGGTCCCAGTCCCAGTGTCCCACATTTAACTTCTTAGACTATAGTGTCTTTTGTTACTAGATCGGCACTCGGCAGATTCAAAGAATTATGAGAATAAAGTTTGTGAGTTTGTTTAGAGTTTAAAGGATAAAGTTGTGATTTTGGCTTAGCGAATTTTATATCTATATTCTATTTTTAAAAAATTTATGTATGTGTTTGTTTAATTATTTCAGATGGATGTGATGAAAGTTATGAATTCATGTTGTTAGGATTCGTATCAATTTGATCTAAAAGAGAACAATTTGGGATCACCAAAGTTTGAAGCGGTCGATTGTGTATTGAATCGAAGATAAAAGCATACAGTACCAATTTACAATTGCAAGAGATAAATACCTAAGCTAATTTGAAGTAAATTGCGGATTCCACCGATAAGGCAATAACTATGGATAAATACAAAAGTAAAATCCACACAACATGGAATTCTTGAAGTGAAATTAAATATTTTATTTATTTATTTTTTCTACTCGTTCTCCTGTCATTTTTAGATAATAATAAATTTTTAGATAATAATAAATGTTATAAAATTTTATTTGTTATATATAACAAGTTTCAAATTCTTAAGTGTGTAAGAAAATAATAAGACAAAAAAGTAGAAGGATATTTCTGAAAACATAGATCATGTTTGGGAAAAATAAGCTACTTTACTATTTGATAAAACTATCAAAATAACTTATGAACTAGTTTATACATTAATTTTTCGATAAACTACTTTGAAAAAAAGTGTAATAAACTTATTCAACTTTTTTTAAAATATATCAAATATGTCATTAATTATATCTATTTTTTTTAGTTATATGTCTACATATTTATTTATATCATTTTACATTGCAATGGCTAATGTCATAAAAACCTTCAAGTTTTCAGGGTTTTGTCGGTTGTGCCTAAAGTTGAATTTTATGTCCGTTTTTACCCTAACATTTTCCAAAAAATATTCGGTATTACTCTTTTACCGGTGATAATAGGTTACTATTATATTAACTTCGCAAAAAAACCCTTAAGTTTACAGTTTTTTTACGTTTTACCTTTAAGTTTATAAATTTTTTTTACACTTTTATCCTATCTATTTTTTTTTTCATATTATACGTATTTAAGCAAAAAAATCATATAAATATGTATATTATGAAAAAAAATATACTTAGGGTAAAAGTGTAAAAGAAAATTATAAACTTAAGGGTAAAAAAGTTAAAAAAAAAAAAAAAAAAAAAGGTAAACTTAAGGGTTTTTTTGCGAATTTAATATAATGATAACCTAGAAAACCTGTTATCACCGGTAAAAAGGTAAAACCGAACATTTTTTCGAAAATATTCGGGTAAAAACGGACATAAATTTCAACTTTTGGCAAAACCGACAAAACCTTGAAAACTTGATGGTTTTTATGACATTAATCCTATATTGCAATCCAACTTATAAGTTACTTTTTATGAAATATTATTTATTTATAAGTTAGTTTATCAGCTACCAGCTAGTTTTCAACTAGTCTGTCAAACAAAGCCTAAATCAAACTCATAGTTTTGTTTTTATATGAGGGTGATACGTTCAGTTTATATTATATTGGAAGCTTATTTATCGAAACCATGTAAATACAAATAAGAGTCCATATTTTCTTTAAAAAAACGTAAATGGCCATCATCTTCATCATCTTTTAATCGGCGCTTAATTCAAAAACACAAAAGCTAGGGTCTTTGTTTTAGTTGTCCTAATAAATATCATCTAGGTTGTCGATGCAATCCACCCCAATTCCTCTTGCTAGAAATCTTACAACCCCTTCCCCATAACATTCCCTTTGCTGAAACTGATAATTTTTTTGCCCTTTCCCTGGAAGCCCATCATTGAACCCCCGTCCTCACATGCCCTTCGAGTGATAGTCACTATTTGTGGTCATCCAATTTCCATCCTTATTGGATGGGTGTCACACCCCAAACCGGAACGGCGGAAACATTCTTGGGCGGAGGACGTCATGTACAGTATCACAACACAAAAATATAGTAAACAAGCAAACAACATCATCCATTGCATTAATAATGTATTTTAATACAAGGGTGTTCTGTACAATTTATAGACACCAAAAATATGAAATCAAAATGAAATATGAGTCTTGCAAGTGCTCAATCTTCTCAAAAGCTGGCATCGATACCTGTGTACTGATTACCTGAGAATACAAGTTATTTTGAAAGAGTTTATCAGCATTAAAGCTGGTGAGTTCATAAGTATTTAGTGTCATAATTTGTGTGAAAATGTTTGTAAGAGTTTGTGGGTAAAAGTTCGTAAAATGTTTGTATCACCTAGAAAATCCTATATTTTCTAATAGTATAAAAGCAGCCTTCTACCAAGGCATCAAGTGTACTCTATGTATGTTCATTGTAAAAGTGTGTATCTTTCCTAAATGTGACTATTATTAGTAAAATATAGTTTTTACATTACTCTTTATGTGAGGAGATCACAAAGTAGATGTAAAATGGAAAATAATGAAGTACTGTAGTATTATGATAATATAACTACTATTGTACTAACTACCTTAAACCAATTGTTAATTAAGGTAAAATGTGATGTAATTGTAACCATACTTGATTGACCTAGTGAAACATGACGCTCGAAGACGTCGAGATGTTATGACATTCATCACCCGAAGACCTGCAGGTCCCACTGTAGCTAGCAGCAAGGTGTAGGACGGTCAGTCCAGTATAAATCTATACACGCATTAGTGTGTATGCCACGAAGTAGTGCCTCACATTTATTGCATAGTGTGTATTTAGTGTATGTAATGGTGTAGTGTATGTATTTCCTGATCCTCATCATAGTGAGTCCTCTAATATAGTATATAGTGTGTACGAGTAGTATGTATTAGTGTATGTTCTCTCTGTCTAGTGAATAGTATATTCCCTCTGACTCTCATTATAGTATGTTTAGTTGTATAGTGTTGTGTATTATTTACAGTATGTATTGACTCATGTATGAACTGACTCATTGTATGTTACATTGTATTGGAAGTAGTAAGTAGTATATCACTAAACTATACCTATTATAGTTTACTAGCAAGATTGTTTGTATATATGAGTGTATTGAAATAAGACAGAAAGCTTTTATGTCTATACATATACACATGATATATAACTAAGGATCAAATGACACTCAGACAAACAATAGGGGACTCTAAGTCCACAACCAAACAAGGAACAGGAAATAGAGTGTATTATCAGTCCTAAGTCCTTGAAACCTTACTTATATAACTATATATGTATTAGACATGATTTGACAGTATATAAGTTTAAAGAGTTTTGAAAGTAAAGATTTGGAAACTAAAACTAAGTTTTATAAAGAGTTTAACATGTGAAAGTGGTTGGAAATCATTTTGAAGTAGTTTCTTTGACAAGATAGTTTAAAGCATAGTAATTCCATTTGTGCACTAGTTATTAATCACATGTGATTGATATAATAGCTAGTATGATTCAACTTGTATTCCCCCCCCCCCCCCTAAAAGCATTTAAAAGGTTTAAAAGGTTAATTAAGGGGTACGAACTCACCTGGAGTGAGTGGTTTGGATGAACGGATGTTATAGGATGCTAAATGTCAAGTGAAGACTTGAACACACACACGGATCCTAATTAACATATAATAACATATATATGTATCCAATTAGTCCTTTAACAACTAATTAATCAAGTAAAGACACCCTAGAACATGGAAAAAACTTTGAGTCAAGTGCTAGGAGTACAATAGGGTTGCATCTAAGGGGTGTAGGGCTTCTCAAAGGAGTTTATGGTCCAAATGGTAACAACTCATGAGTTTACGGCCCATGGTCATTTCCCCATGAGTTTACGGCCGTAAACTCATGGTATTTTGTACCATTTTGTGTTTTGAGGTCTTATAAGTCATAAAGAAGTATCCTTACTTCAAGTCTAAGCCTTAGGAAGTCATGGTGGCATAATTTCACCTCTTTATAGAGTTTATGGCCCATGGACCATTCCTCATGGGCTTACGCCGTAAACTCTATGTGTTCTTGGTATTTTTGATGCTTAAGGTCCTAAACACTTCAAGGAAGTGATCTAGAGTAGTATCCAAGGCTAAGGAAAGGAATAGGGCTCACTTTGCCCCATTTATTAGGGTTTACGGCTCAAGACATGCCTTGGCCATAAACACCTCTGATCTTGTGTTTCTTTCTGTTTTCTAGTTGAATAAGAAGTGAAACAAGCCTTATAACACTCTAGGGTAAGAATACTTACAATAAAGGAGCTTGGTTGGGTGTTTAAGGTCCAAGAACACTAGTGTGTGTTCTTGGTGTTCTTGGTGTTTTGAAGAACACTTGAAGATCTAAGTAAAAATGAACAATTCATGGATGAAATGGAGTATAACAGCTAGATGAAAGGTTATAACAACAAATCAAACAAAGAAAAAACTTACATTTTAGAAGATTGGAAGAAAGGGGTTATAATCTTTGAGAGAGAATGGTGGAAGTTCTTGAGCTAGTAAGTGAAGAATGACAGAAATGGGGAGTAAACTCATGCCTTAGGCATGAGTTCATGGCCATGTGGAGTTTATGGCCCAAACCCCCGAAGTTTGGCCGTAAACACCATGTTAAGGTGTTAATTGTTTTATTGTTACCCCATAATCCTAGAAAATACTTCCTTATTTTCGATTGTCTGAAGAATAAATATTAAAAACACTCAAACGGACTTCAAACCGGCTAAAAATTAGCAGAAATGTATTTGAATTTTATTTGAAGTGCTTGACTGTAGGGTTTGTACAAGTGAAAATTTCAGGTTGTCACATAATCCCCCCGTTAGACGGAATTTCGTCCCGAAATTATAGGTTAAATAAATGAAGTAGTTACAAATAAGTAAGCGAAAAGATGAGGGTATTTCAATTTCATTTGATACTCGCGCTCCCATGTGAATTCCGGTCCTCGCTTGGCGTTCGAGCGAACCTTCACTATCGGGATGCGGCTTTGCTTCGTTCTCTTGACCTCACGGTCCATGATCTCTACAGGTTCTTCCACGAAGTTGAGGCTCTCGTTGATCTCGATCTCGTCGAGTGGGATTACAAGAGTCTCATCGGACAGACACTTTTTCAAGTTGGAGACGTGGAATGTAGAATGTATGTTACTGAGTCCGCGCGGTAGATTGAGTTTGTAAGCTACTGGGCCGATTCGAGAAAGAATCTCGAAAGGCCCTATGTACCTCGGATTTAGCTTCCCACGCTTTTCGAAGCGTATTAAGCCCTTCCAGGGTGAGACTTTCAAAAGAACGCGGTCTCCCACCTGGAATTCCAAAGGTTTCCTTCGTTTGTTTGCGTAGCTTTTCTGTCGGTCTCTAGAGGCTTTCAATCGTTCACGAATCTGAACGATCTTCTCTGTCGTTTCCCGAATAATCTCCGGACCTGTGAGAGCGCTATCAGGAACTCATCCTTTAGCTAACTGTGTGTCGCCCACTTCAGCCCAGCACAGAGGGGATCTGCACTTTTGGCCTTAGACGGCTTTAAATGGAGCAACCTTTATGCTCGTGTGATAACTGTTGTTGTAGGAAAATTCGACAAGGGGTAAGTGAGTATCCCATTCCTTCCCAAAATCAATCACAAAGGCTCTCAGCATATCTTCCATTGTTTGTATCGTTCTCTCACTTTGTCCGTCGGTCTGTGGGTGGTAGGTTGTACTCATGTCCAGCCTCGTCCCTAGGGAACTTTGTAGCGACTGCCAGAACCTTGAAGTGAACCTACTATCTCTATCAGAGATAATGGATATAGGGATACCATGCAGTCGTATGATTTCCCTAATGTAAGTTCTTGTAAGCTTCTCCATTTTGTTAGTCTCTTTGATTGGTAGGAAATACGCGGATTTGGTCACTCTATCGACGATGACCCAAATGGTATCAAGTCCACCCGTTGTCTTGGGCAACTTGGTTATGAAGTCCATAGTAATCCGCTCCCATTTCCACTCCGGTATCTCCGGTTGTTGAAGTAAGCCCGATGGTTTCTGGTATCCGACCTTAACCTTTGCGCAAGTAAGACATTTCCTCACAAAGGTAGCAATCTCTGCTTTCATGTTAGGCCACCAGTATTGCTTTTTAAGATCCAAATACATCTTATTTGAACCTGGGTGGACGGAATATCGAGTGTTGTGCGCCTCGGTCATGACCAAGTCTCTGAAGCCACTTTGTTTCGGTGTCCAGATCCAGTCCATGAGAAATAAGGCTCCGTCACCCTTGACTTCAAGATTCTTCTCCATCCCTCGCAGGGATTCACCCGCCACATTTTCAGGTTTTAAAGCTTCGAGCTGAGCCTCCTTAATTTGTGTGGCCATATGCGAATGGATAGTCATAGTTAGTGATCTGACCCTTCGACCAGAATATTCTTTCCGACTTAGGGCTTCTGCTACTACATTGGCTTTACCCGGATGATAACGAATTTCGCATTCGTAGTCATTGAGTAGCTCGACCCACCGTCGTTGCCTCATATTGAGTTCCTTCTGATTGAATATGTGTTGTAGGCTTTTGTGGTCTGTAAAGATCGTGCTTTTAGTACCATACAGGTAGTGTCTCCAGATCTTTAGAGTAAACACAACCGCTCCTAGCTCAAGATCGTGTGTGGTGTAGTTCACTTCATGTGTCTTCAGTTGTCTTGAGGCATAGGCGATGACCTTACCTCGTTGCATCAGAACACACCCGAACCCTTGATTTGATGCATCGCAGTAGACTATGAAGTCTTCTATTCCTTCGGGAAGGGATAGTATCGGTGCGGTGCACAAGGCTCGTTTCAACGTTTGGAATGCCTTCTCTTGTTTCTCTTCCTAGTCAAAGGCCACACCCTCCCGGGTCAATGTTGTAAGAGGTTTTGTAATTCGGGAGAAGTTCTGTATGAATTTGCGGTAGTAGCCAGCGAGGCCTAGAAATTGACGAATTTTGGTAGGCGTCTTCAGTGCTGACCAATTATCAATGGCCTTAATTTTGGAAGGGTCCACGTGGATTCCTTTTTCACTAACCATGTGTCCTAAGAATTCGACCCTTCGTATCTAAAATTCACATTTAGAGAACTTCGCATAGAACTTCTCTGTTCGTAGGGTTCCTAGGACTTGCCGCAGATGATCACTATGTTCCTCCTCACTTCGAGAGTAGATAAGTATGTCATCGATGAAGACGATCATGAACTGATCCAAGTATGGACGACATACTCGATTCATTAGATCCATGAACACTGTGGGCGCATTCGTCAATCCGAATGGCATCACTACGAACTCGTAGTGTCTGTAACGAGTTCGGAAGGCTGTCTTCGAAACATCCTCCTCTAATACTCGCAATTGGTGATACCCGGACCTCAGATCAATCTTTGAGAAGTAAGACGCCCCTTCTAGCTGGTCAAACAAATCGTCTATGCGAGGGAAAGGGTAACGATTTTTAACCGTTAGCTTATTGAGCTCCATGTAGTCGATACACTTACAAAATGATCCGTCTTTCTTCTTGACGAACAAGACCAGTGCTCCCCAGGGTGAGATGCTTGGTCTGATAAATCCCTTGCTGAGCAGTTCGTTAAGTTGACCAGATAGTTCCTGCATCTCAGCTGGCGCTAGGCGATAGGTAGATTTGGCTACTGGGGTAGCTCCCAGAACTAAGTCAATTCGGAACTCGACTTGTCGCTGCGGGGTAACCCTGGCAGATCTTATGGAAAGATGTCGGGAAAGTCGCGTACTACGGGGATGTTTTTTTAGGTCTTTGGTTTCTTGGATCGTATCAACAACGTGTGCAAGGAATGCATGACACTCCTTTCGTAGGTACTTTTGAGCTTGAATACTTGAGATGATGCTAAGGCTAGTGTCGGGTTTGTCGTCGTAGATAAAAAGAGTTTCGTTAGACGGAAGATTAAGGCGTACAGCCTTTTCGTAACACATAATGTCGGCACGATGAAGACTCAACCAATCCATGCTGATGATGACGTTGAAACTTTTAATCGAGACTGGCATGAGGTCTATAGGAAATGAATGGCTATCTAGAGTTAGAGTACATCCTATGTAAATGCTACTAGTGCTCCCAGTCTTCCCATTAGCCATTTCTACAGTGAATGGTTCCTTAAGTGCGCATGGTTGTTGTTTAAGTAATCGTGCAAATTTCTGGTTCAGGAAGCTTCTCTCCGCTCCGCTATCAAATAGTATGCATGCATAAGAGTTTTCAAGGAGAAACGTACCAGTCACCACCGTAGCGTCAGCAGCTTCTTCTTCGTGGCCTATAGTCAGAACGCTTCCTGCTCCACCAGCATTTCTAGTCTTGGGGAAGTCCCTTTTATAGTGGCCCACTTCGCCACATCCATAGCATGACTGAGTCACACCAGCACCAAGGACCTGGTTGATTGGCCTTGTCGGGGATCTACAGAAGTGGACAGTGTGTCCCTTCTTGTTGCAGTTGGAGCACTGCAATTCTCGGCAGGGTCCATTGTAGTGGAAGCTGCATTTGTTTCACTTAGGCAAGTTCCCAGTGTACTGCTTCACCGGAGCAGCAGTGGCAGGTGCTATCGCGGCATGAACCGCCACAACCTGCTGCTTTTTGGCAGCTTTTTGCTTCTTCTTTTCATCCCAGAACTTCCTCTTGTTGTCAGCGGGTTTTGAAAGTTCAGGGATGGCTAGGGTTGTTGTTGCAGACGGAGTACGGACCCCATGGTCAATGAGACGCTGTGCCAATCGCTTGCCACTGTCGAAGGTAGTGGGGTTTGAAGCTAAAACATTTCCCTGAACCAGAGGCAACAGCCCCCAGATATACCTCTCTATCTTCTTTCCCTCCATGGGAACCATGTTGGGACAGAGGGCCACCAGCTCGCTGAATTTGGCGGTATAAGAAACTATGTCGGAGCCCTTCATGGTTAGGCTCCACAGCTCCTGTTCCAACTTTTGAATTTCGCCCCTCGGGCAGTATTCCTCGATCATGAGGTCTTTCAAAGTTTCCAAGCCCATGTCGTTAGCTACTACAAGGGTGAGTGACTTGAAATGGCTATTCCACCATGTCAGGGCTTTCTCCTCAAAGGTACAAGTAGCAAACTTGACCTTACTCGCGGCAGGGCAGGAGAAAATCTCAAAGATCGACTCCGACTTTTTGAACCATTGCGAAAGGGCAATGACTCCGCCAGTCCTTTTGAAGGGCATTGGCTTACAGTTAGTGAAGTCCTTGTAAGAGCACTCTCTCAAGCGCACAAGGAGTTCACCTTGAGTAGAGTTAACAGGGGTTCCACCTCCGCTGGCATCAGTAGAGTGATATTGTGTCATGGCTGCTGCCACAGCCTTAGCTACTGCAACATTTAGAGTTGCTGCATCGAATTGTGGAGGAGGTGGTGGTGGAGGTGGAGGATTATGCCTTGTTGATTTGCGAGGAGGCATCCTTCAACTATAATTTTAAAAGATGAACATGATATTAAGAATCAATTGTAAGCATAGTGAGAGTGATCCATGGGCTAAATCGCCATAGTCCAACAGTTGAAGGAGTGTATGTTTTTAAATAGAAGTACAGTATAAGAGTAGAGGAACACAAGAGTACAAACTTTTCCAACAGGTTAGATAACTGTCAATATTACTGGTATTATTGATGTAACAAGTTCGGGGAAAAATGACCTAACAGTAGGTCTTACATCATACCATAAGGGAAAAAGGTTGACAGTGTTTGGATTCCTAGTTAAAGTACTTGGAAAGTAGGAATATTTCACAGACAAAAGCTTCATAGAGCATAGTTAAGAAAGGCTATTCCTTAAGTCAAAAGAAAATATGTACTAAACATCTTCTACCGGCGATGAGAATTCCTCGGGTGAACCCTCAAATCTGCCAGTTGACGAACCACTTCTTGAAGGTGTCGCTCATGAGCCCTCTGGCAAACTCGAAGTTCTATGACTTCAGCTCGGGAAGTAGGTAGTTGTTGTTGCAGAGTCTCATTGGTTCTCCTGGTCCTTTCCATATCCTCTTCAAGACGACGAATGCGGACCGTGTTGACACCATAGTTGGCATCAATCTCCATGATTCGGTTGATGGTTGCTCGACCTTGCTCGACATTCCGAGCAATCCTGCGGACCATGACTAGCAAGACTCAGTCAGCTGAGCCACCCTCACTTATGTTGTAAAAGCTTCGGTCCCCGTTGTAGGATAAAGGTTGACCATGTTCATCGCTCCAGCGATTCAAGTATGTTGCCCACAAGGGTGTGGGACCTTGAAACGTGGGTCGCGGGTTGAGATTTGGAGCTTGACCCTCTTGGGGTAGGTTGTTGACTTCTGGCTCGGAGTCGGAAGCATCAGAAAAGCCTTCTGCGAGGTGATCGTCCAAAGGGATTGGATGGTCATCTTCCGGCTCATAGCCAAGCCATCCAGCATTGCCTTGATTTGGGAAGTACGGGTCGCCAGGAGGATGGAATCCAGCCATGATATCTATGCGAGAAAAGGGGTATAAGAATCTTATATATAGACGTAATATTTAAGATAATTATAATAAAATCTTTATCTGCTACTTCAATACTTGCATAGTGCATACTAGTTATGTGTATTCAAAACAGGATAGACCTTCGAATAAGTAACCCTAACTCTAAACCCACAACCAAACAAGGAACAGGGAGTAAAGCAAAGATCACAGATTCTGAGTTTATGACATCCTGGATACACATAACCTCAGCGTATCCACTTAGAAACTATTGACCTATCAATAAAGACCTTTTTAGTTCTCAGACAAGTAATTATAGTAACACAAAATACTCCTATAGTATTTTAGGTTTATGTTATGTTCTTATGTTTTCATTGTAGTAGTGTTGGTAAGTTTTTAGACTTGTTGCCCTATCACAACCATTCCTGGGCATATGCTAATCACTTCTCGGACCAACATAGTTGATCAGGCTATGCCACTCCCAGAACTGACCATACATCCCCAATCCTACTTGTGACATTCAACATTCGTAATACTTTTGTTCTGTCCTAGTGACAATGATTTTAGCATTAATGCAGGTATGTATACTTAGTTAAATATTTTATTATTTAAAAGTATAAACTCTTGGTCAGAGTATTTCAATCCCATTGTGTTTATAGTTAGTATATCTTTTATGGGTTGATATACTCAATTCACTATAAACAATGCTCTGATACCAATCTGTCACACCCCAAAACCGGAACGGCAGAAACGTTCTGGGGCGGAGGACGTCATGTACAGTATCACAACATAGAAATATAGTAAACAAGCAAACAACACCATCCATTGCATTAATAATGTATTTTAATACAAGTGTGTTATCTACAGTTTATACACACCAAAAATATGAAATCAAAATGAAAGATGAGTCTTGTAAGTGCTCCATCTTCTCAAAAGCTGGCATCGGTACCTGTCTACTGATTACCTGAGAATATAAGTTATTTTGAAAGAGTTTATCAGCATTAAAACTGGTGATTTCATAAGTATTTAGTGTCATAATTTGTGTGAAAATGTTAGTAAGAGTTTGTGGGTAAAAGTTCGTAAAATGTTTGTATCACCTAGAAAACCCTATATTTTCTATTAGTATAAAAGCAGCCTTCTACCAAGGCATCAAGTGTACTATATGTATGTTCATTGTAAAAGTGTGTATCTTTCCCAAATGTGACTATTACTAGTAAAATATAGTTTTTACATTACTCTTTATGTGACGATCTCACAAAGTAGATGTAAAAGGGAAAATAATGAAGTACGGTAGTATTATGATAATATAACTACTATTGTACTAACTACCTTAAACCAATTGTTAATTAAGGTAAAATATGATGTAATTGTAACCATACTTGATTGAACTAGTGAAACAAGACGCTCGAAGACGTCGAGATGTTATGACATTCATCACGTGAAGACCTACAGATCCCACTGTAGCTAGCAGCAAGGTGTAGGACGGTCAGTCCAGTAGAGATCTATACACGAATTCACGCTTTCCATTCAGGAGACTCTGGATACAAGACGAGCCATCACCGAGATGTCATGCCCCGAAGTAGTGCCTCACATTTATTGCATAGTGTGTATGTAGTGTATGTAATAGTGTAGTGTATGTCTTTCCTGATCCTCATCATAGTGAGTCCTCTAGTATAGTATATATTGTGTATGAATAGTATGTATTAGTGTATGTTCTCTCTGTCTAGTGAGTAGTATGTTCCCTCTGACTCTCATTATAGTATGTTTAGTTGTATAGTGTTGTGTATTATTTACAGTATGTATTGACTCATGTATGAACTGACTCATTGTATGTTACATTGTACTGGAAGTAGTAAGTAGTATATCACTAAACTATACCTATTATAGTTTACTAGCAAGATTGTTTGTATATATGAGTGTATTGAAATAAGACAGAAAGCTTTTATGTCTATACATATACACATGATATATAACTAAGGATCAAATGACACTCAGACAAACAATAGGGGACTCTAAGTCCACAACCAAACAAGGAATAGGAAATAGAGTGTATTATCAGTCCTAAGTCCTTGAAACCTTACTTATATAACTATATATGTATTGGACATGATTTGACAGTATATAAGTTTAAAGAGTTTTGAAAGTAAAGATTTGGAAACTAAAACTAAGTTTTATAAAGAGTTTAACATGTGAAAGTGGTTGGAAATCATTTTGAAGTAGTTTCTTTGACAAGACAGTTTAAAGCATAGTAATTCCATTTGTGCACTAGTTATTAATCACATGTGATTGATATAATAGCTAGTATGATTCAACTTGTATTCCCCCCCCCCCTAAAAGCATTTAAAAGGTTTAAAAGGTTAATTAAGGGGTACGAACTCACCTGGAGTGAGTGGTTTGGATGAACGGATGTTATAGGATGCTAAATGTCAAGTGAAGACTTGAACACACACACGGATCCTAATTAACATATAATAACATATATATGTATCCAATTAGTCCTTTAACAACTAATTAATCAAGTAAAGACACCCTAGAACATGGAAAAAACTTTGAGTCAAGTGCTAGGAGTACAATAGGGTTGCATCTAAGGGGTGTAGGGCTTCTCAAAGGAGTTTATGGTCCAAATGGTAACAACTCATGAGTTTACGGCCCATGGTCATTTCCCCATGAGTTTACGGCCGTAAACTCATGGTATTTTGTACCATTTTGTGTTTTGAGGTCTTATAACTCATAAAGAAGTATCCTTATTTCAAGTCTAAGCCTTAGGAAGTCATGGTGGCACAATTTCACCTCTTTATAGAGTTTACGGCCCATGGACCATTCCTCATGGGCTTACACCGTAAACTCTATGTTTTCTTGGTATTTTTGATTCTTAAGGTCCTAAACACTTCAAGGAAGTGATCTAGAGTAGTATCCAAGGCTAAGGAAAGGACTAGGGCTCACTTTGCCCCATTTATTAGGGTTTACGGCTCAAGAACATGCCTTGGCCGTAAACACCTTTGATCATGTGTTTCTTTCTATTTTCTAGTTGAATAAGAAGTGAAACAAGCCTTATAACACTCTAGGGTAAGAATACTTACAATAAAGGAGCTTGGTTGGGTGTTTAAGGTCCAAGAACACTAGTGTGTGTTCTTGGTGTTTTGAAGAACACTTGAAGATCTAAGTAAAAATGAAGAATTCATTGATGAAATGGAGTATAACAACTAGATGAAAGGTTATAACAACAAATCAAATAAAGAAAATACTTACATTTTGGAAGATTGGAAGAAAGGGGTTATGATCTTTGAGAGAGAATGGTGTAAGTTCTTGAGCTAGTATGTGACGAATGAGAAAAATGGGGAGTAAACTCATGCCTTAGGCATGAGTTCACAGCCATGTGGAGTTTACGGCCCAAACTCCCTAAGTTTCGTCGTAAACACCATGTTAAGGTGTTAATTGTTTTATTGTTACCCCATAATCCTAGAAAATACTTCCTTATTTTCGATCGTCTGAAGAATAAATATTAAAAACACTCAAACGGACTTCAAACCGGATAAAAATTAGCAGAAATGTATTTGACTTTTATGTGAAGTGCTTGACTGTAGGGTTTGTACAAGTGAAAATTTTGGGTTGTCACAATGGGGGTCCACCAACAACATCCTCCAGTCCTGCATCGCCACCTTCCTAAACCTTCCTACCGATAGCAAACCTTGTTCCTGTCATTAATGGCAACGAGTCATCCATCTATTGTGTTGATGTTTACTTAGATGTGTCCCTCCACTTAGCTAACACCATTCTCTAATTTTTTTTTAAAATTTCTTCCAATTACTAGCATTAATCTCATACTCAGTATAACATGGATTAGTTCCCTTGGTCATATCATCGTCGACTTCTCAATTCCCCTATATTACATTCTCCCACCCCCAACCATATTATCACTCTTAAAAGTGAACCCCTGACCCGTTTTTTATAGTTCCATCAACCACTTACTACACAAAAATTTTATGAATTCCTTCCATCTCATACTCTTTGGAAATGCCACATACCATCACATCTAGTTGTGGTAACCCTCGTCATTTACTATCCATCCCTCTTCCGCACCATCTACTCTCCTCCTTCCTTACTTGATAATCACCATATTCTGATTCTTCCCAACACAACCCTGGTTAACGTTTTTCCATAATAGTACCCCCACATCCAAAAAGAGATAATATCTAACCTGATTACTAATATGGTTAGTAACATTGTCATGAAGGCCACCAGTATCCCCTATTCTTCGTTGGTTGTCTCATCAAGAAGAAAGATGAAACTTGGCGCTTTTGTGTTTAGTATCATTCCTTCAAAGTTATCACCGTTCCTGACCATTTCACAATACACACAATCGATGAACTCCTCGACAAACTTCAAGGCTCCCATTATTTTACCAAGATTAACCTATGTTTCAAGTACCACCAAATCCGTGTCCACTCCGCCGATACTCAAAAAATAGCTTTATACACCATCGGCGGTCACTATGAATTTCTCTTTATGTTCCTACGCTTATCAAAATCTCCCTTTAATTTTTAAGGTGACATGAAGAAATTTTTTCACCTCATTCTCTACACCTTTTTCATTGTCTATTTTGACGATATACTCGTCAACAAACCCTAGATGGAAACTCACCCTGTCCAACTCAAAACAGTCTTCCAACCCCTCACTGCCAATCTCTATTTTGCTAAGGAATCAAAATGTACTTTTGCTACAGAAGAAATTCACTACCTTGGTCACCTGATCTTAGTCTATGGTGTGTCTGTAGACCCTAGAAAAATTAATAACATTATCGTCTGGCCCACACCCACCACTCTCACTAAGCTTTAGGCATTGATTGGTCTCACCGGTTACTACCGTTGGTTTGTCCAGCAATATGATTGCATTTGAAAAACTATTAATCGACCACCATCAAGGTTCTAGATTTCATTGGACCACCAAAGCTAATGTCGCCTTCCAACAACTCAAACACCATCTGACTACCATACCAACCTGTCACAACTAGTATTTTTGGCTAGGAACTTCTGTCCTCATGAAAACATCAACTATTGTAAGACTTGTGCTAAAACATTAAGGTTTACATTATGGTTCCTAATGAACCATATATTGTTATAATGCAAAGCATATATATCTCAAATCTCTCCCAAATCTCTCTATGTATCTCAAATCTCTCCCAAATCTCTTTATGTATCTCAAATCTCTCCCAAATCTCTCTATGTATCTCAAATCTCCCCAAAATCTCTCTATTTATCTCAAATCTCTCCCAAATCTCTCTATGTATCTCAAATCTCTCCCAAATCTCTTTATGTATCTCAAATCTCTCCCAAATCTCTCTATATATCTCAAATCTCCCCAAAATCTCTCTATTTATCTCAAATCTCTCCCAAATCTCTCTATGTATCTCAAATCTCTCCCAAATCTCTCTATGTATCTCAAATCTCTCCCAAATCTCTCTATATATCTCAAATCTCTCCCAAATCTCTTTATGTATCTCAAATCTCTCCCAAATCTCTATATATATCTCAAATCTCTCTCAAATCTCGCTATGTATCTCCCTTAGTCGAAACCAACTCAAAACGAAAGGAGAAAACTCAAAAGAACAAGCTCATTCTGGAATACACTATTCACGCTCGGAACCTCTCTTTGTAGCCCGAAACCCTCTTGGTCTGGAACACCTCCTACTTCGGAACCTTCTGATTTTGCTTCAGAATCCCTTCACCCAGACAATCTCGCTTCAGACGCCTGCTGATCCGGAACTGCTGACTTCGGAAGGCCTTGCATCACTACGGAAGGACCAGCCACTGAGCCACCTCGCACCTGGACCCTTCGCATCTCGGAAGAAGGCACTCCGGAATCTCTTGACCACTTCGGACCCTCGTAGATTCAAGACTCCACTCCGGATTTTTTTCCATTTCGGACCTTTTCTTCATTTTAAGGTATTTTGACATAGGGAATCCCACGAAACTCGTATTTTTCATAACTTAGACCCCTTAAACCCCTATTTTATGCCAAATTTGAATATTTAAAACATATTTACATAAAATAATATTTAATATTTATAAAGGAATTATTTTATATCATAAAGTGATAAGAGGGTTTGACTTTATGATTTGATGTAATCCCCATTTTCCCATGCATTTTAATATTCAATATATATCCATGAGATTAACCAATGGATTCCTAAGCAAATATCACATCAAAATTTCCTACTTCCTATATTTGGATGGTTTCCTTCCAAAAAGCCCCACCATCCCTTATTGTAACACTAGTGTTTTTGGGCATGTTATTAATGTTGATGTATTAAGTCTAGGTTAACCTTTGTAACCCGTTTCGAAATAATAGAAGTGTATTATTTAAGTATTATGTGTTTTGTGCCTAATTGAGTGTCTTAATTGAATTAAGTATGAAAATAAGCGTCAAATGAAATGTTAGATAAAGCCGATATCTATGGATAATGTTGTAGTAGTTGAAACGAGGTTTCCGAATATATATAGAATTCCGAAATTCGAGTTATAACAAAGAAGTTATGACATGTCGAAGTTTCACGACAGAATCGGCACGACACTGTATGACGTAACATACAAATTTAAGATAGAGAGATATCGAGCCTAAGTAATCTAAACGAAAGTCGTAGAATATGTTAAACCGAGAGCGTACATAAAAAGAACGTCTAAATCTGACTTCGTATGAGAAAGTTATGATTTTTTGAAGTTTCGACTTAGCAGTGTACAGCCCAAAGTTCGAATATGGGATCGAGCGATACTTAGCCAAAACTTTCTAAATGAGAATCGAAGATCTCCTCGATAGTAGTGCAACGACGGAAAGACAGACAAAAACAGATGTCAGATGAAGGAGTTATGAATTTCTAAAGGAGTTTTCTTGTCCCGACCTACTAAAAATAATATAAAAATAATATAATGAAAATAAAGTAAAATTTAGCCGAAGGAGTCTAAATGAAAATTGTAGATCATGTTTTTACCTACGCGTCGATATAAAGAACGTCGAAAACAGAGTTCGTATGCGAAAGTTATGAATTTCTAAAGTTCGAGGCGCAAAACCACAAAACTGTCAGAGACCACGACGTGGAAACAGTGCCCAAGACATGGCATGGCTTCTGACGCCTTCTGGAGCCTGGCAGAGCAAGTGGATGATGACGCATGCAATGACGACCAAACCCACGACGTGGAAGAAGTGCCCACAACATGGAAAATGAGAAATTTGCCCTATAAATAGATTTGAAGGGGCAACTGGCCAAGGTTGCTAATTCATCCCTCTCTCACCCATATTACCTCGATTTATGTGCAAAGAAGTACCCCTGAAGCCAAGGTATCATCCCGAGACCCGAAGCAAGTCCCGAAGCCCGAAGATCCAGAGAAGAAAAGAGTTTCCGAGCCGAAGCTCTGCCCGCGAGAAGCCCGGTGTGTGAAGTGATCCCGGTTTCACCGAAGGGCTACTACTCTTAGAGTCGTAGTGTTGTGCGATCATCTTCTGATAAAGTGAGTGTGTAGTTACTTTCTTCTAACACATAAATACGAATTATTTCCATAAAATACGTGCTATATTTTTATATGTTATGTGTTATTTGAAATGAGTGTCGGTTGAATGTTTTATACATGTGTTATGTTGTATATAGTGGTTGTGTGATGAAATAAAATGATAAGAGGCCTCAATGTTGACGTTATTGATCTACTCATCTAGCGGAGTATGGATGACAACCACAGACTCTTTCTAGATAGTCCAGTGGAACGCTGGCAGGTTCATAACTTGTAGGTGTTGTGAACGATGTGTTCACCGGTGTAGTCTATCCCCCTCATGGTTGCCTTTAGGACATCTACTGTTGAGGAAACTCCTTTGCAGTAATGTCCGCCTTGATGAAAATCCTAGATTAGGTCCCTTGAGATAGATGTTGTTTTAGGGACGTAAAGTGAGGATAACGGGAATGGGTAATCGGGTTATTGTTGGTTGGTGAAATTAAGTATAATTATTTATTGTGGGTTGAAAACCCTATATGCTCACTAGGCTCCAAAGACTGACCCACTCAGTTTTGTTGTATTACAGGTAGTGGCGCGAGAGCATAAGTTGGATGACTTATCGAGATCTTTTGATATTAGACCAGTTGTTATATGTAACTGTTGTATGGTCTATCTTTTGTTGTTTATGCTTTTGGTCTGTTTATTGAAACATGACATCCTGAATATTGTTATATAATGAAAATGCATCTCTTGATGAAATGCTTTGATAAACTTTATTTTATCATATTTTGTTTTGGGAACAAATTCTGCAACTCTTTTAAATCAATAAATTTGCTCTGAAATTATTTTAAAGGTATAAATGAAACCGGTCTTTTCTGGCCGTAATTTTGGGGATGTCACAGTTGCTATCAGAATTTGTAGGATTTCTAGACTTAAACTTAGAATGCTAAGTGAAGATTGTGAGATGAGTGTCTGTTATAATTAAGACACGAGCACCAGTTTATTTTAGGAAAGTTGCCTAAAATGCTTTTATGTGATAAATGTTACATGTTTGCCATATATGATATTATTTGTTCGGGACTATGGTTTGTTGCCAACCGGATCTAGAAACCTTATTTGTTTAGGATTCTAAGCATATGACGATGGTATTAGAACTAGCATGTAAACATTTCATAGTGTTAAGGATGATTTAATTATCTATCATGGATGACGATGTAATTTCACCTTACTCGGTGTGTAGATCAAAAATGGTAAGAACGAGAGGTGGCGTTGGAAACGCAGATGAAAACAGGAATCAACCACTCGTGATTGAGCAAATACCTGTTGTAGCGGCAGTACCTGAGCCAACGACAATGGGTGGTGTACAATTGATGATTCAAGCGATGGTGGATCGTCAGATGGAAGAAACTAGACGTCTGTTGCAACAGAATCGTGAAGAACCTTCGATGTCGATTGTACAGAACGAATTAAGTGAAGGGCATTCGGAAGGAGGAAACTCCAGTGGGACTATTGGTCAAGCCAACCCACCGATTGTTAGGCAAATCAACCGGGATAGAGGAAATGATGGGCGTGGCTGTAAGTAAAAGGATTTCATGACATCCAAACCACCATGTCTATCCGGAAGCCCGACGCCGGTAGAAGTTATAAAATGGATCTACGAAATGGAGACAATGTTCGAGAGTTGCGAATGCAACAACAGATAGAAGACCACTCTTGTGATCCCTTTGTTAAAATCTGGGGTGTTAAGTTGGTGGAAGCTGTTAGCTGACTTGATGCCCAAGGGAGAGGCGAGTAAGATGTCTTGGGAACACTTTGTGGTGCAACTCAAATTGCAATACTGCTCCGAGCAGGACCTTATGGAAATCAATAATGAGTTTCAGAATTTGAAGAAGGGAAAATTGAGCGTTACTGAAAACGCTGCAAGTTTCACGGAGAAGATGAAGCTTATCCCATACCTAGTACCAACAGAACTCTTTAAGGTCAACAAGTTTGCCCTCGGGCTACCAGCGGACTTTGGTCCAATGGTTAAGCAAGCAACCACATTGAAAGCCGCCATCTGGGCTGCTAGAAATGTTGAGACCCAGATCAGGGAGAAGGGTCTGGAGAGGTCAGAGGTTGGTGAGAAGAGGAAGTTCGACGGACCCTCAGGGTCCATCAAGAAGGGTAAATTCTCGAAATCTAGTTCGAGAGGAGGAGAAGGCGAAGCGAAATGGTGCGACAAATGTAAGAAGAAGCATCTTGGAAAATGTGGCGGGGAAACCACATGCTTCAAATGTCGAATGCCAGGGCATTATGCCAACGAATGCACCATCACCAAGAAAGTTTTCTTTGGGTGTGGTGAGGAGGGGCACATCTCAAGAGATTATCCGAAGAAGAAGGAGGCAGCAAAAACCTAACATTCCGCCAAAGCCGAAGGCGAGAGCCTTCCAGATGGCACTGGAAGTTGCCAAAGATGAAGTTGATGTCGCTTCAGGTACTTTTCTCGTAAACAAATTTCCTGCCCAAATTTTATTTGATTCTGGAGCCAACTACTCCTTTATTTCGCATGAATTTGGTAGAAAACTAGCTTTGCATGTCGATAGACTAGATAACGCTTTATTAGTCGAAGTTGCTAGTGGCAAGTTTGTACCTATTAGCCATCGTATGAAAAACATCTTAATTGATTTGAATGGGAATAATTTCCACGAGGAATTATTGCCTATCGAACTTAACGGTTTCGACATCGTGCTGGGGATGGATTGACTTAGCGCCAATGACGCCGAGATATTGTGCAGAAAGAAGATAGTAAAAAGTAAACCCGCCAGGGAAAGAGTCATTTGTGGTGTACGGGGAAAAACGCAGAGTAAATTCTGGAATCATTTCGCTAATGAAAGCCATAAGGTCAAGTGGAGTTTAGAATAAACTTGTTACCAGGGACGACACCAATAGCAAAGGCACCTTACCGATTAGCACCGACGGATATGAAGGAGCTGATGATGCAACTTCAGGAGTTATTGGACAAAGGTTTCATTAGACCTAGTTCATCGCCCTGGGGAGCTCCGGTGCTATTTTTAAAGAAGAAGGATGGAAGTATGAGAATGTGCATTGATTATAGAGAGTTGAATAAAGCAACGAAAAAGAATAGATATTCGTTGATAAGGATTGATGACATGTTCGATCAACTACAAGGTTCAAGTTATTTTTCAAAGATCGACCTAAGGTTAGGATATCATCAGCTGAAGGTGAGAGAGCAGGATATCTAGAAGATTACATTCAGAACACGATATCGACACTACGAGTTTTTGGTTATGTCATTTGGACTAACCAATGCTCCAGCAGCATTCATGGATTTAATGAATAGGGTTTGTAATCTGTTCCTTGATAAATCTGTGATAGTGTTCATAGATGACATTCTGATTTATTCAAAAAGCCAAGAGGAGCATGGCAGACACTTGCGAGAAGTGTTGGAAGTCTTGAAAAAGGAGAAATTATTGGGTCATGTGGTCAACCAAGAAGGGATAATGGTTGATCCAGCAAAGATTGAAGCTGTAATGAAGTGGGAACAACCGAAAAGTCCCACGGAGATCCGAATCTTTTTAGGATTAGTCGGATATTACCAAAGGTTTATCTAAGGCTTTTCTTCGATCGCTACTCCACTAACAACTTTGACCCACAAAGGAGTTGCTTATGCTTGGAGTGATAAGCATAGAGAAGCATTTGAGAAGATAAAGAAGAAGCTATGTGAGGCACCGATACTTTCTCTACCCGATGGAGTTGAAGACTTCGTTGTTTATAGCGATGCGTCTGGTGTTGGGTTGGGTTGTGTTTTGACCCAAAGAGAAAAAGTGATCGCATATGCGTCTCGACAGTTGAAAGAGCATGAAAGGAACTACCCCACTCATTATTTGGAGTTGGCAGCGGTAGTTTTCGTTCTAAAGATATGGAGGCATTACCTCTATGGCACGAAGTGCAAAGTTTTCACTGATCATAAGAGTCTTCAATGTCTCTTTAATCAGAAAGAATTGAATATGAGGTAGCGACGCTGGCTAGAACTACTTAAGGACTACGACTGTGAGATACTTTACCACCCTGGTAAAGCAAATGTTGTTATTGATGCTCTCAGTCGGAAAGTCAACCTTGAAAGAAAAAGGCCAAGAGCATTGAGAATAGAAGTTGTCTCGTCGATTGTGGAGAGTATAAAGAAATCTCAAGAGGAAGCTTCTGTGTAGAGTGACCGAAAGGAAGAATGTTTGGGCAAAACGTTGGTGTTCGGTATAAACAGTCATGGACTGAAGGTGTTCCAAGATCGGATTTGGATACCTATGTCAGGAGGAATAAGAGATCTTCTGATGGAAGAAGCTCACAAAACCATGTACTCAATTCATCCCAGTAGCACTAAAATGTATAGGGACCTGAAACCCTACTACTGGTGGCCGACGATGAAGTTTGATATTGCAAAGTACATGGCGGAGTGGGTGTCATGTGCGCGGGTCAAGGCACAACATTAGAAACCATACGGGAGTTTAGAACCGTTACCTGTGCCTATGGGTAAATGGGAAGACATTGTTATGGATTTTGTCACTAAACTGCCCAAAGCAAAGAATGGTCACGACATGATTTGGGTAGTCGTTGATCGCTTCACTAAGAGTGCGCATTTCATAGCAGCCAATGAGAAATGGTCTATGGATAAGCTTGCGAATTCTTACGTGAAGGAAATTATGAGGCTTCACGGTGTTCCGTTAACGATTGTGTCAGATCATGATAGTCGTTTCACCTCGCGATTTTGTTGAAGTCTACAAGAGGAATTCGGTACCAAGTTGTGTTTGACTACAGCTTACCATCCACAGACTTATGGTCAGAGCGAAAGAACGATACAAACACTTGAAGATATGCTGAGAGCATGTACTCTGGAATTCCTAGGTAACTGGGATGAACATTTACCTTTGGTAGAATTTTCCTACAATAATAGTTTCCACTCGAGCATAAAGATGGCACCTTATCAAGCTTTGTATGGAAATAAGTGTCGTACGCCGTCTTGTTGGCCTGAGGCTGGGCAAAAAGCAGTTTATGGGACCAGAGATAGTCCATCAAACTGCTAAAAAGTTGAAAATAATTATGGAGAGAATGTTAGCAGCTCGGGATCGTCAAAAGAGCTATGCTGACAACAAGCGAAGACCGATGACTTTTGAAGTTGGAGCATCGGTTTTGCTTAAAGTCTCGCCGTGGAAGGGACTTATAAGATTTGGTAAGAGGGGAAAGTTGAGTCCAAGGTTTATTGGACCGTTTAAAGCTCTTCAGAGGATTGGGAACCAAGTTTACAAGCTCGAATTACCCGAAGAACTGAATAGAATTCATAACACTTTCCATGTGTGTTATTTGAGGAAGTTCACGGGAGAAGTTCCCGATATAATTCCAATTTCTGAATTAAGAATTGATGAGAACAAAAGGTTGATTGAAGAACCGGAGGCAATCGTTGACTGAAAGACTAAGAAGTTGTGACGCAAGATGGTCGAGTTTGTGCTTTTTCGATGGAAACACATGAATGGGCCAAATCTCACCTGGGAGACGGAGAGTGACATGATGAGTCGCTACCCGCATTTGATTGTTGATGTGTGATTCTGGGGACGGAGTCATTCTAAGGTGGAGAGAATTGTAACGTCTGTGTTTCTGGGCTTGTCATTAATGTTGATGTATTAAGTCTAGGTTAACCTTTGTAACCCGTTTCCAAATAATAGAAGTATATTATTTGAGTATTATGTGTTTTGTACTTAATTGAGTGTCTTAATTGAACTAAGTATGAAAATAAGCGTCAAAATGAAATGTTAGATAAAGCCGATATCTATGGATAATGTTGTAGTAGTTGAAACGAGGTTTCCGAATATATATAGAATTCTGAAATCCGAGTTATAACGAAGAAGTTATGACATGTCGAAGTTTCACGACAGAACTGGCACGACACTGTATGACGTAAAATATGAATTTAAGATAGAGAGATATCTAGCCTTAGTAATCTAAACGAAAGTATTAGAATATGTTAAACCGAGAGCGTACATAAAAAGAACGTCTAAATCTGACTTTGTATGAGGAAGTTATGATCTTTCGAAGTTTCAACTTAGCAGTGTACAACACGAAGTTTGAATATGGGATCGAGCGATATTTAGCGAAAACTTTCTAAATGAAAATCGAAGATCTCATCGATAGTAGTGCAATGACAGAAAGACAAACGAAAACGGACATCGGATCAAGGAGTTATGAATTTCTAAAGGAGTTTTCCTCTCCCGGCTTACTAAAAATAATATAATGAAAATAAAGTCAAAATTAGCCGACGGAGTCTAAATGAAAATTGTAGATCATGTTTTTACCTACGCGTCGATATAAAGAACGTCGAAAACGGAGTTCGTATGCGAAAGTTATGAATTTCTGAAGTTCGATGCGCGAAACCACAAAACTGTCAGAGACCACGACGTGGAAACAGTGCCCAAGACGTGGCATGGCTTCTGACGCCTTCTGGAGCCTGGCAGAGCAAGTGGACAATGACGCATGCAATGACGACCAAGCCCACGACGTGGAAGAAGTGCCCACAACATGGAAAATGAGAAATTTGCCCTATAAATAGATTTGAAGGGGCAGCTGGCCAAGGTTGCTAATTCACCCTTCTCTCACCCATATTACCTCGATTTACGTGCAAAGAAGTACCCCCGAAGCCAAGGTATCATCCCGAGACCCGAAGCAAGTCCCGAAGCCCAAAGATCCCGAGAAGAAAAGAGTTTTCGAGCCGAAGCTCTGCCCGCGAGAAGCCCGGTGTGTGAAGTGATCCCGGTTTCACCGAAGCGCTACTACTCTTAGAGTCGTAGTGCTGTCCGATCATCTTCTGATAAAGTGAGTGTGTAGTTACTTTCTTCTAACACATAAATACGAATTATTTCCATAAAATACGTGCTATATTTTTATATGTTATGTGTTATTTGAAATGAGTATCGGTTGAATGTTTTATACATGTGTTATGTTGTGTGTGTGTGTATATATATATATATATATAAAGATGTTGGGTAGAACATGGGTAGATAGTGGTTGTGTGATGAAATAAAATGATGAGAGGCCTCGATGTTGATGTTGTTGATCTAGTTATCTAGCGGAGTATGGATGACGACCACGAACTCTTTCTAGACAGTCCAGTGGAACGCTGGCAGGTTCATAACCTGTAGGTGTTGTGAACGATGTGTTCACCGATGTACTCTATCCCCCTCATGGTTGCTTTTAGGACATCTACTGTTGAGGAAACCCCTTTGCAGTAATGTCCGTCCCAATGAAAAGACTAGATTAGGTCCCTTGAAATAGATGTTGTTTTAGGGACGTAAAGTGAGGATAACGGGAATGGGTAATCGGGTTATTGTTGGTTGGTGAAATTAAATATAATTATTTATTGTGGGTTGAAAACCCTATATGCTCACCAGGCTCCCAAGTCTGACCCACTCAGTTTTGTTGTATTATAGGTAGTGGCGTGAGAGCATAAGTTGGATGACTTATCGAGATCTTTTGATATTAGACCAGTTGTTATATGTAACTGTTGTATGGTCTATCTTTTTTTGTTTATGATTTTGGTCTGTTTATCGGAACATGACATCCCGAATATTGTTATATAATGAAAATGCATCTCTTGATGAAATGCTTTGATAAACTTTATTTTATCATATTTGGTTTTGGGAACAAATTCCGCAACTCTTTTAAATCAATGGATTTACTCTGAAATTATTTTAATAGCATAATGAAACTGGTCTTTTCTGGCCATGATTTTCGGGATGTCACACTTGTCATTTTACCTCCTGTCCACTCCCACTTTCTCTCAAGAGTAACTCCAATCTCCAAAAGGGGTTAAAGTCTTCAAGCTTACTCTAATTCTTGGTGAGCATTTCATAAATCCCTAGTGATTTAATACATTTTTTATGTTCATGTCATCTTATTTACACACAATAAAATGTGTTAAACCCTTAGGATAAAAATCACATCCAAGGAAGTTCATCCTCTCATCCAAGAGTTTAGGTTTGAGATCTTCACACCGTCACTCCTAACATCCCATAAACCAACTCAATGTGAGCTTCATACCCCACTCTTTACAAGTTTTCATTCTTTTGGGGGGAATACAAGTCAAATCTTGTTTAAATCCTTAGATAATTGCAGGTATTTGTATGTTTATGTGTTTATGTGCGTTAAAATGATATTATTTCATGTTAATACTTCATAAACTTGAGATTTCACAAACCTTATGATGTTAGAACTAAGTGATCCTTGTATAGATCTACCTATTTTGTTTTATAAACATAAAACTACGCTACTAGGTAAATATATGATGAGATACACCAAAATGGTAACTTTTGGTTAAAAATACTTTTACCACTAAAACTTGTACAAACTTTAAGACATAAGAAATTTCATGGATTTATATCAGATTTTAGTGGAACTAGTGAAAATATTTTAGTCACCACAAGAAGAAAGTATTTTGGGTGCAAAGATCTCCATAAAATTTCGGGTATGTCAACGCACCCTACAAAACATGGTTATTTTTCTAAAATAAATGTTGCTAGTAAATCAATCATGTTATGTTGCTACTATTTCAAGGGTTTTGAAACTTATAACATTGTGTCATAATTTTACACAAGGAAAACATTATTTTCATTATTTAGCAAACGGAGAAAAACTCGCGTACATTCCATTACTCTTGTGAGACTAGTTTTGTTTTCGTCGTACCTATCTAGGTACATTGTAAGTCCTGTGTTTATAACCAAAGTCCCCTGGAGGGGGAGCGGGATAATTGTGTATAGATCTATACGAGGTGGACACCCTCTCATGTGTTGTTCGCTACAGCTAGACCGGCCAGTCTAAGGTGACAAATATATGGACCGCATCTGACGCCTGAAAAACGTCAGGGCAGGCGTTCTCGTCATATATGTATGGTTATAACGACTCGTATAGAGTAGGGTCCTAGTGACATTGGAATTACGTGGAATATACACTCCATTAGTTTTATAAAATACCAAACTATGTTTCGTATATATTGCAAACTACTTTCCTCACTTCGGTCTTAGGGTTTTAGGACCACAACATCTTTTATATACAGAAAATATAGGATTTTATAGGAGCACCCTCTTTTTGAAAACAATCAAGGGAAAACCAAGGAACATGCACGCACAATACACGATTATACAAAGAGTATTCACTCTACTAGTTTTACAAAAACCCAAAACTATGTTCATATATTTTGTAAATCTGATTTCACAACTTTGGTTCTAGGGCTAGAGAACCACAACATCTTTGTATACAAAAAATATAGGATTTTCTGTGAACACCCTCTTTTCAGTAACAAACAAAGGAAAACTAAAGAACATGCATGCAATTATACAAGATTTTGGAACGAGACTCATAAACTACTTTTATAGAATATTATGGATTTCCGGAGTTTTAGAATGAACTATGAACAAAGTTATTACAAAGTTTTTACCTACAAAAATTGTAACGCCCTCAGATCTGGGCTAGTCAAATTAGAGGCAATAGGGGTCGAAAACGAATTTTTGACAAAAGATTATTTATAATAAATAATCTTAACCAAGTTGTAGAATATGTTGAACTAAGAGCGTCGATAAAAAGAACGCCCAAATCTGACTTCGTATGAAGAAGTTATGATTTTTCGAAGTTTCAGATTAGCAGTGTACAGCCCGAAATTCAAATATTAGAACGAGTGGTTTTTAGCCAACACGACCTAAACGAGAATCGAATATCTCATTAAGAGTAGCGTAACGAGAAAAAGATGGACGAAAACGGACGTCGGATGAAGAAGTTACAAGAATTTAACGGACCAATCCTGTCCCGGCCTGTTAATAATATAAAATTTACAATAGGATCAAAATTAGCCGACGGGGTCTAAACGAAAGTTGTAGAGTATGTTCCCACCTTCGCGTGGATATAAAGAACGTCGAAAACGGAGCTGGTATGCGAATGTTATGATTTTTAGAAGTCGAGAATGCAATTTGCGAAGCCTGATGCAATAATGATGACGTGGCATGATTTGGACCGTTGCTTGCTGATCACGCCTCGCTTCGGATTTGCGACACGTCGTCCTTCGCATATGCCCAGCGTCTGCAGCTCGGTATGCCCAGCGTTCTGATCATTTGCGCATTTCCGAGACAAGCCACGCTTCACCACCGAAACCTCGCCATGTGTTGTACAATGCGAACTACGCCCCGCCTCTGAGGACCTGTACGCCCAGCGTACGTCCGAGGACCAGGCTATAAAAGGAGGCCAAGGCTGCCCGCATTTTCACACCAAAATCACTTCTCTCTCTAGTTTCTTTCTCTCTCTAGAGTTCCAAACCCCCCCCCCCCACCCCCTAAGCCCTAGGAAAAAATACCTAGCACCTAAAGGAAGCCCCGAGGCTCCCGGAGTCCCGAAAGAAAGTGTATTTCGGTTTCGAAACGCTGCTCCAAATAAAGTTTCGGTTTTCTTTAAAATCCGCTGTAAGTGAGCTACGCTTACGCAACTTTTAATATAGCTTTCAAATAATTATTGTAATGTTAATAGGTCCTTAAAATAATTATTTGGGCTATTATTATGAGTTATATTGAGTGTTATTTAACGCTTATATAATAATAATAATAGTCAAACTATTAATTTGTCGCGGTTATCGTTAGACTAAACCCTAGTGGTATTGGTACTAGGTTTTATCGAAGGAAATTGTTTTGAGAGTATCGGAGCGATGTCCGAGTACTGAGTCACCACCTTTCAGGTGAGTGCATAGTTACTTTCAACTTACACGTAGATATGAAGTATTTTATATTAATTACGTGCTATGTGTGCATATTATTTGAATACTTGCTATCTATGTTGGATGAACGATTTTATACACGTTTTAAATGATTTAAACTGTATATGTATTTTATATCTACGAAAATGTTGGGATAAGACATGGGTAGATGTAATAGATGAAATATGAGTTGGATGATGAGTTGAGAGGTGAAATAGACCGTGAGGTGAGGGTGAGAGGTGGACGATGTGAGAAGCCTTTTTCCCAAATGATGGCCCCGTCATTCAGCAGAGTATGGATGACAACCACGGACTATTCTAGACAGTCCAGTGGAACACTAGTAGGCTCGCAACCTGTAGGTGTTATGAACGACGTGTTCACTGGTGTACTCTAAAAACCCATTGATATGTATTGCGAGTGGACTCTCAAAAACGATACTGTCAATAAAACCCGACAGATGCGCCTAAAGAAATCTACCGGCAGGAGCGCCTAATAGAGAACCTCGTAACCCCGGCAGATGCGCCTAAAAGGACTATTCTGGCAGATGCGCCCCATAGAGAATGTCACAATTTTGGCAACTGCGCCCTAGTGACAGAACTAGCAGTTGTGCTTGACAGATGTGTCATTTACAACGATGGAATTCGTACCTATTCTTTAGGATACTCCTTAGGAATAAATGAATGGGAAATAGCTGATTCTTAGGGTAGATCCTTAAGAGTAAAGAAGATAATGGGAATGGGTAATTGGGTTGATTGTTTAATTGTTTGAACATAATAATTATATCATTGTGGGTTGAAAACCCTATGTACTCACCAGGTTTCCCAACCTGACTCACTCAGTTTTTTTTATATCACAGGTGTCGATATGAAGTGACGTTACATTGAGAGATTTAAAGAGATGTAGATCACTAGTGTAAATAAATGTAAGTACCGTTTATGCTTATGTTCATGTATTAACGATGACATCCCAAACGTTTTAAAATGAATAAAATATGTTTCTTCGAAAATGTTTTGATAACGTATTTATCATGTTTTTCTGGGAACAAATTCCTCAACATTTTTATGAAAAGAAATACTCTGATTTTTATAAAGATTAACAAAATCGGTCTTTTCTGGCCGTGAAAATGGGGATGTCACAGTTGGTATCAGAGCATTAGTTTAAGCGAACTAGGAATATGGATTTATTTCTAGACTTAAACTTAGAATGCTAAGCAGTGATTGTGAGGTGTGAGCACTAGATTATTTTAGGGATTGTGCCTAAAATGCTTTTATGTGCTAAATGCTTGTGCCTAATATGCTGTTATTTTAGGGGATCTTATGAACTCACCAATTTTTTAGTTGACACTTTTCAAAACGACTTGTATTCTATGGGATCTAGTAGACAGGTATTCACCACGACTGAGGTCTGGCATCATTGTACTATGTTATTTCTACTTTCGTTATTCGTGTTTAACTTTCAAACAATTGTGTTGTAAGCAATGTAATACTCTAAGTCTAAATGTATTAATGTTTGTGTTGCTATGTTTCATTTATATACAATTGTTATGATACTGTACAATAACGTCATCCACCCCCGGACGTTTCCGTCGTTCTGGTTCGGGGGTGTGATACAACCCTATCCCAACAAGAATGTAATGCCCTGTTCCGAATCGCATTCCTAATTTGGGACTGTGGCCTGGAGATAGGTTATCATAAGGCTTAGGGACTTTGGAAAGGAGAGATCTAGACCCATTTAGGTACAGATAATAGAATTGAGGTGATCCTGGAGTTTGGGTTGTGTCTTGGAGCTAAGGGGTAAATCAATAAAGTGGCATTTCGAGCTCTTTATGAATTTTGGATTTTGTTCAGAAGGTTTTGAGGTGAGGATAAGTGTATATATGTGTAGAGCTTCTTGCCACCTTTCCGTGGATATAAAGAACGTAAAAACGGAGTTGAAACGAAGAAGTTATGGCCGTTTGAAGTTGGAGTGGTTCGGGGCGAGTGATCGTTGACTTGTTGACCAAGCTCATTTAAGGCTCACGACGTGAGCATGAAGTGCTCACAACATGAGGAGCGTCTGATGCAACAAAACCCAAGTCACTGAAAAACCCTAGATTCGGCCTTCTTGAGCCCTTGAGCCATTGTTGGTGGTATTGGTGTGCTATAGTGGTTGATTTCCTTGAAGAAGAAGAAGCTCTTGTAGAGGTTCCTTTAGACGAGACAAGCTCCTTCAAGTGGCACTTCTGAGTTCATAAGCCTGTGTAAGTCTCAAAGATCCCACATTTCTCTTCTAATCTTGCTAGATATAGGTTATGGTTACCTTCTTTGCATAGGATCTTGAAGTATCATGCATGAGGTCTATAAAGTTAGCAACTTTATGGACCATTAAGTCATTTGCTATACTAGAACCCTTAGATCTAGATTTTGGTGCAAGGTATGGGCTCCAAGTTTGAATCTTGATGTTTATACACATCTTTTGACCTAACTAGTATTTAAGTCATGTATTGGACATATGTGACTAAAAAGATTCGATTTTTATGGTTATTGAGGTCAAGGAAGACCCCCTAGACTGTCCCATGTTAAGTCTTAATGGATTAAGAGCTTAATGCTCATTTTTAGTCAGATGTGAAGTCACGACATGAGGAATGAAGTCTCACGACGTGAGAACATATTCGAGGAAGATTTTGGGCCAAAGTCGTGACCTCACGACGTGATCATAAGGTGCTCACGACGTGAGAACGTCCTGTGCAAGTTTTGGACTCTTTGAATGTTGGCTAGTTTGGTCTTGGACTTATCCATTGGTTTGGTCTCATAATGGACTAAGGATTTTAGAGTAATGGACTTCTGGTTGGGCTTGCCTTGCTAGGCTTGCCCTAATGGGTCTTGACCTCACGATGTGATCATAAGGTGCTCATGACGTGAGAACGTCCTGTGCAAGTTTTTGACTCTTTGAATGTTGGCTAGTTTGGTTTTGGACTTATCCTTTGGTTTGGTCTCATAATGGACTAAGGATTTTAGAGTAATGGACTTATGGTTGGGCTTGCCTTGCTAGGCTTGCCCTAATGGGTCTTGGATGGTGAATTGGGCCTTAGTGGGTCCAATGGAGTTGGGCCTTGTTTGGGCCCAATGAGCTTGGGCCAATTTTGGGCATGGTTACTTGGACCATTTATGGGATTAGTGTTCGGTGGTTTGGCCAAGGGTAATTATTAAAGAATGGTTTGGTTGATTGGTCCAGTTCGTGGAAGCTAGTTCGTAGCAGCTGCAACAATTATGGGATTTATCTGCCGTTCGAGGTAAGTTCTTCTCACAATATCAACAGGGTCTAAGGCACCAATATCGGCCCTTTTCGGATTTGTATTCGGGTTATTGCATGATATGATTTTTGATTTACATCCTGGTAGTTAGGATGGTGATATGCTTAGTGACCTGCTTAGGTCGGTATCGTGGTATATAGGATGATAATATATTAGTGATCGGTTAGGTCTGTATCCTGTTTATAGGATGTTGTTATGATTAGTGATATGTTAGATCGGTTTGACTGTTATATGTTAGCGTATGATATTTATGTGCACATGATTGTTTGATCGGGGGTTGGGTTGAGGCGGTCCTGCTTTATGCTGAAGGCCAAAATACCCAGGGCGGTTCGGATAGACTGAAGGCCCTGCGAGGCGCACCAGTCAGGCCGAAGGCCCGGTTAGTGGTTCGGATAGGCTGTAGGCCCTGCGAGGCGGTCCAGACATGTTGAAGGCTCGGAGAGCGGTCCAGATAGGCTGAAGGCCTGCAAGGCGGTCCAGTCAGGCTGCAAGTTCATTATGCATGTTGTTTGTTTATAGGTTATTGATATGGTTTGTATGGTGTTGGTATTTTGGGGAACTCACTAAGCTTCGGGCTTACAATTGTTGATTTTGTTTCAGGTATTTCTGATGATCGTGGCAAGGCGAAGACGTGATCGTGCACCTCCTTATATTTTCCTGATTTGATTCTGGGGATAATCTGATGTTTAACCTATTTTGAAAACAAATTGTAATAAATTAATGGTTTTAAATGTTTTAAAAAGTTTTAAAAAGGCTTGAATTTTATGGTGTTACGTGGAACTTGACAAACCATTTGATGTGTCACTGATTTGTTTGGTACCGACGTTGGTACGATCCACTCTCAAGCCGATAAACCACTTACATTTTTTAGCAAAAATCTCTCTCCTCGTATGTAAGCCTCTTCTACTTACAACTGTAAACTCCATGTCCTCACTGAAACTGATGTGTCCTAAAATATATATATTTTAAGGGGTGTATTTTATACTTTTATGCACACTTTTATAGATATTTGATATTGAAATGTTATAAATTTGTATTTTTCAGATTAAAAGGATTAAGCAATATTTAATTGAAGACATTTCCATAAAAATAGAAGATTTTGAAGACATTTGAATATTCATAATCATGCCACGACAACTAAATAGCACCACGAAATAAGTTAGAAGCAGATTGCTATAAATTGAACCCTAATTTCGTCTTTTAGAAGAGAGGGGCAGAAAACCTAGAGTTTGTAGTTGATTGAATCCAAAAGTAAGAAGGAAAAGTTATTTCGATTAGCATTTCGGTTTGCATTATGTTTAAGTCATTAGTTCTTATTAGATCTTTAGTTTTCATTACGGGCTAAGTCCATATAATTTTGATTAGATGTAGATGATCTATGATTATGGTTTAATTCATTAAAAGGATTATGAAAGGTGTTTAATTTATTGTGTTAATTCTTAGTTAAAGATCCATAAGTATTGATAATCATTTTGTTATGTTTATGTAACTAAGTTCATAATTTATGATTTAGGTTCAGATTATATATCTTAAATCACATTGTTTATTAAATGTCTAAGCTAGAAAACTAAGTCAAGAGTGCATGTAATGGTAATTAGTGGAAAGCTATCTCTCTAGGTTAAATATAATAAAATTAAGATTAATATTTGTGATTGATCCAATAACCTAGACAATTTGAGAAGTTGCCACTAGCCCTAGAACTGATCATACCTGTTAAGTCATTTCATAATATGAATGAATAGACTAAGTCTAGGAAAGCAATGAATGAATAGACTAAGTCTAGGAAAGCTATCATTGTTGGTAGATAAATTAGAGTCATATGATTAATGATATTTGCATTGAGTTAATCAATTAAGAAATAAGTGAATATCTATCACATTTCCATTGCATTTCATATGAATTAACCATATTTCTATAGTGATTCAGAAATCTAATCAAAGGTATCATTTAATTAATAGTATTTTACTTATTTTAAAATTACTTAGCTTTATCTATTTATTTGGTACACATCGATTCACCTTGAGTTCGACACCCTTACTTACTTTAACTAGTATTATTCCTGATCAGGTACACTATCTCGTACTAGTAGTCAATTTAAATTATTAGGATTTATAAATCTAAAAGTAGATTTTTAGTTTAAATTAGGTTTATTTTATTAAGCTATTCAACGCACATCAAGGATTTTGGCACCGTTGTCGGGGAATTGATTTCAACTAAGTAATGATTGAATTTAGGAAGTGTCTCTATTTAAAAAGTTTAAATTTTCGTTTTAACAATTTTTTTCACCGTAATTAGGAAACTGTTGTAACAATGTAAATTTTCAAAACGATTTTTTTCATTTTTAAAACATTCATTCGTTCACAAAATAATGTCAAAACACATTGTATCAAATGTTATCATCACAAAACATCTCCCCAGAATCTTAACATAAACTCCAATGTGTGTGTGTGTACGAATCATGTCGGCACCTTCCCGCGCTCATCACTAGTACCTGAAACACATAACACAACAACTGTAAGCATAAATGCTTAGTGAGTCCCCCAAAATACCGCATACAACACATACGCCACTCGAGGCTAAAATACGACCCTCCGGTCGATGTGTCTCAACGGGACCCTCTAGTCCCGTAGCTCGTTGGACCCTCTGGTCCGGTCATAGCTCGTTGGACCCTCCGGTCCGGTCGATAAAATCATACAACATACAAATATCACATAGCACATAATCTCATACATAACACATAAGACCCTCTAGTCATCGCATAATACCACTCTAGGTAACGCATAGTGAGAAGACTCACCTCGATGTCTCGGTAAATATCTGACTCGTAAGAAATGTGATCTAGCCTCCACCTAATCACATAAAGTAATACTCTCATAAATACAACTGTACTCAACCCTAAAAGTCAACAAGGTCAACGGTCAAACTTTGACCTGACTCGTCGAGTGCACTAGGGCGACTCGGCGAGTCTACACGTGTCCACTGACTCTCTTAGTCTCTCTCTTGGCACGTCGAGTCCTCCCCTTACTCAACGAGTTACACCTGGCATGAATCGTGGGACCACCCCGACTCAACTCGCCGAGTCTCAAGAACAACTCGGCAAGTTCCAACATGAACTCAGACCCCTAGCTCTCCCTGACTCACCGATTCATTCCCCCAACCCGGCAAGTCCACTCACAGAGTGATTAACGGGCAACCTTCATACTACTCGCCGAGTCTGTTCTTCGGACTCGGCGAGTTCATGCCATGCACAAACTCTATACAACTCCTGAGGTCAAATCTGTTCCATATAATCATAGATCTGGCATCCCCAAGCATGATAATCACGTAAAGTTCGGACCTTGGCACTCATATAACATCTAAATGGTCCAAAATGGTGATTTAGCCCCAAAAATGACATCCCTAGCTCATGGCTCCCAAAAAGACTCATAAAGCTCCAAGGGTTAAGGCCTCTGGACCTCTTTGGGTCCAGATCCAGGACACAAACTCGAGAAGGGACCAAATGCTCCACTTAATCAACCTCTAAAAGGGTTAGAAAACTCTAACACTAAGAATCAACACCAAAAACTCAAGAAGGTCGGAGAATAATACCTCAATACAATCTCTATGAGCTCAAAAACCACCAAAATCGCACCTCCTTCAGCCTCCTCTTTCCTTGGTCACTTCCTTCTTGCAAAAATACCCACAAAAGGACCAAGAATGACCTCTCCTTCCTCACAAACGTTCTAGATCTCTTAGGGTTTCTCTCTGGGGGTTGGTGGCCAAAAATGACAGCCCTAAGGGCTTTTAAATAGGTCTCAAACCCTGGAAATTAGGGTTTCATTAAACAGCGTGGACTCGCCGAGTCCACTCATGAACTCGCCGAGTCCAGCTGTGAACTCGCATACGAATCCGCGACCATACTCGGCGAGTTTAGACGCCAACTCGCCGAGTCTCCCCACAAAACCCAAAAATAAAAGAACAAAATATAATACCTGGGAATCCGGATGTTACAATTCTCCCCCACTAGAATCAGACTTCGCCCTCGAAGTCTCACTCTGCAAACAACTCCGGATGTTGCTCCCGCATCTCACGCTCCAGTTCCCAAGTCAACTCTGACCCTTTTCGATGCTGCCACTAGACCTGCACTAGAGGCACTTCCTTGTTCCTCAAAACCTTGATCTTCCGATCCCTGATCGCCACCGGTCTCTCAACATAATTCAGGCTCGCATCCACCTGAATATCTTCTAATGGCACCACTGCCGACTCGTCGGCTATACACTTTTGCAACTGCGACACGTGGAAAGTGTCATGAATCTGACCTAACTCTGCTGGAAACTCCAAAGGATAGGCTACCCTTCCTACCCTTACAATCACCCTGAAAGGACCAATATATCGGGGCCCCAACTTGCCCCACTTCCTGAATCGGATCACTCCTTTCCAAGGAGAGACCTTCAGGAGCACGAAGTCGCCGACCTGAAAATCGAGCGCGGACGGATGTCTGTCCTCATAACTCTTCTGATGACTCTGAGCGGTCAACAACCTCTGTCTAACCTGCTGGATCTGTTCTGTCCTCTGAAGCACAATCTTGGTGCTGCCCATCACACGCTGCCCTACTTCTCCCCAGCAAATAGGGGTTCGATACCTCCTCCCATACAACAGTTCAAAGGGCAGCATGCCAATGCTCGAATGATGGATGTTGTTATAAGAAAACTCTGCCAAGGGCAAATACGTGTCCTAACTCCCGCCGAAATCCAACACACATGCTCGGAGCATGTCCTCGAGCGTCTGAATTGTCCGCTCACTCTGCCCGTCAGTCTGTGGGTGGTATGCGGTACTAAAATGCAGTTTTGTACCCAATTCCTCATGAAACTTCTTCTAGAACCTGGAAGTGAAACGTACATCTCGATTTGAAACAATCGAGATCGGCACTCCATGTCGCAATACCACCTCTCTCACGTACAATTCTGCCAACCTCTCCACGGTAGAGCTCTCACTGATGGCCAGGAAGTGAGCACTCTTCGTCAACCTGTCCACAATCACCCAAATTGCATCGACACCCCTCGCGGTCCTCGGCAATTTGGTGATGAAATCCATGGTAATCTGTTCCATGCGACATCCCTCTTCATACAGGGCCACCAATAATCCTTTTTCAGGTCCAAATACATCTTAGTGGCCCCGGGATGGATCGAGAATTTTCGATCGATGAGCCTCTTCCATCAAAATGGTACATGTTCCGCCCACGGACGGTACCCATATCCGACCCTGAAATGTCATAAGCCCCCGGCTATCGGTAACTCATTCTGATACCAACCCGACAACTTGCTCTCTCTTCTGGCTTTCGGGCTTCACAGCCTCAACGTGGGCCCCACGAATAGCATCCAACATCAGGGTCATCACTGTCAATCTCAAACAGACATCTCGAATTAGGGCGCCCTCCGCCCTACGGCTCAAAGCATCGGCTACAACATTAGCCTTGCCCGGGTGGTACAGGATCTCACAATCATAATCCTTGACCACGTCCAACCACCTCCTCTGGCGCATATTCAGGTTGGGCTGATCCATCAAATACTTCAAGCTTTTGTGGTCCGTCTATATCGTACACCGAACTCCATACAAATAATGTCGCCAGATCTTGAGGGCGAACACTACCACTCCCAACTCCAAATCATGAGTGGGATATTTCAACACATGAGGCTTAAGCTGCCTTGATGCATATGCTATCACATGCCCCCTCTGCATAAGCACCGCTCCCAATCCGTATATCGATGCATCACAATATACCACAAAATCTTCCATCCCTTCCGGAAGGGCTAACACAGGGGCTTCGCATAATTTATGGCGAAGTGTCTCGAACGAGGTCTGCTGCTCCAGACCCCAAGAAAACGCAACACCCTTCCGGGTCAACTTGGAGAGTGGCACAACGATCTTGGAAAAATCCTTAATAAATCTCCAATAATAGCCGGCCAAACCCAAAAAACTCCTGATCTCGGTAGGTGATCTCGGCACCTCCCACCTCATGACCGCCTCAATCTTGGCCGGATCGACCAATATCCCATTCTGGTTGACGAGGTGCCCCAGAAACTGAACCTCTCGTAGCCAGAACTCACACTTGGAGAACTTGGCATAAAGCCTCTCCGATCTCAGACCTCCGAGGATCTCCCTCAAATGCTCCTCATGCTGCTCTCTGGATCTCGAATACACCAATATGTCGTCGATGAACACGATCACTGAGCAATCCAACATCGGTCTGCACACCCTGTTCATGAGATCCATGAACACCGCCGGTGCGTTGGTAAGTCCGAAAGGCATCACCACGAACTCGTAATGCCCATAACGAGTTCGAAATGCTGTCTTCTGGACGTCCTCCTCTCGCACCCTCACCTGATGATAACCAGACCTCAAATCGATCTTGGAGAATCAAGATGCTCCCTGCAACTGATCGAACAAATCATCGATCCTCGGCAATGGGTAACAGTTCTTGACCGTTAGCTTATTCAACTCACGATAATCAATACACATCCGGAGCGAACCATCCTTCTTCTTGACAAAAAGAATAGGCGCCCCCTATGGCGAACTGCTCGCCCTGATAAACCCCTTCCCCAGCAGCTCCTGAAGCTGCGAGGATAACTCCTGCATTTCCAGAGGCGCGAGACGATAAGGCGCCTTGGTGATAGGCGCAGCTCCCGGAACCAATTCAATACCGAACTCTACCTACCTCTCCGGAGGCACACCCGGCAACTCCTCTGGAAACACATCCGGAAACTCATGCACTATCGGGACCTCATCAACTGACTTCGGTCTCTCTGAATCAACCCTCGCATCCATCACATACACCACAAATCCCCTACAGCCCTGCTGTAGACTCTGTCTCGCTCTGGCAGCCGGACAAAATGCTGACCCCGTACTTGTACCCTCGTCGTACACCGTAAGAATTCCCCCACTAGGGTCTCGAATCGTCACCAATTGAAGCTCGCAGTCTATCACAGCTCCATATTGGCTCAGCCAATCCATACCCACTATAACACACACGTCCCCCATCACGATCGGAACCAGATCTATCGGGAACTCCACATCGAAGATCTCAAGGACACATCCTCGAATCACATCCGAAGCATACATTGCTCGCTCATCAGCTATGGAAACTCGCAGAGGTCGATCCAACGCCTCTCGACGGACACTAATATGCTGACCAAATGCTACGGAAACAAACGACCGACTCGCACCTGAGTCAAATAATACCAACGCAGGCACAGAACTCACAAGAAAAGTACCTACGAATATCATCATATAAGCATAAAACTCAACTCAAATAAAATATGAAAAGAGAATACATACCAGCCACAACATCGGGCGCCGCGTGGACCTCCTCCGCGGTCAACTGAAATGCTCTCCCATGAGCCTTCGGGGCCTCGGCCTTCACCGGCCGGACCTCGGTAGCCCTAGCAGCATGCGTAGATCCCTATGTTGTCCCCTGAAGAAGCTGAGGGCACTCGGCCTTCCGATGGCCGGTCTGGTTGCTCTAAAAGCAAACTGAAAATCCCTTGGGGCAATCCCTCACGATATGCCCCTCCTTCCCACACTTGTAGCACACCCCAGCCCTGTACGACCCCTCGTGACTCTTACCGCACTTCCCACAAGTGCGGCCCTTCGCGCCCCCAAATATCAAATCAGCGGGTCTAGCCCGCTTGGCTGCCGGTTGAGACTGAGACGGTCGTCGATCCGCTCTCTGTGACTCGGCCTCCTCCCTGGCCTGAGTCTCCAACTCGATCTCCCTCTTCCGGGCATTTGCCTGGAGCTCAGCAAATGTACGGTAATTCGAGTTCGCCACGAACTCCCGAATATCCCTCCTCAGAACACTCAGATAACGGATCATATGAGCCTACTCAGAAGACACATGCTCAGGGCAAAACATCGCCCTCTCATGAAACTTCCTGGTGATCATTGCCACAGAATCAGTACCCTGCTTGAGGGTCAAGAACTCCTGAATCAACCGTTCCCTCTCCACCCAGGGAACATACTCCTCTCTAAACATAGCGGTGAACCTCTCCCAGGTCACCTCGGAAGTCTCAGCCAAAGTGAAGTTCGCCATCACGAACTTACACCATTCCTTCGCTCCCAGGCGGAGCTGGTTGAAGGCGAACCGAACCCTCAAGTGCTCTGGACAAGAAGACGTATAGAAACATCCCTCGATGTCAGAGATCCACCTCATAGCAGCAATCGGGTCCTGCGTCCCGTCGAACTCTGGTGGCTTCGTGTTGCTAAACTCCCGGAACAACAATGAGTCACCTCCCTGAGGTCTGGCAGCAGCAACAGCAGCAGTAGCCGCAGCTGCAACAGCCTCAGTAAGCGCTGCGTACCGCTCATCAAAAGTCTCAATCAACGTGGTCTTGATGTCCCCAAACATCTCAGGAATCTCAGCCCGGATGGCAGCAGCCACCTCCTCATGAATCAATCGACGGATCTCCTCGTCGCTGACACCACTGCTCCCAGGTGTGTGTCGAGTCCCAACCATGATGCCTCTAAAATACAACGAAAATTATCAGAGACTCGATCGAGCATACACATACTCGATGACGCAACCCTACTTGTCCTCTGTTGTCTAAAAGATTCTTACTTGGAATGCCCACTGATCCGGTGTCTTCAGTAGTACGGGCCCAATACTACTGACCACACCGCATTAGCATTCACTCCAATTCCTCCTCCTTGGATCTTGGATTACAAGTACTCTATTCACATGAGCTCCTAATTGCTATCTACTCGCTCTCAAAGCATCTCAGCAGCAGAAATCTCTTAGGCTAAGGCATCACAAATCAGGCCACTCTAGTCCTAATATGTATACCTAGCCTACTCTAGCATGCATAATGTAACATAACATATCTCATATCACATAATGTAAGGGTACTTTTGGGGATTCACCGTTCGGGCGCTGGCTGATCGTACACATGGCTCTGCTCTGTTGTCTCAAAACACTTTTTACTCTTTTCAAAAATTTTACTTCATTATCAAAATTTTCCTCAAATCCTCAGTTTGAGTTCAGATACGCCCGAAGATGCATCTGAATCCCTCAAACCAAGGCTTTCATACCAACTTGTAACAACGTAAATTTTCAAAACAATTTTTTTCATTTTTAAAACATTCATTCGTTCACAAAATAATGTCAAAACACATCACATTGTATCAAATGTTATCATCACAAAACATCTCCCCAGAATCTCAACATAAACTCCAATACGTGTGTGTGTACGAATCATGTCGGCGCCTTCCCGCGCTCATCAATAGTACCTGAAACACATAACACAACAACTGTACGCATAAATGCTTAGTGAGTCCCCCAAAATACCGCATACAACACATACGCCACTCGAGGCTAAAATACGACCCTCCGGTCGATGTGTCTCAGCGGGACCCTCCAGTCTCGTAGCTCGTTGGACCCTCTGGTCCGGTCATAGCTCGTTGGACCCTCCGGTCCGGTCGATAAAATCATACAACATATAAATATCACACAGCACATAATCTCATACATAACACATAAGACCCTCTGGTCATCGCATAATACCACTCTAGGTAATGTATAGTGAGAAGACTCACCTCGATGTCTCGGTAAATATCTGACTCGGAAGAACTGTACTCAACCCTAAAAGTCGACAAGGTCAACGGTCAAACTTTGACCCGACTCGTCGAGTGCACTAGGGCGACTCGGCGAGTCTACACGTGTCCACTGACTCTCTTAGTCTCTCTCTTGGCACATCGAGTCCTCCCCTTACTCAACGAGTTACACCTGGCATGAATCGCGGGACCACTCCGACTCAACTCGCCGAGTCTCAAGAACAACTCAGCGAGTTCCAACGTGAACTCAGACCCCTGACTCTCCCTGACTCACCGAGTCATTCCCCCAACTCGGAAAGTCCACTCAAAGAGTGATTAACGGGAAACCTTCAAACTACTCGCCGAGTCTGTTCTTCGGACTCAGCGAGTTCATGCCATGCACAAACTCTATACAACTCCTAAGGTCAGATCTGTTCCATACAATCATATATCTGGCCTCCCCAAGCATGATAATCACGTAAAGTTCGGACCTTGGCACTCATATAACATCTAAATGGTCCAAAATGGTGATTTAGCCCCAAAAATGACATCCCTAGCTCATGGTTCCCAAAAAGACTCATAAAGCTCCAAGGGTTAAGGCCTCTGGACCTCTTTGGGTCCAGATCCAAGACACAAACTCGAGAAGGGACCAAATGCTCCACTTAATCAACCTCTAAAAGGGTTAGAAAACCCTAACACTAAGAATCAACACCAAAAACTGAAGAAGGTCCGAGAATAATACCTCAATACAATCTCTATGAGCTCAAAAACCACCAAAATCGCACCTCCTTCAGCCTCCTCTTTCCTTGATCACTTCCTTCTTGCAAAAATACCCACAAAAGGACCAAGAATGGCCTCTCCTTCCTCAAAAACGTTCTAGATCTCTTAGGGTTTTTCTCTGGGGGTTGGTGGCCGCAAATGACGGCCCTAAGGGCCTTTAAATAGGTCTCAAACCCTGGAAATTAGGGTTTTCTTAAACAGCATGGACTCGCCGAGTCCACTCGTGAACTCGCCGAGTCCAGCTGTGAACTCGCATACGAATCCGCGACCATACTCGGCGAGTTTAGACGCCAACTCGCCGAGTCTCCCCACAAAACCCAAAAATAAAAGAACAAAATATAATACCTAGGAATCCGGATGTTACAACTGTACCATAATTTTAGGTATTTTGGTTGCAATTCGAGAAACGATTTTGTAATCTCGTGGGGATTTCATTCTCGAATTGATATTTTGCGTAATTATTTTTGTTTGTCAAGATAACTACTTGCACTATTGTGTGTCTTGGAGGAGCTATATGACTAGGAGCTCATCATCAATTTTAAGAGAAGCAATCAACGATCCAGAGAATATTATTTTAACAGCTAATAAGAAAAAGAATATATGAGAATATTGAAGATCACGAAAGTCCAAAGACTGGAAACAACAACATGACAGAGAGAATGAATTTGGAGCAATATATGATGTGCAATAGTAAAAGCAGAGGCTTTGGAGTAAGAAAGACAACCTCTCAAAATCTTAATTTTGAACTAAAGGGGCAATTTCGTCATCTATTGAAAGAAACGCCATTTGTTGGAAAGGATCATGAAGACGTCATCCAACATGTAGAAGATGTAATCAAAATTGCAGACTATTTCAATCTACCAAATGCTTCTCAAGTTCAAGTAATGCTATGAGGTTTTCCTATTACACTCATAGGAGCATTTAAAGACTGGATCAATACAACACCATCAAAAATTTCAACTTGGAATGAACTGAAAGAAAAAAATCCTTGTAAGATTACGTCCTCCATCGAAGATTGCAAAGAAAAGAGAGCTGAAATCCAAAATTTCCAACAAGGAGACGAAGAAACATTTTATGAAGCATGAGAGCGCTACAAATGAATGTTGCAGAAATGTCCTCAACATAACCTTAACGATCACCAAGAGGTATAAACTTTTTATAATGTTTTAGATATTACAACTAGGCAATTAATAGATATTAGGGAACTGATACCTAAGAAATTACCGGTTGAAGGTAAAGAAATAATAGAATACTTAGCATAACACTCATACCAATGGTTATCTATTAGAGACATTTCTGTTAGAAAGAAAAAAGAAATAAATCATTTTGATGAGATAGAATCTTTGAATGCTAAAATTGAAGATGTGGGCAAACTAATGTGAAAAATACCTTAATTTGTACATGCTATACAATTAGGTTTTGATAATTGTAATGGACCACAAACACTTTAGGTATGGAATAAGCAAATATATGTTATGCAATAGATTGGTATGAACTTATAACCAAGAAAGGATGTATACCTCATGATGAGTACATAAAGGAAAAGGAAAATAGATATAAACAAACTAGTGTTGGGTTTTATTTAAGAAAAACATTAGAACAAGTTCTTTCTCAACCTGAAAAGAATATTCACTTAGAAGGTATAGTTACAGAGTTTAATTTAGCTTCTAAGAAATGACATGATGAATTAGAAGTGGCCATGAAAAGACAAAGTGCTATAAGAGAACCCGCCTTTAGGAATCAACAAGCTTCAATTCTAAACATAGGAAATCAAGTTGGTCAAATTTGCATAGTTCTATAAGAAAATTTTCATGGGACACTACCAAGATATAATGAAACTAACCCAAAGAAAACGTGGGCATAAGGAGTCCAGCTAAAGACTCCATAAAGAAGCGCTTGCGGGAAGCAACCTGACATTTGGTTTGAAGTTTTCTTTTTTTTTTGTTTGTTTAATGACTAAATCTCATTCATATTTATTTATGAATTAATAAATTATGTTTTAAGGTTGAAATATAGAAAAAAATCATAAAAATCACAAGTTTAGAACTTTCCATAAGCCACGCCGCGACAAGACAAGAACATCGTGCCACAATTTTTGATAACGAACTTTAAACCCTAGAGCGACATCTATCGCGGTGCCAATATATTATCACCCTAAGATTGAAGCCGCAAAAGAAATCTATAAATATTGGATGTCTAATTCTCAAAAGTCCATAACAATTATTTAGCTCTCTAAAAGTTTAAAAGCCCTCATTACTTTTCTCCTCTTCAAAAAGAAAAAATGTATGATATTTCTCACTTTTATTCTCAAATTTAATTATTGTTCGATTACATTCTTGATTTATACTAATTTATATTCGAAGACCCATTCTTTCTTCATAAGATGATATTTTATTATGCTAAATTCCTTTTACTAAGAAAAAAAAATTTCTGAATTTAAAACTTTTGTTTTCTATTAATGAACTTTAGTGGAATATATTTTTATTGAAAGACTGTTGTTTTAGAAGAAATTTTTGAAAAGAACATTTTACCAGTTTTCGCATCGCGATTGGTAAATTGTGTCAAGAAAATCATACTGATCAGAAAATATTTTTATTTTACAAATTATTACCTAATGACTTGATAAAGTTATTACAAATGTCAAGGCACAAACAAATTTATGAAGTTTAAGAGAATTCCTTGGGTACAAAAGAATCTATTTAACTCTTGTTTGACAAATCTAAGAGAAAGGGAAATCAAGATTCCTAAAGCACTTGATTGGGGAACCCTTGCTTCAATGGGAATTGATCAAGATATAGTTGTGCATCTTACAAAGTCAATGATGTTAGAAGATGAATACTTGACCCTAATTTCTATAACATGGAACACCATATTCATCATGAAGGATGTGATTTATAAAGAGTAGGTACAAGAATTATATGCAATTGTAATCTTGAAATTTGAAGTTAGTAATTATCATGAAAAGGGAGACATAACTTTCTGTCTAGGAGGAAAGGCTAGAGAATGTAGGTTATTAGAATTGGCATGGAGGTATGAACTATACACAAAAGAGGAAGCTATGATCAAGGAATGCAACCAATACATATTAATGTTTCCAAGAAAGAAATCAAAAGATTTTGATCACCAAGGTGCTTGGGAAAAAATGGATATGAATGCTTTGATTTAAATGCACCATTTAAAAGAATCAAAAGTCTTGTGCATGGAATCGTACACCAAATAATTGTAAATACCATCGCTTATCACGAGAATGAATATCTTATTTGTCATAGTGACCTTTACCTCTTAAGCAAGCTATTGAAATTTAAAGAAGATGTGAACTTGCCATATTGTCTTGTAAACTATATAGGAGTTCATAGAGGGGCACCACCCCATAACAATGTTATTGAGGATTCCACTTTATAATAGGGATTGCCAACTCATTTGATATCTTATCAAATGAATTGATATTGAGTATGAAGGGTTATGCACCAAAAATCATGGATATGGATTTCCTTAAATCCATTAATGCTTTCGAAGAAATTCAAGGATTTAGAAGATTGAACAAGGTGAAAGAAGAAAGTGAAGAAGAGAAATGGAATGCAAAAAAGGGTATCGATCAAGAAATATAACAGGAGGCAAAAGAAGGAAAGGAAAGGAGAATACTAGAAAGACTACATCTAAATTGGATGAAGAATTGAAGAAAGCAGACATTAGAGGAACCAACAATGAACAAATGATTAAGGGCCTCATGAAAATAGTTTCCACTGTAAGAGAACACTTGGATGAACTTCATAAGATGGTGTATTGGGCAATATATAAGATATTGATACTAAAAGTAGATAGTGACAAACAATTACCTAAACCCTCGAGTGAGTTTGAATAAAGTAATAAGGACAAAAACAACGAAAACAAGATAGAAAGTGATTATGAACCTAAAGAATATCCAAGTAAGGATGAAGAGGATAGAGATGAAAAAGATAAAAAATGGAATGATGATATGTTTGAAGAAGAGTTATCAGATGGAGAACCACCTGATTACTTCAATGATGATGATCCAATGGATATTTATAACATTTCAAATGATAAAGACTAAAAGGAGCAACAAGTAAACTTGGGATGTTGTTAATTTAGTTATCTTGTTATTGAGTTTTAGTTTTAAGCATTGTTTTTAAGCTTGTTTGAGTATGTTTTTATTTTGTTTTCTAATCATTAATGCAACGAAATTATCATTTTGCATGTCAAATTTTTCTTTGAAATTTAGGATTCGACTACATATGCTTTTTATCCACTCATCCATAGTAAATAATATACAATAAAGCTAAGTGAGGGGTCAAGACACTACAAAAGAAAGAAATATACGCCTACAAGAATAAGGGAGTTTAGTGCTCGATCAACATAAGCCTCTTTATCTACATGTAGAAAATAAAAATGCTTATTGTATGACAATTGCGTCGAGAACATTGTGTTCGCACCAAGAAAATATGTCATTTACCAATAATAAAGACTAATTTTTGCATCGCAAATTCAAATTCTTGTTGAGAGTATATGTTGTACAAAGAAACGAATGACTTTGAATATATATAATTTTCAGTTTTATCAAAAAAAAATAATTATAAACTCAGTAAATGTGTGTATGTGTGCGTCTGTGTCTGTGTCTGTGTCTTTCAAAGAAATTCAGGTGTTAAAGCTAGTAAAATTAGTACTATATGTGAAAAAGCAATATCTAGGAAACATACAAAGGAAATGTGGAAAGTGGTATCTCAATAAGAAACGTCATTTGGGAATAGCATCTAAGAGAATATATATATATATATATATATATATATATATATATATATATATATATATATATATATGTGTGTGTGTGTGTGTGTGTGTGTGAAGATACCCTTATTAAAGACTTTTAACCTCAAGGTATTTTTTTTCAACTTTCTATATATATATATATATATATATATATATATATATATATATATATAGTAACCTGAAAAAATACCTTGAGGTTAAAAGTCTTTAATAAGGGTATATTCGAAGGGATGCAAAAGTGTGTATGGATCATACTAAGTAGTAAACATTTATGAAGAGTGTGAGTATTTGTTGTTTCGAAAGTTATTTAGGATTACACACAGATTATGTGCATTGTAACTGAGTTTATATGGAAGATTTAAATTACGGATTATCTTAAGTAATTGTTGATTAAACTAATTGTTTTTTGCTCAATGACTAGCAAAAGTCAAGTGTGGGGTATTTTGATATGTCATAAATTATACATATTTTAAGGGATATATTTTATACTTTTTTGGACACTTTTATAGATATTTGATACTAGAACATTATAAATTTGTATTTTGCATATTAAAAGGACTAAATGATAAAATGAAAGATTTTAAAGTGTATTATAGAATAAAATTCATGACTTAGAGACCAACCATATTGGTCCCAAACCCTTTGTATATTCATAGATTGGATAAAAACAATAAAGAACAATGAAGAACACAAAAGTATCAAAAATATATCTTTCACCAAGAAAGAATGTTCACACCAAGAGAACGAGTTTCACAAAGCAAATGACATTAAGCCGTCACAAAGACCTAATTAGGGCTTTACTCGAAAACATGAATATATACCAATCTAATCTAGTGAATCCCTTCAATCAAGGGATTGTATCTAATTTTCCTATAAATTAATCTAGTATATAAGCAATGTATCAAATCAGATCTTCACCGTATTCGGATATCAGTACCAACACATCATATGCTAATTAGAGCATCAACATCAACGTCAGGGCGACATGCTGATCAGCTTCAGTAAATAGTACCATCGAGGTATAAGAGTTCAGCGTATCACCTAATCAGTGTGTCATCAGGGTATAACCATTAGCGTCTAGACATACTGATCAATCTTCAATAGATTGTGTCTTCATTCCTTTGGTGCCAATAGAGTCTTTAGGGTCTCTTAGTCATCAGAGCATGTTCTTCAGTCTTCGACATATGAGTTTCCATCAGCATATCTTCATATTAACTAACTATAACTAGTGTATATATTTTTCATCATAAAATCTATAAAATTGAGTGACTCAAAAATCTTCCCACATTTGATGGTGTCAAAACTAAACTAATAAAGAATCAACTAATAAATAAATACAATTGAAGTAATGTGTTGATTTTTGCTCCCCCTTACATTTAGCTCCCCCTTAGATTTATAACATTCCTCTTTCAAGAGTGTCGGTTATAAAAAAAAATAACATCAAATAAAGGTAAAGGATATGATAGGTGTATCACACTAGTGTACTGTTACAATAGTAGATCATTTACATAGTTTTACGTAGCCTCATCATCGTATGGTTTTATACACTAAATCATTAGCTACTTCGATTAGAAGAAAAAGGTCGAGAGTGGGTAGGTGTGTGCAATACATTACGGTACATGATATACCCATCGGCACAGAGTTTTCAAGTTCTCATCAGTGTCTGGCATTTTGAATTGAATCATAATGTTGGATTAGGTGTCTAAGCCCATAACTATCATTGGTATGTACTTGAATTGATTGTAGCACAATCCTTTTGGGTTGCCCTCAAGACTAGCAACCGGGAAGAATGATTATGGAGAAAGAGGTTGATTTATTAATTTGATTATTAAATTGTATTAAGTAATTTGTTAATATATTATGAGAATAATATGTTAATTACAAATAGTAATATTTAAATAATATTTAATCAAATATTAATTATAATTAATTTTGGGATTGAATGAATTAATTAAAAGTGTAGGGACTAAATTGCAATTGTTTAATAGTTGAGCAAGAGGCATTCTAGAACCCTCCATAGGCATGGATGGTTTTGACATGGTTTAGGGTTTCTAGAATGGTCCTTATTGGATAATCAAGAAAGTGGATAATTACCCGGTTTAAGATTATATTGGACTTGGGCTTATCTAGGGTTCCTGACTGTAGTATATAAAGGGGTTTACCTTGAGGATGTTGGCACTTATTCTTACAGAACCCTAGCCAAAAAATGTCCTCCTCTCTCCTTCTCCTTAATCTCCTTTAATTTCTCGTGTTGGGTGTGAGCCATTAGAGGTGTGACAATTGTGACACATTTTATCAAAGCTTCAACAACATCAAGGAATTAGATTGTTATTACTTAATAACAATCAAGGTATGTTTTATAACCCTTTATAATGTAATTTTCGATTATATGCTAGTATCCTAGGGCTTACACATTGTTCACATGGTATGTTCAGTTAGAGAAAGCGTAGATCAATTTTTAGGGTTGCATGCACACATAGGATTATTGGTATGCTCAAAACCCATCAGTGGTATCAGAGCGTAGGTTTAGTTTTCTATTGAATTGATATTAATGTGAACTTGAATAAGGAGGTTTTAAAAGAATTATCATTTTGTTCTCGCAACACGTTGTGGACATCCTCCAACACGGCGTGTTGATCTGTGTTTTCCAACCCGACACGGCGTGGTGATTGCTCACCACAGCATGTTGTGCCGTCAGATCCTAAAAATTTGATTTTTCAAATATCTCATGGACTGATAAAGATAATTACCTAAATATTGTTTTGATTGGATAAAACTGAATATTTTAAAATGTAATTTGATATCCATATCTTTAATTCATGGTTGGTTATATTTTTAATTTAATTAATTGAACATTAATTTTGAAATTTTAAAATACAACCTAGTATTTTTGAAAAGTTTTAAAAATACACCCTTATATTATATGTAATATTAAAAGTCTAATATATATATATATATATATATATATATATATATATATATATATAAGCCAGTCGAACCGCTAATACGCATCATTCACGAAGCCGATCTATAAAGGGAGTATAAGGAAATTGTCTATAAAATGACGATTGAATGGATATCTACTCTAGCCCACCGCTTCCTTGGTTTGTGGAGGGTTGTCAGCCAAACGGGTTTGATAGAACACTTAATCCTCATTAATAATTATAACGAACCATAAAGTAACTAAATACACTTTTACAAGAATTCTCAATCTTAGTTACTTTAGGAAAAATATGAAACTGTATTCTAACTCATGAAATTGCACAATGCACCTTATTGGTCGTTAGTGCAGCGTATGTAGTTAACCGACACACTAATATGGACTAATAATGTTGGTAATGGGTATCTCGTAAATTATCATAGATTAATGTAGCGTGTGTGGATAACTGGCACATTAAAATGAGATGATAAATGACATTGAGAGTACCAAGTTAATTTGCATGGTTATTCACATCTTGCTTGTCATCCTCGGTATCCCAGTCACAAATAGAAGAGCATAATCGAGATTAAACATGTCATTGAAAAGTTCAATGATTCTCAAAAGATCTAAGAATTTCATTCAAAACTTAATTCGTTAAAATCTCGTTTTCGATGGTGAAATTGGTAAATCGTCATTTACCTACCTTTATATAATTTGCAATTAGATTACGACGTCCCTTTTCTAAGTTGTAAATTATGTAGTTAGATCCTAGCCTTGATATTTTATTTGGGTGTTATATTGAGGAATTTTCTTATCTAACTAAAACTTTCCTTTCTTTTTATTCTGATGTATACTCTGTGACAACTCAAAAATTTCTATCTTGTAAGTCAATCAAATCAATCAAAAGTTCATACTTGTTTCAGTTATCTTTTTATGAGTTAAGGGTCATATTATGAGTTTTGGGCCTAGTACACTTAAGGGATTGTGTGTTAGGAAGTGTTAGCAAGAGATCATTGGACTGCATTAAAGCCGGAAACACCTTCAAAAGAGGTTCATGTCCACAAACTAGGTTCACGGCTGTGAACTACCCTCCCCTATATATATGGGTGTTAGCCATTTTTCTCATCACTTCTTCATCTTCTAGTCGTGAACATCAAGGTCTTCTCTCAAGTATCATCAACTGTGAACCCTCCTTTCTCCTCAAAAGTGTAAGAAACACTTCCCTTTTCTTGTTATTCGTATGAAACCCTTTGATTCCATCTTTGATTCATCACCTTTTCTTCCAGATTATTAGGTGTTCTTGGGCCATGAACCATCCCAGGGGCGTGAACACATCATCTTGGCCATGAACACATCAAGTGTTCTTGGGCCATGAACCGCTCTTGGGCCGTGAACCCTTCTCTCTTGACTGTGATAATCTTTCAGCCTTTCATTTTCGGTTCTAACACTTCATTGTAAGTGTTTCCTAGTTCCTAAGGTTGTCTTTTAGGAATGAATGAATGAATGTTTTTGTTGTTCTAAGAGAAAAAACAATTACGTAGTATTTTTGGGTCCTTACAAGTATTATTCCCTAGTCTTGTTATTTTATATTTTATTGACCTTCGTAGATTCATTTTTTGTTTGTTTTGGCCGCATTCTAGATATTTTTTATTCATCCTCTAAAGCTTGATTCGTTCATGTTATCCATTATTTAGGTGTGTTCTGACCGTTGTTCAACATTTTAGAGGCTATCTATGGAATTTGTAGCATCACCAACAAGTAGATTCAAATAAAAATAGACTATGAAATGTTGTAAGATTTACATCATACATCCTATTATCATGTTCATTTATAACATTACCATTATATCTCAAATCATTGTTATACCATTGTACAACAATAAATATAAAAATTGTAGTTTAATTTCGGTATCGTGTTAATAGTTGTTTTAATTATGTATAAAAAATTTCTTAAAAAGATTACTTAATATATATTAATGTTATAAAATGACAATCAATAATATGCAATTTGTTGTTTATACCACTTATCTTTTAATTGAATTCAAAAGGTCACTAAATTTTTTTCTTTATTTTCATCACATCATTAGAGTGCATTTTGATCAGGTAATTAGTTCATATTTGATGTCACAGTGAATGTAATGTCAACGTTAAATAGACATAAACTAACAAATTTTCCATATTAAATGTCACAATGAACGACATAGATGATTCAGTTATCGTGTTGCAATTTACCTCAATAGTGTAATGAGAACATATATGTATATTAAATACAATTTTGAAGATAAGTGAAAAAAAAGGAATTTTGTTACTATCAATAATAGTCATTTTATGACATTGACAAAGATGCACAAATGGTCCATGTGGTTACAAATAAATCACATATGGTCGTGATGAAAAATTTGTTATAGCAGGGGTCCTTAATTTTAGAAAACGTTACACAATAAGGTGTTGTTTATTTTTTTTTGAGGCAAAATGTCTGCAGTCTGCGGACCATATCTGTAGACCTCTGCAGCAGAAGAGGTGGATCAAACGCCTGCAGTCTGAAAAAAGAAGATTGTTTGTTTTTTTAGCATCTGCAGACTACTGAAATAAAATAAAATCTAAATAAACTGATTTTTTTAATATTTATATGACTTTTTTATAAATAATTAACAAATCTAGATCAACTTTTATGTATTATTGTATAAAAGATGAAAATAAAAATGGTACGAATTAACATATATATTTGATAAAAACCAACAATTTTGATCACAAAGTTATATCTAAACATTGTAATTACGAATCAAAGAATTTGATACATTAATCGATGGAAATAAACTCTGAATTTTTCAATTAAATCAATTAAAAACGTACCATAAATATTTTTCCAAGAAATTGACGATAGTGTATTAAATAATGTTTAATAAAATTTGGCATAAAAATATAAGAATGTATCATGATTCTTTTTTCATATTTATATAAACAACTTCAACAACCATTATTGTAATAAATCTTTATTTATAAATTTGTCAAAATATCATGTTTGTGTCATCAAACTTTTTTTTTTAAGTATTGTAATTTTTTTTCTTCAAATTGTTTATCATTAATAAAGTCAGAATAAATATAAATTTAAAAAAATAAAAAAAAATAAAGATATATGTGTTTTTTAGGCTTGAAGAGGTTAGAAGACTCTGGTCTACATCTACGCCAAGAAGAGGGCACACATACATTTTTAGGTCGGCAGTCTTCAAAAAAACAAACAGTCTGCGATAGCTAATGTCTGTGCGTGGTCTGCGCGACGCAGACAGAAGAGGCCAAGAAGATCTGTAAACAAAAAACAAACAACACCTAAGTCCTTGTGACTAAGACCCTAAAATTAAGGGTTAAATATTTTTGAATGAGTGATACATCATTTTCTTTAAATAATATTTTTTAGAAAATGATCCCCACCTCATCCCCATTCTCTCTCACTAATTTCATGATTTGATGGTACTTTACTAGAAATGCAGAATTTTGTAGGAATTAGATATGAAGAACGAATTAACCAATAGAAGTTATGTTTTTTGATTCGTTGGTGATCAAAATATAGAGTGAAAGTGAAATTAAGATTGTTGAGAAACATATAACAAATAGAAAATTTAGAAAAAATCGAGGATGGATGAACAACATATTGATTTCCTTGATTAACTTTTGTAGTTTTTGCAATGATAGTTCCATATATGGTACTCAATATATTTGGAATAATCATATTAATAGTTGCATGGGTAGTCTTTAGTCCTATATTTGTAATGATAGTTACATTGTAAGTGAGTAAAAATTCAGTAACAATTACAATACTAATTTCGTTTTTGGTAAAACTGAAATAGTAGTCAAAACCAGGATACCATAATAAGTGAACAAACTATACCAAAAATATCTACTAATCTGGGCGTAACTCAACAATATCGGTATTTGTGGGTTTAATGTAAAATATTTTATGAATTAAATTATATTTTAAATAAAAAATGAATCTTTGTGAACAATATGGATACCATTTGAAAATGAGTAGTTTAGATGAAAATCGATCTTTTAATCGACTTCATATGAGCCTATGGACAAATACATGCTATCTCTAGATCCCATTGAATTTCATTCGAAGGAAGATCCTTATAAAAATCAGATCGATTCTTATAAAATAAATACAAGATTAACCGAGGTATTTCAAACATTCAGAAGGAAACTAAACGGTAATATTGTGGAAATTAGGGTTATGGGTTTTCAGTTTATAAGGGTATTATGGGATCCAAATGATGGGTTTTGGTCATAAGAACATCCTATGTGCTCATACAAACCCTAATGCTTGGATCTAGGTTTCTCTATTGTACATGCAATTCATCCAAGACTATAAACCCTAGATCTAGCATATGATAATCAATATAACATATAATTAAGGGTTTAGATCATACCTTGATTGTTATGTAGCAATAACAATCTCAAATCCTTCTTGTATTGACTTTAGAAAGCTTAGAGTCACAAATGTCACTCATCTAATGGTTCACAAACACCAAGAGCAAGAGGATGAAGAAGAGAAGAGAAGGAGGCTACCCAAAACGTGTGGAAACCCTAGAAGGAAGCTTGTCCACGTTTTTGGGGCATAAGGGTTCTATATATAGTGAGGCTATTAGGGTTATCTAACAAGGAAACCCTAATTTGGGTGCTTAAGCCCTAAGCAAGCCATGGACTCCTTTCCTTAAAGGCCTTGGACGATTTCTAATGGGTTTCCCCATAGAATTCGTCCACTCCTTAATATAAGGCAATCCATAGCCCAATTGCAATTATCTTATAATTACAATTCCAGTCCCTTAAGTTTAATTAATCTCTTTTAGCCACAGACTTAATTCTTATTAATTCTTGACTAATATTAATTAAACAATATGATTTCTCCTTTAATATATTATTCTCATAATATATTAATAAATCATATTTAATCCTTTCTCTCCATAATTCATCCTATCAAGTTGCTTTGGTGAAGGCAACCCAAAAGGACCATGCACCATCGGGTCAAGTACATACCAAAATAGTTATGGACTTAGACACTAATGGTGGACTTGATCAACACACAACTTTGTGTACTCGATCTCCTAGTCCTTCACTTGACATTTTGTCAACGAATTAGTCTAATTTCCAAATATGAAATTTCTCATTCATCATGCAACCAAGTTGCGTGATTCCAAATTTCTGTCCAACTGAAACTTGGGCGATGAGAAACTCTCCTTATTTGGTAAATTTTCGACATTTCCATAATTAAGAATCAAACTCATTATTGCTAATAATAGAAACATTCAAACATCAATTTTTCATATACACCATTGCAAGGATAAATAAATAATATAAAATCAAAATTTATTTTATTGCGGAAAAAATTTGTCCTTACAACGCAATTCATTGAAAAACTATGCTAATACATATTTCTTAGCAATCTAATTCTAACTCTAAGTAGTACCTCAAGAATCTAATCTTCAAGTAATGCGATCGAAATCCATTTCTTCACGGTTAGATTCTGCTCACTTCTTCCCTTAAGCTTCCTTTCTTTTCTTCGATCCTACAAAACATCAATTGTAATCTTATCACATTATGTATTAAGAATATAGAATAGGAGCTTAAAAGAGTTAGTCAATGGATTTTACCTAAAGCAAAGCCATACGTTTTGACTCTCCCATCTCTTAGATCTCTTAGGTAAATAGGGCAGCTTCGTCTCCAATGCCCCTTCTCTTGGCAATAAAAGCAAATTGACTCTTTTGGGACAGGACATGGAACTACTTCAGACATTGCCTTTCTCTTATGATCAAACTTTTCGATCATAGCATGTCTTTCGTTGCCATTCTCTATATCCATAGAGGTCTTGAAGGCAGATTCACCAATCAACTTTGCTTTTCTATTTCACCAAACCATTGTTGATTCAGCAGCAATAAGCATATAAGTGAGATCTATAAGGGTCACGTCGCAGTTCATCATATAGTACTCTCTTATGAACTCACTATATGAGTTAGGAAGTGACTGAAGAACCCAATCAACAGCCATCTCCTCACAGACAACGGATCCCAACATTCTTAACCTATCAATGTGTGACTTCATCCCTACGACGTGTGCACACACCGACTTTCCTTCTTTATGTTTACTTGCCAAAAGGGCTTGAGTGATCTTGAACGTTTCAAGCCTTCGAACTTGTGGGTTAGGGAGAATGATTGGAGGATGAGGAGGAAGTGAAACATGATCTCTTGTTCCTTGATCGAATCGTGGAATATCATCTTCATGTGGAATGCTTGTTCCACTGGATTTGGGAAGACCATAGTTGTCGAACTTTGACATCTACAAAGCGGGAGAAAACAAATTCAAGTTAGTTGATTGATTGAGTCCTTAGTAAATCACTCAAATGAGATACTAAGGCTAGGACCCAACACAATACGCTACAACCTAGAAAAGGGATGCTGTAATCTAGTTGCAGAATATTTGAAGGTAAGTGAATGACGATTCACTGATTTCCACCATGAAAAATGAAAAAGAAATTTAAGTTTTAAATCTATGAAAAATCCTAGATCCTTTGAGATTCATTGAACATTTCAATGGCATGTTTAAATCTCGATATGCCCCTCTAGTTTGTGACTGGGATGCCGAGGATCACAAAGCGGGTGTGAATAACCATGCAAACTTACATGGTGCCCTCACATGTTACAGTCACCCATTCAATGTGCCGGTAAACCACACACGCTCCACCGAACTATGACAAACATTGAGTCACCCTTTGCTACCTTTTCTTAGAACCATTTAGTGTGTCGGTTAACCACACACGCTCCAGTAACGTCTTCGCAAGGGCACAAAGTGTAATTTCATGGCATTGCATCAATTCACTTTTGCCTAAGTAACTAAGATTGGGAATTTGTAGAACATTTAGTTACTTTTGTACTTCATTATACTTATAATGGAAGGTTTTGTCCTATCATACCCGTTCGGCTAACGACCCTCCACTAGTCAAGAGTGTGGTGGGTAAGAGTGGATACCCATTCAATCGCCATTTTATAGGCAATTTCCTTAAACACCCCTTATAGATCAGCTTCGTGAATGAGGCCTACTAACGGTAAGACTGACTTTTACTCATACATATATATAATGTTAGACTTTTAATGTTATATATAGTATAGGGTGTATTTTACACTTTTAAAATACTAGGAGGTCAAATTTAACAATTATACCTTTAATTCAATTAAATTGTAAACCAAAACATTTATGGATTTATTAAACCTCTTTTAATTATACACCTTAATTAATTAATAAAACCATAAGGGTGTGATTTGAACTTTTCAAAACAATACTAGGGTTTTAGAATTTAACATTCCTAAATTAAACTTTTAATCAACTTTTAAATTCCAAAACTTGAGGGAAAGTTTTGAAACATTTCAAAACATTAGGTTTAGAATTTAAATATACATCAAAATTAGACTTTTAATCAAAATTTAAATTCCAAAAATTGAGGGCAAGTTTTGAAACCTTTCAAAACACTAGGGGATCAAATAACAAATAATCTAAATTAACATTTAATCACATAATTATCCATATTTGATTTATTTAATAATTTCTTGCAAAACAATTTACCAATTTAATCAAAATAATTAATCAATTATCACATAAGGAAATAAATATTTTATTAATTGATAAATATCTTCAATTAGATCAAGAATATACTCATATATATCATAAAATTGGATTTATATTGATCTAATATGATAAAGGCAAGTATCTCAAAGATAAACAGCAAGAAATCCTGATATTTGCTCTTTCTGACGCTTGGACTCGCCGAGTACCCCAATGGACTCGCCGAGTCGAGCCTACTCGCCAAGTCCATCAGACAGATACACAAAAATCGAATTTTTTAACTTGAACAAACATACAAGGCATCAATACAATAGAAACCAATCAAGGCTCTGATACCACTGATAGGTTTTGGTCATAAGAACATCTTATGTGCTCATACAAACCCTAATGCTTGGATCTAGGTTTCTCTATTGTACATGCAATTCATCCAAGACTATAAACCCTAGATCTAGCATATGATAATCAATATAACATATAATTAAGGGTTTAGATCATACCTTGATTGTTATGTAGCAATAACAATCTCAAATCCTTCTTGTATTGACTTTAGAAAGCTTAGAGTCACAAATGTCACTCCTCTAATGGTTCATAAACACCAAGAGCAAGAGGATCCAGAAGAGAAGAGAAGGAGGCTGCCAAAAACGTGTGGAAACCCTAGAAGGAAGCTTGTCCACGCTTTTAGGGCATAAAGGTTCTATATATATTAAGGCTATTAGGGTTATCTAACAAGGAAACCCTAATTTGGATGCTTAAGCCCTAAGCAACCCATGGACTCCTTTCCTTAAAGGCCTTGGACGATTTCTAATGGGTTTCCCCATAGAATTCGTCCACTCCTTAATATAAGGTAATCTATAGCCCAATTGCAATTATCTTATAATTACAATTCCAGTCCCTTAAGTTTAATTAATCTCTTTTAGCCACAGACTTAATTATTGACTAATATTAATTAAACAATATGATTTCTCCTTTAATATATTATTCTCATAATATATTAATAAATCATATTTAATCCTTTCTCTCCATAATTCATCATATCAAGTTGCTTTGGTGAAGGCAACCCAAAAGGACCATGCACCATCGGGTCAAGTACATACCAAAATAGTTATGGAGTTAGACACTAATCCAACACCAAAGTCATGGTAAACTTACATGTATGTTTGAATATGCTAATAAAGAATCCATGCCTTTTATTATAGTGTGTGCTTCCGAATGGAAATGCATGCAAGAATGAAGTTTGAGTTTGATGCAAATGGCTAAAATATTTTCTTATTTATCACATTATCAATAAGGTGAAACATAATTTTGGTACCAATTCTTACATATTCTACTAGTTGGAGTGACAGCTAGTTTTGGTATGTTGGAAGATATCATTATTGTCAAACCCAATGCCCAGTTGAGAACCTTACTGCTCGAACCTTACTGAGAATAGTTGGTACAAAGTGTTATCAGATCTCTTTTATGGTTATCTAGGTTTTACGCTTTTGGTTGCACCAAACCTTTACGACCACTCCATATGTTGGTTGTATGTTGACTTTCATGGACAGGGTGTATCATCGGGTGTGTTATCGTCACATACATTATCTTTATTCATGATATTCTAATCATTACACCTTTTCATGTGTATTATGTGTTTGTCTTGTTGTTTTCTATTTTATTGACCCTTCTAGCTTCATTTGTTGTTTCTTTCGGTCACATCCTAGATATTACATCATCGTCTTCCGAAGCTTGCTTTGTTCAAGATATTCATCATTTTGGTTCATTCAGAACATTCTTAACCATTATATCTTATATTGTCATTATGTCGTAGTACAATGATAAATATTAAAAAACTAAATAATTTAATTTTAATATTATGCTAATAATTTTTATTTTAATTATGTAGAAAATGTTTTCTTAAAAAAGTAGTGAGTACATATTCATGTCATAAAATGAAATTCAATAATATGAAAAACAAAATGTCACTTATTGTTTAATTGTGTTCAAAAGGCCAGTAAACTTTTTTCTTGGTTTTATCCTACGATTTTAGTGCATTTCACTTGGATATGTATGTCATATTAGATGTTGTAGTGTATGTAATGACAACGCCTAATAGATGTAAATACATATTTTCCCTATCAAATGACACATATGATACAATACTAGTTCATCATGTTGAAATTTACCCCCATGGTGTACTAAGAAACCTATAAATGACATTTAATTCACTTAAAAAAATAAGTGACATAAAAGAGAAAAAATATTATTATTGGTTGTCATTTTATGATATTGACAAAGTTATACAAATCATCTATGTGGTTATAAAGTAGACCACGGATGGTTCTAACGGGAGTTTTGTTATACTAGCAGGCTTTAATTTTAGAAAACTTTGCACACTAAGTTCTAACGGGAGTTTCGTGAACAATCCCTCTTGTTTTTCACGTGTTGGAGCTCACCCTTTGTAGAACACCAATGTTTTCTTCATTTTAGAGATGACAATGGGGCGGGGAATATAAATGTATACTCATCTAATCCACATCTTCATCCTTAAATCCTCATTACGATCTTCATCATCACCCCCACTGGGAGAATATAAATGTATCATCATCCGCACCCCTAATGGGGACCGGGGATCCCCAGTAGGGATTCAGGGATTTCTTTTTCTATTTTAATATGAAAACTTTTATGTTAATAAAAACTCTAAATTTCAATTTTACCAACATAACTTTAAAGATTTTAAAAACATAAAAATATCCATATATTGCATAAAAACTATAAACAATTTATCTACTAAATTTAAATACATACATGAAAAATCAAGTAGAAATTTTTTTTATTAGAGTGATATTTTAGATAAAATAGATAAACCAAGGAGAAAAAAATTATCCACGATGTTAAATTAGATAAAAAAAATAAGGAAGAATAAAATTCCAACCAGATAATTATTAATGAGTCGGGTTACTTGGATCAAAATTTAGGTATTATAAATTATACTATAAATGTATGTTTTGTATTATTTTTATATATTAACATATACCGGAGTCGGGTCGAGTGTCAGGGATTAGGGTATCTCATTCCCATTTTTTTATTCGGGGATTCCTCATCCCTGATCAACTTAGGTGAATCAACATAGGGATTCACCGATCAAATCGATACGGGTTTTAGGTTCCCCATTGGAGGTGGAATTTTTTTTTCCATCCCTACTTCATTATGATAAGCAATTTTCTTTGGAAAAATATCAATATCTTTCCACGTAACTTTCTACTACCCACTTGTAGTTGCTATATTTGCCATAGGATACTTCATATCCCTTATACAGAAAAAATACCACTCATGTCCCTTGATTTTCCCGAACTCTTAGAACAACTGAAATTTAAACATTTCATAGTATTCTACTTGATCAAATCTCTGGTTGCAGTTGGAATCCGAAAAATTGCTCACTTGAATAATATTAATATAAAAACTACTCAACTCAACACCAAGATTTTCGAAAACGGCTAATATCATTCATTAATAGGGGAGATTGTATGCGAGATAATCGACCTTTCCATATTGTCATTTCATAAATATTTAATTTTTTTTAGTTGTGTTAGTCATAAGGATTTAAGACGCAAGATTTTCCAAATTTAAGGACCATCAGTATAACACATTTCCTGTAAGAGCCATTTGTGGTGTCTTTTGTAAATCACAAGGACCATGTGTGTAACTTTGTTGAACTTTTTATTATAGTATGTATTTGTGGATTTCCATAGAAATGTGTGTTTTGCCTACTAATACGGATCGAACATCATTTTCAAGAATGAGTATGTCTGTCGTCTTCTTCTTATATTCAAATAATTCCATCCTTAGTTTTATAATTCTCACAATTCTATAACCTATAGATTTAAAGAATTGATTTAATTAAAATTATATATTATGGATATGATTGATAAAACTGAACGTTGACTGACATGTGATGAATCTCTCGAATCGATAACTTATGAGTTTATCATAATTACAAATTTGGAATTATACAATAAGTGTTTTGTAATCTATTATGTTTTTGTATAATTTGTTAATGTTTAGTAGATTTAACAAATAATGTTAATGTAGCCCTACAAAATGTTGGATTTTGGTTTAAGAGATCCTTTGTGTTTTTTTATTTTTTATTTTTTTTCTTTTGGCACCCAAAGGCATAAAATCAAAGTTTGCCTGCTAAAAAAGGAATCAGCCGGACTTATAGTAGTCGGTATCTAATGTAACGTTCCAAAAATCAAGGGTAAAAATTTCATTTTTCAATACAGTCAAAACACATATATCTTTTAAATCCAAGCTTTCCAAAACATTGTTAATTAAAAAACTATTTATCATATTTACATCCCAAAATCTCATAATGCGGAAAACACGGGTGTGTGTGCTGCGATCAAGTCGGGTCCTTCCTTTCCAATCCAATGATACCTGAAACCATAAACAAAACTATAAGCACGAAACTTAGTGAGTTCCCCAGAACATACCCCATATAATCACATAACCATATCAATCGCGTAACCCATGCATATCAACATATAAGGAAACCATGGAGACTCTCCAAGGTCTTACACACATAATCAGATAATCCATATCAACTACACAAGTCGTGCATATAAACAAATAGGGATGCCTGGAAACCCTCCAAGGTCTTACTCCGGGTGCCCTACAAACCTTCTAGGGTCTTAGCCCACTTTCATATGAATCATGCATACAAACATATGAGGACGCCCTGGAAAACCTCCAGGGTCTTACTTCAGGTGCCATGGGAACCCCCACATGGTCATAACTAAGGATGCCATGGAAACCCTCCACAGTCTTACACCCTAGTGCCTCGGGAACCTCCCGAGGTCTTGACTAAGGATGCCATGGAAACCCTCCAAGGTCTTACACCCTAGTGCATCGGGAACCCGCCAAGGTCTTCCATGCAAGTATCAAAAAGACAACTAGCATATCACATACCACATAATCAACTAGTATACCACATATAACTAATTGCCATGGGAACCCCCGCATGGTCTCCATATAAACACATAATGTATCGATAGCACATCCGTAATAATCATCACAACTAGATAAATGGGTCGGCCTTGGTGCCTTCGACTCATTGGTATGGTGGGAAGACTCACCTCACACTGATGAAGTCCAAGGGATAAAACTCTAGCTGTTGGTTGACAAATTCCCAAACTGTCAACATCAAAACAACACCCAATTAATAATTGGGTTCCAATACACAACCATAAGTCCATGCTTGGGGAAAAAAGACTACTTTACTCCCAAGCTAGCTTGATACAAAATCAAGGCCCAAACTCACACTCTAAATGCCCCCAAAGCCCAATAATCAACCAAGGCCCAACATATGGCCCAATTTTTCCAAATTGGGCCTAAACCTCTAGATGGACTTATCTTGAGGCCCAATCATTTATTCTAGTCCAAACATTTGGCATTCCGATGGTCCAATATCTTATAATCATCAAGGCCTAATTTTGGCCCACTTATGGCCTAATTTTCCAAATTGGGCCTAATCCTTCCTAATGGGCCTTATCCTAAAGCCCAATAATTTCCTTAGTCCATAAACATGTTCCCATTTGGCCCACGAAGGCCCACAGCAACCCGGTGCAAGAAATGACCCAACAAGAACCCAAACCCAATTAAGGTTTTTCACATAAAATGACGATTAGGGTTAAGTGTTCTTACTTAACCCATTAAGGACATAATCCATTAAGTCCACCACTACACTAGTCTAAACATACAATGTGGTCAGGCGTAATTCAAAATTCCAAATTCAATGGTCTAAGCGCGGGTCTCGACAAATCCAAAACTCACATTTCCAAAATTAGGGTTTTCTAAACCCTAATTAGGGTTTTCTAAACCCTAATTAGGGTTTCCAACCCAATCACACTCCAATTAATTCATTTGTTAAGCTTTTAGGTTAATTAATTGTTAATGAATTCGGGCACCACCCACTACCACCTCGGGTAGGGATGGTCAACGGCGGCAGCCACCACCACACGATGGTGGTGACGAATTTCCTTAATTATTCCGGAAAAATACAATTATACAACATAATATACAAATAAACACACACACACACACACACACACACACTCAGCCACCCTTATGGCGGCAGGCGGTGGTTAGAGGCGACAGCCTGTAACGACCCAAAATTTCACGTCCAAAAATTTTGTTTATAAAACATTACATAGAAAACGTTAACAATTAAAACATTGTTCAGTTGAACCACTTCACGTCGAAAACCAAATTAAAAACCACAACATTCGATCAATCAAAATATCAGAGTATCAATCCCAGAATAAACTCGTAACTGCGGAAACAAGAGAGTGTGTGTGTGACATGTTGCTACCGCGCCGGGTCCTTTCCCCTAGCTGAGGAGGTACCTGAAACCAAAACTGAAAACCGTAAGCACGAAGCTTAGTAAGTTCCCCCATAATACCTCATACCATGCAAGTATATAACAAACAACGTTCAGCTAGGAGTTACGGGCCTCGCCCACACTCGGGAAGATACGGGCCCTGCCCACACTTTGCTAGCCGGGAGATACGGGCCTCGCCCACACTAGTGAAGATACGGGCCCTGCCCACACTTCGCTAGCCGAGAGATACGGGCCTCGCCCACACTCTACTATTTGGGAGATACGGGCCTAGCCCACACTCCAACCTTGGAGAGATACGGGCCCTGCCCACACTCAACCGCTAACCCATAATATACAAGTATCACACAGACAACAAGTATAAGCAACTCTATCATATTGACACATATATCGTACTTGACTAAACCCAGAGATACAGGCTCAGCCCATACTCTAGTACTAACATCTCGTCTACACGGGTCGGCCTTGGTGCCTTGACCCGTTCCTACTGGAAAGGAAACTCACCTCGAAATAGCTGCTAATCTGGTCGATAACTGACTGCCTACTGTTGCTCCGGAAATCCTCCGGCTGCAAATCCCACAACATACTCAATCAATCACTGCTAACTGTCCATTGGGTAAAATGACCATTTTACCCCTGATCATGCCATAAGTCAAAGTCAGAGTTGACTTTCAGTTGACCCAACTCGCCGAGTAGGCTCTCCAACTCGCCGAGTCCCTATCCAATCGATTGTCCTGGATCCCGTCCCTACTCGTCGAGTTAGGCGTTGACTCGACGAGTTCTTCTTCTAAACTGAGGTTCAAGTCCTTCATCCTACTCGCCAAGTTGTATGAACAACTCGCCGAGTTCATCTTCATCCGAAGAACACTTTATACTGTGACTCACTGAGTTGTATGAACAACTCGCCGAGTCTTTTCTTGATCTAAGGAGATTGCCTTGAACTCGCCGAGTCAGGGCATGGACTCGCCGAGTTCCTCCATGGATGAGTTTGGCTTCCAACTCACTGAGTCACACCCTGTGACTCACTACACCCACTCGACACAACGAAAAGGGGACAACCCGGGGACTCGCGAGCAGACTCGCCGAGTCTGATGAATCTCCCTTTCCCTCGCCCTGCCGATCATGGACTCCAGGGTAGGGCAAGCTGAAAAGCTGACATGCTCCCGGATGTCAGCTCGTAGCATATCATGATAACGGATCTCCGCCACAGTCTCCGTCGTCTGCCTCATGTCCAAAAACTCCCTGGCCAGCTGCTGAAGCTCGACAGCCGGCGCAAACTCTGCCCTGAACCTGGTCACAAAGTCCGACCAGGTCATAGCCTCGATAGCTGAGGCTCCCAACGAGTCACCCACTAACTCCCACCAATCCCGGGCTCGATCTCGTAAGCACCCTGCTGCATACCTCACCTGCGACCCATCGGGGCAGAAGCTGGTCAATTGTGCAGACTCGATGTCTGCAATCCATTGCCTGGCAGCAATGGGGTCTTTCACCCCGTGGAAATCCGGCGCACCACTGCCCCTGAAGTCCTTAAAGGACGGTGTGCGAGATCCTGACTGGCTAGATGCCATGTCGCTCCTGAACGCCCTGAGGCGATCCTCCATCAACTCGATGATCCCTTCCTTGATCGACCCGAAGATAATGGGAGTCGACTCAAGGATACCCCTGGTGATCTCTGACGTGATGAACTCGCATAGTCCCTCATCTACCGGCTCGGAACCTGATCCCGAACCTGGCCCCTCTCCTGAACCGCCATCTATCGGCCTCGATTGAAGTACCACCATTCTGCAATACATAATAACACACATTAGTGATACTGATACTTCCTGAGGGATCACAACTACTTGCAAGTTCCCTGGTCTTATCTTGGCCCTCCCTAGTTCGGGTACGGATCCTCTGCTTTCAGTAGTACGAGCCCATACTACCTTCCACATCTATCCGTACCTTCTTCAAGGACTGCCTCGACTCCACCAGATCCCTTCCTCTACGGCTGATCACTACTATACTCATCCTAGGCTTGCCCTAGGGAAATCTCAGACTCCACCCTACCAGGTCCTCAGCTGCTGAAGGCCTCTTAGTAGTGCCAATTAACCATTACCTGAACACCATCACATGTGGTGAGGCTCGGATAATCCTTCGAGTAACAGGCTCACCCCTACAACGATTAGACTCAAACGAGAGTTGCGCAATAGGGCCAAATCTATCACTCTAAGATTATTCAACCCTGATCACATGTGACGTGATGTATTCACCTAATGGCTAACTCCCACCACTCAGAGTCCCACAAAGCACAAAGCAAGCAGCATTCGAACTAAGGGAACAATCTCATTCAACTCTATCGGCTTACAGGAACTGTACTAGCATACAATGCTAAGCTCATACCATCAGGCATAACCTAATCAGGCTATCCTACTTGCTGTCTACTCAATACTAGCATGCAATTCTCATACAGTTGAAACACATAAAGCAGGCACATAAGGCATCACTCCTAGATCCTTAGTCCTATTCTAGCATGCTGTTCTACAAAAGTTGATAAACATAACATAAACTTGTATGGGTACTTTGGGGAATACTTACTTGAGCTCGGTCGTTCGCGCACATCACACACTTCATTCTTTCTCAAAACTCTTTCCTCAATTTTAGAAAACATTTTCTTTTAGAAAATATTTTAATCCCTCGATTTGAGTTCAGACACCCCCGAAGGTGAGTCCGAATCCCTCAAACCAGGGCTTTGATACCAACTTGTAACGACCCAAAATTTCACGTCCAAAAATTTCGTTTATAAAACATTACATAGAAAACGTTAACAATTAAAACATTGTTCAGTTGAACCACTTCACGTCGAAAACCAAATTAAAAACCACAACATTCGATCAATCAAAATATCAGAGTATCAATCCCAGAATAAACTCGTAACTGCGGAAACACGAGAGTGTGTGTGTGACATGCTGCTACCGCGCCGGCTCCTTTCCCCTAGCTGAGGAGGTACCTGAAACCAAAACTGAAAACCGTAAGCACGAAGCTTAGTGAGTTCCCCCATAATACCTCATACCATGCAAGTATATAACAAACAATGTTCAACTAGGAGTTACGGGCCTCACCCACACTCGGGAAGATACGACCCTGCCCACACTTCGCTAGCCGGGAGATACGGTCCTCGCCCACACTTGTGAAGATACGGGCCCTACCAACACTTTGCTAGCCGAGAGATACGGGCCTCGCCCACACTCTACTATCTGGGAGATACGGTCCTAGCCCACACTCCAACCTCGGAGAGATACGGGCCCTGCCCACACTCAACCGCTAACCCATAATATACAAGTATCACACAGACAACAAGTATAAGCAACTCTATCATATTGACACATATATCATACATGACTAAACCCAGAGATACGGGCTCGGCCCACACTCTAGTACTAACATCTCGTCTACACGGGTCAGCCTTGGTGCCTTGACCCGTTCCTACTGGAAAGGAAACTCACCTCGAAATAGCTGCTAATCTGGTCGAGAACTGACTACCTACTGCTGCTCCGGAAATCCTCCGGCTGCAAATCCCACAACATACTCAATCAATCACTGCTAACTGTCCATTGGGTAAAATGACCATTTTACCCCTGATCGTGCCATAAGTCAAAGTCAGAGTCGACTTTTAGTTGACCCGACTCGCCGAGTAGGCTCTCCAACTCACCGAGTCCCTATCCAATCGATTGTCCTGGATCCCGTCCCTACTCGTCGAGTTAGGCGTTGACTCGACGAGTTCTTCTACTAAACTGAGGTTCAAGTCCTTCATCCTAATCGCCGAGTTGTATAAACAACTCGCCGAGTTCATCTTCATCCGAAGAACACTTTATACTGTGACTCGCCGAGTTGTATGAACAACTCGTCGAGTCTGTTCTTGATCTAAGGAGATTGCCTTGAACTCGCCGAGTTCCTCCATGGATGAGTTTGGCTTCCAACTCACTGAGTCACAGCCCGTGACTCACTACACCCACTCGACACAACGAAAAGGGGACAACCCGGGGACTCGCGAGCAGACTCGCCGAGTCTGATGAACGACTCGCCGAGTCGTCGCCATGCAATCACTAGATACGCGATTTTGCTCGATTCCAGTCCATGCCATTTACAGATCTGGGTCCTTAGAGCATGAATGACACGTAAAGTTTCCAACTTTACGTGTAGATACTCACCAATGAGGGATTTAGGGCTCAAAATGCCTCAATAGAGTAGATCTAGGGTGAACAAGCAACATGGGTCCATAAAGGTAACATATCTGTGCTCCTGGAGCTCAATCTTGCCTAGATCTAAAGGCCAATCAACTTATTACGACTTATATTGCACATACAAGCTTGGGGATTGGCTCAAGAATGACTTAAATGAAGTAATAAGCATAGAAACAGGGGGAAAACGGGTTATACCTCAAAGGAACTGCTGAGAGAGCACAAAGATGCTTGGATTCCTTCCCTTCCTCTTGATCTACTCCCCTTTTGACTCAAAACCTTCAAGAACACACAACAATTGCTTCAAACTCTCTATAAACAAGCTTAAAACGAGGGTTGGGAGCTCTGAGGGTGAATGGGGGCTGGCCTGGGGCGGATATGATGTTTAAATAGGGTGCAAACCCCTGAAACTTAGGGTTTCATCCAACAGCGGTGACTCGCCGAGTCGCCAACTTAAACGTGTCCCGGGTCCCGTATCTACTCGGTGAGTCGGACCTATGACTCGCCGAGTCCAAGGCTAAAAGAAAAGAGAATACCCAAATAAGATTTACGTACCAGGAACCAGGTGCTACACAGCCACCACCTCACGGTGGTGGTGATGGCTTTTTCTCATGAAGTCCGACCAAGCAACGGTACACATGACACATCTTTTCCCAGAATATGACACAGCCACCCACCTGATGGCGTATGGCGAGGGCAGTGGCCTGAGATGGCGGCAATAGCAACGGCTAACGCCGGCAGAAGGTGATGGTGAGTTTTCTTCGGTTTCCTGGCCAAGCAAAGATCTGTACAACATTAAACTTATGAAATACGTTCATACAAAAAACCAAATCACGCACACAGCCACCTCCTCACGGTGGCTGGTGGCGGCAAAAGAGATGACAGAAGTAAATAGAAGCGGCGGTAGCCACCATGGTTGGCTGCCATGCTGGTCCGCTAACGTTCCGGCCATTAGCACCCATCAATTTACACTGAAACATACACACATACCTCCACGAATGAACTGAACATGCACCGAACATAGCCACACTCGAGGCAGCAGGCGGCGGTCAGAGAACATTTGACGAAACGGACCAGCCGCAAGGTGGCAACGGCGATAGCGAGCCACAACGGCGACAACAACGAGGATGAACTGGGGGGGCGTGCCCTATTAACAATGAGGGATATGGAGGCTACCAAATCGTTCAGCTGGTATCCCACGACCATTGTTGGCTTGTAATACACACATTTGACGGCCATGCGAGCAGCGATAGTGAAACTCGACGGTCCTTGCGTGACTGAAGCGGCGACGGCTGGAGCATGGAGGTATAAGGGTGACGGCTGAAGATGCATTAGGTTTAGGGTTAAGGTGTTGCAACGGGATGGAGAGGAGGCACCGAGTGTAAGTCCCGCTTCCTTCAATCATATGCATGTTTCACACATTTGGTCCCTCCCCATGAGATCTTTTTCAAATTAAGGCTATAATGTACAAAGCAGCCCCCAACATCCAAGATTCATAACAATTCAAGTCCCAGAATTTACCATTTAGCCCTCAACATTCCAAAATCCTTTCAATCTAAGTCCAATAATTACCAAACACCCCCTGACTTCTGAAAATCTTTACAAAATAAATCCTGGAAATACACTTTAACCCCCCAAAAATCCAAATTATAACATTTGGCTCCCCGAAACCAACACTCCGCTAAATATTATTGATTTTGGCTAAAATAATATAAAGTAATAAAAAAATTACATCTCGGGGTTTTAGAGTTTATTATTTATTTAATTTCAAATGGGATGTTACAACTCTCCCTCACTTAGATCAGATTTTGTCCTCAAAATCATTCCTTACCAACCCCAACACGCCAAACAGCCTGGGTAACCAAGCCACAGTTCTGAGCATACCATATCTTTCCCAAAGTAACCGGTACCAACCCTTGCAGGGCTCTCCAATCTGAGATGAACAAACTCCCTTCAATATCCGACAACAATCCCTCGCGAATATAATATAACCACTCAATCTTGAAATCTGAAATCTTGAGAAGGTCTGATTCCTTGACAGACCGCCCACAATAAATCATTCTTAAATCCACTGCACTTATCTCTCAACTGGCTATTCAGCTTTTGATAAGCTGAGGTTCCCACTAGAAACAGAGTTGCAGACCAAATTTCTCTGCAAAATACTTATACCTGACAAAAGCTCAGATAATCCTTCAAGTAGGGGACTTATCCCTGCAACGGTTAGATTTCAACAAGAGCGGCGCAACAGAGTCAAATCAACCATCGTGAGATTATTTAATCCAACTACACACAAGTTAGCGTATCTGAACCCACTTTGACTCTTCTTTCTACCATTTGCTGCTTTTCGAAAGCAGCCGAGACCTCCCTGATCTCATCCTTGAAGGGGATTGAGCATTCTAACACTCCTATGGTATACATGCAACCCTAAATACCTTGGATCTATGTTTTCTCTATTATACATGTAAACTTGAACTTTCCAAGGTATTACCCTAACTAGCATACAATCATTGATACTTGGGTAATATAAACAAGTTGGAAGACATACCTTTTTTATGTATCTTGATTCCATGGAGCTTAATGTGACATCCCCAAAAATCACGGCCAGAAAAGATCGATTTTGTTTATGCTTTGTTTAAAAATCAGAGTAACATTTTAAATAAAAGTGTTGCGGAATTTGTCCCAAAACAAAATATGATAGAGATTTATCAAAAGCATTTCCGTAGAAATGTATTTCATTAAAAAAACTCGGGATGTCATGTTCGATACAGATCATAAGCATAAACAATACAACATAGGCCTTACTACATTATTCCGTATTTACAGGCCTAAAATCCATTAATCTCTCATCCCAAGATATCACATCTATGCTCATGCGCCACTACCTGTAATACAAGAAACTGAGTGGGTCAGGCTTGGGAGCCTGGTGAGCACATAGGGTTTTCAACACACAATAAATAAGTTTATTAATTTCCTCAACCAACAATAACCCGATTACCCATTCCTGTTATCCTCACATTACGTCCCTAAGCATCTATCATAAAGGACCTATCCTAAGGATTATCATCGGGATGGACACTAATGCTAAGGGGATTCCTCAGCAATAAATGTCCTTAAGGCAACCATGTGGGGGATGGAGTACATCTGGTGAGCACACAGTTCAAATAAACACACAGTTCAAATAAACACCTACAGGTTGCGAGCCTGCTAGTGTTCCACTGGACTGTCTAGAATAGTCCGTGGTCGTCATCTATACTCCGCTAGATGACTGGATCATCAATAACATCTATAACGAGGCCTCTCATTATTTCATTTTATCACACAACAACTAATACATCTACCCATGTTTTACCCAAACATTTTCGTAGATATAAAATAAATATACAGTTTAAATCATTGAAAACATGTATAAAAATGTTCATCTAGCATAGATAGCAAGTATTCCGGTAATATGCACACATAGCACGTAATTCATATAAAATACTTCATATCTATGTGTAAGCTAAAAGTAACTATGCACTCACTTGAAAAGGTGGTGAATCTGAACACAGACAGCGCTTTGCTTCTTAAAAATAATTTCCTTCGACGAAACCTAGTATTATTACCACTAAAATTTAGTCTATTATTCGCCGAGACTAATTAATAGTCTAGCTATTATTACTAATATATAAGCGTCAAACAATACTTATATAGCCCATAATAATAGCCCAAGTACTTATTATAAGTTCCTAATAACGTTACTATAATTAAATAAACGATATATTAAAAATAGCGTAAGCGTAGCTCACTTACAGCAGGTTTTATAGAAAACCAGGCTTTGCTTGGAGCAGCATTCCCGAGCCGAAAAGCTCTTCTTGTCGGAGCCTTCGAGCACTCCGGGGCTTCTGCCTCGTGCTAGGGAGGTTCCTAAGGCTTTTCGGGGGGTTTCGGGGCTAAAGAGAGGTTCTAGAGAGAGAGTAAAGAGAAGAAAGAATGAGAAAGGTGTGAAGAAAATGAGGGTGGGAGAGGTTCTATTTATAGGGTGAAAATTGGCTGAACTTGGTGCCACATGTCACCATCTAGTGGCAAGACTTGGGGAGAAAGCAATGGCCAAGATTGTGCCACATCACCTATTTTCGCACAGCACACTTTCGACTTCTAAAATCCGTAACTTTCACATACGACCTCCGTTTTTGACATTCTTTATATCCACTCGTAGGTAAAAATAATATATACAACTTTCATTTTTACTCTGTCGGCTAATTCTCGACCGATCTTAAATTTAACAGTACAAGGAGATTATATTGTTAAACGTCCGCGTAAAATTCATAACTTCTACATACGGACTATGTATTCTTCTGTCTTTTTACCGTTGAGTTCCTATTAATGAGATCTTCAACTCTCATTTAGGTCGCGTAAGTCAAAAACCTCTCGAACTAAAATTCGAGTTTCAGGTCGTGCACTGCTAAGCCGAATCTTAGAAAAATCATAACTTTCTCATACGAAGTCGGATTTGGGCATTCTTTTTATGGATGTTATCAATTTAACATATACTACAACTTTAGTTTAGATCACTAAGGCTAAAAAGTCCTCCATCGTAAATTCACTATTTACGTTTCCCGGTGTCGTGCCGGTTTTGCCGTAAAACTTCGACGGGTCATAACTTCTTCGTTATAACTCGGATTTTGGCGCTCTTTATATGTACGGAAACCTTATAAAATATAATACAACTTGGTTAAGATTATTTATTCTAAATAATCTTTTGCCGAAAAGTTGTTTTCGACCCCTATTATCTCTAAATTGACTAGCCCGGATCTACGGGCGTTACAATTATCTCCCCCTTAGGATGATTACGTCCCGGAATCATCAACGAAACAGGATTGTATAATGACTGCATACGTTATCTCTTCATCCTGGGTAATAACTGTAACTTCTATGTTGCTTCGAACGAGTATCTAACTCTTGGACTCCTTGACTGCAGGCGGTGCTCGGTCTTGCACCTGCTCGTTAGACTTTCAATCATGACCTTCGTGTCACAACCTCATTCTTTATCAGAGACTCCTTCTTCTTCTTAACAAACTTAGGATAAGTTAATTTGATTACTATAATTGACCGATGTGTCATATTCTAATGACCTATCATCGTATGTAGCAATGCTTAGACTCATGTCTCTTAGAGTCAAATTCCGGAATGGAATATGCCTTCCTTCATCGTCTAATGTGATATAATCACATTTTAACATGTAGCATTTTTAGCTACCAACTTCTTTAACAATGAGCATGATACTTCTATTGATCGCTTTGATTTCAATCGTTTGGTTTAAGTCGGATGCTACATCAAACTTGGTTATCTGAACCACGTAACTTACTCATCGTAGTCGGACTCAATGTGATATAACCACTAGGGTCGGGATAACAACAATCTTCTTAGTCATTACTGAAACAATGGTAACGACATACTTGAATAAAACAAAATCAATTACTAGTTTCTTGGTAACCTTGTGACTTTCCCTGATCCAAGTGTGAGTCCTGTGCTTCTGGTAGTATAGGCCTCTACTACCTTTCACACCTACTCATACTTGTCCCAAGTATTGTCCCGTATTTTTCCAAGTCACCATACAAGAAAATCACATAGAAACTTAACACATAAAATATCAAAACGAAGGTTTTATATTATTCCTTGAAACGATTACATGGGTGTTCAAGTTCACCCTAGATTATGCCTCTAATAGGCTACACCATATGACACTATCTACATGGCTTCTTCATAACTTGATCTCCATGTATCCATCCTCACTCCTGATTCCTTGCATCGTCAGCTGCTTCGTCTAGGATCATATGGAATGCTCTTGCCTTTGGTTTTGGCGGAATGTTTGGTCTTGCCGCCTCTTTCTTTTTCGGTCAATCCTTAGCAACATGCCCTTCTTCACGGTATTCATAACACACCGTTTTGCTGGCGGTGCACTCATTGGCGTAATGTCCAGCCTTCCCACACTTGTAGCAAGTCACTTCTTCGCTACATTTCCCAAAGTGATTCTTCTTGCACTTCTCGCACCATTTCACTTTGTTTCCTCCTCCGCTAAACTCCTTTGAACCAGACTTGATCTTCTTATTGGGCCTCGTAGACCCCTCAAACTTCCTCTTTTCGCCAACCTCAATCTTGTTGGCAGCTCTTCCCTTAATCATATCTTCCACAGACTTGGCAGCCCAGATAGCTACCTCCAAAGTAGGTGCCTGACGCACTGGCACCGCGTACTCCCATGGAAGTCCCTTTGCGTACTTGTCGATTTTCTTCAGCTCATCCTGAACAAGGCGCAAGGCGAACTCCATCTTCTATGTGAAGTTGTTGGTGTATTCATCAATTGACATGCTTCTTTTCTTCAAGGTCAGGAACTGGTTCTCTAGCTCGAGTAAGTTTTGAGCTGAGCAGTACTTTCGTTTAAATTGCACCAGAAACTCTGCCCATGCCAGTTGCAGGGGCTCATTGGGGCTCAAAGTCTTCCCTAGGGTATTCCACCAGCGAACAGCGCCTCCTCTGAATTGACGTACTGCAAACGTGGTTTGTAGCTTGCCTTTGCAACCACATGTCATGAAGGCCAATTCCATCTCTGAGATCCAATCCATGACCCCGATCGGATCTTCCTTCCCAGTGAAAGTCGATGGCATGCAAGTTAGAAAATCTTTGTACTTGCATCCATTCCTCTCAACTCCTTCATCATGATTGTTCCTCCTAATCACCGGGGGATCAGCTTAACCAACGGTCCCACTGTCGTTCCCTTTCTCAAACTGCCCGTCATTCAGCTCGGGCTGTTCAATAGGCATCGTAATTTCCTCTCGAGCTTGTTGAAGTAAACGCCTTGTTTCCTCCATTTGACGATCCAACATCATCTGGATCAATGCTTGCACTCCAGCCATCGTGATTGGCTCGGGTGCAACTTCTACTACGACTAGTATTTGTTGTATCACTGGGGGCTGATCTCGGTTCCTATTTGCATTCACGTTTCTGCTACGAGTCCTTGCCATCTTGATCTATACACCGAATAAGGTGAATCTAGATCTTTATTTAGGATTGACGTTTAAATCATCCTTATCACTCCGAAATGTTTATACGCTAGTTCTAATACCGTAGTTAAACGCTTAGAATCCTAAACACATAAGGTTTCCAGATCCGGTCGGCAACAGACCATAGATCCGAACAAATAATAGCATGTCAGGCACAAAGCCTTTAGCACATAAAAGCATTTTAGGCATAATTCATAAAATAAGCTAGTGCTCACACCTCACAATCATCGCTTAGCATTCTAAGTTTAAGTCTAGAAATCCTACAAATTCCTAGTTCACTTAAACTAATGCTCTGATACCAACTGTGACATCCCCAAAAATCATGGCCAGAAAAGACCGATTTTGTTTATGCTTTGTTTAAAAATCAGAGTAACATTTCAAATAAAAGTGTTGCGGAATTTGTCCCAAAACAAAATATGATAGAGATTTATCAAAAGCATTTCCGTAGAAATGTATTTCATTAAAAAGACTCGGGATGTCATGTTCGATACAGATCATAAGCATAAACAATACAACATAGGCCTTACTACATTATTCCATACTTACAGGCCTAAAATCCATTAATCTCTCATCCCAAGATATCACATCTATGCTCATGCGCCACTACCTGTAATACAAGAAACTGAGTGGGTCAGGCTTGGGAGCCTGGTGAGCACATAGGGTTTTCAACCCATAATAAATAAGTTTATTAATTTCCTCAACCAACAATAACCCGATTACCCGTTCCCGTTATCCACACATTATGTTCCTAAGCATCTATCATCAGGGACCTATCCTAAGGATTATCATCAGGACGGACACTACTGCTAAGGGGATTCCTCAGCATTAAATGTCCTTAAGGCAACCATGTGGGGGATGGAGTACATCTGGTGAGCACACAGTTCAAATAAACACACAGTTCAAATAAACACCTACAGGTTGCGAGCCTGCTAGTGTTCCACTGGACTGTCTAGAATAGTCTGTGGTCGTCATCTATACTCTGCTAGATGACTGGATCATCAATAACATCTATAACGAGACCTCTCTTTATTTCATTTTATCACACAATAACTAATACATCTACCCATGTTTTACCCCAACATTTTCGTAGATATAAAATAAATATACAGTTTAAATCATTGAAAACATGTATAAAAATGTTCATCCAGCATAGATAGCAAGTATTCAGATAATATGCACACATAGCACGTAATTTACATAAAATACTTCATATCTATGTGTAAGCTGAAAGTAACTATGCACTCACTTAAACAGGTGAAACGACCCTAAAACACGACCAAAAAATTTCGTTTTTCAACATATCCAAAAACCATAAACTGAGTGTCATATCATAAACCATACATAATGTATCTCATAATAATAATAAACACTGTGCGGAAAATGGTATTATATCCATGTCATATAAAAATCAAGAAAATAAATCAACTCCCAGGATAAAAGCTGAAGCTGTGGTGTGTGCGATGCCATCATCCCGAGCTCTTCCCTCTGCTAGCGGAAGTACCTGAAACCAAAACTGAAACTGTAAGCACGAAGCTTAGTGAGCTCCCCCAAACTACCACATACCAAACATACTGGGCCTTGCCCACTGCATCGGACCGAAGTCCGGAACCGACTGGGACCTTGTCCCCTGCATCGGACCAGAGTCCGGAACTAACTGCATCGGACCGAAGTCCGGAACTGACTGCATCGGACCGAAGTCCGGAACTAACTGCATCGGACCGAAGTCCGGAACTGACTGATCATGGCATAGCATAAAACATAACAACTATTATAAACACATAAACTGCATACTACATCGGAACAGAGTCCGGAACACATAACACAAACAAGCTTGTATCACAAAGACATCAAGCACACTAACTACTGCATCAGACCAAGGTCCGGAACTACTGATAATTGAACGGGCCGGCATTGTGGCCGTAGACCCGCTCCTACTGAAAGGAAACTCACCTCGTGAACTGGCTGCTGAGTGTATGGCTCTGGGAGCTAACTGCTGCTGCTCCGGTATCTCCCCGGCTACAAGTCCATAAACACACTCAATCAAATACTAAATATTGCACTGGGTAAGATGACTCTTTTACCCTAGGTCAAAGTCAACCCTCGGACAAAGTCAACTCTCGGTCAAAGTCAACCCACAGTTGACCCGACTCGCCGAGTTGAGCCGCCAACTCGCCGAGTCCCTGCTCTCACTCCTCGACCCTACTTGCTGCTACTCGTCGAGTATGGCATCGACTCGACGAGTACTCATTCGATCCAAGAACTCAGACAATCTTCATCCGACTCGCCGAGTCATATGAACAACTCGACGAGTTGTTCTTGAGCTTAAGAAGATTGCCTTGGACTCGTCGAGTTGTATGAACAACTCGCCGAGTCCCTCCATTACTGAGTCTACCCTCAAACTCGCTGAGTCCACTCCACTACTCACTGGTCCCACTCGACACCGCGAAAAAAGGAAGAAATCAGGGACTCGCGACTCGACTCGCCGAGTCGTTCTTCCGACTCGCCGAGTCACCGCCATGCAACTATTCTACACTCGATTCTGCTCGAATCCAACACATACAAATGATAGATCTGAGTCCAATAAGTTGATTTACCACGTAAAGTTTCCAACTTTACGTGTACAAACACATGAACAAGGGAATAAAGGCTAAAAGATGCTTAAAAGGGGTAGATCTAGGGTTAATATGCAAAATAGCTCCATAAAGGCAATAGATCTGGGCTCTACAACTCCTAAATGAACAGATCTAAGGTTATCTCGACATAAGAGAGCTTCCATATCAACATAAGGCTTTAGAAAAGCATAAACAAGATCTAGAAAGGGTCTTAAAGCATAAAAGGGAAGGAAATCTGAAGAATACCTGAAAGAGCTCTTGCTTTCCCTTGAATCTCTGCTCTACAATCCTTCTCCTTGCTCCTTTCTTCTTCTCCTTCTTCAAGCCTTCACAATTAGCACACAAAATCACTTAGAATCACTCAAGAACGAATTAGGGTTTTCTCACAGCTTATGAGGGTGAAGGAGGCGAGATTGGGGGCTATAAGGTGGCTTAAATAGTGGGCAACCCGGGGATTTAGGGTTTCTCCCAGACGGACAGACTCGCCGAGTCCAGAATATGGACTCGCCGAGTCGCCAACTAACACGTGCTCGAAATCCCGTCCCTACTCGGCGATTCAGGCTATGAACTCGCCGATTCCCTTTACAAAACTTCAAAATAAATACCTAGGAATCCTCATACCGGGAACGGGTCGTTACAATTCTCCCCCACTTATCTCAGACTTCGTCCTCGAAGTCTGCTACGGCTGAATCTGCAAATATCTCTGGGTAGTGCTCTCTCATCTCTTCCTCAGCCTCCCACGTCCATTCCGATCCCTTCCGGTTCTGCCACTCCACCTTCACTAACTGAATTACCTTGTTCCTCAAGGTCTTGGTCTTCCGGTCCAGAATCGCGACCGGCCTCTCAATATAATTCAGGCTACTATCAACCTGAATATCCTCTAGGGGAACGACTGCTGACTCATCCACCAAACACTTCCTCAACTGAGACACATGGAAAGTGTTGTGGATCTGACTAAGCTCCTCAGGAAGATCTAACCGATAAGCAACCCGACCCACCCGGGTCAAAACCCTGAAAGGACCAATAAATCTGGGGCCCAACTTGCCCCTCTTCCGGAACCTGATGACACCCTTCCAAGGTGAGACCTTCAGAAGGACCATATCTCCCACCTGGAACTCCAAGTCTGAACGCCTCCTGTCGGCGTAACTCTTCTGCCGACTCTGCGCAGTCTGCAATCTACTACGGACCTGCTGGATCAACTCAGTCGTCTTGAGCACCACTTCTGTGCTCCCGATGACTCGCTGACCGACCTCGCCCCAACAAATCGGGGTCCTACACTTCCTCCCATACAACATCTCAAAAGGAGGTCGATCAATGCTCGCATGATAACTGTTGTTATATGAAAATTCCGCCAGCGGAAGATACGTATCCTAACTGCATCCGAAATCAAGAACACATGCCCTAAGCATGTCCTCGAGAGTCTGAATCGTCCTCTCGCTCTGCCCGTCTGTCTGAGGGTGGAAAGCGGTGCTGAAATGGAGACGAGTACCCATCTCGTCGTGGAACCGCTTCCAGAATCTGGATGTGAAACGGACATCTCGGTCTGACACCACCGATACCGGCACTCCATGACGTGCCACAATCTCTCGCACATAGATATCGGCTAACCTTTCCGCCGATATACTCTCCTGGATCAGAATAAAATGGGCACTCTTCGTTAACCGATCCACTACTACCCATATCGAATCCACTCCTCGTGCGGTCCTGGGGAGCTTGGTGACAAAATCCATGGTGATGTCCTCCCATTTCCACACGGGAATGTCTAACGGCTGCATCCTGCCGTGAGGTCTCTAGTGCTCCGCCTTGACCTTCCGGCATGTCAGGCATCTCTCGACGTACCAGGCGACGTCCCGCTTCATGTAGGGCCACCAATAATCAGGTCGAAGATCTCGATACATCTTCGTCGCCCTGGGTGGATAGAAAACCGAGACTTGTGAGCCTCATCCATCAACACTTGCCGTACTCCACCCCAGTACGGTACCCACACTCTCCCATGAAGCATCAGCAAACCACGACTATCATAATCAAACGAGGCTACTCGGCCCACGATCCTCTCACACTTCTGTCTCTCCTCCTTGAGGCCCTCCACCTGAGCCTCCTTGATCGGCTCCAACAACGGAGTGCTCACTGTCATCCTCAAACACAGATCTCTGATAGGGGCCGCCGACACTTTGCGGCTTAGGGCGTCGGCCACCACGTTGCCCTTCCCTGGATGGTAAAGGATCTCACAGTCGTAATCCTTTAGCACATCCAACCACCTCCTCTGCCTCATGTTCAGACTCGGCTGATCCATAAGGTACCTCAAACTCTTGTGATCTGTGTAAATAGTACAACGGACCCCATAAAGGTAATGCCTCCAAATCTTGAGGGCAAACACAACCGCCCCCAGCTCCAAATCATGGGTAGGATAATTAGCCTCGTGAGGCTTCAACTGTCTCGAGGCATAAGCTATCACATGGCCTCGCTGCATCAATACTGCTCCCATACCTGTGATCGAGGCATCACAGTAGACTACGAAGTCCTCTACTCCCTCTGGCAAGGTAAGGATCGGAGCCTCACACAATCTCTGTCTGAGGGTCTCGAACGCTGCCTGCTGCTCAGGCCCCCAACGAAATACCACCGACTTCTTGGTCAGTCGGGTGAGCGGCACTGCTATCTTGGAGAAATCCTGAATAAATCTCCGATAATACCCTGCCAACCCTAGGAAGCTCCGAATCTCAGATGGAGACTTTGGGACCTCCCACTGCATCACGGCCTCTATCTTGGCCGGATCTACCAGAATACCCTTCTGGTTGACGAGGTGACCAAGAAACTGCACCTCGCGCAACCAGAACTCACATTTGGAGAACTTTGCGAAAAGTCCCTCCCTCCTCAAAGCCTCCAGCACCTCCCGCAGGTGCTCCTCGTGCTGCTCCTGTGTCTTGGAATATACCAAGATATCATCTATGAACACTATCACTGACCGATCCAGCATCGGCCTACACACGCGGTTCATGAGATCCATGAACGCGGCTGGAGCATTGGTGAGCCCAAATGGCATCACCACAAACTCATAATGACCATACCTGGTCCTGAAAGCAGTCTTCTATACATCCTCATCTCTAACCCGCATCTGATGATAACCAGAGCGTAGATCGATCTTGGAGAACCAAGACGCTCCCTGGAGCTGATCAAACAAATCATCTATCCTCGGAAGTGGGTAACGGTTCTTCACCGTTACCTTATTCAACTCCCGATAATCAATACACATACGATGTGACCCATCCTTCTTCCTCACAAACAGGATCGGCGCTCCCCAAGGCGAACTGCTCGGCCGAATGAAACCCTTGTCTAACAGCTCCTGCAGCTGTGTAGACAACTCCTGCATCTCAGGGGGAGCTAGTCGATACGGTGCCTTGGCTATCGGAGCCGCACCAGGAATGAGGTCGATCCTGAACTCAACCTGTCTCTCAGGAGGTATCCCCGGCAAATCCTCGGGAAACACATCCGGGTAGTCTCGAACAATAGGAACATCATCAACTGTCGTCTTTCCCTTCTCCCGGGCATCCAAGACGTAAGCTACAAAACCGGCGCAACCCTGCTGAACATAGCGCCTCGCCCTGGCGGCGGAACAAAAGGTCGGTCCGCGCTGTGGCCTCTCGCCCTGAATCACTAACTCTCCCCCACTGGGAGTGCGAACCCTCACTAACTGAAGCTCACAATCAATCACCGCCCCGTTGGGGCTTAGCCAATCCATGCCCACAATAACCTTATTCCCTCGCAGGGGAATAGGTACCAGATCCACTGAAAACTGCTCATCAAATAACTGAAGAGAACACCCTCTATGCACTCTGCCGACCCTCACGGTCCTATCATCCGCGATCTCAACCTCTAATGGACAATCCAGCTCCCCTGGAGCTCTACTAAATCTCTTGCTAAGCGCAAGCGATACGAATGATCGGGTAGCCCCCGAATCGAATAATACCATAGCAGAAATGTCGTTCACATAGAACGACCCTGAATAAAACATACAATTATAAGCAATATACAATCAATAATAATAAAGAGGTAAAGGGAAGATACATACCCGCCACCACATCAGGAGTCGCTCGCGCCTCCTCTGCTGTCATCTGAAACGCCCTACTCTTCGCCACTGGCGCATCAGCTCGGCCCTGCCAGCCATCTGTAATCCTCAAGGTAGCAGGGGCAGGTGCAACCACCTTCCCTGCTACAGCTAAACCCGGACACTGAGACTTTTTATGTCCCCTCTGATTGCACTGAAAGAAAATCAGATCTGATGCTGCAACGGAAATAGCAGGGGCCGTACAATCCCTACTCAAATGCCCAATCCGACCGCACTTGTAACAGCCGGAACTCCCTGCCTTGCACGCTCCCTCGTGCAATCTCCCACACTTGCCACATCGACCGTGGCTCTGCTGACTCCTAGATCTGTGATCTGAAACCTTGGGCTTTTTGCCCGAACCGCCTGACCCCGAAACCGCCTCCGGTTTCCTCTTCTTCTCCATCTCGAGATCAATCTCCCTCTCCCGAGCCCTAGCAATCATATCTTCCAGCGTTTTACAGCTGGACCGGCTTACAAACTGGCGGATATCGCTCCGCAACATCTCATGATAGCGGTCCTTCTTCATTTCCTCATCAGCTACGTACTGAGGAACGAGAAGAGCCCTCTCCCTGAACTTGGCGGTGATCTCCGCCACTGTCTCTATAGTCTGGGTGAGGTCCTGAAATTCCCTAGCTAGCTGTTGCACCTCAATGAACGGTGCAAACTCCGCCCTGAACCTGGTAGAGAAATCAGCCCAGGTCATGGCGTCCAATGTTGCATCATCCCCAATGGCATGTCCGACGTCCTCCCACCAATCCCGTGCCCTGTCCTTCAGAAGACAGGACGCCAATCTGACCTTGTCCCCCTCGGGACACCTCCTAGTGCGGAAAGCGTTGGCCACATCCGCCAACCATCTAGTACTCGCTATGGGGTCCCGCGCCCCATGATAGTCCGGAGCTCCACATGCCCTGAACTCCCTAAATGTAAGGGTGCGCGACCCCATCATGGCCGCCACCTCGGCACGGAAGGTGCCCAATCTCTCATCCATCAGCTCTAGAATCCCCTCCTTGATCGAACCGAAGATCACAGGAGTCTGCTCGATAATGATGCGCGTAATCTCCGAAGAAAGAAACTCTCGGGTCTGCTCATCCATGCGCTCATCCCCCGAGCCTGAACCTGATCCCTCCCCGGCACCTCCGCTGCCGGCTGCTGGTCTCGAACGCAAAACCACCATTCTGAAACACACACAACTACATCAGAAAACGGAAATATCTCAAGGGATCATTGATACTACAACTAGCTTCCTGGTCTTGTCTCAGCCTTTCTTGATTCGAGTACGGATCCTCTGCTTTCAGTAGTACGGGCCCATACTACCTTCCACATCTATCCGTACTTTCTTCAAGAACTGCCTTGACTCCACCAAGTCACTTCTACTACTACTGATCTCTGCTACTCTCATCCTAGACTTGCCCTAGGGAAACCTCAGACTCAACTCAACTAGTCCTCAGCTGCTGAAGGTCTCCTTATAATGCTAATTAACCACCACCTGAACACCATCACATGTGACGAAGATCAGATAATCCTTCAAGTAAAAGACCCGTCCCTATAACGGTTGGACTCAAACAAGAGCTGCGCAATAGGGCCAGTTCCAGCACTCTGGGATTATTCAACCCTGATCACATGTGGTGTGACGTGTTCACCTAATGGCTAACTTCCATCACTCAGAACTCCCACAAAGCACGAAGCAAGCAGCATTCGGATAAAGGAAACATACTCAGGCAACACTATTCTCAAAACGAGAAACTGTACTAGCATACCATGCTAAGCTCACACTATCAGGCATAACCTAAACAGGCTATCCTACTGCTGTCTACTCAATACCAGCATGCAATACTCATAAAGCTGTAACACACAAAACAGGCACGTAAGGCATCCTCCTAGATCCTTAGTCCTATACTAGCATGTTGTTCTACTGAAACTAGAACAATTAATCATAATAATAAAATTTGTATTGGTAATTTGGGAGTACTTACTTGAGCTCGGCTGATCGCATGCACCACACCCTTATCTTGTTTAAAGAAATTTCTTTCTTTCTAAGTGCTTTCAAAATCCTTTTAGAAAACATTTTCCTTTTTTAAAAAAAAAATCTTTTTATTTCCCCTTAGTTTGAGTCCAGATACACCCGGAAGTGTATCCGAATCCCTCAAACCAGGGCTCTGATACCAACTTGAAACGACCCTAAAACACGACCCAAAAATTTCGTTTTTCAACATATCCAAAAACCATAAACTGAGTGTCATATCATAAACCATACATAATGTATCTCATAATAATAATAAACACTGTGCGGAAAACGGTATTATATCCATGTCATATAAAAATCAAGAAAATAAATCAACTCCCAGGATAAAAGCTGAAGCTGTGGTGTGTGCGATGCCATCATCCCGAGCTCTTCCCTCTGCTAGCGGAAGTACCTGAAACCAAAACTGAAACTGTAAGCACGAACCTTAGTGAGCTCCCCCAAACTACCACATACCAAACAATACATATATAAAACACATATTGGGCCTTGCCCACTGCATCGGACCGAAGTCCGGAACCGACTGGGACTTTGTCCCCTGCATCGGACCAGATTCCGGAACTAACTGCATCGGACCGAAGTCCGGAACTGACTGCACCGGACCGAAGTCCGGAACTAACTGCATCGGACCGAAGTCCGGAACTGACTGATCATGGCATAGCATAAAACATAACAACTATTGTAAACACATAAACTGCATACTGCATCGGAACAGAGTCCGGAACACATAACACAAACAAGCTTGTATCACAAAGACATCAAGCACACTAACTACTGCATCAGACCAAGGTCCGGAACTACTGATAATTGAACGGGCCGGCATTGTGGCCGTAGACCCGCTCCTACTGAAAGGAAACTCACCTCGTGAACTGGCTGCTGAGTGTATGGCTCTGGGAGCTAACTGCTGCTGCTCCGGTATCTCCCCGCTACAAGTCCATAAACACACTCAATCAAATACTAAATACTGCACTGGGTAAGATGACTCTTTTACCCTAGGTCAAAGTCAACCCTCGGACAAAGTCAACTCTCGGTCAAAGTCAACCCACAGTTGACCCGACTCGCCGAGTTGAGCCGCCAACTCGCCGAGTCCCTGCTCTCACTCCTCGACCCTACTCGCTGCTACTCGTCGAGTATGGCATCGACTCGACGAGTACTCATTCGATCCAAGAACTCAGACAATCTTCATCCGACTCGCCGAGTCATATGAACAACTCGACGAGTTGTTCTTGAGCTTAAGAAGATTGCCTTGGACTCGTCGAGTTGTATGAACAACTCGCCGAGTCCCTCCATTACTGAGTCTACCCTCAAACTCGCTGAGTCCACTCCACTACTCACTGCTCCCACTCGACACCGCGAAAAAAGGAAGAAATCGGGGACTCGCGACTCGACTCGCCGAGTCGTTCTTTCGACTCGCCGAGTCACCGCCATGCAACTATTCTACACTCGATTCTGCTCGAATCCAACACATACAAATGATAGATCTGAGTCCAATAAGCTGATTTACCACGTAAAGTTTCCAACTTTACGTGTACAAACACATGAACAAGGGAATAAAGGCTAAAAGATGCTTAAAAGGGGTAGATCTAGGGTTAATATGCAAAATAGCTCCATAAAGGCAATAGATCTGGGCTCTACAACTCCTAAATGAACAGATCTAAGGTTATCTCGACATAAGAGAGCTTCCATATCAACATAAGGCTTTAGAAAAGCATAAACAAGATCTAGAAAGGGTCTTAAAGCATAAAAGGGAAGGAAATCTGAAGAATACCTGAAAGAGCTCTTGCTTTCCCTTGAATCTCTGCTCTACAATCCTTCTCCTTGCTCCTTTCTTCTTCTCCTTCTTCAAGCCTTCACAATTAGCACACAAAATCACTTAGAATCACTCAAGAACGAATTAGGGTTTTCTCACAGCTTATGAGGGTGAAGGAGGCGAGATTGGGGGCTATAAGGTGGCTTAAATAGTGGGCAACCTGGGGATTTAGGGTTTCTCCCAGACGGACAGACTCGCCGAGTCCAGAATATGGACTCGCCGAGTCGCCAACTAACACGTGCTCGAAATCCCGTCCCTACTCGGCGAGTCAGGCTATGAACTCACCGAGTCCCTTTACAAAACTTCAAAATAAATACCAAGGAATCCTCATACCGGGAACGGGTCGTTACAATTCTCCCCCACTTATCTCAGACTTCGTCCTCGAAGTCTGCTACGGCTGAATCTGCAAATATCTCTGGGTAGTGCTCTCTCATCTCCTCCTCAGCCTCCCACGTCCATTCCGATCCCTTCCGATGCTGCCACTCCACCTTCACTAACTGAATTACCTTGTTCCTCAAGGTCTTGGTCTTCCGGTCCAGAATCGCGACCGGCCTCTCAATATAATTCAGGCTACTATCAACCTGAATATCCTCTAGGGGAACGACTGCTGACTCATCCACCAAACACTTCCTCAACTGAGACACATGGAAAGTGTTGTGGATCTGACTAAGCTCCTCAGGAAGATCTAACCAATAAGCAACCCGAACCACCCGGGTCAAAACCCTGAAAGGACCAATAAATCTGGGGCCCAACTTGCCCCTCTTCCGGAACCTGATGACACCCTTCCAAGGTGAGACCTTCAGAAGGACCATATCTCCCACCTGGAACTCCAAGTCCGAACGCCTCCTGTCGGCGTAACTCTTCTGCCGACTCTGCGCAGTCTGCAGGCTACTACGGACCTGTTGGATCAACTCAGTCGTCTTGAGCACCACTTCTGTGCTCCCGATGACTCGCGGACCGACCTCGCCTCAACAAATCAGGGTCCTACACTTCCTCCCATACAACATCTCAAAAGGAGGTCGATCAATGCTAGCATGATAACTGTTGTTATACGAAAATTCCGCCAGCGGAAGATACGTATCCCAACTGCCACCGAAATCAAGAACACATGCCCTAAGCATGTCCTCGAGAGTCTGAATCGTCCTCTCGCTCTGCCCGTCTGTCTGATCCCACATCGGCTGGGAAGGATAACTAAGCATTCCTTATAAGGGTGTGGATACCTTCCCTATCACAACGCGTTTTAAAGTCGTGAGGGCAGCAGATCCCATAAGAACTATGTAGTTAAGCGTGCTCGGGCGGGAGTAGTACCAGGATGGGTGACCCCCTGGGAAGTCCTCGTGCCGAGTGGCCCAAAGCGGACAATATTGTGATACGTGCCAGAGGGGGATGTTACAACAGGTGGTGAATCTGAACTCAGACAGCGCTTTGCTTCTTAAAAATAATTTCCTTCGACGAAACCTAGTATTATTACCACTAGAGTTTAGTCTATTATTCGCCGACACTAATTAATAGTCTAGCTATTATTACTATTATATAATCGTCAAACAATACTTATATAGCCCATAATAATAGCCCAAGTACTTATTATAAGTTCCTAATAACGTTACTATAATTAAATAAACGATATATTAAAAATAGCGTAGGCGTAGCTCACTTACAGCGGGTTTTATAGAAAACCAGGCTCATGCGCCTGGTTTTCAACCCACAATAAATAAGTTTATTAATTTCCACAACCAACAATAACCCGATTACCCGTTCCCGTTATCCTCACATTATGTTCCTAAGCATCTATCATCAGGGACCTATCCTAAGGATTATCATCAGGACGGACACTACTGCTAAGGGGATTCCTCAGCAATAAATGTCCTTAAGGCAACCATGTGGGGGATGGAGTACATCTGGTGAGCACACAGTTCAAATAAACACCTACAGGTTGCGAGCCTGCTAGTGTTCCACCGGACTGTCTAGAATAGTCTGTGGTCGTCATCTATACTCCGCTAGATGACTGGATCATCAATAAAATCTATAACGAGGCCTCTCTTTATTTCATTTTATCACACAGCAACTAATACATCTACCCATGTTTTACCCCAACATTTTCGTAGATATAAAATAAATATACAGTTTAAATCATTGAAAACATGTATAAAAATGTTCATCCAGCATAGATAGCAAGTATTCAGATAATATGCACACATAGCACGTAATTTACATAAAATACTTCATATCTATGTGTAAGCTGAAAGTAACTATGCACTCACTTGAACAGGTGGTGAATCTGAACTCAGACAGCGCTTTGCTTCTTAAAAATAATTTCCTTCGACGAAACCTAGTATTATTACAACTAGAGTTTAGTCTATTATTCGCCGAGACTAATTAATAGTCTAGCTATTATTACTATTATATAAGCGTCAAACAATACTTATATAGCCCATAATAATAGCCCAACTACTTATTATAAGTTCCTAATAACGTTACTATAATTAAATAAACGATATATTAAAAATAGCGTAGGCGTAGCTCACTTACAGCAGGTTTTATAGAAAACCAGGCTTTGCTTTGACCAGAATTCCCAAGCCAAAAAACTCTTCTTCTCGGAGCCTTCAAGCACTCCGGGGCTTCCGCCTCATGCTAGGGAGGTTCCCTAGGCTTTTCGGGGGGTTTCGGGGCTAAAGAGAGGTTCTAGAGAGAGAGTAAAGAGAAGAAAGAATGAGAAAGGTGTGAAGAAAATGAGGGTGGGAGAGGTTCTATTTATAGGGTGAAAATTGGCTGAACTTGGTGCCACATGTCACCATCTAGTGGCAAGACTTGGGGAGAAAGCAATGGCCAAGATTGTGCCACATCACCCATTTTCACACAGCACACTTTCGACTTCTAAAATCCATAACTTTCACATACGACCTCCATTTTTGACGTTCTTTATATCCACGCGTAGGTAAAAATAATATCTACAACTTTCATTTTTACTCCGTCGTGGATATAAAGAACGTTTCACAAGGAGATTATACTGTTAAACGTCCGCGTAAAATTCATAACTTCTACATACGGACTCTGTTTTCTTCTGTCTTTTTACCGTTGAGTTCCTATTAATGAGATCTTCAACTCTCATTTAGGTCGCGTAAGTCATAAACCGCTCGAACTAAAATTCGAGTTTCGGGTTGTGCACTGTTAAGCCGAATCTTAGAAAAATCATAACTTCCTCATACGAAGTCGGTTTTGGGCGTTCTTTTTATGGATGTTCTCGATTTAACATATACTACAACTTTAGTTTAGATCACTAAGGCTAAAAAGTCCTCCATCGTAAATTCACTATTTACGTCTCCCGGTGTCATGCCGGTTTTGCCGTAAAACTTCGACGAGTCATAACTTCTTCGTTATAACTCGTATTTCGGTGCTCTTTATTTGTACGGAAACCATATAACATATACTACAACTTGGTTAAGATTATTTATTCTAAATAATCTTTTGCCGAAAATTTGTTTTCGACTCCTATTATCTCTAAATTGACTAGCCCGGATCTACGGTCGTTACACTTAAGAGCTTAGTGCCTCAAGTATGACACCTCAAATGGTTCACACAACATCACCAAAATCTTGGAATAACTTGAGAGAAAAGGTTCTTATGGTCAAATCGGCTAGCCCTCGTGTGTATACACACTAGTGCCAATTTCTTGAGCCATGGGGTCCTTATATATGGTGGATATTAGAGTTACACCATGTAACTCATCTCTTTCCATATTCTTCATGCTCCATGGGTTAAAACCTCCATGGAGTATCCATGGGTTACTCCATGGGTTTAGCCCAACATGAAGAAATATGGATCATAAGCCCACATATATAATAAGGAATGATTTACACAATCAATCCCCATATATTTAATTAGTCTCCTTTTGATCACAATATTAATTACAAATTAATTCTTGATCAATACTAATTAAATATTATGATTTCATATTAATATATTAGAACTTATAATATATTAACAAATCATAATTATCCTTTTCTCACAAAAGTCTATCCAAATTGTTCTGATGCCATGCAACCCAAATGGACCATGCCAATCGGGTCAAGTCTAAAACTATTATTGCGTATGACTTCAAAACCCGACTAGCAGTCGTAGCTCTTAAAAGCTGTTATCGAACTCTGAACAAATCCATGACGCGTCCATTAGATAGGGTTCATATATTTCTCCATTTTAGATATCATCTGGAATGAGACATGGATTATAATCATTCTCTCTGTCCATTTGTTGTTTCCCGATTTCTGATTTATGACGAATGACTAATTGAACAAATCAAATCAGTCTTGGCTTGGCCAAGCACTTCGGGGTGTCATCACTAAATCATCGAGGGGCCCACAAATATCATTTTTATCCCTTCAAAGGTAAAAGGAATGGATAAACTCCGACTCATATGCTTGTTCTACTACTTGTTGAATCATACACAAATGCACGTTTTATAACATCGAGTTACCAATGTGTTTTCGTACAATCAATGTATAACCAACTCATAGGCAACAACTCATATCTCTAGGTTTGAAGAATATAAGATATTATCGTCTCATGATCACTCGTGATAAGATCCATAAAGTAGTCAAATGAGTGTGGGTTTAATCCAATACTTAGAACTTATGAGCACTCATGAATGTTGCAGCAACTCTTGCTATGTCCACTACCTTGGACATCTACAAACCAGCTTCATGACAGTCTTGATTCATATCTACTTCCAACATATAACCGACTGTGGATGGTTTGAACAACTTAGTCATTCAGGAAGAATGCCCTATTTGTTCTGGAAGTCAAAACATGCAAAGTGAAACACAAGAATAATCGAATCCAATATGGTCTCAGAACTTATTAATATAAATAGAACACCTTTTATTTATCACCATATTGATTACACATTATTCATTGCATACTGTTTCAAACTATCAACTTTATACATGAATTAAAACAATAGATGTCCTATTCTCCGAGCATGTACACTATGTTTTCTAAACACTAGTCATGCCATACACCAAGTATGCACACTATGTTTTTCCAAACATTAGTTATGCCATACACCAAGTATGCACACTAAGTTTTTCTATGATCTTTACTTTGTGAAATAGATCGATTGAACATAATTCCAATGATTCTCATTTCACAATCCCAAATCCTTACCGCAAATGTAAGAATTCAAATTCCTGCCATTTACCTAAATCTGTTAGATTCTAAACTTATATGCATTGATCCTCTTGTAATGATTATGCACAAAGTCACAAATACTTGTCAACAAACATTATGGAGTATTCCAATGGAGATCAATTCCATGGAAACGAAGTCGCATATTCAAAGTACATTGCTGTGAACATCCTTCTTGCATTAAGTGTTCTAATCTTATACAGATTGAATAATATATACCTATGGAGACAACTCCATATTCCCATTTTAACTATCACTTCTGAACAAGAACTGCCTCTTTTCAGAATATGTCAATATGATCCTTCCAAAATTAACACTATACTTCCAACTGTCCCTGAGCAACCAATCTTTGGTAAACCTTAGATTGTCCTAGATAATTGCTTAATCAAATTAGGCATATCTAGTTCTAGTACTTTTTCCCTCTTAATGCTCTAGGCATTTGCAAAAATTTAGAACAGGTGAATATTATAGCACATGCAATCGATCCTATATCTGAAGCATATGAGACACGATTCATGATGTCTCATATAAAGACTAGACCAGTCTTTTTCTATAATATTTTTATTTCTATTAAACATGTTCACAAAATTCATATTATGAAAAGGGATTCCGTAATCATAATCGAATTTTAGAACGCACATAATGGACCCATATATAGAATTTCCTTATGTTGATCCATTCCAACATAAAATTCATATATATCCTTGAATAAAGATGATTAAGACCTCAATCTAAGTTTTTAGAATTGAAATGAAGTATAATTTTCTTTCCCTTAATTATATCAAAACAACTTTTCCCAATTGAAACTTTTGTTTTCTATACTTAATATTGCTAACTTGCAACATTTATCATAATTATAATGCTCCCACTAACATGATGATTATTAGCATAACACTTATGCTCCGACTAGCTTTGGCATGTACTCAGAAATCAGTTGGACTTCTAGAAATCAATACTTTATTGACTTTCTTACCAAAGTTCAAATTTCTGATACGAGATGCTTTGATAAAACTTTATCAAGATCATACACCTTTCGTTAGATAGCACACATGTGTGTTTAAACAATTTTCAGAACTATGAAAAGGGATGTCGTAATCATAGTCTCAATTGTTTAGACCTTTGCCATTCCTCACAAGTCCATGTTAGTGTGCCGGTTAACCACACACGCTCCACTAACGACTTTGAGGATGCAAATATCACAATTGCTATCTTCCTAAAATCTACTTAGTGAAAGCGTTTCCTCACCATCATTTTCATGAATCGGAGAGAAACCTTATGACACTTAGATTTTATGGTGTATGTGTTCCTATCCACGTGAATTTTTCAAAACCATAATCTCAAGACAAGGTTAGTGACAATTCTAAACTCATATGGATTGAACTTGTGCAGTCTTAACTTCTTGCCACCTGACAGCACAAGGGCCTGCCATTGCTTCCAAGTTGTTAAGCAACCAATTGAGAACTCTCATAACTCATATGCACAGCTAACTTTAACTGGAATAGGCACAGAAATAGGAATATGTCAACACGATAGGTTATAAACCTCATGTCGTATGCTAGTGATACACTACAGGTTTTTATTCTTGATTAGATCTTGAAGCATTTTCAAGATCTATAAGACTCCCACTGTCCTCTTGACATATATGACCACTTGCCAAATATTCAAGAGATATTGCGGATTCTTTATCAAGATAAACACTTCACACAATTGGCCTTAGTTGGTCTTTGTTTTATCCAAAACATCACAACTTACCAATTTCAAGTGTACAAGAGTATGACACACTTTACTCTTACATTTAACTAGTGTTAATAAACCTTTCTTTAATATATGTCACTCAAGTTACAATCTTGGAGTATGACTCTAAGAATTGTTTGGAACAAAATGTGACTCATCTTCTTGATTTAACCACTTCAACAATTCACGATTCCTCTTCTTAGCCATCGGAATGCACTAAGATGTCCTTAGAGAACCAATTATGATATGTTTTCTTAATCATTAAGATGATCACAAAACATGATACTAAAGTACTCTCCCATCTTTTCAGAGTTGAGAAACTTTTATCTTTCTGCCTAATATGATTCTTCTCATTCGTTCTGCCATACATCGAAACTTTTCCAATGTTTTAGAATTATACTTAAACTAGTAAGTATAATCATATTTACTAAACTTTAGTAAATCATGACGAATAGTCTTATCGATCTTTTGTGGTGGACTTGATCAGTGCACAAGAATGTGTACTTGATCCTTTAGTCCTTCACTTGACTCACATATACATGTGAACAAGGAATTAGTCTTAATTTTTCCAAAGATGAAAGTTCTCATTCATCATACTATACAACTTGCATGCTTCCAAGTTTCGGTCCAATTGAGAACTTGGGTGATGAGAATCTTTCCTTATTTGGTAAATTTAGACACTACCACAAATGAAAGAATCAAATTCATATTTCCATTATTGCCAGAAACATACAAATATCAATTTTCAATAAAAGCCATTACAAGGAGATATAAACTAAAATAAAATCAAATTTTTATTTATTTATAAAATGCGGAAAAACTTTTTCCTTACAATGCAGTTTTAAATGAAAACTATGCTATTACATATTTCTTAGCAATCTATGATAACTCCTTAAGTAGTAGCTCAAGAATCCGATCTTCGAACCATGCGATTGAAATCCATCTTCGCGACCAGATTCAGCATACTCTTCCTTTAAGTTTCCTTCCATTTGCTTGATCCTGCCATACATCAAAACGTATTAAGAATATCCAAATAGGAACTTAATTGAGTTAGATAGTGGACTTACCTGAAGCAGAGTCAAACTTTTTGACTATACCTTCTCACAGATCTTTCAGGTACTTAGGGCAGCTTCACAACCAATGCCCCTTCCTTTGGCAATAGAACCATATGGAACCTTTAGGAATGGTACACTGGACTACCTCAGACTTGCCTTTCTCTTTACCATTTGGTCAACCGAGTTGACTATGGCCAATCTCTTTCTGTTGGGAAGAGAAAGTTTTTCTGGATATTCAATGTTACCATTGTCAATGTCCATGATAGTTTGGGAAGTTGATCTTCTAATCAAATTTGCTTTGCTAGTGCTCCAAATCATTGTTGATTCAGCAGCACCAAGCAAATAGATAAGATCATTAATGGTCATGTCATAGTCTGTTACATAGTAGTCCTTAAAGAACTCACTATGGGACTTAGGAAGTGATTGAATAACTTAGTCAACATCCAACTTCCTCAAGACTTTGACACCCAACTCTCCCGGCTTGTCAATATGTGACTTTATCTCCAAGATGTGAGCACACACAAACTTTGCTTGCCAATAGGGCTTGAGTGACCTTGAACTATTCAAGAACTTGTGGGTTAGGGAGAATAATTAGAGGAGGTGGAGGGAGTGAAGAATGATTTATGGGACATCATCTTCATTAGGAAACCTTGTTCCAAGAGTTTTCGGAAGATCAAAATTGTTTGACCCAGACATATTTTGGGAGATATTCAAGATAGTTGATTTAAAGTTCTTAATATAACACCCAATATGAAATATTAAGGCTAGGACCCAACACAATATTTTATAACTTGGAAGAGGGATGTCGTAATCCAAGCTATAGAATATTTGAAGGTAGGCGAATGACGATTCACCAATTTCCACCATGAAAAACGAAATAATTTATTAGGTTTTAATTGGATTTGAAACTCCTAGATATTTTGAGATTCATTGAACTTTTCAATGGCATGTTTCAATCTCGATTGTGCCCTCTCAAGTTTTGTGACTAGGATGTTGAGGATCACAAAACAAGGTGTGAATAACCATGCAAATATACTTGGTACCCTTAATATTTACCCCTCGATCGATGTGTCGGTTAACCACACGCGCTCCACCGATACTATGATAAACATTTAGTTACCATTTGCCTACCTTGTTAAATCAAGCTAGTGTTCCGGTTAACCACACGCGCTCCACTAACCGACTTAAGCAAAGTGCAAAGTGTAATTTCATGGGTTAGCACCAAATTCACATTTTCCTAAAGTAACTAAGATTGGGAATTTATAAAAGTTTAGTTACTTAGTATTTATCATTAATGTTTTTAATGAAGGGAGAATTCTAGTCCTTGTCCTATTCGTTTGGCTAACGACCCTCCACCAGTCAAAGAAGCGGTGGGTGAGAGTGGACACCCATTAAACTGCCATTTTATAGGCAGTAACCTTATACCCCCCTTATAGACCGGCTTCGTGAATGAGGCCTACTAACGGTAAGATTGACTTGCTCTTATACATATATATATATATATATATATATATATATATATATATATATATATATATATATATATATTATTAACTTATAACACTATAAATTAAAAGGGTTGAATTTTAACTTTTAAAATTCTACGGGTTTAACTTGGAATTAAAGTATTCATGAGGGGAAACTTTACAAATTCCAAAACATGAGGGCAAGTTTTGAACTATTTAAAAACTTTTAAATTCCATAACTTATGTGTTTAAAGTAGTTTTAATGAAAAACTCTTCAAGTTCCATAACTTGAGGACAAGTTATGGAAGACTTTAAAACATTTAAAAAATGAGACTCTCCATTTTTCATAACTTATGGAAATCTTATGAGTTTTAATAATCATAAATGTGACATTTCATATAACTTGAGGACAAGTTACAAAAACACATATTATGAACAATTTTTAGATTAATTTGGATTGAAAACATATTATCACATAACTTTTCTATTAATCTAAATCAACTCATAAGAACAAGATAATTCAAATCAAACACTTTTCATGTAATTAGCCTAACCATTAAACTAATACAAAACATGAATCTATTGACAATTATCTATGAAATTGGATTAGCATGAACATTACCACATCAAAAACAGGTTTACAAGTTCAAAAACAGCTTAGGGTAATGTTCCTATTCCAATTCCAGCCAAAAACGTCGAATATATGTTGTCTGGGGTCCAACTCGTCGAGTGCATAAACCAACTCAACGAGTTGGATGATTTTACACATGGACTCGTCGAGTCCATCAGTGGACTCGGCGAGTCCCCAGCCCAGAACAGCAAAAACATCAATTTTCAGCAATTTGCATCAAGTATAATTGAAAACAAGCCTAGGCTGTGATACCACTGAAGGGTTTTGAGCATTCTAACATTCCTATGGTGTACATGCAACCCTAAATATCTTGCTATGTTTTCTCTATTATACATGCAAACTTGAACTTTGCAAATTATTACCCTAACTAGCATACAATCATTGATACTTGGGTAATATAAACAAGTAGGAAGACATACCTTTTTTATGTATCTTGATTCCATGGAGCTTAAGAGCCTAGTGCCTTAAGTGTGACACCTCAAATGGTTCACACAACATCACCAACATCTTGGAATAACTTGAGAGAAAAGGTTCATATGCTCAAATCGGCTAGCCCTCATGTGTACACACACTAGTGCCATTTTCTTGAGCCATGGGGTCCTTATATATGGTGGCTATTAGGGTTACACCATGTAACTCATGTCTTTCCATATTCTTCATGCTCCGTGGGTTAAAACCTCCATGGAGTATCCATGGGTTACTCCATAGGTTTAGCCCAACATGAAGAACTATGGGTCATAAGCCCACATATATAAGAATGAATGATTTACACAATCCATCCCCATATATTTAATTAGTCTCCTTTTGATCATAATATTAATTCCAAATTAATTCTTGATTAATACTAATTAAATAATATGATTTCATATTAATATATTAGAACTTATAATATATTAACAAATCATAATTATCCTTTTCTCACAAAAGTCTATCCAAATTGTTCTGATGCCATGCAACCCAAATGGACCATGCCAATCGGGTCAAGTACATACCAGTTATAGTTATGGACTTAGACACTAATCCAATAATCTTATCTGTCAACTACTCGGAACATCGGACACATAACCAATTTCTAGGCCAAAAACACACGCAGCAGTCCCACACGACCTCCGAATGATACATCGTCTGACAATAACTGCCCTATCTATACCGAGACTCATAGCTCCTTCAATCCTTTGATCCATCCAATCATGATAGGCCGACAACCTGTCGCCACTGAATCCGATGCAAAAAGGTGAATGCTACCAAAATAATTATAGTCTTACATCATACCCGGTCTCCTTCGACCTACCATCTCCTGATTCCAATTATGTTGTTACCTACTCACAACCTTGCGAACTGGCCCACCCTGGCCTAAGTCATCTGAACGGATTCGTGAATTTTGTGGCTACCATGTACTCTTTCTGCACTTTCCACACTATTTGGTCACTAGTGAATGATACGGCTCCCCCGTAGTCTTACAACACTTTCCATACTATCTGACTACTACTGAATGTTACGGCTCCCTCGTAGTCTTACAACACTTTCACCCTAACTGTCTGTTAGTGAATTCTATGGCTCCCCCATAGTTTTACAACACTTTCACCTCACCACAATCACATCCCTACGCCTTTCCCCCAATCTATCAATTCGGAACGCACACAGAGTTGAGCACGCACTCGACCGAACACCCAACTAAACTCACTCACGACTGGAACCCCAACTTGCTTCCCCAAATTCTACTATCAAGCACCAAGAAGATGCGATTCACGTGCTGGGAAATTTTACCGAACTCCAAACTTGCACGACCCTCAAACCAAACAGCCACTTGGGCCGCCATTTTCCTCGATGGGGATGAGAAACCCATCCCGGTCTCATACATGCTCCTGTCCTGAATACCTACACGATTCTCCCCCACTTAGATTCGACTAATTCTTCGTAATACATGAGATTTGAAGGATTCCCAATCCTTCTTAATCTTACATAACCAAACTGCTGACAACCTGTGCTTACTCATGCTAGTGTTCTATTATTGGCCCAAACCCCAAAGACCACACAACTCCTACAGATCAGACGAACACTTCTCGAATCCTAGAAAAACTAATAATATCAAATGCTTTGAAATGATGCCATACTTATATCTTGAAGTCCAAATAACCGATGCCCAGACCAAAGCCTCCGCAGTAGACCACTTCCCTTGGCGCTTCCAAAAGCTAACCCAAGCACAATGGCTAAGTCACCAATCCTGCCTGTATACCTTCCGCATCAAGTCCCTGAACTGATCTCGACCATAGACCTGGATAACGTTGAACGCTCCAAACCAGCAAAGAGAGAAACGACCTTTTACTAACCATCCTGTAACTCACGGTATGGAAATGGCATATAACAATGTTTGATGGTATAACCCAAACACAAGCTTTGAAACAAACCTTGAGGTACACTTACCCAAACCCTTGGAACGAAAACTCCATCGTGCAGTTTCTCGCAAGTGTTGCACTAAGTCCGGCCTTGTTGGCCTCTCAAAAGCTGATCTGAACTCTGGGTATCTTCCTGAGATCCTCCACTAAACTCACATGACCTAAACCTCTCTTATCAAGGTACTCCAAATCGATCTTCTGCCCTCAGCTCTGGGACCCATACCATTCACGGTATGGAAATGGCATATAACAATGTTTGATGGTATAACCCAAACACAAGCTTTGAAACAAACCTTGAGGTACACTTACCCAAACCCTTGGAACGAAAACTCCATCGTGCAGTTTCTCGCAAGTGTTGCACTAAGTCCGGCCTTGTTGGCCTCTCAAAAGCTGATCTGAACTCTGGGTATCTTCCTGAGATCCTCCACTAAACTCACATGACCTAAACCTCTCTTATCAAGGTACTCCAAATCGATCTTCTGCCCTCAGCTCTGGGACCCATACCATTCAGGGTCTCGCACCCTGGCCCACTCACCAGCTTAATCGTCAATGGTTGAACTGCAATAGCTGGAGTGACCTCTGCTCTAAACTGGGGTACTAACTATCCCTAAGACATAGGCTCCAATCCTGAAAGTGCAATAGATCGCACATCAATCCTTATCGTCTGATACAAGAGATCCAAGGCTAACTCAAAACCTTGGTCGTCCTTCCACTAACTGGCTCACCACCGGAGCCGGGACCAAACCCTGGTCCTTCCTTATGTGTGCTCATCCTCATCTGGCAAAGATTTTATCCCCACTATCAGAGCATAACCAAGAATTCTCCTTCCCATAAGCTTCTTAAATTCTCCAAGACTCTCACCGATTCGAGTATGGATCCTGTGCTTTCAGTAGTACGGGCCCAATACTACCTTCCACACCTATCCATACTTTCATCAACAATCCTTTTGAATCCTCTAAGTCACTTCTTCAAACCATTGTACCAGTACTCATTGAACCATACTACTAGCCCACTGCAGCATATCCTAGGCTTTCCTAGGTTCCCAACCTCACCCTGCCCTCAGCTGCTAAAGAACTTCCATTAATGTCAACAAGCTACCTCATGAATATAACCACATGCAACAGAGATCGGATAATCCTTCGAGTAAAAGTCTCAGCCCTAGAACGGTTGGACTCAGACGAGAGTTGCGCAATAGGGTCAAGTCCATCACTCTGAGATTATCCAGCCTATGTTACATGTGACTTAGCATATTCACTTAGTAGCTAACTCACATTGCTAAGAGTCCTACAAAGCACAAAAAAAGCAGTATTCAGACAACGGAAAACTAACCAACTTACTCAATTCAAGCAATTCTATCCATACATACAATTCGCAATCAGGTAACTCCTGTCACTAATTTCATCCTAGGCTTACCCTAGGGTAATCTCCGACCTATGAACTATCATAGAACATTTGGCCCACATACCACAACTCATGTTGTCCACATCCACCCTTACTATCGGCTGCCTTATGCATGCAAATTATACATATAGCAGTATCTAATAGACTGTCGAATAATAGACTCTACCCTAGGGCCACAACCATACCTAACTAGCATGCAATTCACAGATTCATAAATCAAGTCATAATAAATAACACATATGGGTATTTTGGGGAAAACTTGCTTGAACTCGGCCGATTGCATGTACCACACCCTTTCTTGTCTTAGAAAATCCTTTCCTTGAAAACATTTTCCTTTTGAAAATTTTACAGATCCTCAGTTTGAGTTCAGACACACCCGAAAGTATGTCTGAATCCCTCAAACCAAGGCTCTGATACCAACTTGTAATGGCCCAAAAATCAAGGTTAAAAATTTCATTTTCCAATACAGTCAAAACACATATATCTTTTAAATCCAACCTTTCCAAAACATTGCTAATTAAGAAAACATTTATCAGAGTTACATCCCAAAATCTCATAATGTGGAAAACACGGGTATGTGCGTTGCGATCAAGTTGGGCCCTTCTTTTCCAAAATGATGATACCTAAAACCATAAAAAAATTGTAAGCACGAAGCTTAGTGAGTTCTCCGGAGCATACCCTACATAATCACATAACCATATCCATCGCATAAGCCATGCATATAAACATATAAGGAAACCATGGAAACCCTCCAAGCTCTTACACACATAATCACATAATCCATATCAACTACACAAGTTATGCATATAAACAAATACGGATGCCCTGGAAACCCTCTAGGGTCTTACTCCGGGTGCCCTAGAAACCCTCCAGGGTTTTAGTCCACTAACATATAAATCATCCATATAAACATATGACGATACCCTGGAAACCCTCCAGAGTCTTACTTCGGGTGCCATGGGAACCCCCACATGGTCTTAACTAAGGATGTCATGGAAACCCTTCAGGATCTTACACCCTAGTGCCTTGGGAACCCCCCGATGTCTTGACAAAGGATTCCATGGAAACCCTCCAAGGTCTTACACCCTCGTTGCTCGGGAACAACCCGAGGTATTCCTTGCAATTATCACAAAGACAACTAGCATATCACATACCGCATAATCAACTAGTATACCGCATATAACTAATTGCCATGGAAACCCCCGCATGGTCTTCACATAAGCACATAATGTTGATGGGTTTTGAGCAAAACATCAATCCTATGGTGTACATGCAAACCCTAATAGCTTTTGGATCTAGTTTGTCTAATGAATATGAAATCGAATATCCAAAGCTATAAACCCTAGATCTATCAAATAAGAACTGAAATAAGGGTTTAGTAATTACCTTTGATTGTTATATTGCAATAACAATCAATTCCCTGCTTGGATTGGCTTCAAAAGCTTAGTGCCTCAAGTGCTGCACCTCTAATGGAGTCACAAACACCACTAAGCAACTAGATGAAGAGGGAGAAGAGAGGAGGCTGCCAAAATCGTCTAGAAACCCTAATCCAAGAGTTCACCACGTTTTGGGGGCCATAAGGGTCCTTTATATATGTAGGCTATTAGGGTTTTCAACTAGGAAACCCTAATATGACTGCTTAGGCTTTAAGCAGTCCAATGGACCATTCCAGAAGTCCCTTGGATGATTTCTTTATGGACTCCCATATAGAATTCGTCCATTGCCATCTAATGGATCCTAAGCCCAACTTTGCAACTATCTTATAATTACAATATCAGTCCCCTAAGTTTAATTAATCTCTTTTAGCCACAAAATTAAATATCAATTATTTCTTGACTAATATTAATTAAACAATATGATTTCTCCTTTAATAAATCATAATTAAACCTTTCTCTCCTTAATTCATCCTACATATTGCTATGGTGAAGGCAACCCAAAAGGACCATGCTCATAATCGGGTCAAGTACATACCAAGATAGTTATGGACTTAGACACTAATCCAACAGTCTCCCACTTGGATAAGTCTAATAACTATTTTCCGTATGACTTCAAAACCTGATCAGCAATCGTAGCTTTCAAAATCCGTTGTCAACTCTGATCTTATCAGATACGCGTGTCCTTTAGATAAGGGATCATATATTCCTCCATTCTCAAGATATCGTATAGATACAAGACATGAATTTCAATCATTCTCTCTATACTATTTCTCGACTTCCAATTTATGACGACTGACAACAGACTATAATTGAACACATCAACTTAGTCCCGGCTTGGCCAAGCGCTTAGGTGTCATCACTAAATCATTGAGGGGCCCACATATATCGCTTTTATCCTACTTTGGGTAAAAGGAATGGATAAACTTTAACTCATATGATTGCTTGCATTCACTGATCGTATCACACACAACAATAAGTTTTATAACACCAAGTTACTAGTGTGTTTACTTATTATCAATGTGCAACCGACCAACAAATAACAACTCACACGTCTCAGTTTCAAGAATATACAATATTATCATCTCACTAATCACTCGTGATAAATCCATGAAGTGATCCAAGTGAGCGTGGGTTTAATCCAATACTCTAATCTTATCAAAGCACTCATGAACTCTATAGCAAACTTGTGCCATGTCTAAACACTTCAGACAATCTACAGACAGATTCATGACAGTCTTCCTTCATACCTACTCCCAACGTATGACTGACTGTGGATGTTTGAATAACCTAGTTCTTCTGGAAGTCAAAACATGCAAACTGAAACACAACAATAATACTTAATCCTATATGGCCCCAAACTTGTGAGAGTAAATAAAACACTTCTATTTAACCACCATATTGATTACTCATTATTTATCGTTTATTCTTTCAGAAAATCAACTTATTACTCGAATTACAAAAATAGCAGTCCCATGCACAAAGCAAGCACACTATGTTTCCTATGGTCCTTACTTTGTGAAATAGAGCAATTGAAAAACCTTTTCAATGATGCTCATATCACAATTCCCAATCCTTATCATTAGTGTTAGAACACAAGGTTCTTGCCACTACTAGAATATGCTAGATTCTAACATTTTATGCAACGATCCTTTCGAAAAATCATAGCTCAAAAGTCACCAAGACTTGGCCAATGAAATTACAAAGTACTCTATCGGAAATTGTTACAAGACAATTCCATAGATGTGAAGTATCACATTCAAAGTACATTCCTTTAAACATGCTTCTTGCATAAAATTTTCTAATCTAGACATAGACTCTTAATATCCAACTCCCAATATGGAAACATTTCCACATTTTCCATATGACAACTCATTCTTCATAGAATCTTATCTATTCATAATAATGTCGATATGGTCCATCCAATACCATACTTCCAACTACTCACAAGCGATCAATCCCCAGCGAACTTTGGATCGTCCTTTGATAGTTGTTTAATTATTTTAGTCAAAACCGATTCTAGTCCTTTTTCCCTCTTAATGCGCTAGACATTTGGAAAAAATTTAGAATCGTCAAATATTATAGAATTTGCAGTCAATCCTATACCCGAAGCGTATGGGACACGATGCATAATGTCTTACATAAAGATATGATACTTTATCAATCTTCTGCCATAATATTTTATGTGTCACCTTCTCACAATTCGAACTATGAAGAGGGATGTTGTAATCATAATCGAAATTTGAGAACACACTATGTATCTTTTGACTAAATTTATTAAAATTTCTCAATCTAAGCTTTAGATTTTGAAACGAAGTACAATATTCTCTCCCTTAATTATAGCAAAACAACTTTTCAAACCATGCAACTTTTCAAATTGAATCTTTGTTTTTCTATAATTAATATTGGTAACTTGCAATATTTGCCATAATAATCATACAAGCATAACACTTATGCTCCCAATATCATGATGATCATACAAGCATAACACTTATGCTCCCACTATCTCTCCCTTAGATAGCTCATATGTGTGTCTAAACAATTCAGAACTTATATCAATAAGTCACAAATGTTATACTAATTGCCAAATCTCACAATTCGAACTATGGAAAGGGATGTCGTAACCATAATCGAATTTGAGAATACAATTTTCACAATTGCTATCTTCTTAAAATCTCTCTTAGTGAAAGCATTTCCTCACAGTCATTTTCATGAAGGAGGGAATCTTATGACACTTAGATTTCATGGTCTATAAGTTCCTATCCATGTGAATTTGGCAAAACCAAAGTTTGCGACAAATCCAATCTCATATGGACTGAACTTTCTTAATCTTGATTTCTTGCCTTATGGTAACACGAGTGCCCACCATGTCTTCCAAGTAGTTTAGCAACTTATCCTTACATATCAATGTACTTTCCATCAATCAAGGTGCTTTGCCTTTATGCATTCAAATGAGAACTCATAGAACTCACATGTATAAATAACTCAATTGAATGGCACAAAAACAAAATAATGTCAACACTATAGGTTGTAAACCTCAAGTCGTGTGCTAGTGATGATCGATAAGGTTTATTCTTGATTTTTTCTTGAAACTTTTCCAAGATCATTAAAACTCCCACTGGTCTCTTGACATATATGATTCTCTATGTCAAGAAACATTTCTTGACAAACAAATATTCAAGAGTTAGTGCAGTTCTTATCAAGACAAAACATTCCACATAATTGGTCCTAGTTGGTCTTTGTCTTATCCAAGACAGCACAACTTACCAATTTCAAATGTGCAAGAATAAGAAAACTTTTTCCAAATTCCACATTTGATGAGTGTTATAAACCTTCTTAAGGCTTGTCACTCAATTCACAATCTCGAAATATAACTCTAAGATTCGATATTGGAATGAAGTGTGATCGACTTCTTCATTTAACCATTTCCACAATTCTCGATTCCTCTTCTTAGACATTCAAATGCACTAAGACTCACTTAGAGGATCAATTGAGATATGGTTCTAAATCATTAAGACTTATCATAAAACACAATAAAAGGTACTCTCCCTTCTTCTTAGAATAGAGAAACTTTTATCTTTCTGTCTACTTGATTCTTCTTTATTCGTTCTGCTATTCATTGAAACTCTTTCAATTAACTCAGAATTACACTTATTCTTATAAGTATAATCATATTTACTAAACTTTAGTAAATCATGACGAATAGCTTTATCACTCTTGTGGTGGACTAAATCAATGCACAACCTAGTGTACTTGATCTCCTAGTCCTTCACTTGACACTTTGTCAAAGTATTACTCTAATTTCCAAATATGAAGTTTCTCATTCATCACACAACCAAGTTGTATGATTCCAAGTTTATGTCCAATTAAAACTTGGGCGATGAGAAACTCTCCTTATTTAGTAAATTCTTGACATCTCCACAAATAACATAATTAAGAATCAAATCCATTATTGCTAATAATAGAAACCTTCAAACATCAATTTTTCATACATGCCATTGCAAGGATAAATAAATAAGATAAAATCAAAATTTATTTTATTGCGGAAAAAATTGTCCTTACAATGTAATTCAATTGAAAAACTATGTTATTACATATATCTTAGCAATCTATTCTAACTCCAAGTAGTAGCTCAAGTATCTAATCTTCAAGCAATGCGATCGAAATCCATTTCTTCACGATTAGATTCAACTCACTTCTTCCCTTAAGCTTCCTCTCTTTTCTTCGATCCTACAAAACATCAAAATGTAATCTTATCACATCATGTATTAAGAATCTAGAATAGGAACTTAAAAGAGTTAGTTAATGGATTTTACCTGAAGTAGAGCCATACGTCTTGACTCTCCCATCTCTTAGATCACTCAGGTAAATAAGGCAGCTTCGTCTCCAATGCCCCTTCTCTTGGCAATAAAAGCAAATGGACTCCTTTGGCACAACACATTGGACAATCACAGACTTAGTTCTTTCTGGACTTCCAATGTTGCCAGTGTCCATTGAAGTATGGGAGTTTGATTCACCAGACAAATTTGCTTGACCAGCACGCCAAATCATTGTTGATTCAGCAACTATAAGCAAATAGGTGAGATCAATAAGGGTCACATTGTGATCCATCATATAGTACTCTCTAACGAACTCGCTATATGATTCAGGAAGTGACTGAAGAACCCAGTCAACAGCCAACTCACTTGAAATATCGACACCCAGCATGTTTAACCTATCAATGTGTGACTTCATCTCTAAGACGTGTGCTCACACAGGTTTCCCATCTTCGTGTTTACTTGCCAAAAGGGCTTGAGTGAGCTTGAACTTTTCAAGCCTTCGAACTTGTGGGTTAAGGAGAACAATTGGAGGAGGTGGAGGAGGTGGAGGAGGTGAAGCATGATCTCTTGTTCCTCGATCATATCGTGGAACATCATCTTCATTTGGAAAACTTGTTCCAAGGGATTTGGGAAGACCATGATTGTCAGAACTAGACATCTACAAAACGGGAGAAAATTCAAGTTAAGTTGATTAGAAATCTTGATGTAACACCCAAATGAAACATCAAGGCCAGGATACAACAAAATACTCTACAACCTAGAAGAGGGATGTCGTAATCTAGTCGCATAATATTTGAAGGTAGGTAAATGACGATTTACCAATTTCCACCATGAAAAACAAAAAGGAAGTTTAAGTTTTAAATGAATTAAAACTCCTAGATCTTTTGAGATTCATTGAACTTTTCAATGACATGTTTAATCTCGATTATGCCCTACAATTTGTGACTTGGATGCCAAGGATCACAAATAAGGTATGAATAACCATACGAATCACGTGGTGCACCCAATGCTACTATCACCTAATCAATGTGTCGGTTAGCCACACACGCTCCATTGATCTATGATAAGCATCGAGCCACCCTTCGCTACCAATGCCAAACCCAAATTAGTCTGCCGGTTAACCACACACGCTCCACTAACGTCTCGGCAAGGGTACGAAGTGTAATTCCATGGATTAGCATACAATTTCACATTTTGTCTAAAGTAACTGTGATTTGGGAATTTGTAAAAGCATTTAGTTACTTTATACTTCATTATACTTATAATGGAAGGTTTCTGTCCTATCCTACCCGTTCGGCTAACGACCCTCCACTAGTCAAGAGTGCGGTGGGTAAGAGTGGATACCCATTCAATCGCCATTTTATAGGCAATTTCCTTAAACACCCCTTATAAACCAGTTTCGTGAATGAGGCCTACTAACGATAAGACTGACTGTTTATATATATATATATATATATATATATATATAATATTAGACTTTTAATGTTATATATAGTATAGGGTGTATTTTACACTTTTAAAATACTAGGTGGTTCCATTTAGTAAATTATACTTTTAATTTAATTAAATGTAAACCAAAACTTTATGGGTTTATTAAATCACTTTTAATTATACACTTTAATTAATTAATAAAACCATAAGGGTGTGATTTGAACTTTTCAAATTACTAGGGTTTTAGAATTTAACATTTCAAAATTTAACTTTTTAATCAACTTTTAAATTCCAAAACTTGAGGGAAAGTTTTGAAACATTTCAAAACATTAGGTTTTAGAATTTAAATATTTCAAAAATAAACTCTTAATCAAAAATTTAAATTCCAAAACTTGAGGGCCAGTTTTGAAACTTTTCAAAACATTAGGGTTTAACTTATTTAAATTTCGAAAACAAAACTTTTAAGTTCAAATTTAAACTATAAAACCTAAAGGGTGCAATTTGAAACTTTTTCACAAGATAATTCAAATCTAAATTACAAATAATCAATATTTATCTAATAAAACAAAAGATTATCTAAATTTGACAATTATCTTCAATTTTGGCATGGATAAACTCCAAATATTGATAAAAATCGGATTTTATTAATATAAAACATTTTAGGTAATTATCTACAGCGAAAACAGGTCAAAATCCCAAAATTTGCTCCATCTGCGACTCTGACTCATCGAGTCAAGCATGGACTCGTCGAGTTCACTATGGACTCGGCAAGTTCAGCCACCAGAACCAAAAAAATTCGATTTTAAGCATGAATAATCAACCAAAACATCAAATACATCAAACAAACAACCCTAGGCTCTGATACCACTGATGGGTTTTGAGCAAAACATCAATCCTATGGTGTACATGCAAACCCTAATAGCTTTTGGATCTAGTTTGTCTAATGAACATGCAATCGAATATCCAAAGCTATAAACCCTAGATCTATCAAATAAGAACTGAAATAAGGGTTTAGTAATTACCTTTGATTGTTATATTGCAATAACAATCAATTCCTTCTTGGATTGGCTTCAAAAGCTTAGTGCCTCAAGTGTTGCACCTCTAATGGAGTCACAAACACCACTAAGCAACTAGATGAAGAAGGAGAAGAGAGGAGGCTGCCAAAATTGTCCAGAAACCCTAATCCAAGAGATCACCACGTTTTGGGGGCCATAAGGGTCCTTTATATATGTAGGCTATTAGGGTTTTCAACTAGGAAACCCTAATATGACTGCTTAGGCTTTAAGCAGTCCAATGGACCATTCCAGAAGGCCCTTGGACGATTTCTTTATGGACTCCCATATAGAATTCGTCCATTGCCATCTAATGGATCCTAAGCCCAACTTTGCAACTATCTTATAATTACAATATCAGTCCCCTAAGTTTAATTAATCTCTTTTAGCCACAAAATTAATTATCAATTAATTCTTGACTAATATTAATTAAACAATATGATTTCTCCTTTAATATATTATTCTCATAATATATTAATAAATCATAATTAAATCTTTCTCTCCTTAATTCATCCTACATATTGCTATGGTGAAGGCAACCCAAAAGGACCATGCTCATAATCGGGTCAAGTACATACCAAAATAGTTATGGACTTAGACACTAATCCAACTAATGTATCGATAACACATCCACAATAGTCATCACAACTAGATAAATGGGTCGGCCTTGGTGCCTTCGACCCATTGGTATGGTGAGAAGACTCACCTCACACTGCTGAAGTCCCGCGGATAAAACTCTAGCTGCTGGTTGACAGATTCACGAACTCTCAACATCAAAACAACACCCAGTTAATAATTGGGTTCCAATACACAACCATAAGTCTATGCTTGGGGTAAAAGGACTACTTTACTCACAAGCTAGCTTGATTCAAGACCACGGCCCAAACTCACACTCTAAAGGCCCCAATGCCCAATACTCAACCAAGGCCCAAAATATGGCCCAATTTTCCAAATTGGGCCCAAACCTCTACATGGATTTACCTTGAGGCCCAATCATTTATTCTAGTCCAAACATTTGGCATTTCGATGGTCCAATAACTAATAATCATCAAGGCCTAATTTTGGTCCACTTATGGCCCAATTTTCCAAATTGGGCCCAATCCTTCCCAATAGGCCTTATCCTAAAGCCCGGTAATTTCCTTAGTCCATAAACTTGTTCCCATTTGGCCCATTTGGCCCACAGCAACCCGGTCCAAGAAATGACCCAATAAGAACCCAAGCCTAATTAGGATTTTTCACATAAAATGACGATTAGTGTTAAGTGTTCCTACTTAACCCATTAAGGACTTAATCCAATAAGTTCACCACTCCACTAGTAAAAACATACAATGTGGTCAGGTGTAATTCAAAATTCCAAATCCAATGGTCCAAGCGCGGGTCCCGACAAATCCAAAACTCACATTTCCAAAATTAGGGTTTTCTAAACCCTAATTAGGGTTTTCAACCCAATCGCGCTCCAATTAGTCTATTTGTTAAGCTTTTAGGTTAATTAATTATTAATTAAGTCGGGCACCACCTACTACCACCTCGGTTAATAGTGGTCAACGGCGGCTCATGGCGGCAGCTACCACCTTATGGTGGTGGTGACGGATTTCCTTAATTATTCTGTAACACCATAAATTTTCAAATAAATTTTTCATTTAAAATCACACAATTCTCATAACACATTTCATGAAAATCTCATTTATTTAATTTATAAATCGCAACTCCAAAATTATTTGATTCAAATCCGGGATCCTCAAACATAACTCTTTCACTGGTGTGTACAATCAAGTCGGTGCCTTCCCGCGATCCTGAGAAAACCTGAAACACATAACACATAACACGGTAAAGACAAAGGTTAGTGAGTTCCCTAAAATACCACATACACATATTAGCCTCTCGAGGCTATAGCACTGTATGACCTTCCGGTCAATGTGTCTCAGTGGGACCTTCCGGTCCCACAGCTCTGGTAGACCTTCCGGCCCTACCATGACTTGCCTTTCCGGCCCCAACTCTATTTGTCTTCCGGACCAAGTCATACAGCATATACATATCACAATAAACATATCACATAAGTCACATAACTCATACAAATACATAAGACCTTCCAGTCACACATAGTTACCATTCCTGGTGAAGTATAGTGAGAAGACTCACCTCATAAGCTGGAACTAGCCGGACATCTCGAACTAGCCTCCTCCTAACACATAGGTTACACATCTCTAAATAATACTTTAATCATACTCAAATACACCAAGGGCCACTCTCTCTCCCTACTTAACTCTTGAAGTGGATAAAAGACCATTTTACCCCTCCATGGTCTCCATTACACATGGTTGACCCAACCCTAAAGTCAACTGAAGTCAACTCGAGTCCATAGTCCAGATTTGACCCGACTCGGCGAGTGCACCCTTGTGACTCGTCGAGTCCACCCACTTTCTCCGAAGTTTCAAGAAGATTCAGCTCAACTCGTCGAGTTGATCCCACAATTCGCCGAGTTAGCACGCGATTCAGCTCCATAGGGAAAACCCTAACCGACTCGTCGAGTCGGCTCATTGACTCGGCGAGTCTATCCAGACTCATTCTCATTCAGACGATTTCAACCAGATCTACCACTCTAAACTATAGATCTATCATCTCAACGCTCAATAATCACGTAAAGCTTCGATCTTTACGTTCATGCATGATGCTATTGCTCCAAAACGCCATTACATACCCTACATGAAGGATTTAGCTCATTAACCCTCATTTGGACAACTAAAGTTGGGGTATCTACTCTTCAAGGACCTCACAAGGTCCAGATCTGAGGTTTCCCACCTTAGATCATGTCTCATATAGCTCATAGGTACAAAAGAAGGGGAGTAAAACCCTAAAACTCCCAAAATCATGAGATCTAAACAAAATAGATGAAAATGATACAAGCTTATACCTTCTACAGCAACCCCACGTGAAGAAGTACTAGATCCACAACCCTCATCTCGTTTCTTGCTTGAGTCATACTCTTCTCCTTCCAAAAGACCCACCAAATACTTGATTTCATCATAAGAACTCTCTCATTGCTCCAATGGTGATCAAGGGTTTTTCACAGGAGGTATGGGCAGCTGGTGAGGCGCCTCTTAGGTTATAAGTTCCCTTAAATAGGCCCCAACCCCGGAACTTAGGGTTTTCTCTGCCCAGGACCTACTCGGCGAGTCAGTCCTCTGACTCGTCGAGTTTACTCATTAAATACACGTAGGCAACTCGACACGACTCGGCAAGTCAGACCTTCGACTCGGCGAGTCTCTCCTTAAACCTCAAAATTGAAACACAAAAATAATGTACCTGAAAATTTGGATGTTACATATTCCCGCCAAAATACAATTGGACAACATAATATACAAATGAACACACACACACACACAAAATAACACACACACACACTCAACCACCCTTGTGCCGATAGGCGGTGGTTGGAGGCGACAGCCACCACCTCACGGTGGTGGTGGTGATGGCTTTTTCTCGTGAAGTCCGGCCAAGCAACGGTACACACGACACATCTTTGCCCGGAATATGACACAACCACCCCCTGGTGGTGTATGGCAATGACAGTGGCCTGAGATGGTGGCAACAGCAGCGGCTAACGGTGGCAGAAGGTGGCGGCCACCACCTGATGGTGGTGGTGAGTTTTCTTCAGTTTCCTGCCCAAACAAAGATCCGTACAACATTAAGCTTATGAAATACGTTCATACAACATAATAAATCCCGCACACAGCCACCTCCTCACGGTGGCTGGTGGCGGAAAAAGAGATGGCAGAAGTAAATAGAAGCGGTGGTAGTCACCATGGTTGGCTGCCATGATGGTCAGCTAACATTTCGGCTATTAGCACCCATCAATCTACATTGAAACATACACATGTACCTCCACGAATCCACTGAACACGCACCGAAAATATCCACACTCAAGGCAGCCGGCGGCGGTCGGAGTACATTTGACGGAACAAACCAACCGCAAGGCGGCGACGGCGATAGTGAACCACAATGGCAGCAGCAACGAGGATGAACTGGGGGGGTGCGCTATTGACAATGAGGGACATGGTGGCTACCAAATCGTTCAGCCGGTCTCCCACGACCACATTCGGCTCGTAATACTCATTGAAACATACACAAGTACCTCCACGAATCCACTGAACACGCACCGAACATAGCCACACTTGAGGCAGCCGGCGGTGGTCAGAGAACATTTGACGGAACGGACCAACCGCAAGGTGGCAACGGCGATAGCGAGCCACAACGGCGACAGCAACGAGGATGAAATGGGGGTGCGCTATTGACAATGAGGGACATGGCGGCTACCAAATCGTTCAGCCAGTCTCCCACGACCACAGTCGGCTCGTAATACTCACATTTGTCGGCCATGCGAGCAGCGATAGTGAAACTCGGCGGTCCTTGCATGACTAAGGCGATGACGGCTGGAGCATGGAGGTATAAGAGTGGCGGCTGAAGATGCATTATGTTTAGGGTTAGGTGTTGCAACGGGAGGGAAAGGAGGCACCGGGTTTAAGTCTCACTTCCTTCAAACTGATGCACATTTGGTCCTTCCCCATGAGATCTTTTTCAAATTAAGCCTACAATTTACAAAGCAGCCCCCAGCATCCAAGATTCATAACAATTCAAGTCCCATAAGTTACCATTTAACCATCAACATTCCAAAATCCTTCTAAGTCCTATAATTACCAAACACCCCCTGACTTCTAAAAATCTTTACAAATAAATCCCGAAAATACACTTTAACCCCCGAAAATCCAAATTATAACATTTGGCTCCCCGAAACCAACACTCCGCTAAATATTATTGATTTTGGCTACAATAATATAAAATAAAAAAAAATTACATCTTAGGGTTTTAGAGTTTATTATTTATTTAATTTCAAATGGGATGTTACAACTAATGACATGATCAGTGGTGATTTGGCTTAGTGTTGCATATGAAAGTTCTTTTTCTTTTGATTTTTTAAAGTAAAGATATACATACGTCAGTGTGTTCCCTTGAAGAACAATAGAGAAAAGCTTTTGCGGGTTTCTCAACCAACACCCTTGATTCGTTAGTCATTCAATTTGGTGGTTTTTTTCTATTTCAAGACACACCTTCAATCATTGTAGATTTGTTTCTTTTCTTAGGGATATGGGCTTGGGGTTTTTGTTGCCACTCCACTTGTATGCCTCAAAGGAAACCTTAAGAAGGGTGAGTTTATGTCGTGCATGTCTCTCAATGAGATATGAAGGCTAGATCGAGAAGGGTTTTTGGAGGCTAGATTGAGAAGGGAAGCTTCACGACCACCATGTTTGTTCAAGATTTGATTTCAAATTTGTTCAAGCTTCGAGCTTCAATTTCAGTACAATCAGGTTTGTTTAAGATTCGATATTAGATTTGTGGAGGCTAGATCGAAAATGGTTCTTAGGGTTCTTGTTCATATTTGTTCAAGCTTCCATTTCAGATTTGTTCAAGCTTCGGTTTAGATTTGTTCGATTTAACATGATTTCATGTTTTCACAATCTAGCATATCTTCAAATTCATTTGAAGACATTTTTAAAGTTACACATGTTTAATGTTTGATTTCATTGCAAATCTTCAATTTCAATAATATATTTACAAAGCAACAATCTTTGATTTCTTTCAAGGAATGATGTTTTAACAAGCTATTTCATACTTTAAACCATGGCGGTAAACAAACCGAACATTCGACGAACTGTTCGGCCGGTAGTTCATTTATTTAATAAATAAACGAATATGAACAAGATATCTGTATCGTGAACGCTCGTTCTTTTACATTCATTTTGTATGTGTTTGTGCGCTTAAGTTCGTTTGTGTTCGTTTGTAGTCATTTATATTTGTTTATCGGTTAAAGGAACGAATATGAACACCATAAATTTCTCAACGAACGAACATGAAAGTTTGTTCATTTAATTTTTTATGTTCGTTCGTTTATCGAGTTAAACAAACGAACATGAACAAACATGTGTTTGTGTTCGTTGGATCATTTGCAATCATATTTAAACACCTAGACTACCAAAAAAAACATGATGAGCCTCTTAAACTAAAATCTAATACAAAGTAAGGCTACAATAACATTATCCCTTTATTTATTTTATTTATTTTATTTATTTTATGATTCATTCAAAATTAAATAAAATGTTGTAATGAAATAGTTTCACTGATTTTGTTTTGTTGTTTTTTTTTAGTATAAGGATGTATTTGACAAATTAGTTATGGATTTTATTTGTGTAGAAGTTTTCAGCAAACTAGCCGGAAGCTTTTAAAAGTATAAAATTATATTAGTATTAAAAATGAAAAGCTTCTAAAAATAATTTAAAATAAAAGTTAAAAACTCATACCGTTGAACCGAACTCTTTGCTTAATTCGAGTTTTTTTCCAAATAGTTAAAAAAATTTCAAAAGCTCTCTAAAACTTAATGTCGAAAACACTTATATCATCCATTACTTGGCAAACCGGCTTGATAGACCATGAAAAAGATTGTAAAGGGTGGCCTCTCAATGGTTCTAAGAGGTTATCAAGCGGTCATTATATTTATATTATTAAAAATTGATGTAAATGAGAAACTTGGAGTTGGTGTTTCGGATTGCTTATTTTTAACGACGTTTTTTTTAAGTTTATTAATTTATCTAGCGTTAAAATGAATTTTTAGAAACGTACTTAGTTGATAAATTAATTTTAAGTGTTTGAAAAATTCAATTTTTACCAATAGAACATAGCACGTCAAAATTGTGAAGTTAAATACGGGGACCTAACTAACTAAAGGTGACGAAGAACACTTTACGTTATGGCGAACCGATGTATTTTTCCTTATGATGCTAGTTCTAATTAACTAAAAGACGTAAAGGAATATCGAAATCAATTACTTATTATAATATAGCTATGGCTAATTACAATTCACTTCAAACAAATTCGTAGAGCAAAGACATTTTTTGGAATTTACTTAAAAAACAGTCAACTTTGTTTTCTTTCTGTTTGTCCTTTTCAACGCATGTATTTAGGTCTTTATTGTTTTCCGAAAGGCATATGATATTCCATCATTTCAATGGCTTACGTTTCATACTTTCATTTGATCATTTGTATCTACTATCTTACGTATTCAAATATAACAAAAAGTAACATCAACCACAACAAATGATGATAACATCTAGAGCATGACTTCAATCTCCCGTTCTAGAACCTGAAAATACCAAAGTGATTATTATAAAAGCATGTTGCATTTACTTTTGTTATTATAATGAGGTTCCTTTTCTAGTTGAACAAAACAATACAACAAATAAGTGTATTGTGCACAAGCTGTACAAGGCAATTATAAAGTGGTGAATTATTGAAGTGTTCCCAGATGTTTTCATCAGTGTGTTACATCAACTTTGTTTTGATCATTTTCCCATAATCATGAAAAATTAAACTTTTGATTATTGACCATTGCCTTTTTAAGTTCTTTAATTTTTATATGGAGTTTGATGGGCTCGAAAAAAGCTAATGTCGATGGGCCCAAGGAAGAAGTGGGCTAATTTCTATGGGCTCAATGAAGAGAACAAGGCTCTTTTATTCAAAAGACATGCCTAAAGTGGAAGAATGCAATAAAGAATTGGGCCAATTGGCACGGAATGATTAAAGAGGACTAAAGGGGGGGAATTAAAATCTTGGAGATTAGAATTAGAAAATATGGGCTTGGGTCAAAGATTAAATAAAGTTAATTGTGGTGTCGATTTGTCGAAAGTGATGAAAATACCAATTTTTTCACGGCTTATTTAATCGAAAACGACGTGAGTCAATTATATATTCAATGTATTATGTAAGATGGAGAGTGGATTACCAATCCGAGTTAAAGAATTATTTTATATTTTTATTAGGCGAATACTCACATGTTGCGGAGAATACAACAATATATTTGAAATTTTTACAAATATATATTTTTTTTAAATATATCAATGACATTGTTATTATCTTTTATACAATAAATCTTATAATAAGTTGATATAAATATTGTTTGTTTTGAATTATATGATAATGTAGATATCTTTTAAAATTGTATAATCCTAAGTATCTTAATGATGTCTATCTGTAGGTTACTTATGAATAAAATTAAATATAATATATGATTTAATGATATTTATAGTTGTTATGATTAATTAATTTTAAAAAGTTTATTTGTTTAAGATTTTAATTTATATCATTGTAATTATTTAAAACATCAAACATTGTTTTTGTTTTTAAAGACAATATAATTTGTGTATATAATTTTACTTTTAACTATTGTTGTTGTAAGTTATTTAAAAATAACGTATATTGAAACTCTTAATTATTTTAATTTGGTTTCAGAAATCGAATGTTTTTAAAATTTATTTGATGAATATTATTACTTTCTATGATTGTAGTTATTTAAAACAAAAAACATTGTTTTTGTTTTTAAATAAACTATTATAGTTTTTTTATATAATATTATTTTTAACTATTTTTATTGTAAGTTATTTTTAAGCTAATTATTTGAAAATTGTTAATGAATATAAAAATTAGTTTCATGGTTTTTTTTAATTTAGGGTTACAATTTAGGTCTAACACTATAATTTATAATTTTTAACTATTTATAAAACAGTCTCTCGATTTTTTTCAAGTTTAACTGAAATTTTAATTTAAGTTAATCGTTTAATATTATATTGAAATTAATAGTTTAACTATTTTGCATCAACTCATAAATTATACAAATGTTGTAATTTTAAAATGATAATTGCTCACATACGAAAACATATTTAAACTAATAAATTAACTATAATATGTTAAAAAGTTAAATTCGTAATTTTATAAGTAGAAATATAATATGAGATTTTAATATTGTAGTTTAGTCACTTGAATGACTTCTACTTGTGAGTTACACATGAATAAAATTAAATATGATATATGGTTTAATGTTATTTATAGTTGTTGTTATTGTTAATTAATTTTTGAAAATTTATTGCTTGGTGTTTTAATTTCTATCATTATAATTTTTATAACATCAAACATTGTTTTTTTATTTTAAAAGTAACAATATAATCATTTATATAGAGTTATTTTTAACTATTATTATTGTAAGTTATTTTAAGCTACTTATTTGAAAACTTTTAACGATAATAAAAATATCTCTAGGAAATATTTTAGTTAAATTGATATTACAATTTAGATTTTGCATTTATCACTACAATTTATCACTTTTAATTATTTACAAAATATTCTTTGGATTTTTAAGTGGAATTGAAATTTATATTTAAGTTGATATTGTAATGTTATATTCAAATTAATAATTTAAGTATTTTGTCCAAACTGTTCAAAAGTTGTAGCTTTAAACTGATAATGGTTTACATACAACAACATTTTAAATCTAATAAATTTAGTATGATATATTAAAAGTTAAAGACCTAGCTTTATAAGTAGAAGTAAAGATATTATTTTAAAATTGAAATTTAGTTTATTTATGATTACACTCTAGGTTTGATATTTATTTAACTTTATTAACCAACCTATAATCATTATTAGAAAGACACTACAATTGATCACTTTTAACTATTTACAAAATATTTTTTGGGTTGTTTATGTAACATCCTAACTGTCAAGTATCATTAATATCCAGTTTAGATTTCATGTTTTAAGTCCTACTCGATGAGTCGATACTATGACTCGTCGAGTATCAGCGGGATGAGTCACATCATTTAATGATTGACTCACCGAGTCAGGAAGAGGACTCGACAAGTAGGGGCTGGCAGGGGAAACCCTAAAATTTCAGGGTTTTTGCACCCTATATATTGGACCATTAGCGCCTCCCACTGTCCTCTATCACCCCTTGAGAGCCAGAAACCCTAAATTTTCGTGTGTGTGAGCCCTGTGAGTGTTTTGGAGCTTTGGAAAGTGATTTTGTGGAGGAAACTTGTAGATCAAGAGGCTAACATCAAGGAATTTGTATGGATCCAGAGTCTACTTCAGTTTGGGCATGTTTTGGAGGTAACAAACTGTTACCTTGATCTCTTTTCTTCTAGAATCTTTCATGTGTAAAGATTAGGGATTTCTTTAGCTATTCATGAAGGGATTATGGTGTGGGGGCTAGATCTAAAGTTGAAACTTCAGATCTGAACCTCCTTTGAGCTCTAAGTTCATAAAGTTCTTAATATGGTCATGAAAGAACCCTTGCTTATAAGTAAAGTTCCATTTCAAGCTTAGATTTGGATTTTTAGTCTTCCAAATACATAAAGGTAGCAACTTTATGTTGCTATCTAGGGACCTAGATATATTGTTTGGAACGAAGAGATAGTTCAGAATCGCTTGATTATGGGAGTGTTCGTATGGACTCGGCATGTCTGGAAGATGACTCGGCGAGTCGAGGAGGGTTTGGCCCAAATTGGTCCCGCTTGGACTCGGCGAGGTTTGGGAGATGATCCGGCGAGTCAGTGGGGTTTCCAAACACTAAGTCGTGTATCGACTCGGCGAGTCTGTTAGGAACTCGGCGAGTCGAGTCAGGAATTCTTGGACCAGAAGGGACTTGACGAAAGGGAAAATTGTACTCAGCAACTAAGTCGGCATGGACTGTTGACTATGGACCAAGTAGCTTTGACTTTAACCGGGGAGTGTCTTGTGTCTCCCCAAGGGCATTTTGGTAATTTGAGTAATTATTGAGTGGACCACTTATGGGTACAGGTGAGGTGGTTGGAGCTATATATGGAGGAGGGGACAGTATCATCCCGAGCTACTAGCGAGGTGAGTTATCCTCACTAAATCAAAAGGGTCTATATCTCGGTATGGACCCTCCGGTCATGTGTCTCAGTGAGGACCCTCTGGTCTCACGGCTCGATATGGACCCTCCGGTCATGTGTCTCAATGAAGACCCTCCGGTCTCATGGCTCGGTATGGACCCTCCGGTCATGTATCTCAGTGAAGAACCTCCGGCCTCACGGATCGGTATGGACCCTCCGGTTATAGCTCAAAATATATACAAAATAATATAACAACATAAGTCACAAAGACAGAATGCATAATAACACATAAAGCAGATAAGACCCTCCGGTCAATAATACAAATAAGACCCTCCGGTCAATAATATAAATAATACCCTCTGGTCAATAACACAAATAAGACCCTCCGGTTACTCATTCATGACCACACAGGTAAGAATGGTGAGAAGACTCACCTCAACCGCTACACGTAAAATCTTACACGGCCACTGCGCACTAGTTCCTGAACTGGCCAAAACAACCCAACACCATAATCAAAAACTGTGCAAGGCTACACCTCATCACTGAGCCCAAGGGTGACCCGACTAACCAGGCCCACTACTGACCCAACTCATTGGGCCTACCATGGCCCAATATCAGAAAGCTTCACATAGGCCCACTAACGCCCCAACTTTCCAAATTGGGCACAACCCCTATATGGGCCTTGTCCTAAGCCAACGCTTCTCTTACTCCAACAATACTCTAAGATGGCCCAAAGGCCCAACAACAAGTCCAACAGACGACCCAAGGATGTGAAGCCCAAACGCAACAAGCCCAAAACGGGACTACGCAGGGCGTACCTCCCCTGGTACGCTCAGCGTACATGCAAATCCTGATCGGGGCAACTAGACCAGTACGTGGGCGTACTGGGACTTACGCGGTGCGTAATACTCAGACCCAAAATCTCCATTTGCAACTTAACCACTTCAGCCAAAAGCATCCAAACCTCAGGGAAGCTTCATTACAAGCCCCTAACTTATAAAGTTGGTGACTTTATCAGTTTGCATATCTTAATGGAACCCAACTTCCTAAAATAACCATTAAGACTCTCTTTACTTATCTTAACACATGCATGGGGAGGTCTAAACAACCAAAATCTCATTTTTGTGAATCTAGACTACCAAATACTCATGAAAGGACAGGTATTATGCTCTGGAGTTTATCAAACTCATAAAGCTTCAAGCTTGGGACATAAAATCCTAGAAATGGACCCAAAACCAAAACTATCACAACAATGAGCAAGTTTTAAACTTGATACCTCTGGAGGATGCACCAACTAGATTAGAACTCAGATCCACAAGCTAGAAGCACAAGCTTTCCTTCCTTCAAGACTCCATCTTCACCAAAAGCTCCATAAGAACACTCAAATGAGCCACAAACCCTCATACAAGCTAGAGAAATGGGATTAGGGTTTAAGAGGGCTTGGATACTGGAAATGGTAGTTGGAAATAAGGCCATCATGTTCCTTAAATAGGGACACTCCAAGATATTAGGGTTTCCTTTCTGGACCTAGTACGCCCAACGTACCCTCTGGTATGCCCAACGTACTAGGTGGCTCCCAAGATCATGCAAAGCACATAAGTACGATGCACGTACTCAAGCGTACGCCCAGCGTACCCAATTGCCACCCATTTCTCAATAAGGACTAATCTTGCCAAAACTTCAAATTATCATATCTTCTCCGTTATTAGTTTGTTTCCAACGAACCTTATATCCACAAAAAGGTGGCAAGAAGCCCTACGCTTCGAGCAACTCATCAAAGACTCAAAACTCCACAAACAAAACCCAAAAATCATAAAAATCGAACCAACGCCTTCACCGATACTCTTGGACTCTAAAGCTCAACTCGAACTCTTTTATCACACAAGCTACCTTATCCATATCCAAAGTTAGCCTAGACTTTCTCCCTTAAAGCCTCAAAACCTTCTCATACTCAGATTACGGCCCACGAGCCTTAAATCACAAAACAATCCATAACAGGATGTTACAATTCTCCCAACTTAAATTAGATTTCGCCCTCGCAATCGCTCCTTATCAACACATAGAACAAATCAAACAACCCTAGAAGTGCAACCGAAAAAACTCAGAACATACAACGATCTCCCCAATACAACCGAAACCAATTAGGAACTTTCAACCAAAAGAAGGACGAACCCTTAGCCGATGCAGAACCACTTCTGCCCCTCCGAAACCTGGAATCTATATTAGTATGTCTCCCCAACAGACCGCCCCTGCAAAATATCACCATGTCGATCGCTCATCGAATAACAGACCCGATAAAACACTTCCAACCCTGATTATCTTGTTGCAACTGATGGGAACAAGTCGTTGACCATGATCAGTTGTTGATCACTCATGTCTGACATATTGGTCGATCCTGAACAAAACTCAAAAGGAACGGAGGGGTCACCTCTCACCAAGGACCAATCACCGATGCTGCTATCAGAACCCATCTGAAGAATAAACCCCAATACTCTTCCCTCAAACACTAAATGAAAACATGCCGATCCACATGGAAACCGAATCCCTACACTAGGTCTGACCTCCCATCAGACTGGCCCATCTCACTACCAATCCCAGGACGATTCAGCCCCGCCCCCGAACTGAATGACCATGCTCGAGCGAAACTATCCACTGATATCCGAAAATGCAACTTCATCTACCTTCCAATGCTGAACACAAAATCCGAATACAGGATCGACTCCCCACCCAACAGTTGGGCCGCCAAGGCTACCCTAGCACATCCGGCAATACGACTCCATAGTCGTCCAATCCAACCGGGTTATCTCAACCAATCACATTGTACACGCAATCACTAAGTTCGCTTTACCCTAAGCGAATATTACAACTGATATGCAGTCACACATCACCTTCGACCTCCGTCGTCTACTGCTTTCTAATTCCATGCGTGTCTTGGTCCTCCTCAAACCAAACGAACCGATCCACCCAGGTCTAAAACTGTTGGATATAGTGTCTAAGTCCATAACTATATTTGGTATGTACTTGACCCGACCCGGCATGGTCCATTTGGGTTGCACTTCACCCGAACAATTTATGGATAATCTTTTGAGAATAGTATAAGTTATGATTTATTAATATATTATAAGTTCTAATATATTAATATAAAATCATATTATTTAATTAGTATTGATCTATAATTAATCTATAATTAATTTAGAGATCAAAAGTATTACTAATTAAATATGGGCTCTTATATTTATATAATGTGGGCTAATGCTTGTTTGGAATAGGCTAGGCTTGCTTGGAAAGTCCATGGATACTCCATGGAGCTTTAACCCATGGATCTCATGGAAATAAAAAGACATGGATATTAGGGTTTACATGGATGTAACCCTAATCCACCACACTATATAAAGGAGGCTTTGGTTCTTGAAATCACACGAGTTGTGGTGAGTAAAGTAAGAGGGCCGATTTCAAGAAAGGTGATTACTATTCTCTCAAAGTTCCAAGTTTGTGGTGATTTGTGATTTCCATTTGAGGCATCCACACTATTGGTGCTAGGCTCTAAAACTCCAAGCAATCAACTACAACCACAAGGTAAGTAATTCTACTAGCTTTATTTGATTCAAGTTCCCCATGCCATGCTAGATAGGATAAGAACCTTGGAAAAATAATTATTTGCATGTATCTTAGTCAAACATAGATCCAAGGTTTCTAGGGTTGCATGTACGCCATAGGAGTGTTAGAATGCTTAAAACCCATCAAAAACATCATATGGAAATCATAATCACATAGAATGAAACCCATATGAAATTTTGAAATCCCAACCTTCCCATCCTTTACACAGATAGAGCCAAACTTAAACACAAGAGTCTGGTCTGACAACAAAATTGAAATCACTCGTATCCAATTTGATACTCAACTCATGACCCGAGACCCGCGAATCTACGCGTGTATTACTCTCTAATCCTTCCGATTTACGACAACCCCTCCCTAAAGATATAACGGTTCCTGACCATTGTTAAGACCCTAGTCTCGCCCCTGTCTCAACCACCAAGTTCCCAAAGACTCAATTGGCAAGGCTCCCTAAGCCTAACAACCCCTCTGTGTCACACACTGACTAGTGAATGTTACGACTCCCCGCAGCCTTACAACATTCTCTCACTGACTAGTGAATGCTACGGCTCCCTGCAGTCTTACAACACTCTCTCACTGACTAGTGAATGCTACGGGTCCCCACAATTTTATGACACTCTATCCCTCGCCATGGGCCCACCCCATGGTTTTCCCTGACAGGCCTAAGTAATTACTCCCACCTGGACCCATCCACTCTCTTATCACCTCACATCCGCTAGTTTACCGATGAAACATCCCAAAAATACTGTCCAAAAATTTCATTTTAAATCATTTAGAAAACCATAATTATCAAATCATCACATAAAAATCATAAGTCATTGTTTCTTGAAATATCATAAACATTTGTCAAATATATCAAAGTATAAACTTCCCAGGCTAAACAAATGGTGTGTGCACTGCAATCATCCCGAGCTCTTCCCCTTGCTACCGGAAGTACCTGAAACCAAAACTAAAAACCGTAAGCACGAAGCTTAGTGAGTCTCCCCAAACTACCAAATACCATACAATTAATCATGCTACTAGGAGATACGGGTCCCACCCACACTCAGCTAACTAAGAGATACTAGCCCCCACATTCTGCTATCTAGGAGATACGGGCCCCACCCATACTCCGCTAAGTACGAGATACGGGCCCTGCCCACACTCGACTAACTACGAGATACTGGCCCCGCCCACACTCAGCTAACTATGAGATACGGGCCCCACCCACACTCAGCTAACTATGAGATACGATCCTCGCCCACACTCAGCTACTAAACATGAACATAAGTATCACACATACAACAAGTATAGCCAAATCAATCAATCAGTCATATATACATACTTTAATAATGCTATGAGATACGGGCCTCGTCCACACTCAGTTATCTATAAGATACGGGCCTTGCCCACACTCTATGAGACACGGGCCCCGCCAACACTCAGCTAATGATGAGAGACATGCCCCACCCACACTCACAATCCTAACAACACATACACGTTTCACACGGGCAACAAGTATAGCAATCCAACAATCTGACTGCTATCTATACTTAGGTAATAATGAGATACAGGCCCCGCCCACACTCCGGGTTCCTATAAAAAAACATACAAACTACACGGGCTGGCATTGGTGCCTTCGACCCGTTCAAACCAGGAGGAAACTCACCTCGCACTGCTGAAGGCATGCGGATAATTCTCTAGCTGCTGGCTGACAAATCCCCGAACTGTCAATCGTCAAAACAAAACCCAATTAACCATTTGGCTTTCACTGCATAACCATAAATACACACTTGGGGTAAAAGGACCATTTACCCCTAACATAGTTTGGTCCAAGACCAAAGCCCAACTCATACTCTGAAGACACAAAAGTCAATTAATCAACCAAGGCCCAACAATGGCCCAGTTTTCCAAATTGGGCCCAAATCCCTTACATGGGCCTTACCCTATGGCCCATCCAAATATAATAGTCTGTATACTTGTTCTCATATGGCCCAACATGAATCCAAACACCTAAGCTCAAAAGAAAGGCCCAACTCAAGGCCCAACCAAAATTAGGGCTTTTACATAAAATAACGATTAGGGTTAAGTGTTCTTGCTTAATCCATTAAGGACTTAATCCATTAAGTCCATCACTCCAATAGACCAATCATACAATGTGGTCAGGCATAAATCAAAATTTCCCAATCTAACGGTCCAAACGTGGGTCCCGACAAATCCCAAACCAACATGTCCAAAATTAGGGTTTTCTAAACCCTAATTAGGGTTCCCAACCCAATAACAAGACAACTAAGTCCAAGATTAAGTTATTGGGCCGATTAGGGTTTCACTATGTCGAGCACCACCCACTGCCACCTTGGGCGGTGGTGGTCGACGGCGGCTTACGGCAGCACCCACCACCTCACGGTGGTGGTGGTGGTTTTTCCTTCAATCCTTCTGCCAAAAAATGCTTAAACGAGTCCTATTCTACTAAAAACACTCACAACACCATAACATACACGCAAAGCCATCACCATACTGCGGCTGGTGGTGGCGAAGTGGTGGCGGTGGGTTTCCGTCCGGATAAAGCACACGCATATACACATTCCAAATTGCAGCTGTGACACACACACACACACACACACACCCACATGGGGCATGAACACCCACTGGAACACACCAATTAGCCATTATCGTGGTGGAAGTGGGGGTCGAAAAGCAACAGCGAGAGGGAATAGCCACATGGCGGCGACTGCGACGCATGGGACGATAGAAGAGGTGAAGACGGTGAAAGGGGAGGGTACCTATATCGGAGGGAGACAACAACGGAAATGAGCTCGGCTCATCCGACTTCTCATTGCCACGATGATGACTCATCGGCCTCTACTTACGCCGGTAACAACATCAACGATGTTATCAACTCGGGGTTACGATCTCAACGGAGGAGGTAATGGTAGCTGGAGGGGTGGAGGAACAAGGGTGGACGTTGAAGAAATAATTTAGGGTTAGGGTTTCCGATAGTGTATCTTGAAACAAGAAGGGAAGGTAGCATCGGGTCTATACCCGTGTTCCTTTTAGACATTATTCACTTTTTCCAAGTTTTACCCCTCCTCACAAGTTCTTTTTCAAATTAACTCCAAAACTTACCAAACAGCCCATGCCCCCAGACATCTTTATAAACTGTATCCGGATTTTACCTTTTAGCACTAGCCTCTAAAAATCCTTTCATAACAAGTCTAATATTTTACTAAACACCCCCCTGACTTCTAAAAATCTTTACAAAATAACTCCCAGAATTACACTTTAACCACGAAAATCCAAATTATATTATTTGGCTCCCCAAAACCAACACGCCGTTAAATATTATAGACTTGGGACTACTATTCATTTATTAATCTTTATCTATTTATTTATTTAACAAATGGGATGTTACAACTGAACAATCCCATAATCTCGTCATCATACCATCACCATACTGAGTTTACTAAACTCGTGCTCCGCGATCCAACATAGATAGGTGCGCACACCCACCCAGATTAAGCATCACTACTCATGAGGACAATCCAAAACCCCATCCTTTATTGATCAAAACCCATGCGAAATTACACACACCGACTCTGAAGTTGATCAACTGCTGCCCCTCTTGGAATATAGATAGCAATCTATATGTTGAACTAGCAAATCTCTCTACAATCGAAACTTGACCTCACGACCCAACCTCCTCGAAATTCGAACATTTGCGAACCGAAAGAAACACTGATCACAACAAGATTCCTGCCTAACGGCTACCTGCCGTGAAGACACTCATTCTCTCCCGAGCACATACAACATGCGTCATCTCGCTCTGTACTCTGCCTTGACTACCACAAGACCAAGTCTCATATATTCAAACCGCAGATCCCCATAACCCAATCTTCTTAACTGCAACTCAAAATGATTGTTGATCCTCCCAACAAAATACCCAGTTCTCCCCCACTTAGGGTTCGAACCATCCCCAATCGGCATACCAACCATACTACACTACGAACTGGCTTACCAGATATACCATACTCGACTCTTGGAGCGTACCCCACAACACTTGATGATCTTCCAGATAAAGACCAAGCAACTCCAAGTATTTTGAATCTCAGATGGAAACCTCAGAAACCTCCCAATGTGACTGCCTCCTGTTACCCATAATCTCATCCGGCTGCGCAAGCAAATATTTCAACGGTCCTAAAATAGCACTGACTCTTTCTCTGGAAATAATGGACTAACGCACACTTCATTCTCTAAGTCCTCGATCACCACCCCATCGCAATAATCGGCATAGAAACATGATACCTCACTCTCACAGTCGATTTGCAACATAGACATGAAGGTCTTCGTCCCGAGATACTCCCCCTATTTACCTGGAACTATTGTTAGAATACACCCTACCATACTCATATGAGGCGCATCCATGTCCTCGTCTATCACAGTCCCTACTGATGACTCCCTCCCGACATAAGGAATAACTTAGGGCACTCTTACCACAAAAATCCATTTGGTGCTAATACCGCAACTAGCTGGTAACCCACGAGGTCTTCCTATAATACCTGAGATCAAAAGCTCACTCACCTTCCAACACGAAAAATGGGAATAATATAATTCTCATCATAGAAATTGCCCTCACTCGTAATATAATATAATTCTCCATAGGCCGATCACTCAACTTATACTGCAATCCTCCACAACGCATCATCTCCACTCCCTTTTTGAGTCTTGCAACTCCAACTGGCACCTCACCAGTCAAATCCCTCGAGGCCTAAACTCGATTTTTCCTCACAAGGTATACTCCATTTAAGCTCGACCGACAGGGCCCTCTGGACCCACAAATTACCATATCCACTCTCATTCTGAACAACCACATCCGGATAGCCGGTAAAGATAGAAACACACTCTGTCACGAATCATGGTACCCAAACCATGTTATCTCCCCTCAACCTGCTACTTAGTGTCACACCCCCAAACCAGGATGGCGAAAACGTCCGGGGGTAGATGACTTTCATGTACAGTATCATAACAACTGAATATAAATGGTAAAAGCAAAAACAACCATCATATAATTGATAAAGTTACATCATTTATAAGTGCTACATGTTTCAAAAATCAATTACATTATAATGATAAAAAGATTGTGTGACACCTTAGCGTCCCGTCCTCAAAAGTTGGTGGTTACATGTTTTAGTGATTCCCTGATAATACAATTTGTTTGAAAAAGCGTCAACGATTAAGTTGGTGAGTTCATAAGAGTTTGTATGAATAATTGCAAACCTTTCTATATAAAGTAATCATGTTTGTTTCCAGAAAATCCGATATTTTCCATAAAAATGAGTTGTAGTCTAAAACGTTCAAAGACCAAAGTGTACCAGTATTTTCTATACTTAAAATAGTAAAATGTAGCTTTATTCGTGTGTAAAATTGTTTGAAGAAATGTGTTTTCGTGTAAAGTAAACGTATTTTCGTTTCCCCGTGTGAGTTTTCATAACCGTGCTAAAGATGAAGTTGCATATTGCGACGTTCTTCAGACGTCGAAATGTTTATGACATTTATCACCCATAACCTGCCGGTCTAACTGTAGCTAACAGTTATGGTGTGAGATCATCAGTCTCGTATAGATCTATACACAAGTGTCACACTCTTCTAACATGAGCTCTGGTTGTAAAACAGGACTTTCGTTGTATACCTCAGTAAGTATGACGAAGACGATGTCTCACAAACTTATTCAACAAGTTTACGTGTTTTAGTAATGAAAAACATTTGTATATGTAATTATCCCCTTTTCCCAGGATAATATAGAAAATGACGTAAAACAATTATATATGTACTTGATATAATTACACCCTTAGCTCAACGGGTTACAAAGGTGGTAAGGTTTCGCAAACTATATTTATATAGTTTAATGTAGTAAATAATTTGAACTATATATATATATATATATATATATATATATATATATATATATATATATATAAGAATAATGTAGTGTATTTTGTATTCGTTTTTCATATCTTTACGTTTTTATCAAAACTTTGTATGTAAAAGTAAACGAGGTTGGTAGTAAAGCCATTTCACGTATTTATCACTTTTTGTAAAAATAGTAATTAAACGTATTTGAATGTCTGCATTTTAATGTAAATTTTCTTCTGTCTTACTTGTATTCCCCTCCCCCCCCCCCCCCCCCCCACAAAAAAAAACATAGAAAAAGTCTTGAAAAATGTGGGGTATGAACTCACCTTATGTGTGGTTGCAGTTTGATAACGAGGTAAAAACATTGATCTTCGAGTTAGAATACGTGAAGGTGTTCGAATCCTATGAGTTTTAAACACACAATAATGTGTGTAAATTGATTGAAATAACATGAAAGTGTTTTAAACACTAGATTAAACAGAAGGAATATTTACCTAGATTCCTAAGAATAAATTGAAGTAAGCTTCCCTTGAAATGGTTGATAGTGATACTGGGGATTAATATATGAATGTTGAAGATGCTTCTTTGAGAGAATTGTGGTGAAAGATGTTTAATTGAGAAGTGTTTTGAAGGAGGCTCTAAACGTGATTATATAGGGAAATAAGAGGGTAAGGTGAAGTGATGTTTACCTTGGTTTGTGTAATTATCTTCTTGGAAAAATAATCCACCAATCAAGTGGCGCAAAATATCTAATTATCTAAGAGATTATGGCTAAGATTTAACCAAAATCAAAGGTGATTTCGGCCAAGCACCAACCGAGATCACCTTGGTGATTTCGGTCTTAGCTCAAACCGAGATCACTTTGGTGATTTCGGTCATGGCTTAACTGAAATCACCTGATTTCAGTCTTAGTGCCAACTAAAATCCCAAGGGTTTTGGACTTTAATCTTTTGACTTTTGTTGACTTGAAATGTCATGTTTGTCTTATGTTAACTTGTTGACTTTGAAAGGTTCGAGACGAACATGGTTTCTCAAATTATATATTTTCTTACACAAATGATGCCTTTTGGCTATAGATGATTTATTGCAACAAGGTTAAGATGTGGTTTTACTTATACATAATACACTTTTAGACTTTGATCGACTCCAAATTTGCCAGTTGCCACACTTAGAACCTCTGGAATTCTCCTTGTTTCAAGTATGGGTCCTATGCTTTCAGTAGTATGGGCCCAATACTACCTTCCACATCTACCCATACTTTCCTCAAGGGTCGTCCTCGATTTCCTAAGTAGCTGCTCAACTTTCCCTATCGGCTAATCTCATTCCACATGCTCCCTTCCCAGTGAATACTCGCCACTAAACAGCGCACTCATCAGACTGAAATTACTCCCTAGGCTCTCCTAGGTTCCGCCACTCATTTGCCATCAACTGTTGAAGAACCCCTATCGCTCATGAGTTCCACAAAGCATAAAACAAGCAACATTCGGGTATCAAGCAATCTCCACCAGCACATAAAACCACTCTGGCATACAACTCCAATTGTTCTATCCACAACACAAAAGGCATCACCAAACTCAGGCAATCCTACATCTCAACTCCTCGGGGATCTCTAATCACACATATGCAACACTACCAACTCACATAACAGGCATAAATGCATTTCTCCTAAGAAAGCACACTAGCATGCAATTCTGAGCGAATCCGTAGCCCTAAACAAGCATGCAGTTTTATCAGCTCATAATAACAACACATAATCAAGTAAGGGTATTTTGGGAAATCACCGCTCAGGCTCTGGCTGATTGTACACACCGCCTCAGATCTGCTTTTAAAACTCTTTAATCTATTTGGAAAATCGTGTGATGAAAATCATTCTCTTTTGAAAATTTATCAACTCCTCAGTCTGAGTCCATACATACCCGAGGGTGTGCCCGAATTCCTCAAACCAAGGCTCTGATACCAACTTGTAACACCTCAAATTTCAAGACAAAATTTTCATTTTTAATTCTCAAAATATTACTCATAAATTCCAGTCATCACAAAAACTATAAGTTATTATCAAACAATATCAAAGTATCCCAAAATCCTCAAATCTCCATAAGTCGACGGATGTGTACAATCATGACTCAGCCTTCCCGGAATCTATAGAAGTACCTGAAACACATTTAACTCAACACAGTAAGCACGAAGCTTAGTGAGTTCCCCAAAATATCACATACACAAATAATAAGCCTCTCAGAGCTATATCTCGGTATGGAGCCTCCGGTTATGTGTCTCAGTGAGGACCCTCCGGTCTCACGGCTCGGTATGGACCCTCCGGTCATGTGTCTCAGTGAAGACCCTCCGGTCTCACGGCTCGGTATGGACCGTCCGGTCATGTATCTCAGTGAAGACCCTCCGGCCTCACAGATCGGTATGGACCCTCCAATCATAGCTCAACATATATACAGAATAATATAACAGCATAAGTCACAAAGACAGAATGCATAATAACACATAAAGCAGATAAGACCCTCCGGTCAATAATACAAATAAGACCCTCCGGTCAATAATATAAATAATACCCTCCGGTCAACAACATAAATAAGACCCTCCGGTCAATAACACAAATAAGACCCTCCGGTCACTCATGCATTACCACACAGGTAAGAATGGTGAAAAGACTCACCTCAATCGCTGCACGTGAAATCCATACACTGCCGTTGCGCACTAGTTCCTGAACTAGCCAAAGTAACCCAACACCATAATTAAAAACCATGCAAGGCTACACCTCACCCTAAAGGTGCGTTTGGTTGTAGAAAATTTTCCAATTTTCTTGAAATAATTTCCAAGAAAACGGAAATTTTGAAAACGCGTTTGGTTTGTTCAGTTTTCCAAAGTTTATAAGAAAATGAAAATTTTCATTTTTCCAAATTGTATGTAAATTAGTAAAGTGATTTTTACAATTTTCCAAAGTTTTCTAAATTCGAAGATGGAAAATTAAAAGTCAACCGGTTCTAACCAAACACGTTTTCTAAAATTTTCATTGAAAATTGTAAATGAAAACTCAACTCTATTTTTTGAAAACATTTTCTTAGAAAATAAAAACAGTTTCCACAACCAAACACACCCTAAGTGTGCGTTTGGATATAGAAAACTTTCCCATTTTCTAGACAAAAATTCCAAAAAAATCAGAAATTTTGAAAACGCGTTTGGTTCGTTCAGTTTTCCAATGTTTTCTAAGAAAAATAAAAAATTTCATTTTTTCAAATTGTATGTAAATTAGAAAAATAATTTTTATAATTTCCATAGTTTTTTAAATTTCTAAGATGAAACTTAAAAACTCTATCAGTTCTAACAAAACGCGTTTTCTAAAATTTTCATTGAAAAATGAAAATAAAAACTCAACACTATTTTTTAAAAACATTTTTTTGAAAAATGAAAACAGTTTCCACAACCAAACATCTCAGAAGATAAGATGTTTGATAAGATTATTATATTTTTTTCGTGGTTTTGGTATAGGAAAGATTATTGTCGGTTGGGTTTTCGTAGTTGTAAAACCTCATTTTTGCTATTTTGATGTAATTATTTTGTTTGTTTTCACTAGCACTTTACTAGTGTTTTTTTTTAATAAAATTCGGTTGTTAAAAAAAATAAAATGATGAATTAGATGAGGCCATTGTGGTGGCATAATAGAGGTTGAAAAGTGAATGTGGATAGGGAGGTCTCTGCCTCTCAACAATCCAATAATGACATGTTATGTGGAAGTGCATGATTGCGATCTGATTCGGTATTTGGAGGTTAGAAAAGAGACGTGATAGAAAATATTTTCGAATAATTATTTTTTATTGGTAAATGTTTAATGTTTCCAAATAGTTACTCTATTTTGTATGTTTTATGAAGATATTTATCTACAATAGTATAATGTATGAACATTAGTATTTAGTAATATTTTATTTTCTATATGTTAACTTTACAAATAATTCATATTTAATTTGAAATTAATGTCCACAATAAACCCTTTACTAAATAAAAAAAAGGAAAGACAATTTTAACACCCATCAAAATATACATCAAAATATATGTTTTGTTTAGAGGTTAATATTACATCAATTTATCTCCAATTTTAAATGGTTTGAAATATTGTTTATAATATATGTTTTTCCAAATTCAGAAGTGACCTAATACCATGAAAGTCTATGATCCAAACTCAACAAGCAAATCGGGGCCCTGCACCTTTTTCCATACAACATCTCAAATGGTGGTCGGTTAATACTGACATGGTAACTATTGTTATAGAAGAACTCAGCCAGTTGAAGGTAAGTATCTCAACTTCCTTCAAAATCCAACACACAATACTGGAGCATATCCTTGAGCGTCTAAATCGTCTACTTACTCTGGGCATCGTTCTGAGGGTGGTATGATGTACTAAAATGCAATTGAGTACCCAACTCCTCATGGAACTTCTTCCAAAATGTGGAGGTGAAACGGGCATCTCAGTTCGAAACCACCGAAACTAGCACTCCGTGCCGAACTACTACCTCCCAGACATAGATGTCAGCTAAATTCTTTCGGATAAGCTCTCGACAATTGGTATGAAATGCGCACTCTTGGTCAATCTATCAACAATGATCCAGATAGAGTCAACACCACGTGCCGTCCTTGGCAATTTGGTGATGAAATCCATGGTAATCTCTACACACTTCCACATGGGAACGGGTAAGGGTTGCATATTGTCATGGGGTCTCTGATGCTCAGCCTTGAATTTCCTGCAAGTCAAGCACCGCTCCATAAAACAAGCTATCTCCCTCTTCATACAGGGCCATTAATAACTCGTCCTTAGATCCATGTACATCTTTGTGGCCCCTAGATGGATATAAAACTTTGACTTATGGGCTTCCTCTAAAACTGTATGCCTCACCCCCACCTGATGTAGGAACCCAAACTCTGCCACACTGTGTCAACAACCCTCGGCTATCCATGATAAACAAGGGAATCTGTCCCCTAGTCTGCTCGACCTTCCCATTCTCCTTTTTCAATCCCTCTACCTAAGCGTCCTTGATCAAATCTAACAAAGGCGATGTGACAACCATCCTCAAGCAAATATCTCTGATAGAAGAACTCAAAGTCTTGTGGCTCAAAGCATCGACCACCACATTGGCCTTCCCAGGGTGCTACAAGATATCTCAACCATAATCGTTTACCACATCCAACCATCTTCGTTGCTGAATATTCAGATTCGACTGGTCCATCAAATATCTCAAAATCTTATGGTCAGTGTAGATAGTACATTGGACCCCATATAGATAGTGCCTCCAGGTCTTGAGGGCAAAAACCACGGCCCCAACTCCAAATCATCGGTAGGGTAGTTCGCCTCATGGGGATTAAGTTGCCTCGAAGCATAAGCAATCACATGACCCCTCTGCATAAGAACCGCTCCCAAACCCGAAATAGAGACGTCACAATAAACCACGAAATCATCCAAACACTCAAGGAGTGCGAGAATCGGGGCCTCATTCAATTTCTGCCTCAGAGTCTCAAAAGCCAACTGTTGATCATGCCCCCATCAAAAAGTCACATTCTTCATTGTCAAATGGGTCAAAGGCACTACAATCTGGGAGAAATCTTGTATAAATCTCCGATAATACCCTACGAGACCTAAGAAACTCCGAATCTCAGATGCGGTCCTCGAAACCTGCCATCGCATCACGGCCCCGATCCTGGCCGGATCGAGCAATATACCCTTCTGGTTGATGATGTGCCCCAAAAATTGCACCTCGCGTAACCAAAACTCACACTTGGAGAACTTGACAAAAAGCCTCTCCCTCCTAAGGGTCTATAATATCTCTAGAAAATGTTCCTTATGTTGCTCCTTGGTCTTGGAGTAGACCAGAATATCATTAATGAATACAATCACAGACTGATCCAACATCGGCCTACAAACCCGGTTCATGAGATCCATAAATGTTGTGGGCGCATTGGTGAGCCCGAATGACATCACCACAAACTCCAAATGACCATAACGAGTCTTGAAGTATGTCTTCTACATGTCATCCTCCCTGACCATCATCTGATGGTACCCCGACCGGAAATCAATTTTGGAGAACCAAGATGCACCCTAAAGTTGGCCAAACAAATCATCAATCCTCAAGAGTGGGTAACGATTCTTCACCGTTAGCTTATTCAACTCCCGGTAATCAATGTACATTTTGTGTGAACCGTCCTCATTTTTCACAAACAGAATCGGTGTTCCCCACGGAGAGCTTCTCAGATGAATGAAACCCTTGTCTAGCAGCTCCTGAAGTTGCGTAGACAACTCCTGCATCTCATGTGGCGCTAGGCGATATAGTGCCTTGGCTATCGGAGTCACACCAGGTACCAGATCAATCTAAAACCCAACCTGCCTCTCGACAGGCACTCCTGGTAAGTCCTCAGGAAACACATCGTGGAAATCCCAAACAATGGGCACCCCACTCAATTATGTCATGTCCTCAACTCGAGTGTCTGCAACGTAAGCTATGAACTCAGAACAAACCTACTACAGATATATCCTGGCCCTCGCAGTTGAATAGAGAGTTGGCCCATATGAAGGTCTCTCACCAAGAATAACCAGTTCTCCCCCACTTGGGGTTCGAACTCTCACCAATTGTCACTCGAAATCAATCATGGCCCCATTGGGGCCCAAAAAATCCATCCTGATGATAACCTTCGATCCTCTCAATGGAATCGACACCAAATCGATAGAGAATCTCTTACTAAACAGATTCAGGAAACACCTACGAAAAACACTCGAAGCACTCACAATACGATCATCCGCAATCTCAACCTCTAATGGGGAATCCAAAATCTCGGGAGCATTGCAAAACTACTTGCAAAGTGCAAGAGATACAAAGGATCGGGTAGCCCCCCGCATCAAACAGGACATGAACGGACAAACCATTGACCAAGATGTCACAATCAGGAATTTTTGTGCCTTGTAACTACAATACTTAAGTCAAATTATGAATCCAAAAACATAAGAGCATGTATGATGCTTATTCTATGACAACAAAATTTCAATCAAATACACCATACAAGCATTACAAATGGTCAACAAGCAATTGGAAACCCTAGAAGTTCTTGTTTAGGTCCATTTTGGACTAGGACTTCCTTATTGGGCCCAATGGACCAATAAGCTTCCAATTTGACCATCTTGGGCTTAGAACTCATAAATGGGCTCTAATTGGACCCACTTCCATTTATTTCAACATTTTGGGCCATATTGGGCCTATAATGAAATAAATTAATTATATGAACCATTTTGGGCCATATTTAACCTAATGTAGCCCTAATAGGTCATAAGAATCATATTTGTGGTTATTTGGACCAAACACCACTTAACATAACCATGAAAAAGGCTTAAGCATGCAAGGCCCAAATTCTTTTGAAACAACCCAAAAATACGACCCAAAAATTTCGTTTTTCAACATAACCAAAAACCATAATCTGAGCGTCATATCATAAAGCCATACATGATGTATCTCAAAATAGTAATAAAACACTGTGCGGAAAACTGTATCATATCCATGTCATATAAAAATCAAGAACTAAATCAACTCCCAGGATAAAAGCTGAAGCTGTGGTGTGTGCGATGTCATCATCCCGAGCTCTTCCCTCTGCTAGCGGAAGTACCTGAAACCCAAAACTGAAACTGTAAGCACGAAGCTTAGTGAGCTCCCCCAAATTACCACATACCATACAGTAACATATCAAACACATACTGGGGCCTTGCCCCCTCCATCGGACCGAAGTCCGAAGCTGACTGGGACCTTGTCCCCTACATCGAACCGAAGTCCGAAGCTGACATCGGACCGAAGTCCGAAGCTGACCGGGACCTTGTCCCCTACATCGAACCGAAGTTCGAAGCTGACATCGGCCCGAAGTCCGAAGCTGACTGACTGGGACCTCGTCCCTACATCGAACCGAAGTCCGAAGCTGACATCGGACCGAAGTCCGAAGCTGACTGATCATAGCATAAACATATCACTAACATGAACACATATAATCCTGTCTGAGCCACGAAGGCACCAAACATGCTAACTACTGCATCGGATCAAAATCCGGATACTACTGCTAGCTAAACGGGTCGGCATTGTGGCCTTAGACCCGTACCTACTGAAAGGAAACTCACCTCGTGAACTGGCTGCTGAGTGAATAGCTCTGAGGGCTAACTGCTGCTGCTCCGGTATCTCCCCGGCTCAAAGAGCTCTTGCTTTCCCTTGAATCTCTGCTCTACAATCCTTCTCCTTGCTCCTTTCTTCTTCTCCTCCTTCAAGCCTTCACAAAAGCACACAAAAATCACTTAGAATCACTCAAGGACGAATTAGGGTTTTCTCTCAGCTTTTGAGGGTGAAGGAGGCGAGATTGGGGGCTATAAGGTGGCTTAAATAGTGGGCAACCCGGGGATTTAGGGTTTCTCCCAGACGGACAGACTCGCCGAGTCCAGAATATGGACTCGCCGAGTCGCCAGCTAACACGTGCTCGAAATCCCGACCCTACTCGGCGAGTCAGGCTATGAACTCGCCGAGTCCCTCTTGAAAAATTCAAAATAAATACCAAGGAATTATCATACCGGAGACGGGTCGTTACAATTCTCCCCCACTTGTCTCAGACTTCGTCCTCGAAGTCTGCTACGGCTGAATCTGCAAATATCTCTGGGTAGTGCTCCCTCATCTCCTCCTCAGCCTCCCACGTCCATTCCGATCCCTTCCGGTGCTGCCATTGCACCTTCACTAACTGAATTACCTTGTTCCTCAAGGTCTTGGTCTTCCGGTCCAGAATCGCGACCGGCCTCTCAATATAATTCAGGCTGCTATCAACCTGAATATCCTCTAGGGGAACGACTGCTGACTCATCCACCAAACACTTCCTCAACTGATACACATGGAAAGTGTTGTGGATCTGACTAAGCTCCTCAGGAAGATCTAACCAATAAGCAACCCGACCCACCCGGGTCAAAACCCTGAAAGGGCCAATAAATCTGGGGCCCAACTTGCCCCTCTTCCGGAACCTGATGACACCCTTCCAAGGTGAGACCTTCAGAAGGACCATATCTCCCACCTGGAACTCCAAGTCCGAACGCCTCCTGTCGGCGTAACTCTTCTGCCGACTCTGCGCAGTCGAAAATTCCAACTGCCACCGAAAATTCCGCCAACGAAAGATACGTATCCCAACTGCCACCGAAATCAAGAACACATGCCCTAAGCATGTCCTCGAGAGTCTGAATCGTCCTCTCGCTCTGCCCGTCCGTCTGAGGGTGGAAAGCGGTGCTGAAATGAAGACGAGTACCCATCTCGTCGTGAAACCGCTTCCAGAATCTGGATGTGAAACGGACATCTCAGTCTGACACCACCGATACCGGCACTCCATCATAATCCTTTAGCACATCCAACCACCTCCTCTGCCTCATGTTCAGACTCGGCTGATCCATAAGGTACCTCAAACTCTTGTAATCCGTGTAAATAGTACAACGGACCCCATAAAGGTAATGCCTCCAAATCTTGAGGGCAAACACAACTGCCCCCAGCTCCAAATCATGGGTAGGATAATTAGCCTCGTGAGGCTTCAACTGCCTCGAGGCATAAGCTATCACATGGCCTCGCTGCATCAATACTGCTCCCATACCTGTGATCGAGGCATCACAGTAGACTACGAAGTCCTCTACTCCTTCTGGCAAGGTAAGGATCGGAGCCTCGTACAATCTCTGTCTGAGGGTCTCGAACGCTGCCTGCTGCTCAGGCCCCCAACGAAATACCACCGACTTCCTGGTCAGTCGGGTGAGCGGCACTGCTATCTTGGAGAAGTCCTGAATAAATCTCCGATAATACCCTGCCAACCCTAGGAAGCTCCGAATCTCAGATGGAGACTTCGGAACCTCCCACTGCATCACGGCCTCAATCTTGGCTGGATCTACCAAAATACCCTTCTGGTTGACGAGGTGACCAAGGAACTGCACCTCGCGCAACCAAAACTCACATTTGGAGAACTTTGCGAAAAGTCTCTCCCTCCTCAAAGCCTCCAGCACCTCCCGCAGGTGCTCCTCATGCTGCTCCTGCGTCTTGGAATATACCAAGATATCATCTATGAATACTATCACTGACCGATCCAGCATCGGTCTGCACACGCGGTTCATGAGATCCATGAACGCGGCTGGAGCATTGGTGAGCCCAAATGGCATCACCACAAACTCATAATGACCATACCTGGTCCTGAAAGCAGTCTTCTGTACATCCTCATCTCTAACCCGCATCTGATGATAACCGGAGCGTAGATCAATCTTGGAGAACCAAGACGCTCCCTGAAGCTGATCAAACAAATCATCTATCCTCGGAAGTGGGTAACGGTTCTTCACCGTTACCTTATTCAACTCCCGATAATCAATACACATACGATGCGACCCATCTTCTTCCTCACAAACAGGATCGGCGCTCCCCAAGGCGAACTGCTCGGCCGAATGAAACCCTTATCTAACAGCTCCTGCAGCTGTGTAGACAACTCCTGCATCTCAGGGGGAGCTAGTCGATACGGTACCTTGGCTATCGGAGCCGCACCAGGAATGAGGTCGATCCTGAACTCAACCTGTCTCTCAGGAGGTATCCCCGGCAAATCCTCGGGAAACACATCCGGGTAGTCTCGAACAATAGGAACATCATCAACTGTCGTCTTGCCCTTCTCCCGGGCATCCAAGACGTAAGCTACAAAACCGGCGCAACCCTGCTGAACATAGCGCCTCGCCCTTGCGGCGGAACAAAAGGTCGGTCCATGCTGTGGCCTCTCGCCCTGAATCACTAACTCTCCCCCACTGGGAGTGCGAACCCTCACTAGCTGAAGCTCACAATCAATCACCGCCCCATTGGGGCTTAGCCAATCCATGCCCACAATAACCTTATTCCCTCGCAGGGGAATAGGTACCAGGTCCACTGAAAACTGCTCATCAAACAACTGAAGGGAACACCCTCTATGCACTCTGCCGACCCTCACGGTCCTATCAGCTGCTATCTCAACCTCTAATGGACAATCCAGCTCCCCTGGAGCTCTACTAAATCTCTTGCTAAGCGCAAGCGATACGAAAGATCGGGTAGCCCCCGAATCGAATAATACCATAGCAGAAATGTCGTTCACAGAGAACGACCCTGAATAAAACATACAATCATAAGCAATACTCAAACGATAATAATAATAAAGACATGAAGGGAAGATACATACCCGTCACCACATCAAGAGTCATTCGTGCCTCCTCTGCTGTCATCTGGAACGCCCTGCTCTTCGCCACTGGCGTCTCGGCTCGGCCCTGCCGGCCATCTGTAATCCTCAAAGTAGCAGGGGCAGGTGCAACCACCTTCCCTGCTGCGGCTAAGCTCGGACACTGGGACTTTTTATGTCCCCTCTGATTGCACTGAAAGCAAATCAGATCTGATGTTGAAACAGTAGTAGCAGGAGTCGTACAATCCCTACTCATATGTCCAATCCGACCGCACTTGAAGCATCCGGAACTCCCTGCCTTGCACGCCCCCTCGTGCATCTTCCCACACCTCCCACATCGACCGTGGCTCGGCTGTCCCCTGAACCTGTGATCTGAAACCCTGGGCTTTTTTCCCGAACCGCCTGAACCCGAAACCGCCTCCGGTTTCCTCTTCTTCTCCATCTCGAGATCAATCTCCCGCTCCCGAGCCCTAGCAATCATATCTTCCAGCGTTTTACAGCTGGATCGGCTCACAAACTGGCGGATATCGCTCCGCAACATCTCATGATAACGGGCCTTCTTCATTTCCTCATCAACCACGTACTGAGGAACGAGAAGAGCCCTCTCCCTGAACTTGGCGGTGATCTCCGCCACTGTCTCTGTAGTCTGGGTGAGGTCCTGAAACTCCCTAGCCAACTGCTGCACCTCAATGACCGGTGCAAACTCTGCCCTGAACCTGGTAGAGAAATCAGCCCAGGTCATGGCGTCCAATGCTGCATCGTCCCCAATGGCATGTCTGACCTCCTCCCACCAATCTCGTGCCCTGTCCTTCAGAAGACAGGATGCCAGTCTGACCTTGTCCCCCTCGGGACATCTGCTAGTGCGGAAAGCATTGGCCACATCCGCCAACCATCTGGTACTCGCTATGGGGTCTCACGCCCCATGATAGTCCGGAGCTCCACATGCCCTGAACTCCCTGAAAGTAAGGGTGCGCGATCCCATCATGGCCGCCACCTCGGCACGGAAGGTGCCCAATCTCTTATCCATCAGCTTTAGAATCCCCTCCTTGATCGAACCGAAGATCACAGGAGTCTGCTCTAAAATGATACGAGTAATCTCTGAAGAAAGAAACTCTCTGGTCTGCTCATCCATGTGCTCGCTCCCCGAGCCTGATCCTGATCCCTCCCCGGCACCTCCACTGCCGGCTGCTGCCCTCGGACGCAAAACCACCATACTGAAACACATCATAACAATATCAGAAAACTGAAATATCTCAAGGGATCATTGATACTACTACTAACTTCCTGGCCTTGTCTCGGCCTTCCTTAATTCGAGTACGGATCCTCTGCTTTCAGTAGTACAGGCCCATACTACCTTCCACATCTATCCGTACTTTCCTCAAGAACCGCCTTGACTCCACCAAGTCACTTCTACTACTGCTGATCTCTGCTACTCTCATCCTAGGCTTGCCCTAGGGAAACCTCAGACTCAACACAACTAGTCCTCAGCTGCTGAAGGCCTCCTTATAATGCTAATTAGCCACCACCTGAACACCATCACATGTGACGAGGCTCAGATAATCCTTCAAGTAAAAGACTCGTCCCTATAACGGTTGGACTCAAACAAGAGCTGCGCAATAGGGCCAAATCCAGCACTCTGAGATTATTCAACCCTGGTCACATGTGATGTGGCGTATTCACCTAATGGCTAACTCCCACCACTCAGAGTCCCACAAAGCACAAAGCAAGCAGCATTCGGATAAGGGAAACATACTCAGGCAAAACTATTCTCATAACGAGAAGCTACTCTAGCATACAATGCTAAGCTCGCGCTACCAAGCATAACCTAAACAGGCTATCCTACTGCTGTTTACTTAATACTAGCATGCAATTCTCATAAAACTGTAACACATAAAGCATGCACATAAGGCATCCTCCTAGATCCTTAGTCCTATACTAGCATGTTGTTCTACTGAAACTGAAACTGAACAATAACTTGTATGGGTAATTTGGGAGTACTTACTTGAGCTCGGCTGATCGCATGCACCACACCCTTATCTCGTTTTAAAAATTTTCTTTCTTTCTAAGTGCTTTCAAAATTCTTTTAGAAAACATTTTCCTTTTAAAAAACTTTTTATTTCCCTTAGTTTGAGTTCAGATACACCCGGAAGTGTATCCGAATCCCTCAAACCAGGGCTCTGATACCAACTTGAAACAACCCAAAAATACGACCCAAAAATTTCGTTTTTCAACATAACCAAAAACCATAATCTGAGCGTCATATCATAAAGCCATACATGATGTATCTCAAAATAGTAATAAAACACTGTGCGGAAAACTGTATCATATCCATGTCATATAAAAATCAAGAACTAAATCAACTCCCAGGATAAAAGCTGAAGCTGTGGTGTGTGCGATGCCATCATCCCGAGCTCTTCCCTCTGCTAGCGGAAGTACCTGAAACCCAAAACTGAAACTGTAAGCACGAAGCTTAGTGAGCTCCCCCAAATTACCACATACCATACAGTAACATATCAAACACATACTGGGGCCTTGCCCCCTCCATCGGACCGAAGTCCGAAGCTGACTGGGACCTTGTCCCCTACATCGAACCGAAGTCCGAAGCTGACATCGGACCGAAGTCCGAAGCTGACCGGGACCTTGTCCCCTACATCGAACCGAAGTTCGAAGCTGACATCAGCCCGAAGTCCGAAGCTGACTGACTGGGACCTCGTCCCTACATCGAACCGAAGTCCGAAGCTGACATCGGACCGAAGTCCGAAGCTGACTGATCATAGCATAAACATATCACTAACATGAACACATATAATCCTGTCTGAGCCACGAAGGCACCAAACATGCTAACTACTGCATCGGATCAAAATCCGGATACTACTGCTAGCTAAACGGGCCAGCATTGTGGCCTTAGACCCGTACCTACTGAAAGGAAACTCACCTCGTGAACTGGCTGCTGAGTGAATAGCTCTGAGGGCTAACTGTTGTTGCTCCGGTATCTCCCCGGCTCAAAGAGCTCTTGCTTTCCCTTGAATCTCTGCTCTACAATCCTTCTCCTTGCTCCTTTCTCCTTCTCCTCCTTCAAGCCTTCACAAAAGCACACAAAAATCACTTAGAATCACTCAAGGACGAATTAGGGTTTTCTCTCAGCTTTTGAGGGTGAAGGAGGCGAGATTGGGGGCTATAAGGTGGCTTAAATAGTGGGCAACCCGGGGATTTAGGGTTTCTCCCAGACGGACAGACTCGCCGAGTCCAGAATATGGACTCGCCGAGTCGCCAGCTAACACGTGCTCGAAATCCCGACCCTACTCGGCGAGTCAGGCTATGAACTCGCCGAGTCCCTCTTGAAAAATTCAAAATAAATACCAAGGAATTATCATACCGGAGACGGGTCGTTATATCTTTTCTCCTCCTCTCAAATTCTCGGCCCAAGCCCATGTAAAAAGGAAGAGTTGACTTTCATGGCCACCTTATTTTTACATTATGGTTTTCCATGCATCTTATCTCATATTTCCATGCACATGTCACTTCAAGATCTATCTCTTTCTCTCTCTCTTGCTCTCGGCCGAGTTCAAGCACACACACACACATTTCACTCACTCTTCTCTTAAGAAAACTCTTCCATATCTCCTCCATATTTTCGAGATTCAAGGACTTTGCAAGGAGGATTCTTCAACAAAAATCATCATCTAGGTAAGTTGATGCTTGAATCCACACTCTAGACTCCTTGTTCTATACAAAAATCTCTTCTTAACTCATATGAAATCATGATCTTGCATCTTAGAACCACCTCAAATTCGAGTTCTTCATCAAGGTGTTGCTAGGGCCGAAAATCACCTCACTTTCTTCCTTTTCTTCTTCAAATCAAAACCACAACTCAAGGTAAGCTTCATACCCCCTATTTTTTGGTTTTTATAAGTTTTGTGGGTGGGGGGAAATACAAGCAAATGTATAGATCTATGAGTATATGTATGCTTTGTGTGATTTCTATGCTTATATATATGTTCTTATATGATTGTGGTGTTGGTTCTAGTCAAAAAGAGCTTAAAAACCGAGATCTACAATGTGTTGAATGAAATAAGTATAACTTATGTTATTTCACACAAATCAATTCTAGAAAAATAATCAAGTTGGTTAATATGAACATCTATGGGCTTAAAACCCATTTTTGGGCTCAAAATGCTAAAAATATAAAACTAAAGGGCCCAAAATGACAAAATACAAATTCTGAAGGTTGAGATGAGTCAAAACAGTTTCAAAAATGTATTTTCTGAAAATCTACTCTTTTGAAGGATTAAAATGTGAATTTTTAAACATAATGGGCCAAAAATGAATTTTTCGGCCCAATGAAGCCCAAATTGCGAGATTTTTAATTTAGAGGGGCTGAAACTGCACTTTTCTGTAAAACAGGGGACTACTAGTATACCAAGTCCATTTCAAGGGTTAAAAATACTTTTCAAATTTAAAAGGGACCAAAGATGCAAAAAATTTCCATTTTGGGTCAAAATTGTAAAAAAATGCGAAAATAGAGGTTTCAACCGAGAAAACTTCATTTTGAGGGACTAAAACTGTTTTTCAAGTAAATTTGAGCTGAAAAAATACCTTTTCAACAAGTTTTGATACTAAAGTGTCAAGAAAAATGGTTTAAGGACTAAAATGGAAATTCTTTTATATAAAGGGTTAAAAGTGTAAATTTATCCAAGAAGGGGCTTTAAAAAGAAAAATTCTAATGTTTTAAACAATAAATCCTTTAAGATAAAATACGAGTACCACAACTACCGGCGAAACATAATACACCTTCAACACCAAAATCGTTACCAAACGAATTGATTCGGTCTCGAATCAATAACGAATCAAAAATCAATACACGACGATACTTCAATACACACGCGGAAATTTTGGGAAGTCAATACACACATGGGAATTCACCAAACATCGATACACCATCTTTGGGCCCGAAAGTTTCAAATCGTGCTTGTTAGGCCTAGCTAGCCCAATGACATGATCTTTAGGCCCAAAGGAAACGCGCTTACATGATATTGGGTCTTATACGACCTAATACCGTGTAAAAGGACTTTCAATAGCTCTTGTGTTGTTGGGCCCCAAGGGTCCTTTGGCACTGCTAGTAAAGTCGAGAAGTCAAATGCGAGTCGGGCCAAGGGCCTTTCGCATTCATGATAGCCTTGAACGACTCATGGAATTAACGGGGGCTTCGCACCCTCTTTTCTTCTTAGGTTGTGGGGATATGGGAAGTCGGGGTGGTTGGATTAGATGAGTAGTACAGACGACGCCCAAGGGATCGTTTGTATAGTTGTAAGCTAGTCATTTTCATTAATGCGTGATTATAACAACTCACCACCCAGAACTAATCCGATGTCACCTGGAATCATCGAATACACACGTTGCAATGGTATAATAATATATAAATGCGTAATTAAAGTATTAGGAAAACATTGGGTTTTCCTAGGGATTTCAATACTTACACCTACGTGATGCATACCAAGTATAACAACTTTTCACACTTATAGAAATAAACAAGCATACTTACGGATCTTCACACTTTTTCTTACTTGCAATAATCTTTTCAGAAAATATCGGATTTTCTGGTGGTTTTTCAAAATAATACAAAACATTATGTTTCAAACATTACTTATGAACTCACCAACATTTCATATGTTGACGTTTTTCAAAATACTTGTATTCTCAGGTAACAGGTAAATCGAAGGGAAAAATGTACTCAGTGATGTCTTGTTGTTTGTTTAACTAGTATCGAACAATCTATTTTTTGGGAATGTAATGTTTTGAAACAATGTACTAAATGTAAACACTACCAGTTGTAATATTTCAATGCATGGTGATGAATGATATTATGTTTCATGTATATTCACTGTGATGGTATTCAATTGAGTCACAACAGCCCTCGGACGTTTCCGCCGTCTGGTTCGGGGGTGTGACACAAAAAGGTCCTTATACAAGATCAAAATAATCAAAATCATAAACAACGAAAACAATAAGTGACTGAGATAAAACACATACCAGTAACCACACCCGGCGCTGCACGGGCCTCATTGACCGTCAACTGAAAACATCCTACTCTTCACCACAGAAGCCTCCGCCTTGCCCTGGCGGCCATAAGTAATCCTCAAGGTGGCTGACGCAGGCACCACCACTGCTCCCTGGATAATCTTAGACAATCGGCCTTTTTATGGCCGCTCTGATTGCAATGGAATCAAATAAGATCCTTTTCGGGGCAATCCCTGCTCACGTGGCCTGACTGGCCACAACTAAAACATCATGAGCTTGTCGCTTGGCAAACCCCACTGTGCGGCTTACCGCACTTGTCGCAACGACCCCGACCCTGCTGGCCTTTGGTGTGAGCATCGGGGGTCTTGGGCCTCTTAGCCTGGCCCACTACTGTCTGTACATACTCTGGCTTTCGCTTTGACCGGAGCTCTAACTCAATCTCCAACTTGGGGTCCTTCTCGATCATATCATTCAGGGGTTTTCACCTCGAAAAGCTCACAAAATCCCTGATTTCCTCCCTCGGCATGTCATGGTATCTCTTCTTCCTCGTCTACTCATCCGCAACGTACTGTGGGACCAATAAAGCCCTCTCCCTGAATTTGGAGGTAATCTTCGCCATGGTCTTAGTAGTCTGGCGAAGGTCCTGAAACTCCCTCGCCAGCTAATACACCTCGATTTCTGGTGCAAACTCCTTCTGAATCTCTGAACAAAATCCTCTCAGGTCATCACTGCCATTGTCGTTGTTCCTACAGCTCGGGTAACCTCCTCCCACCAGTTTCATGCTCTGCCACTCAGTAGGCAGGATGCAAATCCCACCTTTTCCCCCCTCAGGGAAAAAGCTCGTCCGTTGAGCATTCTCCATGTCAGCCATCCAGCGACGGCTAGCGATGGGGTCAAGAAAAGAACTCAGGAGCTCCACAAGCCCTGAACTCCCAAAATTAGGGAGTTCGAGCTCCAAATTAACCCACAACAATCTCGGCTCAAAAAAGATCTGAGCCTCTCATCCATCAACTCTGGAGTCTGGAATCCCCTCTTTGATAGTATCGGACAACATGGGGGTAACATCCATAATACCATGGTAACCTCGGCCGAAATGAACTCGTGCAACCTTTCATCAATTGGCTCAGCACCTGAACCGGAGCCTGAACCTGAACCAGAACCCTAACCACCTCGGGTAGTCGTCACCAACTCCAAACTGAAACACAACATATAAACAACCAACAAAGGACTCGTGGGGATCCTCTACACAGGCCTCCTTAAAGTTTCCAGGTCTGCACTCGTCTCAAGTATGGTTGTGCTTCTAGTAGTATGGGCCTGATACTACATTCCACGCCTAGCTATACCTTCCTCAAGGTCAATCTTGATTCCTCTAAGTCACCACACTAAATCATAAATTAATATTATGCTATGCAACATACATATCCTAGACTCTCCTAGGAATTCTCAACTCCCACCACTCGCAATACCAATAACCTCAATCAACGCCACTAGTTGCCCTATGCATGCAAGTTATACACAAAATAGGATCACATAGACTGTCAAATGATGATTCTACCCTAAGTCCACAACCAAACAAGGAGCAAAAAATGAGGTTAAATTGATCATTCTAGGGCTATACAATCCTAATTGTATACAAATTTGAAAACATACACTTAGCAATTAACTGAGCCAATATTAATTTCAAGTAATACATAGTATCAAGTTCCACTAGCCAATAAGACATCACGCAAATCAGGTAATTCTATCATATGGTTCCTGAAGGTACCCTTAGCCCTAATATAGCATGCAATTCTCATATCAAGCATACTACTCATAATACATAAGTATGGGTAATTTGGGAACCACTTACTTGAGCTTGGTTGATCGCACGCATCGCACCCCTTCTTCTTAATAAAATTCCTTTTAAAAGTTTAACCTCATTTTTGTTAAGAAAAAACATCATTTTCTCAGTTTGAGTTCTGACATACCCGAAAGTATGCCTGAATCCTTCAAACCAAGACTTTGATACCAACTTGTAATGACCAAAAATAGTAATATTTTTTTTTCATTTAAAAATATTGATTTCATTCATTGATTGTACCAAAAACCATCAATCAGTACAGTATTCGAAACATCAATGTACAAATATATCAAGTGCGGAAATCATATGGGGAGGATGGTCGGGCTGCTGGACTGGAAAAATTCCCGCTCTGACTAAATAAATAAAGCCCCAATTAATAAATGGGGACATAACCCATAGTTGAGACTCTACTTATTTTGCCCAATATCTAAGGTAAAAGGACCAATTTATCCTCTTTATTTAAGCCCATACAAAATCCTAGGCCCAACTCCAAAGATCATCCAGAGCCCAATATAGGCCCAAATTAAAAAGTGACCCAATACCATGAAAGTCTATGGTTCAAGCCCAACAAGAAAGCCCAACGATACAAGGCCCAAAATGACGAAAAACTGGACTGGGTCGTACACCCTGCGTACTAAGTGCTACGCCCCGCGTACTCGACCGATACGAGAACAAATCATGACTGAGTTGTTGTACGCACAACGTACTGGGTATTATGCCCAACGTACATGCCCTATAGAAAAACTTCATAATAAGTTCTTAATGCCTTAAGACCCTACGTCCAAATTTCACGAGCTTAATAAGACCCCTAAGGCCATATAGTTGCAAACTTTATGCCTTTGCATGTCTACAAAGTTGTTGGATTAGTGTCTAAGTCCATAACTATTTTTGGTATGTACTTGACCTGATGGTGCATGGTCCTTTTGGGATGCCTTCATCAAAGCAACTTGATAGGATAAATTATGGAGAGAGAGGGGTAATTATGATTTATTGTGAGAATAATATATTAAAGGAGAAATCATATTGTTTAATTAATATTAGTCAAGAATTAATAAGAATTAATTTTGTGGTTAAAAGACATTAATTAAATAAAAGGGACTAGAACTGTCAATTGTGTGATAGTTGAATATTGGGCTAATGGACTCCATAAAGGATGGAGTGGATGAATTCTATGGGGAAACCCATTAGAAATCGTCCAAGGCCTCTAAGGAGGGATTTCATGGGTTGCTTAGGGCCTAAACAGTCAAATTAGGGTTTCCTTGTTAGATAACCCTAATAGCCTCACTATTTAAGGACCCATAGGGCACCAAAAACGTGGCCAACTGATTCCTTTAGGGTTTCTACACGTTTTTAGGTGCCTCTTCTCTTATCATTCTTCATCCTCTTGCTCTTGGTGTTTGTGAGCCATTAGAGGAGTGACACTTGTGACTCTAAGCTTTCTAAAGCCATTACAAGGAGGATTTGAGATTGTTATTGCTACATAACAATCAAGGTAAGATCTAAACCCCAATCTTATGTTAATATGATTAATTGTATGCTAGATCTAGGGTTTATAGATTTGGATATTCAATTGCATGTTCATTAGACAAACTAGATCCAAAAGCTATTAGGGTTTGCATGTACACCATAGGAATGATGTTTTGCTCATAACCCATTAGTGGTATCAGAGTCATGGCTGTTTTTTTGATGTATTTGATGCTATTAATGATTATCCTTGCTTAAAGATCGAAATTTAGGGTTTCTGGGGGCTGGACTCGCTGAGTCCATGGATGAACTCGCCGAGTCCATGGATGAACTCGCCGAGTCCATGGTGAACTCGAAGAGTCCATGCCTAACTCGGCAAGTCAGCTGGTCAGAAAGAGGGAAAATCGGGATTTTGTGCTATTTTGGCTTAGGATTATTACCAAAAATGTTTTTGATGAATAAAATCCGATTTTTATTGATTTTGGGTGAATATCCTTACCAAAATAGAAGAAAATTACCAATTAATCAAATATTTGTTACCTTATAAGATAATGTTTAATTATTTGAGTTATTTGATGAATTATCTTGCAAGAATTTGGACTAGGTCAAATTAGATAACCACCAATTAATTGTTAATTGCTTATTTGAATTTTGTGATCTAGAATATTCTTGAAAGAGTTTGGAAAAGTTTCAAATTAATCCCTTTAGGTTTTATAGTTTAAATTTTAACTTAAAAGTTTTGGTTTTGAAATTTAAATAAGTTAAACCCTAATGTTTTAAAATGTTTCAAAACTTACCCTCAAGTTTTGGAATTTAAAAGTTGATTAAAAGTTTAATTTAGAAATGTTAAATTCTAAAACCCTAGTACTGTTTTGAAAAGTTCAAATTACACCCTTATGGTTTTATTAATTAATTAAAGTGTATAATTAAAAGAGATTTAATAAACCCATAAAGTTTTGGTTTACATTTGATTAAATTAAAAGTATAATTTATTAAATTAGACCACCTAGTATTTTAAAAGTGTAAAATACACCCTATACTATATATAACATTAAAAGTCTAGTATTATATATGTATGAGTAAACAGTCAGTCTTACCATTAGTAAGCCTCATTCACAAAGCTAGTCTATAAAGGGTGTTTAAGGAAATTGCCTATAAAATGACGATTGAATGGGTATCCACTCTTACCCACCGCACTCTTGACTAGTGGAGGGTCATTAGCCGAACGGGTAGGATAGGACAAAAACCTTCCATTATAAGTATAACGAAGTACAAAAGTAACTAAATGCTTTTACAAAAATTCCCAATCTTAGTTACTTTAGGCAAAAGTGAATTGATGCAATTCCATGAAATTACACTTTGTGCCCTTGCGAAGACGTTAGTGGAGCGTGTGTGGTTAACTGGCACACTAAATGGTTCTAAGCAAAGGTAGCAAAGGGTGACTCAGTGTTTGTCATAGTTCGGTGGAGCGTGTGTGGTTAACCGGCACATCGAATAGGTGATTGTAACATTGAGGGCACCATGTAAGTTTGCATGGTTATTCACACCCTATTTTGTGATCCTCGGCATCCCAGTCACAAATCGAGGGGCATATCGAGATTTAAACATGCCATTGAAATGTTCAATGAATCTCAAAAGATCTAGGAATTTTCAATAGATTTAAAACTTAAATTTCTTTTTTCGTTTTTCATGGTGGAAATTGGTAAATTGTCATTTACCTACCTTCAAATATTTTGCAACTAGATTATAGCATCCCTCTTCTAGGTTGTAGAGTATTGTGTTGGATCCTAGCCTCGATGTTTCATTTGGGTGTCACATCGAGGATCCTAATAAATTTAACTTGAATTTTCTCCCGTTTTGTAGATGTCAAAGTATGAAAACTATGGTCTTCCCAAATCCAATGGAACAAGCTTTCCAAATGAAGATGATATTCCACGATTCGATCGGGGAACAAGAGATCGTGCTTCACTTCCTCCACCTCCTCCAATTATTCTCCCTAACCTACAAGTTCGAAGGCTTGAAAAGTTCAAGCTCACTCAATCCCTTTTGGCAAGTAAACATGGGAAACCTGTGTGTGTACACGTCTTAGAGATGAAGTCACACATTGATAGGTTAAAGATGTTGGGTGTCGAGATTTCAGGTAAGTTGGCTATTGACTGGGTTCTCCAGTCGCTTCCTGAATCATATAGTGAGTTAGTTAGAGAGTACTATATGATGGATCATGACGTGACCCTCATTGATTTGACCTATTTGCTTATAGCTGCTGAATCAATAATGATTTGGCGAGCTGGTCGAGCAAATTTGTCTGGTGAATCAAACTCCCAAACTTCAATGGATATTGAAAATGGTGACATTGGAGATTCATAAAAGGTAAATTCTGAGGTAGTTCCTTGTGCCATTCTGAAAGAGCCCACTTGCTTTTATTGCCAAGAGAAGGGGCACTGGAGACGAAGCTGCCCTATTTACCTAAGAGATCTAAGAGATGGGAGAGTCAAAATGTATGGCTCTACTTTAGGTAAAATCCATTAACTACCTCCTTTAAGTTCATATTCTAGATTCTTGATACATGATGTGATAAGATTACATTTTGATGTTTTGTAGGATCGAAGAAAAGAAAGGAAGCTTAAGGGAAGAAGTGAGCTGAATCTAACCGTGTTGAAATGGATTTCGATCACATTGCTTGAAGATTATATTCTTAAGCTACTACTTGGAGTTAGAATAGACTGCTTAGGAATATGTAACAACATAGTTTTTTAGTTAAATTGCAAGGACAAATTTTTCCGCAATAAAATAAATTTTGATTTTATATTATTTATTTATCCTTGCAATGGCGTGTATGAAAAATTGATGTTTGTAAGTTTCTGTTATTAGCAATAATGGATTTAATTCTTATTTGTGGAAAGGTCAAGAATTTACCAAATAGGGAAAGTTTCTTATCGCCCAAGTTTCAACTGGACAGAAACTTGGAATCATACAACTTGGTTGCATGATGAATGAGAAATTTCATATTTGGAAATTAGACTAATTCGTTGACAAAATGTCAAGTGAAGGACTAGGAGATCGAGTACACAAGGTTGTGTGTTGATCAAGTCCACCACAAGAGTAACAAAGATATTCGTCATGATTTACTAAGGTTAAGTAAATATGATTATACTTATGAGATTAAGTGTAATTCTCAGTTGATTGAAAGAGTTTCAATCAATAGCAGAACGAATAAGAAGAATCAAGTAGGCAAAAAGATAAAAGTTTCTCTATTCTAAGAAGAAGGGAGAGTACTTTTATTATGTTTTATGATAGGTCTTAATGATTAAGAACCATATCTCAATTGATCCTCTAAGTGAGTCTCAGTGCAATTGTATGTCTGAGAAGAGGAATCAAGAATTGAAGAAATGGTTAAATCAAGAAGTCAATCATACTTCGTTTCAATATCAAGTCTTAGAGTTAAGATTGTGAATTGAGTGACAAGTCTTAAGAAAGTTTATAACATTCATCAAATGTGGAATTTGAAAAGGTTTTTTTTATTCTTGCACATTTGAAATTGGAAAGTTGTGATGTCTTGGATAAGACAAAGACCAACTAGGACCAATTTTGTGAAGTGTTTTGATAAAAGCTACATTAACTCTTGAATATTTGTTTGTCAAGAAATGTTTATTGACAAAAGAATCTTATATGTCAAGGAGTCAGTGGGAGTCTTAATGGTCTTGAAAAGTTTCAAGAACTAATCAAGAATAAACCTTATCGATCATCACTAGCACACGACTTGAGGACATTATTTTGTTTCTGTGCCATTCCAATTGAGTTAATTATGTATGTGAGTTCTATGAGTTCTCATTTGAATGCATAAAGACAAAGCGCCTTGATCGATGGAAAGTACATTGATATGTAAGGATAAGTTACTAAACTACTTGGAAGACATGGTGGGCACTCGTTTTACCATAAGACAAGAAATCAAGATTGAAAAAGTTTAGTCCATATGAGTTTGGATTTGTCGCAAACTTTGGTTTTGACAAATTCGCATGGATAGGAATACATACACCATTAAAATCTAAGTGTCATAAGATTTCGTCCTTCATGAAAATGACTGTGAGGAAATGCTTTCACTAAGAGAGATTTTAAGAAGATAGTGATTGTGAAAAATGTATTCTCGAATTCGATTATGGAAACGGTATCCCTTTCCATAATTCGAATTGTGAGATTTGGAAATTAGTCTGAATTTTTTAGACACACATATGAGCTATCTAAGGCAAAGGTGTATAAGTTTAAGAAGCTTGGATAAAGGATTATCAAAGCATTAGGTATTAGAAATATGAACTTCAGAAATTCAATAAGTATTGTTTTCTGGAAGTTCAGTTGTTTTCTAAAACATGTCAAAGCTAGTGGGAGCATAAGTGTTATGCTTATATGATAATAATCATCATGATAGTGGGAGCATAAATGTTGTGCTTGTATGATTATTAAGGCAAGTATTGCAAGTTAGCAATATTACTTATAGAAAACAAGAGTTATACTTTGCAAAGTCGTAAGGGTTGAGAAGTTGTTTTGCTATAATTAAGGGAGAGAATATTTTACTTCGTTTCAAAATCTAAAGCTTAGATTGAGAAATTTTAATAAATTTAGTCAAAGGATACATAGTGTGTTCTTAAATTTCGATTATGATTACGGTATCCCTCTTCATAGTTCGAATTGTAAGAACGAGACACATAAAATATTATGGCAGAAGATTGATAAAGTATCATATCTTTATGTAAAACATTATGCATCGTGTCCCATACGCGCCGAGTATAGGATTTATTGCTAGTGCTATTATATTTGACCATTCTAAAATTTTCCAAATGTCTGGCGCATTAAGATGGAAAAAGGACAAGAATCGGTTTTGACTAAGATAATTAAACAACTATCAAAGGACGATCCAAAGTTTATTGAGGATTGGTCGCTTGTGAGTAGTTGGAAGTATGGTATTGGATGGATCATATCGACATTATTATGAATAGATAAGATTCTATTAAGAATGAGTTGTCGTATGGCAAATATGGAAATGTTTCCATATTGAGAGTTGGATATTGAGAATCTATGTCTAAATTAGAAACTTTTATGCAAAAAGTATGTTCAAAGGAATGTACTTTGAGTGAGAGACATCATATTTATAAAGTTGTTTCTGATGGAGACTGGCCAAGTCTTGATGATTTTGAGCTATGACTTTACGAAAGAATCATTGCATAAAATGTTAGAATCTAGCATAAGTAACAAGAATTTGATATTCTTATACTTATGATAAGGATTGGGAGTTGTGAAATGAGTATGATTGGAAATGTGTTCATTTGATCTATTTCACACAGTAAGGACCGTAGGTAAACATTGTGTGCATGCTGAGAGCATGGGACAAGTGTAGTAATAATTCAAGTAAGAAGTTGATTACCCGAAACAACAAATAATGAGTAATCAATATGGTGATTAAGTAAAATGTTTTATTTATACCTAGAGTTTGGGGCCATACGGGATTAGTATTATTCTTGTGTTTCACTTTGCATGTTTTGACTTCCTGAATAATTAAATTGGTTCAGAACAATCAAATTATTCGAACGGACCACAGTCGTTCATATGTTAAAAGTAGGTATGAATGAAGACTGTCGTGAATTGGTGTGTGGATTGTCTAAAGTGTATTAGACATAAGCAAATGTTTGTTGCAACGTTCATGAGTGCTTATGAATATGATTTGAGCATTGGATTAAACCCACGCTCACTTGGATCACTTCATGGATTTTATCACGAGTGATTGGTGAGACGATAATATCTTATATTCTTGAAACCGAGATGTGTGAGTTGTATCTTATGAGTCGGTTACACATTGATAATATGTAAACGCACCAGTAACTTGGTGTCATAAAACATACTATTGTGTGTGATTCAGTGAGTGAGTGCAAGCAAGCATTGAATCAAAGTTTATCCATTCCTTTTATCCAAAGTAGGATGAAAGCGATATTTGTGGGCCCCTCGATGATTTAGTGATGACACATAAGCGCTTAGCCAAGCCGGGACTAATTTGATGTGTTCAATTGTAGTCTGTTGTCAGTCGTCATAAATCGGAAATCGGGAAACAACACATAGACAGAGAGAATGATTTAAATCCATGTCTCAGTCTATACGATATCTTGAATGGAGGAATATATGATCCCTTATCTAAAGGACACGCGTATCTGATAAGATCAGAGTTGACAGCGGCTTTTGAAAGCTACGATTGCAGATCAGGATATGAAGTCATACGCAGAATAGTTATTAGACTTATCCAAGTGGGAGACTGTTGGATTAGTGTCTAAGTCCATAACTATTTTTTGTATGTACTTGACCCGATGGTGCATGGTCCTTTTGGGTTGCCTTCATCAAAGCAACTTGATAGGATGAATTATGGAGAGAGAGGAGTAATTATGATTTATTATGAGAATAATATATTAAAGGAGAAATCATATTGTTTAATTAATATTAGTTAAGAATTAATAAGAATTAATTTTGTGGCTAAAAGACGTTAATTAAATAAAAGGGACTAGAACTGTCAATTGTGTGATAGTTGAATATTGGGTTAATGGACTCCATAAAGGATAGAGTACACGAATTCTATGGGGAAACCCATTAGAAATTGTCCAAGGCCTTTAAGGAGGGAGTTCATGGGTTGCTTAGGGTATAAGCAGTCAAATTAGGGTTTCCTTGTTAGATAACCCTAATAGCCTCACTATTTAAGGACCCCTAGGGCACCAAAAACGTGGCAAACTGATTCCTTTAGGGTTTCTACACGTTTTTAGGTGCCTCCTCCCTTATCATTCTTCATCCTCTTGCTCTTGGTGTTTGTGAGCCATTAGAGGAGTGACACTTGTGACTCTAAGCTTTCTAAAGCCATTACAAGGAGGATTTGAGATTGTTATTGCTACATAACAATCAAGGTAAGATCTAAACCCCAATCTTATGTTAATATGATTAATTGTACGCTAGATATAGGGTTTATAGCTTTGGATATTCAATTGCATGTTCATTAGACAAACTAGATCCAAAAGCTATTAGGGGTTGCATGTACACCATAGGAATGATGTTTTGCTCATAACCCATTAAAAGTGACCAACACTAAAAACCTAACTTGCTCAATTCTTATCAACACCAAAACTCATACATAGGGACAAACCAAGATCCAAGCTTGCATTTTTATGACTTAAAATACCCTATAACTTCTGAAAGGATGGCTTAAAGGCTTTGGAGTACCTCATACTCACCAAGCTCTTGGTTTTTCGGACAAAAAGGATGAAAATCAAAGCTTAACTAGATCTAAAGAAACATAAGCCAAGTTTGGAGCTTTATACCTCTAAATGATTCACAAAAGAGAGATAGTCCTGGATCCAAAGTCTTGAGAGCAAATTCACCTCCTTGATGATCCTTCTTCACAAGCAAGAAAGCTTACAACTCACTCAAAGGCTCTAAATATTCAAAATAAGTTAGGGTTAGCAAGGTAGGTCGACTCTAGGAGTGGAGGCTGATAAGAAGAAAGGTTTTTGGGATATAATGATACTTAAATAGTGCACAAACCCTAAATATTAGGGTTTTGTTATGAACCACGTACGCCCTGCGTACTTGCGCGAGACTTAGTAAGCCCGCCGTACAAAAGTGTATGCCCCGCGTACTCAAGCCACATCCAAATATCACAAAATTGCTATTTGGGACCCATCTTGAAAATAATTCAAAACTCAAGGGTCAAAAGTAAATATCTGGAAAAATAGATGTTATATATATATATACATACATACATACATACATACATACATACATACATACACACACACACACACACACATATATATATATATATATATATATATATATGGTTGATTTTTGCTTCATTTGGTGCTCAATCTTCTTCCTTTCTCTATCAAATTTTCTGGAGGCCCAATCTTAGTAGTCCTTATGTGTTAGTAGTGAAGCTCTGGAGCGCCGGAGAGCCCAAAGAAATAGCATTTTCGGTTCCGAAGGTCTACTTGCACAGTGTCTGATTTTTCATTAAACAACATGTAAGTTGAGTTATGCTTACTGTACTTTAAGTATAACTTATATTTATGTTCTTAAACATTATTATGAGCTTATAAATAAGATTTATCAGTAATACCAGTCGTGATAGTGATCGATCTACTTACGGATATGTGTGGTGTTTACAGTGGATTTTCAAGACAATATATCTTTATATACCAAACAGATCCTACTTCCAATAAGATTTTACATGGTTGTTCCTTATCAGTTATATGTCAGTATTCTTTTTGGGATCATTGATAAATCTGATAAAAACATTATAACAATTAAACTTTATAAATACAAATGAATACTAAGACTTAATAATATTCGTGTTTAGGTCGTTTTAAAAGGGAAACCTGAAATGTCAGTCAAAAAATCGACTTTCCCGCGAGTCTTCCACCTAAATTAGGTAAGTGCATAGTTACTTTCATGAACATGATTTTAATACAAAGTATTTATTAAAAAGTATTAATTATCTGTTGAAAGTTTATTTGTGAATCAATTGCTAGTTATCTGAAATATTTGTTAAATGTATATTTGATCATGGTTAATTATGTGTTAAAATGTTTATATGATATTATTACATGATAAATTAAAAAATAAGTATTATTACTTAAGAGATTTACATGTATGTATGTATGTATGTATGTATGTGTGTGTGTGTGTGTGTATATATATATATATATATATATATATATATATATGATACTCTATGTTAAATATATACACTTAATCACAATAGTGTTGTCTAAATAGAGTTAGTATTAAAAGTTAATTTCAGGGATTTTAATTTTGTCTAAGTTTAAAACTAAGATGCATAAATGATGATTAGTTACAATTAAGTTTGATAAAAGTGTAGTCGTATACGATGTTACGATAATATGGTATAAACATGAAAATGGTTTTGGAAATTGATTATAACCATTATAGTCTTACCTAGTAATGAAATAAGACTTACAGAGGTTGTTTAGTTCAAGTTAAATCGAAAGAATGTTTAGTTATACGATATAACATAAAAATATTAAATAGGCAAGAAATTGTGTTCATTACAAACATTGTAATCACATCTAGTTATACACTATGACTTAAAGGGGATGCTTGGTTAATTAAGTTTGGATATAGGGTAACATCATATTAAGGGTGTGTCTGATATGAATGGAGAGTATAACTCTGTTATGTGACACTATCAGATGTCGATGTATGGATTACGTATCAGACTATATACCGGTAAGACTATTATCATATCTTATAGACACATATTCCAGGCAATGAAAAATAGAATTTTCTCCCATACATAAAATTTTTATTCCATCTCTTTTTCTTTCACTTACAACCAAATATCTGAAATTGTGTTTTATAACTACTTGAAAATGAGTTTCTCAGACAATGATTACGAAAAAAGCTTTGCAAACTTGTTTTCTTACTTTCATAACCTTAGAAGAATGAAACCCCATAACTACACCAATGTTAGGTGCATTTTATGCACTTATTTTGCACATCTAAATCTGTCTTTTCATTGCATTTCAATTCTTAATTCTTGCATTTAGTTCATAACTGGGGCACTTACATGTTTTGTTCATAATGTCAGGTACTTTCACCATTTTTGAATTATTTTATAGGTATTATGGTTATACGAAGCATGGAACATGGAGCTTGAACGATGGAGCATGTGGAGAAGAAGGATTAGATGAATTGTAGAAGGAAGTTTTATGTCATAGCCCAATCCATTGCACTTCATCATAGCAAATGACTACACTTAATTTCTCAATATCATATTTACCCTTCATAAACCTTCAAAATATCATATTTGCCCAAATCCTTTTTTATAATGTTTTTAATACTTTATAATCATTTTTATACCTTAGAATTATTATAATAATTAAAAAATTAAACCATATTATTCTTACGTCTATGATAATGAAATGTGAACTTATAAATTGTTGGAATGTTGCCCTCTTGACAAACAAAAAGATTCATCTTCAACCTTCTTTATGGAATGTATATTTTGATTGTTTAGCTTTTGTTGTTGTTGATTATTATCATGTTGTAGATGAATGATATTTTAGATATTACCATTGACATTTTGATGTTTAAAAAGTGCATATACGATATTTTGATATTTAAGAAGGGCATATATGATATTTTGATGTTTAAAAAGGACATATATGGTATTTTGAAATTTTATGAATGGTAAATATGATATTTAGAAATTTTATGAAGGGTAATTATGATATTTAGAAATTAAGTTGGATAAATATGATATTTTGATGTTTAAAAAAGACATATATGAAATTGTCCCAATAAATAAAAACCTTTATAGACTTGAATGCAAGCACATTAATTAGTAAAAAAAACCAACTTGGTTTGTGTTGGTGCGTTTAGTATCATTAATACATTTAGTGTAGTTAGGATTCTATTTGAGATAGACTGAGTTGCTTTTATTTATATTTTGAGATAAGAAGTACATAGTGTACATTCAAATAACAAAATAGGGCTTGGAAACACGAGGGTCCGAAGGCAACGTCCTTGGTGGGTTCGCAGGGGCATTGCCTTTGGCGAGGTCTAAAGGTAGTGCATGTAGCAGGGACCAAGGGGCAAAGCCCCCAGTGAGGTTTGTGTTCAATAAAAGGAGGTGCTATTTTCCCTACATATAGGAAAAATGGGTTGGACTGAAATTTTCCTGCCAAAACCCATAGTTTACGTTAAATAAAAAGAAGCATCATTTTTCCTGCATAACCGTCATTTTCTACATATAAAAAAAGACTTAATGTTGTAGAATAGTTAGGATATACAAGAAAATGCTTTGTTCGAGGTGTTCGATATCTTCATGGGCTTGACACACATACACATTCAAGCTATAGTATTCGATTTGACCTGTTTTTTCACTATTTCAGAAATGCCTATTCCAAAGTGAACGGTTATTATAAAACTTTTTTTTACTTATTTTATACAAAATAACCTCGAAACTTGATTAGATTAATCACTTTCCCTTAATTCAAATATATGATTAAATCTAATTAAGCTTAATATGGAACATCATTATAAAATGGAAAAAATTGTGAAAGAAAGATCACCATTGAATTTTAGCACGCTCCTCGCACGTGCGAAAATTTCAAATTCATCCATCTCACCAAATATGAAAAGGATACTAGGGTTTTAGAACCGACAGGTCGGCGATCTTGGGCAGTTCGGTCATCTGCCCGTTGTATAATTTTTTCTTTCCCGTCCCCTCTTCATCCCTCCCGCTTCCTTCATTCATTCGAAATATATACACCCCCAAATACTCTCCAAACTACACGATTTCTCTCTGTCTCTCTCAAAATTTTCTCTTCATTTCGGCCTCTTCAGCACTTGGAATTTCTTCTGCTGTCTTCAGATTTTCCCCTAAATTTAAGGTATAATTTGTTGATTAGTTTCTGCTTTCAGTTTAGGGTTTATGCGAGGTTTAAATTTTGAACAACAGATCTAACTTCAGTTGATGTTTTGTTGTGGCAATAACAATGGTTTTGGCTTTTTCTGTTTTGTAAAATTTTTGGTTGCCGATTGGATTAGGGTTTCTCTGTATGTTGAACTTGATGCTTGTTTATTGTGTATGCTTACTTACAGATCTCCATGTACTATTTGATGTTATCGCTTCTAGGTTTACTGATTTGTTCGTTTTGATGACGTAGTAGGTAAAGTGTGCAACGCGTTTTACAGTAAACGTGTAACTGTGCTTAGATGTTTTGATTATCTACAATTTTGTTCATCGGTCATTTGAATCGAGAGATTTGGGGAAGTGCGTTATTTTAACGGTAGTAATTTGCATTCGAACTTGTAGAACATCGCTTTTAGACTCTGAATACTAGGGTATTTTTCGTTACATCGTGATGCATGTAGAAAATCCTGAAGAATGTAACATCATCGAACTCATATTAGAGATGATGGATAATAAGCCTTTTCATCTCATGGTAACATGCGTGGATTTTGGTTGATTTTGAATCAATGATATATGCAATATACAAAAAGTTTCAAATTATTTTATGTATCTATTCATGTGTATGGTTTTGTTTTGAAGTCTCAACAAAATCTGCTCTGGAAAAGTTATGCACATAAATCTGACCTGAATAATAAAAAAATGGGCATTTGGAATGTAAACTGATTCAATTATCAATTGCTACAACTGTTCTATGGTTCATAAATTATTCTGAATCATGCTTTTACACATTCTTTTACTCTTTTGCTTATTTAAAAGCATTTATAACATTACTGTTGCACAATTGAACTATTTTGTTTTCACTTTCATACTATTTTCTTCCTTTTACTCAAGTTCTAATGGCTAGTTGTTCTCAAAGCACAACTTGCAGTTGTACTCATGAGTTATGTGGTTTAAGTTTCACCTTTGGTTTCTTCTCACCAATTTTGTTATCCATTATGAGCTTTTATCATCTGATTTTACCATTTCTTATCAAAAAACCATGGAACTAAAAGATTGATTCTATTTCTCCAATCTTTTAAACAGGTGAAGATGGCTGTGGAGATTACAGAATTCCTTTTATCTGCTCAATCACCAGATGCAAAGGTCCGAACTGAAGCAGAAGTCAGACTCAGGCAATTTCAAGAACAAAACCTTCCAGGGTTTCTTCTCTCTTTATCACTCGAACTCTCCAATGACAATAAACCTCTGGAGTCTAGAAGATTAGCTGGAATTGTGCTCAAGAACTCTTTAGATGCTAAAGATGCTACAACCAAAGAACATTTACTCCAAAGATGGGTGTCAAATGACATTTCATTCAGATCCCAAATCAAAAGACTCCTTTTAAACACACTTGCTTCATCAGTTTCTGAAGCAGGCCACACTGCAGCTCAAGTAATTGCCAAAATCGCCTCCATTGAAATCCCAAGAAAAGAATGGCCTGAACTCATTAGCTCTCTACTTGGAAACATGACACAACAAGATAAACCATCATCATTAAAACAAGCAACATTGGAGTCACTTGGTTATGTATGTGAAGAAATCTCTCACAACGATCTTGTCCAAGATGAAGTCAACTCAGTCCTCACAGCTGTTGTTCAAGGCATGAATGTCACTGAACAAAGCTCTGTTCGTCTAGCTGCAGCCACAGCTTTATACAATGCACTTGATTTTGCACAAACAAATTTTGAAAATGAAATGGAAAGAAATTACATCATGAAAGTGGTTTGTGAAACAGCCATGGCTAAAGAACCTGATGTCAGAAAAGCTGCATTCGAATGCCTTGTGTCAATCGCATCAACTTACTATGAAGTTCTTGAGCCTTACATGCAAACCCTCTTTGAGTTAACAGCAAATGCAGTAAAAGGAGATGAAGAAGACGTTGCTCTTCAAGCTATTGAGTTTTGGAGTTCCATTTGTGATGAAGAGATTGAGCTTCAAGATTTTGAAACTAATGAAACCGGTGATTCATACCCTCATTCACGTTTCATAGAAAAGGCTTTATCTTTACTTGTTCCAATGCTTCTAGAAACTTTATTAAAGCAAGATGAAGATCAAGATCAAGAAGATGGAATCTGGAATTTGTCAATGGCAGGTGGGACATGTTTAGGTCTTGTTGCAAGAACTGTAGGGGATTCCATTGTCCCTTTGGTTATGCCTTTTGTTCAAGACAATATTTCAAAGCCAGATTGGAGGGCCCGCGAAGCTGCCACGTATGCATTTGGCTCCATTCTTGAAGGTCCAAGTGGCGAAAAGCTTTCTCCTATGGTGTTATCAGCTCTAGACTTTCTTCTCAATGCTATGGGAGATCAAAACAGTCATGTGAAAGACACAACTGCATGGACTTTAAGTAGGATTTTCGAATTATTACATTGTCCAGCTACCGGATCTTCCGTTATTACCCCTGTTAATCTTGAAAGAATCATCCGGGTCCTTCTAGAAAGCATCAAAGATTCACCTCATGTAGCTGAAAAAGTATGTGGTGCTATTTACTATCTTGCTCAAGGGTATGAAGGTTTTGAAAGTGGCTCTTCTGTTTTAACACCTTATCTTGCTGACATCATCACTTCATTAATCGCAACTGCTGAAAGAACAGATGCTAATGACTCAAAGCTTCGATCTGCTGCTTACGAGACTTTGAATGAAGTTGTGAGGTGTTCAAATCTGAAAGAAACATCTCAAATCATAACTCAACTCCTCCCTGTTGTGATGTCAAAACTCGGTCAAACAATTGACCTTCAGATTTTATCATCCGATGATCGCGAAAAGCAAGGAGATCTACAGGCGTTACTGTGTGGCGTGTTGCAGGTGATCATTCAAAAACTCAGCAGCATAGATGAAACAAAACAGATCATTTTCCAAGCTGCTGATCAGATCATGGTTTTGTTCCTCAAAGTCTTTGCTTGTAGAAGCTCAACAGTTCATGAAGAAGCCATGTTGGCGATTGGTGCTTTAGCGTATGCAACAGGGGAAAATTTCATAAAATACATGCCAGAGTTTTATAAATATCTAGAAATGGGGTTACAGAATTTTGAAGAGTATCAAGTTTGTACTATTTCAGTTGGGGTAGTTGGGGATATATGCAGAGCTTTGGATGACAAAATGTTGCCATTTTGTGATAACATTATGAGTTTGCTTCTTAAGGATTTGTCTAGTGGTGATTTGCATAGATCCGTGAAGCCTCCGATTTTTTCTTGCTTTGGTGACGTGGCGCTTGCGATTGGGGAGCATTTTGAGAAGTATGTTCCTTATGCTATGCCTATGATGAAAGGAGCTGCTGAAGTTTGTGCTCAGATTGATGTGAATGATGAAGAAATGGTGGAGTATGGGAATCAGTTGAAAAGGAGTATTTTCGAAGCGTATTCGGGGATTTTACAAGGGTTTAAGAATTCGAAAGCTGAGTTGATGTTGCCTCATGCTCCTCATCTTTTGAAGTTCATTGAAGTTGTTGTTAAAGATGCTCACAGGTATATCATATATAAAAATAAAAAAAATATATATATTTTTTGTTTTACATATGTTTTTTTTTTATGTAGGGATGAGAGTGTGGTGAGAGCAGCAGTAGCAGTGCTTGGAGATCTCGCAGATGCACTTGGGCCCCACGTGAAGGCTCTCTTCAAAGACTTGTCTTTCTGTAGTGAGTTATTAGTAGAATGTCTTCAATCGGAAGATGAGCAGTTGAAGGAGACAGCTACTTGGACACAAGGAATGATTGGGCGTGTTTTCTCGGTATGCGGGTAAAAAAATAATGATAATAATAATTATTATTACTAGTTTTTTTTTTCTTGGTTACTGAAAGAAAAATGCGCTTTTTCATATAAAGTTTCGGTCGGGTCAGGGTCGGGTCGGGTCGGGTAAATTGATGTGAAGTCTTGTACTATGAATTTAAGTACAAAAAACTTTGGGGGAAAAGGTTGGTTAATGGTTATTCTGTGTATGGTTATTGAGTTTTTGGCACTAAGAACTTAAGAAGGTCATTATAAAAGGTGGCTTATTGTTTTGATCTTTGGTTATGGGGTTTTGTGTTTGTTTATGTTTTTGTTTTGAGAAAGCTTTTGGGTTTTTTGGATAGATTGAAACTGATATCAGTTTTGGTTTTGGCCAAAGAGTATTAAAAATGTGAAAATGTTATTAAAAGGGTAAAACAGTCTTTCTGGGTCACAGAAATTTCAGTTTTTGGAACAAATTTGCTGTTTAGTGTTTAGCTTTTATAATTGTTAAAATAATTAAATAATAGTTTTAATAAATGGTTCTTTTGAGTTATGACTAAATATTTTGTATTCTGCTATTTAAAAAAATTTGGACTTAAGTAATTATTCTTAGCAAGTTTTCTGTCTATTATGGGAGGTTTTAAATATTTTCGATAAGAATAAGAGATTATTAGAAAAGTGGATTGAATAATTACATGGATTTGTATAATTTGCTTCTAAACATTTGTAAAACGACAATTATTTACAGAAAAACAGTAATGGTTTGTAAATCAACCACGCGGATAGATTCCAATGCTTAATTTCTTATACATTTAAATTTCTAACCCTTTTTATAAAATAAATTAAATGAATTTCAAAATATTTTGTAAACCGAACACTTATTCAATCTTTGCTTTCTTTTATTAATTTATTTATATAATCTCCTTTTCTTAGATTTTTAACCCTGTTTGTGTGAAGCTATTTTAAATTAAGCATACCCGTGTAAACTGATGGTCGACGAGAGAAACGAATTATGTATAATATATATCCCTCTTGCTTTTAGTATTTTCTTTTAACAAAAGTGCTTATCATACTTTTGGAAACCCTCGTGATTCTTCATCCCCTATTGACAAATCTATGCAAATTTATTCTATTCCAGAGTCACTTCTAAGCAACATGTCTCTCTTCTACATTCTGACTTTTTTTTTATTTAATTTCTGACAAGAATTAAATTAAATGAAATGGTAATATTTTCAAGAGATCAAATACTGGTAGTTTTGCCTCTTAAAAAAACACATCATGATGTCTTTTTGGGATTTGATGTGTTTTTTAAGAGGCAAAAACTAATTAGGTACTTCAAATCATAAAACCCTGTCAAATAAATGTTTGATTCAAACTTGTTTAATCATGGTTATGTTTATGGTTTCTGTTAATCAATTACCCTACTGGTTGACTTGGGGGTCCCTTACCTTTTGTCATGAATTGTTTGCAATATTAAGTAAAACAATGATTATTTTGTGTATCATATGCAATTTGTAGCTGTCTACTTATTAATGTTTTCGCGAATTTTGATTAAGGACAAATAAAGGGACAAATAATGCAAGATGGAAATGTATTTTCGTTAAGTTTCATCTCTATTAGTGAGGTCTAATTCTTTTTAAGCAAATTTTCAACCACATGTATTTTTAAAAGTATGATTATGTTATTTATGGTTATGATATTTGCAAAAGTTATGAAATCAATATTTTGATACCAAAAGATTCAAATATTTGCACAAGTTATTTGTGATTGATACATCTATTATTTTAATTAATTTGATTGTTATAATATTATTATCAAAGTAACATCTATTATTTTAATTAATTTGATTGTAAATACATTAAGTCTTATACCATATTTTTTTTAAACTTTATTTGACCTAAAAGTATTTTCAATTTGACAAATATTTCAAATTGTCAATAAAATAACAGTTACAGACATGTTTATTTATTTTCAAAATATATTAATTGATACATATCTTATGTATGATTGTCTTTTAATTTTTGGTTGCGAATAAATTAAGCTACGACATATTATTTGTTTTAAGGGTAAATTAATTGACACAATATGTTACCAAAGTATCTATTCCGTGAACATTAATTTATAAGGAATTTAAATTTTATGGTTTATGTGTTAATTAATACGAATATTAATCGATTCAAAGGTAGATTGATATTTGGCCGGATAAACACATCAATGATTGTAAACATTCAACAATATTTTTTAGGTTACATGTTATTAATAAGTCAATTTAAAGAGAAACTTTTTAATTGACATAGTATATTGTCGATGTTTATTATTAAATTTTATGGTTTATGTGTTAATTAATGCGGATATTAATCGACCCAAAGGTAAGTTAATATTTGGCTGGATAAACACATATTTGATGATAAATATACGATAATTTTTTAGGTTACATGTCAATAATAATTTAATCTAAAGAGGGCTTATTAATCGATTGATTTATTCTCAATGCTTATTATTAAATATATATTTTATGTGTTTGTTAATTAGCTTACCAAAAAGGTTGGTTGATATTTAGCCGGATAAACACATATGTGATGATAAACACGTGATAATTATTTTGGTTCCATGTGATTAATAAATCAATCTAAAGGACTTGTTAAGTGACATTATTTATTGTCAATGTTTTTATCACTAAAACAAAGATATCAAGTTAATATTATTGTCCAAAGACTTGATATTAATGTTATGTCGATATCTAGTAAACAAATGAATTATTGATTAAAGTTTATGGATTAATGAGCATTAAAATAAGATACCCCATCGTGGTACCATAGGTTTCATCAATTCATTATCCTCGTTTGGTTTTGAGGTAAATACAGTAAATTGTTATTTGTATCAAAAATTCAATGTGAGTAAATATATCTTTTTGGTTTTGTATGTTGATGACTTATTGCTTGCCATCAATATATTAAAGTATTTTGAAATAAAGGATCTTGGGGAAACTTATTTTGTATTAGGAATCCAGATTCAACGAGACATATCTCGTGGAATTCATGCATTATCACAAAAGATCTACATCAATAAGATCCTTGAAAGGTTTCACATGCTAACTACAAACTAGACAACACCCTTGTTGCTAAAAGAGACTGATTTAATCTTAATCAATGCCCTAAAATCGACTTTAAAGTTAGAGAGATGTAAAAGATTCCTTACGTTTTAGTATGTATACATCCCTATATTATAAGGATGTTGGGCAGATATCTAAGCAACCCAATTATGGATCATTGATACGCATCCAAATGGGTTTTGAGATATCTATATAGAACAAAAGGCTATATGCTCAACTATAGGAAATACGATGTTTCGGAGATCATTTGTATTAGGAATGTGATTTTATTAGATGTCAAAATGGTTATGAATTCATATCAGGATACTTTTACATGTTATCATGATGAGCCATTTCATGGAATAGACTTCGATAGTTTGTGACAATAAATTAGTAATATTATATTCTAATAACAGTAGAAGTCTACTTAGTCAAATCATATTGATATATATCAAGCTTCAAACTGTTAAAGAAAAAGTACAAATGGACAAATATTTATATAACATATCAAGAAAAACTCCGTGATAGCGGATCTACTCATAAATGGATTACCTCCGTAGGTCTTTAATGAGTATACCACATACGTAGGTGTGATATTTGGTTTTAGTGGGAGTTTTATGGTGTTTTATGTTTTGTTGAAGAACAATTATGTTTTTCTGTATATAATTAAGAATTCGGTTAAATCCATTATTAGTTGCACTTATTTGAAGTTTGATCTCTATTCAACCTAAACAGGAACTCGTTGGAAATCTATTTTTATTTTAAAACCATATATCATGTTTAATCTATATTGTTAGCTATATATGTATATGTGACCATTGATGAGTTTAGTTACGTAAATTATAACAAAAACCGCTTTGATCCTATACTCTTATGATTAGTGGACGAGATTGTTTAAGTGTACCAATACTATGGTAACATTCATTAACACACTTATACGGTTATATGTATATTTATATATTCGTGGTCTAGTGGGAGATTGTTAAATAATTATGAGACCACTTCATAAATGTGTATAATTATAATGTTATCATTAAATCCGGTTATCATGGTAAGAATATAAATTGTTGATGGACCGATTTATAAGATATTCACTTACCTTTTGTGGGCTGAGTTCCCGGTTTAACTCGATATTCTCTATATCCATTCCATCTCTCATGTTAGGGTATATCTCCATCTATATATAAGTGTGATGAGGAACATACGAAAATACATAAAAAAGTTCATTTTTTCATATAGCTGAGGATTTTAGAGAAAGTTCTTAAGATCAACCGGAAAACCAACCATACTCATCAGATCCTTGAATCACAATGAAAACATGTATCAGATGGTTATTCTTGTTCAAGTTTTCTTTTAACTAGATTCGAGATAAAGATCGAAAGTTTATGTTTCCGCGTTTATATTTTTGGTTATTAAAATTACCAACACATGAATCTAATAAAAACATAAATATATTTTTCCCTTGTCTCATACTATAGTCTTCAAATAGACACCAATACTATCAATATGACCGCCAGCAAGGCCATAAAATCCTGCAAAAGAACCATCCTCAAATGATACCGTGAAATGCTCCCCTCTTACAGTACCATAAGGTCCATGGGTTTTTTTGTTTGTCCCAAATGAGATTGACCTTATTACTGTGTAACCGTTGCTTGCTAACCCAATTGTTCCGCTGATGGAATTTATTTCCTCATTATAATCAAATATTATCTGATCGGACAAACAAACAACGTATAATTAACAAAATTATATCAAAATGGAGAAATTTAGAAAATGAATAATAGTCTATGTATGATCAACACATAGAATGATGTAGTTCGTTAATATTATACGTGTCATAATACATAATGTTACATCTGATATTTACACATGCATATCATATCTAACATTCGGCACAATGTTATGGTTGATAAAATACCATCAACAGTCTTTCTAGACATGTATTTGTGATTTATATCTTGTAAATGTTTTTAGTTTTTACCAAAAGTTTAATTATCACAATATGTAGTTTTTTTATTACCTTCCAAACGAGTGGCGGATCTAAAAAATAAAACAAGGGTATGCAGTGGCAGTACTATTTATCGTTCACATAAATATTTTGGTCAAGGGTATATATACACACTTGGTCGGCCTAAAAATTGGTATTTTTCGTGTACAATTTCTTTGAGTTCTTTCTAGTAATTTGTTTGTTTTGATATGATTTTTATAATTATAAACTTATCCAAGAAGTTTGCTTGTAATCATATTTTAAATCAAAATTTTCTATAACATGAATAATTATAATTACTAACCCTAATCCTAATCGATACAAATAAAATAATTTTATATATTGCTAGTAGACAATTCACAATAGTTATATATTTTTGTATCATTACTTAATTAACATCAGATAATTTAATAAAAAAATATAAATGTAAACATATTTTTCGTAAAACCATGATATCATTACTAACAAGTATGATTCATGATTATCTCAAATATCAATTAACAAATATAAAAATGATTTTATAAAAAATTTAGCAAAAAACTACCGAGGTCATTTTAGTTTCCAGATTATCTACCAACGTTGGGAAAACGATATCACATATCCTTGTGATTGGCAAGGAGATGTAATATTTTAATTATGCTTTTAAGTTATCTAAAAAAAGGTACATAACATACTTTGGGAGAAAATTAGAGAAGAAACTGAAAGAGTTTGAAGAGTGAGGTCTTCTCTTTTCAACGAAAGGAAGAAGCACTAGCAAGGATATGTGACATTGCGACCGGAGACCGGCAAAGGGAAAACGAAGCCGCAGAAGCAATGTTGTTGGAGGAGGCAAACCGGGAGAAGAAAGTGACAGATCGTCGGTAGCGATAAGATCTAAAATGAGCAAAATCATGAGAGTTTGTTTTGATTTTTTTTATTTAAATATGTTTATATTTTGTTTCAGTTGTATATTAATTTGTTTTAATCATCTTATATTTATTTAAGGGGGTCAAAATTGGGTAGGGTTTTTTTATTTTTTTTATTTTCTTCATCTTCTTCTTCTTTGATTTCGTATAGAATCTCAATACATAAAGTTATTTATTTATAACATTTTTAGGAGCCATAAGATGATTAAATATCTTTTACAGGGTATGCAAGTGTTATAATCAAGGGCATGTAATATTTGTTTTTTTATCCATAATAATAACTATTTGTTAAAAACTTAACACTTCTATGAAAAAGTTAAGGGTATGCAATTGCATACCCTTGTTAAGGTATAGATCCTCCCGTGTTCCAAACAATCGTAGTAAAAGCTTATGAGGTGATTATAACAGCCATGTCTTGAGAAACATGCATTTCCAAAAATCCAAATAAAAAAAAATTTAGAACTTGTCTGAGTTATGAAATGTTTACCTCGGAAACTGTTTCATAAAGATTCCAATCAAGTATTTCAGTCGTTTTGGTGTGTGTTACGCTTCTATATTTTGTGGTGAAGATGAGAAAGTTTATGCTATCGCCATGATTAATGGTTATTTTCGTCAAATGTTGATTGTTCTCTAGTGGTAGATCCCAGATGTTATGTGGACTTCCAGGGTAAGTTGTTCCCCATTTTCCAACCCTGACGACTTCCTCATTAGGTTTAACATATATACCAATACTATCAATGTAATAACTAGCAAGCCCATAAAACCCAACTAACGCGCCTCTTTCCCATGGTATAGAGAAAACAGTTTTTGTTACTCGACCAAAAGGTCCATGGGCCCGTTTGTTCGTCTGAAAGGATAGTGACGAAATTATTGTAAAACCATCTCGATAACCAATGGTTCCATTAATGCCGATTATTTCCTCATCACCTTCGAATATTACCTGATTAATAAGCCACCATGCACAAAGATTATGTTACAAAAAGACATACATATTGACTTGTCAACTTACCTCGGAAACTGTTTCTCCACCAGCCAAACCACCATACTTGTCGGAATCATGCAAAATACCTTTAGATTCACCGGTGAACATAAGAGAGTATATTCCATCACCATGGTCAATAGTTATCTTCACAAGGTTATGGCCTTTGTCAAGTTCAAATGACCAGTTATTTTGAGGATCTCCACTTGTTCTTCCCCAAGTTCCTACCCGAATAAATGATTTGCTAGAATCCTTGCAAGAAAGAAAATATATAATTAAGAGAAAAGTGGAAATAGAGTTAAAATAATATTTGAGTCTTTCTTATGAAACTTACTTGAAGCTCCAATGCCCTCTCAAGGTTTTCAACAATCCAACCCATCGTTGGACGTTGGCTTCGATTTTCTCTCAAACATTCATATGCAACCTTTGAGAACAACTTTAATGAACCAACTTTCATTTGATTCATGAGATTGAGATCAACGATCTCTTCTATTCGGTTGTCTTCACAATACACTTTTGCCAATGAAGAAAGAGCCCGACGTTCGTCTCGGTATCTTTCAGCAAGTGCCAACCTTCCACATAATATTTCAAATAGCACTACTCCAAATGAATACACGTCGGACTCCTTTGTTAGAATTCCCGTTCTTATATATTCTGGATCAACATAGCCGAAGGTGCCACAAGCATTAGTGACAAGAAAAGTGAACTCCACATTTGAAGGGCCTATTTTTGACAATCCAAAATCGGATATTTTTGCTTCCCAATTCTCATTTAGGAGGATGTTGGAGCTCTTTATATCCCGATGCATGACTCTATGTTGGGGTCCCACATCATTATGAAGGTAATTAAAGCCACGAGCTGCACCAAGGCTTATTTGGAGACGTTGTATCCAGGAGAGGTTGGAGTCGCTTAGATATCTGTCAAGGCTTCCATTTTTTGCATGCTCATATACGAGGATATTTTCTTTACCCTCATCACAAAACCCAATAAGAGAGATGAGGTTTTTGTGTTTATAGCACGAAAGCATCTGAATTTCCATCAAGAACTCTCGGTCTCCTTGTCCCAATGACCGGTCCAACCTCTTTATAGCAACGGTGATAGGGGTTCCAGATAGGGTGATTTCGCCTTTGTAGACTTTCCCAAATCCACCTCGTGCAATGAAATTATCATCGCCAAAGTTATTGGTCGCTAACTTTATGTCTTCGAGTGGAATTTTTAAGTGTTGTACACCTTCCATCAGAGACATTATGTAACTGAACTCTCTTTAATCTCTGTCAATTAAATAACAAATGGGAGCCTAAGCACATGTTAAGCAGAAGTGTTTAAGTTCAAGATAGAGTATTATATTATAGTATACACAAACTTAGAAGTTATTGACAGACATGTCTATATATTAAACATTAAACCTGAAGGTATGATTTTGTCTTTTTCAAGAACATTATTTTTATCAGTTAAGTTTGTGTATTGACTGAATGAGTTTATATAAGGATTTGCCATAGGAAATGGGCTCACTCATCCAGCAATTCAACAACGCATATCCAGATTAATAGATTATGCATTGGACATGGGATAATTACAGAGTCTCAATCTCAATTGAGGATTAAGCAACAACGATTTCAACACAAAGAGCATCTCAATTGCGAATTAAAATAATGAAGGTTCAAATGATTTGATTTCTTCTACTATCGATATAGAATAAATCTGTGAATCAATATGTGGTACACAAACAAGATATTATCTTCAACACAACAATTAATCAACGAATCAATCAACTACACCCAAAGACGCATCGTACCTGTAAACAACCTGAAAAAAGGGGGAGGCGGAAGCTGCTGGAGGCCGGAGGAGGACGCTTTGTCGGTGTCGTCGACTAGAGACCAGAGGTGGAGGTGGACTCAATGACTTTGGTAGCTGTTCGTCTAGTGATAAGTAAACAAAGAGTCAACGTGAACTAAAGTGCAAAATGGGAAAATTCAATTCAATTTTAACTTATTTTTTGGGTCGAAATTAACGAAGGTTTTTTTTTTTTTTTTTTTTTTTTTTTTTTTTTTTACCATGTTTTTATTACTTACAAAATAAACCTTTAATTTTGGAATTTAGTTTAAACTTTTTAAATCCATAACCGTTTTTTCTAAATTGTTTTTTACAAATAAAAAACAAAACTAACTAAATATAATGCTTGCGTTTAGGGGGTAACTAAATAGAATAACTTTTTTTTTTCGTGGCATGTATACACAATTTTCAGAAGGATTATTTTTAAAATAACTTTTGATTCCATCGTTTTCATTTTAGAACACTAATTTTTTTCGTGGCATGTAACCAAATCAACTCGACTCAGCCAAGCCAACTCACTCAAGGAAAAGTCAACAAGCTGACCTCACATCGTGACAGGTCTGTCTCACATCGTGAGCCTCAAACATCTGATCATAAATGGGACTAATACATTCCTTACGCCGTGAGGATATGTCCAATATATTTCTAGATCTCATAAAGTTTCCAACTTTATGGTTTTTATCTACTCAACAAGCTTAACCAAGAAGAAATCCGGGACAAAAGCTTAGACCTAGCCTTATACAACCATAAAGTTAGGGGCTTTATCACATACCATGGTCCATGACGAATGTAAAGTGATGTTGCTGATGAATACTTGAAAGACACAACACAAGGCCACATTCTTCTTTTCCTTTTCTCCTTCTTCCAATCCAAGATAAGCTCCAAAACCTTCAAAGATCAAGTTAGGATTTGATCTAGGGTTTTTATGAGGTGAAGAGGGGTTTGACGCTGATAAGAACCCTAAGATGGGGTTAGAGATGCTTAAATACGAAGGAAAACATAAAATGGCCATGGGCTTGGGCTGCAGCGCCGCTTACATCGTGAGCCCTTATCCCTCACGTCATGGGCTTGGTCTGGATAAGAATCTTCATGCAGCCACCTCACGTCATGAGCCTTCATGCTTCACATCGTGGGGGTCCTTTTTCCTCCAAAATCCAACCTTTGACTCCTTGAACCCTAATCGATTCGCCCAGGAAAACGGGTGCTGCAACTCTCCGCCACTTAAATTAGATTTCGTCCTCGAAATCATTCCTTACCACTCTAGGCAAGCTAGATAGCCTGAAGAACGTAACCATAACCCGGAACATACTACAACGTTCCCAAGGCTACCAGACCCATCCTTAGCAGAACTCTTCAAACCCGATAATGAACGAATCCTTAATCTCTTGCAAAATAACCATTTCTACCTTACTCTGAATCAAAAATATCAAATTGGTCTGACTCCCCAACAGACCCCACCATACTGAACCTCTACCAAACCAATTCCACTTTGAATTCCAGTTTAAACAAAATACATCCAACCCTTGATTAACTTGTCGCTGCTACTGGGAACAAAATCACTTACCAATCATTAATTTGGAACACTTTTACTTGACCGAAGACTCATATAATCCTTCGAGTAGAAGACTCATCCCTGTAACGGTTAGACTCAGACGAGAGCTGCGCAGTAGGGTTGAATCAATTACTCTGACATTATTTAATCCAAGTTGCAAGTAACTTAGAATATTCTCTGAATAACAAGCAACTCTGCATACAAACCTCAATTCACAAATACTGCCTATGACAGTTCTCTATACATAATGATCAACAAGAGACAAACTGGGAGATAAACCTTCTAGCGCTGAACAAGTCACTACTTTCTTTAATTGTCGAACCATTATACTGTTGGTACCATCCTGGTATCCCATACTTTCCTGACTTCCACACAGGCTGAATCGCCCAAAACACTATCACGAGAGCCTGATCTACTATCAAAACTGAAACTATCCTATAACCCTAAGCCCTTCAACTGATACCCTTGGCATACAGATGTCCAATTTCATATCCCACTGAGATGAAGAGCTTACACATGAACACTTGCGATTTCCAACGCGAGTCCTTACCAACACCAACTTGGTACATAACTCACAACCCGAGATCCTAGGTTCTACACTTTTATTTCGCCCAAAATCTCCTGATTCACGACAACCCTTTACTAAACCTGGATACAAGAACCCTAGCCAACGCCGAGACTTCTAGTCTCACACTTGGTCCATCGACCAGGTTCCTAAGAGTCCAAATAACAAGGCTACCCAGCCTATAAACCCATATATATCATACACTAACCACCCACTTAATCCTGACTGACGTGTCCAAGGCGTGAACTGATTCCTCCCTTTACGCTCATGACCACCTCCAACGATATCCAACCTCAAACTGGTGAATGCTACGATCCCATCACAACCTTACTAACCAACCATGGTTACTACCCGTGGTCTTACCACACTCTATCCATCACAACCCTATGCACCCTGAGCACAACCTGTATCCAATCAAGTGTTCAGGTCATGCTTCGAACCCCAAAGCCTTCATCAGACAAGAACAGGCAACGAGGCACTAAAATAACCCTCGATCTGGATCCATCCACAAAGCTGCTATGGATAACAAGAATACGTCAACCAACTACTGGAAGTTCCCTGAAATCCCACTTACACAACCTCAATCCAAATGACCAATTGGGTCGTCTCTCTTCCTAACCAGGATGCGAAGCTTGCCCCAGTTCCATACCCGATCCAACTCCCAGAAATTCTGATCGATTCTCCCCCACTTGGATTAGATAAAGCTCTCTCTCTCTCTCTCTCTCTCTCTCTCTCTCTCTCTCATCCCATCAATCCAATGGATTCCCAACCTGAAAATCCTCATTTAGCATGAACCGCCTATAACCTGCGCCTACCAACACTAGCGTTCCATTACTAGCCAATCTCAATGATCGTCCAACTCCTGAAGTCCAGAAAAGTACTCTTGAAATCTTAACCATTCTGATAATCCAAATCACCTCCCACGATACCACACTAATTCCTTAAGGTCTTATGCTGGGAAATAAAACCATAACCCTTGATCTGAAGTGGCGAATCTTCATCCCAACTTTCATCCTCAAAAAATTACTGAATTCTAACCATCTAGAACCTGTGTGAACATAAAACTCCCCTGACATTTCTAATGGCCAATCAACTCATGCACTGACACCACCATCTTCCTGCTACCACTCCTCTCCTTGCAATGGTAGTGTTGAACCCTAAAAATTCTTCCATAGACGACTGCTGATCCTACTAGATCAAGGTTAAAACAACTGAACCATTATTTTAATAGAGAACTAACCCAAAACCCTGACCAAAGATTCTCCAAACAATATCCCTGAATTGATCCCGACAAAACTCATAATAACAACTGAACACGCTGAACCCTACTCAACAAGATACGACCCACTACTGATTCATTGAAGACTTTCGGCATGCGGAATGGCATATCACAATCCTTGATAATATAATCTAGACAATAGAAGAAAATCAACCCGGGATATAACTCACTAAAGACCCAGGAAAAATTCCAAAGCAATACCAATTCCTGATAACCCCCTAAAGAAAACAAACGATACATACCTGCAAAAGCATCTGAAGGAAATCTGACCTCTTCCTCTTGAGTTACCTCGACCATCCTGAGGACGTGGTGCAAAACTCCATTCCGATCCCAATGACAAGAACTAAGAATAGGATCCTCCTTCCTGAAGGATTCTAGGGGCCCACAAGCCTCAGGCTCCAGAATAGCCCCCCCCCCCCCCCCCCAGCCGCCCTGCCATAAACTCGATTCAAAAGGCCCCAAGACGACCATCCAAAAGTTCCAAAATCCCTTCTTTCATTCCTTAGAAGAACCAAAGATCACTGAGGTCCATTCCAAAATACTACGAGTAATCTTCGATGAGATGAACTCCCGCATGCGTGCATTGATCGGCTCAGTATCCGCACCTGAGCCGGAACCAGAAGCTGAACCCCATTCCTAAGAGCTCAACACTATACCGAAAACAACATGCAAAATATCTGAATAAATCAAAGAATCCTCATCTCCTAGGATTCCTAGATTCTCCAAGACTCTCCCCGATTCGAGTATGGATCCTATAATTTCGGTGGTACGGGCCCACACTACCTTCCATACCTATCCAGACTTTCCTTAAGAATCCTCCCGAATCCTCTAAGTCACCTTCCCGACCTCACCATGTCATCAGCTACTGAAAAATTCCCAATAATGTCAGCTAACCACTTCATGAATAAAATCACATGTGGCAAAGCTTAAATAATCCTTCAAGTGAAAGATGCATCCCTACAATAGTTGGACTCAGACAAGAGCTGTGCAGTAGGGTCAAATCCGTCACTCTTAGATTATCTAACCTATGTCACATGTAACCTAACATATTTACTTAATAGTTAACTCACATCATCATAAGTCCCACAAAGCACAAAACAAGTAACATTCGTATAGTAACACTCCTAGCAGCCTACCTCTCTACCACGAAGAACATCCCAATCTAACTTCCTACCAAGAAGATTCCAAATCTGGCATAGCAGCCTACCTCTCTAGGCTACAAGGAATCACATATCCTGCTAATCCACCCATTCGCTTGAAATCCTTACTTACATCCTTTATCAAGACAAGGCTCCCAACACTAAATCTCTTCCTAGGTTTTCCTAGGGCAATCTCCACACCACTCTCCGCCATCAGTTGCAGAAGGAACTCCCGCTAACTTCCTCTAACTAGCTCACAAATACTATTACATATTACTTAAAACTAGATAATTCTTTGAATGAGAGGTCTCACACTACAACGGTTAGGAATCAGATAAAAGTGCGCAATAACGTTAAAATCTAACCTTCTAAAATTTTTTAGTTCCCATAATATGTAACTTAGCATATCCTCTTACTAGTTAACTAGAGTTAGTAAGAACTTCTAAAGCACAAAGCAAACAACATTCAAGCATCAAGTAATGTGAACCAAGCATAATCTAATCAGGCCATCCAATCACTGACCAATCAGTACTAGCATGTAAGTCTACAAGCTCATATAATAGGCATATAATGACATCTTTCCTAACATTCTATCATGTAATCCTGAGCAAATCCTTATAGATATTTTAGGAAATATTACTTGAGCTCGGCTGATTGCATGCACCACACCCTGTCTTGTCTTAGAAAAATCTTTTCTCAAAAATGTATTCCTTTTTGAAATATTTTTACCAAATCCTCAGTTTGAGTTCAGACACACCCGAGAGTACGCCTGAATCCCTCAAACTAAAGCTTTGATAAAAACTTGTAACGCCCCAAAAATAAGACCATAAAATTTCATTTTAATTACATAGAAACAGTGCTCCAAAACCTTATCCATACAAGTTTAACAAAATAAGTGTATCAATATTATTTGAACTTTTCAAAGGTTTATGACTTATGCTTGATTAAGTAGAAATTACAATATCTGCTATAATCATAAGTGAAAGTCACATAGAATCGATTAACATCCCTTGTGGATGATCTGAAGGGTCCACACACAATTGTGTGTATGAGATCCAAAAAACTTTCACCTATTTCACAAGATCTAGTGAAAGGTGATTTTTTCATCGTTCCCAAAAGGCACGATTTGCATTTATCATCTGATCTTAGGCCAAATGATTCCAACACTCCATCGTTTTGGAGTTGGGCGATGCATTTCTTGTTAATGTGTCCAAGACGACAATGCCACAAGTATGATTTGTATACACCATTAGACGAATCAATATTAAACACATTATTGCCTAAATTATCAGCACACGTCACAATTTCATACACACCATCACAAGGCAAATATTCAAATATAAAAACACCATTTTTATAAGCAGAAATAGAACCATTCAAATCATTAAATGAATATCTAAACCCTTGTCTGACCAATGCATGCAAGGAGATAATATTTCTTGTCATTTATGACGAGTAGCAATAATTTATTAAATCTAAACAAACGCCATCACTAAGCACTATACAATAAACTCCAATTTTGGTAATTGGAGAAGAGTGCCTATTCCCCATGATCAAGTTCATTCTACCGTGCTCCACCTCCTCACTTCTTCTTAGTCCTTGCAGATAAGAATAAATGTGAAATCCACATCTTGTATGAAGGACCCAATAACGTGAAGATAATGAGTTATTAGATGAAATAGTGTATAAACCTGTAGAAGTTGGATTCACTTTGCCATCTTTGATATCTTGTAGATACTTCGAAGAGCTTCTTTTCCAATAACACTTGTCATTGCAGTAAAAACAAATAGCCTCTTTGGGATCAAAAGAGGATGGGTTATCTTTGTTTGATTCTATTTTATCAATGACTATTATGGTTGTTTATTTAACATGTCCACATAAAAAACATTGTTTATCTGTACACTCTATGTTATGAATTGATAGTCTATAACTATTGTGTTGTTATTTTCATAAAAGGATATTAAGAAATATCATAGTGTTAAAAGGAGCCGGTTGCTTATCTAGAAACCAGGTTCTATATCTAATATGAAAAAGAGGCTAAAAGTCTATTACGACCCGGTTGTCTTGAACTGGTATATATTTTGTTTTCATATGTTGCGGTTATACAAAAGTGAACCGGTTCTAATATGCATATGAAATTGGCATTGAAGGTGTCATGTGCCCCGATTATATGAATGTAAATCGGGCTCTTTTTATCATAAAAAGACTCGGTTTAAAACCAAGTTCTATTACGGATTTCACATAGGATTCGCCAACATCAAATCCGGTTGCAAAACCGTGTCCTTTAACCCTTTAAAATCATTGAAATCATGATTCAGTGAGAGTTTGATTGCATATACTTAAAGGGTAGATGCATGAATATCAAATTCAGAATATAAAAACAATAAAGATGTTAACAAAGACTCGAATAACAAACACACCATGCACCATAAATCTTACAAAAACAAAAAGATATTTCCCCATCAATCCTCAGCTCATACTAGAGAGTCCTTAAATAGATACCAATACTATCAATATAAGCGCCAGCAAGGCCGTAAAATCCAGCAAAAGAACCACTATCAAATGATACCGAGAAAAGCTCGCCTCTTTTTTTACCAAATGGTCCATGAGTTTTTTTGTTTGTCACAAATGATATTGACGTTATTACTCTGTAGCCAGGACAATATCCCGTTGAGAAATCAATTGTTCCATTGATGGAATTTATTTCCTCGTTCCAATCAAATAATACCTATGTAAATAACAAATTACAGCAAAAGGAGAAATTCAGAAAATGAATAGAAGATTATGTATGATCTATATACACATAGAATTGATGTAGTTTGTTATTCATGATAAAAATATAAGATTATACGTGTCTCTTGAGAAACACGCATTTCTGAAAAACCAAGTAAAATTTTTAAGATTAAATATGTGAACTTGCTTGAGTTATGAAATGTTTACCTCAGAAACGGTTCGTTCGCTATCCGGAATATAACCAATCCAATCATGACCAACCCTTTCAGAGGTGTGTGTTAAGCTTCTATATTGTGTGGTGAAGATGAGAGAGATTATGCTATCGCTGTGCTTAATGGTTATCTTCTTCAAATGTTGATTTTTCTCAAGTTGGAACGACCAAACATTTTGTGGACTTCCAGGGTGAGTTTTTCCCCATGTTCCAACCCTTATGATTTCCTCATTAGGTTTAACATATATACCAATGCTATCAATGCAATAACTAGCAAGCCCATAAAACCCAACTAACGACCCTTTTTCCCATGGTATAGAGAAAACGCTTTCTGTTGCTCGACCAAAAGGTCCATGGGTCCTTTTGTTTGTCTGAAAGGATAATGACGAAATTATTGTAAAACCATCTCGAGAACCAATAGTTCCATTAATGCCAATTACATTCTCATCACCTTCAAATATTACCTGATTAATTAGCCACCATACACAAAGAGTATGTTACAAAAAGACATACATGCATATTGATTTGTGGAATTAAGATCAACTTACCTCGGAAACTGTTTCTCCACCAGCCAAACCACCACACTTGTCGGAATCGTGCAAAACACCTTTAGATTCGCTAGTGAACATAAGAGAGAATATTCCATTACCATGGTCAATAGTTATCTTCACAAGGTTATGGTCTTTCTCAAGTTCAAATGACCAGTTATTTTGAGGATCTTCACTTCTTCTTCCCAAAGTTCCTACCCGAATAAATCCTTTGCTAGAATCCTAGCAATAAAGGAAATATATAAGTATTCAAGGTCAATGGTGGAAAATAGATGCTAAAATGACATTAATTTGAGAGTCTTTCTTATGAAACTTACTTGAAGCTCCAATGCCTTATGAAGGTTTTGAACAATCCAGCCCATCGTTGGGCGTTCACTTCGATTTTCCCTCAAGCATTGATATGCAACCATTGAGAACTGCTTTAACGAAGCTACCTTCACTTTATTCATGAGATTGGGATCAATGATCTCTTCTAATCGGTTGTCTTCACAATACATTTTTGCCAACGAAGAAAGAGCGCGACGTTCATCTTGATATGTTTTAATAAGTGCCAACCTTCCACACAAGATTTCAAATAGCACTACGCCAAATGAATAAACATCAGACTCCTTTGTTAGAATGCCGCTTTTTACATATTCTGGATCAACATAGCCAACAGTGCCACAAGCATTAGTGACAAGAAAAGTTAAGTCAACATTTGATGGGCCTATTTTTGACAATCCAAAATCTGAGATTTTCGCTTCCCAATTCTCATTTAAGAGAATGTTTGAACTCTTTATGTCCCGATGCAGGACCCTGTGTTGTTGTCCCACGTCATTATGAAGGTAATTAAAGCCACATGCCGCACCAAGGCTTATTTGGAGACGTTGTGTCCAAGATAGGTTAGAGTCACTTAAATATTTGTCAAGGCTTCCATGTTTTGCATGCTCATACACGAGGATACTTTCTGCACCCTCGTAACAAAACCCAATAAGAGATATGAGATTTTTGTGTTTATAGCAAGAAAGCATCTGAATTTCCATAAAGAACTCTCGGTCCCCTTGTCCAAATGTTCGATCCAATCTCTTTACAGCAACCGTGATAGGCTGTCCAGATAGGATGAGTTCGCCTAAGTAGACTTTCCCAAATCCACCACTTGCAATGAAATTATCATCGCCAAAATTATTGGTGGCCAACTTTATGTCTTCAAGTGGAATTCTTAAGTGTTGTACTCCTTCCATGAGAGACATTATATATGTATAACTGAAATGCGACTAAAGTCTCTTGAACGTCTGTCAATTAAATAACAAATGGGAGCTTAAACACATGTTAAGCAGAATTCTTGAACCTCTGTCAGTTAAATAACAAATGGGAGCTTAACGATATGTTAATATACTAATTTAAATATTCGACAGGAATAGAGATACTAGAACATCCATTTCAATATGTAAAAATACTAATACTCTAATATTGCGTATGTTTGTTTATCTGAACAGCAGACTGCAGATACATTTAAGAGCATTCAAATTAAGGGAATAAAATTTAACGGAATATCATAAGGATTCAGACTGAGAACATGGTGAAAAATAATTTGATTCTCACTGCCTACAATGTTCGATCCTCCCAAATGAGTGCACAGTAGATTTTTTATTGTAAAAAAGCTTCCATGACTTCAAAGTTTACTCAGATTTTGGGTTGTAGATTAAAAGTCATTGTCGTATCAAAGTAAGAAAACGTTTTGGAACCTAAAGTCTAAGAGTATGGTTTCGTATATAAGAATATCTTAAGATTTGAATTTCCAAATATGATTTCATTTAATAAAAGGGAAGTAAAATAGCCTTAATAAAATCCATAAAAATAGCTAAAACCCAAATTGTAGTGCCGTAAGCATTTGAATGCATGGTACTTTAAATTTCTCAAGTTAAGTTGCTCTAAAAATTAACAATCAATTGCCATAAAAATTTTAAAAATAAATTAAAAGTACACCGTCCCTTACTGAATTTCATCTGGTTCCCATTCATAGACTGATCATAGCAGTAGTAGAACACAAACAAAACTAACCTGATCAGATTTGGAGGTTCTGAGGGTGGTTGGTGATGATCTGAATTGATGAATGAAGCTGAAAAAGAAAAGAATGCTAAAAGAAATAAAGTTGTTAGGAAGTATTAATATAATTGTATGTGGGTATTTTCCACTAAGAATATATTATTTCCTAACATAAAGTGATAGAAAAATTGATACCATGTAAATGATGCTTTATGAGTTGTACAGTAAGTCAATAATGAACAACAATCAAGTGTGTCTACTCTCTTTATATATTTGTTGTTTTCCTTTAGAGTCAAAGTAATAAACAATTGTCTAAGTTATTGGCAAAACCTGTCATAATTAGTACTATCCTAATTAATTAGGTTACAAGAAAAATGATTATTATAGGTGATTTTAAGAACCTTTAGTGGTGGTTTTTGTCGCTCGTAATACTCATGTCGTCAATAATATTCTGGCAACATTGTTGGCGCTAATATTCATTTTTTTTAAATCAGTTTTTTTTGTGCTGAAAAACTGATATATAATAACATTAAATACAGGAAACACGAAAACATTAAATGCATAAAAACGATTACATAACATCCAATTAAATACCAAAAGTGTTATAATTCTATACGTATATGTTAGAATAAGTACCAAAAGTGTTATAAAGTTATGTTATACATTATCTAACAAAATACATACTAGTTGGACGTGCCATCATATTCGTTCCCTTCGTTTCCTTTGGTATCATCTTGGTACCCCTTGTTTCCTCTGGTATCACTTGGTGGTTTCCACGAGTGAAAAAACACATGAAATTCCGCACTACATCGGGTCATTGATTATTTCACGAAGATTCTCCGACTACATAATAAATAACAAAATATATTTTAATAAGTTAAATTATCAACATAAAGAAAAACGACCAAACTAACAATTATCAAAGTATAAACAAAGTACAAAACTACCAACATAAACAAAGATAACAAACAAACTATAATCAAACTAATAATTACCAAAATGTAAGTAACTATCACATTACCGATTATCAAATCAACAAACTAACAATTACCGATATATCATACTATTAATATAAACCTGCATATCAAACTATCAACATAAACCAAACTATCAAATTAACAATTACCAAAGTATCAAAAAACCAATTCCGAAGAGTTTAAGAAATAATCATCATAAACCAAAATTACCAAACCAACATGCATGCATTCATTGATATATATATATATATATATATATATATATATATATATATATATATATATATATAGAGAGAGAGAGAGAGAGAGAGAGATTGGTTGAGAACTCATAGTTTACTAAGAACCTGAGAACTAAAGATGGGGCGTTAGATCAAAATTATCTCATTAAGGGCATGATCGTAATCTCACCCATTTCATTTAATGTTTATTTTTTTATGTTATTGGACAAAATTAACATAATAAATTAAATTTTGGATTTATTTTTTTAAATAAATTTTGAATTTTTTTAAATGAAGATTTTTTAATTTTTTTCAGAAAACATGAATTTAAAAAAAAATCGAAGGAAAGTAATTTTTTTAAAAACTGCAATTTAAAAAAAAAAAAAAAAAAAAAAAAAAAAACTGCAATTCCTTAAAAAAAACTGCTTTTTAAAAAATACTGCATTTTTTTAAAAAAATAACTGTAATTTTTTCAAAAAAATTGCAATTTAAAAAAAAAACTGCATTTTTTTAAAAACTGTATTTTTTTTAAAAAAAAACTGTATTTTAAAAAAAAATTGTAATTTTTTTTTAAAAAAGCTACATTTTTTTTTCTAAAAAACTGCATCTTTTTCAAAAAAAATAAAAACTCCAATTAAAAAGAAAACCTAGAATATAAAAGAAAAAACACTCTAATTTTTTAAACAAAAAAAAAAATCAACGTTTTAAGTGCATCTATGCATATTTTTTCAAAGGCATATATATAAATATTTATTATACTATAATATTCGTAAGTAATAATAAAAAATCTTGTTTTTAATAATGAATCCATAAAAGTAATAGTACAAATATTTTATTCGATACAAAATAAAATATAAAAACTACTAAAAGCTACAAAGATTCACAGGGTTATATATCATTTCTTCATATCAAGATTTCCATATTTTCCTCAATTTATGACTTTTTAAATCTTCAAAGTTTTCCACAAATTCTTTCCAATCTACAAAAAAATTTAAAAAATGATTAATGGAAGAACAATCATAAAAATGCATATGTATATATTATGTAAGATTCACATGCAATTATATAGTGTGATATTCACATGTGATTGTATCTTTTAAGATTCAAATGTGAAGTTCACAAGAAAATAAAAACAAAGAACACTCACACAAAATTCATGTGTGCATATGGACGTAATTCATATGTAATTCACTTGTGAGTTACATATGAATTACATGTTATTCATATGTGAATTACATGTGATTTATATGTGAATCACATGCAATTTATATGTAAATCATATACAATTTATATGTGAATCATATGATTTATATGTGAATCACATGTGATTTATATGTGAATCACATGTGATTTATATGTGAATCACATGTAATTCATGTTTGATTCATTTGTGAAATTACAGGTGACTCATATGAGAATTACATGTGATTTATATGTGAATCACATGTAATTGATATATCATATGTGATTCACTTGTGAATTACATGTAATTCCTATGTGAATTACATGTGATTTATATGTGAATGACATGTGATTTATATGTGAATCACATGTAATTCATATTTTATATTTTATTCACTTGTGAATTACATGTGATTCATATGTAAATTTCTTATTTTTTTTAAGATGAGAAATATGTAATTCGTATTTCATATGTGATTCACTTATGAATGATATGTGATCCATATGTAAATTTCTCATTTTTTTAAGATGGATTTGAATAACATTTAAATTATAAGAAGGCCAAGAAGCATTCCCTGAATTTAAGAAGAAAATGTTAAGTATGATTTATTGGTGATTTTGAAAAGTATATAATTAAATAAATGTTTTTAACAAGCATGCTTGTATAATAGTGTTTATGTCACTTCTTTCCACCCCATATGCAATAGAACTCAACCTTACTATTGTATATGCTAACATATCTCCAAAATAAACAACAAATCCAGCTGTAACCAAAAGTGCTTCACCTAAAATAGAAATAATTGCTTTAGTTACTAAAATTGTAAAATGATGAAAAAAGAAAGCGAAGAAGAAGAAAAAGAAGAAAAAGAAGAAGAAGAAGATACCAAATGAAGAACATGTTGGAAATATGTTGAGAACTTGTTGAATGAATTTCACAGTTGATACCCCATGACATACAATCCATAACAAAGTCAATGCCATGTTCCATTCTTCCAGATGCAAAAATTGAAGTACAAGTTTTGAAAAAAAATGGAGTTCTGAGGGGTAAATTAGTCGATGAACTCACCGAAAGATGATTTTGCAGCAAAAGATAGATAGCACACTACTATAAACAGGGATATGGAACTAATGTTGAACTTCATATGGTAATCGTTATGAAGAGATGTTGAATTGGTGTTCTTGGATTCATGGTGACACATGAAGCAAAGGAAAACAAGCACACAGAGGCAAGTAGTAGAAGTGGCCCAATATTGTAATCTTATGAATTCAACCTTTGGAAAAGGAGGGATGAGAAAATACAAAAGGCTATAGTTTATAAGATCACAATAATGAATGATTTTTGTTTTTGTTCCCTATAATTGAATTTTGTGAATTTGTGTGTGTGTGTGTGCTTGTGTGAATGTCGATCCCAACAAGTAAAAGAGATGATTTAATTTAGAAACCATGCACCTTCAACTCCTACTTCATGCACCAATTTTACCATTTCTAACCGAAGTTTGAATCATGCCTCAAAAACATAAATAAATCAAGTTTTTTCAGTCCAATGTTCGGATTCTAATGATTATAGGATGGAATGGAATTCACATAGCAAAATATAATGTTGAAAATATAACACAAATTGACAAAAGAAAAACTACTCACCATAGCAACCTTCATGGACTCCAGAGTAAGTTTTTCCATTAGCGTATGCGATGCCTCATAAACAATATGTTCTTTAAACCTAATCACAACAACTAGTATCAATAAGAAAAATTGAAAACGGAAAGAAATTAGATATATTTAGCAATCAATTCATTCACTGTATTGAAAATGAAATGCTAAATTAGATAGATGAGCAACAGAGAAATTTCACATGAGAAGGAACTTACCGAAGACGGCATGGATAGGACAAACAGTGTCGCCAATACGACAGATGTAGAGAAGTGCCGAGAGCACCGTTGATCCAATCGTTATCCAAACCACCACCGTCGTTCAACTGGATCTATGCTTCTCAATGTCAATTTAAGTATAAAACAGATCTTTTTTATATCCTAGCTCTTGGAAGCTTTAGACGGTGTGTCTTCTGGTAGCCTAACGTTCACCTCAGAGTGTGCTTGTCGATGATGAGACAACCAAAACAGAAATGCCACCGCATTTTGTGGTTCATAATTTAGATTCAAAGGATCCAGAGTCTTCACCTTACTCGATTTAATGAATAAGGGAGACAGTTGACGGAGGAGACGATGGATTTCAGACGATGGCTCTGGATTGGGGGAAAATAAACGATGAAGCTGTGAGAGAGGGATGAAGAGACTATCGAAGAATTGGGAGAAATATGGCATCGATTGATTTGATGGAAATGATCTCAGTACCATAAATGCCCTTCAATTAAATTCAATACCATAACCCCGGGTGTTACTTTTTCATTATTTACAAAAATGTCACAAATCATCTTGACCTTCTATGAATTTGATTTAGTGGCTATTATTTGGTTCTTAGGTTCTCGGAAATATATGAGTTCTCAAATGATCATTCATATATATATATATATATATATATATATATATATATATATATATATATATATATATATATATATATATATATATACAAAAATGCCACAAATCATCTTGACCTTCTATTAATTTGATCTAACGGCTATTATTTGGTTCTTAGGTTCTCGGAAATATATGAGTTCTCAAATGATCATTCTTATGTGTGTGTGTGTGTGTGTATATATATATATATATATATATACACACACACACACCTTAATAAGCATTTACCCTCAAATGCTGAATTTTAAGAGGTACAATCTTTTAAGCAATTTGTACAATAAATTTATGCACTAACTGTATTATAGAAAACTAAGGAAGTAGATTGGTCAAAATCAGACTTATTATTCCCTATTTTAAGCAAATAAAATCGGTCTACAGATGAAGTCTATATAGCATATCCTATCTCTTCCCCACCACTAACACACTCTAAACTATCCCCCTTATCAACAAATTCTGGAACTCCATTCATCCTCCTCCATGACCACCTTCACCACTATCTCACTTCATCTCATGACAGTTCACCATCCCAACACCTTTAAAATCCAGTCAAACCAACAACAACATCTTCACCTTAATCTCTCTCCTCTCCTGTCCTACTTAGCCACTTCCTTAATTGTAAGCATCGTCGCCACCAAATGTCGGCTTCACCATCTTCTCTATCGTCCACCCCCTTCACTAGATTTGTCAACACAAATAACCTTGAAACCCTATATTCTCCACCTTTCTTTGTCTCTCTCTATATCCACCACTACCACCACCTCAAAGTTATGAAGGCGGATCCGTTGAGTCCAGGTACTATCTCACCATCAAAGCCATCATATCCCTCAATGTCTCTAATTTGTTTCTTATTTCTTTTTTGCTTCAGTGAAAAACAGAATGGAGCCTCTTCATAGAGAAAACGCTAAAAAAATTCAACCCCAACCATTATCCAGGGTAAAAATCATATATTGTTTATTTATAGTTTCAAAAGCTCTGAAATTAAGTTGAATTGAATCAAGATTCTAAGATTTCCCAATTCTTCATACAAATTTCAATCAATAGATCTTGACTGGTAAACATGTTGGTTTTTCTTGGATAATGTTTGTTAATTTTTGTTTCATCCTGTTGGTGCTTGTATGTCTTGGCTTTGTAAGTTTTAATTGTCTAATTTGATCACTGAACTATGGATGAACTCATTAGATATGGAATTCGTGTGGCATGTTTACTATCTCTACATCAGTTTTATGCTTTTTCATGTTTCTTTTGTAGGTATGATATATCAAATGACAGTCGGTAAACAACTCAAGACCGAAGCTGACTTAAAATTCAAGACTTTGTACAGTTACAACTTACACATTTTCCACCTTATCTTTTCCATTTTTCTTATCAAATACTCATCCTTTTCATCATTCTTAACCTGAGTTATGATCTATTTTGGCCAAAATAGATCCAAACAGAGAAACAAATGATAATAAGGTGTATATTAAATGTCCCTACTATAAAACTATGCTCGATTTGTTGTGTTTCTTTCATTTTTTGAATTTTCATTTGTCATTTTTTGAATCAAAGGCAACCAAGACTACAAGTAGTTATTTTTATGGTATTTTAGATTTGTTTATGGTGATATTTCAAATCTATGTTGCAGATCTGGATGAGAAATGGCTTTTGAGATGAAAGATAGTTTTTGGATTTGGATGAAATTAGATTAAAAAAAGGATTTTTCAAATTTACATCTAACTTTTATATATTTTTTTTGTATGTTTTGCAAGGAATTGTGATCTCAGATTTTATCTGTATTGAAAAATTGACAAATCTGCATCATGCTAATTACAGTTGGTCTATTCAACAAAGCATTTCAAGTGGTATATGGTTTGGTTCAATTATTTTTAGATTTTTGTTTATTTGATTATCATTTCAATGTTGTTAGAGATCATTATTGGCGCTAGCCACCCAAAAGGTAGTAACGGGTTGACCGACCTTGTGAAGAAAACTTTCTTTCATCTAATGAATCATAATGATGATGCAATAAAGAGGATTCGATTTGTCAAATTCATGATGTGTCTGTTTGATTACCTTTTTAATAACAAGATTGCATATATATGATTAAATTTAAGATTTCATAATTGTAATTGATCTTGGCAATATAGGAAAAGCTTAATGCTGCAAAGAAAGTTTAGCAATAAATCTAGAAATCTATGTATTTGAGAAAACAAGAGAATTAATCTCCCAAACATCACATGATGCCTCCTAACAATGCTAAGTGGGATATGTTTTCAAACATAATAGTGGCATGCTTCATTTTTCTATTATAGTAGTGAACTTTTCTTGGATATTGTGATTAAATCTACAATTTGAGTTTCTTTTATTCCATTTTAGGTATTTAGACTGGATTAATTAATCCACCATAATAGCTGGATCCCAAATTACTATGATCTAATATATTTGAAAATGGGGAAATTACACAAGTTTGGTTGCATGGATGATCAACAAGTTTTGACCGAATTCCAAGAGTGCAAGAAGGCATACCCAAATGGATATATAAGGTGTTTAGCCTTTGATAATGATGTGAGGCATGCTCAGTGCATTTATGATGTTATTCAATTGATTGAGATGGCTATTAAGGTGAATCTTCTTTTATCCTTTTGAATATTATGTAATTTTCCAACGGATAAAAATGTAGTTTGATTTGAAAATTTAAGCTAAAAGATAATGCAAAGGCTGAAACAGTCCACCTAAGCATCTTGAGTTGTTGATGTTGTTAAATAATAGATTTTTCTTGAATATGAGTTCTTTTTCATATCTTATTGGGACGTCTGACTGCGTAGATGACATGATCAATTGAGTTGGCTTACTTGCACGAAGTTAGTACAAAATATGTGTGGCTTACTTACACGAGGTTAATTTTCTTTGTACAACTATTTGGAAGATATTTCTAATTATATCTCTATACTTATTGTTTCTTTCGTATTACTATGAAAATCCAAATGAGACACAAGACAAAGTTGCATTAACTTTTTTATGGATAAGCAAAAGAAGACATGAGAGTTTTATTATTGGTGACATCAAGTCAGCCAACGACATTACAATCATAAGCCACAAAACATTATTTGAAACTTTTTTTTATTACTTTATATGGGGTAGAACGATAATGTAATCTTTTGAATTGTATATTGGATTTCATGTTAATGAAATACATTTGGATGTAATGTGACATTTTTTTTCTAAATATAGAGGTCAATTTGGTCATTGTCTTATTGTGTAAGATGATGGCAAAACTTCTCCGACTCATGCCAAGGCCTTACTAAGAATTGGATAAGAGGCTTCTTAAATAGATTTTTATGAAATTTATGAAACATTCATACTTTAATTTAGCTCACGTAGAAAATTTAAGATATATGTTGTGTTTATATGAATCTTGACAAAATATAAGTTTAAGATATATGTTGTGTTTGTATGAACCTTAACAAAAAAAAAAAGAACTGTTTGAATGTTTTCTCATTAAAGGATCACATGTCACTACTAGAAAACAGCCATTTGATAACACGCAAACAATGACACGTGGTGATTTACGATATGCAAAAGCGTGTGGCCTAAAAATAATGTCATATGTTCTAAAATTTGAAGGATAGTGGACACGCTTTTGTGCATGCCCTAAAATTACTGTCAGAAAATAAAAAAATAAAAAAAATACAGAGGATGCCTTTCATAAAATGTGTGTCATGTAAGTGTGTTGCTTTATGTTTTTTTTAGTGAAACACGCGTTTTAAGCGGGGAATGAAATCCAAAAATTAAAACCCCGCCTCCTCTTCCAATTAGAAAGAAAGAAGCCTTGAGTCTTCGTCTTCCTGTCTCTCTCCCTCTCTCTCTCTCTCTAACATAAAACCCAACATGCAATTTCGTAGAGATCTCCCATGGCTGTAACAAATGTTGTCTCATCTCACTGAACTTCACAGCGACGGTGGCTTGAGGGAAAGAATATTAAGGCAGTGACGGTGGCTCCAAAGAAAAAAGACGCCACACCGGTGACTTTAAGGATGGAAGATAACAATGGTGAGTGGGTCAACCCTCATGAAATCGATCCACACTTGCTACTTTTCTCTCCATCCCTTCTCTTTCACCATAATCATCTTCTTATTCATTCACAAAATTTTCAACATGAAAGTCATTGTTTCATATTTCATTCATTCATATAAATCCCCGATATTTCAATTTGATTTTGAACCCTACCTAAATCATCATCCTAGAAAAACCCTAGCACATCATCCCTAAAACACCCAATAGAAAATAACCCATATTTAAATCCCTAATTGATTCAGACAATGATGATGATGAGAACTTGGATTAAGTCACACCTTCTTCACCTTCTGGTTCGACTTCATGGCATTGTTGATTCAAAGTTTTAGGTAATATTTCTTGATATTGTTATACTCTTATCTCTTCAACTATCTTCAATCAATCGCTTTAATGTCTTCAGTCAATTTCATTAACTTCAATCAATCGAAGTGAAAGATGACTATATTTTCAGAGTTGATTTGTTAGGGTTCGTTCACATCCCTATGAAGGAGACTGCAATCTCCTCCTCATTCCATGATCCCCACTTCTACTCTCTATGCATCTCAGGTATGCTTCGTTCCTCCCTTATTCTCATTCTTCTTGTTTGATTTCTTAGGTGCGAGATCCTCCCCCTATACTTTTCTGCTTCTCGATCCCATTCTGATACTTTGTTAACAGTCGCACACAGCACCTCACACACATACTCACATTTAATATTTAGAGCATAATTTCGAGAATATGTTATGGTCTGAGAATCCATTTTTTCCTTGCTAATATTTGGTAAATGATGATGCAATGAAAATTTCAGGCATCAGATGCAAATCCCAATGCAGAAAGCTTCTCACAACTCCTGCGACTTCTTTGTTGGTGTACAGCTTACATTTCTGCACTTGATGCCATGGAAATGGGTATTTTCAAATAGACACGGTTAGTTTCTGCAGCACCTCAATTGGGTTGTGTAACTCTTGCAGAACTTGTTGATGCATGGCTATGGACAATTGACACCAAACGGGGACTCTTTGCATCTCAAGTCAAATTCCATGGCCCAGCTACCAAGCTAAGGCCTCAACTTGCACCTGGTGAGCCTGAAGCACCACCTAGAAAGGACCATGTTTAAGAGATTCTAGCACATCATTTAATCAATTAGTTCAATGTCTTTTTCATCTTACTTACAATCTCTTCTTTGTTTCTATTGATTCATTAAACCTTAATTTCTATTCCTCATCATAGTGAAGATTAATTTGTTTATTCTTTTGTCCAATTTTTGTTAAATCAGCGAATGGATGTTTCTCAAATTGATTCAAAAGTACAAGTCTAATAAAACAGAAGTGCTTTGCTTAATATGGTAAGAGGCTTGTTTCTTTTTGACTTAATCTGCACAGAATGACATTGACTATTTATATATTTTCCCTTCATCTTCATCCCAACTCCTCTCTCATTTAAACTAATAAAATATTGTGAAGTTTGTTTTTTGGAATGTAAGGATAAAAGGGACATTTAATTCCAACAATATTGCAATTTTTTTCATATCTGATGATTTTTTTTAATTGGTAAATCCATAAGGATTCATATCACCCTGTTTGGGGAACAATGGAGAATTATGTTATTGGTAGGGCACAAAGAAAGCAGCTACTTTTTAACCCAGAGAAATGGATTGAACATGCAAGAACAGTTGTGGATGAAGATTCACCACTTTTGCAATAATTAACACATTCGGCTGCTTGTTCAATCACACAGGCTTTAGAGTATTTCACACCAGCATACAAAAGCCACCCATGTGATTCTGAGGGTATTGGAGTCATATCCTCCTTCCCGTGTAACCTTTTTCATGCCACAACTGATTCAAGCTCTAAGATATGACGATGAGGTGTTGTATTTTATATAACTACATTTACTTCAATTGTTTGATTTAAATAATAATAATAACATTCTCTTAATCTGCAAGAATTGGTTGAGGGATACCTGATTAGAGCTGCTCAAAGAAGTAGTGTATTCTCTCATATTCTCATTTGGCATTTACAGGTTGGCACATTTTGTCTCTGGTTTTAAATAAACTACAGCTTTGGTCCCTGAGTAATGAGTGTAGTTGAAGTTTCATAAAGATTTTGGTCCATGTGACCTGTAAGTAAATAGCGTAGCTGTTAGATTTTGGTCCATTTTGAACCCTATGGTGTGTGTGTGTGTGTATATATATATATATATATATATATATATATATATTCAGTTTGGTCGTAATGAAAAATTCAATAGCCATGCTGTTAACTTCCAATGGCACAGAGTTATTAGTTCTTCCATTCCAACTGTAGTTTGTTCATAATCATATCATGTGTTGTGAAAATGGTTTCTCAGTGTTGCATATATATTACACCAAGGCAGGTACTCATTTTCTTTCTTTTCTCTAACTTTTCTAAGGCATTGTCTTCTTATCATTATCATATCAAACAATATCTTTTCTAAGATTAATGATTATGATATTGCTCATCACTTTTCAAAGTACAAACATTCATTATGTTATCACTTATGAAATAAAAAAGCATGACTTTTGTTTCATTATTTCAGGGAACATTGGCAATTATCTACATATTTTAGAAGTTAAACATATGTGTCTTCCATTCCTGTGAATCTCATCTTTATAGGATTTGAATGGAGTGGCAATCAAGGTATATAACATATCATTTGATTTTAGTGACTTAATTCTTGGAGTTTGAACTAATTTAGTGTGCTCATGGGTACTTTTTTTTATGGCACTGATGCAGTCTTTAAGCTACACACAGATGAACTTGAGAGATGGTTTACAAAAATTAATCATATATCTGAACTGTTCATGCTATCCACAAACTGAATTGTTAGTAGGTATCATCTCTCTCCCTCTCTCTCTCTCTCAGCTGTTTCGAATAAGACCTCCGTATCCATGTATGATCCAATGAGTTATTTGTATCTGTATGCATATACCAACAGTGCTATCAATTGAGTTCAATATGGATTTCGTTTCATTTCGACCTAAAACATGCTTATTTTGCTTGCATACTTCAGATTTAGGCTACGGGATCAAGTTCAACATAGGAACCCTAAAATTTGAATGTTGATCCGTGTTTCCTAGATTTTACATCTATAAGCATCGGATTACACTGATCTTTTAGAGTAGAATTCGTCTTTGAATGTGAGGTTTCAAAGTGAATATTCTGAATTGCAGAATCAAAATCAGATCATAACATGATCGTTGATTATATCTAATCATTATGACCCTAAGTAAATCATAATAGTTTTTTTCCTTTTCTATTAAAAATTATAACTTAAAAACACCACCTGTTCCCTCTTTTCTAGCTTGTATTACTGTTGCTGGCTTCCAAATGAGGCCTTAATTGTCATAAACATTCTACTGTTAGATTTAGCCCTAATTTCTTTAATAGTCAATGATAGTGAGGTAGCATATTGAACTATTTGTTTAAGAAAGACATGATATCTTGTCCAATTTATATTTGAATTCAAGTTATGCATAATGTCAATATTGTTGGATTAATAAATACATTATACCTAATGAATAAAGATTGTATGATGAAAGAAAGATTGTAAATTACCAACTCTTGGTTTATCATCTGCTGAGTTAGCCTACATTTTTTTCTGTAGTTTTATCTTGTTTCTGAAATGGCAAACCGCGCTCAAATCCCTACTAACAACTCAGCACTTATTGCTATGACTGCTGATGATGTAATTTTTTTTCTTAATGTATTATCCACTATATTCTTGATATTTTCCCACTTTTTAAATCTTTTATCAAATTCTCACTTTTGGATACAGAGCTTGATGAGAGAATGCGTGACCTAAATCTTTTATCAAATTCTCACTTTTGGAGGTGGCCATAAGAAAAGGTAAGCAAAGGGTAATTTGGTATTTGTTGTTGTTATTGTGTATTATAGTACTTCCTTGTATATATGTATAAAGTTTGTTCTTATTCAGATTTGCCTTTTACCATTGATTTCCTTATTGAGGCATTGTACTTTGAAAATGTTAATTCTTACCTTTTGTCCATGTAGGATCCACCAGGAACTGGCAAAACACAAACAATTCTTGGGCTTCTTAGTGCCATATTACATACGAACTGAGTATCTAAGTCTCTTAGTAACTTTGTAAGACATTGGTTACTTGAGGGTATTTTAGTAACATTTTAAGAGATTGATTAATTGAGGGTACTTCTGGTATATAGTGTTATATTATTTTGTTAACATAGTCCTTAGTGCAATGAATTATCTTTATTCTTTATGGTATTTTATTTTGTATTATGAGACTTTTAATGTATTATGACATGCAAAAATGTGTGTCGTCTTTCTTTATGACACAGGCTTCTTTTATACGCTTTGCGTGTCGTCTTCCTTTATGACAAAGCCTTTCTTAATACGCATTGCGCGTCATAACTGTGCGTCGTAAACAGACGACGCGCAAATGCGCGTCGTCTTCCGTTATGACAGAGCCTTTCTTGACGCGCATTTGCGCATCGTTTGAGCGTTTTACGACACGCATTGCGCGTCGTAAAAGGCTGTTTTTCTAGTAGTGTGTTTAATCTATAAGTTATTTGTTTCATGTACAAATTTATTAGCCCAAATTTGATTTGAAAGGGTATTATGATAAGATGATGGTATTTATTTTAAGAAAAACTAATTGAAAATAACAAATGTAATACAAATAGAAAAATGAAATAAACGGTTTTATTTTTAACCCAAATTTATGACATACATTTCATTTATTAAAAATAAACAAACATATTTATATTTGTAAAAAATCTCAACTTTTCATTTTTAATTGCTATTGATTTTGTTTCTGCTAAATGACTGTTACTAATAATTGTTTAGATGTAGTATCTACTTGCGCAAAAAAACTAATCGTCTCTAGAAACTAATTTTTGAAAAATATTATTCACACCTGTCGTTTAGCGCGGGTAAATGGCTAGTGTGTGTGTATATATATATATATATATATATATATATATATATATATAACTCATTGTTAGTAACAAACTTATTCTAAATTTTAATATATGACAACAATAAAAAATATACTCCCTTCGTCCCATAATTATAGTCCATCTTTCCTTTTTGGTTTGTCCCAAAATAATAGTTCACTTCTAAAAATAAATAACATTTTTTACCAAAATACCCCTCATTATTAGTTAACCAACTAAGTATTTAATGGAACATTAAATGCAAAGTAAGGATAAAACTGTCATTTTATTATATAAAGTTAGTGGTAATTAATGTTTTTTCTTAATCTGTGTGTTTTTTGTCTGTGGACAATAATATTGGGACGGAGGGAGTATTAGTTTAAAAAATGATTTAAATAATTAATAAACCATTTAATAAAAATCCAAGATTAAATTTTCGATCGTATCTCTTCTTTAATAAAAGAATCCTTTTTATCCTACGTGTCTTTTCCTCCTTCGATTGTTCATAAAAGTTAATTTACTTTTATACCCACCACCCTTATTCTCTAATTCATTCCATCTTCCTTTTTTTGTTTTTGCAAACTAATAAAAAACCAAGCCTCGGATTCTCATTTCCCCATCCCACAATTGAAGTTCAAAACTCCTCTTCTCTCTAAAAACCGTAGTTGATACCAATGTCGGTGTTGTTTTCTCTGTAAAGGAACCAGAACCGTCACCATTGCTACATACTCCTGATCATAAACCACATTTATTCAGATCTTTCTTCAAATCGATAATAAAATCATTCGCTACGATCCCTCTACCCTAATTAGATTCTTCAACTGGGTGTTCATTTTCTACATATCCCCTTCTGAAGAAGCCATAAATCCTTGTGCTTTTCACTTGCTAAAAACTTAATTAAACATGGCCTTATATCGTCTGCTCGAAGAGTTATTCAAGGTTTTCATAGTCGTCGACCATCACTGATGAGATTTCCATCATTAATTTTGATGTATTCTAAGGTCAGGAACATGAATTCTCCACTTATTCTTCTTTCATTTGTAAACTTGTGAATACTTCTGAAACCTAGGTATTTGTATATTATTAGGATACTAAGTCGAGGGATTAATCCTGATGCTTAATTGTTACAATTTGTTATTACAAATTAGGGAAACTCAAATAGAAAACGTCCATTTCCAGAAGCTTATTGAGTCGGAGTCATTTTCCATTAGAAGAGCCTGTTCTAAACTACTTCGTGAGGAGTTTGCACAAAATAGATCCTTGTAATGCATATGATTACTTTCTTAGGGTTAATAATGTTGGGATTTCACTCCATGTGTTGATTTACAGCATGTTTAATGATGTTGGGATTTCACTTCCTGTGTTGATTTACAATATGTTGATCAGAACATTGTCATTTAAAGGATATGTTGACGAAGCACACCAATTTTTTGATATAATGCTTGAGAGAGGTGTGCAATCTGTATCTCATTTATGGAAGTCACCTGATTTCTATGGTGTTTGTCTACATACCATGTTTTTATTCTTCTTCTATTTGCATAGATTCTATTAGATAATAAAGAATATATATATATATATATATATATAAGTGTGATGATCGTCAAATTCTGGTCAAGTCAAAGTCAAATAAAGTCAACGGGTCAAACCGGTCAACTGATCTAACCCTTGTATATTAGGGTTTTCCTTATGCTTAAAGTTGTTCAACTCACTACTTTAATAAGAAATCATCACTTGGAAAGTTCGTATGTTGAGAATTCTTAAACCTTAATTGGGGTAAATAATGTACCAAAGCGATAAAGCACTATTACACACTCATCGGGAGTGTATAGGACCCCTAAACATGGCTTAACGGGGCTTACGGACCTTGCGTTGCGAAGCCAAATACTCAAAAAGGTCCCAAAAGAAGCCTCTCCCAATCTCTTTCACTCTATCTCTCTCTACTAAAAATCTCTCCCAACTCTCTCCCAAAAGTTCCTTTAACTTTTTGTAATCATTCGGGTCATCCCGACCCTTAACTGGGTCAAAAACTGCTTGAAACGGGGTAAAAACGGGTAAAATAGCCTTAAGGACCTGAAACCCACTCTTAAGGGGAGAACCCTCTTAGGGCCGAAGGTCCCCTATTGAGACTGAACCTGCTGAGAACCGAAGCCTCAGGACCGAACCCAAACCTGCCAATGAACCGAACCCGAACCTTCTCCCTTCGGACTGAACCTCCTTTCGCCTTCGGTCCATTTCGCCTTCATGCACCTGCGGTCCCACCCTCTAAGGACCGAACCCTCGCACCTTCGGTCCCCCATGCGAGAAGCCTCGCATATTCAACCTTTCTTCCCGGTTTTCGACTAGTTTTGCATTCTAAGCCCGATTTTAATTATTTTAACGTGGGGTTTTCACCCAGAATCATATTTTAACATATAGAACCCCTTATTTCCTAATTAATCACATTTTTGGGGTATAATCCTTATCCAAGAAGAGTGGGTGGGATATTATTGGTAGAATGTTGACTTTGCTTTAGTGTATGACACAAGCAACCACCCCATGCCCACTCCATGACCAACCCTTGTCCTTCCATCATACCTAGTCACTCCCATTGTCCTTCCCATCATTTTCTTCCAGCCATACACTTGAACAAAAGGTAGAATCATTATCTCTCCTCTTTTATTTCTTTGATTTTCCACTAAAGAACAAACACCTTTCTCTCTCTCTCACTTCTCTCTCTCTATCTCTCTCTCTCAAATTCTAGATTCAAGGGATGATCATCAAGTTTTCTTCCACTTTTGGTAAGTGATATTATCCTCCTTATGATTATTTCACTTCCTTCTATGCAAATCATAGATTACTTACACAAATTCCATCACATTTATGTTAGATCTTCGAACCTTCAAGGCATCTTCTAAGTGTTCTTGAGTTGAACACTTCTTTTCTTCATCATCCACCCACTCAGAACACACAAGGTGAGTTCATACCCTATCTTTTCATGTTTTCCTTAAGTTTTAAGGGGGGGGGGGGGGAATACAAGTTAAAACACCAAGAACACAACTAAACTCATCCAACAACTTTCACCAAAAAAGTTTAACTTCATTCACGGACTGTTTTGGTCAACATAAACATTATAGTTTTCAAAACTGTATTAGAAGCAAATATTTCAGGTTCATACCTTTAAAATGACTACTTGCACATCTCCATAAGATTTTTCTACAATTTATGGTGATTTTTACAAAACTGTCTATCACTGTAGCTACGAATTCGGACCAGTCTGTGAATATGGACATTTTTACACAAGTTAGAGACATCTAAAAATCATAATAAAAATTATAAACAGACTTGACACATTTTATAAACTCTTAGCATTTATGGATTTAGTTTTCGACATCGTATGATTTTTCTGTGATTTTTCCAAGATAGTACAAAAATGTTGAAAACAAGTTAACAGCTTACAACTTTCATCACACATTGTAACATGTTGAGCAAAGTGTTAATCTTTGATGATTTCATATTTTACATGTGTTTTCCGTGTAGTATAATTTGTATAACAGAAAATACTCACTGATTTGTAAGAGTCCTTCATCATTACAAATAATGCAAGATAAGGCATGATAAACATAGTTATGTTTTTGCTATACATTCGACTCACATAAAACGGAGTTCATTTGCATTACAAACGTTTTGGATAAACTATAATTGTAACACCTAGTTCTTGGTATGTATTTTTCTTATTTAAGTGTTTTGTATTATTGGCCTGGGACTCAGCGGGTTGAAGGATCAACTCGTCGAGTAGGAGCGGGTTTAGACATGGGACTTAAGTGGCGGACTCGTCGAGTCGGCGGCCAGACTCGACGAGCAGGCTCTGACTGGACAAAAACCCTAATCTGAGGGTTTGCACCCTATTTAATCATCTCTTTCAGCCACCACTCATCCCTATTGCTCCTAGAAACCCTCCATAGCAAACCCTAACCGAGTGTGTAAAGATCTAAAGGCAATTGTGGTGATTTTGGTGGTTTTGCTCACAAGGAAGAAGGAAGAGCATAGAAGGATCAAGAGGAGACTGAAGGATTCGTGTTTGGGACATCATTTGCAGTCTTTGAAAGGTATAAAGTCTATACCTTGCTTGCTTATTTGTTAGATCCCTTTTTGGGGAAGATTTAGGGATTTTAAGCCATATGAGGTGACCAACCATGATTTACAAACAGGGTTGGGGGTCAAGACTTCGGATCTAGCACTTGGGAAGAGTCACAAGGTAGATTGGAGTTGCTTTTGCACTCAAGGAAGGTCCCATGCATTATAAGAGCCATTTTAGGGCCTTTTAGGCTCAAAAGTCCCATGCATGCACGTAAAGTTCGTAACTTTACGTGCTAGATGGAGCTTAGGGGCTTGGATCTATCATTTGGACAAGTGTTGTACACCAGAAATCGAGAAATGAGACTTGGACAATCTAGACTCGGTGAGTCCAAGGCTTGATGTCCCCAAATCAGTTGAGGGTCAAGGGGAACCAGTTGGGCGTTAGAAGGGTTTTAGAGGGTTCAAAGGAGTGACCCAACATATTGGACTTAGCCATAGACCTGGAGTCTATAGGACTCGACGAGTGCATGAGCAGACTCGGCGAGTCCAAGGCAATCTCCCAACTTTTGAAGATGAACTCGACGAGTTGTTCATACAACTTGGTGAGTCAAGGACAAGACTCGTTCATTAGATGAAGATGGACTCGACGAGTTGTTCATACAACTCGGCGAGTCGGATGAGGATTCATTCGGTGTTCATATGGAATGGGAACTCTTCGATTCATTGCTAAACTCGACGAGTACATGCACGAAGAAGGACAGACTATAGATAGGGACTCGACGAGTTGGCGGCCCAACTCAGCGAGTCGGGTCAACTGGAAGTTGACTTTGACTTGGTCTTGGACTTGGTCGGGGTAAAATAGTCATTTTACCCTAAGAGTAGATATCGGTTTCTGACTGAGTGTTTTATGGGGATTACAGCCGGAGGATTTTCGGAGCAGCAGCAAACAGAGATTTCCCACACAGATTATCAACAACTACTCATTCAAGGTGAGTTACCTTCCAGTCGCGGTGGGTCTACGACCACAATGCCGGCCACCAGTAGGAGTTGTATGTTAGATGATTGTCTTTGTGATATCATCTGGGTTTGCTACTACCTGATATGTTATATGTTGGCATGATATGTTATATATGATATTAGTAGATTTTGGTTGTTAGGACCGATCGGTAGGTCAGACACCCATATATGTTTGACAGTATGTGATGATAAGTCTATATGCTGGCATGATATGTTATATGTGATACTGGTAGTAGGAGGGGAATAGTCCCCAAGTTCGGTTGTTACGACTGAAGGGTAGTTCGGACACCCCAGATATGTCTGATAGTATGTTCATCTTATGATATATATGATAGTAGCAGTAGGGGGTGGAATAGTCTCCGAGGGTCGGTTGTTAGGACCGACGGGTAGGTCAGCACCCCAGAATGGTTTGACACGGGTAGGTCAGCGCCCCAGAATGGCTTGACATGGGTAGGAAGGCACCCCAGAATGGCGGCATGGGTAGGTCGGCACCCCTGAATGGCCGTACGGGTAGGTCGGCAACCCAGAATGGTCATACTGGGTAGGTCGGGCACCCCAGAATTGCCCGACAGTATATATGTTATGTGATTGTATGGTATGTGGTACGATGGGGGAACTCACTAAGCTTCTTGCTTACAGTTTACAGTTTGGGTTTCAGGTACCTCTTCAGCGAAAGGGAAGGAACTGGCGCGGTAGCAACATATCATACACACATGCATTCATTTTCCGCACTTGAGATATTCTGGGATTGTACTCTGACATGTTGTTATTTTATGATTTGGGTTCAGACATGATACATTGAATTATAAAATGACATATTTTTACATAGTATTCTTATGAATGTTTTTATAACCAATAATTAAAAATGAAAATTTTGGACTCGAAATTTGGGATGTTACAATAATAGATATAGTTTACGTTACATATACATTGCAAACAGTTATGTTAAACTATAATAGGTATAGTTTATGTTTCAATTACATTTCAAACTCATTACCAAAGGTTTTCAGTTCATATAAACGGGGTGTGAATACAAAGTACCGGGTTTATACAAAAAGGGGTTTTCAGTTCAGTTCACGTAAATCTGTTAATGAATAAATTTGTGAGACATTCGCTTCACGTTACCTCCAAAGTAACAAAGTCAAAAGTCCTGTAAATTGTAACCTGAGTCTCTTGTAGAGAGAATGTGATAGTTGTGTATAGATCTATATTCGGTTTGACAAAACCCACACTTGAGCTGCATACAACAGCTAGACCGGCAGGTCTGGGGTGGCAAGTGTCAGTTAACCTGTGACGCGTGAAGAACGTCGTATTATGAGGCCGTCTGAGTCATAGTATGGTTATAATAACTCACATGTGGTATTAACAAACATAAGATTTACGGGTTTTTACTTCTAAATATAATGAGTTTATGTTGATTTAAACTTGCATGAATTTCTTTAAGTATGACAAAATACTTGTACATTTCGGTCTTGACTTCTAAGACTACAATGCATTACATAAGGAAAATATTTGATTTTTCTTGAACAAACATCACTTTTACTAGAAAGAAATTTTAGCATCACCTTCAAAAGCTTATAAACTCACCAACTTAAATGTTGACACTTTTTCAAAATTACTTGTATTCTTAGGAAATCAATAAACAGGTAATCAAGTACATCATAGAAATGGCAAATGGAAAGGTTGAGCGCACTAATGATATTTACATAAGGTGTACCCTCACTCTAGACAACCATTCGTTCAAAATCGATGTAATGTCGGTCACAATAAAAAGTTTTGACATCATCATTGGTATGGATTGGTTAAGTTGTAATCATGCTAACATTTTATGTTACGAAAGGGCCGTCCACCTTAATCTGCCAAATGGCGAAACACTTCTTATCTATGGTGATAAACCCAGTACAAATCTACAAATCATTTCTTGCGTCAAGGCTCAAAAGTACCTCCGAAAGGAATACCATGCCTTCTTAGCCCATGTGGTAGATAAGAAGCAAGAAACGAAGGACATCAAGGACATCCCTGAGGTCTGTAACTTTCCCGACGTGTTCCCAGAAGACCTTCCAAGGGTACCAGTTACACGACAAGTAGAATTCCGAATCGACTTGGTTCCTGGAGCTACCCCCGTAGCCAAAGCTCCATATCGCCTAGCACCGGAAGAAATGCAAGAACTGTCTACTCAATTGAACGAACTATTAAGAAAAGGGTTCATCAGACCGAGTTTTTCACCCTAGGGAGCACCAGTCCTATTTTTGAAGAAGAAGGATGGATCCTTTCGCATGTGTATCGACTATCGGGAGTTAAACAAACTTACCATCAAGAATCGATATCCCGTACCCCAAATCGATGACCTATTCGACCAACTACAAGGAGCAAGTTACTTTTCAAAAATCGACTTGAGGTCGGGTTACCATCAACTACGAGTTCAAGAGGATGATATTCCCAAGACAGCTTTCAGAAACGTGCTACGACCATTATGAATTTGTGGTAATGCCCTTCGGACTAACAAATGCACATGTGGTATTCATGGATCTGATGAACTGAGTGTGTCGACCCTTCTTAGACAAATTTGTTATCATATTCATTGATGATATCTTGGTCTATTCACGAAGTGAAGAAGAGCACAGCCAGCATCTGTGACTAGTATTGGGGACTCTAAGAACTGATAAGCTTTACGCTAAACTTTCAAAGTGCGAATTTTGGCTCCGAGAAGTGGGATTTCTTGGCCATGTGGTTAGCAAGAAAGGGATACATGTGGATCCCTAAAAAATAAAAGCGATCGAAAACTGGACTACACCGACAACACCAACGGAAATCCGACAATTCTTAGGGCTTGCTGGATACTACCAAAGATTCATCCAAAACTTCTCCAAGATCGCTAAACCGCTCACCACCTTGACTCAAAAAGGTGTGATGTTTAAGTGGGATGATAAGAAAGAAACTGCATTCCAAAAGTTGAAAAGAGCCATGTGCAACGCACCGATCTTGTCTCTTCTAGAAGGGACTGAAGATTTCGTAGTCTTCTGTGACGCATCAAACCAGGGGCTTGGGTGTGTGTTAATGCAGCAAGGAAAGGCCATTACCTACGCATCGAGGCAATTGAAAACGCACGAAATCAACTACGCCACGGACGATCTCGAATTGGGAGCAGTAGTATTCGCCCTAAAGGTCTGGAGGCACTACCTTTACGGAACCAAGTGTACTGTCTTTACCGATCACAAGAGCCTTCAGCACATTCTCAATCAAAAAGAGATCAACATGCAACAAAAGAGATGGGTTGAACTACTGAATGACTACGAGTGCAAGATTCGCTATCATCCGGGCAAGGCCAATGTAGTGGCCGATGCCCTGAGCAGGAAGGAATATTCGGGTCAACGAGTAAAATCATTAACGATGACAATCCATTCACACCTTTCCACGCAAATCAAAGAGGCCCAACTAGAGGCCTTGAAACCAGAAAATCTGATGGGTGAGGCATTGCGGGGAATGAATAAGAACTTTGAAGTCAAGGACGACGGAGCTCGTTATCTCATGGATCGAATTTGGATCCCAAAGTTCGGTGGATTCCGAGACATTGTCATGAATGAAGCACACGAAACTTGATACTCCGTCCACCCAGGATCGGATAAAATGTATCTGGATCTCAAGAAGTTGTACTGGTGGCCGAACATGAAAGTAGAGATTGCTACTTACGTGGGCAAGTGTTTGATTTGCACCAAGGTTAAGGTAGAATATCAGAAACCCTCAGGACTACTGCAACAGCCTGATATACCTAAGTAGAAGTGGGAACGGATAACAATGGACTTCATAACCAAACTACCTAAGACCATGGGTGGACTGGATACCATTTGGGTAATCGTCGACAGATTGACCAAGTCAGCACACTTTCTACCAATGAAAGAGACCGGCAAGATAGAGAAATTGACAAAGCTATACATCAAGGAAATCGTGAGATTGCATGGGGTACCAAGGTCCATTATCTCAGATCAGGATAGTTGATTTACCTCACGATTCTGGCAATCACTTCAGAAATCTTGTGGAACTAGGCTGGACATGAGTACATCTTATCACCCACAAACCGACGGGAAAAGTGAGAGGACCATTCAGATGCTAGAAGACATGCTTAGGGCATGTGTGATAGACTTTGTTAAAGCTTGGGATACCCATTTGTCACTGGTCGAATTCTCGTACAACAACAGTTATCACACTAGCATCAAGGTTGCGCCATTTGAAGCCCTCTATGGCCGCAAGTGCAGGTCACCACTGTGCTGGGCTGAAGTGGGCGACACACAACTAGCTAAGGGGCAAGTCCCTAATAGCACCCTCATTGGTCCGGAGATAATAAGAGAAACAACAGAGAAGATTGTCCAAATCCAAGAACGATTAAAGGCTTCTAGAGACAGGCAGAAAAGTTACGCAGATAACAGACGGAAGCCTTTGGTATTCTAGGTTGGGGATCAGGTGATATTAAAGGTCTCACCCTAGAAGGGTTTAATACGTTTCGGTAACCGAGGAAAGTTGAACCCTAGATACATCGGGCCATTCGAGATCCTCGCTAGGATTGGCGCAATAGCTTACAAGCTCCGCCTGCCACGGGAACTTAATAACGTACACCCTACCTTCCACATATCGAACTTGAAGAAATGTCTATCTGACGAAACCCTCGTGATACCACTCGACGAAATTGAACTTAACGAGAGTCTCCACTTCGTAGAAGAAGCGGTTGAAATCATGGATTGGGAGATCAAAAGAACAAATCAAAGTCATATTCCTATCGTGAAGGTCCGTTGGAACACTAAATGAGGACCCGAGTTCACCTGGGAGCGCGAGGATCAAATGAAACAAAAATACCCACATCTCTTCCCGAACTCTTGAAGACCCAGTCAAAATGCAAATTTCGGGACGAAATTCCTTCTAACGAGGGGCTGATGTGACAACTGTCAAATTCTAATCAAGTCAAAATCAAATAAAGTCAACGGGTCAAACCGGTCAACTCATCTAACCCTTGTATATTAGGTTTTTCCTTATGCTTAAAGTTGTTCAACTCACTACTTTAATAAGAAATCATCACTTGGAAAGTTCGTATGTTGAGAATTCTTAAACCTTAATTGGAATAAATAATGTACCAAAGCGATAAAACACTATTGCACACTCATCGGGAGTGTGTAGGACACCTAAGTATTTGCGAAGCCAAATACTTAAAAAGGTCGCAAAAGAAGCCTCTCCCAATCTCTTTCACTCTATCTCTCTCTACTAAAAATCTCTCTCAAATATCTCCCAACTCTCTCCCAAAAGTTCCTTTAACTTTTTGTAATCATTCGGATCATCCCGGCCCTTAACCGAGTCAAAAACTGTTTGAAACGGGGTAAGAACGAGTCAAATAGCCTTAAGGACCCGAAACCCACTATTTAGGGTCGAACCCTCTTAGGGCCGAAGGTCCCCTATTGAGACCGAACCTGCTGAGAATCGAAGCCTCAGGACCGAACCCGAAGCTGCCAATGAACCGAACCCGAACCTTCTCCCTTCGGACCGAACCTCCTTTCGCCTTCGGTCCATTTCGCCTCCATGCACCTGCGGTCCCACCCTCTAAGGACCGAACCCTCGCACCTTCGGTCCTCCATGCGAGAAGCCTCGCATATTTAACCTTTCTTCGTAGTTTTTCGACTAGTTTTGCGTTCTAAGCCCGATTTTGATTATTTTAACGTGGGGTTTTCACTCAGAATCATATTTTAACATTTAGAACCACTTATTTCCTAATTAATCACGCTTTTGGGGTGTAATCCTTATCCAAGAAGATTGGGTGGGATATTATTGGTGGAGTGTTGACTTTGCTTTAGTGTATGACACAAGCAACCACCCCATGCCCACTCCATGACCAACCCTTGTCCTTCCATCATAGCTAGTCACTTCCATCGTCCTTCCCATCATTTTCTTCTAGCCATACACTTGAACAAAAGGTAGAATCATTATCTCTCCTCTCTCATTTCTCTCATTTTCCACCAAAGAACAAATACCTTTCTCTCTCACTTCTCTCTCTCTCTCTCTCTCTCTCTCTCAAATTCGAGATTCAAGGGATGATCATCAAGTTTTCTTCCACTTTTGGTAAGTGATATTATCCTCCTTATGATTATTTCACTTCCTTCTACCCAAATCATAGATTACTTACACAAATTCCATCACATTTGTGTTAGATCTTCGAACCTTCAAGGCATTTTCTAAGTGTTCTTGAGTTGAACACTTCTTTTCTTCAACATCCACCCACTAAGAACACACAATGTTAGTTCATACCCCTATATTTTCATGTTTTCGTTAAGTTTTAGGGGGGGGGGGGGGGGGTAAATACAAGTTAAAACACCAAGAACACAACTAAACTCATCTAACAGCTTTCATCAGAAAAGTTAACTCCATTCACGGACTGTTTTGGTCAACTTAAACATTTTATTTTTAAAAACGGTATTAGATGAAAATAGTTCAGGTTCATACCTTTAAAATGACTACTTGCACATCTCCATACGATTTTTCTATAATTTATGGTGATTTTTACAAAACTGTCTATCACTGTAGCTACGAATTCGGACCAGTCTGTGAATATGGACATTTTCACACATGTTAGAGACATCTAAAAATCCTTATAAAATTTATGAACAAACTAGACACATTTTCTAAACTCTTAGAGTTTACGTATTTAGTTTTCGACATCGTATGATTTTTCTGTGATTTTTCCAATATAGTGCAGAGATGTTGAGAACAAGTTAACAGCTTACAACTTTCATCACACTTTGTAACATGTTGAGCAAAGTGTTAATCTTTGATGATTTCATATTTTACATGTGTTTTCCGTGTGGTATAATTTATATAATAGAAAATACTCACTGATTTGTAAGAGTCCTTCGTCATTACAAATAATACAAGATAAGGCATGATAAACATAGTTATGTTTTTGCTATACATTCGACTCACATAAAATGGAGTTCGTTTGCATTACAAACGTTTTGGATAGACTATAATAGATATAGTTTATGTTACATATACATTGCAAACAGTTATGTTAAACTATAATAGGTATAGTTTATGTTTCAATTACATTTCAAACTCATTACCAAAGGTTTTCAGTTCATATAAACGGGGTGCAAATACAAAGCACTGGGTTTATACAAAAAGGGGTTTTCAGTTCAGTTCACATAAATCTGTTAATGAATAAATTTGTGAGACATTCGCTTCACATTACCTCCAAAGTAACAAAATCAAAAGTCTTGTAAATTGTAACCAAAGTCTCTTGTAAAGAGAATGTGATAGTTGTGTATAGATCTATATTTGATCTGAAAATCCCACACCTGAGCTGCATGCAATAACTAGACCGGCAGGTCTGGGGTGACAAGTGTCATTTAACTTGCGATGCCTGAAGAACGTCGTATTACGAGGCCGTCTGAGTCATAGTATGGTTAGAATAACTTACATGTGGTATTAATAAATATAAGATTTACGGGTTTTTACTTCTAAATATAACAAGTTTATGTCGATTTAAAATTGCATGAATTTCTTTAAGTATGACAAAATATTTGTACATTTCGGTCTTGACTTCTAAGAGTACAATGCATTACATAAGGAAAATATTGGATTTTTCTTGAACAAACATCACTTTTACGAGAAAGAAAATTTAGCATCACCTTTAAAAGCTTATAAACCCACCAACTTAAATGTTGACACTTTTTCAAAATTACTTGTATTCTTAGGAAATCAATAAACAGATAATCAAGTGCTTTTGAGGATGGGACGTTAAGGCGTCAAACTTTTCATTTTTGTCAACATAATGTAATTGATTTGGAAACATGTAAACTCATACTATGGTGTAACTTTTTCAATTATATTTATGTTAGTTGTGTTTACTTTGATCAGTATTGCAATTGTTGTTATGATACTATATATAAAGTCCTCCACCCCTGGACGCTTCCGTCTTCCTTAATTTGGGGGTATGATAGTAAGAGGTTTGTACTATACTTAGAACTATTTTACTAAATTATTTGAATTTCTTATGTAATTTGATTTGGAGAATGGAATGATGAATTTTAAGATGGATGACTTTAATTATGTTTTTTCCTTTTATTATTACAATTGGACTTTCATGGGAGTTTTATGCGGTTCATGAACTTTTTGTATTCATTGCAAGACAAATAGTCATTTCTATCCAATTGGGTTGCAGTTGCATAATAAAAGTTTATTTATTTTATGAGAATATGTTAGCATGTACCACAACACAGTTTTTGAAGTTTCAATTTTTTTTGATCAGATGTCCTCCGAGACGCCGCGTCAAAATGCTAAAATTCAATATTTTTTTATAAGTTACAAACAAAGGTGACAACAACCTTTATGGTGGTGAGTACTTTTCTTAAATCGCAGAAATTTGCAAGCCAAACTTTTTAATTTGTGGAAACTTATATCTTATTAATTTATTAAAATTTTATAAAAAGAACCATTAAAGGGGACATGGTCAGTACAAATGGTGCCATCATTAAAAGATATTATTAAGTACAAATGGTACCCATTACATGCACAAAAGTCAGTCCACTACAAAAAAAATTAGATTAAACAATTAATAATGACAACCTTTTAGTAATCTATTGTTCTATTAATGATCACCACAATACTAATAATAATAATAATAATAATAATAATAATAAAATAAAGAGATGTAAAATTAGTCTCTAAACATTGTATTTATGTATATACACTATCTGTAGTGTTTCTTTTTTTTTTTTTGAAAGAGCTATCTGTAGTGTGTGTTTATCTGCAGGTAAGATGCTTTTTCTTGCAGTTATTAGAAAAAAAAACCATAAAATGCAACTAAGATTGTAAAATCAACATTAAAATGTAAGTATGTTGCTATTTCTTGCAATAAGCCAAAAGCAAGATGTTGTCAAATACCTGTAAAGGTAACATCTTGTTAAGTTTCAATTCCAATGCACTTTAAGCGCAATATACTTTGTGTTTTTTTTTTTAAATTTCTTATCGTTAACATGAGAATCAAAAATAATAATTAGCTTTCTTTCTATTGTTTTTAAGAGTAAAATAACTTATGTTGTTAACTTTCCATAGAAATGGACTTTAAGGGTAATATACTTTATGTTTACAATTAAAATTACATGGAAAAGAACAATATACTTTCGAGACCATTAACGAATTTTACAATATTAGCAAATAATCACACCTTAAAAGTAAAAGTAATAACAACGAACTTTCTTATGACCATCCATGTGGGCAATGTTCTTTGAAAGGGCAGGAGTTTGAGCTACACCCATAAAATATCATTATATGTCAAGACTTAAGCATACTTACCTCATTTATGATTTTTGAAGATTACGAACATTTTACAATAATATGTCCAAATCAAGCATCTTGCATATTTTAATCAACCTAAATATCAAAATAGTATATAAACCCATGAATGGTACTTGCAGTAAAAAAAAAAAACATTGTAGGCCATTTACCAAAATACTTGCAAGTTGCAAAACCGAACTTCTACTCATACATTTGGGAGACCAAAATAAAATTTGAAAATGTAAACCCAACATGTTACTAATAAATTTAAAATAGAATATGATTGTTACCTGAAGACAATCAATCTTCGCTAGAATTTTGATTATCCGAAGCTTTTCTTGCCATACAAATCGAACCTAGTACAAAAATACTAACATAAGAATTTGATGAATGAAACTCGCAATTCAATCACTTAACTTAATAAACTCAAATAATCCATAAGTTTATTCATTAAGCTAAGTATTCAAATCACTTTTTGCTTTAAAAAACAAAAAGATTAAATGTGAGGGTTGCCAAGGTTACTAGCATCACATAGCACTTTAAACATCAAATGTACTACCACCAAGATCAAACAACCAAAAGAAAGTTTACTTGTCATATCATAAAACACCACATCAAAATTTCAAAACCTAACCTCGTACCAAAAATTAATGTGAATATGATCAATGGGAAGATGAATTGAGGTAGATTTGTAACAACGGAAATTGGTTTGTCATTTCCATATATCGTAAGCTAAACATACCTAATAGGAAGCATTGCTAGGTCTGATCTTGCTGAATGTTTCACTATTTGACTTATTATTAAAGCACAACAAATTACTCTATTATTCATCGTTCATCATTGCTAATCCTTTTTACCAGTTTGTCCAGCCAACTCCAATTCCAAACAAAAATTCATAAAAATCGACATCAAAAGAAAACTAAAAAACCTTTTCATAGTCTTCTATTACTTGCGGCTCCAAAATTTTTCCGATCATTACATCATGCTCCAATAGTCAATATCTGTGAGATTTGACCTACAAAAAAAATCAACTCCATGGATAGAAAAAAAATATGACAACTTCATAAACATTTAGTTTCCTAAGAAACACAAGACTAAATCGAGATAATCTTTGGAGGAAAAAAATAGAACTTAAAGCTTCAAACTGATGCTTAAAGAAAACCTAGATAGACGAACCAAAAACGTTTGAGTAGAAAAGAAAAGAGCAAAACCAAAATTAACATACCTAAATCGAAAGATCATAAGCATGGTGGAGCATCGATGTGTTGGAGACATGGTTTCCGATTTTTCATAATTAATCGATGGGTTATATTGATTTTACAACCGAAAGGAGTGAATTAGGGATTTTTAAATCCAAATCAAAGCGAATCAAAGGTATTTTGGAATAAAGCGAATCAAAGGTATTTTGGAATCAAGGGACAAACAATCGGGTATACTTTGCCGATTACCTTTGTTGTAGATGAGATTCGTAATCGATGCATTTGGAGGTATATATAAAGTAGATAGAAGCATAGGGTATCCGATTCGGTTTGGAAAAGATTGTAGATGGTTTAACGGGATTGATGATCTTTGAATTCAAATCAAATCGGTATTAGGGATCAAAATGCAATAGGCTGGAAAAACAGTCAAAATCGTCATAATCGAGCTGTGACACGTGGCAAGAAAGGTGGTTTAAAATAGTGACATGTGGTGGCTTAGGGATTCTTTTATTAAGATTAGGTTAGATATCGGCACCTTGATATGGGATAAATATGGGATAAGATAAGAACGCAACAAAATTTTGTTAAATTTTGAATTATTCTCCCTATCCATCCGTAATTAAAGAATTTGAAATAATGTTTGTATTAGTTAAAATTCAACATTTGACTAAATATGTTCTATAACAACAAATTTAATATTATTTTATCTATAACCTTTTGTTTTTTAAGCTTAGAGATTTGAACGACTTAAAAAAAATTATTACTATTATATTGAATCTATTTATAGAAATAGTGAGATTTTTTTATTATATATATATATATATATATATATATATATATATATATATATATATATATATATATATATATATATATATAGGGTATAGGTCATAAATGGTCAAACGAATGAAAATTATAATCCAAACCCATAAAATTTTTAAGGGTTTTGAACGAATCAGGTTCAAAACCTGCTCTATTGACAAGTATATTTAAATATAAGAAAAACCCTATAAAAACTAATACAATATAAGGCAAAAATGTAAAATTTTATTTTTGAAAATTTCCCTTAAATCAACCTCGCTACAAAGCTTGTGGAATGTGGAGAAGACACGATATTACGTAGTGACCACGTTTTGTGTCAAAAATAAAATGCTTTGTTGGAATCATTGTGGAGTTTATTTTTAAACATGAGTTTGTGAGCTGGTTTAATTTTTATCAAATAAAAAGATAAAAAATAACAGACGTGTGTTACGGTGTCAATAAATAAACTATGTTAAAATCCGTAAAAAGCACGGGTAAAAAAAGAGAAACACTATTGATCATTCGAAATAATAATAAAAAATAAAAAAATTATAAGAAATTATTAAATTAAAAAGATAAAAGTTTTGTCTATAAGTTTATAATGATTAGTTAAAATTAATATATACATTTTTGTGAATACCCATCTAAGTTTGTATGTATAGACATTTGATAAAATTATAATTTTATACAATATAATATAAATTTAAATAAAGTAAAAAAACATAATAAATTATGATAATGATATTGTTATACGGTAATTTTCTTATTATCTAAATATAATTTTTTTAATTTTCTTATTTCTCTATTTTAAATGTAGTAGGTGTTCTTATTTGTATTTTCATAAACAAAAATATTATATATTGTTTCAAAAAGTATATGTTCGTGGCTGATACAAAGGCATGAAAGTGGGGGTACATGCCCCAAATAACTAATTTTTTTTTATTTATATATAAGGCTCTTTAAACTTTTTGAAAAAATCAAAAATTTCCTTTATGTTTTTGAAAAAATTCAAAAGTCCCCCCAACAATTTTTATTTTTTTGGAATGGCCATTGTTAATGTTAACATTTCAATCTGAAAAATGAAAAAAAATATTTGGTTTATAAAAACTTATGAGTAGCATTTCAAACATTACGTAAATTTAAGAAAATTGAAATACTAAAATTGAAATGAATACAAATATGAATAGAATTGAAATAAAAAATTGAAATAAATGCCGATTTAAATAGAATTAGAGAGCATCATCGGAGATATAAATAGTAAATTAAATTGTTAAATCTTATTAAATTGTTTTGAATATATAAACAAAGTTCTTTGTGTTGATTAATGATAACATTATGACGTGATAAAATGATATATATATATATATATATATATATATATATATATATATATATATATATATATATATATATATATATATATATATATATATATATATATATATATATATATAAAATGTTCAAAACAAATAGACAATCAATAATGGATACATAAATTTATAATTTTTCTATTATCCAAAAATAAAAAAATAAAAAATCATGTGATAAGCTGAAACTATTTTCATGAATATGCATAATTTATGTTATAATTGTGACTATGTTTGGCTTTCACATGAATTTTTACTTATGTTTATAATTGACTATTACTAATTTTGATGTAATAGTAAGGTTTGTGACTATTGTTGTACTACAATTTTAGAGACGTTTGCTATTCATCAAAATGTTTCTCATTCTTGAGGATCGAAAGGAATTGCTAAATGAATTTTAACCTCATTTGCATGTGTTATCCTCTAAAATCCAAAAGGAATGAAATTAAATTATGATATATGCCTCACATTGTCATGAGTATGTAATACCTCGAGCTCTAATATGAAAAAGGTTTTTAATGTTGACGAGCTAAAACAGGTTAATCTGATATTTAAATTGCTATAAAAAATAACAATGCCACTCAATTCGCTTGTTTTGCTTTTTTTGAGCATAGCAGGAAAATTTGTCTTAAATGCTATATTGAAAAGGGTATGATTTCCAAAAAAGGACCAAAATAACTCTATATTTTTAATTTTGCACCAAAATTTCAAATCATCGCACCGACTCCTATTGTCCCCTTGCCTGCCAAAGTCACGATAACTCATACAAAGCTTGTATAAACCAATCAAAATTGGCAATAATCAGAAAAAGACCAAGTTGCCCTTTAATTTTTTTTTCGCAAATGACATCATATCTCGGGTGAATATTGCTGCAATTATCAAGAAAAATACCATATACCCCTCTAGAATTTTTATTGTATCCACTCTTAGATCTATTAAAAACTAGAGAAGGACAACAATACCCTTTTAAAATTTTATTCCAATTCTTTAGAGGATTACATTAATCCTTTTTTTTTTCTTTATTCCATCCATGATCTCGTTACAATTGCCAAATCCCCAAAAGGGAATAATATGCCATTGTCTCTTATTTTTGCAGCAGATTTTCGCACCTATGTTATTCTTCATTTAAAGAAAACTAACACCCATCAAACTGCAATCAACGCTAAAGTTGCAACAAATAGAGTCAAACATAACAAGACCAAATTGCTCTCTTCCAAACCCAACATTGTTTTAGCTTATCTTTCTTTAAAATTAGTTTGAGCTATCTTTTTTAAATATGATGCCAGTATGAGATAAACTTGTATTAAAGGTAAAACAATTTAAAATGGTAACCAAGAAAATCGAATAGACTACGTTCTACAAAGAATTAAATTGCATCAATAATCTTTCCCATAGGCCCCAAAATAAAGAAGCAAATCTGATGTAAAAAGATAATGATTGAGGTACTTAACACAAAAGAAATGATAAAACTATTTACTAACATATTCTTCTAGATCATGAGGATGTTTCTCACCAGAGTGTACCCAATGAGTAATGACAATGACCACAACAATTTGCTCTTTAGAAAAAATATATGACAACACTCAAAACTTATTGTAAATTGACCTGGAAGAAAATTTTAAGAAGCAAGGAAATGGATCTAGCTAAAGAGTGTTTATTTTGTAACAAAAAAGGAAGAATGGATTACAAAGTAAATGGATATGGACTAAAGAGTCTATGCAAAGGTTATATACTTGTTTGATGATATGACAACAATAGTCACCCTATAGTTATTTCAACTTACTTCTTTTAACATAAGATATTTATCGATTAAGACACATGTAAGAATTCAAAGAAGCATGTTAAGAACATTAATAAAAGGCAACCGGACAATCCTAAGGAATGAAAACATATTCATCTACCAAATCAGACATAAAGCTCAATTTTATTTGATTGTGGAAGAAAAAATATTTAGTTTAATTATTTTTTCAGTCAAGATTATAGAAATATACATATACATATTGTTTCCCAGAATGATTACTTTCTTTGATGAGTTGAGATTGATCAATTCATATTTTTGCTCTTCGTGTAACATGTATCAGATCTTCAAAGAAACACATGTAAGAACATCATAACATATGTATTGAAAACATGATGATTCATTTAGAAAATTGGCTAATTTACATGAATTGTAATTGTAGAAATTGATGGTTATGTCCATCCCCACAGAAATATATTGTCACACCCCCAAATCAGTACGACAAAAACATTAAGGGGTGGAGAACTTCATGTATAGTATCACAACAATGCATAATAATAATCAAAGTACAACAAAAACCATTGTATTTCAAAGTTATAAATTTTACAACTGTGTTCAAAATATAATGTATATGAACTCAAAAGTACAAGTTTAAAAGACACGCGTTTATAAATCTTCATCTTCTCAAAAAGTTGTGGATGTACCTGTATCACTGTTCCCCTAAGAATACAAGTAGATTTTGGAAAAGTGTCAACAATTAAGTTGTTGAGTTCATAAGTATGTTTGTAATTGAAATATGTTTTTCTTTGTTCATTGATAAAGTAAACATGTTTTTCCAGAAAATCCTATATTTTCTTCTATGTTATTATGTAGGCAAAATGTGTGATACTTTATGTACTATGAGTTTGTAAAATGTAGTTTAGTTCTCATAAAACCATGATAGTATGTTTTCTCCTTATTGAAATAGTATATTTGCATTTATACTTGTAATATAGTTTTATAATTAAATAAAACTATGTGAGGTGTTACTTATTCATACATTAATCATTTTACTTAATACCAAATTGTGAGTTATCATAACCAGGCTTGATGATCTAGGATCACCTAAAACACCACGTTCTTCAGGCGTCGAAATATGGTATGACAGTTGTCACCCCAGGCCGGCCGGCCTAGCTGTTGCAAGCAGTTTAGGTGCGGGATTGTCAGTCCTGTATAGATTTATACACAATTGTCACGCTCTCACACAAGGAGATTCTGGTTATAATTTTTAGGACTTTTGTTTTATACTTAAATAAGTACTTGAAGCATGTCTCACAAGTGCTATATCGATGACTACATGTAGAATAAAAAGTTACCTTGTAATAACTTTACTTGAAAGTAAGTTTCATAAACTATATAAAATATAGTTTTATATGTTTGTTTCATAGTAAAATATTCTGTTTGTTTTCTAATAATGTTCTCTGTTTGTTTTCCTGTTATGTATTTTGAAACTTGAAACCAATGCGTGATTTTTTTAAACTATACCTATTATAGTTTAGCTGTTGGTTTTACTGTAAAAATCTATAATACTATTATTCAATGAAATTCTTTGTTTGTACTCATGTATTTTTAAATAGTTTGTAAACCATTTTATATTTATATAAATATAATATTTATATAATTGTGATTAATTAGACCTTTGATTAAATAACTTTACCCCAAGCCCACAACCAAACAAGGAACAGGAAATGTGGTCAAATTACATAATCTAAATCTTCTAAATCCAAATCATATAATTTACACATATATAAATATGTAATTTTATCAATTATAACTAATTAAAAGTACTAAAAACTTTTATGATATTAACACAATTTTTATTGTGTTTCACTAGTATCCCCCCCCCCCCCCCCTAATATTGTAAAAATTAAGAAAAATACGGGGGTATGAACTCACCTGATAGGTGGTGATTCGGGAAGAGTTTCGTTTCTTAGAAGAGAGTTTTCTTGACGAAATTTGAGAGCTTTTGATGAAAAGCCGACTTCACTCGGGCAGAGTTCCAACTTAAAATTGAGGACTTCGGGACTTTGGGGTTTGCCTCAGGTGGTAAGGAGGTACCCGGGGCTTCGGAGATTTTAGATAGGCTTAATAGAGTGTTTGAGTGGAGAGAGGTTTTGAAAATTCTAAACAAAACCCGGAGGTCTCGCATCCTATTTATAGGAGGGCCTCTGGCCATAGTACGTTGGGCATACGTTTTGTCTACGCTGGGCGTACTGATGAGAACACGAGTTTGATGGGCGTGCGCGCTGTATGCGGGGTGTACTAGTTCGGTCCTTATCCGAACTTCGGAGGTGGCAAGTCTACGAGGCATGCGTCATAGCTAGTAACATTACACTGGGTGTAAGTTTCTCGTACGTAGGGCATACTGATGTGAATAGCAGTATGTTGCGCGTACTCCCTTTTGATCATATCCAAAGTCTCGGACGTGTCCGATACATGTCACTTGTGAGGGATAAGGCAACGTGGGTAGTCTGAGGCCTTGTATTAGAGTACGCTTGGCGTACGCTATGTACGCTGGCCGTACTCACATTTGTTCAACTTCAAAAATTCATATCTTTTACATACGAATTCCGTTTTTGCAGTTCTTTATATCCACACGTAGGTGAGACTATGATCTACACCTTTCGTTTAGACTGCATTGACTAATTTTGACTTTATTTTTAAAGTTATATTTTTATCAGGCTGGGATAAAAAAAGTCCGTTAAAAATTCATAACTTCTTCATCCAACGTCTGTTTTCGTCTGTCTTTTTACCGTTGGATTTCTTTTGATAAGATCTTTGATTCTCGTTTAGGTTGTGTCGGCTAAAAATTGACCGATCTCTAATTCGAATTTTGGGTTGTGTACCGCTTTGTCGAATCTTACAAAAATCATAACTTCTTCATACGAAGTCAGATTTAGACGTTCTTTTTATGGATACTCTTGGTTTAACTTATACTATAAACTTCATTTAGATGGTTAAGGCTAAAAAGCATTGTATTGAAAATTCACTTTTTACGATTAACAATGTTTTGCCGGTTTTGTCGTGGATTTTCGATAGGTCATAACTTATTCGTTATAACTTGGAATTGGGTGTTTTTTTTATGTTTTTAAAATCCTTGACACGATTTCTACCACTATATTCATCCCAAACAAATTTATTTAACCTTTCATTTTTGAGGGTCGATATGTAATTGCACATTGTATACAAAAATTTCTCTTTATTATTGATATATACTTATTACATAAAGTCGAAATAACAGGTTGTTACATTATCCCCCCGATAGAGAGAATTTCATCCCAAAATTAGGACTATAGTGTTACGGAAAGACTAGGAAAAGAGATGTGGATATTTCTGTTTCATCTGATCTTCTCGTTCCCAAGTGAATTCGGGCCCTCATTTTGCATTCGAACGAACCATCACTATCGGGATACGACTTTGTTTAGTTCTATTCACTTCCCTGTCTAGGATTTCTACAGGTTGTTCCACGAAATTCAGGCTCTCGTTTATCTTGATTTCTTCGATTGGGATAACAAGAGTCTCGTCGGACAAACACTTCTTGAGATTTGAGACATGAAATACGGGATGAATGTTACTGAGTTCATGCGGTAGATTAAGTATGTAAGCAACAGGACCAATTCTAGTATTGATCTGGAATGGTCCAATGTACCTTGGACTTATTTTACTATGTTTACCAAAACGTATCATTCCTTTCTTGGGTGAGAACTTAAATAGAACGCGGTCACCAACCTGGAATTCCAAGGGTTTTCGTCCTTTATTCGTATAACTCTTCTGTCTATCTCGATAAGCTTTCAACCGTTCCCAGATTTGGATAGTCTTTTCTGTGGTTTCATGAATGATCTTAGGACCGGTTAGAGTATTATCTGGTATTTGGTTCTTTGCCAGTTACGTGTTGCTCACTTCAACCCAACACAGAGGGGATCTATAGTTACGGCCATAGAAAGCTTCAAAGCGTGCAACTTTAATACTAGTGTGATAGCTGTTGTTGTAGGTGAATTCAACTAGTGGTAAATGGGTATCCCAAGCTTTACCGAAATCTATCACACAGGCTCTTAACATGTCATCCAGCGTTTGAATTGTTCTTTCACTTTGCCCATCAGTTTGAGGATGGTATGTTGTACTCATGTCAAGATTTCTTCCTAAGGATTTTTGCAATGATTGCCAAAACCGTGAGGTAAATCTACTATCTCGGTCAGAGATAATAGATATTGGCACACCATGTAACTGTACTATTTCTTTTAAGTATGTCCTTGTTAACTTCTCCATTTTATCTGTTTCTTTTATTGGCATGAAGTGGGCGGATTTGGTTAATCTGTCGACAATAACCCAAATGGTATCATGACCACCCATTGTTCTAGGTAACTTGTGTTGGATTAGTGTCTAAGTCCATAACTATTTTGGTATGTACTTGAACCGATGGTGCATGGTCATTTTTGGGTTACCTTCACCAAAGCAACTTGATAGGATGAATTATGGAGAGAAAGGATTAAATATGATTTATTAATATATTATGAGAATAATATATTAAACGAGAAATCATATTGTTTAATTAATATTAGTCAAGAATTAATAAGAATTAAGTTTGTGACTAAAAGAGATTAATTAAACTTAAGGGACTGGAATTGTAATTATAAGATAATTGCAATTGGGTTATGGATTGCCTTATATTGTAAGGTTGGACGAATTCTATGGGGAAACCCATTGGAAATCGTCCAAGGCCTTTAAGGAAAGGAGTCCATGGGTTGCTTAGGGCTTAAGCATCCAAACTAGGGTTTCCTTGTTAGATAACCCTAATAGCCTCTCTATATAAAGAACCTTTAAGGCTCAAAAACGTGGTGAACTAATTGTCTAGGGTTTCCACACGTTTTTTAGAGCCTCCTTCTCTTCTCTTCTTCATCCTCTTGCTCTTGGTGTTTGTGAACCATTAGAGGAGTGACATTTGTGACTCTAAGCTTTCTAAAGTCATCACAAGGAGGATTTGAGATTGTTATTGCTGCATAACAATCAAGGTATGATCTAAACCCTAATTCATATGTTATATTGATTATCATATACTAGATCTAGGATTTATAGTCTTGGATGAATTGCATGTACAATAGAGAAACCTAGATCCAAGCATTAGGGTTTGTATGAGCACATAGGATGTTCTTATGGCCAAAACCCATCAGTGGTATCAGAGCCTGGTTGGTTTCTATTGTATTGATGCCTTGTTAATTTGTTCATGCTTGAAAAAATTCAATTTTTGTGAGCCTGCCTGATGGACTCGGCGAGTAGGCCCCTACTCGGCAAGTCCATATGGGTACTCGGCGAGTTCGAGCGTCAGAAAGAGGGGATTTTGGGATTTCTTGCTGTTTTACTCATGGATACTTGCTTTATCTGTTTTAAATCATTAAAATCCGATTTTATTCATATTTTTAGTATATCCTTGATTAAACAAAAGATAATTACCAATTGATTAGATAATTACTTCCTTATATGATAAAGATTGGATTATTTGTATTAATTGGGTAACTTATTTTGCAAGAAATTGAAATTAGGTCAAATATAGATAATGATGAAATTAATTGTTTAATTTATATTATTTGTTATTTGATACTTGTGTTATGAAAAGTTTCAATTTTCCCCCTTTTAGGTTTTATAGTTTAAATTTGAACTCAAAAGTTTTGTTTTGAAATTGAAATAGTTGAAACCCCAATGTTTTGAAATGTTTCCAAACTTGCCCTCAAGTTTTGGAATTTAAATTTTGATTAAAAGTTTAATTTTGATGTATATTTAAATTCTAAACCCTAATGTTTTGAAGTGTTTCAAAACATGCCCTCAAGTTTTGGAATTTAAAAATTGATTAAAAGTTTAATTTAGGAATGTTAAATTCTAAAACCCTAGTATTGTTTTGAAAAGTTCAAATCACACCCTTATGGTTTTATTAATTAATTAAGGTGTATAATTAATAGAGGTTTAATAAATCCATAAAATTTTAGTTTACAATTTAATTGAATTAAAGGTATAATTATTCAATTTGACCACATAGTATTTTAAAAGTGTAAAATACACCCTATACTATATATAACATTAAAAGTCTAACATTATATATATGTATGAGTAAAAGTTAGTCTTACCGTTAGTAGGCCTCATTCAGGAAGCTGGTCTATAAGGGGTGTTTAAGGAAATTGCCTTTAAAATGGCGATTGAATGGGTATCCACTCTTACCCACCGCACTCTTGACTAGTGGAGGGTCATTAGCTGAATGGGTAGGATAGGACAAAACCTTCCATTATAAGTATAATGAAGTACAAAAGTAACTAAATGTTTTACAAATTCCCAATCTTAGTTACTTTAGGAAAAAGTGAATTGATGCAATTCCATGAAATTACACTTTGTACCCTTGCGAAGATGTTAGTGGAGCATGTGTGGTTTACCGGCACACTAAATGGTTCTAAGAAAAGGTAGCAAAGGGTGACTCAATGTTTGTCATAGTTCGGTGGAGTGTGTGTGGTTTACCGGCACATCGAATAGGTGACTGTAACATGTGAGGGCACCATGTAAGTTTGCATGGTTATTCACACCCGCTTTGTGATCCTCGGCATCCCAGTCACAAATGAGAGGGGCGTATCGAGATTTAAACATGTCATTGAAAAGTTCAATGAATCTCAAAGGATCTAGGAGTTTTCATAAATTTAAAACTTAAATTTCTTTTTCGTTTTTCATGGTGGAAATCAGTGAATCGTCATTCACTTACCTTCAAATATTCTGCAACTAGATTACGGTATCCCTTTTCTAGGTTGTAGAATATTGTGTTGGGTCCTAGCCTTAGTATCTCATTTGGGCGATTTACTAAGGACTCAATCAATCAACTAACTTGAATTTGTTTTCTCCCGCTTTGTAGATGTCAAAGTTCGACAACTATGGTCTTCCCAAATCCAGTGGAACAAGCATTCCACATGAAGATGATATTCCACGATTCGATCAAGGAACAAGAGATCATGTTTCACTTCCTCCTCATCCTCCAATCATTCTCCCTAACCCACAAGTTCGAAGGCTTGAAAAGTTCAAGCTCACTCAAGCCCTTTTGGCAAGTAAACATAAAGAAGGAAAGTTGGTGTGTACACACTTCCTAGAGATGAAATCACACATTGATAGGTTAAGAATGTTGGGATCCGTTGTCTGTGAGGAGATGGCTATTGACTGGGTTCTTCAGTCACTTCCTAACTCGTATAGTGAGTTCGCAAGAGAGTACTATATGATGAACCACGACGTGACCCTCATAGATCTCACCTACATGCTTATTGCTGCTGAATCAACAATGATTTGGCGCAATGGAAAAGCAAAGTTGATTGGTGAATCTACATTCCAGACCTCTATGGATATAGGCAATGGCAACGAAAGACATGCCACGATCGAAGAGTTTGATCATAAGAGAAAGGCGATATCTGAAGTAGTTCCATGTGCTGTTCCAAAAGTTTCAATTTGCTTTTATTGCCAAGAGAAGGGGCATTGGAGATGAAGTTGCCCTATTTACCTAAGAGATCTAAGAGATGGGAGAGTCAAAACGTATGGCTCTGCTTTAGGTAAAATCCATTGACTAACTCTTTTAAGCTCCTATTCTAGATTCTTAATACATAATGTGATAAGATTACAATTGATGTTTTGTAGGATCGAAGAAAAGATAGAAAGCTTAAGGGAAGAAGTGAGCAGAATCTAACTGTGAAGAAATGGATTTCGATCGCATTACTTGAAGATTAGATTCTTGAGCTACTACTTAGAGTTAGAATTAGATTGCTAAGAAAGATGTATTAGCATAGTTTTTCAATGAATTGCATTGTAAGGACAAATTTTTTCCGCAATAAAATAAATTTTGATTTTATATTATTTATTTATCCTTGCAATGGCGTGTATGAAAAATTGATGTTAGAATGTTTCTATTATTAGCATTAATGGATTTGATTCTTAATTATGTTATTTGTTGAAATGTCGAAAATTTACCGAATAGGGAAAGTTTCTCATCGCCCAAGTTTCAATTGGACAGAAACTTGGAATCATGCAAGTTGGTTGCACGATGAATGAGAAATTTCATATTTGGAAATTAGACTAATTCATTGACAAAGTGTCAAGTGAAGGACTAGGAGATCGAGTACAAAAAATTATTTGTTGACCAAGTCCACCACAAGAGTAATAAAGATATTCATCATGATTTACTAAAAGTTTAGTAAATGTGATTATACTTACAAGATTAAGTGTAATACTGAATTGATTAAAGGGTTTAGATCAATAGCAGAACGAATAAGAAGAATCAAGAAGGAAGAAAGATAAAAGTTGCTCTATTCTAAGAAGAAGGGAGAGTACCTTTTATGATAGGTCTTAATGATTAAGAACCATATCTCAATGGATCCTCTAAATGAGTCTTAGTGCAGTTGTATGTATAAGAAGAGGAATCAAGAATTGAAGAAATGGTTAAATCAAGAAGCCAATCATACTTCGTTCCAAAACAAGTCTTAGAGTTAAGATAGTGACATTGAGTGACAAGTATTAGGAAGGTTTATAACATTCATCAAATGTGGAAAGTTGTGATGTCTTGGATAAGACAAAGACCAACTAGGACCAATTTATGAAGTGTTTTGATAAAAACTACACTAACTCTTGAATATTTGTTTGTCAAAAATGTTTATTGACAAGAGAATATTATATATCAAGGAGTCAGTGGGAGTCTTAATGGTCTTGAAAGGTTTCGAATCAAAATAAACCTTATCGATCATCACTAGCACACGAGTTGAGGTTTACAACCTATCGTGTTGACACTGTTTTGTTTATGTGCCATTCCAATTGAGTTAATTATGCATGTGAGTTCTATGAGTTCTCATTTGAACGCATAAAAGGTAGGCACCTTGATAAATGAAAAGTACATTGATAGGAAAGGGTGAGGTGCTTAACTACTTGGAAGACATAGTGGGCAGCTGTGTTACCATAAGGCAAGAAATCAAGATTAAGAAAGTTCGGTCCATATGAGTTTGAATTTGTCGTAAACTTTGGTTTTTGACAAATTCACATAGATAGTAACACATACACCATTAAAATCTAAGTGTCATAAGATTCCCTCCTTCATGAAAATGACTGTGAGGAAATGCTTTCACTAATAAAGATTTTAAGAAGATAGTGATTGTGAAATTGTATTCTCGAATTCGATTATGGTTACGGTATCCCTTTCCATGATCTGAATTGTGAGATTTGGCAATTAGTCTGAATTGTTTAGACACACATATGAGCTATCTAAGGCAAAGGTGTATAAGTTTGAGAAGCCTTGATAAAAGATTATCAAAGCATTGGGTATTAGAAACATGAACTTAAGAAATTCAATAGGTATTGTTTTTCTGAAAGTTAAGCTGTTTTTGAATACATGTCAAAGCTAGTGGGAGCATAAGTGTTATGTTTATAATAATCATCATGACAGTGGGAGCATAAATGTTATGATTGTATGATTATTATGGAAAGTATTGCAAGTTAGCAATATTAATTATAGAAAACAAGAGTTATACTTTGCAAAGCCGCAAGAGTTGAAAAGTTGTTTTGCTATAATTAAGGGAGAGAATATTATTATGCTTCATTTCAAATCTAAAGGCTTAGGTTGTGGAATGTTAATAAATTTAGTCAAGGGTACATAGTGTGTTCTCAAATTTCGATTATGATTACGACATTCCTCTTTATAGTTCGAATTTTGAGAACGTAGCACATAAAATATTATGGTAAAAGATTGATAAAGTATCAAATCTTTATGTAAGATATTATGCATCATGTCCCATACGCTTCAGGTATAGGATCGATTGCAAATGCTATAATATTTGACCATTCTAAAATTTTCCAAATGTCTAGCGCATTTAGAGGGAAAAAGGACAAGAATCGGTTTTGACTAAGATAATTAAACAACTATCAAAGGACAATCCAAAGTTCGCGGAGGATTGGTCGCTTGTGAGTAGTTGGAAGTATAGTATTGGATGGACCATATCGACATTATTATGAATAGATAAGATTCTATTAAGAATGAGTTGTCATATGGAAAATATGGAAACGTGTCCATATTGGGAATTGAATATTGAAAATCTATGTCTAGATTAGAAACTTTTATGCAAAAGGATGTTCAAGGGAATGTACTTTGAGTGAGAGACATCATATCTAAGGAATTGTCTTGTAACAATCTCCGATAGGGGACTTTGTAATTTCATTGGCAATAGTCATTGTGACTTTTGTGCTATGACATTGCGAAAGGATCATTACATAAAAATGTTAGAATCTAGCATATTCTATAAGTGGTAAGAATTTGATATTCTTTCACTTATGAAAAAGGATTTGGAGTTGTGAAATGAGTATGATTGGAAATGTGTTCATTTGATCCATTTCACAAAGTAAGAACCATAGATAAACATTGTGTGCATGCTAGGAGCATAGGACAAGTGTTGTAATAATTCAAGTAAGAAGTTGATTACCTGAAAAAACAAATAATGAGTAATCGATATGGTGATAAATAAAAGGTTTTTTATTTATGCTCAAAGGTTTGAGGCCATATGGGATTAGTATTATTCTTGTGTTTCAATTTGCATGTTTTGACTTCCTGAATAATTTAATTGGTTTAAGAACATTCAAATTATTCGAACGGGCCACAGTCATTCATATGTTGGAAGTAGGTATGAATGAAGACTGTCGTGAATTGGTGTGTGGATTGTCTAAAGAGTATTAGACATAAGCAAATGTTTGCTGCAACGTTCATGAGTGCTTATGAATATGATTTGAGTATTGGATTAAACCCACGCTCACTTGGATCACTCCATGAATTGTATCACGAGTGATTGGTGAGACGATAACATCTTATATTCTTGAAACCGAGATGTGTGAGTTGTATCTTGCAAATCGGTTGCATATTGATAATATGTAAACGCACCAGTAACTTGGTGTCATAAAACATATTGTTGTGTGTGATTCGGTGAGTGAGTGCAAGCGAGCATTGAATCAAAGTTTATCCGTTCCTTTTATCCAAAGTAGGATAAAAGCGATATCTTTGGGCCCCTCGATGATTTGGTGATAACAAATGTAAATGCTCGGCCGGGCTTGGGCTAATTTGATTTGTTCAATTAGTCAGTCGTCATAAATCGGAAGTCGAGAAATAGTATAGAGAGAATGATTAGAAATCATGTCATATATCTATACGATATCTAGAATGGAGGAATATATGATCCCTTATCTAAAGGACACGCGTATCTGATAGGATCAAAGTTGACAGTGGCTTTGGAAAGCTACGATTGCAGATCAAGATCTGAAGTCATACACATAATAGTTATTAGACTTATCCAAGTGGGAGACTGTTGGATTAGTGTCTATGTCCATAACTATTTTGGTATGTACTTGACCTGATGGTGCATGGTCCTTTTGGGTTACCGTAACCAAAGCAACTTGATAGGATGAATTATGGAGAGAAAGGATTGAATATGATTTATTAATATATTATGAGAATAATATATTAAACGAGAAATCATATTGTTTAATTAATATTAGTCAAGAATTAATAAGAATTAAGTTTGTGACTAAAAGAGATTAATTAAACTTAAGGGACTGGAATTGTAATTATAAGATAATTGAAATTGGGCTATGGATTGCCTTATATTGTAAGGTTGGACGAATTCTATGGGGAAACCCATTGGAAATCGTCCAAGGCCTTTAAGGAAAGGAGTTCATGGGTTGCTTAGGGCTTAAGCATCCAAATTAGGGTTTCCTTGTTAGATAACCCTAATAGCCTCTCTATATAAAGAACCCTTAAGGCTAAAAAACGTGGTGAACTAATTGTCTAGGGTTTCCACACGTTTTTGAGAGCCTCCTTCTCTTCTCTTCTTCTTCCTCTTGCTCTTGGTGTTTGTGAACCGTTAGAGGAGTGACATTTGTGACTTTAAGCTTTCTAAAGTCATCACAAGGAGGATTTGAGATTTTTATTGCTGCATAACAATAAAGGTATGATCTAAACCCTAATTCATATGTTATATTGATTATCATATACTAGATCTAGGGTTTATAGTCTTGGATGAATTGCATGTACAATAGAGAAACCTAGATCCAAGCATTAGGGTTTGTATGAGCACATAGGATGTTCTTATGGCCAAAACCCATCAACTTGGTTATGAAATCCATTGTAATCCGCTCCCACTTCCACTCAGGTATTTCTGGATGTTGAAGTAAACCTGAGGGTTTTTGATTTTCTACTTTAACCTTGGCACAAGTTAGACACTTGCCCACAAAAGTAGCTATTCCGGCTTTCATGTTTAGCCACCAATAGAGTTTCTTTAGGTCTAGATACATCTTTTCTGAACCTGGGTGAACATGGTATCGAGTTTTATGGGCTTCATTCATGACCATGTCTCTGTAACCACCAATCTTTGGTGTCCATATTCGATTCATGAAATGAAGTACTCTGTCACCCTTAGTCTCCAAGTTTTTCTCCATTCCCCTTAAGGCTTCACCTATTTTGTTCTCAGGTTTCAAGGCTTCCAACTGAGCCTCCTTAATTTGTGCAGATAAGTGGGAATGTATGGTCATAGTCAAAGATTTTACTCGGCGCCCCGAGTACTCTTTCCGATTCAGGGCATCTGCTACTACATTGGCCTTGCCAGGGTGATAATGAATCTCACATTCGTAATCATTTAGTAGCTCTACCCATCGTCGTTGCCTCATGTTGAGTTCTTTCTGAACAAAGATATGCTGAAGGCTTTTATGATCAATAAAGACTATGTACTTTGTATCGTATAGATAATGTCTCCAGATCACCAAGGCAAAAAACCACAGCTCCCAGTTCAATATCGTGCGTAGTATAATTGACTTCGTGGTTCTTAAGCTGTCTTGAGGCATATGATATAACCTTTCCTCGTTGCATAAGAACACAACCTTGTCCTTGATTAGACGCATCACAGTAGACTACAAAATCTTATGTTCCTTCTGGAAGGGACAAGATCGGTGCACTGCAGAGGGCTTGTTTCAAGGTTTGGAATGCAGTTTCTTGTTTTTCTTCCCATTTGAATGATACACCTTTTTGAGTCAAGGTGGTGAGTAGCTTTGCAATCTTTGAGAAGTTCTGAATGAATCTCCTGTAGTAGCCAACGAGATCTATAAATTGTCGAATTTCTGTTGGTGTTCGTGGGGTCGTCTAATTTTTGATAGCTTTGATCTTGGAGGGGTCCACATGTATCCCATCTTTTCTGACTACAGGACCTAGGAACTCCACCTTTCGAATCTAGAATTCACATTTAGAGAACTTCGCATACAATTTCTCTACCCTTAAAGTCTCCAATACTTATCGCAAGTGTTGGTGGTGTTCTTCTTACTCTGAGAATAAACTAGTATATCGTCAATGAATACTATGACAAATTTGTCTAAGTAAGGTCGACACACTCGATTCATAAGGTCCATGAATACCGCAGGTGCATTTGTTAGAACAAAGGGTATTACTACGAATTCGTAGTGACCATAGCGAGGTCTGAAAGCAGTCTTCAGAATGTCTAACTCTTGGACTCACAATTGGTGGTAACCTGATCTCAGGTCAATCTTGGAGAAGAAATTAGCTCTTTGGAGTTGATCAAAGAGGTCATCTATCCGAGGTAAAGGGTATCAATTTTTAATGGTAAGTTTTTTAATTCCCGGTAGTCTATGCATATACGAAATGATCCGTCCTTCTTTTTCACGAATAAGAATGGCGCTCCCTAGGGTGAGAAGCTTGGTCTAACGAAGCCTTTACTGAGTAATTCATTCAACTGGCTGGATAGTTCTTTCATTTCAGAAGGTGAAAGACGATACAGAGCTTTAGCTATAGGGGTAGCTCCAGGAATTAAGTCGATTCAGAACTCGACTTGGTGTTCAGGAGGAACTCCTGAGATATCTTCAGGGAATACATCAGGGAAATCACAGACTTTAGGGATATCCTTGATGCTTTTTACTTCTTGTGTCTTATCAACGACGTGGGCTAAGAAGGTGCAGTAATATTTTCGAAGATACTTCTAAGCTTTGATGCAAGAAATGATTTGAAGATTGACACTAGATTTATCACCATAAATAACGAGAGATTCGTTACTTGGTAAATTAAGATGAATGGCTTTCTCAAAGCACAAGATATCAAAACAGTGAAGACTTAACCAATCCATGCCGATTATGATATCAAAACTTTTAATTGAGACTGGCATAAGGTCAATTTGAAAGGAATGGTTATTTAGAGTAAGTGTGCACCCTATGTAAATGTCATTGGTTTTCTCAGTTTTCCTGTTGGCCATCTTAACGGTGAATGTATGTTTTAATGCTTTGGGATTTTGTTTTAGAAAGTGTTTTTACATATAGCTTACAAAACTTTTTTCAGCACCGGTATCGAAAAGAATGCATGCGTAAGAATCGTTGAGAAGGGATGTACCGGCCACCACATTAGGATCCGCTACTTCTTCTTCATAACCAATTGCCACGACTCTCCCAGTACCATTAGCATTCTTTAACTTAGGACAATTTCTATTGAAATGTCCTACTTCTCCACATTCATAGCATGTTTGACTCATTCCCGTAGCAGGGACTTGAGAAATAGGCTGTGTTGGTGACCTACGGAAACGGGTAGTATGCCCCTTCCTGTTACAATTATTGCAGTGCATTTCTCTGCAAGCTCTAGTATGGTGAAATTTGCATTTATTGCACTTTGGCAAAGATACAACATATCTGTTTGAGGTTTCTGGAGTGATAGACGAAGTGGTAGGGATAGGAGTTGGAACCACAGCGGGAACAATAGTAGCGTGTGTTGCCACTGTTTGTTGCTTTTTCGAGGTTTCTTGAGATGACTGACCTTTTTGCTTGGTCCAGAATTTCTTCTTATTACCGCTCCCTTCCTTGGGTTTCTCCAGAATAGGTACCATAGATCCATGACAAACACCATGGTCTACCAGTGTTTGTTCCAACTTCTTGGCATTGTCAAAGGTGAGAAGTTTAGCAGCTATTACATTTCCTTGTATCTGAGGAGAGAGTCCCCAAAGATACCGCTCAACTTTCTTGCTCTCGGTGGGAACCATCCCTGGACACAAAATAACCAGATCACTGAACCTGGTAGTATATGAAATTATATTGGAGTCTTTCATCGTTACCAATTGATGAGAATAAATCTCTAGATCGTTTAGATCTTTCACAGGTATGTTGACAAAGAAAAAACAAATCAATCATAAAACAATTAAGAACACAAAATAGAATCAATATGAAGCTTATGATTGTAATATAGTCACGCCTCAACAGAGCTCTATGATGAACTTTCGTTGTAGAGGCGAGCTAGGGTTTACAATACTTATTAAAAGGAAATTATCAGAAACGTTATCTACCAAGGATACATGCATGCACCTTAAATACTAAAACCCTATATTAAAATAATGCACGGTTGAACAGACCCAAACTGGCTACAAAACTGGGCTATGGACCGAGCCCATGACGCAACACTATAACCCTAACAATCTCCCCCTTTGCGTCAAATGAGGCGAGAGATTATTTCTTTTGAGTAGGCTTCACAGTCTTTACAACCTTGAACAGTCGAGGAATTATAGCAAGAACAGTTTGCCGGAATTGAATATACCAACGTAGCATATCAGCAAACATCTTCTTATCAGCTGCAAAATTCTGATTGCACCTGTGAATGATATCCAAAATATGCTCCAAGCAAGCAGTTGAGAATAGGTGTTTGTCAATAAGAGCGAATAGGCATTATTGACCTTCGCCCCTAAGAAACATCACAGTGTGATATTTTGTGTCAATTCTGCCCATGGTCATTGAGTTTATTTCGCCAGCTCTTCCCATTGGTTTGATCGTGGTACGCTTGTGAATAGCTGATATGATTTCTTGATCCATCTATGCTACTTCATCAATGTAGCAAACAAGCATTCGCTTGACATGATCGATAATCGGCTGATACTCCTGAGGATTGGACAACAAAATGTTATTGAGGAGTATCCATTCATGAGGGTTGAGGTTCGGTAGATCAGCCAGGGAAAAATTATGAACCGAGCCTTCAGAGCCTCGGGTCACTTTAAATTTGACATTAACGAATTTCCCGGCTGAATAAGGCTTCAGTACCTTGACAGTAGTAATCTTCTGTGAGCTCCATGTCAAGTACTGTGGCTTGATTGTAAGAAGGTTGGAGACAGCAGAAGTATCTTGAACATAAGAGGATTCGGCCATTGATGAAGCTTGTGAAGAAGATGATGAACAGTTGAGAGAGATCGCCCTTTTCTTTGTGAGGATTTGTAAGTGATAAAAGAGTGAAGTGGAGCGGGAAAAATTCTTTTATACGTAAGAGTAGGAGAGAGAAATATCCGGCTGAAAACTTTGCTTTATGTGAAACCGTTCCGGATGTGATGGAATGAACAGTTGGCAGCCCCTATTATGACGTAGGAGAGAGAAACGGCGTTTCACTTTTACGTGCCTTTTCATAGAAAGTACCTTTTTCAAATCGTCAAATCGATTGGATAATTGCTGACTCATCCAAGAATGTTATCCGAAACATCAACCACATAATTTACATGAACCATCATCACCTTTATTTGTATCGATCACCATAATGCCTTGTAGAAACCAAGCTGTGAAAATTAGCTTTATTGGTAATAGAACCAGATGTTAGGAAAATCAAAGATTTTCGTGCATAGAGTGTGAATGATAAAGAAATGAAGCAAACTTTTTATGGGTATTTGTGATGTCTTGTTAGACATAAAGAGATTGATTCCGGGCACAAATATCTTCCTTCAAAGTCAAGAGAGACTTCAATGTGCTTGTATGGTTTCCCATTAAATAACAATCAAATACTTGTTAAGAAGTATTGAAAGACATCTTTTTAATTAAAGCTATAAAGGGTGGCTTTCGCTTCAATTCATGATTTCGGTACTTGATATAAGACCAAAACTGAACGAAGTACTTGTGAGACTTATGTGGCCTATTAAACAAGTAGGTGAGAAACATATTTAGGGACTTGTTGAGAATTGAGAAATCTCAAACAAAATTATAACTGGATCCTTAGGGAAGAAAAGTCTTGGTGATAGACAGTTTTAGAAGGATCACTCAAAAATAAAAAGAGATTTCATTCAAGAACTTTATCATGGTAATGATTCACCGTCAATGCATTAAGGGTTTTGAATTGTGGGTTTCACTTAGTATGTAGTGACACGGGACTAAGATCATTAACACAAATTTTTGTATAACCATAAACCTCAGTGGTAAGAGCTGAGAGTCTCAAGGGTTACATTAGTGAGATGTAGTGTAATGAAGAAGAATAATATAGGGGGTATAAGAAGCGAATGTACCTCTACTATAAAAGAAGGACCAAGCAGAAAACTCTAAACTCAAAATGAGAAGAGTAGGGTAGCTCATGATTAGAGTGAATATAACAGCCTAGTTTGGGAAAACATGATTTTTATTTATCACATATTAAGGCTTCACTCAAAATCTGTAGAGGCTTTGGTCAACATGCAGCAGCATGCATCTAGGGACACTTAAGTTATTCATAAAAAAGAATTTATACCTGCTTGAGCTTCACCATTGAGAGTAGCAATTACAAAGAAAATCATGAGAAAAATAATAAAAAAAATATTACTGTATTTAATAAAAAATTAATGAAACAAAAAGAAAAATGTTTTTGGATTTTATGAAAGTAAAATAGAATAAAATAAAATGAAAAGAAAAACATAAAAATGAATACGAAAAAGAGTATACAAAAGAATACAACCGAAATCCCTTTTAATGAAAAAGAAGCGTACGAGTTTAGAAGGACCGAACCCGAAATAGACCGAGCGTTCGGTTCATTTCGGTTCTCGAGTGAACCGAACCCGAAATAGACCGAGCGTTCACTCTATTTCGCTTCTTACCTTTAATGAAGCGAAGGCGATTTTGGTACTAATTCTGCTTCCATCATTCCTAGGCCTTGTAAGATCTTGTTGAAGCTTGCTTTAGGTAAAGCCTTAGTAAATATATCTGCTAGTTGATCAGTGGTCCTTACAAAGTGAATCTCCACGTTACCATCTTCCACATGATCTTTGATGAAGTGATACCGCAGTGCTATGTGCTTTGTCTTCGAGTGTTGCACTGGGTTATGACAAATCCTAATTGCACTTTTAGAGTCGCAGTATAGTGGGATTTTCTTCATGTTTAGCCCATAGTCTCTAAGCTGACTTGTATCCAAACAACCTGAGATGTGCATGAGGCGGCGACTATGTATTCTGCTTCAGCCGTGGATAGAGAAACACAGGTTTGTTTCTTTGATTGCCAGCTAACCAATATTCCATCAAGAAATTGGCATCCTCCAGTAGTGCTTTTACGATCCAATCCACAACCACCTAAGTCAACATCCGAAAACACTTGGACAAAGAAACCTGAGTTGGTTGGATACCATAAACCGAGAGAGGAAGTTCCCTTCAGATAGCGAAAGATGTTTTTCACGGCTAGCATGTGAGGTTCAAGAGGGTTAGCTTGGAATCGGGCACAATAGCAGACCGAGACTGGCCTGCTGGCTATAAGATACATCAGTGACCCAATCATCTGACGATAAAGTGTCATGTCAGCAGCTGGCTTCTCCAAAGAAGGTGTAAGCTTAGTCCGAAAAGCCATAGGAACTTTCACTTTGGAGTCTCCCATCATGACAAACTTGGCAAGCAACGTCTTTGTATATGCCTCCTGATTGATAAAAATGCCTTCAGGTACCTGTCTAATATTTAAGCCAAGGAAAAAGTTAATTAGACCCATTGAGCTCATCTCAAATTTAGTTTCCATCAACTTCCTGAATTCAGCTATTAAGCTCGGATTCGTGGAGCCGAAGATGATGTCATCAACGTAAATTTGGACTATCATAAGGTGGTTACATTCTCTTTTACGAAAGAAGGTTGGGTTAACCGTGCCTTGTTTAAACTTGGACATTTTTAAGAATCGAGTGAGAGTTTCATACCATGCTCTGGGAGCCTGCTTCAGTCCATATACTGCTTTGTCTAAAATGTAGCAATGATCTAGATACTTCTTGTTCACGAAGCCTGGCAGTTGCTCAACGTACACAGTTTCTTCAAGTTTTCCGTTGAGAAAAGCACACTTTACGTCCATTTGATAGACTTCAAAGTTTTTGTGTGCAGCGTAAGCAAGAAAGATTCAGACCGATTCTAGTCTTGCAACTGGAGCGAAGGTCTCTTCATAATCGATACCTTCCTCTTGGCAGTATCCTTTTACGAACAACCGGGCCTTGTTATGAATCACATTCCCCTCCTTATCCATCTTGTTTCTGAATACCCATTTGAGACCGACACCTAAGAATCTTTTGGAGTTGGAATTAGACAACATACTTTATTTCTTTCAAAACTCATTCAGCTCCTCTTGCATGGCTTGAACCCAATCATAATGGTCAAGAGCCGAATTCACGGTTTTCGATTCAACTTTGGAAACAAAGTATTTGAACATGCAAAATTCTACTTGAGAGAATAGTGTAGCCTGTTTCGCTTTGATCTGTGATAGAGTTAACATCTTTTCTGAAGATTCCCAAATGATTTGACTTTGAGGATGATCTTTGGTCCATTTAATGAGAAGATGGTAATTTGGATCACAAGAGGGATCCAATTATGCATTGACTTTTTCTTCCAATTCTGATAGTGTCTCATCATCATGGACATTTATATTCTCCCCCTCGAATGATGACTCTATTTCAATTTCTGGATCAGAATGTTTCCCTTCGTTCGGACTTTCGGTTGAGCTAGATGATTGTGACGTTGACGTTGAATTCTCCCCATGAAATGAAGAACCTTAATCCTTTAGTAGAGACGAACCCTCCCCCTAGACAGAAGGTCGGTCACCGGAAGGTTCGCTTAAGTCAGGCCTCTCGGTTGCCTTTGGTTGATCAGCAACCATCTTCTGTGCAACATCGTCAATGATTTACTTCAGATTGTCGACTTTGTTCTCTTCTACATTGGATTCAGAATCGATAGCTTTTTCAGGTCCACTGAAGAGAAGAATGTGTTGCTCGAAGAGATTTAAGATTGGTATTGTAACTTGAATTGATTTTGGAAAGATTTCCTGCATCGCATCTTCATTTGTCTTCAACTTCTTGACATAATTGTCATCGAAAGTGACATAGTATGTCTATTCAATTTTCTTTGAGCGTTTGTTTAGAACTATGTACGCCTTCAAGTGCAAGGAGTAGCCCAAAATATCCCTTTATCAGCCTTAGCATCAAACTTGTTTCGATTCTCCTTTGAGTTGAAGATGAAGCATCTTGAACCAAACACATGAAAGAACTTCACATTAGGCTTGCGGTTATTCAAGATCTCGTATGGAGTGATAGAGAATCGCTTGTTTAGATATGATCAATTCTGAGTATAACAAGCAGCAGCAATAGCATCTGCCCGGAAATATAAAGGCAAGGAAGCAAAGCTTAGCATAGTTCGAGCCGCTTTGCACAGAGATCGGTTTCGCCTTTCGACGATTCCATTCTGCTGTGGAGTATACAGAGCCGAGAAATTATGAGTCATTCCCTTCCCAGCCAGAAAATTTTCAAAATCCTTGTTTTTGAATTCCAGGCCATTGTCACTCCTTATGTTACGAACCACTTTTCTCAGTTGAACTTTTACCTGCTTTATGAAGAGCTTGAGCTTAGGAATTGCCTCTGATTTTTGCTTTAAGAAGAATACCCATGTAAAGCGAGAGAATTTGTCAACTATGACTTGAATGTATTTGTTCCCACCAATGCTTTCAATGGAGGAGGGACCACATAGATCAATATGTAACAACTCCAATGGTTCTATGACCTTTGTGTTGATAATAGAAGGATGACTTTGCCAACTTTGCTTTCCCATTTCACAAGTTGCACATAAATGTTCTTTGTCGAATTTGAGAATTGGTAGACCTCTTACGTGATCTCCCAATACCAGCTTGTTGATATCCTTGACATTGAGATGAGAGAGCCTTCTATGTCATAACTAGCTTTCGTCTGAGTGAGCCTTCGTTAGCAAGAAGACTGCAGGTTTCCCTCAAATTGGATTGAGATTTAAAGGGTACATTTCCCCCTTTCGCTTTGACTTCAGCAGAATGTTATTTGATTTCTTTTCGACAATCTCTGAGCCTTCATCATCAAAGGAGACCTTCAATCCGGTCCCAACTACTAGCTATGATACACTTATGAGGTTGTGTTGCAATCCTTCAACGTATGCAACCTTTCTGATTAAGAAATCATGTAACACCCAAAGTTTTGAAGGCCAAGAAAGGAAAGAAAACCCTAAGTTTAGGGGTCGACTCGGCGAGTCCAAAGGGGGACTCGGCGAGTCCGAGTGGGATCCGGGCCGAGGAGTAAGTGACTGACTCGGCGAGTAGGCCAAGGTGACTCGGTGAGTCTGATCTATGCGTGGAAAACCCTAAATTCGGCCAAGGTGACTCGGCGAGTCCGAGCGGGATCCGGGCCGAGGAGTAAGTGACCGACTCGGCGAGTAGGCCAAGGTGACTCGGCGAGTCTGATCTGTGCGTGGAAAACCCTAAATTCGGGACTTGGAGCCTATATAAACGTCTTAATCTTCTTCCTAGGGTTCCCTTACTGCCTCTTCAGCCCTGGATACCAAACCCTAGCCGTCATAACCTTTGATTGAGCCATTTGTTGCCTTGGAAGGTGCATTAAAGCTTGGAGAAGGAAGAAGGAACTTGGAGGAGCAAGAAGGGACTATAGATCTGGAGTTTGTGGAGCCTTTCTGAGATATTGAAGGTAATAAGTCGCCCCTCTCTCCTTTAGGTCTTCCATGGTTGTGAGATTTGGGGCTTTTAAGCCATGATTTGGCACCCTTTTGAGTTGGAAGCCAAATCTGGAGTTGCTACTTCAGATCCAAGTGTGTTATGGACTAGGGAAGCATAAAGTATCAGCCCTTGAGTCAATGTTGAAGCCCCTTGGCCTTAAACCCTAGTTTATGGTGTATTTCGCTTAGATCTCTTTCTCTACACGTAAAGTTTGCAACTTTACGTGAGGAATAGGCTTGGGAAGGGTAGATCTACAGATTTGAGCCCCTGCATGACTAAAAAGTCCTCTGCATGTATGAAGGACCGGATGAACTCGGCGAGTCCTTTGAGTGGACTCGACGAGTAGCTTGAAGATGAGGAGGAACTCGACGAGTGGGATGAACAGTTCGTTGAGCCGGATGAAGTTGGACATGAACTCGGCGAGTTGGAAGAACAACTCGGCGAGTTGGATGAAGATTGTCTTGGACTCGGCGAGTCAATTCGCGAAACCCCAAACCCTTCGAGCTTAGACTCGAATCAGTGAGTCGATTATAGACTCGGTGAGTTGGACAGGTCAGGACTCAGAAATCGGTAGACTCGGCGAGTCATGGACTGACTCGGCGAGTAGAGTCGCGAGTGGAAGGACTCTAGACTTATGAGCTCGGCGAGTCAGTAGGGTGACTCGACGAGTAGGGTTGACCTGGAAGGTTGACTTTGACCAGGACTTTGACTTTGACCTGAGTTGACTTGGTTGTCTTTTGGGGGTCAGTTAGACTCAGTGGTGCTTTGATATTGGTAGCTCGGGGAGCTAGTGGACCAGGAGTTTAGAGAGTTGTCGGTCAGCAACCAGAGGATTATCAGCAGAGTTCAGCAGTGCGAGGTGAGTCTCCTCACTGTTTGTATGGGTCTAAGGCACCAATGCCGGCCAATTTAGAATATGCATGAAAGACCAGGGGGCGGCTCCTGGCACACAGTATGTTATTATGTATGGTAGGAAGACCCGGGGGTTAGCCCTAGGCAATATGCATGAAAGACCAGGGGGAGGCTCCTGGCATACAGTATGTTATTATGGATGATAGGAAGACCCGGGGGTTAGCCCTAGGAAATATGTATGAAACACTGGGAGGTGGCTCCTGGCGCATTGTATGCTATATATATGAAAGACCAGGAGGTGGCTTCTGGCACACTGTATGTTGTTTAGCTAAGTAGAGTAGTATGTACGGTTGTCTTTGTGATACTTGCATAGAAGACCAGGGGGTGGCCCTTGGCACTTGTCTGTAAGACCCAGGGAGTGGCCCAGGCTTGACCAGGAAGACCGCGTGCGGCCCGTGTCATAATGGCAAGACTATGTTTGGCACATAGCACGTTACTTGATTACGGATAAGTCGGTTATGTATGGTTCTTGGCTATGAATGGTTTGTATGGTATGTGGTATCTGGGGAACTCACTAAGCTTCGTGCTTACGACTTTCAGTTTTGGTTTCAGGTACTTCCGGTAGCGGATGATGGAGCTCGGGATGATGGCATGGCACACACCATAGATTAGTCAGCCTGGGAATGTTTTACTCTGATAATGAACATGTGTTTTGAAAACTAATACTCTATTTATGTTTTGAAATGATGATTTTACTTTAAGTGTTACTTTATGAAGAGAAATTTTTAGTCTTGAATTTTGGGATGTTACAAGTTGGTATCAGAACCTTGGTTTGAGGGATTCGGACATGCTCTCGAGCATGTCTGAACTCAAATTGAGGGATTGGTATAAGAGTTTTCAAAATAAAAATGTAGTTTTGAAAAAGAGAGTTTGAGGAAGAAAACGGTTTTAGAAAAGCAAAAAGAATTCAAAAGAGAGGAACTTTGAAAAGAGAAAAGAGGTGTGGTGCATGCAATCAGCCGAGCTCAAGTAAGTACCCCAACATACCCATACAAGTCTATGTTTTGATTATCAATTAATAGAACAACATGCTAGAATAGGACTAAGGATCTAGGGATGATGCCTTATGTGCCTGTTATTTGTGCTTTTGAGCTGCATAGTAGAGCTGATTAGACAGTAGTAGGATAGCCTATTTAGGTTATGCCTGAGTTATGACGTTGTGTTGCATGCTAGTTCAGATTTTCGCTATATGTGTATGATTGCTTGAGTATGTTGTGGTTAGATTTTCCCCTTGTCTGAATGCTGCTTGCTTTGTGCATTGTGGGATTTTGAGTGATGGGAGTTAGCCATTAAGTGGATACGCCGCGTCACATGTGATCAGGGTTGAATAATCTCAGAGTGCTGGACTTGGCCCTATTGCGCAACTCTCGTTTGAGTCTAACCGTTGTAGGGACGAGTCTTTTACTCGAAGGATTATCTGAGCCTCGTCACATGTGATGGTATCTAGGTGATGGCTAATTGGCATCGCGAGGAAGCCTTCAGCAGCTGAGGACTGGTTTGAGTTGAGTTAGAGGTTTCCCTAGGGTCAGCCTAGGATGAGGTAGTGCTGGAAGCAGAAGTAGTAGAAAGGGACCTGGTGGAGTCAAAGTAGTTCCTGAGGAAAGTACGGATAGATGTGGAAGGTAGTATGGGCCCGTACTACTGAAAGCAGAGGATCCGTGCTCGATTCGGGAAGGGCTGAGACAAGACCGGGAACCTGGTAGTGTGTGTGTTTGGCCTCGCAGTAGTGATCAATATTTTGATAGTGGTTGTGTTATATTTTCAGCATGGTGACGTTGCGAGAGAGACCAGTGGGCGGGTTAGGATCCGGTTCAGGATCAGGTTCGGGCGCAGGATCCGAACCAGTTGATGATGGGTTGCGCGAGTTCATCGCACCTGAGATTACGAGAAGCATCCTTGAGGCGACCCCGATCATTTTCGGGTCGATCAAGGAGGGGATCATTGAGCTGACGGAGGATCGCCTCCGAGCTTTCAGGAGTGATTTGGCGTCTGGCCAGGCAAGTACGCGCACGCTGTCCTTCAAGGACTTCAGAGGTGTGGTGCGCCGGATTTTCACGGGGTGAAGAACCCCATTGCTGCCAGGAGATGGATCGCAGACATTGAGTCTGCACAGTTGACGAGCTTCTACCCGGATGGGTCGAAGGTCCGCTTTGCGGCGACATGTTTGAGAGACAGAGCTAGAGATTGGTGGGAGTCAGTTGGAGACTCATTGGGAGCCTCGGTCGTCGAGACTATGACCTGGTCAGATTTCGTGACCAGGTTTAGGGCGGAGTTTGCACCTGCAGTGGAACTTCAGCAGCTGGCCAGAGAATTCCTAGACATGAGACAGACGACAGAGTCGGTGGCGGAGATTACCGCCAAGTTTCGAGAGAGGGCCCTATTAGTTACTCAATATGCAGGGGATGATGAGATGCAGAGGAGCCGCTATCATGACATGTTGAGAGCGGAGATTCGGGAGCATGTTAGCTTCTCGGCAAGCCCGACCCTGGACTCTATGATTGCCAGAGCTAGGGAGAGGGAGATCGATCTGGAGCACATTGCGAAGAGGAAGTCAGATCAGACATTCACATTGGAGGGTCCCGGGAAGAGACCCAAGACTTCAGATCAGCGATTAGTGGGTCGGCAGGGCCGAAGTCAGTGCAGCACGTGCGGGAAACCACACGAGGGGGTGTGTCGTTCCAGGGGTTCCGGCTGCTACAAGTGTGGCAGTGATGGTCACGTCAGCAGGGACTGCCCACGGGGGGCAAGCCCATTATGTTTTCACTGCAATCAGGTGGGCCACAAGAGGACCGACTGCCCGATGATGAGGGGAGGAGCAGGGAGTGCGCCTGCCCCAGCGACTATGAGGATTACGGATGGGCGAGAGGGTAGAGCCATGCATTGACAGACGCGGAAGATCTGGATTACAGGAAGAAATGTTGCAGGTACGTATCTATGGCTATTTTCATTCCTAGGTGAATTAGGGAAGTTTTTACCCTGGCCTCAGGCGATTTTATGTATGATTTTTCTCTCTGCTTGTGTGTGGATTGTATTTTGGAATTTTCATATGCCAATTGCATACCAGGAGCTATTAGTAGCTAGTATAGGTCATCTTTCACTTCAGGTTTGAAGTGTTCAGTATCATCTCGGTAGTTGGAGTGGGCTAGAGACGGATCGCTAGCAGGGATAGGGCGATGGTGGTTATCATGCCTATCGAGTAAGGAAGGAAGGAATGGAAAATCTTCGGGTTTTGCAGGCAGTAAGGACTTAGCTAAGGCTAAGTGGGGGAGAAACAATCAAGTTATGGGGGTGGAAGGGGTTTCGAAACTAGGTTAAGTTTCGCTATCCTGTTAGGAAGAAAGACGGCTCAGATGACTGTATGATTGGAGGATAGTGTAAGATGGAAGTTGGGAAAACTTGCCAATTGTGAGACCTCATTCTCAAAGTTTTTGGTTGCAGATTACATAGGAATCGGTTGGGAGTTCCTTTTGGGACATGAGTACCACCTGGGAGTACTCGATTGTGCTGTATGATCAACTGTGGGATAGTCGTAGCATCCACTAGTAGCTAGTCGGTGGGGAAAGGTGTTGTCAGACTACCGGATGGCCGTAGCATTCACAAGTGGCTAACTAGTAAGAGAAGTGTAGTAAGACTGCGGTGTGGCCTGTAGCATCAGATTAGCAAGACTGCGGTGCGGCCCGCAACAATCGTGTGGGAGTATGGTTAGGTTGCGGTGTGGCCCGTAGCATTAGATTAGTAAGACTGCGGTGTGGCCCGTAGCATTAGATTAGTGAGACTGCGGTGTGGCCCGTAGCATTAGATTAGCAAGACTGCGATGTGGCCTGCAGCAATCGTATGTGAGTATGGTTAGGCTACGGTGTGGCCCGTAGCACTGGCTTAGCAAGACTGCGGGGCAGCCCGTAGCTTTGGTTGGCTGGCGGCGTAGAAGTGTTGTAAGACTACGGGATGGCCCGTAGCATTCATCGGTCCCTATTCGTTAGGGCGAATGTATCAGGTGTATGATTTAGTGGCAGAGTGGATTGAGCGGTGATTGGTGAAGTTTCTTCGAAAGTCGCTCGGAGCGACTAGGAGTTGAGTTGGGGCTAGCGACCGGTGGGAGCCGGTAATCCGGATATTGGTAGACTGGTAGGGACCAGGGTGGTCTCAATTCATCCAGAAGGCAGAGAAGGAATAGCAGAAATTTCCAGCCAGTAGCAGTGCTGGTAAGCAGTCTATGGTGAAATTCAGATAGTTCGTCGTGGGGTGCTCGACACCAATTATAGTAGAAAGAATGCCCAGTGGATACTGGCGATAATGAACCGTACTGGAAGTAGCGGGAGTAATAGATTTGGTGAAGATAGGATCATCACAGTGGCAGGGGAGATAGTTGTTTTGGGGCATCGCCTTGGGAAAGCAAGGGAATCGCGTGAGGAATGAAGGGGTGAACCTCTATAGGTTCAGTGCAGTACTCGGTGAGTACCAGAAGGATTATCGGTTGAGTAAGTTGTGTTTCTGAGTTGTTCAGGGTCAGGTTTGACCCTAGGTTTAACCGCGAGGTTTACGTTAGTCAGAATGACCAGGTGGAAGACCAGCGGAGGTAGGCAGTTGGTGTTGGGATAATTGGTGGGTATTGAAGGCGGATTGCAGGCGGTGGGCCATGGAAAACTTCGAGGACGAAGTTTAATTTAAGTGGGGGAGAGTTGTAACACCCAAAGTTTTGAAGGCCAACAAAGGAAAGAAAACCCTAAGTTTAGGGTTTGACTCGGCGAGTCCGAGCGGGATCCGAGCCGAGGAGTAAGTGACCGACTCGGCGAGTAGGCCAAGGTGACTCGGCGAGTCTGATCTGTGCGTGGAAAACCCTAAATTCGGGACTTGGAGCCTATATAAACATCTTAATCTTCTTCCTAGGGTTCCCTTACTGCCTCTTCAGCCCTGGATACCAAACCCTAGCCGTCATAACCTTTGATTGAGCCATTTGTTTCCTTGGAAGGTACATTAAAGCTTGGAGAAGGAAGAAGGAACTTGGAGGAGCAAGAAGGGACTATAGATCTGGAGTTTGTGGAGCCTTTCTGAGATATTGAAGGTAATAAGTCGCCCCTCTCTCCTTTAGGTCTTCCATGGTTGTGAGATTTGGGGCTTTTAAGCCATGATTTGGCACCCTTTTGAGTTGGAAGCCAGATCTGGAGTTGCTACTTCAGATCCAAGTGTGTTATGGACTAGGGAAGCATAAATTATCAGCCCTTGAGTCAATGTTGAAGCCCCTTGGCCTTAAACCCTAGTTTATGGTGTATTTCGTTTAGATCTCCTTCTCTACATGTAAAGTTTGCAACTTTACGTGAGGAATAGGCTTGGGAAGGGTAGATCTACAGATTTGAGCCCCTGCATGACTCAAAAGTCCTCTGCATGTATGAAGGACCGAATGAACTCGGCGAGTCCTTTGAGTGGACTCGACGAGTAGCTTGAAGATGAGGAGGAACTCGACGAGTGGGATGAACAGTTCGTTGAGTCGGATGAAGTTGGGCATGAACTCGGCGAGTTAGAAGAACAACTCGGCGATTTGGATGAAGATTATCTTGGAGTCGGCGAGTCTGTTCTTGGAGTCGGCGAGTCAAGTCGCGAAACCCCAAACCCTTCGAGCTTAGACTCGAATCGGTGAGTCGATTAGAGACTCGGTGAGTTGGACAGGTCAGGACTCGGAAATCGGTAGACTCGGCGAGTCATGGACTGACTCGGCGAGTAGAGTCGCGAGTGGAAGGACTCTGGACTTATGAACTCGGCGAGTCAGTAGGGTGACTCGACGAGTAGGGTTGACCTGGAAGGTTGACTTTGACCAGGACTTTGACTTTGACATGAGTTGACTTGGTTGTCTTTCGGGGGTCAGTTAGACTCAGTGTTGCTTTGATATTGGTAGCTCGGGGAGCTAGTGGAGCAGGAGTTCAGAGAGTTGTCGGTCAGCAACCAGAGGATTATCAACAGAGTTCAGCAGTGCGAGGTGAGTCTCCTCACTGTTTGTATGGGTCTAAGGCACCAATGCCGGCCCATTTAGAATATGCATGAAATACCAGGGGGCGGCTCCTGGCACACAGTATGTTATTATGTATGGTAGGAAGACCCGGGGGTTAGCCCTAGGCAATATGCATGAAAGACCAGGGGGAGGCTCCTGGCATACAGTATGTTATTATGGATGATAGGAAGACCCGGGGATTAGCCCTAGCCAATATGTATGAAACACCGGGAGGTGGCTCCTGGCGCATTGTATGCTATATATATGAAAGACCAGGAGGTGGCTTCTGGCACACTGTATGTTGTTTAGCTAAGTAGAGTAGTATGTACGGTTGTCTTTGTGATACTTGCATAGAAGACCAGGGGGTGGCCCTTGGCACACGTCTGTAAGACCAGGGAGTGGCCCTTGGCACTTGTCTGTAAGACCCAGGGAGCGGCCCAGGCTTGACCAGGAAGACCGCGTGCGGCCCGTGGCATAATGGCAAGAATATGTTTGGCACATAGCACCTTACTTGATTATGGATAAGTCGGTTATGTATGGTTCTTGGCTATGAATGGTTTGTATGGTATGTGGTATCTGGGGAACTCACTAAGCTTCGTGCTTACGGCTTTCAGTTTTGGTTTCAGGTACTTCTGGTAGCGGATGATGGAGCTCGGGATGATTGCATGGCACACACCATAGATTAGTCAGCCTTGGAATGTTTTACTCTGATAATGAACATGTGTTTTGAAAACTAATACTCTGTTTATGTTTTGAAATGATGATTTTACTTTAAGTGTTACTTTATGAAAAGAAATTTTTAGTCTTGAATTTTGGGATGTTACAAATCACCATTCGTAATCATTCCATAGCGTTTGATAGTTCCAAACGAATTGTTGTTGTACTTCACAATTCCACCATCCTTGAGAGACCGAAACTCCCTCAGTTCTTCCTTTCGTCCTGTCATGTGACGCGAGCAGCCACTATCAATATACCATTCTTCGTCAAACTACTCGTCACGTATAACCTGCAAAATGTCAAGCAGATTTAGGAACCCAAAGTTTCTTGGGTCCTTGTGAGCCTTTTACGGGACAGGGTATAGTAAGCGAAACATCAACCATATAAGTTCTTTTTATTAGAGTGGTTTCATCTTTTCTCTTTATTGTAAAAACTTTGATTTTGTTTGACTTAGATTCATTTGACGTAGGATCTGAAATTTGACGTCTGTATGGTTTTGGATCTCTTTCGGGCATTTGTTGTCTTCTGGAAAGAGCTTTCCTTTCCCTTTTGAATCTTTTGAAGAATAAGAATTAGAGTGAGAATGAGAGAAATAGAGTTTTGAAGCAATATTAGATTGTAGATTATCACTCTTCCTTGGTTGAGAACGAGGACATTCTTCCCTTTTGTTCGTTTAATTGAACCTGGGACGGAACTCATCCTTTCGGCTGATATTACGTTGAGGACTGAAGCTTTCCTTTTGGTTGCTTTCTTGACGAGGACTGAAACCTTCCTTTCGGTTGCTTTCTTTCCGAGGACCGAAACCTTCCTTTCGGTTGCTTTCTTGCCGAGGACGGAAACCTTCCTTTCGGTTTCTCTCATGTCGAGGACCGAAACCTTCCTTTTGGTTTCTTTTTGGTTCTCCTTGTGACTTATGCGTCTTTTCATACCTTATGTAATGAGGATTCTGAGATCGCCAAAACTGTTTTCTTTTTGAGAGATTCTTCCTGTATATCAGATTACGTTGGTGTTTTCGTTCTGCCACCTGTTTTGGATTTTTATTTATATTGGCCTTTTTCTTCGATACATGAGCATGGCTTTCGCTCTTTGACGAACACGTCTCACTAGACGTAATCATTGGTTCACCCGAAGATGTTTTGGTTCCACTTGTGCTTGGCACATCATACCTTGTAGGTTCATTAAGTGGCTCTGGTACGTACCTACCCTTCACTCTCCATGAGGTTTTCTTAGAAAGGCCTTTTGTTTCATCAACATTATCTATAGGTGCTGACCTGAAGAACTCCTCACATCCATTTGCATTATCTTCTTCTACCATAGCTGTCAGTTCTGCTGTTTGTTGAGGAGTGACTCCCTGAACTGTGTAGACTTGATTTGGAGTGGTTTGAACTTTTTGATATACAACAACTTTTTCCTTGAGAACTTTGGTCTTGTCTGTCGATGAGCGAGCGAACTCAATGGAGTTTTCAGAGATCAGATTTTTGTTAGTTTTGGGTTCGCTTTTGACAAATTCTGAACAGTCCACCACATCCTCTATAGAGATTTCACTCATGTCATCATCCTCATTAAGTTCAGATGCATTTTCAACATCAATTTTATTTTCTGTACTTAATTTAGCATTCAAAGAGTCAAATTTCTGTACAGTTTTGCTTCTTAATTTCGATTTATCATTTTCATCTAACAGATTTTTGAGCATGTCCTTATGGTCTTTTGACTTTATGTAGGGCTCTATTTTGTCAAGACCAATTTTGTAGGCAGGAGAGACTTCGTCAGAAGATACAACATTTTCACAGTTGTAAGCTTCGGCATCGACTTCATCTTCCTTTAACTCAAGGAAGGGTAAAATCATGCGATGTATCTTCTTTCCTATTTCACAATCGAGATGAAATTGAGTGATATTAAAGTAAAGTCGTTTCGCAATTAATCAAAAAACGTTTCGCTGTTTTAAAAGTTTAAGATTGTCTCGTTGCAAATAAATCGACTCATCCCTAGACCTAATTAACTCTTTCTCCTTCTGCTCAATCCACATCCTCCTTTCCTCACTCTCCGTCAATATCCTGCTAATTTGATAAGTTAGGTTAGAATTTGTGACACGAGTTTGGGTAAGACTACTACTTATACTAGAGAATTTAGATTTTAGGCTATTCAGTTCTTTTTCATAGTTTGTAATAGGAATTTTCAAAGAGGTAAGAATATTTTGTACCTTCTTGATCAACTCATCACATTTGTTGATCTGTTCACTGACAGGTTTCGCAGCGAAACATATGTCCTCTCGCTCCTTCTCTTCTTCCAGTCCACCATCTGTTGTGTATCCTCGCATCTGGGATACACCTTCTGTCACCATCAAACATCTTCCTGAAGCATATTCTTCTTTCACCAGCATAGCCTTGCCATGAGTCAGCTTTCTTACTTCTTCTTCCTCTGAATCTGTGGACCATACTTGCACTCCACCAAATTCATCATTGTCACCTGTATCCTGTACAATCAAAGCACTCATGGTGTTATTATTAGCTGTTGATTTCCTTTTCTTAATCTCCTCCAATTGTCTCAAGATGTTCAGTTCCTCATCATCCTCATCAACCTTCTCTGCCTTTTTCTTTAGCATACAGTCTTTGGCAAAGTGATTCTTTCCTCCACAATAATGGCAATCAATACTTGAGTCACTACCAATCTTTGACTCCTTCTTGGATTCTTCTGATTTTGACCCCATCTTCGGTTCCTCCATCACTTATTCGGAACTATAACTTCCCTGCTAGTTTCGGTTCTTGTTGACTGGGAACTTTCTTTTGATAAACTTTCTTGGATTGGAAACCATCAGGGCATACTCTTCATCAGTCAGATCATAGTCAACAAGATCCAATTCATCTTCTTCTTCAACGACACTCTTTCCTTTTGAAACAAGAGCTAATGATCCCAAACTAGAAACTACGTTCGTTTCCTTTGACACTGCACTTTCATGGGACTTTAGAATTCCCACCAGTTTAGCTAGAGAATATGATTTAAACTGTTCATGTGCCTTTACCATCGACACAAATGCCATCCATCAGGCCTAAGACTATTCATGAATGTAACCTTTTGTTCAATGACCTTCCTCTCAATTCTGTGCTTTATCATCTTGCTAAGAAGATGATTAAACCAATCAAAATCCTGAATGAGTTTCTCTTCGGGCTTTTGTTTGAAATCGCCAAATTCAGAAAGCAGTAAGATTTGAATTGAATGTTTCAGATCTTCATCAGTAGAATATAATTCTTTCAACCTATCCCATATCTCTTTTTCTGTAGCACATGAACTCACCAATCGAAACATGACTGATTGTAAAGCAAACCAAATCATTCTTAAGGCTTTGATGTTGCATTGAAACTTCTCTTTCTCGTCTTGAGGAATGTATTTCACATCATTTACGAGCTGATTGTACTCCTTTTGAGTTTTAACAATCTTTGAAGTGCTTGAGTGAGCAAACGGACCAGCTGTGATTGCTTCCAAGATCAAGTACCCATTATCCTCTAAGCTGATCACGTAATGTAACATACACGTTTTGAAATCGTGTTTTATAGTAAATAATATTATGAAAATTTATGTGAATTTGAATATTGAGTTCTAACAGATGGTTTTTACTAGAAATGAAGTAAAACTATGCTTAGAATCATTCAGAAAATGTTGGAAGTCTTATGAGATTCGAATCAAATGTCAAATGGTAAAAATTTTGCGAAAATATAAATTTTGGAATAAATAAAATTTTATTGTTGAAAATTGTATATAATCTCGTTAGAAACTTGTAGGCGAAAATCTCGTCGAAATCCGAGTTATAACGAAGAAGTTATGACCAATCGAAGATTCGCGACAAAACCGGCACGGCGCCGAATGCGTAAAAAGTGAGTTTTTGATAAACTATTTTTTAGCCTTAGTAATCTAAATGAAAGTCGTAGTATTCGTTAAATCAAGAAGTTCGATAAAAAGAACGCCAAAATCTGCTTTCGTATGAGGAAGTTATGATTTTTCGAAGTTTCAGCTTAGCAATAGACAGCTAAAAACTCGAATTTTAGATCCAGTGAGTTTTAGCCGACACAACCTAAATGAGAATTGAAGGTATCGTCATTAGTAGTACAACGGTAAAAAGTCTGACAAAAACGGACGTCGGATGAAGAAGTTATGAATTTTTAACGAATTTTCCTGTCCCGGTCTGTTAAAAAAAATAATATTAAAATTAAAATAAAAAATAGCCGACGAAGTCTAAACAAACGTTGTAGAGCATAATTTTAGCTACGCGTACATATAAAGAACGTCAAAAACGGAGCTCGTATGTGAAAGTTATGGATTTTAGAAGTTTTTGCACAAAAACCGAGAAATCTCGCATACGTGGACTTCGGCCACGTCAGCCTCGCTCAAAACGTGCCATGTATCCGAGCTGCTGATCTATCCGAAGTGGTCCACTAGGAGTTCGACGCTGTCGCCTTCCCTCGCTTGAACAGTAGCAGCGTGGCGGATTCTGATTCGACCGAAGGGAGGCCCAATCCGAAGCTCGCAGCTGGACCGAGCCTCGCACCACCTAGCCTCCGAACCTCGTAGATGGACCAGTAGACCTCGGTCAATTCAGAAACTGCCACCAGGGCTTTCTCATGCGCAGCCCACATGCGAGCCACCCCCTGCGACCTCCGGATCAGCGACGCGTGGCTTCTCTTCTGACCGTCCGATCAGAAGGCTCGCAGCCTATAAATAGGAGGGTGCGAACCCTCCCGGCTAGAATTTTGAAATTTGCTATTTTGGCCCCTTTTTCACTATTTTGGCTAATTTCACATCCCCCGAATCCCCGATACTTATTCCAAAACTCGCAATACGCCACGAAGTGCCCGAGAAGCCCGGAAAATTTATCTTTTCGGTTTTGAAGCTCTACCTTCGCAGAGCCCGGTTTTCAAGAAAACTCTCGGTTTTCAACGAAGAAAGTGATATTTAGAGCCGAAGTGCTGCCCAAATTAATATTTTAGCCCCCGGTTATTTCACGGTGAGTTTAATATATAGGAGCAATTGGACGTTATGTGTTATATGTGCTATGTGCTTTTCAGTGTTATTATTCCGGGTCATTTTCCCGGGTTATTTTTATTCGCTATTTTTAATAGCAAAGAAATACCTTTGACCATGTGATCAGTGAAAGGACTTAAATTCACGTTGGTATTGGTATGTAGCCTCTGGCCATGTAGAACATGTCTCCGTAAGAGAATGATTTCTATTCTATGGTATTGGCAGAAGGTTAGACAGAGCTATAAGCCTGAAATCTACCAAAATGTTAATCCGAAGTTGTATGTCTTCTGTGCCATTTGGGCCAAAGCTTTATTGATTTATATCAAGCATTGAAATTGTTATGTCTCATTGATTGTATATCTTTAATTCAAATCAATGATTGATATGGAATGTTTGTCACATGATTCACATATTCCCTTGTTGTTCCTTGTTCCTCTTTGCTTCTGCCATATTGAAGTATATATATGGCATAACGTTATATTGTATCTATTATTGAACTCACTAAGCGTCACTGCTTACCCTCTTAATGTTTAACAAATTACAGGAGATAAACATCCATTATAGCTATATATACTGGTAGAAGATTTTTGAATAGTTTGAAACTATTGTATCGATAGATGCTTATGAATAGTTTGAAACTATTGTGTTTTGCACCCCATATGTATAAAACTATAGAATCCTGGGAAGTTATGTAATATATAACACTTTGTAATAATCGGTTTGTATCCAATAGTGTGTAACTATATTGTCAAGTATGAAAGTTTGGGTCTTTCATAAATACGAAAGTTAGGGTCTTTCAATCATGGTATTAGAGCAGAAGTTTGAGTGAACTAAATTCCACGGATTGGTATTTGGACTTAAACTATTGGAAGTTCAATATATAAACTTAATCATTATAAGTATAGGGATACAAAACATAGGAAATATATATAAGTAAACGTATTAGGTAATAATAAACCATGATATTCTAAAATACAATGTTACCCCGTAATGCAGAGCAATGGCTGAACAGGTTAGTAGCGACTCTTGGGTAAACTTATCGGTGTTATTCGACAGACTCTCGAAGAACAAAAAAAGAATGGTGATAAGGGAAAAGAGAAAGCCACTGAGAATCTTCAAAAGGAGAGGTGAAGCGTCCCTCGTTCAAAGATTTCAAGAGTAGTGGTGCTACAGAGTTTTCCGGTGTTCTCAATCCCATTATTGTTCTTACTTGGATCCAGAACACAGAGAAAGTGTTTCGTATTTCTCATGTGGATAATGAAGATAACGCTAATTATTCTTCTGCAATGAGAAGCCTTGGTCTGGTGGGAAGCAACATATGAAGCTCTCAACGTGTTTGACCATGAGAATTTAGCCTGGGAAATGTTTAAAACTCGTTTGCTAGAGAAGTATTGTCCTCTAGACATGAGGAGGAGATTGGAGAAGGAATTCCTCGAGCTTAAACAAGGAGGAATGACTGTGAATGAGTATGAAACTCAGTTTAATCAAAGAGCAAGGTTTGCTACAAATTATAACCCAACTGAAGATGAGAAAATTCAATTATTCATGGAGGGACTACGACATGAAATCCACGATTTCGTTGCCAATCGAGAAGTTCTGACATTCGATAAAGCCTTTGAATATGCTCGAAGACGTGAGCATGACTTAGAAATACGTGGTGCCACTGTTACTACTCCAAAGCATCCACGTACTGAAAGAACTGTTCATGTTCCTTCTTTTCTATCAGCTCAATCCGTTCGGACTGAACCTGGTAATCAAGTTCAAACTCAAAACGCCTCTCGTGGATGCGGTAGGTCACAATCTTTTTCTATTCAATCGCCTTCATGTCGTATTTGTGGAAGGAATCATCCGGGCCAATGCAAAATAGACAAGGAATCCATTGTCTGTTATGGATGTAGAGAAAAGGGTCATATAAAGCCAGCTTGCCCAAGAAAGGATGTTACTTGCTATGCATGTGGTATTACTAGCCACAAGAAGCGTTTTTACCCTACTCTTACTAGTCAGATGACGGGAAGTCAAGCTTCTGTTCAACAACCGGCGAGAAGTCAAGTCCGTGTTCAACAATCAAAGGGTACTCCAACTAAAAAGGAGGAGGTGCCAAAGGCTAAGGGTCGTGCATTCCAGATTACCTCAGAGGAGGCACGTGAGGTCCCGAATGTTGTGACAGGTACATTTCTTGTCAACTCTAGACCTGCTCACATCTTATTTGATTCTAGTGCCTCAGATTCTTTTGTGTCTTATGAATTTGCGCATTCCTTTCAAATTGCCTGCTTTGTACTCGGGCAACCATTTCACGTAGATACTGCGGGAAGTTTATCATTACTTGTTGATAAAGTCTATTGGGATTGTGTTATAGAAATTGAAGGCTATACTTTTCTTGCTAACCTAATCCCTATCTCCTTGCCCAACTTTGATATTATTTTCGGCATGGATTGGTTATCCAAGAACCACGCAGAACTCTTGTGCTATGGAAAGATAGTACGCATTCCTATTGAAGGGGAGAATCCTATCTATGTCTACGGTGAACAAAGACTCTTAAAAATAATCTCTTTCCTTAAAGCTCGTAAATTCATATCGAAATGGTGTTCTATCTATCTGGCCTACACAGTTGATGTCTCAAAAGAGGAGAAGAAAATTGCTAATGATGTTCTCGTTGTTAACGAATATCCTGATGTTTTTCTGATGACTTGCCTGGCCTTCCTCCGGATAGGCAAGTAGAATTTCAAATTGACCTTGTGCCTGGTGCTGCTTTGATTGCAAAAAATCCTTATCGTCTTGCACCAGCTGAGATGAAAGAAATGATGATCCAACTGTAGGAATTACTTGACAAGGTTTTCATTCGACCGAGTACCTCTCCCTGGGGTGCTCCGATATTGTTTGTCAAGAAGAAAGATGGATCGATGCGAATGTGCATTGATTATCGTGAGATGAATAAGGTGACTATCAAGAGCAAGTACCCACTACCTCGCATCGATGATTTATTCGATCAACTTCAAGGTGTTAGCTATTTCTCAAAGATTGATCTAAGATCTGGCTATCATCAGTTGAAAGTTCACGAGCAGGATGTACCGAAGACTGCTTTTCGTACTCAATATGGGCATTATGAATTCCTTGTTATGCCGTTTGGTTTAAAAAATGCTCTTGCTATATTCATGGATATGATGAATCGGGTATGCCACCCAATGCTCGATAAATCAGTCATCGTATTCATTGATGATATTCTAATCTATTCCAAGTTTGAAGCTTATCATGCCATTCATCTTCGTGCGATACTGGAACTTCTTCGAAAGGAGAAACTATATACTAAATTCTTGAAATGTGAATTTTGGATTCGCCAAGTTCAATTTCTCGGCCATGTTATTTCTAGTGACGGTGTATCCGTAGATCCTATCAAAATCGAAGCCATTCAAAATTGGGAAGTGCCCCGTAATGCTTCCGATATTCGTAGTTTCTTGGGTCTCGCGGGATATTACCGGAGATTTATTAAAGGCTTTTCTCGTATAACCGTACCTCTCACGAGTCTTACATGGAAGGAAGTGAAGTTCGAATGGGGTGAAGCCCAAGAAAAAGCTTTCTCAACTCTAAACAATCTTTTGACTCATTCTCCAATCTTATCCCTCCCATAAGGTGATGATGATTTCTCCGTATATAGCGATGCTTGAAGATTGGGACTCGGTTGTGTGTTGATGCAATGTGGCAAAGTGATAGCCTATGCCTCAAGACAACTGAAAGATTATGAAAAGAATTCTCCAACTCATGATCTCGAACTCGCTGCAGTGGTATTTGCCCTAAAACTTTGGAGGCATTATCTTTTTGGTACAAAATGCCAATTATTTACCGACCACAAAAGTCTCAAGTACATATTCAGTCAGCAAACTTTGAATATGAGACAACAACGAGCCATGGAGCTGATCAAAGATTATGATTGTGAAATCCTATATCATCCTGTAAAAGCCAACGTAGTTGCAGATGCTCTTAGCAGAAAGTTTTATCGCAATAGTATGTGTTATGCTATTACTCATACTACAGTAAAATTCACTATTTTAGATGAATTAGAGAAATGGCAAGAAGAGGCCCTAAAGCCAGAAAATGTGAAGAAAGAAAGGATGATACATTATAATGATGCTTTACTTGATGATCCATGAGGATTAAAAGTGTTCAAGAATCGGCTATGGATTCCAAAGATTCGTGGATTGAGACAGATGATTTTAGATGAAGCCCATAAATCTAAACTGTCAATCCATCCTGGTACAAGTAAAATGTACTATGATGTAAGAGATGATTATTGGTGGCCTGGATTAAAGAAAGACATTGGAAGATATGTACAGGAATGCTTAGTATGCTTACAAGTCAAAGCATAGCACCAAAAGCCTTATGGAACCCCAGAAAGTCTTAGTGTTCCTGTATGGAAATAGGAAGAACTGTCCATGGATTTCATTACCAAATTTCCAAAGACTGCTAGACAACATGATAGCATTTGGGTAATCGTCGACTGCCTGACTAAAAGCGCTCATTTTCTTGCCATGCGTGAAACGGCTCCAATGGAGAAATACGCACAAGTATACTTGGATGAAATTGTTGCAAGACATGGTGTGCCACTAAAGATCATTTCCGATCGTGATACTCGCTTCACTTCTCACTTTTGGGCGAGTATGCAACCTGAATTAGGATCTCGAGCTGCTCTCAGCACAGCTTATCATCCCCAGACAGATGGTCAGACGGAGAGAACAATCCAAACAGTAGAAGATATGCTTCGTGCATGTGTCTTGGAGTTCGGTGGTAACTGGGATAAATACTTACCTCTTGTTGAATTCTCATATAATAACAATTACCATGCTTCAATCAAAATGCCACCATATGAGGCATTATATGGTCGCAAATGTCGTACGCCATTATGTTGGCGTGATGTAGGATAGAAGATCCTTAGAGGCCCTGAAATGATTCAGGACACCACCGACAAGATTCAAATCGTACGAGAAAGAATGAAAGCGGCCCATGATCGACAGAAGTCCTATACAGAAAATAGAAGACGACCCACAGAATTCCAAGTGGGTGATTTCGTAATGCTGAAGGTATCCCCATGGAAAGGCCTTATGAGATTTGGGAAGAAAGGAAAGTTGAGTCCCAGATTTGTTGGACCTTTCAAAATCATCCAGAGAATTGGAAAGCAAGCATACCGCTTAGAATTACCTGAATATTTGGCAGGTATTCATGATGTGTTTCATGTAAGTTATCTGCGCAAATGCTTGAGCATCTATGATGAGACATTTCCATTATCCGAGGTGAAATTGGATAATAAGTTAAGATATGTCGAAGAGCCTGAAGAGATCGTGAATGAAAGAACAACTAATTTACGTAATAAAGAAGTAGAATTGGTGCTTGTTAAACGGAAACACCATCGAGGCCCAAACTATACATGGGAGAATAAGAATGAGATAAGAGCGAAATATCCCCAATTATTTTAATTGATGTAATTTCGGGGACGAAATCCTCAAAAGGAGGAGGTATTTGTAACATATACATTTTGAAATCGTGTTTATAGTAAATAATATTATGAAATATTATGTGAATTTGAATATTGAGTTCTAACAGATGGTTTTTTACTAGAAATGAAATAAAACTATGTTTAGAATCATTCAGAAAATGTTGGAAGTCTTATGAGATTCCAATCAAATGTCAAATGGTAAAAATTTAGCGAAAATAGAAATTTTGGAATAAATAAAATTTTATTGTTGAAAATTGTAGATAATCTTGTTAGAAACTTGTAGGCAAAAACCTCATCGAAATCCGAGTTATAACGAAGAAATTATGACCAATCGAAGTTTCGCGACAAAACCGGCACGACGCCGAATGACGTAAAAAGTGAGTTTTTGAGAAAATATTTTTCAGCATTAGTAATCTAAATGAAAGTTGTAGTATTCGTTAAATCGAGAAGTTCGATAAAAAGAACGCCAAAATCTGACTTGGTATGATGAAGTTATGATTTTTCGAAGTTTCAGCTTAGCAGTAGACAGCTAAAAACTCGAATTTTCGATCGCTTCATTTTTAGCCGACACAACTTAAACGAGAATTAAAGGTCTCGTCATTAGTAGTACAACGGTAAAAAGTCTAACGAAAATGGACGTCGGATGAAGTTACGAATTTTTAACGAATTTTCCTGTCACGGTCTGTTAAAAATAATAATATTAAAATTAAAATAAAAAATAGCCGACGAAGTCTAAACAAAAGTTGTAGAACATAATTTTAGCTACGTGTGCATATAAAGAACGTCAAAAACGGAGCTCGTATGTGAAGACTTTGGCCACGTCACCCTCGCTCAAAACATCCTATGTATCCGAGCTTCTGATCTATCTTAAGTGGTCCACTAGGAGTCCGACGATATCGCCTTCCCTCATGTGAACAGTAGCTGCGTGGCGGATTCTGATTCGACCGAAGGGAGGCCCAATCCGAAGCTCGCAACTGGACCGAGCCTCGCACCACCTAGCCTCCGAACCTCGCACATGGACTAGTAGACCTCGGTCCAATCAGCAACTGCCACCGAGGCCTTCGCATGCGCAGCCCACGTGCGAGCCACCCTCTGTAACATCCAAAATTTCAAAACAATTAAAACTTTTCAAAATCACCCATTTTATTACCATTGTTGCAAAAAGGTTTTCAATACATTATTAAACAGAGTAATTTCCCAGGTTCATATCATAAAACACCAACACGTGGAACGGTACGATCACGCCTTTGCCTTGCCACAGACTCTTGAGAACCTGAAACATAAAACCACAACTGTAAGCCCGAAAGCTTAGTGAGATACCCCCAGAATACCAACCACATATACGCCTTTCCAGGCCCTGACCTTCCGGTCCATGTGTCTCAGGGGACTTCCGTCCCTGCTGGGTAAACCTTCCGGTCCTACCCACGCCGACCTTCCGGTCCATCACACAACATAATCGCCTTCCGGCCCATAACATATCGCCTTCCGGCCCATAACATATTGCCTTCCGGCCGATAAGCATAAAATGCATATATATCATAACAAACAATCATATAACAGTGCATAAACAACAATCGATCACAGATCACATATCATAGCATTACTCTAACAAGATACCGGTCTAGCCGGTTACTATTATAACATTACTCTATGAATCAGTCAACGTACTAAATGCATACATACGCCCTTCCAGGCCATGACCTTCCGGTCCACATAGTAATGCCTTCCGGCCTGTAACATATAATGACAACTACCCGGATTTCTATCCGGTAAAAAGGGTCGGCCTTGGTGCCATAAACCCTAACGATATAGTGAGGATAACTCACCTCGAAACTGCCGACTGAACAGATAGCTCAAGCTGCTCCGATCACTGATGTGATCTCCACTCCTGGATAGCCGCCAATGCACTGAACTCAACGATAAACAACAATTACCAAAATACCCCTGGAACCACTGGTCAATCCTTGGTCAAAGACAAGGTCAAAGTCAACCCCTGACTGACCCTACTCGTTGAGTCAACCTTGTGACTCGCCGAGTCCCCATACTCAGAACTTCACTTAACCCGCGACCTAACTCGCCGAGTCACCCCAAGACTCGCCGAGTTCAACGACTATGAGTCCACTCGCCCTTGACTCACTGATTCCTTAAGATTCCCTTTCTACACGTCGAGTATCCCCTTTTTACTCGACGAGTTCCTCCTGGAAGAATCGCGGGGCCACCCCGACTCAACTCGCCGAGTCTGAAGAACAACTCGACGAGTCCCAGTTATTCTTCAAGCTACTCGCCGAGTCTGTTCATCGGACTCGTCGAGTCCATGCCATGCAGTCGATCAAACTGCTTCCTGAGATAAGTATTGTCCCGAAATACACAAGCATGGGACCTTCTGGACCTCTAAGGTCCTAATACAGGGTTATAGTCGTTTGGGTAACAAGGTACTAATCCATCTAATCACCAAATGGGTTCCATAAACCCTAAATCCATGCACACATCTACATAACAGAAGAAGATCCGGAATATTACCTGAATAACGCACTCTCTGTGTCCCCAACCCGCAGAACTCGAATCCCTTGCTGTTCCTTTAGCCAAAACTCTTCTCCTCCTTGCACAACAATTCCTTCAAGGCCCTAATATCCTTCAATCTTGCTCCAGATGCCCACAACCGTTTAGGGTTCTTCTCAGTCGACTAAAGACGGACAATGACGGCCTATAAGTGCCTCTTATACGTCCCAAACCTGAACGGTTAGGGTTTTCGCCAAACAGCGCAGACTCGCCGAGTCCATATCTGGACTCGTCGAGTCCAGTCGCGAACCTGTGACCCGGTCTGCGATCCTACTCGGCGAGTCTAGGCTCCAACTCGCCGAGTCCCCTCTTAAAACACCCCCAAAATCATAATTATATCAATATTTGAAATTCCGGGCTGTTACAACTCTCCCCCACTAGAACTAGACTTCGCCCTCGAAGTCTCACTCTGAAAATAGTCCCGGATGCTGCTCCCACGTATCACGTTCCAGATCACAGTTCATTTCCGATCCCCTCCGGTGCTGCCACTGAACTAACACCAGAGGTATCTCCTTATTCCTCAGAACCTCGATCTTCCGTTCTCTGATGACCACTGGCTTCTCGGCATAATTCAGGCTTGCATCCACCCGAATGTCTTCTAATGGAACCACTGCCGACTCATCGGCTATATACTCCCTCAATTGCGGCACATGAAAATATCGTGGATCTGTCTCAAATCCGTGGGCAACTCCAACTGGTAGACCCTCAGGCCTACCCCCGCAATCACATGAAAAGGCCCAATATACCGGGGCCCCAACTTGCCCCTCTTCTTGAATCGAATCACTCCTCTCCAAGGAGAGGCCTTCAGGAGTACGAAGTCACCGACCTGAAACTCAAGCTCGGACCGGCGTCTGTCTGTATAACTTTCCTGTCGGCTCTGGGCGGTCAATAACCTCTGTCTCATCTGCTGAATCTGCTCTGTCGACTGAAGCCCGATCTCTGTACTGTCCATCGCTCTCTGTAACCGAGAATTACCCAAGATGCAACTCTGCTCTAAATCTCAACAATCATTCGACCCATAAGGGTTAAGAAACCATGAACCACCGGATCCCCGATCCAAAGCCCACTTTGTCCATTCCGGACCGACTGAGAGATCCATTCTCACTCTCAGAGCAACTCTCATAAGTTCTCCTCTTGCCATCACATCCACATGTTGAACTAACCCCAACACCCGCAGGGTGGAAGACCCGATACACTGATGATATCCTCGAACATCTTCCAAAATGAATCACTACATCCACCCTACACTCTGATCAGAATCACACTGAGAATTTAAGATTCTCTCTCCCCCTGCATCCCTTCTGAGCCTCAACAGACATCCCCAAACCGGATGGGTTCCTACTTCGCTGCCGCGAACACGATGCTCGAAGCCATACTCGAAATACTTTAACCATAACTCTGCTCTGTAGCTTTCATTCCTGTGAACTTGCACTCCCCTTCGGAGTTACACACCTTTCTCTTTTCCTTCCAAGGGACCCTCTTGGCCATAATGCCACTCCCACCGGTGCCACGGTGCTTGCCCCAAGCGACACCACCCTTTTTCGTAACCGCTATTCACATACTCTGGTTATCATTGCAGGGGCTCTCAATCCCATGCACTCTCTCCACTCATCAAAATCACTGCCTCAGCTAAACAAGATTACAAACCCGGGGCCAGACCTTCCAATGCAATCACATTGCAACATACACAATCCGCAACCTCAAACTGATCCAGCAATACTAACAGAGCCTCCAGCATGACTGGACCGACTCTCATAACACATACTAGCCACTCGAGGCTATATCTCTGTGGGTCCGTACACCCAAACTCTGCGAACCCTCAGGTTCTAACTCTGGGAACCTTCCGGTTCCAGCTCTAGAAACATGCACAACATAATCCCGTGGGATTAATACAATACAACCCATCACGTACCTCAAACATACCAATACTCTGATCGCATAACCCCGATTACTTACTCAAGCTTGATCCCGGCCTCCTCTCAGGCCTCCACAATCAATTGCCCTAGGTCTGTATCCCGCCCCGCATACCCGACACCCGCTCTCGTCGGCCTATACTCTGAGCTGACAAACACTGCTGAATCCCAACAGCTAAACACCCTCACATACTCATCGATCTCCTGGAGAATTCTCCAATTCTCCCCCACTAAAGCACTGACTAACTGCCACCGATCGTCATTAATGACCTTTCAGAACAATCCTGCACAGAGAGAACATTTACACACTGACTGTTTCCCACCAGCATAAGCAACCCTCAACAAAACACATCTCCTCCCTGATCAGTCCACTCAAAAGAATCCGATCTTTCAATTATCCACTCTACGACTGCAAATGCTACCCGACATTCAACCCAGTGCCGCATCTCCACTAACAACCCTCACGAACGATAACCAACGGAATTCCCAACAATAACCCGTAACCAAACCCACAACCTGCCAAAGGATGAATACCACATCGAAAACCGCACGAGGCTACCGGCACCAAAACACCAAACTATAACCATACCAACCCATCAGGGAACAACGATTGCCAAAGCGAAAACCTGAAGCACCAATCCATAACCATGCCCAACCCGCGAAATAACGAATACCGCATCGAAATCCACACAAGATACCAGCACGAACAATATACCACAATCAACGCAAGGCAATCAAGACATCAAGAAAGCCTCATACCCGCAGCTGCCTCCGACACTGCTCCGTCTCCCTCTGCCACAAGCCGATAAGCACGACCCTGAGCCCTTGGGGCTCCGCTCCATCCTGTCCTCCTCCTGAACTCCTCGAGGTGGCCGGTGCTAGAGCCTGCACCGGTCCTGCAGAAAGCTGTGGACAGTTGACCCTCAAACGTCCAACCTGCCGACACTGATAACAAATCCTCAAATCCCGAATGGGCACTGACTGCCGACAATCCCGTGCACCGTGCCCCTCCTTTCCGCACTTGCGGCATGCACCACCAGACCAGCAAGCTCCGGTGTAACCCCTCCCACACTTCCCACAAGTGTGGCTGCTCCGATCCCCCATTCTAACATCTACGGTCCTGGACCGTTTCGGCGCCGACTGCGACTGCATCGGGGCCTGCCTCAGCTCACGCAACTGCAACTTCAACCTCTAACTCACGCCACATGGCGGCCTCCTGCAACTCCAACAAGGTCTCACACCTCTGCGCAGACACGAACTGTCTGATATCCCTCTTGAGCATACTCAGATATCGGGACATCTGAGCCTGCTCCGAAGCGAACTCAGGGCAAAACATCGCCCTCTCAATAAACATCCTGGTGATCTCAGTCACCGACTCCAAATCCTGCTTCAACTCAAGGAACTCCCGAGCCAATCTCTCCTTTTCATCCCGCGGAACATAGCGGGTACTGAACGTCTCTCTGAATTGATCCCATGAAACCGCAGCCCTCTGCGCATCGGAAAATGACCTCGTAGTCAATCTCCACCAATCCTTCGCTCCTAGCCTCAACAGGTTCAGAGCACACCTCACCCTCTGATCAGCAGGGCATAAACTCGTGGAGAAATACCCCTCCACGTCTGATAACCATCTCATAGCAACAATCGGGTCCTGAACTCCATCGGATGTGGGAGGCTTAGTATAATAGAAGTTCCGATACTGAAACCCTGACTAGGTCTTCCCTTTGCCGCTGCTACAGCCGCTGTAACCGCCGCGGCAGCCGTCTCTGCGAGAGCCGCATATCGCTCATCAAACTACTCAACCATGGCGGTCCTGATCGACCCAAACCATTCTGGCAACTCAGCCCGTAACAATGCAGCAACCTCATCACGCAGGATCTTGCGAATCCTCGCATCCCGCTCGCTCGTGCTCGTCCGATCGATAACCTCCGACGGCACCGATTCACCCGGAACTCGCTCTTCCGCTCCCGATCCTGATCCGGATCCACTATCATCATGCCTCGAAATCTCCATACTGAAGGCACCCTACCAATCTCAGACACTTCCCACAATCCTGGGATCCAACTCTCGCAACCCTACCCTAGAGATCATGGTTTCCCTGATACGTGTATGGGTCCTGTGCTTTCAGTAGTACGAGCCCATACTACCTTCCACACCTACCCATATTTGTATGAAGTACTACCACAATACCCTAGGGAACATGCATAACTACTATCAACCCTCACCCCTAGAGGAACACTGAGAACATCCCATAAGGGACCCTAGGCTACAGGCATCACATATCAGGCAACATTATCATGAATTCCTGAAGATCCCTAGCCTAACTCTAGCATGCTGTTCTATCAAGCTCAAATATCATGTATGGTATCTTGGGGTTACTTACTGGCTCCGGCTGATCGTACCTCCGCGTCCTCCTTTTACTAAATTTGAAAACCATTTTAATTTCTCATTTTAATTTCTCATTTTAATTTCTCTTTTTAAAATCCTCCTCGATTTGAGACTGGAGTCACACGAATGTTTCCCCAATTCACTCAAACCAAGGCTCTGATACCAACTTGTAACATCCAAAATTTCAAAACAATTAAAACTTTTCAAAATCACCCATTTTATTACCATTGTTGCAAAAAGGTTTTCAATACATTATTAAACAGAGTAATTTCCCAGGTTCATATCATAAAACACCAACGCGTGGAACGGTACGATCACGCCTTTGCCTTGCCACAGACTCTTGAGAACCTGAAACATAAAACCACAACTGTAAGCCCGAAAGCTTAGTGAGATACCCCCAGAATACCAACCACATATACGCCTTTCCAGGCCCTGACCTTCCGGTCCATGTGTCTCAGGGGACTTCCGTCCCTGCTGGGTAAACCTTCCGGTCCTACCCACGCCGACCTTCCGGTCCATCACACAACATAATCGCCTTCCGGCCCATAACATATCGCCTTCCGGCCCATAACATATTGCCTTCCGGCCGATAAGCATAAAATGCATATATATCATAACAAACAATCATATAACAGTGCATAAACAACAATCGATCACAGATCACATATCATAGCATTACTCTAACAAGATACCGGTCTAGCCGGTTACTATTATAACATTACTCTATGAATCAGTCAACGTACTAAATGCATACATACGCCCTTCCAGGCCATGACCTTCCGGTCCACATAGTAATGCCTTCCGGCCTGTAACATATAATGACAACTACCCGGATTTCTATCCGGTAAAAAGGGTCGGCCTTGGTGCCATAAACCCTAACGATATAGTGAGGATAACTCACCTCGAAACTGCCGACTGAACAGATAGCTCAAGCTGCTCCGATCACTGATGCGATCTCCACTCCTGGATAGCCGCCAATGCACTGAACTCAACGATAAACAACAATTACCAAAATACCCCTGGAACCACTAGTCAATCCTTGGTCAAAGACAAGGTCAAAGTCAACCCCTGACTGACCCTACTCGTCGAGTCAACCTTGTGACTCGCCGAGTCCCCATACTCAGAACTTCACTTAACCCGCGACCTAACTCGCCGAGTCACCCCAAGACTCGCCGAGTTCAACGACTCTGAGTCCACTCGCCCTTGACTCACCGATTCCTTAAGATTCCCTTTCTACACGTCGAGTATCCCCTTTTTACTCGACGAGTTCCTCCTGGAAGAATCGCGGGGCCACCCCGACTCAACTCGCCGAGTCTGAAGAACAACTCGACGAGTCCCAGTTATTCTTCAAACTACTCGCCGAGTCTGTTCATCGGACTCGTCGAGTCCATGCCATGCAGTCGATCAAACTGCTTCCTGAGATAAGTATTGTCCCGAAATACACAAGCATGGGACCTTCTGGACCTCTAAGGTCCTAATACAGGGTTATAGTCGTTTGGGTAACAAGGTACTAATCCATCTAATCACCAAATGGGTTCCATAACCCCTAAATCCATGCACACATCTACATAACAGAAGAAGATCCGGAATATTACCTGAATAACGCACTCTCTGTGTCCCCAACCCGCAGAACTCGAATCCATTGCTGTTCCTTTAGCCAAAACTCTTCTCCTCCTTGCACAACAATTCCTTCAAGGCCCTAATATCCTTCAATCTTGCTCCAGATGCCCACAACCGTTTAGGGTTCTTCTCAGTCGACTAAAGACGGACAATGACGGCCTATAAGTGCCTCTTATACGTCCCAAACCTGAACGGTTAGGGTTTTCGCCAAACAGCGCAGACTCGCCGAGTCCATATCTGGACTCGTCGAGTCCAGTCGCGAACCCGTGACCCGGTCTGCGATCCTACTCGGCGAGTCTAGGCTCCAACTCGCCGAGTCCCCTCTTAAAACACCCCCAAAATCATAATTATATCAATATTTGAAATTCCGGGCTGTTACACCCTCTGCGACCTCCGGATCTGTGACGCGTGGCTTCTCTCCTGACCGTCCGATCAGAAGGCTTGCAACCTATAAATAGGAGGGTGCGAACCCTCCCAGCTAGAATTTCGAAATTTGCAATTTGGCCCCTTTTTCACTATTTTGGCTATTTTCACATCCCCCGAAGCCCCAATACTTATTCCAAAGCTCAGAATACACCACGAAGTGCCCGAGAAGCCCGAAAAATTTATCTTTTCGGTTTTGAAGCTCTACCTTCGCAGAGTCCGGTTTTCAAGAAAACTCTCGGTTTTCAACGAAGAAAGTGATATTTAGAGCCGAAGTGCTGCCCAAATTAATATTTTAGCCCCTGGTTATTTCACGGTGAGTTTAATATATAGGAGCAATTATACGTTATGTGTTATATGTGCTATGTGCTTTTCAGTGTTATTATTCCGGGTCATTTTCCCGGGTTATTTTTATTCGCTATTTTTAATAGCAAAGAAATACCTTTGACCATGTGATCAGTGAAAGGACTTTGATTCACGTTGGTACTGGTATGTAGCCTCTGGCCATGTAGAACATGTCTCCGTAAGAGAATGATTTCTATTCTATGGTATTGGCAGAAGGTTAGACAGAGCTATAAGCCTGAAATCTACGAAAATGTTAATCCGAAGTTGTATGTCTTCTGTGCCATTTGGGCCAAAGCTTTATTGATGTATATCAAGCATTGAAATTTTTATGTCTCATTGATTGTATATCTTTAATTCAAATCAATGATTGATATGGAATGTTTGTCACATGATTCACATATGCCCTTGTTGTTCCTTGTTCCTCTTTGCTTTTGCCGTATTGAAGTATATATATATATATATATATATATATATATATATATATATATATATATATATATATGGCATAACGTTATATTGTATCTATTATTGAACTCACTAAGCGTCACCGCTTACCTTCTCAATGTTTAACAAATTGCAGGAGATAAACATCCAGTATAGTTATATATACTGGTAGAAGATTTTTGAATAGTTTGAAACTATTGTATCGATAGAAGCTTATGAATAGTTTGAAACAATTGTATTTTGCACTCCCATATGTATAAAACTATAGAATCTTGGGAAGTTATGTAATATGTAACACTATATAATAATTGGTTTGTATCCAATAGTGTGTAACCTCTTTATCAATGTAAATATTGTTTTTATGAATATGCAAGTACCATGTTTTGGAGTAACTATATTCTCAAGTATGAAACTTTGGGTCTTTCATAAATACAAAAGTTAGGGTCTTTCACGTAATCTTTGAAGTGGTGCGTCCAAACTTCATAATCCTGAGTATATAAGATTGGAATCATTGTCGTTGATCTAATACTGTTAGAGACGTTGATTGGATTAATTTGTGAATCGTCCAAAGACATTGTGATGATTTTTGATCGATAACTTGTTTAAGATCAGACTTGTAATTTATCATTAGAGTCAGATCGACAATTAATGAGATACATCAATATCGAATGACGGCTCAATTAATATCAATCAATGAAGAGATGTGTATGTATTACACAGCCTCCGGATCTGTACCAATTGATGAGAATAAATCTCTAGATCGTTTAGATCTTTCACATGTATGTTGACAAAGAACAAACAAATCAATCACAAAACAATTAAGAACACAAAATTGAATCAATATGAAGCTTATGATTCAAATATAGTCACGCCTCAGCAGAGCTAGATGAAGAACTTCCGCTGTCGAGGTGAGCTAGGGTTTACAATACTTATCAAAAGAAAATTATCAGAAGCCTTATCTACGAACGATGCATGCATGCACCTTAAATACTAAAACCCTAGATTAAAATAATGCACGGTTGGACAGGCCCAAACCGGCTACAAAACTGGGCTAAGGACCGAGCCCATGACGCAACACTATAACCCCAACAAGAAACCAAGTCAATTCGAAACTTCACCTGCCTCTCCGGAGGCACTCTAGGAAAATCCTCTAGAAACACATCCGGGTACTCTCGAACGATCGGTACATCTTGGTCGCCTTAACCTTCTCCTGGGTATCCATTACATAGGTAACAAAACCGGAACAACCCTTATAAAGATAGCGTTTGGCCCAAGCTGCCGAACATAGAACTGGCCCACACTGAACACCCTCCCCCTGAATCACCAACTCTCCCCCACTAAGGGTTCGAATATGCACCAACTGCTGCTCGCAGTCAATCATTTCCCCATTGGGTCTCAACCAATTCATCCCCACAATAACCTTGCTCTCACACAGAGGAATAGGAACCAAATCAATCAAATACCACTGACTAAACAACTCCAAGACACAACCCCGATGAACCCTCACACCAAAAAATCATCAGCAATCTCAACCTATGCTGGACAATCTAGCTCCCTTGGAGCATCAACAAATCTATTGTGGAGCATAAGTGATACAAAGGGTCGGTTAGCCCCCGAATCAAAAATACCAAAGTAGAGATACCGTTCACAAGGAACGATCCTATAAACAAAAAACACAGATATATAAGCAGTAAATTCAACATACATAAAGAGATAAAGGGAATATACATACCCGTCATCACGTATGATTTTGCACGAGCCTTCTCGACTGTCAGCTAAAATGCCATGCTCCTCACAACAGGAGCCCCAGCCTTGTCCTGGCAGTCATCCGTAATCCATAAGGTCACCGGAGCAGGTGCTAAAACTGGACCTGTCGTTTCTAAACCTGGACAATTGACCTTTTTAAGGCCCATATAATTGCAATGGAAGCAAATCAGACTCGATCCGTGGGTGGTTGTTGTATAATCCCGACTAAACTGCCTAGTCTTGCCGCACTTGTAGCAGCCTGAACCACCACCTGCGAAAGCTCTGTCGTACGACTTGCCACACTTGCCACAACAACCCCAACCCTACTGGCCCTTCAATATTGAATCAAAAATCTTGGGCCTCTTGACCAAACTCTTAGAACCCTGAACCTAATCTGGCTTCCTTTTCTCCTCCATCTCCAAATCAATATCCCTCTCTTTGGCTCTCGCAAACATATCCTCCAATGTCCTACAACTAGATAAAATCACATATTTTCTGATATCACTCCTCATTATATTGTGATATCTCACCTTCTTCATCTCCTCATCCTCCATATATTGCAGAACCAATAACGCCCTGTCACAGAACATAGCGGTGATCTCCGCCACCGTCTCAGTAGTTTGGTGAAGATCCTGAAACTCCCTCGCCAACTATTGAACCTCAATCATTGGTGCAAACTCAGCCTGGAACCTTGTCACGAAATCCTCCTAATTCATAGATTTAACCACCTCGCTTCTTAAGGCATGCCCAACCTCCTCCCACAAATGTCGAGCTCTGTCTTTCAGAAGAGAGGAAGCAAGTTTAACATTATCCCCTCAGCGCAACAACTAGTCTGGAAGGTGTTCGTGGCATCCGATAACCAACACCTACTCACTATTGGGTCCTTCTTCTCGAAGAACTCCGGGGCCCCACATACCTGGAACTCACAGAAAGTCAAAGTGCGAGCTCCCATCTACGACACCATCTCATAATGAAAAGCACCCAAACGCCCATCTAGAATATCCAAGATACCCTCCTTGACCGTGCCAAAGATCACAACTGCGGGTAATCTCTGTTGCAATGAATTCTCACTTCTAATCATCCATAAATCCGGCTCCAAATCCCAAACCCGAACCATCACCGGCACCAGATCCTTTACCAGAACCTCCTTGAGTGACCACCATACTAAAAATAAACCATATAAACTATCATAACATACTTAAAGAAACACATAGTCTACAAGCTTCCTGGTGTCTTCATGACTCTCCTTGACTCGAGTACGAATCCTCTGCTTCCAGTAGTACGGGCTCATACAACCTTCCACATCTATCCGTACTTTCCTTATGAATCGCCCCGAATCCTCCAAGTTACTTCCTTATCAATCCAAACATCCTTCAACAAAACAAGGCTACCAGCACCAAATAACCTCCTAGGTTTTTCCTAGAGCTACCAGCACACAACTCTCCACCACCAGCTACAGAAAGAACTCCCCCTAACACCCTGTAACTAGCTTACAAATACAATTACATACCACCGACACTAGATTCTTCGAATAAAAGGTCTCACTCTACAACGATTGGACTCTAGCAAGAATTATGAAATATGGTTAAACCTATCCTTCTAACACTATCTAATCTCAGTAATATATAATTTAGCGTATTCACTTACTAGTCAATTGATGTTAATGGAAACTCCTAAAACCACAAAAGAAGCAACATTCAAGCATTGAGTAATTGGAATCGAGGCATAACCTAAACAAGCCATCCTATTACTAGTTGTCAGTACTAGCGTGCAAGTCTACAAGCTCATAAAGTAGGCATATAAAGGCATCTCTCCTAGCATTCTATCATGAAAATTATGAGCATATCCTTAGCCCTAATCTAGCATGCGATTCACAGATTCTCAATTCAAAGAATAACACGAAACATGTATGTGTATTTTGGGAAAACTTACTTGAGCTCGGTCGATTGCATGCATCACACCCCATTTCTTTTATTATAAAACTCCTTTTTTTTAATAAAGTATTTCTTTTTATGAAAATCCGCCAAACCCTTAGTTTGAATTCATACATACCTGAGAGTATGCCCTAATCCCTCAAACCAAGTCTCTGATACCAACTTGTAATGTCCCAAATTTGAAAAGCAAAATTTTTTGATTTCATATTAATTAAAACATCAACCAAACATGTTTAATAAAACCAAAATGGAAATCATAATGTTTTCATAATCATCCAAAACACATCAGAGTCAAATAAGTCAAAAATTATGGTGTGTGCGATGCGATCACCTCAAGCTCTTCCCCTTTGGTCCAGAAGTACCTAAACATAAACTAAAAACCGTTAGCACGAAGCTTAGTGAGTTCCCCAAAATACCGCATACCATACATATATGCCAGCTAATGTCTATGCCAGGTCAATTTCACCCTTGGTTCTATTTCAACTCATGCGTCGGGCGAAAGCCATACTGAGTCTATTTCACCCCCGAGTCTATTTCAACTCATATGTCAGCACTAGGCTGTACCGATTCTATTTCACCCCTGGGTCTATTTCACCTCACATACATATAACAAATAGGCACACAGGCATACAACATATACAACAGGAGTCACAAAGACTACAAGCATATACAATCTCTACTTTCCTACAGTATAGTGAGCAAACTTACCTCAGACTGTTGTCAGTCAATAGATGCTCGGGTTGCTGAACTGGAGAATCCCCACACTAACCAAGTAAATAAAATGCCAATTAATAATTAGGTCATAATCTATATTTGGGTATCTAGTTCATTGGTCCAACACCCAGGGTAAAAGATCCAATTAACCCAAAAGTCAAAATTGAATTGAATGTTCCCATTTTGCCCCTATAGATCGCATTCACTTTATCTGCTGATACTTGGTTTTTATCACGAGACGAACATCTACACAAAGTCATGGAATCCACCTCCGCCTCCCGTCTCTAGTCAACGACACCGACGAAGCCTCCTTCTCCGGCCTCCAGCCGCTTCCGCCTCCCCCTTCTTTCACGTTATTTACAGGTACGATCGATCGGCATTTGGGTGGAGTTTATGACAATGTCTTGTTTGTGTACGACATATTTGCTTCACAGATTTAATATATATCGATAGTAGAAGTAATCAAATCATTTTAAACCTTCATTATTTTAATTCTCAATGTTGAATCCATTTGTTGGTTAAAACAGATTTGGCACTTTGTGTTTAGATTGAGACTCGCTAATTATCCCCATGTCTAATGCATAATCTGTATAAACCTTGTACTGAATTGCTGAGCCTATCTCCTATTATAAATTCATACAGTCAATACGCAAACTTAACTGATAAAAATTAAATAATGTTGTTAAAAAAGACAAAATGATACCTCCAGGTTTAATGTTTAAGAGGCATGTGTGTCAATAACTTCTACGTTTGTGAGCACTATAATATGATGACTTTATTTGTGATATTAGTAGTAACCTTCGAACAACTATTTTGGGTTAGAAATTTAATCTAGATACTCGTCTATGTATTTAATGAATGATTGAACTTGTTTATATTTTGTTGATATTTGAGATCATAACTAAAAGGTGGTTGCTTTATCTGTCTCTATCTTGAACATAAATAGTGATCATTGCAAATAGTTGTGCTTAACATGCCCATTTGTTATTTAATTGACAAAGGTTAAAGAGATTTCAGTTCTAATGTCTCTCATGGAAGGTGTATAACACTTAAAAATTCAACTTGAAGACATAAAGTGGGCCACCAATAACTTTGGCGATGACAATTTTATTGCAAGAGGTGGATTTGGAAAGGTCTACAAAGGCGAAATCACCCTATCTGGACAGCCCATCACCATTGCTGTAAAGAGGTTGGACCGCACAATGGGTCAAGGAGACCGAGAGTTCTTGATGGAAATTCAGATGCTTTCATGCTATAAACACAAAAACCTCATCTCTCTTATTGGGTTTTGTGATGAAGGTGGAGAAAATATCCTCGTATATGAGCATGCACAAAATGGAAGCCTTGACAGATATCTAAATGACTCTAACCTCTCCTGGATACAACGTCTCCAAATAAGCCTTGGTGCAGACCGTGGCTTTAATTACCTTCATAATGACGTGGGACTTCAACACAGGGTCCTGCATTGAGACATAAAGAGTTCAAACATTCTCTTAAACGAGAATTGGGAAGCGAAAATCTCAGATTTTGGATTATCGAAAATAGGCCCTTCAAATGTTGAGTTCACTTTTCTTGTCACTAATGCGTGTGGCACCTTCGGCTATGTTCATCCACAATATGTAAGAACAGGAATTCTAACAAAGGAGTCTGACGTGTATTCTTTTGGTGTAGTGCTATTCGAAATCTTGTGTGGAAGGTTGGCACTTATTGAAAGATATCAAGATGAACGTCGGTTTCTTTCTTCTCTGGCCCAAGTGTATTGTGAAGACAACAGATTAGACGAGATCGTTGATCCCAATCTCATGAATCAAATGAAAGCTAGTTCATTAAAGCAGTTCTCAATGGTTGCATATCAATGCTTGAGAGAAAATCGAAGTGAACGCCCAACGATGGGTTGGATTGTCGAAAACCTTGAGAAGGCAATGGAGCTTCAAGTAAGTTTCATAAGATGCTACTTCATCTAATCATCTTTGAGCTTGAATAATCTTATATTTTGTTTGTTGCAAGGCTTCTAGCAAAAGATTTATTCGAGTAGGAACTTGGGGAAGAAGAAGAAGAAGTGAAGATCCTGAAAATAACTGGTCTTTTGAACTTGAGAAAGACCATAACCTTGTGAAGATAACTATTGACCATGGTGATGGAATATACTCTCTTATGTTCACTAGTGAATATAAAGGTGTTTTGCACGATTCTGACAAGTGTGGTGGTTTGGCCGGTGGAGAAACAGTTTCCGAGGTACGTAAGTTACGCTGATCTTAATTACACAAATCAATATGCATGTATGTATGTATTTTTGTAACATACTCTTTGTGTATGGTGGCTAATTAATCAGGTAATATTTGAAGGGATGAGAATATAATTCGCATTAATGGAACTACTGGTTCTCGAGATGGTTTTACAATAATTTCGTCATTATCCTTTCAGACGAACAAAAGGACCCATGGACCTTTTGGTCGCGCAACATAAACTGTTTTCACTATACCATGGGAAAAAGGGTCGTTAGTTGGGTTTTATGGGCTTGCTAGTTATTGCATTGATAGCATTGGTATATATGTTAAACCTAATGAGGAAATCATAAGGGTTGGAACATGGGGAAGATTTCTCCCTGGAGAGCCGATTAACTTCTGGGATCTACAGCTAGAGAACAATCAACATTTGAAGAAAATAACCATTAATCATGGCGATAGCATAAACTTTCTCGTCTTCACCACAACATATAGAAGCTTAACACATACCAAATCGACTGAAATAGTTAATTGGAATATTTATGAAACGATTTCGGAGGTAAACGTTTCATAACTCAGACAAGTTAACATATGAAATCGTTAAATTTTTTTATTAGGATTTTCGAAAATGCATGTTTCTCAAGACATGTGTGATATATAGAAAACAACATGGTTATTGTATGATCCTCATACGCTTTTACTGTGCTAGTTGTTTGTAAGGTAATAAAATATCTACCTTTTGGTAAAAACTAAAAGAGAAATTAAATTGTCCCCTGCCTTTTATGTCTACAAATATTTCTACCCACTAATATTATGACACATGTCAACATTCCATATTTATTTAACTATCTGATTAAGAGTATATTAGGAATATATCAAATAAAATTAAATTGAATGGTGGAATGATAACACGTGTCATAATATTAATGGGTAGGAATATTTGTAGGCATAAAAGGTAGGAGACAATTTAATTTCTCAAACTAAAAAACATTAACAAGATATAAATCACAAATACATGTCTACAAAGACTGTTAATGGTATTGTATCAACCATAACATTGTGCCAAATGTTATATATGATATGCATGTGTAAATATCAGATTTCTTATGACACGTATAGTAATCTTAACGAACTACATCATTCTATGTATTGATCATACATAGTCTATTATTTATTTTTTAATTAATTTCTCCATTTTGCTATAATTTTGTTAATTATACGTTGTTTGTCCAATCAGGTAATATTTGGTAATAATGAAGAATTAAATTCTATCAGCGGAACAATTGCATTATCAAGAAATGGTTACAGAGTAATAAAATCAATATCATTTGGGACAAACAAAAAAACCCACGGACCTTATGGTACTATAAGAGGGGAGCATTTCACGGTATCATTTGATGGTGGTTCTTTTGCAGGATTATATGGCCTTGCTGGCGGTTATCTTGATAGTATAGGTGTCTATTTGAAGACTTTAGTATGAGATGACGGGAAAATATATTTATGTTTTTATTAGATTGATGATGCATATTGTGTGGGTCGAGTTTTTGTTAACATCTTTGAACATTGTTTTTATATTATGAATTTGATAGTCATGGATCTGCTTTGAATGTGTTATAAAATATGAAATTGCACTTCATATACCTATTTCAAAAGTGAGTATGAGCTCATATGGGATTCGGAACTTATAAGTTAGTGGTATTTCAGAGAACATAATACAACAAGTTCTTAAACTCCAAATGTCACAAATAACACTAGAGAAACAAGACATCAAGTTAGATGCTTTCCATCACTTGACTATTTGCTATTGTTCAAGAATCATGAGCTAGAGCCTTGTCTAAAGTCATTGAGAATAAAAGACTCCTTGTAATGGAAGAAACTTAAAAAGGATGAGACGAGTTCACCTTAAATAATTAGATGTCGTCTTTGGTAATGTTACTACCAGCGGAAGAAAAAACACTACGAAGCAAGTGGTCATTTAGGGCGTGCTACACATGACTACAACAAAATATACAAGGATATATTGTTGGTTAAGAGATTCCAATAAAAACATAGTGTAACATCCGATTTAAGGTACTTTTCATTTTTGATCTTTAGTGTGTATATTGTTTGCAAATTTGGTCCCAAGGGTGCATTATTGCAATTTTTAGAAAAGTAGTCGTACGTTAGGCGTACACACCTAGGGGACAAATCCTAATTTTTAGGTTTTGGACCCTATTTAAGCAACATTATGACACATGATCCCCTCATTTCTCAGCCTCCATTACTATTTGAGCCTCATGTCGAAACCCTAGCCCCTCTAGAGAAGATTTGACCCTCTTTTGTGTGTTTTAGTGTGTGTTGGTGAACCTTGAAGAAGAAAAAGCTTGAAGAAGGAGCTTTGATCAAGGAGAGCTTGTGGATCCAGATTTTACTCATCATTTCCAGCTTCCAGCTTCATTGAGGTATAAAGCTCGGAACTTTCTCATTGTATTCTTAGATCTAGGCTTTAAGGAGTTTTGGTCATTTTAGTCCCATGAATGAGATCTAGCGAGAGCTCTTCCACACCAGAAGTTATGAGTTACTTCTCTTGATGTTTCTAGGGCCCCTACTCTATAAAGTTAGCATCTTGATGGTTGTGTATCAACCATACATGTGTTTATGTCCATTTGGTGAAGTAGAATGCTAAATCTAGTGCTTGAGTTCTTTTGAGCCATGCAATGGCTGCAAGTTGATGACTGTATGAATTAAGACATTCCACAAGGTCTGGATCTGAGATATTAACATTTTTTATAAGCATTAAGCGCTTAATGACAAACATGACATAATGGGTGTGTATGCTAGGCGTACGTAAGTGTAGGTTGTGTGTGCGCATCTGGATTCTTGACTCCGTGAAGCAACCTAGTACGCCGGATGTACTAAGGGTACACTTAGCGTAGTCAACTAGTGGCTTTTATTGTTTGGGCCATATTTGGACTATTAGGGTTTTGGGCCTTGTTGGGCCACTAGCCTTTCTGACTTTGGGCCATTATTAGGCTTTGGGCCTTTGGATTTGGGCCCATATTGGGCTTTAGGCAACCTTTTGGAAAGTAGGCCACTTTTAGGCTTTTAGTGCCAATGACTTTAGGCCTCGGATATTAGGCCAAGTGAGGAAAAGGTAAAATGATCTTTTACCCTGGGTGTTGGACCAATGAACTAGATACCCAAATATAGATTATGACCCAATTATTAATTGGCATTTTATTTACTTGGTTAGTGTGGGGATTCTCCAGTTCAGCAACCCGAGCATCTATTGACTGCCAACAGTCTGAGGTAAGTTTGCTCACTATACTGTAGGAAAGTAGAGATTGTATATGCTTGTAGTCTTTGTGACTCCTGTTGTATATGTTGTATGCCTGTGTGCCTATTTGTTATATGTATGTGAGGTGAAATAGACCCAGGGGTGAAATAGAACCGGTACAGCCTAGTGCTGACATATGAGTTGAAATAGACTCGGGGGTGAAATAGACTCAGTATGGCTTTCGCCCGACGCATGAGTTGAAATAGAACCAAGGGTGAAATTGACCTGGCATAGACATTAGCTGGCATATATGTATGGCATATTTAATAACAATATTTAATTTTAAGTAAATATTGTGTTTGCATTTTTTAATTATAACCAGTATTAACAGCTTGCAATTATAGAGTCAACTGGAAAACACATGGTGTCGCACTGTGTCATCCCGCATCTCCAGCTCCATATTTTTTTTTGAACCGGCAAATACAAATATACTAATCTACTCCTAAACTAACACCTAATTCCACCTATGACCAGTATTAACAGCTTGCAATTACAGAGTCAACTGGAAAACACATGGTGTCGCACTGTGTCATCCCGCATCTCCAGCTCCATATGCCCGTACCTACAATATTTAATTTAAAATAAACATTCTATTAACCTTTTTTAAGGGTTTCTTTTACCTCAATTTTCTTTTCTATCTCTTTTTGTTATTTTTTTTTTGTTTTTCTTGTTTTGTTTTGCTTTTTGGTTAATTTTGAGGTAATTTTTTTTACCTTTTTTTTTGTTTTTCTATTAAAAAAATTAATATTTATTCAATAAATGATTTTAAGACTATTTTTTTGTCAATTTAGGAGTTTTATCATATGACGATGTCAACCACATGTTAAATTTACTTTATAATTAATATAATAGAGATGATTACAAATATTAAAACAAAATTATGAATTTGAAAATTTACCCTTAAAAAAATAAACAAAGGCTAAAGATTGTTGCTACAACGTTATTATTAAACATTAAAATTAAACATTAAACATTAAACAAATTAAAATTTTACATTCAATCAGCCTGATACAACCTAAGCATAGGATGTTATTATTAAATAAATTAAAATCATATTTTATTAATTATCTAATATATTAACTCTTTCAGCACGATGGTTATTGCATGATCTATATAGTGGAATGTAAGCATTCAATTGAGCGTAATATAATGTTTGACATCTAGTAGAGCGTGTTGATTTATGCATATTCCATAGCCAAAAAACATTTGTCATTAGATGACCCCCTTGAAAACAAACTTAACATAATGACAACCATTAAGGAGGATGATATTTATAATTGGATGATTTTGGTAAATCTTGTGGACCACTCCAAAGTGGAAAAGATGTTGAAGATTCATCTTTGCGTAAGAAATGAACAATCATCCTGAAACATCCCAAAAATGTGGTCCAAAAATTTCATTTTCAAATCATTATTAAAACCATAAATAATCCATAATCATAAATAAAATCGTGTATCATGCATCATAAAGTATCATAATATCTGTCACATGTCAAAATCCCATATCAAAAAATCGGAGTAAAACTCCTCGGCTAAAGAATGTGGTGTGTACCATGCGATCATCCCGAACCCTTCCCTTTCCTAGTGGAAATACTTGAAGCTAAATGAAAGACCCCAACTTTCGTATTTTTGAAAGACCCAAACTTTCATACTTCACAATATTGTTACTCCAAAACATGTTACTTGCATATTCATAAAAGCAATATATTACATTGATAAAGAGGTTACAAACTACTGGATACAAACCGACTATTACAAAGTGGTATATAATACATAACTACCCAAGATATTGTAATTTATACGAACATAAGCTGAAGTACAAAAGTACTATTACAAACTATTCTAAGTCTTTCAACAGTATAAGATCATACCGGTTACTTATCACCTGCAATTGTTAAATATTGATAGGGTAAGCGGTGACGCTTAGTGAGTTCAATAATAGATACAATATAACGTTATGCCATATATATACTTAAATATGGCAGAAGCAAAGAGAAACAAGGAACAACAAAGGCATATGAGAATCATGTTGTAACATCCGGATATCCAGGTATGGGAATTTGAGTATTTTATATTGGGGAATGAGGAGACTCGGCGAGTTGACGCCTCAACTCGTCGAGTAGGATCGCGTTTTGGGGACCAGTTTAATGAAGGGACTCGACGAGTCGGGTATTTGGACTCGCCGAGTCGTCGTTGTCAAGGAAAACCCTAATTGTCCGGGTTTGGGACCTATTTAAAGGCCCTTATGGCCTTTAGTGGCGGCCACCTACACCTTTGAGAGACTCCTATCAAACCAGAGAGCTGAGAGAGTGAAGAAGAGCCATTTTGGAGCATTCTTGAGGTGGTTGTGCAATGGAGTAGTCATTTCCAACAAAGGGAGGTCAAGGGGGGTGTCGATTCAGAGCTTTTGAGCTTGCATCTTCACCATGGAGGTATCAAATTGTTCTCCCTTTTCTGTTTTGGGTAAGATTAGTGATTTTAGGGTTTTCTAGGTTCTTTTATGGCATGATTTGTGGAGTATAGTGTCCCATTGAGTGTGAAGCCATAGATCTGGACCCAAAGAGGTCCAAAGAGTCCCTTCCATCCTGCTTTATGCATTCTATTTGGAGTTTTGAGCTAGGGTTGTTATGTAATGAAGGGTTTCACCCAAATGAGCTTGTAGAACCTTGCATGAGTGCCCAATGTTCGACCATTTCGTGGTTATTGACTTTGAGGGAGTTAGATCTATGGTTTGGTGAAGCAGATCTGACCTCAGAAGGTCAGATGAGGGTTGTCATGGGAGCAACTCGCCGGTTAATTAGAGTTGGGACTTCGAGTATTAATTAGAGATATTTGCCATATGTGTTAGGCGGTGGCGAGTCCGAGGTTCGCATGTGCAGATAATTGTTTTCTGATTGCCAGGTGAGTCTTCTCACTATACTTTACCTTGAGTAGGTAACCAGAGTTACGTGACAGAGTATTTATATGATGTGTATGTTATGTGTTGTACTGCATTATTTCTATTTGATTTATGCCGTGCATGTTTACAGAGTTAGAACCGGAAGGTTCACAGAGTAGGGTCCACGGACCCACAGAGTTATAGCCTCGAGTGGCTAATATGTTTTATGTGTAGTATTTTGGAGAACTCACTAAGCTTCGTGCTTATAGTGTTTTGTGTTATGTGTTTGAGGTTTCTCTCAGGATCACGGGACGGCACCGGCTCGATTGTACACATCAGAGAAAGAGTCATGTTTTGAGGATCCTGGTTTATTATGCAAGTGAAAATGGGGTTATGTTTTCTAATTCGATTATGAATGAGATTTTAAGCAAAGTTTTTTTAAGAATTAAACGATTATTTTTAATTGAATTTTTTTTTGAAATTTTCGGTGTTACAAGTTGGTATCAGAGCCTTGGTTTGAGGGATTCGGATGCGCCTTCGGGTAAATCTGGACTCAAACTGAGGAAGTAAGAAAAATTTTCAAAGAAATAATTTTCTAAAGCGAATAAGAGTTCAAAGAGAAAGCGAGAAAGAGCAGTGTGTACAATCAGCCAGAGCCTGAATGGTGATTTCTCAAAATACCCTTACTTTTGTGTTATGAGATATTTATGATGCACTTTATGAGATATTATTGCATGCTAGAGACAGGCTAGGTATTCCATATCTTAGGACTAGAGTGGCCTGATTTATGATGCCTTAGTCTAGGAATTGCTGTTATATGCGATGTGCTTTTGAGTATGTGATGAGTGAGAATATTTAGTTGGAATCTTATAGGGGATTTGAGTAGAGGAGTAATCTAGGGGAGATACCTAGATAAGTACCGTGGTACTTAGCGAAAGAATAGTTAGAACCCGCAAGGGGGAGAGTTGCAGAGTTCGGTGGTACTTTCGAGGATGAGCAGAGCAAGCGGAGTTATCACCCAGAGTGAGTCATATATATTCTTCGATGCTCGAATGCTACTTGATTTGTGCTTTTTGGAACTCTCGATGATGGGAGTCAGCTACCAAGAGAATATGACGATATTCAGGAGGTAGATAGCTGGCATCATTAGGAGCTCTTCAGCAGCTGATGGCAGAGAAGTGTGGGAATCTAGGAAGAGCATAGGGAGTAACTTTAGCCAGATGAGTGCGCTGGCAGAGTAGAGAATTTCGTTGGGGAGCGAGCGCACGACGGAATTGGTGAACAAGAAGGTCGAGCAGTTACTTAGGAGCTCCGGGATAGTCCGTGTGGAAAGTATGGGTAGATGTGGCAGGTAGTATGGGCCCATACTACTGAAAGCAGAGGACCCATACTTGATACATGGAGTATTCTGAAGGTTCTAATGAGTGTATTGAGGAGTGATGTTATGGTTCGAGTACCATACATCGAAGCGGATTGAGGAGTGATGTTATGGTTCGAGTACCATACATCGGAGCGGATTGAGGAGTGATGTTATGGTTCGAGTACCATACATCAGAGCAGATGGAGGAGTGATGCTATGGTTCGAGTATCATACATCAGAGCAGATTGAGGAGTGATGTTATGGTTTGAGTACCATACATCGGAGCAGATGGAGGAGTGATGTTATGGTTCGAGTACCATACATCAGAGTGGATTGAGGAGTGATGTTATGGTTCGAGTACCATACATCGGAGCAGATGGAGGACTGATGCTATGGTTCGAGTACCATACATCGGAGCAGATTGAGGAGTGATGCTATGGTTCGGGTACCATACACCGTAGAATATTGAGAAGAGATGTCATGGGATGGGTACCATGGTTCGTAGTGAATGATGCCTGAGGTTCTCCAGTTATCCGGTCGCGATTGATGAGGATTGGACGCTATGGGTTTTAGGCCTGTGGGCCATGATTGAGTTCGAAGAGGCGTCCCTTGAGAGGGAGGTCGAGAGCCTTTCAGAGTATTTTGGTAAGGAGTCAGAGGGAGGGGAGAATTTCGGTCTAAGTTGAGCAATCAGTCGATAAAGGAGATGTCACCTTCTATGACCTGGTTGGTGCTAATTATGTTCGTGTGCGGAACATGAGAGGCATGATGTTTAAGTTTTGGGTTTGGGGGTAAACCCTGCAGGTTGTCATTGATGATGATTTTCCATCATAGTATCAGGTAGCATGTGTGCCGCGAGGCAGTGATTTACCATGAGCAGATAGTCAGTTGGGACTGAGATAGTCGAGGACCACATACCTATTTGAGTATAGTAGGGCGTATTGTAGAGGTATCAGTGGAGAGTCCAGTCGAGTTAATCAGTGCAGTGGTTTTTCTATCTATGTTGGGTATTGAATATGGGAGTAGGTCCCTGTTCTTGGGATGATCCATGTGTTGGAACATCGGTTGATGAGACGAGGTGGGGGAGTATGATGATTTCGTGGTCCAGTCTATGAGTCAGTGATGTTTTTGGACAGTTGAGTTGTTTGGTATTGGATTGGTACGAGACTTGGAACGACTAGAGGCAGTCGTGACGAGAAGTTCCTGAGGATTTCATCTGAGGTTCAGAGTTATGAGATCGATTGATTTCCTTAAGGGGGATTATCAGGCGTTGCGTAGCACTTTCCAGGGGCAGGTGCGTTATTGCTGGTAAAAATAGTTTGTGAGGTTATTGATGTGTCAGATAGTGATGGTTCGAACCCTTAGTGGGGGAGAACCGGGTGGTTTATTGAGAGAACCAGGGATTTGTGCAAGAGCGGTTATGGGTTGGATACAAAAACCTGCGGCTTGAATTCATGAGATCAGGGTCATTGGTGATCAAGGAAAGGTGCAGGGCGAGATAATGCATGTGTTATATGTCGGAGAGAAGGATGGGTGTCTCCACGGCGGGTGGTCAATGGTCAAGAATCTGGTGGTGGTCCGAGTCGTTTCAAGTGGAAGACTCGTAATCATGGTATGGGCAGTTGAGAACTTCTGAGTTGAATTATGGGTAGAAGATTGTCGAGTAGCCAACTCCCGGGCTGGGATGTGTATTCTTGCTTGGATTTTGAGCAGTAGTGGAAAGGGTTTCGGAGGATCATCAGTGTTTTCTGAAGAGTTAGCGCCTTACTTGTATTCCAATTGAGTGTTTGGATGCACTAAAGTTGCGTATTGAGTGAAATAGGAAATTATTATGGGATTCAGAGGAAATGTATTGTTGTATGTGTATGGTGCTGGGAGTAAGGGGATCAGTGGTAGAGGCAGGACATTGTGATGCTCTGTTAGGGTATTTCGTGGTTTCCGCGTATAGCGTCCCGATTTCGGAGTTATTTAGAGTCTTGGGTTTAAGATGACTAGTGATGTATCATGTATCCACGGTTCTAGTGGGATCCCTTCGTGTATTGTCATCAAGGGGGATTATTTAAGGAAGTGGATCTCCACAGAGGTAGGTTCTATGTTATGGCGGTTGCCGCCAGAGTCTGTAATGCATATCAGGGCAAGTGTGTGTGTAACTATCTATGATAGTCTTCGGTGCATGAGTTAGTGAACATAGTGGGGCGTTGTAATGAGAATGAGAGTATAGGGTGAAGCTACAGGGAGCCGTAGTATTCACCAGTCAGAGGGTGTTGTGATGCTATGGGGAGCCGTAGTACTCAGAAGTGAGAGAGAGAGAGAGAGAGAGAGTCGTGATGCTACTGGGAGTCGTAGTATTCGCCAGTCAGAGGGTGTTGTGATGCTACGGGGAGCCGTAGTACTCACAAGTGAGAGAGAGAGAGAGAGAGAGTCATGATGCTACGGGGAGCCGTAGTATTCACCATTCAGAGGGTGTTGTGATGCTACGGGGAGCCGTAGTACTCACAAGTCAGAGGGAGGGAGTCGTGGTACTACAGGGAGCCGTACTATTCACTAGTTAGTTGGTGTTATGATACTACGAGGAGCCGTAGTACTCACTAGTCAGAGGCTGTCCTAATGTTGCGGGAAGCCATAGTACCCACTAGACGACAAAAGAGTGTGATGTTGGAGTGTTCTTCGATAAGTGGATGATGCAGAAGAGTTTTAGGCTTGAGTAGCCCTAGTGTTGAGTTTTTGGAGCCTAGTGGTTAAACCGGGGTGAGACTGGGGTCTCCGTCTCTGTCGAGAGGGTCAGTGAGGCGCGCAGGAGAATATGTGCAGCAGACACCAGAGGTTAGAGCTGAGTAGATCTGCGATTGGATTGTATTTTTTTTATGAGGAAAAGGGAATTTCGTGACTTGCGTGTCACTGGGCCGTGATAGTGGTCACGGTGAGGAAGTTAGTGAGATATTTTGGATCATGTTATGTGTTACCTTTGGGGGTTCAGCTGTGGGGCCAAAAGCTGACCTGGTGCTCGGTATTGAAGATGAATATGAGAAATGAGCTAGAGTTTACCATGGTGATGTCTGTGGACACTTTAGAGCGAGCGAACGATTCAGACGCTCGAGGATATGTTTCGGGCAGGTGTATTAGATTTCGGGGGGAAATTGTGGCCCGTATTTGCCATTGGCCGAGTTTTCCTACAACAACAGCCATCATTAGTGCATCAGTATGCCACCCTTTGAGCTGTTGTAGGGAAGGGGGTATTGTACCCCATTTGCTGGGGAGAGGTCGAGCAACGTGTGATGGGAAGTACAGAGATCGTGCTTCAGACGTCAGAGCAGATACAACAGGTCAGACAGAGGTTGTTGACCGCTCAGAGTTGCCAGAAGAGTTATGCGGACAGGCGCCGGTTCGAGCTCGAATTTTTGGTCGGTGACTTTGTACTCCTGAAGGTCTCTCCTTGGAAAGGAGTGATCCGATTAAGGAAGAGGGGCAAGTTAGGGCCCCGATATATCGGTCCTTTTCGGGTGATCGTGAGGGTAGGCAGGGTAGCCTACCGGTTGGAGCTACTTGCAGAGCTAGGTCAGATCCATGACACTTTCCATGTGTCGTAGCTGTAAAAGTGTATAGCCGAGGAGTCGGTAGTAGTGCCAATAAAGGATATTCAGGTGGATGTGGGCCTGGACTACGTTGAGAAACCGGTGGCTATTCGGGATCGAAAGATCAAGGTTCTGAGGAACAAAGAGGTGCCTCTGGTGCAGGTCCAGTGGCAACACCGGAAGGGGTCAGAGCTTACTTGGGAACCGGAGCGCGAGATGCGTGAGCAGCATCCAGAGTTGTTTCCAGAGTAATACTTCGAGGGCGAAGTCTGATTCTAGTGGGGGAGAATTGTAACATCCGGATATCCAGGTATGGGAATTTGAGTATTTTATATTAGGGAATGAGGAGACTCGGCGAGTTGACGCCTCAACTCGTCGAGTAGGATCGCGTTTTGGGGACCAGTTTAATGAAGGGACTCGACGAGTCGGGTATTTGGACTCGCCGAGTCGTCGCTGTCAAGGAAAACCCTAATTTTCCGGGTTTGGGACCTATTTAAAGTCCCTTATGGCCTTCAGTGGCGGCCACCTACACCTTTGAGAGACTCCTATCGAACCAGAGAGCTGAGAGAGTGAAGAAGAGCCATTTTGGAGCATTCTTGAAGTGGTTGTGCAATGGAGTAGTCATTTCCAACAAAGGGAGGTCAAGGGGGGTGTCGATTCAGAGCTTTTGAGCTTGCATCTTCACCATGGAGGTATCAAATTGTTCTCCCTTTTCTGTTTTGGGTAAGATTAGTGATTTTAGGGTTTTCTAGCTTCTTTTATGGCATGATTTGTGGAGTATAGTGTCCCACTGAGTGTGAAGCCATAGATCTGGACCCAAAGAGGTCCAGAGAGTCCCTTCCATCCTGCTTTATGCATTCTATTTGGAGTTTTGAGCTAGGGTTGTTATGTAATGAAGGGTTTCACCCAAATGAGCTTATAGAACCTTGCATGAGTGCCCAATGTTCGACCATTTCGTGGTTATTGGCTTTGAGGGAGTTAGATCTATGGTTTGGTGAAGCAGATCTGACCTCAGAAGGTCAGATGAGGGTTGTCATGGGAGCAACTCGCCGAGTCTATAGGCAGACTCGACGAGCCGAGTCGGGGTTGCCCCGCGATTCGTTGCCGAGTAACTCGACGAGTGGAGAGGGAACTCGTCGTGTCTAAGAGGTTTAAAAAGGATTTAGAGAACCCGTATGGACTCACCGAGTCAGTCTTGTGTACTCGCCGAGTCTGGTCAGTGTTGACCGTTGACTGGAGTTGTCTTATGTTGACTTTAGGAGATTTGGTCAACAGGGGTAATAGAGGTCAGGGAAGGGTAAAATGGTCTTTTACCCATTACCTGACTAGAGAAGGAAAGAGTAATCGCCGGTTAATTAGAGTTGGGACTTCGAGTATTAATTAGAGATATTTGCCATATGTGTTAGGCGGTGGCAAGTCCGAGGTTGGCATGTGCAGATAATTGCTTTTTGATTTCCAGGTGAGTCTTCTCACTATACTTTACCTTGAGTAGGTAACGAGAGTTATGTGACAGAGTATTTATATGTTGTGTATGTTATGTGTTGTACTGCATTATTTCTATGTGATTTATGTTATGCATGTTTACAGAGTTAGAACCGGAAGGTTCCCAGAGTTAGAACCGGAAGGTTCACAGAGTAGGGTCCACGGACCCACAGAGTTATAGCCTTGAGTGGCTAATATGTGTTATGTGTAGTATTTTGGAGAACTAACTAAGCTTCGTGCTTAAAGTGTTTTGTATTATGTGTTTCAGGTTTCTCTCAGGATCACGGGACGGCACCGGCTCGATTGTACACACCAGAGAAAGAGTCATGTTTTGAGGATCCTGGTTTATTATGCAAGTGAAAATGGGGTTATGTTTTGTAGTTCGATTATGAATGAGATTTTAAGCAAAGTATTTTTAAGAATTAAACGATTATTTTTAAATGATTTTTTTTTTTTGAAATTTTCGGTGTTACACATGTGTTCAGCTTTTCATATCATGCGATGACTTGATTCAAAGATATACAATCAATGAGACATAATAATTTCCATACTTGATATACATCAGTAGAACTTTGGCCCAAATGGGATAGAAGACATACAATTTCTGATTAACATCTTGTTAGATTTCAGGCTTATAGTCCTGTCTAACCATTTTTCAATGCCATAGAATAGAAGTGATTCTCTTACGGAGACATGCTCTACATGGATAGAGGCTACGTACCAGTACCAATGAGAATCTAAGTCCTTTCACTGATCACATGGTCAAAGGTATTACCTTTGCTATAAAAATAGCGAATAAAATAACACGGGAAAATAACTCAGAATGATAACACTGAAAAGCACATAGCACATATAGCACATAACATACAACTGTTCCTATATATTGAACTCACCTTGAATTAACCGGGGGTCAAAATAGTAATTTGGGCAGGACTTCGGCTTGAAATATGACTTTCTATGTTGAAAACCGGGAGCTTAATTGAAAACCGAGCACTGCGAAGGTAGGGCCTCAAAACCGAAACGATAAAATTTCTGGGCTTCTCAGGAGCTTCGGTACGTGTTTCGGGTGCTAAAATTGATACCGGGGCTTCGGGGATAGTCAAAATAGTGAAAATATGGAATTAGGGTGAAAAAGTGGCAAATTTCCAAAATTAGTCGGCAAGTCTCGCAAGTCTCCATTTTATAGGGTGCGAGACCGAGGACTGTGTGGCTGAGGAAGTCCCACGTTGCAGCTACGAAGCTCGGACCGAAGGGGAGGCGTGGCTTATGCGAGCTTCGGATACAAGGCAAGTGAAGCGGAGGCCACGAGGCTGCTGCGAGGCTCGGACGTGGCTCCGACGCGAAGGGCGCGTCAGAGGCTCGTGGGCGTTACGTGGCTGCTTCGGATTCCTCCACACATACGACACGCGTCGCTCCTCGGACTGGGCCACGACCTCGGGGACGCAGCTACTTCGTGCGAGGTGATGTGACCTCTTCTCATCCATGCAAATTTCTCGAAAATTGCACCCAAACTTCTAAAATCCATAACTTTCACATACGAGCTCCGTTTTTGACGTTCTTTATATGCACGCGTAGCTAAATTATGCTCTACAACTTTCGTTTAGACTTCGTCGGCTAATTTTGAATTTAATATTAATATTATTATTTTTAACAGACTGGGACAGGAAAATCTGTTAAAAATTCATAACTTCTTCATTCGACGTCCGTTTTCGTCAGACTTTTTACCGTTATACTACTAATGAAGAGATCTTCAATTCTCTTTTAGGTTGTGTCAGCTAAAAATCACTCGATCTAAAATTCGAGTTTTTAGCTGTCTATTGCTAAGCTGGAACATAGAAAAATCATAACTTCCTCATATAAAGTCAGATTTTGGCGTTCTTTTTTTCGAATTTCTCGATTTAACGAATACTACGACTTTCATTTAGATCACTAAGGCTAAAAAGTAGTTTATCAAAAACTCACTTTTTAAGTCATTCGGTGCCGTGTTGGTTTTATCGCGGATCTTCAGTTGGTCATAACTTCTTCGTTATAACTAGGATTTCGACGAGGTTTTCGCCTACAAGTTTCTAACGAGATTATTTACAACTTTCAATAATAAAATTTTACTTATTTCAAATTTTATATTTTCGCTAAATTTCACTATTTGGCTTTTAATTGGAATCTCATAAGACTTCCAATATTTTCTGAGTGATTCTAAACATAGTTTTACTTCATTTATAGTAAAAACCATCTGTTAGAACTCAACACTCAATTTCACATAGTATTTCACAATTTTATTCATTACAAAACACGATTTCAAAACATGTAGGTTACAAATACCTCCTCCTTTTGAGGATTTCGTCTCCGAAATTACATCGATTAAAATAAATGGGGATATTTTGCTTTTATCTCATTCTTATTCTCCCAAGTATAGCTTGGGCCTCGATGGTGTTTCCACTTGACAAGCACCAATTATACTTCTTTATTGCGTAGCTTAGTTGTTCTTTCATTTACTATTTCTTCAGGCTCTTCAATATATCTTAACTTATTATCCAATTTCACCTCGGATAATGGAATTGTCTCATCGTAGATGCTCAAGCATTTGCACAGATAACTCACATGAAACACATCATGAATACCTGCCCAATCTTCAGGCAATTCTAAGCGGTATGCTTGCTTTCCAATTCTCTGGATGATTTTGAAAGGACGAACAAATCTAGGACCCAACTTTCCTTTCTTCCCAAATCTCATAAGGCCTTTCCATGGGGATACCTTCAACATCACGAAATCACCCACTTGGAATTCTATGGGTCGTCTTCTCTTTTCTGTATAGGACTTCTGTCGATCTTGGGCCGCTTTCATTCTTTCTCGTACAATTTGAATCTTGTCACTAGTGTCTCGAATCATTTCAGGGCCTCCAAGAATCTTCTTTTCTACATCACGCCAACATAATGGTGTACGACATTTGCGAGCAAATAATGCTTCATATGGTGGCATTTTGATTGAAGTGTGGTAACTGTTATTATATGAAAATTCGACAAGAGGCAAGTATTTATCCCAGTTACCACCGAACTCCAAGACACATGCACAGAGCATATCTTCTACTGTTTAGATTGTTCTCTCTGTCTGACCGTCTGTCTGGGGATGATAAGCTGTACTGAGGGCAACTTGAGATCCTAATTCACGTTTCATACTCCCCCAAAAATTAGAAGTGAAACGAGTATCGCGATCGGAAATGATCTTTAGTGGCACACCATGTCTTGCAACAATTTCATCCAAGTATACTTGTGTGTATTTCTCCATTGGAGCCGTTTCACGCATGGCGATAAAATTTGCACTCTTAGTCAGGCGGTCGACGATTACCAAAATGCTATCATGCTGTCTAGCAGTCTTTGGCAATTTGGTAATAAAATCCATGGACAAATCTTCCCACGTCCATACAGGAACACTAAGGCTTTCTGGAGTTCCGTAAGGCTTTTGGTGCTCTGTTTTGACTTGTAAGCATACTAAGCATTCCTGCATATATCGCCCAATGTCTCTCTTTAATCCAGGCCACCAATAATCAGCTCTTACATCATAGTACATTTTACTTGTATTAGGATGTATTGACAGCTTAGACTTATGAGCTTCATCTAAAATCTTCTGTCTTAATCCACCAACCTTTGGAATCCATAGCCGATTCTTAAATACTTTTAATCCTCGTGGATCATCAAGTAAAACATCAGCATAATGTACCATTCCTTCCTTCTTCACATTTTCTGGCTTTAAGGCCTCAACTTGCCACTTCTCTAGTTCATCAAGAATAGTGAACTTCAATGTAGTGTGAGTAATAGTATAATACATACTATTACGATAAACCTTCCTGCTAAGTGCATCTGCACCCACATTAGCCTTTCTAGGATGGTACAGGATTTCGTAGTTATAGTATTTGATCAGCTTCATGGCACGTTGTTGTCTCATATTCAGAGTTTGCTGACTGAATATATACTTGAGACTCTTGTGGTCGGTAAACAATTGGCATTTCGTACCAAAAAGATAATGTCTATAAAGTTTTAGGGAAAATACCACTGTAGCGAGTTCGAGATCATGGATGGGATAATTCTTTTCATAATCTTTTAGTTGTCTTGAGGCATAGGCTATCACTTTACCACACTACATCAACACACAACCGAGTCTCAATCTTGAAGCATCGCTATACACGGAGAAATCATCATCACCTTCTGGGAGTGATATGATGGGAGCATGAGTCAAAAGATCTTTTAAAGTCGAGAAAGCTTTTTCTTGGGCCTCACTCCATTCGAACTTTGCTTCCTTTCGAGTAAGACTAGTGAGAGGTACAGCTATACGAGAAAAATCTTTAATGAATCTTCGGTAATAACCCGCAAGACCCATGAAACTACGAATCTCGGAAGCATTACTGGGCACTTCCCAATTTTGAATGGCTTCGATTTTGGTAAGATCTATGGATACACCGTCACCAGAAATAACATGGCCGAGAAATTGAACTTGGCGAAGCCAAAATTCACATTTCGAGAATTTAGCATAAAGTTTCTCCTTTCGAAAAAGTTCTAAGATTTAACGAATATGAACGACATGATCAGCTTCAGACTTGGAATAGATTAGAATATCATCAATGAATACGATGACAGACTTATCGAGCATTGGGCGGCATACTCGATTCATCATATCCATGAATACAGCAGGAGCATTTGTCAAACCGAAGGGCATGAAAAGGAATTCGAAATGCCCATAACGAGTATGGAATGCAGTCTTTGGTACATCTTGCTCTTGTACTTTCAACTGATGATATCCAGATCTCAAATCAATCTTTGAGAAATAGCTAACACCCTGATGTTGATCGAATAAATCGTCTATGCGAGGTAGTGGGTACTTGTTCTTGACAGTCACCTTATTTAGCTCACGATAATCAATGCACATCCGCATTGATCCGTCCTTCTTGACAAACAATATTGGAGCACCCTAAGGAGAGGTACTCGGTCGAATAATGCCTTTGTCAAGTAATTCCTGTAGTTGGATCATCATTTCTTTCATTTCGGCTAGCGCAAGACGATAGGGAGTCCTTGTAACCGGAGTAGCACCAGGCACAAGGTCAATTCAGAATTCTACTTCTTTGTCCGGAGGAAGTCCAGGCAGATCATCGGGCAAAATATCAGGATATTTGTTAACAATGGGAATATCATTTATAGTTTTATTCTCCTTTATTGAGATGTCAACTGTATAGGCCAGATAGATAGGGAAACCTTTCGATATAAATTTACGAGCTTTGAGGAAAGAGATTATTTTTAAGATCCTTTGTTCACCGTAGACAGGAATAGAATCTTCCCCTTCAATAGGAATGCGTACCATCTTTTCATAACACAAGAGTTATGCATGGTTCTTTGACAACCAATCCATGCCGAGAATAATATCGAAGTTGGGCAAAGAGATAGGGATTAGGTTAGCAAGAAAATTATAGCCTTCAATTTCTATGACACAGTCCCTATAGATTTTATTAGCAAATGATGATATACTTCCCGTAGTATCTACATGAAATGGTTGCACGAGTGCATAACAAGCAGTTTGAAAAGAATGCGCAAATTTATAAGATACGAAAGAGTCTGAGGCACCAGAATCAAATAAGATGTGAGCAGGTCTAGAGTTGACAAGAAATGTACCCGTCACAACATTCGGGTCCTCGCGTGCTTCCTCTGTGGTAATCTGGAATGCACGACCCTTAGCTTTTGGCACCTCTTCCTTTTTAGCTGGAGTATTCTTTGGTTGTTGGATAGGGACTTGACTTCTCGCCGGTTGCTGAATAGAAGCTTGACTTCCCGTCATTTGGCTGGTAAGAGTAGGGAAAAAATGCTTCTTGTGGCCAGTAATACCACATGCATAGCAAGTCACATCCTTCCTTAGGCCAGCTGGCTTTATATGACTAGTTTCTACACACCCATAATAGACAATGGATTCCTTGTCTATTTTACATTGACCCGGATGATTCCTTCCACAAACGCGAAATGAAGGCGATTGAATAGAAAAAGATTGTGACCTGCCATGACCACGAAAAGCACTTTGAGATTGCGCTTGCTTGCTAGGATCAATTCGAACAGATTGAGCTGGTGGAATAGTGGAAACAGGAGTAGTTCTTTAAGTATGTGGATGCTTTGGAATAGTAAGAGTGGCACCACGTATCTCTAAGTCATGCACACGCCTTTGAGCATACTCAACAGCTTTATCAAATGACAGAACATCTCGACTGGCTACAAAATCATGGATTTCATGTCGTAGTCCTTCTAAGAATAACTGAATTTTCTCATCTTCAGTTGGAATATACTTTGAAGCAAACCGTGCTTTTTGATTGAACTAAGTTTCATACTCATTCACAGTCATTCCTCCTTGTTTAAGCTCGAGGAATTCCTTCTCCAATCTTCTCCTCATATCTAGAGGACAATACTTCTCTAGAACATGAGTTTTGAACAACTCCCACGGTAAGTTCTTGTAACAACCCGAAATTGTCCATCGCCGAAAACCCGTTCTACCCATAAAAATTCGTCGTTTATCAATTCGTTCCGATTTTGTTTTGGGTTAAATGATTTAAACTTATATGTTTATTATAATCTAATGAGTGTCCAAGCCCATTAGGAACTCATGAAATTAGCCCAAAATGTTTATTTCAAAAATTTTAGAAATGTCCTCGCCGGATTACGGAAACTTAATCGGGTGCGACCAAAAGCCCCGTTTAATGCCGGTATCGGGTAGAATTCCACTGTCCAAGATTTGAGACCTATATAAACGTGTTAAATCATTCATTTGAAGCTTTTGCTTCCTCTCTCTACTCTCTCTCTAACCTCTCTCCTAAATCCAAGTTTAAGGGTCCAAATCTCAAATCTAAGGCTTCTAATCACCAAGGTACCTTCCTTAACTCATTGTGTATCATATTTGACCTTCAAATTCGAGATTAAAGCATGAATTAGGGCCTTGTTTATGAGTTTACGGCCCTGGAAGGTGCTTAGGCCGTAAACACATATTTAGAGGGTTTTTAATCCCTTAAACCCTTCCAAGACACCAACAAGACTTAGATATGACTTCTAGAATATTGGTTTTGGCCTTAGAACATCCTAAACATAAATTTTGAGGAACAAATGAGAGTTTACGGCCAAGGCATGTGCTTGGGCCGTAAACCCTTCAAACATGAGGAGTAAACCCCTCTAAAAGTGTTAAAATGCCACTTTAACACACCTAAAGCCTTGGGTTAAATTCTAGAAGTATCTACAAACAAGTATTGGACCTTAAAAGATAATAAAACACACATCAAGAGAGTTCACGGCCATGAGAGGGGCCATGGGCCGTAAACTCCCAAAAGCATGCCAAAAGTCCTTCAGAAATCTATATAAGGCTTGGAGAAATTATTAGAATCACATGTGATTAGTTGTGGGACACCAAAAAACAATTTGGATATGTGTACTAGAGTTTACGGCCATAAACATAGAGTTTACAGCCATAAACTCCTCAAATGGTCCTTGCCTTCTTCAAAATTCATTTGCAAGCCTTGAATCAAACCCTAGAAATTCCCTATTAATGGTTTCAAGCCATTTTGCACCATAAACCACCCCACCATGAGTTTACGGCCGTAAACTCATGGGGAATGGGTGTTATGGGCCGAAAACTCTTGTATGAGTTTACTCTTGAAGAGAAAACTCCATTTCCCGGTCATATAAGTCCTTAAACGTCACCCGGGTCTCTCTAAACACTTGCAATGGGGTGTTTCCGCGACTAAAAGTGTTTGACCCTAACAATTAAATTATCTAAGTCCTAATTAGATACAAATGTGTATCTTTTCATTATACATAGGAAACTCGTGCGTTTGCAAGCCCTGAAACAACATTTAGCATCCGAAATTGTCACGTTTCTTGTCCGGTGAGTTCATACCCTTACCCTTTTTCAATGGTTTTTCAATGTTTTCAGGTGGGGGGGGGGGGGGGAATACAAGCAAACTACAACTGTTTTCAAAACATAACATTGATGTGTTTCAAATAATATTTGGCAAACTTATAAATATTATTACCCATTATGTATTATGTTGAGCATAAAGGATGATTTATCAACTACAACTATATGAATTTCAGTTAACGAAATAACCAAACTAATCAAATTATTATGGGAATAATTTGGGGTTCTTTAGTTCTTTTTTAATCACGTACTGATATGTATATAAAATTATTAGATAAACTATGTTTGATTCAGTTTATCTCCGTATCATTTGGATGTATTGCCAGATAGTTTCATTGTATGTATCTGTATTCACTGTATTATGCTTCATAATCTTTTGTATGTTTGATATCGTATAAGAAACCTGTGAATAGTTTAGTACTAGCTTGTGAGTTCATCACTACCCTTTTTGGATGATCAGTAAATCCTCCCCGGAAGTGTAACCAGAGTCTCCTGGAGGGAGAGCGAGGAATTTGTGAATAGATCTATTCGGGACTGACAATCCCACACCTTAACTGCTAGCTACAGTTAGGCGGGCACGCCTGGGGTGACAAATTCTGGATATCGTCCGACAACTGACAAGCGTCAAGGAGGTCTCTTTGTCGTATCAGCATGGTTACCCGACTCACAATATGTATTAATATAAGTTTATTCACGGCTTTGGTTTTGGATTTGATTTTATATCAATCTTCTATCTTTATATCTTGTATCTAGTACGGGATGGTAATCCCATGGTTTTTAGTTTGTAGGTTTCATATCTATTGCAGGATGTTATTCCTATGGTTAGAATCTATATCTAGTTCGGGATAGTAATCCCATGGTTTTATCAAACTAACTTATATCTAGTTCGGGATAGTAATCCCATGGTTTTATCAAACTATCTTATATCTAGTTCGGGATAGTAATCCCATGGTTTTGAAACTATATCTTGTATTGGATAATAATCCCATGGTTTTAAATCTATGTCTAGTCCGGGATGGTAGTCCCATGGTATTCAATCTATATTTTCACGTATATCAAACTATCTTGTATCTAGTACGGGACGTTAGTCCCATGGTTTTCAAACTACTTTCCCTCTACGGTTCATGTATATTAAAGTAATTTATATCTAATTCGGGATAGTAATCCCATGATTCTCAATATATAGTTTTGTGTATTAAACTATAGTCTGTGATATTCAATCGGTCTTGCATTTAGGAAAATATGGGATTTTCCTGGGGTAACATATAACGTGTAATTGAACTGGTAATGAAAGATAACTAAACTGTTTTACATAAGAAAATATGGGATTTTCTTGGATAACAAACCTTTTCGGAAAACTAAAGGAATCTCAGAAAACAAACATCTTATGAACTCACCAGCTTTATGCTGATTTTCAAACCGCTTGTATTCTCAGGTCCGCATTAGACAGGTACCCGGAGATCTCTTTTGGTGAAGACGGAGTGCGTAGAAGACTCGTCTCATTTTGTTCATTTTTATATTATGTATCACACTTGTAAAATTTACTTTTGAAACAAATGTAAACTTTCAAATATATGTAATGTAATGGTTGTTTACTTTGATTACTATGTGCATTGGATTTGATACTCAACGTGGAGTCAACCCTGAAAATGTTTCCGCCTTCGGTTTTCGGGGTGTGACAGTTCTCCTGGTCACATCCGTTGAGAGCTTCATATGTTGCTTCCCACCAGACCAAGGCTTCTCCGTTGAGCATTGCAAAAGCATAGATAGCCTTGTCTTCATCATCCACATGAGAGACACGAAATACTTTCTCGGTGTTCTGAATCCAAGTTAGAACAACTATAGGATTAAGGACACCAGAAAACTCCGTAGCACCATTACTCTTGAAATCTTTGAACGAGGGACGTTTCACTTTTCCGCTTGAAGATTCTCCAGTGGCTTTCTCTTTTCCTTTATCACCATTCTTTTTGTGTTCTTCGAGATTCTATCGAATAACACCAGTAAGTTTACCCAAGAGTCGCTCCTCATGAGGAGATACTGGAGTATTCACTTCCTCGGGTTGAGGACCTCCACCAACCTCAGGGGTATGGCTACTTACTTATTCAACCATCGATCTGAAATACGGAGTAACATTGTATTTTAGAATATTAGGGTTTATTATTACCTAATACTTTTACTTATATATTTCCTATGGTTTGTATCCCTAAACTTACAATGATTAAGTTCATATATTGAACTTCCAATAGTTTAAGTCTAAATACCAATCCGTGGCATTTAGTTCACTCAAACTACTGCTTTGATACCATGATTGAAAGACCCCAACTTTCGTATTTTTGAAAGACACAAACTTTCATACTTCATAATATTGTTACTCCAAAACATGCTACTTGCATTCATAAAAGCAATATATTACATTGATAAAGAGGTTACAAACTACTGGATACAAACCGACTATTACAAAGTGGTATATAATACATAACTACCCAGGATATTGTAATTTATACGAACATAAGCTGAAGTACAAAAGTACTATTACAAACTATTCTAATTATTTCAACAGTATAAGATTATACAGGTTACTTATCACCTGCAATTGTTAAATATTGATAGGGTAAGCGGTGACGCTTAGTAAGTTCAATAATAGATACAATATAAAGTTATGCCATATATATATACTTAAATATGGCAAAAGCAAAGAGAAACAAGGAACAACAAAGGCATGTGAGAATCATGTGTTAAGCTTTTCATATCATGTGATGACTTGATTCAAAGATATACAATCAATGAGACATAACAATTTCCATACTTGATATACATTAATAAAACTTTGTCCCAAATGGCATAGAAGACATACAATTTCTGATTAACATCTTGTTAGATTTCAGGCTTATAGTCTTGTCTAACCATTCGCCAATGCCATAGAATAGAAGTCATTCTCTTACGGAGACATTCTCTACATGGCCAGGGGCTACGTACCAGTACCAATGTGAATCTAAGTCCTCTCACTGATCACATGGTCAAAGGTATTACTTTTGCTATAAAAATAGCAAATAAAATAACACGGGAAAATAACTCAGAATGATAACACTGAAAAGCACATAGCACATATAACACATAACATATAATTGTTCCTATATATTGAACTCACCTTGAAATAACCGGGGGTCAAAATAGTAATTTGGGCAGCACTTCGGCTTTAAATATGACTTTCTATGTTGAAAACCGAGAGCTTAATTGAAAACCGGGCTCTGCGAAGGTAGGGCTTTAAAACCGAAAAGATAAAATTTTCGGGCTTCTCAGGAGCTTTGGGACGTGTTTCGGGTGCTAAAATTGATACCGGGGCTTCGGGGAAAGTCAAAATAGTGAAAATATGGAATTAGGGTGAAAAGTGGCAAATTTCCAAAATTAGTCGGCAAGTCTCACAAGTCTCCCTTTTATAGGGTGCGAGACTGAGGAAGTCCCACGTCGCAGCTACGAAGCTCGGATCGAAGGGGTGGCGTGGCTTATGCGAGCTTCGGACACGCGACAAGAGAAGCGGAGGCCACGAGGCTGATGCGAGGCTCGGGCGTTGCTCCGATGCGAAAGGCGCGTCAGAGGCTCGTGGGAGTTACGTGGCTGCTTCGGATTCCTCCACACATGCAACACGCGTCGCTCCTCGGACTGGGCCACGACCTCGGTGAAGCAGCTACTTCGTGTGAGGTGACGTGGCCTCTTCTCATCCATGCGAATTTCTCGAAAATTGCACCCAAACTTCTAAAATCCATAACTTTCACATACGAGCTCCGTTTTTGACATTCTTTATATGCACGCATAGCTAAATTATGATCTACAACTTTCGTTTAAACTTCGTCGGCTAATTTGGAATTTAATTTTAATATTATTATTTTTAACAGACTGGGACAGGACAATCTGTTAAAAATTCATAACTTCTTCATCTGACGTCCGTTTTCGTCAGACTTTTTACCGTTGTACTACTAATGAAGAGATCTTCAATTCTCTTTTAGGTTGTGTCGGCTAAAAATCACTCGATCTAAAATTCGTGTTTTTAGCTGTCTACTACTAAGCTGGAACTTAGAAAAATCATAACTTCCTCATACGAAGTCAGATTTTGGCGTTCTTTTTATCGAATTTCTCGATTTAACGAATACTACTACTTTCATTTAGATCACTTAGGCTAAAAAGTAGTTTATCAATAACTTCTTCATCCCCCAAACTACCAGATACCATATTCAAAAAACATGCAACTAAGAGATACGGGCCTCGCCCATACACATGGAGATATGGGGCCCGCCTACACTATGCTAACTAGGAGATACGAGCCTCGCCCACACTCCGCTGACTCTGAGATACGGGCCTCGCCCACACTCAGCTACTTCGAGATACGGTCCCCACCCACACTCTATAGATTGTGTGACATCCCCATTTTCACGGCCAAAAAATACCAATTTTGTTTATGCTCTGTTTGAAAATCAGAGTAATGACCTATCATCGTATGTTGCAACGCTTAAACTCAGGTCTCTTAGAGTCAAATCCCAAAACAGACTACCTTCCTTCATGTTTAAATGGGATATAATCACATCTTAAAAGGTAGCATTTCTAGCTACAAGCAGCTATCACGATACCTCTACTGATCGCTTTGATTATCTTTTATTTCAATCTTTCGGCTTAAGTCAGATGCTACATCGAACTTGGTTCTCTGAACCATGTAACATACTCATCGTAGTCGGACTCAATTTGATATGACCACTAGGGTCGGAATAACAATCATCTTCTTAGTCATTACCGAAACGATGGTAATGACATACTTGAATAAAACGAAATCGATTACTAGTTTCTTGGTAACCTTGTGACTTTCCCTGATCCAAGCGTGAGTCCTGTGCTTCCGGTAGTATAGGCCTCTACTACCATTCACACCTACTCATACTCGTTCCAAGTATCGTCTCGCAGTTTTCCAAGTCACCATACAAGAAAATCACATAACAATTTAACACACCAGATAACAAAAGGAAGATTTTATTATTTCTTGAAACTATTACATAGGTGTTCAAGTTCACCCTGGACTATGCCTCTAATGGGCTACATCATAAGATACTATGGCTACTGCATAACTTGATCTTCGGGTATAAAGTCCTCATCCTTGATTCCTCGCATGGTTCTCTGCTTCGTCGAGGATCATGTGAAATGCCCTTGGCCTTGGTGGCGTTTCTGGTCTTGCTGCTTTATTTTTCCTTGGGCAGTCTCTGGACATGTGCCCCTTGCCTCCACATCCGTAGCATACTTTATCATTATGTGTGCAGTCTTTGGAATAGTGACCAGTCCTCCCCCACTTGTAACAAGTCACTTCTTCGTTGCACTTCCCATAATGCTTTTTCTTGCATTTATCACACCATCTCGCTTCACCTCCATTTCCTCCTCCAAGCTTTGAGAATTTGCTTTCCTTGTTGGACCTTGAAGATCCTTCAAACTTCCGCTTCTCTCCTGCCTTATCTTTTTCTAGACCTTTTTCTCTTATCTGGGCCTCTACGTTCTTAGCTGCCCTAACAACTATTTTCAAGGTAGTTGCCATTTTGACCATTGGGCCAAAGTCAGTGGGCAGTCCGTTAGCAAACCTATCAATCTTGGAGAGTTCAGTAGGCACCAAGTAGGGGAATAGCTTCATCCTCTCGGTGAATGCGGTGTCATACTCATCAACACTCATCTTCCCTTTCTTCAGGTTCTGAAACTCGTTGTTTAGGTCTATCAGATCTATCTCCGAGCAATACTGCATTTTCAACTGTTCCAAGAACTCTTCCCATGACATTCTTAAGGCTTCTCCTTGTGGCATCGTATCTGCCAATAGCTTCCACCAGCTCAAGACTCCAGTTTTCAGTTGTCTTACGGCGAAGACAGTCTTCTGTTTCTCGCTACAGTCGCAGCTCTCAAACACCATTTCCATCTCGGAGATCCAATCCATAATCTCAACAGGCTTTGGGCTTCCTGAGAGACTTGGTGGTTTCGCACCCAAGAAATTCTTGTACATTCACCCATCCTTGTCGTTTCTCCTCTCCGGACCATCTTGAGTCCCCACTTGGCGGCTGTAGTTCCCTTCCTCCAATTGCTCGGGAATCAGCTCGGGTTGCTCAGTGGGCATAGTAGGTTCGTCCCTATTCGACATCCTCCTCATTTCTTCCCTTTGTTCGGCTAGCATAGCCCGAATCATGGCTTGAACTCTAGCCATGGTGACTGGCTCAGGTGCAACTTCTTCTACAACAGGTATTTGCTGAACCACTGGGGGTTGGTTCCTATTCTCATTTGCATTCACGTTTCCGCTACGGGTCCTTGCTATCTTGATCTATACACCGAATAAGGTGAATCTAGACCTTTACTTAGGATTGACGTTTAAATCATCCTTATCACTCCGAAACGTTTACATGCTAGTTCTAATATCGTAGTCGTACGTTTAGAATCCTAAACACATAAGGTTTCCAGATCCGGTCGGCAATAGACCATAGACCCGAATAAATAACAGCATATAAGGCATAAAGCATTTAGCCCATAAAAGCATTTTAGGCATAATTCCTAAAATAAGCCAGTGCTCACACCTTACAATCATCGCTTAACATTCTAAGTTTAAGTCTAGAAATAAATCCATATTCCTAGTTCGCTTAAACTAATGCTCTGATACCAACTGTGACATCCCCATTTTCACGGCCAGAAAAGACCGATTTTGTTTATGCTTTGTTTGAAAATCAGAGTAACATTTTAAATAAAAGTGTTGTGGAATTTGTCCCAAAACAAAATATGATAAAGATTTATCAAAAGCATTTCCATAGAAATGTATTTCATTAAAAGACATGGGATGTCATGTTCGTATAGATCAAAAGGATAAACAGTACACTATAAGCCTTACTAGATTATTTCATATCTATAGGCCTATATCCGTAATCCCTCGTCCAAACATCATATCTATGCTTAAGCGCCACTACCTGTAATACATAAAACTGAGTGGATCCGGCTTGGGAGCCTGGTGAGCACATAGGGTTTTCAACCCACAATAAATAAGTTTATTAATTTCATCAATCAACAATAACCCGATTACCCGTTCCATTATCCTCACTTTACGTCCCTAAACACCTATCATAAGGGACCTAGTCTAAGGATCATCATCGGGATGATCACTACTGCTAATGTTGGGTCAAAATATGGTTTATGCTTAACTTTTCTGGGCATTGTATTTTTGTGTAATAATTGTGGTGTTTTCGGTCTAGTTTACGGCTGAGTTTACGGCCGTAAACACCTTACGGCCGTAAACTCATTTACGGCCCATTTGATTCCGGCCCATATCCAACATGTATAAATAGAGATGTTAGGGTGAGGAGTAGAGATTGATGATGATTGATAAACCCTAAGGAGTTTACGGCCAGAGAGGAGAGAAACGGGAGCTTTATGTGTGTGTGAATCTTTTGTGTAAGGAACTTAATTCATATCATTAATATATTTAAGATTCAACATTCTTCTTCTTCTTCTCTTCTATTTTATTTTGCATCATCCGTTTGATTGGGATTCCGCACCATCAAACGGATTTGACTGATACACGGGCAGTTTTCGGGACTTACAATTGGTATCAGAGCCAAGTTGTATCAGTAAAAAGGTTTTATTTTGTTTGGAATCGAATATTCTGTGTTTACGGTCCAAGCTTACGGCCGTAAACACCGAGTTCTTGGGCCGTAAACTCTATTTGGGGCATTATTTGATCTTATTTTCTAGATATTTTTACGTTTTTGGATAGATCTCGCAAAAATAAGGGGGGTTTGTTCTTTGTGTTTTTCATAAAAATGGGTTTTTGATCGAGTTTTGGAGCTTCAAAGTCGAATTTTCACGTAACCGGAAACTGTTTACGGCCGGAAACTATTTACGGCCGGCGGCGGCTTTCCCGTTTGCGGCTAGGGTTTCCGGAGATCTCGGCTCGGAGTTTGCGGCTCGGATCGGAAGTATACGACTCGGCTAGGGAAGCCGGCTAAACAGCAGCAAGCTAGCTGCCAGCGCCTCAATATAAGGGGAAGAGCTTTGAAGGCAGCAAGGATCGAACCTGGATCCTTCCTGTAAATTGTCAGCGCTCTTAGCCAACTCCTTCAACAGATCTCTTGTTCCTTCCCTCCCATATTTTAAACTTAAACACTCTCTAGCGCTTCCAACTTCCGAATTTTAACACTTTTAACCCAAAAATCAATTTCCTTTTATTTTAAAAAATCTTTTTCATCCAAAATTCAAAAAAAAAAAAATAACAATAATTAAAATAATAATAAAAAATAAAATTAAAATAAATAAATTAAATTAAAATTAATATAGAAAATTATATTTTAATCTTTGAATTTTATTTTTTTAACTTTTAACCTCAAATTTTGACTTTGACTTTCAAGTTTGACCTTTGACTTTAAACTTTGATTTTTTCGTTTAATTTTTTTAAAATTTCAAATTTAACCTTTCGGTTTGATTTTTAAGTTTGACTTTTCAAGTTTAATTTTTTTTTTTAATTTGACTTTTAAGGTTGTTTTTAAAATAATAAAAAAAAATTAAAAAAAAGGGGGGGCATTTTAAATTTGACGTTTGCTTCTAGTTGTTTTTTTAATTAATTGATTTTAAGGTATACGAGGGAATTTGAAAACATGAAAGAGAGTCGTCAGGAGACGTTAAGACAAAATTTCAACTTTTTCGATTTTATGCCTGGAGAAACCCTGGAAGCTCAGTTGCAGCGATTTACCACACTCACTACTGAGATGAATATAGCCGGGATCTTTTTGACCAAATCTGAGATAAACAATAGGCTATTAAATTCACTTCCAAAATCATGGGATATGAACGTGGCCATCATCAAGAAGACAAAAGATCTCAATCGTCTTAGTATTGCTGAAGTAATTGAAGAGCTTGACGCTTTAAAGAGTTCTGTAAACCTTCCGGTCAATGAAGTGTCATGTTCTCATTCATGTGAAGTTTCATGTTCTCAATCATGTGAAGACACGATTAAATTTCTTCGAGAACAAATTGATATACTCAAAAGAGAAGTTGAAGACCTGAGATATGAAGGATATCAACTCAGGAAAGGACAAAAACCCCTGAAGGCCGAGTTAGAAGCAAAAACCAAGGACTTTAGAAAACTTCAGGAAGAGTACAGTAACAAATGTGAAAACTATGATTATGCAGTCAAACAAAATGCTGAGCTAGTGGCTGAAGTTGAATCTTTGAAAGGAAAGTTTGAAACTGCCAAACTTGATGTTAGAAAATATGATTTCTCAAGTGAGGTGGTTGCAAATATGATAGACCAAAGCATGCAGTTTAAAAGGAATCAACACAAGGGTCTAGGGTATGATAGTGTACCTCCTCCTTACAATCATAACTACACATCCATCCCTATGAAACAAGAAGAAATTGACAGGGAGGCACATCTTAAATACGGAAAACCAGCTGGATTTGTGTCAGGAGGAGTTATTAATGTTGAAAATATTGATGCTTCTGTTACATGTGCAGGTAAAGTAGCAGAGGATGAGAACAAGGAGAGTTCTTCTAAACAAACAAACGACCCCCTGAACTCTGAATCTGTTGCTTCTAATCAACCTCCCATTGGTAAATATAGGCCACCATTTCAAGCTAAACAGAGTGCCTGTTGCAACTGTGCGTGTGGGAAAAGTAAGAGACAAGGCAAGGATATGCCACCAGGGGCAGGAAGAGACAACTCCCCAGTGAAGAAAAGGACATGTTTTCACTGTGGAACACCTGGACACATTGCCAAAAACTGTCCTAATCGCGCGTATGTTCCCTACTACGCACAAGGATGGCAGAACACGCCAAGAGGGAGATACTCCAAAAGAAACCCCTCAAAGTCACGTTCAGACCATGATGACTGGAACGCGCAGAAGGCCAAGAATCAAACTCCAAAGGCCAAGAATCCGAATCCCAAGGGCAAGAAGGAAATGTCAGCCAACAAGCCCAGTTCAAGAGATACTACTGTGAAGCCAAGACTGGTTAGGTCAAAGTCATCTCGGCAGTCGGCTTCAAGTTCCAAATCAAGTACTGAGCCACCCATAGGATCGAAAAAGAAATGGGTTAAACCCAACTACAAATGGGTTCCAAAGGCTCACTCTCCCAAATCTCCTAATGCTTCTAACATTTCTACATCTTCTGTTTGTGACAAGCAGGATATGTCATGGGAGAGAGTATCGTGCGTTGGTGACAAAGGTCGACCCAGTTTCAAAATGGACTGGGTTCCGAAGACCAACTGATCCCGCTCTGTGCTGGAGCAGCTATGGAGGCATATCATCAGACTTCGGTTTGTTGGTAGTGGCTGCTCCTGGCATATGATTGGGGACATCTCTCAACCGTACAACACTCAGAACATTGTTTGAGAGCATGTGTCCTTTTGCGGGCAAGGAAGAAAGGAAGAGATCACTCATGGGGTTAGTACATAACGGCATGAAGAATTTTCGGATCTGTTCTGAGATTATGTGTGCTATTCTCAGACCTTCTGGATGCAAATTCAATCGGTGACTTATGGTTTGCGTTTTCTTCTCTATACTCCTGAGTTTTTCTTAACCTGATTCGCTTTAAGGACTAATTTTTGTTTTAGGATAGTTTAAATTTGCGCATTTACTTTCGTTTCTCTCCTATGCACAAATTTAGGGGGAGAAATAAAAACAAAACAAAAATTAGAAAATTAAAAAAAAAATCCAAAAACATAAAAAAATCAGAATATCAAAAATATGTTGGTTATGAAGTGTGCTTGAGGGAGATGTTTTGGGAAGTGATATTATCAAGTGATAACAGGCAATCTGCGTCTGCGTAACGTACCTGAAGTTGAAGGGTCTATGCTCTGACTTGATGCGTCGGTAGGCACGAAAAATTTTAAATGGACATGACTAGGCAGAGTTGAACTTAGGAAATTTATAGACTTTACAAATCTTGACCTAGTTAGATCCATTTAGCCTGACAATACGACGCTCGGATAGGTTGAGCAGGGAGATATATATGGGAATCTACTCGTCACATTAAATGAACCCGTACTTGGAACCGTGGTTTAACTTTTCCTCGATGTGCGGATTCTGTCCTTAATTCCGGTTGGATGGGGCGACTGGTAAATTCCGATAAATTAGGTCTGTAGAAAATCGTTTTCTTTCTTTCTGTCTGTTAGTCATATGTTGTCTCCTTTGCGCGACTTCTAATCCGACCTGGTACACAACATATGCAACTCCATTTCTCTGTAGGAAATATATATGTGCTTGAAATATATGTGTGAAATGTATGTGTGAAAAAAACTTCTCATCTGTTAGCCATATGCTGTCTCCTTTGCGCGACTTCTAATCCGACCTGGTACACAGCATATGCAACCTTCTTCTTCTCAACCCCTCTGAAGTAGGTAGAAATAGAATTCTGTATCCCTTCTCTCTCTGAATGATTGTCTGCTCACCTGGTGTAAGGAGTACTCTGGAAGTTCTTGATGGCTGGGGCATATCAGGAAGTGGGAAACACGTTCCAGTACACTTAAAATTGAACACTCAAAGATTGTCTATAGATCTCGCTGCTCAATTTAGGTGGACAACAATATCCCTGGTCGTCGTCAGATGAATGGTCCTTAAGATATAGTATCTAAGGAATTAGGATCAGATATAATTTTTAGGAACTTAAGTTCACTTTGTCTTGTAACAAGTAGTATGTCCTAAATAAGTCACAAATTTTTCGTGTTTAAGTGGACGACAATACCAACGATCGACCAGACAAAGATGTGAATATGGAAGGTACTGACAAGTGGATAAAGGTTGTCTAAACACTTTGATCCCAAATCTCTCTTAAAGTTAGATATCATTTTATTTTTTAAATTTGTCATAGTTTCTTCTAATGTAAATATTAGAGGAGAATTAAAAATTAAAAAAAAAACAAAAAAAAATCAAAAAAAAAAAAAATTAAAATCCAAAAATAGTGTTATTTCTGTTTTATTTCTTGTTCAGAAAAATCAAAAATCCAAAAATATTTTTCTTTCTGTTTTAATTTGTGTGCTAAGTTTTCTTTTAGTTTTGTTTTGTCTTGAAAAGTGATTTCAGGTATAGATAAGACTCATGGAGTTTGTGTTGAAGATTTCTGAGCAAAAGCTTCGTCCGTGAGCATCGAAGAATTCGCATTCAAAGGAGCAAGAAATGAAGATTATTCTTTCAAATTCAATCTTTCAACCCCAGAAGCAAGGTGAAGCTGAAATTGAAGATTATGTGACGGATTACATTGAAGCCTCCTCAATCAGTCTGCTGCTATTGTTGTACCTGCTGAAGTGATCTAGAAGATTTGTTCTCTCTGATGTTCTCTCTGAAGATTCTCAAGCTGAAAGCGCCATCTTTCAAGAATCAGTACAAGAAGCCTCCTCACCCAATGTGTGTTCAATGCCAAATTCTGAAGAAAAACCCAACCGCTCAAGATGAAGTCAATTATTGAAGATTCATATGTTCATCTTGATGCTGTGAAGAAATCGAAGGTTAAAGCTGAAGCCAAGCTCTCATTGAAGATTGACAAGAAGAGCCAGCTACTTTTTAGGGGGAGCTTGTTGGGTCAATTAAGAAAAGAAAGCTATAAACCAAGGGGGAGATTGTTGGGTCAAAATATGGTTTATGCTTAACTTTTCTGGGCATTGTATTTTTGTGTAATAATTGTGGAGTTTTCGGTCTAGTTTACGGCTGAGTTTACGGCTGAGTTTACGGCCGTAAACACCTTACGACCGTAAACTCATTTACGGCCCATTTGATTCCGACCCATATCCAACATGTATAAATAGAGATGTTAGGGTGAGGAGTAGAGATTGATGATGATTGATAAACCCTAAGGAGTTTACGGCCAGAGAGGAGAGAAACAGGAGCTTTATGTGTGTGTGAATCTTTTGTGTAAGGAACTTAATTCATATCATTAATACATTCAAGATTCAACATTCTTCTTCTTCTTCTCTTCTATTTTATTTTGCATCATCCGTTTGATTGGGATTCCGCACCATCAAACGGATTTGACTGATACACGGGCAGTTTAGGGACTTACAGCTAAGGGGATTCCTTAACAATAAATGTCCTAAATGCAACCATGTGGGGGATGGAGGACACCGGTGAACACATCGTTGACAAACACCTACAGGTTGCGAGCCTGCTAGTGTTCCACTGGACTGTCTAGAAGAGTCCGTGGTCGTCATCCATACTCCGCTAGATGACATAATCAACAACATCAACATCGAGGCCACTCACCATTTTATCACACATCACCTGTTAAATCTACCCATGTTTTATCCCAACATTTTCGTAGATATAAAATACATATATAGTTTAAATCATTGAAAACATCTATAACAATGTTCATCCAGCATAGATAGCAAGTGTTCAGATAATATGCACACATATCACGTAATTTATATAAAATACTTCATATCTATGTGTAAGCTGAAAGTAACTATGCACTCACTTGATTAGGTGGTGACTCGGTACTTGAACAGCACTTCGTTATCTCAGAATAATTTTTCCATGACCAAAACCTAGTATTAATACCACTAGAGTTTAGTTTTAACGTTAATCGCGACTAATTAATAGTCTAGCTATTATTACTATTATATAAGCGTTAAATAACACTCAATATAACTCATAATAATAGCCCAAATAATTATCTTAAGGTCCTAATAATGTTACTATAATTAAATAAAATGTATATTAAATATAGTATAGGCGTAGCTCACTTACAACGGGTTTTTATTAAAAACCGGGCTTCGTTGGAGTAGCGTTTCCGAGCCGAAAGCTTTTCTTCTCGGAGACGTCGGGTGCTCTGGGGCTTTCTTCTCGTGATAGGGAGGTTCCCTAGACTTGGGAGGGGTTTAGGGAGGTTAGAGAGAAGTTAGAGAGAGAAAGAAAGGTTTGAAGGTGTGAGGAAATTATGAAGAGTTCATCTCTTATTTATTGGAATTGTATAGTAAAGTAGTCTCCAAGCTTCGTCCGTAACTTTTGCATACGAGCTCCGTTTTTGTCTGTCTTTTTACCGTTGAGTTCTTATTAATGAGATCTTCAACTTTCATTTAGACCTCGTTGGCTAATTCTCATTTTATCTCGGATTTACAAAACTGTATCGAATTCGCCGCGCTCGAAAAGTAGAGACTAAGCTTCGTCCATAACTTTCGCATACGGGCTCTGTTTTTGTCTGTATTTTTACCGTTGAGTTCCTATTAATGAGATCGTCAACTCTCATTTAGACCTCATTGGCTAATTCTCATTCTATCTCGGATTTACAAAACTGTATCGAATTCGTCGTGCTCGAAAAGTAAGGACTAAGCTTCGGCCATAACTTTCGCATACGAGCTCTATTATCTACGTTCTTTATATCCACGCGTTGGTATTTACGAGTACTACAACTTTCATTTAGATCCCGTTGGCTAATTCTCAATCTATCTCAGATTTACAAAACTGTATCGAATTCGCAACACTCGAAGAGTAGGGACTAAGCCTCGTCCATATCTTTCTCATACGAGCTCCATTTTCGACTGTCTTTTTATCGTTTAACTCCTATTAATGATATCTTCATTTATCGTTTAGATTATTTTGGCTAAAAATCGACCGATCTAAAATTCAGATTTCGGGCTGTGCACTGCTATGCTAAATCTTAGAGAAATCATAACTTCCTCATACGAAGTCAGATTTGGATGGTCTTTTTTATGCAAACTATCAGTTTAACATATACTACTACTTTCGTTTGGATCGCAAAGACAAAATCTCGCTCTATCGTAAATTCACTATTTACGCCTCCCGGTATCGTGTCGGTTCCGTCGCGAAACTTCGACGGGTCATAACTTCTTTGTTATAACTCGGATTTCGACGCTCTTTATATGTACGGAAACCTTGTAACATATACTAAAACCTGGTTGAGATTATTTATTCTTAATAATCTTTTGTCGAAAAGTCGTTTTCGACCCCTATTGCCTCTAAATTGACTAGCCCGGATCTACAGGCGTTACAATTATCTCCCCCTTAGGATGATTATGTCCCGGAATCATCAACGAAACATGATTGTATAATGGCTCCATACGTTATCTCTTCATCCTAGGTAATAACTATAACTTCAATGTTGCTTCGAACGAGTATCTAACTCTTGGACTCCTTGACTGCAGGCGGTGCTCGGTCTTGCACCTGCTCGTTAGACTTTCAATCATGACCTTCGTGTCACAATCTCAATCCTCAATAGATACGAACTTAAGATAAGTTCTTTTATTACTATAATGCACTGATGTGTCATATTCTAATGACCTATCATCGTATGTTGCAACGCTTAAACTCAGGTCTCTTAGAGTCAAATCCCAAAACAGACTACCTTCCTTCATGTTCAAATGGGATATAATCACATCTTAAAAGGTAGCATTTCTAGCTACAAGCAGCTATCGCGATACTTCTACTGGTCGCTTTGATTATCTTTTATTTCAATCTTTCGGCTTAAGTCAGATGCTACATCGAACTTAGTTCTCTGAACCACGTAACATACTCATCGTAGTCGGACTCAATTTGATATGACCACTAGGGTCGGAATAACAATCATCTTCTTAGTCATTACCGAAACGATGGTAACGACATACTTGAATAAAACGAAATCGATTACTAGTTTCTTGGTAACCTTGTGACTTTCCCTGATCCAAGCGTGAGTCCTGTGCTTCCGGTAGTATAGGCCTCTACTACCATTCACACCTACTGCATGCTATAATAGGACTAAGGATCTAGGAGGATGCCTTGTGTGCCTGATATATGATTCTGAGAATTGGATGCTAGTTAGGGCTAAGGATCTAGTAAGGATGCCTTATGTGCCAGTTGTATGAGCTGTATGCTAGGACTGTTTAGTCAGTAGTAGGATGGCCTGTGTAGGTTATGCGTGGTTTGCTTACTCAACGCACGAATGCTGCTTGCTTTGTGTTATGGGGGTTCTTGCCAACTTCGACTAACTAGTGAACGGATATGTAGGAGTATCTGCAAGCTAGTTAGGGGGACGCGATAAGGACTCCTAATGCAGTTGATGGCAGGGAGTAGGTCGGAGAGTGCCTTAGGGAAGCCTAGGATGCGATCAATGGGAAGAGAATTGGTGAAAGGGACTTGGTGAAGTCAAGGCAATCCTTGAGGAAAGTACGAATAGATGTGGAAGGTAGTATGGGCCCGTACTACTGAAAGCATTGGATCCGTACTCGATTCAAGGAGGGCCGAGATGGAACCTAGAAACTTGGAGAGTGGGTGAGACCTTTCGAGGGTATATGTGATCCTGAAAATTGTGTTTTTATTTTAAGAATTGTGGTCACACGTAATGGAGCAGGGGGATCAGGATCTGGTTCGGGAGCAGAATCCGAGCATGTTGATGATTATGAGGGGTATTCTTGAGGCGACCCCGGTCATTTTCGGGTTGATCAAGGAAGGGATTATCGAGCAGATGGAGGATCGCCTCTATACATTCAGGAGTGATCTGGCGTCTAGCCAGGTGGGTACACGCACATTGTCCTTTAAGGACTTCCGTGGAAGTGGTGCGCTAGATTTTCATGGGGTGAAGGACCCCTTTGCTGCTAGGATATGGATCGCAGACATCAATTCTGCACAGCTGACGAGCTTCTGCCCGGAAGGGTCGAAGGTCCGTTTCGCTGCAGGTTGTTTGAGGGATAGAGCCAGAGATTGGTAGGAATTGATTGGCGATACGTTGGGAGCCCCAGCCATTGAGGCTATGACATGGTCAGATTTTGTGACCCGAATCAGGGCTGAGTTTGCAACAGCTGTGGAGCTGACCAGAGAGTTCTTGGATATGAGACAGACTACAGAGACTGTGGCGGAGATCACCGCCAAGTTCCGAGAGAGGGCCTTGTTGGTGCCCCAGTATGAAGGGGATAAGGATATGAGGAGGACCCTATACCAAGACATGCTACGGGCTGATATTCAGGAGCATGTTAGTTTTTTTGCTTGCCCTACCTTAGATTCCATGATTGCCAAGGCTAGGGAGAGGGAGATTGATTTGGAACACATACGGAAGAGGAAGGCCGCTGAGGGGCAGACGATGGGGGATTCAGGGAAAAAGCCCAAGGGACCCGATGGTAGGTCGAAAGGCCAGTCAGTGCGGGAACGCTGTGGGAAGTGCGGTCGGTCACATGAGGGAGCTTTCCGCACTAGCCCGGGTTCAGCCTGCTATAAGTGCGACAAGATTGGGCATTTTGGCAGAGATTGTGCTACCTGATTTGCTTCCATTGCAATCAGAAGGGCCATAAAAAGGCCAATTGTCCCAGGTTGACAGCAACAACAGCAGCAGCGCCGGCAGTGGCGCCAGCGTCAGCGACAACAAGGGCTATGGATGGTCGGAAGGTCAAGTCGGAGGCTCTTGTGGTTCGGAGCCAGGCATTTCAGCTGACAGCCGAGGAGGCACGCGCTGCACCCAATGTGGTGACGGGTATGATTCTTTCCCTCTGATTTATTTCTATGATGTTATGATATTAATATGTGCCCTGTGTATATGCGTTTAGGATTGTTCGATGTGAACGGTATCCCAGTACAGTTGTTTGACTCGGGTGCCACCCGATCGTTTGTTTCTCTTACACTTAGCAAGAAGTTCACTGAGTCTTAGGGCATGTTGGATTGCCCTTTAGAGGTAGAGATTGCCGATGATCGATCGGTGCGAGCACCTGCAGTGTTCAGAGATTGCGTTCTGAGGTTATTTTAGGAGCGCTATTTGGTAGACTTGGTTCCCATCTCGTTGCGTGGGAACAAAGTGATTATAGGCATGGATTGGTTGAGCTCTAATGGGGTGGTTATAGATTGCGCACAGGAGTTGGTGCGGATCAAGACCCCAAGTGGGGGAGAGTTGGTGATCCATGGCGAGAGGCCACAGCATGGACCCACAGTATGCTCAACAGCGAGAGATAGGCGCTACCTTCAGTAGGGATGCGCGGGATATGTCGTGTATGTCATGGATACCCGGGAGGTGAGTAAGGCGACGGTGAGCGAGGTTCCGGTGGTGCGGGACTACACAGATATGTTCCCAGAGGAGCTTCCTAGGATACCTCCGGAGTGATTGGTAGAGTTCAGTATCGACCTAGTCCCTGGTGCGGCTCCGATAGCCAATGCACCGTATCGGTTGGCTCCTCCTGAGATGCAGGAGTTGTCTACACAGTTGCATGAGCTGTTAGACAAGGGATTCATTAGACCAAGCAGTTCACCCTGGGGAGCCCCGATTCTGTTTGTAAAGAAGAAGGACGGGTCTCCACCGAGACTTGAACCCCTGACCTCTCATATGAGATTGTCACTCCATACCGCTAGGCCATTGGCCCTTTGGTAGGACGATGCCACTTATCTACTAAAAGTGTTCCAATTCCCGAATCAACAACCACTTTAAATTTTGTTAACATATATCCGACATATTAAGCATTAATAATTGCATAATCATAAATAAACATAAATTTAGTATAATTAAAATATAATTTTTAAATATAAAATAAAAAAATAATATTAAATATTAAATTTAATTTACTTTGTTAAATACTTAAATATTAAGATGTTACAAAAGCATGAATCATAAAACGAATATTACAGTATCAATCCGCATTTTCTTCATGCCCAAATCGGTATCAAATCTCTTCATGTAATATCCTGACTCCCAGGTATGAAATTTCAAAGGTTTTTATATGATTCTGGAGACCTAATCGACGACTTGGAGGCCCTAACTCGTCGTGTAGAAGTTAGTTAGGCCGCGTGGGTTTTGGCACCTATTCGACGAGTTGGAGGACCCAACTTAACCAGTTGGAGCTATAAATGAAAACCCTAGTTTTTAGGGTTTGCACCCCATTTAAAGATCCTTAACTTCTCTTACCAACCTCCCTTAACACCTTCACGACCACAAGCAAACCCTAAGAGATCTAGCCTTCCATCTTTGAGTGTGTGTGTGTGTGTTATGTTCTTTGGTGCCTTTAGTGAAGAAACTTTAAGATTCAAGAGCTTAGGATGAGAAGGAGCTTGTAAATCCAACATCTACTTCATTTTGGCATCCTTTTGAAGGTAACAAGTCATTACCTTGACCATTCTAGTTAGATCTCTCCATCCAAGAGTATAGAGTCATTTCTAGCTTATCCTTGGGTCATTTTTGGTATTAGACACGTTTTGAAGTGAGAAGTTCAAATCTGGACTCCTCTAGATCCCCTTAAGCATGAAGTTCTTGACTTGAGCAAGCCTTGGACCTTCTCCATGCCTTAAACCTCTTAGCTAACTTGGTTTTAGCATTTTAAGCCTCATAAGTCCTTACATGCATGTAAAGTTGGCAAATTTACGTGGTAACTTCACCCTGGGAAGCTAGATTTGGAGTTTGGAGCTTTGGAATCGACTGGAAGGAGCTGATTGTGAAATAGATGAAGGAACTCGACGAGTTGGATAAGGAACTCGACGAGTCGAGTCAGGTTTTCCCGCTTTCTGGATTTTGAGTGAACTCATCGAGTTGGTGAGATAACTCGACAAGTTGGTTAGGGTTTACCCGATCTTCTGCACGTTGCATAGACTCGATGAGTTGACTTAGTTTTTCATGGTTTCTGAATTCTGAAGTAACTCAACGAGTCAGTAGCTATACTCTATGAGTTTGGTCAACATGGACTGTTGACCTTGACCGTTGACTTTAACTTTGACCAAGGGTTGATGAAGTTTGACTTCTGAGAGTATTTTGGTAATTTGGGTTTTTACAGAAATGGTCATATGGTGGTTGTATGTGTTTGAGTTAGAGTCGTGTTTTGGGAGATGTCCTCACAAAATCATCAAGTGCTACTCGCGAGGTGAGTTGTCCTCACTATACTAAGGGGTTAAGGCACCAAGGCCGACCCATTGGATTTGATATCCTAGTAGTTATTGATATGTTGAGTATGAGTTAGCTATGCATGCTAGTTGATATGCTAGTCTGGTAGGTCTGTAGGAGTACCTGTGATATTGTTTGGTTATCTGTATGTGCACTTATCTGTTACATGTCGACATGTTATGTTATGTGGTTCGGTTGATGTTGAACTGCTCCGTGCGGAGGCCAACTAACCCTATATTATGCTAGATATGAGCTGAGGGTCATGGAGGACATTCTAGACTCATACTGAGGACTCATATACATTCCAGATACGAGCCGAGCGTAGTGTAGAGCATGTCGCACTCGTACTGAGGGCTAATCATTGTATTCGATTCCGAGGATTGAAGGAGCAAGCCAGACATAAGCTGTGGCCGAGGGCAATACATACTTATGATGTGGGCTCGAGAGCAATCTAGATATGTACTGAGGGCCAAGGAGGGCGTATCAGACTCATATTGTGGTCTCAGGGGTAAACCAGTTTGTATAGTTGTGGACCCATTGCATGTTATTACTATTATTATTGCTATTGTATTGAGCTATGTGTTATGTATTGGTATATTGGGGGTAACTCACTAAGCCTTCGAGGTTACATTTATCGATTACTATTTCTGGTACTTCAGAGGACTGCGGGAAGGCAAAGGTGTGATGTACACGTCCTCACATTTTGACTTGGATTTCTAGGATTTTCTGATATGGAACTATTATGAAAACACATTTGTAATAAATAATGGTTTTTGAATATCTTTAAAAGTTTTAAATTTTTGTGAAATTTTATGGATGTTACAAGTTGGTATCAGAGCATTTGTTTGATTAAATTGGAGGAACACTCATGTGAATCTAGTCTCAAACTAAGGAAAAGTTTTCAAACATAACTTTCAAATGGTTTTCAAAATACTAAAGGAGGATGTGATATGTACGATCAGTTGGAGCCAATATGTAGACCCCAAAATGCCATACAGTTATCTGATATTGTGATATGTTAGAACACCATGCTAGTGATAGGCTAGGGATCCTCAGGACCTACAAGATAGAATTGCCTGATTATATGATGCATGATAGCCTAGGGTTCTGTACTTTTATGAAATTGACATCATTACTATAGTTTCTTAGTGTATGCATCATAGTGGTACATAACTAAGATTCGATATCTTGAAAATATTTGGTTTCGCTTTATTTCTTGTTCCTTTTTTGGTGGTGGTCTTAGAGTAGGATCGAGTATTCGAATGTTTATAGGGTCTAGCATTATGTATGGCTAGCATAGACTAGTGCTGCAATGTTGGTGGAAGTTTCATGGATGAGTTGTGTGGGGTCAGTCGGTCAGTTGTGAGATATTTAGCCTTCCTCTAGGAGTGAGGACTGAGCGCTCGTCTATGCTTATGTACATTGTTAGGGTGTTGTGATGATCCTTGAGACAAATATGGGTAGGTGTGGAAGGTGGTATGGTCCCGTACTACTGAAAGCACAGGACCCATACGCGTAGCAAGGAAGTAAAAAATGATGGGTTTTGAGCATTCTAACACTCCTATGGTGTACATGCAACCCTAGATGCTTTGGATCTATGTTTTCTCTATTATACATGAAAACTTTCATTTTGAAAAGCATCATCCTAACTAGCATATTATGAAGTATATACAATACAAAAATCTAGTTGAATGACATACCTTTTGTTGTATCTTGAAACCTTAGACCTTTAAGAGCCTAGCACCCTAAATGTGATGCCTCAAATGCTTCACACAACACCACCAACAATGAAAGGACTTGAGAAGGATTGTCTTGCACCATATTTGGTATTAGCACTCCAAGAACACTTAGGTGTCGATTTTGGTAGCCTAGGGGATTCTTATATAGTGTGGAAAAACTAGGGATACACCATGCAAACCCTAATGTGCATGACCTTCCACATTCCTCATGCTCCATAGGTTTAAACCTGCATGGACCATCCATGGGTTATGACATTGGTTTAGCCCAACTTGAAGAACTATGGATAATTGGCCCACTTTATAAGAATCATTAATTTACCAAATCAATCCCCATATATTTAATAAGTTTCTTATGATCACAAAATTAATTCCAAATTAATTCTTGATCAATACTAATTAAATAATATGATTTCATATTAATATATTAGAACTTATAATATATTAATAAATCATAAATAACCTATTCTCAAAAGTCCATCCTTCAATTGTTCCGGTGCCATGCAACCCAAATGGACCATTCTACTCTCGGGTTAAGTACATACCAAATATAGTTATGGACTTAGACATCTTATACAACAGTCTCCCACTTGGATAAGTCTAATAACTATAGTTGTAAGTAGAACTTCAGGATCCGACTAGCAATCGTGGCTCTTAAATGCCTTTGTCGAACTTTGATGTACCATTTAAGATAAGTGATCATATAATCCTCTATTCTCAAGATATCAGCCGGACAAATACGTGGAACAACGTCATTCTTATTGTCCAACAGTTTGCTTCTCGTTTACCGATTTGTTTGACATAGAACTTAATCGAACACATCAATTTAGTTATGACCGAGCCCGACACATATGTCAAAACAAAATCATCGAGGGGCCCAAGATATTGCTTTTAATCCTCCAAGGACTAAAAGTAATAGATAAACTTTGACTCATATGCTTGCACTAACTATTCATCAAATTGTAGACAACAGCACGTTTTATAGCATCAAGTTACTGAAGCGGTTTCATACTATCAATGCATAACCAACTTATATTCAACAACTCATGTCTCTTCGTTTGAAGACTTATATGATATTATCGTCTCACGATCATTCGAGATAAATTCCATGAAGTGATACAAGTGAGTGTGGTTTTAATCTAATACCCATACCTTATGAGCACTCATGAATGCTATCTCTAAACCATTCAAACATCTACAAGCCAGATTCATGACAGTCTTGCCTTAATACCTACTTCCAAAGCATGATCGACTGTGGATAGTTTGAATAATTTAGTTATTCTAGAAGTCAAAACATGCAAAATGAAACAATAGTAAACAATTGACATAATACAGTACCATACTAGTAAATAAAAACCACCTTTTATTTGAGCATCAAATGTCAATTACAGTTTAACTATTACAAGTTTCGAAACAACTATCTCATCATTAAAACTAATATCATCATTTAGCCCAATGCCCTCGCATGCTGTAAATACTTAACCTTACCCAGACCCTTCGTGACGGGATCTGCAGGGTTCTCATCTGATGATACCCTCTTTGTCACGAGGAGTCCTTCCACTATTCGGTGTCTTATGAAGTGATATTTTCTGTCGATGTGTCAGGATTTGACATGATCCCTTGGTTCCTTGGCTAAGGCAACCGCACTTTCGCTATCACAAAAAATCTTTATAGTCTCCTTTATATCTGGCACAACTCCAAGGTCTCCGATGAAGTACTTCAGCCATGTTACCTCCTTCGCTGCCTCGCTTGCTGCTATGTACTCTGATTCACACGTTGAATCAACTACTATCTTTTGCTTGGAACTTTTCCAAGTTATTGCTCCTCCATTCAGGGTAAATACACAGCCCGACTGAGAGCAAAAATTATCTCTACCAGTCTGAAAGTTGGCGTCACTATACCCCACCACTCCCAAGTCATTACTCACAACGAGGGTAAGGACCCAGTCCTTAGTCCTACGCGTATACTTAAGAATGTTCTTTACCACAGTCTAGTGAGCCTTGCCAGGATTCCCTTGATATCTGTTGACCATGCTCAAAGAGAAGGCCACATCAGGACGAGTACAAGCTATAACATACATTATCGAGCCAACCGCAGAAGCATATGGTATTCGACTCATCTCAGCTATCTCAGCCTCTATACTCGGACTTTGAGTTTTACTTAGTTTGGCATTTCTCTGGATCGGTAAGTCACCTTTCTTGGAATCCATCATGTTGAATCTTTTCAACACCTTTTCCAAGTAGGTACTTTGACTAAGTCCAAATAGTCTCTTAATCCTATCTCTCAATACCCTTATTCCCAGAACATAGGCAACTTCTCTGATGTCCTTCAAAGAGAATCACTTCCCAAGCCTTGACTTAACCTCCTGCATGGTTGCAACGTCATTTCCTATGAGTAGTATGTCATCCACATACAAACCAGAAAGCTAACCATGCTCCCACTAGCCTTGACATATACACAAGACTCATCCTCGCTTCTCGAAAAACCAAATTCTTTGACTTTCTCATCAAAACAAAAAATCGATCTTCGAGATGCTTATCTAAATCCATAAATGAATTTCTCAGGCTAACACATTCTATTAGGGTATTTTGCATTGACAAAACCCATTAGCTGACTCATGTAATCATCATCAACCAACTTTTCATTAAGGAAAGCGATTTTGACATCCATTTGCCATATTTCATACTCATGAAATGTAGCTATGTCTAGTATAACCCTAATAGATTTAATATTCACTACTGGTGAAAAAGGTAACATTATAGTCAACTCCCGAAGTTTGAGTAAAGCCCTTTGCTACCTGCCACGCCTTATATGTGTGTACTTTCCCATGCATGTCGGTTTCTTTTTAAAGATCCATTTGCACCCGACTGTCTTGCAACCTGGTACATTGTCAACCAAGTTCCAACCTTGATTGTAATACATGGAATGAATCTCGCCGTCTATCACCTCTTTCTATTTAGCAGATTCGGGGTCTGCCATGGCTTCCTTGTAGCTGCTAGGTTCGTCCAGATTTACCAGTGTGCTATCACTTATAAATGTGTCACCCTCAGATGTTATATGGAAACCATATAACATAGGTGGAACACTAACTCTACTAGAACGACTCAGAGGTACGGACTCGTCAATCGGCTCAACAGGGGTTTCTTTCTTAGGTTGGTCGCTAGTGTTTGAGGTTCCTTCACCACTCAAATCTTGAAGTTCTTCAAGGTCGATCTGCCTCCCACTGCCCCCTTGGCATATGAGCTCTCTCTCACGAAAGACTCCTTGCCTCCCAATGAAGACAACATATTCATTCGGTCTGTAGAAGAGATAACCAAAGGACTTTTTTGGATAACCGATGAAAATACACCGATTACTATGAGGTTTGAGCTTACCGTGAGTCTTACACCTCACAAAAGCCTCGCAACCCCAAACCTTGATGTGTGCTAACGAGGGAACTTTTCGTGTCCACATCTTGTGAGGTGTTTTTCCAACCTTTTTAGTTGGGACTAGGTTAAGGATATGGGCGGCAGTCTCTAAGGAATACCCCCCGAATGAGATTGGTAACGAAGTTCGACTCATCATGGAACGAACCATGTCCAACAAGGTTCGGTTGCACCTTTCAGCCACACCATTAAGTTGCGGTGTCCTAGGTGGTGTCAACTATGAAAGAATTCCACACTCCTGAAGATAGTCTAGGAACTCGATACTAAGATACTCACCACCTTGATCGGATCGGAGCATCTTTATGTTCCTGCCGAGCTGATTCTCCACTTCTTTCTTAAACTCTTTGAATCTTTCAAAGTTTTTTGAATTATGCTTGATTAATTAGACATAGCCATATCTACTGTAATCATCAGTAAATGTCACATAAAGGCGATTACCATCCCTTGTGGCAGCTTTGAAGGCCCCACACACATCTGTGTGTATGAGATCCAACAAACCTTCACCCCTCTCACAAGTACCAGTGAAGGGTGATTTAGTCATCTTTCCAAGAAAACAAGATTTGCAATTGTCATCTGACCTTAATTCGAATGACTCCAAAACTCTAGCCTTTTGGAGTTAGCCTTTGCGCTTCTTGTTGACATGTCCAAGACGACAATGCCATAATGATGCCTTATCCAAATTATTGGAAGAATCAATATGCAACACATTATTTCTTAGGTTGTCTACAACATTCACAGTTTCATATACACCATTTGAAGGTAATGCTTTAAAATAAATTACACCATTGTAAGAAGCATTATTAGCTCCAATTTCATTATCAAATGAAAAACTATAGCCTAGTTTGTACAAACCATGAAAGGAAATAATATTTCTCGCCATATCAGACGAGTAGCAATAATTATTCAAATATATTTCTAACCCACTACTAACAAATAAAGATTAAACTCCAATCTTGGTGATAGGTGAAACTTTCCTATTCCCTATTGATCAAGTTTATCTTCCCGTGCTCCACATCCTTACTTATTTTTAGGCCCTGCACATCATAACAAATGTGAAATCCATAACCCGTGTCAAGCACCCAAGAGTTAAAGTGTGATGAGTTTTTAGATAGAATAGTATAAATACCTGCATGGGTGGGTTTAACCTTCCCATCCTTGACATCCTACAAGTATTTGGGGAAGCTTCGCTTCCAGTGGCCTTTTTGATGGCAATAGAAACACTTTGCTTCCTTAGGAACGATATAGGGAGTAGTAGAACCACCTTTTGTTCCACTTAAAGAGGATCCATCAAGAGACTTTCCCTTGTGGCTCTTGGAAGGAGCCTATTTCTTCTTCCCATTTCCTTGTCTAATTGCCAGAACAGGGGCGTTAGCAGTAAGAGTACATACATCGTTTTTACCTTTGAGACCACTTTCAGCAGTCCTCAAAAGGCTCTGATGTTTGTTCAGAGTGACCTCCTCCTTTTTCATATGATAAACCATACGAAACTAATCATAACAGGATGGTAGCGAGTGTAGAATGATATCTATGGCCAACTCTTCATCGAAATTAACATTCAATTTGAGCAAACAGTCCACAAACCTTTAAAAGTTTTCTGCAAGTTGGCCGTGATGGGTTCACCATCCTTCATCTTTGTTGTAATCATGGAGTAGATGATTTCATACCTCTCTTGACACGTACTCTGATGGTATCTTTCCATCAGGTCTTGGTGCATCTCAAAAGGGTAGAAGTCCTCATAGGACTTTTGGAGTTTAGTTGACATAGTGGCAAGCATGAAACAAGCTACCTTGGTGGCATCCTTCTCATGTGCCCTAAACTCAACAATCTCTTGAGGAGTAGCAGAAGACTCATCAATTTCCTTTAGCTCCTTGTCGCGGACATATTCCTAGTCCTCATTGCGAGTGACCATCCTGATGTTCCCAATCTAATCATTGAAATTACTACCATCAAAGATGACTCTCCCACAAAGGTTCATGAGAGAGAAGGAGCCAGTAGGGGTTGAGCCAGAGGCAGTGTTGGAAGACATCTGGAAAGGAAGAAAGACAAAGTTTAGATTAGATACAAGTCCTTAATATAACACCCAAATGAAATCTTAAGGCTAGGACCCAACACAATATTTTACAACTTGGAAGAGGGATGTCGTAATCCAACTTGCCAAATATTTGAAGGTAGGTAAATGATGATTTACCAAATTCCAACATGATAAACAAAATGAATTATTAAGTTTTAATTTGATTGAAACTTCTAGATCCTTTAAGATTCATTGAATTATTCAATGGCATGTTTAAATCTCAATTATGCCCTTCAGGTTTGTGACTGGGATACAAAGGATCACAAACAAGGTGTGAATAACCATGCAAATTAACTTGGTACTCTTAATGTCATTTACCACCTAATCTATGTGTCGGTTAATCACATACGCTCCATCGATCTATGATAAACATCAAGCAACCCTTTGCCACCCTAACTAGTCCATGTTAATGTGTTGATTAACTACACACGCTCCACTAACGACTTGGCAATGTGCAAAGTACAATTTCATGGATTAGCATCAATTTCACATTTTCCTAAAGTAAATAAGATTGAGAATTTATAAAAGGTTTAGTTACTTTATAATTATCATTATACTTAATGACAATTAATGTCATATCCTACCCATTCGGCTAACGACCCTCCACTAGTCAAGGAAGTGGTGGGTGAGAGTGGACACCCATTAAACCACCATTTTATAGGCAGTAACCTTATACTCCCTCCTATTACCGACTACGTGAATGAGGCCTACTAACGGTAACACTGACTTGTTCTTATATATATATATATATATATATATATATATATATATATATATATATTAAACCTATAATATTATAAAGTATAAGGGTTGAATTTTAACTTTTAAAATTCTAAGCTTTGAAATTAAAATATTCAAAAGTGTGACTTTACAAATTCCAAAACTTGAGGGTAAGTTTAAACACTATTCAAAACTTTTCATTTTCTTAACTTATGAGTTTAATTACTTTTAAAGAAATGACTTTTGGTTTTCCATAACTTGAGGACAAGTTATGTAGCCCATTAAAACCATTTAGATCATGCAATTAAACTAACAAGAATTGTCAAATAATATCTATGATCTAGTTAAACTCATAAGCAAAGATAATTCACATCAATAATTTTCAAGAAATCATATAAACTAATATAGATCTTGAAACTTTGACAATTATCATTTAATTCGACAAACATGATCATTACCTTATGAAAAAACAGGTTTCATTGTTCAAAAAACAATTTGGGGTAATGATCCTAATCCAATTTCTGGCCAAAAGTTAAAAATTCTGCCCACTGGAGCACCAACTCGGCGAGTGCATGAACTGGACAGAAGGCAGAAATTCTATTTTTTCACTTTGAAAAAAAAGTAGCATCAAGTATAATGGAAAACAATCCTAGGTCTGATCCCACTGATGGGTTTTGAGCATTCTAACACTCCTATGGTGTACATGCAACACTAGATGCTTTGGACCTATATTTTCTCTATTATACATACAAACTTTCATTTTCCAAAGCATCATTCTAACTAGCATTTTATGAAGTATATACAAGTTGAATGACATACTTATTGTTGTAGCTTGAAACCTTAGACCTTTAAGAGCCTAGCACCCCAAATGTGATGCCTCAAATGCTTCACACAACACCACTAACAATGGAAGGACTTGAGAAGGATTGTCTTGCACCAAATTTGGCTATAGTTGTCCAAGAACACTTAGGTTTCGACTTTGGTAGCCTAGGGGATTCTTATATAGTGTGGAAAAACTAGGGTTACACCATGCAAACCCTAATGTGCATGACCTTCCACATTCCTCATGCTCCATATGTTTACACCTGCATGGACCATCCATGGGTTATGAGAATGGTTTAGCCCAACTTCAAGAACTACGGCTAATTGGCCCACTTTATAAGAATTAATGATTTACCAAATTAATCCCCATATATTTAATTAGTCTTTTATGATCACAAAATTAATTCCAAATTAATTCTTGATCAATACTAATTAAATAATATGATTTCATATTAATATATTAGAACTTATGATATATTAATATATCATACATAACCTATTCTCAAAAGTCCATCCTTCATATTGTTCTGGTGCCATGCAACCTAAATGGACCATGCTACTCTCGGGTCAAGTACATACCAAATATAGTTATGGACTTACATACCTTATCCATCAACAAATCCCTAATGTTTAGTTAGAAGTTGGTTCCCTATGATTATATTGAGTATATTATATCTTTTTGGTGTATTTCAGAATGGTGACTACGAGACGTTTCGAGACCAGGTCGGGATCAGGATCAGGAGCTGGCAACCAAGGCGGGCCAACAATAGTGACAGGGACTACTAGTCAGATGATACTAGAGGATTTGGATGCTAGGATTCGAGAGATCCTATACGAGTAGGTTTCTGTATTATTATGGGCATCGTTTCAGGAAATGTTTAGGTCTATCCAGACCACCATGGTTGAGTACTTTGATGAGCGCTATGCAGCCATTACTGAGATGGCTTCTGTTGCAGCCTCAACAGCCGTAGCAGCTGTAGGTGGTGGCGCTGGTCGAGCCTTCCAGTATCGAGACTTTGATAACATGAAGCCCCCGAATTTTGATGGGACTCAGGATCCGATCATAGCCATGTGGTGGCTATCTGATGTGGATGGTTGTTCCTTCACATGCTTTTGTCCTACTGACCAGAAGGTCAGGTACGCTTTGAACCTGCTGAGGTCTGGAGTGAAGGATTGGTGGAGGTTTGTTACTAGGTCGTATTCTGATGAGCAGCGAGCTACGGTTACCTGGGATCGGTTCTGGGATATGTTCAGTACACGTTACGTCCTGCAGGTTGAGTGGGAGAGACTAGCACTGGAGTTCTTGGATCTGCGATAGGATTCAGAGTCAGTGATGGAGATCACCCCGTATGTTCACTGAGAGGGCGATGTTCTGCCCATAGTTTGCTTCTGAGAAGGCTCAAATGACTCATTATCTGAGCATGCTCAAGACTGACCTCAGACAGTTTGTGTCCATTCAGAAGTGTGACACTTTATTGCAGTTACAGGAGGACGAGAGGCGGCGTGAGTTGGAGATCGAGTTACAGTTGAGGAAGCAGAGGTAGGCCCCGACGTAGTCGCAACCTGCGCCAAAGCGGTTTAAGTTTGATCGTTTCCCTTTTTGATTACCAACAGTGAATTACATTTGAACAAATGGGGACAAGACCATAACTTAGGTCTGGCAATTCTGATCGGAGGCAATTGAATGGACATAAAAAAGCGTTTATACGTGGTGGTTGATTGAATACTCAAGGTGACTGCCAGTAGTGGTGATTACGATTCAGTGAAGTGGCGGCAGAGGGAGGTCGATGATGGCAGAAGAAGAATGGTGATGGTGGCATCGGTGATGGAGGAGACTTCCAATCACAACAACGGTGTCACTTCCATGGTTTGGTCAAATTGAAGGAAGAGAAGAGGTAGAACCAGCGAGACTTTCCCTATTTCCCGTCCGGCTACCAGGTGCGAAGGTTGTGGATTGGTCATGGCCGGAGGGACAAAGGAAAGAAAGAGGGAAGAAGAACGGGGGTAGTGGAGTTCGACGATGGCGGACCAGGTAAGCCGAAATCGTTGGGAAATATTCTTTGTCCACATCTGATCGGGCTAAAAGGGAAGGAACAGAAGTAGAAAAATTGATGTAGGGACTGACAGTTTTTTCGAGTAAAGAAGAGGAAAATGGAAGCAGATGGTGCTCAGTTGTGGTAATTGATGAGCAAAATAGAGGCGAACTGCCTCCTCTGGCGATTGCAGGTAACAGACAAGAGTAACAGTGGGATCTCGTTGGTCTTGGTGGTATTCTGTGACAACGAGGGAGACACAAGGGAGAGGAACCAAATGGGGCTTCCACCTCTGATGACTGCTCCAGGCATACACCTATTCCGAAGGTGGTTCTATGGTATAAGAATATTATTCTCTCTTTTTTCGTTGGTTTGATAGACATCGATGGATGTAATGGGTTTGTATCATTTTCCAGTTCACAAAGAAGAAGAAGAATCAATGTTCTTCTTTTTATTGGTGATGTTTGATTTATCATTATCAATTGTTTGAGTCTTCCAACGGGTTTAATGAGAGTTGAATAAGAGTGCATGGAATATGTTCCTGTTGAAACAATGAAGAAGGCAGGGGGGTGGGTTGTCATAGTCGCCCATTCCTTCTATTTATCAGTGTTGTCAATGGATGCAGCAACCACCAGCTATTGTTGCTATTCTTTTCTGTTGCACATGTTAGAGACAAGAAAGGCTTTCGTCAGGAAGGGAGAATAGATTGAGTGTGGGATAGTTTATCTGTGTGCACAGGTTATGGATTTGGGATTTTTTATCCTTTGTGTGGTTTTAGGTAAATTGAAAATGTAAAAGAAAGATTAGTTGACTATAAATTTGCTTGGATGTCAATTAAATTTCAAAAACACGTATTTTCGTATTTTGTATGATATATTTATTTCATTATCTAATTATGTAATATGTATATTGAGGTATGAATTTATTTATTTATTTATTATTATTAATATTATTGCCAAGTATTTACTCCGTGAATTATACTAGTTATACACACTTATAAAGATTTGGATAACAGGGTGTATTTTATATATGTACTTGTGTATGTATTAAAGTATTATTTTAAATAATGTATCATATATTTTAAGTAAAAATATATAGTTGAATATTTGAGTCTATATATATGTATATATATATATATATATATATATATATATATATATATACATATATGTAAGGCCCCGATTTTCAGGTATTGGTTTATATAAGAATTTTCTTGATTTCAAGGTCTACTCGACGAGTTGGTTGCCCTACTCATCGAGTAGCAGCGGGTTGGTTCGTGTGTTTTAGTGATCTACTCACCGAGTCCAAGAAGGGACAGGAGCTGGCAGATGAAACCCTAAATCTCTGGGTATTGCACCCTATTTAAAGGATCATTGGCCTTCCCCAACCTCCCATTTACAACTCCTTCGCACCCTTAAACCCTAAATCATGTGTGTCTGTTTCTTTGGTGTGAAAGAGCTTGGAAGACAGAACCTCCCCTTTACAACTCCTTGGCACCCGTAAACCCTAAATCATGTGTGTATGTGTTTCTTTGGTGTGAAAGAGCTTGGAAGAGAGATCTTGGTGAGGAACACTTGGGGGAAAAAAGTAAATTGAAGCTAAGAACTCGTGGGAAGCAAAGATAAACTTCAGTTGACACTCTCTGGAAGGTATTAAGCTGTCTCTTTGGTTCATCTCATCTTTAATCTCTTTTTGGTGGGTTTTAGGAAAGGCTTCTTGTGTTTGAGCCAAGATCTGAAGTTGCAACTTCAGATCTGGACTCCCTTTGGTCTCTAGATCCATAAAGATAGCAGCTTTGACAAGTATGAGCCTTCCCTTAAGTGGTGGACTTCATTTCAGGCTTAGTTTTGTCATTTTAGGGCCTTAAAGCTTTGCATGAACATAAAGTTTGCAACTTTACGTGATAAACATGCTTTGGGAGGTTGAACTGCAATCTGGAGCCTTTACATAGCTTAAAAAGCATTTGTATAGATGAAGGTCTGAAGGGACTCGGTGAGTGGCATGGTCGACTCGGCGAGTCTGATGAAGATGGTCATGGGCTCGATGAGTCGGATGAGTGACTCGGTGATTCCGATGAAGATTGTCTTGGACTCGGTGAGTCAGTTGAGTGACTCAACGAGTTGGTAACTTATGCAAGAACTCGACAAGTATTTGAGGTTAACATGGACTGTTGACCTTTACAGTTGACTTTGACATTGACCAAAAGTTGACCTGTTGTCTTCTAAGGGTGTTTTCATAAATTGGATATTTATAGCGAAGGTCATTGGTGAATATAGGTGTTGGAATTGGAGCAACATTTTGAGGAGTTTGACATTACCTTCCGATCTACTTGCGGGTGAGTTATCTCATTATACTAAGGGGTCTAAGACACCAAGGCCGACCCATTAAATATGTTATCCTAGCAGTGTTAGATGTTGAGTATGAGTAGTGTTGCATGCTAGTGGTTATGCTAGTTAGGTAAATCTCTAGGACTACCTGTGTTGTTATATGATTATCTACATGCTCAGTAGTTATGTTATTGTTGATATGTTATGTAAGATAGGTTGAGGTGATACTTCTTCGTGCGAAAACCAATAAACCCGGGAGGATTATAGATACGGGCTAAGGGAGACTCGTATTATGGGCTTGATGGAAATCCAGATGTGAGCTGTGGCCCCGAAAGGCAATCTAGACTCACAATGTGGGCCCAGGGGTAATCCAGTCGTTATGCCAGTTAGGTAAATCTGTAGGACTACCTATGTTGTTATATGATTATCTGCATGCTCAGTAGTTATGCTATTGTTGTTATGTTATGTAGGATGGGTTGAGGTGATACTTCTTCATGCGATAACCAACAAACCCGGGAGCATTCTAGATACGGGCTAAGGGAGAGTCGTACTGTGGGCTCGATGGCAATCCAGATGTATGTCGTGGGCCCGAAAGGCAATCTAGACTCACACAGTGGGCCCAAGGGTAATCCAGTCGGTGGAGCATTCCAAATATGAGCTGAGGGAGACTCGTACTGTGGGCTTGGTGGCAAGCCAGATGTAAGCTATAGGCCCGAAAGGCAATCCAGACTCACACTGTGGGCCCAGGGGTAATCCTGTGACAACTCGAAATTTTCATTCGGTCAAACCCTAAAAGTCAATCACTTCGATTTATAGGTCAATTACATTATTACTTATTTTTAGCAAATTTAAAGTTCGTTTGATTATTTTAATATTATTCTTTAAACGAACGGGTGAAAAGAAGTGTCGTCTCGAGTCTTGAAATTTCAAAGCCGCAAACGCCTTGTGTCTTAGAAGTTCACGGCCAAACTTTTATGTTTGGGCTGAAAAATCTTCCAAAAACGTAAACTCATGCTTAAACATGAGTTTACTCCCCAAATTACCATACTTCTCATTTCCACCCTAAAAGAGTAAACTCCAAAGTCTCTCAAGTATCATCGCGGTTTTCGCCCGATTTCCCGAAAACGTAAGTGTTTCTCGACTTGATTAGTTAATATAACATAACATCTAGTCATTATACATCCTTTAATCCATCCACTTATGTGTTTTGACTAGTTTTCCAAAACACCAAGAACACACACTAGTGTTCTTAGACTTTTAGTTCATTACAAGCTTCCACAAAGTAAGTACTTCCATCCTTTAGTCTTATTAAGCTTGTATTACATGTTAGCATCAAGAAATTATGCCAAGAACACAAAGATTAAGGTGGTCACGGTCCAAGAATGTTCTTGGGCCGTAAACACCAAGAAAGGCACCAAAGTGTGCCTAAGTCCTTTATCTAGCCCTAGTTTGATGTTTAAGCCTTTCCTTGATATGTTTAAACCTTCCCTTGATGTGTTTAAGCCTTGAAAAACACCAAAGTCCACCGTTTCTATGTGTTTATGGTTTGGGGATCTCCCAAAACCGTAAACACCCTAAAGTGTGTTTATTTGGGCCATATTCCTTCCTTAGGCCTAAAAACTAACGTAGACAATTACCTTGATGAGTTAAGGGCTTGAAAACATGGCAATACCCTTTTCCATATGGGTTTATGGTAGTAAACCCAAAGGGAAATGACCACGAAGCCGTAAACTCCATTTAGGAGTGTTTTGATGCCACACAACACTTCCTAAGGCTAAATCATTAAGTAGGAATGCTTGGAATAACTTAGAAGACTTCAAAAGAACAAATGGTCAAAAGGTTAGCAGTTTACGGCAGTAAACTCAAGAGTTTACGACCGTAAACTCAAGGGGTGTTGGTCTTTAAGGAGTAAAATCATTTTAGGAGTGTTCCTTGAACCCCAAACATACTAGCCTTTCCTTACAACACTTAGATGCACTCCTTAACACTTATAACACTTATACAAAGTGTTTGTCATGTCCTAGAGTGTCTTCACTTGTTTATTAGTTTTTTAAAGATTAATTGTTTATATACATATGTCCTTATATGTTATTAGGATCTTTGTGCGTGTCTAAGTCTTCACTTGCACCAAGCACTTATCCGACACTTCCTTCCGATCCACTTGCTACAGGTGAGTTCATACCCCTTAATCAATGTTTTAAATGTTTTTAAATGCTTTATGGGGGGGATACAAGTAGAATCATGCTACTTATTATATCAATCACATGTGATTAATAAGCAACATTCAAATGATTTACTACTCATTAGCCGTTTTACGAAACAGTTTCCTTCAAATGATTTTCATAAACACTTTATATGTTTAAAAATCCTTATTAAACTGTACATTTTTACAATGTATGTTTCATTTCAAACTCATTTACAATTGTGTTTCCACCAAATGTTTCTTTATACTTAAACTGTTTTTATCAAACCCATGCTTTCAACCCATTTTATAGATTGACAACAAGTCGATCTTTTCTTTGATAATAATTATGTTTAAAGGTTTTACAAAACTTATTTTATACTTTTATATTATTAGTTGCATTCCTATTCATGTATAGTTATATAATAAATGTTTAAAAGACTTAGGAAGGCAATCCACCCTATTTCCTTTTCACGTTGGAGATGTGGTCTGGTGGGACATCGGGTTTCCGTTCGAAGGCTGTTTAATTATTAGTTATATATCATGTGTACATATATAGTCATAAAGATTTTCCCAGTTCATTCAAAACCCTTGGGTAGCAAGGGTATACTTCCATGTTCATACGTGCTAGTTACATTACTAGTAAGCTACCATATGGGTAGTTTAGGAAGATACTATAACTATTACTAGAACACGATATCATACAATGAGTCAGTTCATTCATGAGTCAATACTTGCTACATAGAGAGAAAACACACGTCATAGCTAGTACACACAGTACATTACTATACTATTACATAGATATGTTTACATGATTACATTTACATGAGTACATTTACATGATTACATTTACATGAGTAAATTTACATAGATACGTCTACATGAGTACATTTACATGAGTACGTTTACATAGATAACATATGATGAATTATTAGCACATTTTATATGTATAGATTCTGTTATATAATCCCCATTCTTATCTTCACTTTGTGATACAATCACATAATCGGCAAGATAGACTGGATTTAATATCCCAGTACCAAAGGATACTTTGCGGGATTAACTATTCCTGAAACCTCTGTTAGCTACAGAGGTAAAATCACATCCACGGATGTCAACGGTTGATACCATTACAGGTATACCTTAACGGACTAACTATTCCTATACCCAGCTGCTAGCAACAGAGGTAAATGTACATCTACAGATGTCTTCAGCTAACACTGTTAGTTACCCTAGTACCAAAGGGTAATACTTAGGTTATTTATATTATTACCTTTATCTTGTGACCCATTCACATAATTGATGAGGTGAATTATATTTGAGTATCCTAGTACCAAAGGATACAATGTCTTATAATATTAATAATAGTAGTACAGTCGGGTCTTGGTAGAAGGCTACATTTAGAATAGTTGAGTCTTAGTAGAAGACTACATTCAGAACAATTAAGTCTTGGTAGAAGACTAAATTTAGAACAGTTAGGTCTTGGTAGAAGACTCCCTTTTGTAATAGTAGGAATCATAGGGATTTCTAGGCTTTTTCAAACGTTTACAGTTGTTTTACAAACATTTTCATAGTTACACGAACTTTCTTTCAAAACATTTTCAAGTCTTTCATTACATGTCAAACAAATACTTACATACAAATTAAGACACATTAATACTTGTGATCTCACCAGCTTTAAGCTGATACTCTCTTTCAAAATAACTTGTATCCTCAGGTCAACGATAGACAGGTACCGATGCAAGGTTTAGAGAAGATGGAGCTCGTTCAAGATTCATCTTTCATTTTGATTATACTTTAGTGTTTATCATAATTTGTCAGAACACACTTGTATTAAAATTATATTATTAATGCAATGGATGATGTTGTTGCTTGTTTACTACTTTTCATTGTTGTGATAGTGTACATGACGTCCTCTGCCCCAGAACGTTTCCGCCGTTCTTGGTTTTGGGGTGTGACAGATTGGTATCAGAGCATTGTTTATAGTGAATTAAGTATATCAACCCATAAAAGATATACTAACTATAAATACATAGGGATTAAAAATACTCTGAACAAGAGTTTATAATTTAAATATAAAATATTTAAGTAAGTATACATGCCTGCATTCATACTAAAATCAGTGTCACTAGGACAGTACAAAAGAATTACGATTGTTGGGCAACATAGGTGGACTTAGAGACATTTAGTCAAAACTGGGAAGATATAGCCTGATCAACTATATTAACCGAGAGTTGACTAGTATGTTCCTAGGTGTAGTTGTGTGGTTGCAACAAGTCTAAAATCTGACCAACAATACCACAATGAGAACAGTAGAACATAACATTAAACCTAAAATACTATAGGAGTATTTGGTGTTACTATAAGTACTTTATACTTGAGAACTAAAACAGGATCTTCATTTCTAAGTTGATAGTTGCTAAGTGGATACACTAAGGCTATATGTAACTAGGATGTTATAGACTTAGAATCTGTAAAACTTTTGCTTTACCCCTATTCTGTGTGAATTTGGAGTTAAGATCACTTATTCGAAGGTCTATCCTGTTTCGATTACATATAACTGGTATGCACTTATTCGCGTAGATAACATGGTTGGACTCCATCCCCATGGCAACCATTACCTTCCGAATGAGGTCATTGCTGGATGGTTTGAAGAAGAGCCAGTGAATGATCAAACTATCCCTGTGAATGATCACCATGATGAAGACCTTTCGGACGGTGCTAACTCCGAACCCGAGGTTGAGAACCTACCCCAGGCAGCTCCCTTTACAATTCCTAACCGTCGTCCGACTTTTCATGGCCCGACGCCTGAGTGGGTGGAATTTTTTGAAACATGGAGCCAAGGACAAGATCAGCCCATGTTGGTCCGCAGAGTAGCCCGAAATGAGATTCAAGGCAGGACAGCCCTACATCAGATCACAGAAGTTGTCGCCGATGCGAGAATGCATACCCTCCTCACCATTCGTCTAGAAGATGCTCGTGAGAGATCTGATAGAAACCATGAAACCCTGCTGCAAGCACTGGCTAAATCACGAGCCGAAGTCATAGAACTCTGCGTACGCCAAAGGGTGTACGAAAGACACCTACTTGATGTAGAACGCCAACTAGCTGAACTGAGAGTTCACCAGAGGGATGACCGTCGCTAGTAGTACATACTTTACTTTATTCTCCTTGTTAAAAGGAATCGTTTTTCTGTCTATGCCCGATGTGGCATTTTCTATGAAATTATCTTGTACCGTAAGTATGTTTGGTTAGGTCTTTATGCTGTCAGGAACTATCTTCTCTGGATATGATGTAAGACCTTTTACAAGGTCATTTTCCCGAACTTTTACGTCATGAATATGAAAGATATTGATAGTCGGCTAACTTCTGTGTCATTCTTTATTTAAGTACTCTTATCATATTATCATTGGAGTCTATCTGAAACATGCTTTAGTCAAGTCATTGGACTATAACAATTTAACTCAGGAGACATTTCCAAGTCTCTTTTAGCGGTTAGATCATGTTATTCACCAACCAATGTACCTCGGTTTGAACGACAAACGTCTTGAGACCATTTCACGAACTTACTTCCACTTAGTACTAGGACTGCATCATAGGGATGTAGGTCAAACCTTCGCAAACATACTTCCAATCCGTATTAGGACTGCGTCATAGGGATGTAGGTCAAACTCACGAGAACATACTTCTATTCTTTACATAAACAGTCGAACTACGTCTAGGTTCAACCATGTTCGCTCACAAATTCATTTTCTTTCCGTGAAACAGAATCATGTCGCTAAAGAAAAACAATCAACCCATCAACCAAGCACCGACCCTTTAGAACGAGCAACAAACTACCACGATACCCCGAGTTCCAAGACCAAGAGTAACAAACGAAAGCTTTGGGCCAAAAAGAAAGACAAATCGCTTTGAGGGGCGAACAAGAAAAAACCACCGGTAACGACCTTCACAGCTACGACATTTGTACCTCCTACTACCATTCCTTCTGCTGTCCCAATTGTCCCTACACCAGCCAGGCAATATGCCGAAAACCTACCGAAGTGCTATGAGTGTAGCTTTCATCATCTGGGTAGTTGTCGTCCGTTACACTTTTTTAATTGCAACAAGAATGGACATAATACCAGCTGCTACAGGACCCAGATCCAACACATTACTTCAACCACCAATGTCCAAACCTCTCGGATATGCCATGTATGTGGCGTCATGGGACACTTCAAGAGGGACTGTCCAGCAGAGAAGGACAACGGCAAATCCGGAGGAGTTTGACCTCAGAATGGAAAAAGGCAGTTAAGGACCCTACTATAGTATAGGTTCACTCCCCATCGTCAATATTTTGTATGTTTTAAAACATGTTTAAAAATAGTGCAACTAGAGTCTTATGTTTTGCGGGATCCTGTCAGTATAGGGATGCTCGTGCTGCGTATACTTGTCTTTTGTAGTATACCTCATTCGCAACAATGGTCTTGTAGTAAGTCTAAAGTAATGTAACTTTGTTGATGGTTGCACGGTTGTGTTTTGTCTGTAAACGTCTTATGTTCAAATATAATGTCTTTAAGTTTCCGTATGATTCCGACATTATCATACGACTCAATTCAATTTGATCCTCACCAAAACAGCTTCATACGTACATCTCTTTATCAGTAAACATCTTTTTAGCGAAACAATCATTTCAGAACACTGAGGTACTCATGCGTGGAGTACCTCATAGTTCTTTTCTTTTCCGAAGAAATCCCCGAAGTACCACTCGTGCAGTACGTCAAGTTCAATCCAAGGATTCATACGGTTGATCTATCACTGAGGAATGTATACATAAGGGTAATATATAATTAAGGTTCTACAGGTTTAGAATTGATGATTCCACTTTAACTTCTTTTTCCCCGATGGGATATGAGCTTAAAGAAGAATCAGTTATTCGACTAGCTTTTCAATCTTAATTATCTAGGACTCGTATACACGATATAGTGATCGTTGAACCAAGTAGGAATTCTAATATGAACTTCAGGACGGAGAACTGCCCAAGTCTACGAGTAATCGCATCGGCATGTGAACAAACTTAGAACCCAGTATGACTCCTGTAAATAGATCGCCCTATAGTCTAAACACCTATGAAGATACAAGAAAAACCCGGACAGCTTAGCGAACTACACAGAAATATAATTGGAAGGCTAGGCATCTCACCCTGGAGAACTCCGGTCTTATCCTTCCAGAGGTCGACAGATTGCATCATATGTACCTCGACTATCGAGGACTCCGTCCAGATTTTTCCATTAGAAATCGTTGTCTCTGCCCCGCATAGATGAATTGGTTGAGCAAACGCAAGGAAAGGATGACTTTCAGAAATGGACCTGAGATCCGAATATCACCAGTTTGAGTGTTAGGGAAGGATGTCCGGAAGACTACCTTCTGAACTCGATGCGGACACTTCGAGTCTGTAGTGATACCCCTCGGATAGGACCAATACGCCTGAAGCATTCATGAGTTTAATGAATAGAGTCCGTCTTTCTTACTTGGATCAGTTCGTCATTCTCCATGAAACGATTTACTTATCTACCCTCGTTTTAAGAAGGAACCCGCGGAAACATTACCCTCGGAGATACTTTTCACAAAGTTCTCTAAAAACGAGTTTTGGAATTGAAGAGTCAAAATTTCCTAAGACACGCTATTAGTGATGTGGAAATTCTTGAGTACTCTGTCAATTTATCAAAACCGTTGAGAATTTGTCGACACCACAGCCGCCGACAAGAATTCGCCAAATTCTAGGTCTTACAGACCTACTGCCATAGTTCATCCAAAACTCCTCGCAAATCAGAGAAACCTTACAACTTTGACCTAGCAGGGGGTCGCCCTTGACTGGGAAGATAAACAAGAAAAAGGAACCTTGGAGATTCCAACTGAGAGACCAAGTTCTTTAGGAAAACTCACTCAGGGAATAGCTTAATGCGCTTCGTAAAGCATGGAAAGCTAAATCCAAGATAGTCAGGACCTCCAGGATTCTTACCAGAATCGGTCCTGTATCTCACAGACTAAACCTACTCCGCGAACTCAGTAACATACTTTTTACCCTTCGCGTCTTGAACTTGAAATTGTACCTTTCCGTTAGGACTCTCGTAAGTCCGACCCGGCGGGATTGAGATTAACGAGATCCTCTCCTTCGTTTTAGAACCGTAGTGACCCTCAACCGAGAGGTCAAGCGGACGAAGCAACGCCGTCGCCAGTTAGTGAAGGTTTGTTGGGATACCAACCGAGGACCGGAATTCACTTATGTGTGCGAGAACCAATCAATTAGGAAGTTTGCACCTCACGACTCGATCATTCATACCTACTTCCTTAACTAAATTCGAATTTCGGGACGAAATTCCATTTAACAAGGGGATGATGTGACAACTCGAAATTTTCATTCGGTCAAACCCTAAAAGTCAATCACTTCGATTTATAGGTCAATTACATTATTACTTATTTTTAGCAAATTTAAAGTTCGTTTGATTATTTTAATATTATACTTTAAACGAACGGGTGAAAAGAAGTGTTGTCTCGAGTTTTGAAATTTCAAAGCCGCAAACGCCTTGTGTCTTAGAAGTTCACGGAAAAACTTTTATGTTTGGGCCGAAAAATCTTCCCAAAAATGTAAACTCATGCTTAAACATTAGTTTACTCCCCAAATTACCACACTTTTCATTTCCACCCTAAAAGAGTAAACTCCAAACTCTCTCAAGTATCATCCCAGTTTTCACCCGATTTCCCGAAAACGTAAGTGTTTCTCGACTTGACTAGTTGATATAACATAACATCTAGTGATTATACATCCTTTAATCCATCCACTTAGGTGTTTTGACTAGTTTTCCAAAACACCAAGAACACACACTAGTGTTCTTGCACTTTTAGTTCATTACAAGCTTCCACAAAGTATGTACTTCCATCCTTTAGTCTTATTAAGCTTGTATTACATGTTAGCATCAAGAAATTATGCCAAGAACACAAGGATTAAGGTGTTCACGGTACAAGAATGTTCTTGCTCCGTAAACACCAAGAAAGGCACCAAAGTGTGCCTAAGTCCTTTATCTAGCCTTAGTTTGATGTTTAAGCCTTTCCTTGATATGTTTAAACCTTCCCTTGATGTGTTTAAGCCTTGAAAAACACCAAAGTCCACCATTTCTATGTGTTTATGGTTTGGGGATCTCCCAGAATCGTAAACACCCTAAAGTGTGTTTATTTGGGCCATATTCCTTCCTTAGGCCTAAAAACTAACCTAGACAATTACCTTGATGAGTTAAGGACTTGAAAACATGGCAATACCCTTTTCCATATGGGTTTATGGTAGTAAACCCAAAGGGAAATGACCATGAGGCCGTAAACTCCATTTAGGAGTGTTTTGATGCCACACAACACTTCCTAAGGCTAAATGATGAAGTAGGAATGCTTGGAATAGCTTAGAAGACTTCAAAACAACAAATGGTCAAAAGGTTAGGAGTTTACGACAGTAAACTCAAGAGTTTACGACCATAAACTCAAGCGGTGTTGGTCTTTAGGGAGTAAACTAATTTTAGGAGTGTTCCGTGAACCCCAAACATACAAGCCTTTCCCTACAACACTTAGATGCACTCCTTAACACTTATATCACTTATACAAAGTGTTTGTCATGTCCTAGAGTGTCTTGACTTGTTTATTAGTTGTTTAAAGACAAATTTTTTATGTACATATGTCCTTATATGTTATTAGGATCTTTGTGTGTGTCTAAGTCTTCACTTGACACCAAGCACTTATCCGACACTTCCTTCCGATCCACTTGCTACAGGTGAGTTCATACCCCTTAATCAATGTTTTAAATGTTTTTAAATGCTTTATGGGGGGGATACAAGTAGAATCATGCTACTTATTATATCAATCACATGTGATTAATAAGCAACATTCAAATGATTTACTACTCATTAGCCGTTTTACGAAACAGTTTCCTTCAAATGATTTTCATAAACACTTTATATGTTTAAAAATCCTTATTAAACTGTACATTTTTACAATGTATGTTTCATTTCAAACTCATTTACAATTGTGTTTCCACCAAATGTTTCTTTATACTTAAACTGTTTTTATCAAACCCATGCTTTCAACCCATTTTATAGATTGACAACAAGTCGATCTTTTCTTAGATAATAATTATGTTCAAAGGTTTTACAAAACTTATTTTATACTTTTATATTATTAGTTGCATTCCTATATATGTATAGTTATATAATAAATGTTTAAAAGACTTAGGAAGGCAATCCACCCTATTTCCTTTTCACGCTTGAGATGTGGTCTGGTGGGACATCGGGTTTCCGTTCGAAGGTTGTTTAAATATTAGTTATATATCATGTGTACATATATAGTCATAAAGATTTTCCCAGTTCATTCAAAACCCTTGGGTAGCAAGGGTATACTTCCATGTTCATACGTGCTAGTTACATTACTAGTAAGCTACCATATGGGTAGTTTAGGAAGATACTATAACTATTACTAGAACACGATATCATACAATGACTCAGTTTATTCATGAGTCAATACTTGCTAGATAGAGAGAAAACACACTTTACAGCTAGTACACACAATACATTACTATACTATTACATAGATATGTTTACATGATTACATTTACATGAGTACATTTACATGATTACATTTACATGAGTACATTTACATAGATACGTCTACATGAGTACATTTACATGAGTACACTTTCATGAGTACGTTTACATAGATAACATATGATGAATTATTAGCACATTTTATATGTATAGATTCTGTTATATAAACCCCATTCTTATCTTCACTTTGTGATACAATCACATAATCGGCAAGATAGATTGGATTTAATATCCCAGTACCAAAGGATACTTTGCGGGATTAACTATTCCTAAAACCTCTGTTAGCTACAGAGGTAAAATTACATCCACGGATGTCAACGGTTGATACCATTACAGGTATACCTTAAAGGACTAACTATTCCTATACCCAACTGCTAGCAACAGAGGTAAATATACATCTACAGATGTCTTCAGTTAACACTGTTAGTTACCCTAGTACCAAAGGGTAATACATAGGTTATTTATATTATTACCTTTATCTTGTGACCTATTCACATAATCGATGAGGTGAATTATATTTGAGTATCCTAGTACCAAAGGATACAATGTCTTATAATAATAATAATAGTAGCACAGTCGGGTCTTGGTAGAAGGCTACATTTAGAATAGTTGAGTCTTAGTAGAAGACTACATTCAGGACAATTAAGTCTTGGTAGAAGACTACATTTAGAACAGTTAGGTCTTGGTAGAAGGCTCCTTTTTGTAATAGTAGGAATCATAGGGATTTCTAGGGTGTTTCAAACGTTTACAGTTGTTTTACAAACATTTTCATAGTTACACGAACTTTCTTTCAAAACATTTTCAAGTCTTTCATTACATGTCAAACAAATACTTACATACAAATTAACACACATTAATACTTATGATCTCACCAGCTTTAAATTGATACTCTCTTTCAAAATAACTTGTATCCTCAGGTCAACGATAGACAGGTACCGATGCAAGGTTTAGAGAAGATGGAGCTCGTTCAAGATTCATCTTTCATTTTGATTATACTTTAGTGTTTATCATAATTTGTCAGAACACACTTGTATTAAAATTATATTATTAATGCAATGGATGATGGTGTTGCTTGTTTACTACTTTTCATTGTTGTGATATTGTACATGACGTCCTCTGCCCCAGAACGTTTCCGCCGTTCTTGGTTTTGGGGTGTGACAGATTGGTATCAGAGCATTGTTTATAGTGAATTAAGTATATCAACCCATAAAAGATATACTAACTATAAATACATAGGGATTAAAAATACTCTGAACAAGAGTTTATACTTTAAATATAAAATATTTAAGTAAGTATACGTGCCTGCATTCATACTAAAATCAGTGTCACTAGGACAGTACAAAAGAATTACGATTGTTGGGCAACTTAGGTGGACTTAGAGACATATAGTCAAAACTGGGAAGATATAGCCTGATCAACTATATTAACCGAGAGTTGACTAGTATGTGCCTAAGTGTAGTTGTGTGGTTGCAACAAGTCTAAAATCTTACCAACAATACCATAATGAGAACAGTAGAACATAACATTAAACCTAAAATACTATAGGAGTATTTGGTGTTACTATAAGTACTTTATACTTGAGAACTAAAACAGGATCTTCATTACTAAGTTGATAGTTGCTAAGTGGATACACTAAGGCTATATGTAACTTGGATGTTATAGACTTAGAATCTGTGAAACTTTTGCTTTACCCCTATTCTGTGTGAATTTGGAGTTAAGATCACTTATTCGAAGGTCTATCCTGTTTCGATTACATATAACTGGTATGCACTTCACAAATAGTGATGTAACTAATGAAGATTTTCTAAATAATTATCTAGATAGTTCGTCTAATAATTATTTTCTTAGTCCAATTCTCGCGTAGATAACATGGTTGGACTCCATCCCCATGGCAACCATTACCTTCCGAATGAGGTCATTGCTGGATGGTTTGAAGAAGAGCCAGTGAATGATCATCCTATCCCTGTGAATGATCACCATGATGAAGACCTTTCGAACGGTGCTAACTCCGAATCCGAGGTTGAGAACCTACCCCAGGCAGCTCCCTTTACAATTCCTAACCGTCGTCCGACTTTTCATGGCCCGACGCCTGAGTGGGTGGAATTTTTGGAAACATGGAGCCAAGGACAAGATCAGCCCATGTTGGTCCGCAGAGTAGCCCGAAATGAGATTCAAGGCAGGACAGCCCTACATCAGATCACAGAAGTTGTCGCCGATGCGAGAATGCATACCCTCCTCACCATTCGTCTAGAAGATGCTCGTGAGAGATCTGATAGAAACCATGAAACCCTGCTGCAAGCACTGGCTGAATCACGAACCGAAGTCATAGAACTCTGCGTACGCCAGAGGGTGTACGAAAGACACCTACTTGATGTAGAACGCCAACTAGCTGAACTGAGAGTTCACCAGAGGGATGACCGTCGCTAGTAGTACATACTTTACTTTATTCTCCTTGTTAAAAGGAATCGTTTTTCTGTCTATGCCCGATGTGGCATTTTCTATGAAATTATCTTGTACCGTAAGTATGTTTGGTTAGGTCTTTATGCTGTCAGGAACTATCTTCTCTGGATATGATGTAAGACCTTTTACAAGGTCATTTTCCCGAACTTTTACGTCATGAATATGAAAGATATTGATAGTCGGCTAACTTCTGTGTCATTCTTTATTTAAGTACTCTTATCATATTATCATTGGAGTCTATCTGAAACATGCTTTAGTCAAGTCATTGGACTATAACAATTTAACTCTGGAGACATTTCCAAGTCTCTTTTAGCGGTTAGATCATGTTATTCACCAACCAATGTACCTCGGTTTGAACGAAAAACGTCTTGAGACCATTTCACGAACTTACTTCCACTTAGTACTAGGACTGCATCATAGGGATGTAGGTCAAACCTTCGCAAACATACTTCCAATCCGTATTAGGACTGCATCATAGGGCTGTAGGTCAAACTCACGAGAACATACTTCTATTCTTTACATAAATAGTCGAACTACGTCTAGGTTCAACCATGTTCGCTCACAAATTCATTTTCTTTCCGTGAAACAGAATCATGTCGCTAAAGAAAAACAATCAACCCATCAACCAAGCACCGACCCTTTAGAACGAGCAACAAACTACCACGATACCCCGAGTTCCAAGACCAAGAGTAACAAACAGAAGTTTTGGGCCAAAAAGAAAGACAAATCGCTTCGAGGGGCGAACAAGAAAAAACCACCGGTAACGACCTTCACAGCTACGACATTTGTACCTTCTACTACCATTCCTTCTGCTGTCCCAATTGTCCCTACACCAGCCAGGTAATATGCCGAAAACCTACCGAAGTGCTATGAGTGTGGCTTTCATCATCTGGGTAGTTGTCGTCCGTTACACTTTTTTAAGTGCAACAAGAATGGACATAATACCAGCTGCTACAGTACCCAGATCCAACACATTACTTCAACCACCAATGTCCAAACCTCTCGGATATGCCATCTATGTGGCGTCATGGGACACTTCAAGAGGGACTGTCCAGCAGAGAAGGACAACGGTGAATCCGGAGGAGTTTGACCTCATAATGGAAAAAGGCAGTTAAGGACCCTACTATAATATAGGTTCACTCCCCATCGTCAATATTTTGTATGTTTTAAAACATGTTTAAAAATAGTGCAACTAGAGTCTTATGTTTTGCGGGATCCTGTCAGTATAGGGATGCTCGTGCTGCGTATACTTGTCTTTTGTAGTATACCTCATTCGCAACAATGGTCTTGTAGTAAGTCTAAAGTAATGTAACTTTGTTGATGGTTGCACGGTTGTGTTTTGTCTGTAAACGTCTTATTTTCAAATATAATGTTTTTAAGTTTCCGTATGATTCCGACATTATCATACGACTCAATTCAATTTGATCCTCACCAAAACAGCTTCATACGTACATCTCTTTATCAATAAACGTCTTTTTAGCGAAACAATCATTTCAGAACACTGAGGTACTCATGCGTGGAGTACCTCATAGTTCTTTTCTTTTCCGAAGAAATCCCCGAAGTACCACTCGTGCAGTACGTGAAGTTCAATCCAAGGATTCATACGGTTGATCTATCACTGAGGAATGTATACATAAGGGTAATATATAATTAAGGTTCTACAGGTTTAGAATTGATGATTCCACTTTAACTTCTTTTTCCCCGATGGGATATGAGCTTAAAGAAGAATCAGTTATTCGACTAGCTTTTCAATCTTAATTATCTAGGACTCGTATACACGATATAGTGATCGTTGAACCAAGTAGGAATTCTAATATGAACTTCAGGACGGAGAACTGCCCAAGTCTACGAGTAATCGCATCGGCATGTGAACAAACTTAGAACCCAGTATGACTCTTGTAAATAGATCGCCCTATAGTCTAAACACCTACGAAGATACAAGAAAAACCCGGACAGCTTAGCGAACTACACAGAAATAGAATTGGAAGGCTAGGCATCTCACCCTGGAGAACTCCGGTCTTATCCTTCCAGAGGTCGACAGATTGCATCATATGTACCTCGACTATCGAGGACTCCGTCCAGATTTTTCCATTAGAAATCGTTGTCTCTGCCCCGCATAGATGAATTGGTTGAGCAAACGCAAGGAAAGGATGACTTTCAGAAATGGACCTGAGATCCGAATATCACCAGTTTGAGTGTTAGGGAAGGATGTCCGGAAGACTACCTTCTGAACTCGATGCGGACACTTCGAGTCTGTAGTGATACCCCTCGGATAGGACCAATACGCCTGAAGCATTCATGAGTTTAATGAATAGAGTTCGTCTTTCTTACTTGGGTCAGTTCGTCATTCTCCATGAAACAATTTACTTATCTACCCTCGTTTTAAGAAGGAACCCGCGGAAACATTACCCTCGGAGATACTTTTCACAAAGTTCTCTAAACACGAGTTTTGGAATTGAAGAGTCAAAATTTCCTAAGACACGCTATTAGTGATGTGGAAATTCTTGAGTACTCTGTCAATTTATCAAAACCGTTGAGAATTTGTCGACACCACAGCCGCCGACAAGAATTCGCCAAATTCTAGGTCTTACAGACCTACTGCCATAGTTCATCCAAAACTCCTCGCAAATCAGAGAAACCTTACAACTTTGACCCAGCAGGGGGTCGCCCTTGACTGGGAAGATAAACAAGAAAAAGGAACCTTGGAGATTCCAACTGAGAGACCAAGTTCTTTAGGAAAACTCACTCAGGGAATAGCTTAATGCGCTTCGTAAAGCATGGAAAGCTAAATCCAAGATAGTCAGGACCTCCAGGATTCTTACCAGAATCGGTCCTGTATCTCACAGACTAAACCTACTCCGCGAACTCAGTAACATACTTTTTACCCTTCGCGTCTTGAACTTGAAATTGTACCTTTCCGTTAGGACTCTCGTAAGTCCGACCCGGCGGGATTGAGATTAACGAGATCCTCTCCTTCGTTTTAGAACCGTAGTGACCCTCAACCGAGAGGTCAAGCGGACGAAGCAACGCCGTCGCCAGTTAGTGAAGGTTTGTTGGGATACCAACCGAGGACCGGAATTCACTTATGTGTGCGAGAACCAATCAATTAGGAAGTTTGCACCTCACGACTCGATCATTCATACCTACTTCCTTAACTAAATTCGAATTTCGGGACGAAATTCCCTTTAACAAGGGGATGATGTGACAACTCGAAATTTTCATTCGGTCAAACCCTAAAAGTCAATCACTTCGATTTATAGGTCAATTACATTATTACTTATTTTTAGCAAATTTAAAGTTCGTTTGATTATTTTAATATTATACTTTAAACGAACGGGTGAAAAGAAGTGTCGTCTCGAGTTTTGAAATTTCAAAGCCGCAAACGCCTTGTGTCTTAGAAGTTCACGGAAAAACTTTTATGTTTGGGCCGAAAAATCTTCCCAAAAATGTAAACTCATGCTTAAACATTAGTTTACTCCCCAAATTACCACACTTTTCATTTCCACCCTAAAAGAGTAAACTCCAAACTCTCTCAAGTATCATCCCAGTTTTCGCCCGATTTCCCGAAAACGTAAGTGTTTCTCGACTTGATTAGTTGATATAACATAACATCTAGTCATTATACATCCTTTAATCCATCCACTTAGGTGTTTTGACTAGTTTTCCAAAACACCAAGAACACCAAGAACACACACTAGTGTTCTTGGACTTTTAGTTCATTACAAGCTTCCACAAAGTATGTACTTCCATCCTTTAGTCTTATTAAGCTTGTATTACATGTTAGCATCAAGAAATTATGCCAAGAACACAAGGATTAAGGTGTTCACGGTCCAAGAATGTTCTTGCTCCGTAAACACCAAGAAAGGCACTAAAGTGTGCCTAAGTCCTTTATCTAGCCCTAGTTTGATGTTTAAGCCTTTCCTTGATATGTTTAAACCTTCCCTTGATGTGTTTAAGCCATGAAAAACACCAAAGTCCACCATTTCTATGTGTTTACGGTTTGGGGATCTCCCAAAATCGTAAACACCCTAAAGTGTGTTTATTTAGGCCATATTCCTTCCTTAGGCCTAAAAACTAACCTAGACAATTACCTTGATGAGTTAAGGACTTGAAAACATGGCAATACCCTTTTCCATATGGGTTTACGGTAGTAGACCCAAAGGGAAACGACCATGAGGCCGTAAACTACATTTAGGAGTGTTTTGATGCCACACAACACTTCCTAAGGCTAAATCATGAAGTATGAATGCTTGGAATAGCTTAGAAGACTTCAAAACAACAAATGGTCAAAAGGTTAGGAGTTTACGGCAGTAAACTCAAGATTTTACAACCATAAACTCAAGCGTTGTTGGTCTTCAGGGAGTAAACTAATTTTAGGAGTGTTCCGTGAACCCCAAACATACAAGCCTTTCCCTACAACACTTAGATGCACTCCTTAACACTTATATCACTTATAAAAAGTGTTTGTCTTGTCCTAGAGTGTCTTGACTTGTTTATTAGTTGTTTAAAGACAAATTTTTTATATACATATGTCCTTATATGTTATTAGGATCTTTGTGTGTGTCTAAGTCTTCACTTGACACCAAGCACTTATCTGACACTTCCTTCCGATCCACTTGCTACAAGTGAGTTCATACCCCTTAATCAATGTTTTAAATGTTTTTAAATGCTTTTTGGGGGGATACAAGTAGAATCATGCTACTTATTATATCAATCACATGTGATTAATAAGCAACATTCAAATGATTTACTACTCATTAGCCGTTTTACGAAACAGTTTCCTTCAAATGATTTTCATAAACACTTTATATGTTTAAAAATCCTTATTAAACTGTACATTTTTACAATGTATGTTTCATTTCAAACTCATTTACAATTGTGTTTCCACCAAATGTTTCTTTATACTTAAACTGTTTTTATCAAACCCATGCTTTCAACCCATTTTATAGATTGACAACAAGTCGATCTTTTCTTAGATAATAATTATGTTCAAAGGTTTTACAAAACTTATTTTATACTTTTATATTATTAGTTGCATTCCTATATATGTATAGTTATATAATAAATGTTTAAAAGACTTAGGAAGGCAATCCACCCTATTTCCTTTTCACGCTTGAGATGTGGTCTGGTGGGACATCGGGTTTCCGTTCGAAGGTTGTTTAAATATTAGTTATATATCATGTGTACATATATAGTCATAAAGATTTTCCCAGTTCATTCAAAACCCTTGGGTAGCAAGGGTATACTTCCATGTTCATACGTGCTAGTTACATTACTAGTAAGCTACCATATGGGTAGTTTAGGAAGATACTATAACTATTACTAGAACACGATATCATACAATGAATCAGTTTATTCATGAGTCAATACTTGCTAGATAGAGAGAAAACACACGTCACAGCTAGTACACACAGTACATTACTATACTATTACATAGATATGTTTACATGATTACATTTACATGAGTACATTTACATGATTACATTTACATGAGTACATTTACATAGATACGTCTACATGAGTACATTTACATGAGTACACCTTCATGAGTACGTTTACATAGATAACATATGATGAATTATTAGCACATTTTATATGTATAGATTCTGTTATATAAACCCCATTCTTATCTTCACTTTGTGATACAATCACATAATCGGCAAGATAGATTGGATTTAATATCCCAATACCAAAGGATACTTTGCGGGATTAACTATTCCTAAAACCTCTGTTAGCTACAGAGGTAAAATTACATCCACGGATGTCAACGATTGATACCATTACAGGTATACCTTAAAGGACTAACTATTCCTATACCCAACTGCTAGCAACAGAGGTAAATATACATCTACAGATGTCTTCAGTTAACACTGTTAGTTACCCTAGTACCAAAGGGTAATACATAGGTTATTTATATTATTACCTTTATCTTGTGACCTATTCACATAATCGATGAGGTGAATTATATTTGAGTATCCTAGTACCAAAGGATACAATGTCTTATAATAATAATAATAGTAGCACAGTCGGGTCTTGGTAGAAGGCTACATTTAGAATAGTTGAGTCTTAGTAGAAGACTACATTCAGAACAATTAAGTCTTGGTAGAAGACTACATTTAGAACAGTTAGGTCTTGGTAGAAGGCTCCTTTTTGTAATAGTAGGAATCATAGGGATTTCTAGGGTGTTTCAAACGTTTACAGTTGTTTTACAAACATTTTCATAGTTACACGAACTTTCTTTCAAAACATTTTCAAGTCTTTCATTACATGTCAAACAAATACTTACATACAAATTAAGACACATTAATACTTGTGATCTCACCAGCTTTAAATTGATACTCTCTTTGAAAATAACTTGTATCCTCAGGTCAACGATAGACAGGTACCGATGCAAGGTTTAGAGAAGATGGAGCTCGTTCAAGATTCATCTTTCATTTTGATTATACTTTAGTGTTTATCATAATTTGTCAGAACACACTTGTATTAAAATTATATTATTAATGCAATGGATGATGGTGTTGCTTCTTTACTACTTTTCATTGTTGTGATACTGTACATGACGTCCTCTGCCCCAGAACGTTTCCGCCGTTCTTGGTTTTGGGGTGTGACAGATTGGTATCAGAGCATTGTTTATAGTGAATTAAGTATATCAACCCATAAAAGATATACTAACTATAAATACATAGGGATTAGAAATACTCTGAACAAGAGTTTATACTTTAAATATAAAATATTTAAGTAAGTATACGTGCCTGCATTCATACTAAAATCAGTGTCACTAGGACAATACAAAAGAATTACGATTGTTGGGCAACTTAGGTGGACTTAGAGACATATAGTCAAACCTGGGAAGATATAGCCTGATCAACTATATTAACCGAGAGTTGACTAGTATGTGCCTAAGTGTAGTTGTGTGGTTGCAACAAGTCTAAAATCTTACCAACAATACCATAATGAGAACAGTAGAACATAACATTAAACCTAAAATACTATAGGAGTATTTGGTGTTACTATAAGTACTTTATACTTGAGAACTAAAACAGGATCTTCATTACTAGGTTGATAGTTGCTAAGTGGATACACTAAGGCTATATGTAACTAGGATGTTATAGACTTAGAATCTGTGAAACTTTTGCTTTACCCCTATTCTGTGTGAATTTGGAGTTAAGATCACTTATTCGAAGGTCTATCCTGTTTCGATTACATATAACTGGTATGCACTTCACAAATAGTGATGTAACTAATGAAGATTTTCTAAATAATTATCTAGATAGTTCGTCTAATAATTATTTTCTTAGTCCAATTCTCGCGTAGATAACATGGTTGGACTCCATCCCCATGGCAACCATTACCTTCCGAATGAGGTCATTGCTGGATGGTTTGAAGAAGAGCCAGTGAATGATCATCCTATCCCTGTGAATGATCACCATGATGAAGACCTTTCGGACGGTGCTAACTCCGAACCCGAGGTTGAGAACCTACCCCAGGCAGCTCCCTTTACAATTCCTAACCGTCGTCCGACTTTTCATGGCCCGACGCCTGAGTGGGTGGAATTTTTGGAAACATGGAGCCAAGGACAAGATCAGCCCATGTTGGTCCGCAGAGTAGCCCGAAATGAGATTCAAGGCAGGACAACCCTACATCAGATCACAGAAGTTGTCGCCGATGCGAGAATGCATACCCTCCTCACCATTCGTCTAGAAGATGCTCGTGAGAGATCTGATAGAAACCATGAAACCCTGCTGCAAGCACTGGCTGAATCATGAGCCGAAGTCATAGAACTCTGCGTACGCCAGAGGGTGTATGAAAGACACCTAATTGATGTAGAACGCCAACTAGCTGAACTGAGAGTTCACCAGAGGGATGACCGTCGCTAGTAGTACATACTTTACTTTATTCTCCTTGTTAAAAGGAATCGTTTTTCTGTCTATGCCCGATGTGGCATTTTCTATGAAATTATCTTGTACCGTAAGTATGTTTGGTTAGGTCTTTATGCTGTCAGGAACTATCTTCTCTGGATATGATGTAAGACCTTTTACAAGGTCATTTTCCCGAACTTTTACGTCATGAATATGAAAGATATTGATAGTCGGCTAACTTCTGTGTCATTCTTTATTTAAGTACTCTTATCATATTATCATTGGAGTCTATCTGAAACATGCTTTAGTCAAGTCATTGGACTATAACAATTTAACTCAGGAGACATTTCCAAGTCTCTTTTAGCGGTTAGATCATGTTATTCACCAACCAATGTACCTCGGTTTGAACGACAAACGTCTTGAGACCATTTCACGAACTTACTTCCACTTAGTACTAGGACTGCATCATAGGGATGTAGGTCAAACCTTCGCAAACATACTTCCAATCCGTATTAGGACTGCATCATAGGGATGTAGGTCAAACTCACGAGAACATACTTCTATTCTTTACATAAATAGTCGAACTACGTCTAGGTTCAACCATGTTCGCTCACAAATTCATTTTCTTTCCGTGAAACAGAATCATGTCGCTAAAGAAAAACAATCAACCCATCAACCAAGCACCGACCCTTTAGAACGAGCAACAAACTACCACGATACCCCGAGTTCCAAGACCAAGAGTAACAAACAGAAGTTTTGGGCCAAAAAGAAAGACAAATCGCTTTGAGGGGCGAACAAGAAAAAACCACCGGTAACGACCTTCACAGCTACGACATTTGTACCTTCTACTACCATTCCTTCTGCTGTCCTAATTTTCCCTACACCAGCCAGGTAATATGCCGAAAACCTACCGAAGTGCTATGAGTGTGGCTTTCATCATCTGGGTAGTTGTCGTCCGTTACACTTTTTTAAGTGCAACAAGAATGGACATAATACCAGCTGCTACAGGACCCAGATCCAACACATTACTTCAACCACCAATGTCCAAACCTCTCGGATATGCCATCTATGTAGCGTCATGGGACACTTCAAGAGGGACTGTCCAGCAGAGAAGGACAACGGCGAATCCGGAGGAGTTTGACCTCATAATGGAAAAAGGCAGTTAAGGACCCTACTATAATATAGGTTCACTCCCCATCGTCAATATTTTGTATGTTTTAAAACATGTTTAAAAATAGTGCAACTAGAGTCTTATGTGTTGCGGGATCCTGTCAGTATAGGGATGCTCGTGCTGCGTATACTTGTCTTTTGTAGTATACCTCATTCGCAACAATGGTCTTGTAGTAAGTCTAAAGTAATGTAACTTTGTTGATGGTTGCACGGTTGTGTTTTGTCTGTAAACGTCTTATGTTCAAATATAATGTCTTTAAGTTTCCGTATGATTCCGACATTATCATACGACTCAATTCAATTTGATCCTCACCAAAACAGCTTCATACGTACATCTCTTTATCAGTAAACGTCTTTTTAGCGAAACAATCATTTCAGAACACTGAGGTACTCATGCGTGGAGTACCTCATAGTTCTTTTCTTTTCCGAAGAAATCCCCGAAGTACCACTCGTGCAGTACGTCAAGTTCAATCCAAGGATTCATACGGTTGATCTATCACTGAGGAATGTATACATAAGGGTAATATATAATTAAGGTTCTACAGGTTTAGAATTGATGATTCCACTTTAACTTCTTTTTCCCCGATGGGATATGAGCTTAAAGAAGAATCAGTTATTCGACTAGCTTTTCAATCTTAATTATCTAGGACTCGTATACACGATATAGTGATCGTTGAACCAAGTAGGAATTCTAATATGAACTTCAGGACGGAGAACTGCCCAAGTCTACGAGTAATCGCATCGGCATGTGAACAAACTTAGAACCCAGTATGACTCCTGTAAATAGATCGCCCTATAGTCTAAACACCTACGAAGATACAAGAAAAACCCGGACAGCTTAGCGAACTACACAGAAATAGAATTGGAAGGCTAGGCATCTCACCCTGGAGAACTCCGGTCTTATCCTTCCAGAGGTCGACAGATTGCATCATATGTACCTCGACTATCGAGGACTCCGTCCAGATTTTTCCATTAGAAATCGTTGTCTCTGCCCCGCATAGATGAATTGGTTGAGCAAACGCAAGGAAAGGATGGCTTTCAGAAATGGACCTGAGATCCGAATATCACCAGTTTGAGTGTTAGGGAAGGATGTCCGGAAGACTACCTTCTGAACTCGATGCGGACACTTCGAGTCTGTAGTGATACCCCTCGGATAGGACCAATACGCCTGAAGCATTCATGAGTTTAATGAATAGAGTCCGTCTTTCTTACTTGGATCAGTTCGTCATTCTCCATGAAACAATTTACTTATCTACCCTCGTTTTAAGAAGGAACCCGCGGAAACATTACCCTCGGAGATACTTTTCACAAAGTTCTCTAAACACGAGTTTTGGAATTGAAGAGTCAAAATTTCCTAAGACACGCTATTAGTGATGTGGAAATTCTTGAGTACTCTGTCAATTTATCAAAACCGTTGAGAATTTGTCGACACCACAGCCGCCGACAAGAATTCACCAAATTCTAGGTCTTACAGACCTACTGCCATAGTTCATCCAAAACTCCTCGCAAATCAGAGAAACCTTACAACTTTGACCCAGCAGGGGGTCGCCCTTGACTGGGAAGATAAACAAGAAAAAGGAACCTTGGAGATTCCAACTGAGAGACCAAGTTCTTTAGGAAAACTCACTCAGGGAATAGCTTAATGCGCTTCGTAAAGCATGGAAAGCTAAATCCAAGATAGTCAGGACCTCCAGGATTCTTACCAGAATCGGTCCTGTATCTCACAGACTAAACCTACTCCGCGAACTCAGTAACATACTTTTTACCCTTCGCGTCTTGAACTTGAAATTGTACCTTTCCGTTAGGACTCTCGTAAGTCCGACCCGGCGGGATTGAGATTAACGAGATCCTCTCCTTCGTTTTAGAACCGTAGTGACCCTCAACCGAGAGGTCAAGCGGACGAAGCAACGCCGTCGCCAGTTAGTGAAGGTTTGTTGGGATACCAACCGAGGACCGGAATTCACTTATGTGTGCGAGAACCAATCAATTAGGAAGTTTGCACCTCACGACTCGATCATTCATACCTACTTCCTTAACTAAATTCGAATTTCGGGACGAAATTCCTTTTAACAAGGGGATGATGTGACAACTCGAAATTTTCATTCGGTCAAACCCTAAAAGTCAATCACTTCGATTTATAGGTCAATTACATTATTACTTATTTTTAGCAAATTTAAAGTTCGTTTGATTATTTTAATATTATACTTTAAACGAACGGGTGAAAAGAAGTGTCGTCTCGAGTTTTGAAATTTCAAAGCCGCAAACGCCTTGTGTCTTAGAAGTTCACGGAAAAACTTTTATGTTTGGGCCGAAAAATCTTCCCAAAAATGTAAACTCATGCTTAAACATTAGTTTACTCCCCAAATTACCACACTTTTCATTTCCACCCTAAAAGAGTAAACTCCAAACTCTCTCAAGTATCATCCCAGTTTTCGCCCGATTTCCCGAAAACGTAAGTGTTTCTCGACTTGATTAGTTGATATAACATAACATCTAGTCATTATACATCCTTTAATCCATCCACTTAGGTGTTTTGACTAGTTTTCCAAAACACCAAGAACACCAAGAACACACACTAGTGTTCTTGGACTTTTAGTTCATTACAAGCTTCCACAAAGTATGTACTTCCATCCTTTAGTCTTATTAAGCTTGTATTACATGTTAGCATCAAGAAATTATGCCAAGAACACAAGGATTAAGGTGTTCACGGTCCAAGAATGTTCTTGCTCCGTAAACACCAAGAAAGGCACTAAAGTGTGCCTAAGTCCTTTATCTAGCCCTAGTTTGATGTTTAAGCCTTTCCTTGATATGTTTAAACCTTCCCTTGATGTGTTTAAGCCTTGAAAAACACCAAAGTCCTCCATTTCTATGTGTTTACGGTTTGGGGATCTCCCAAAATCGTAAACACCCTAAAGTGTGTTTATTTAGGCCATATTCCTTCCTTAGGCCTAAAAACTAACCTAGACAATTACCTTGATGAGTTAAGGACTTGAAAACATGGCAATACCCTTTTCCATATGGGTTTACGGTAGTAGACCCAAAGGGAAACGACCATGAGGCCGTAAACTACATTTAGGAGTGTTTTGATGCCACACAACACTTCCTAAGGCTAAATCATGAAGTATGAATGCTTGGAATAGCTTAGAAGACTTCAAAACAACAAATGGTCAAAAGGTTAGGAGTTTACGGCAGTAAACTCAAGATTTTACAACCATAAACTCAAGCGTTGTTCGTCTTCAGGGAGTAAACTAATTTTAGGAGTGTTCCGTGAACCCCAAACATACAAGCCTTTCCCTACAACACTTAGATGCACTCCTTAACACTTATATCACTTATAAAAAGTGTTTGTCTTGTCCTAGAGTGTCTTGACTTGTTTATTAGTTGTTTAAAGACAAATTTTTTATATACATATGTCCTTATATGTTATTAGGATCTTTGTGCGTGTCTAAGTCTTCACTTGACACCAAGCACTTATCCGACACTTCCTTCCGATCCACTTGCTACAGGTGAGTTCATACCCCTTAATCAATGTTTTAAATGTTTTTAAATGCTTTATGGGGGGATACAAGTAGAATCATGCTACTTATTATATCAATCACATGTGATTAATAAGCAACATTCAAATGATTTACTACTCATTAGCCGTTTTACGAAACAGTTTCCTTCAAATGATTTTCATAAACACTTTATATGTTTAAAAATCCTTATTAAACTGTACATTTTTACAATGTATGTTTCATTTCAAACTCATTTACAATTGTGTTTCCACCAAATGTTTCTTTATACTTAAACTGTTTTTATCAAACCCATGCTTTCAACCCATTTTATAGATTGACAACAAGTCGATCTTTTCTTAGATAATAATTATGTTCAAAGGTTTTACAAAACTTATTTTATACTTTTATATTATTAGTTGCATTCCTATATATGTATAGTTATATAATAAATGTTTAAAAGACTTAGGAAGGCAATCCACCCTATTTCCTTTTCACGCTTGAGATGTGGTCTGGTGGGACATCGGGTTTCCGTTCGAAGGTTGTTTAAATATTAGTTATATATCATGTGTACATATATAGTCATAAAGATTTTCCCAGTTCATTCAAAACCCTTGGGTAGCAAGGGTATACTTCCATGTTCATACGTGCTAGTTACATTACTAGTAAGCTACCATATGGGTAGTTTAGGAAGATACTATAACTATTACTAGAACACGATATCATATAATGACTCAGTTTATTCATGAGTCAATACTTGCTAGATAGAGAGAAAACACACGTCACAGCTAGTACACACAGTACATTACTATACTATTACATAGATATGTTTACATGATTACATTTACATGAGTACATTTACATGATTACATTTACATGAGTACA